>NC_141770.1:24493847-25848847 GCF_051362555.1 Lingula anatina | reverse complement strand
GGATTGGTCAAGGGTCATTACAAAATATATAAATATAATAAGTTCTGTATGTCACCTAGTGCTAAGCTTACACTCTGCAGTTTTTGTACTCAAAAGTTTTTGGGATCTTAACAAGTATATGCAGCAGGAAATATACCTATGAAGTTTTAGCCAGATCAGGAGTAACATAAATCATTATCTGCATAAAAATGGGATCCCAATTCCTCATCCCCAGAATACAGCATTTCAATATCACAGATTCACTGCCACATAATTATAGACTTGCACTTCCATGTCAGTAAATTACAGCTTGTCACTTCAATAAATTATCAATTTGCTCAGCACCTGCACAAGAATAAGCTACAGGCTACAAGACTAGATCACGAACAGTATATGAGATATACCATTTAAAAACATAACACTTGAATCATTCTCCATCAGACTTGGCCCCCTATAGCGTCGCACATTGTGGCCGAGCGCACGCGTCTGGATTTCATAACTCACCCACACTTGCCCCATATAATACATTGTAACCTCTATGTGATATCGCTATTCGCAATGCGCGATGCTTTCGAGTTTCGGGGTCCTGCCTATGAAATATGGTGGACCCCACTTAAAAGCAGGCCACTGTCAATACCCTGATGGTCTGTCCACCTCTACACACGCCATTAAATCTCAGCTCCCGAGTTTAAATTGTTAGGCCCTTGCAGTGACGGCATATGTGGAGGCGGAGAGACCATCAGGGTTTTAGCAACATCATTTTTATGTGGATCAGCCATGTTTAGTCCTCAGATCTGTTAGTCCGCAGATCAACTTGTTCTGAATACATTCTAACAGACATTGGGGTACTTAATTTGTGGCTCAAGTCATTTTAATTAAAATTTGTGCATGTCTAGTGTGAACACGGCTTCATTAATCAGAGACCGATGTTTCTGAAAAGCTACTAGCAGGGCGGCGTGACCCCCCATGAACTCTATCCTTTTGTTGGGCTTTTCTTTATAAACCTAAAGGCTCTGTTCTCACAACTTTTAGATCGATCTATCACCGCGGGGAGTCTCACTAGATTACTGTCAGATAATCCCCCTTAAGTGTCCGTCCCCGCCTACTACAAGCTTTAAGGGGTAATTAACTTTCGTGTCCGCCCGGCTGACAGCTATTTAGCGTGAACCCCCAGGGAGTTAGGTCGATCCAATGTAGGTCGATCTAATCTATGAGAATGGGGTGAAAGACTACACTGATCATGTTTCCACTTTCCTATTATAGCTCTTGCCCTTAAATAGAAGATAAACTGAGCCTTTGTGACCACGCAAACCCTGTAATATTTTTTCTTCGTGTACATTTAAAGCTTGATTACACAGGCATAAGTGTGTTGCAAAGTTTTAAAAGCTGTAATGTTAGTAGTTAGTAACTAAAAATTTAGCTAGAAAAACTGAGCTTCGATATTTTTTAACAGAGGCCTGGTGTTTAAATAAGAGTGCCTATAAATGGACTTAGCTATTGTACATTCAAAACGTACATGTAAATATTGTAAACATATCAGATTTTATCTACTGCTTTGGCTTACATTCTTTGCTTTTTTAGTTAGAGATTATTTTATCTCAGCAAAACACTTCCAAAAAACAAAATCTCCCACAAAGCATGTGAAATCTGTAAATACATACTGATACATAAAAATAGAGAAATAAAATTTTATAGTTCAAGGTGATTCTGAATGATGAAACATTGATAACTTCCAACTATAAGGCTATATATACTGCACTATCATAAATATGGAAAGATGCCAAAGTATATTATAATATATAAACAATCACTGTTGCTGCCTCTGGATCCAGTTCAATATATAATGCAGTGATAGTACATACATAGGAGTGCTATATATATATAGATTAGCAATGTACATCCCAGTGTTAAACTGATGCCTGCTGATAATGATTTCTGTGTAATACCATGTGCCTATTGATTTAACTTTAGCCTTGGTGCACCCTGAGTGTCAGGGCCCTAGGCCTTAATACATCAAGTCACATACTGTAGCTCTCCAATTAGCACTATTATATCTCCATATACCACCATTATTTCTCCATATAGCACCATTTTGAAAAATTAAACAACTTAGAAGTTGTTACATACAAAACAAGACTATTACGTAAGAGAGTCCCCTATAAACAACCCCTATGTTTGGCACAGCCAGTAAAATGAATTCATTTTGATTGGTGTTTCCAAACAGTTGGCAGGGAATGGGTAGAAGAAAAACAAACCTGTTTTCACAGGAAAATCTAATGCTTGGCGCCTTTAAATTACAGCACAACGTCAAGGTTTCAGAGCTCTAAAACTTTTAATGCCAAACAACTGTAAAACATTTTCAGCTCCCTCAAAAACCAAACTAAACTGACTCTGTGTAATATGATGTGTGCCTTTGCTCTTTGCTGGCTAGCTTAAAATTGGTTTATTCTGCACATATACATAAAGCACTGAAAGGTGTTGGTAAACTCAGGGTTAGGTGTTAAGACCATGAACTCAGGCAGGCAGCTTCCCTGGAAAGGTTTATGTGTAAGGTTATGAATTGAAGCTGTTCAGGGACTCTGATGTTCTATTACATGGCACAAGGGCTGAGACTGTCAGACATACTCTACATTATGATCTTCTCAACGAAATTGCAATACAATGAGAAATTCACGTCCAGACCCTTCTCCTCTCCCAATATGAGCCAATATAACCCTATTCATTCTTCATTAGCTATGAATGAATTATTGAACAGCAACAATCCATTCAAATGGAGACAAAATACCACTAGTGGCATATTCCATCAGCACAAGTTTTGAAAATCAAATCTGGCTGTGCATCATTTAACATGGCATCTGTGTACTCATTTAGTTAAGCTACGTTAACAGAAGTGAACCCATTTAGATATTTCCTATCTAAATAGTGAACCAAATGCAAACTCAAACTGAGCCTACAAACACCAGCCAGTGCTGACACAGGTAAAAATGACCTAATCTTGTTTATGAAGTCATATCTGCATGTGTAAATAGGAAAGAGGAAGATGACTTCACACAGCTGTTCAGATTTTCCCAATGCATGGTATTCCTATCATTTTTTAATGAACCTTTCTTTCATGATCATACCATTACAGCATGTGCAGTGCCGTGGATCCATATCTCACGGCAATAGACCAGAGCACTGGTATTGATTTCACGAACACAGGTCTGGTCGAGAACATCGCCAAATGTGCTCTTCACAAAGGTACTTAAACATCATAAGCAAATGATTGGAAAGAGAAAATGAGCATTAAGACATAAACATGAATATGTGCACATACACCCCATTCTCATAGATTAGATCGACCTACATTGGATCGACCTAACTCCCTGGGGGTTCACGCTAAATAGCTGTCAGCCGGGCGGACACGAAAGTTAATTACCTCTTAAAGCTTGTAGTAGGCGGGGACGGACACTTAAGGGGGATTATCTGACAGTAATCTAGTGAGACTCCCCGCGGTGATAGATCGATCTAAAAGTTGTGAGAACAGAGCCATAGACTAGGACAAACCGAAAATGCAGTTTGAAATATCAGTGAGCTACATTATAATCAATCCAGTCAGACCAATAACATAGTTCACAGATGTCAGGTAAAATGTGGCCCTTTTGCCTATTCCTTGACAACTGGGTACAGTGTAAAAAACAAAATGTCTCTCCTTGTCAGAAAATACATCTGAACATGCCTGTACACTAGGAGGAGTCAGCTGTTATAACTGGACTAGAGTTATGTAATACTAATGACAGCCAGCATGCAGGGTCCAGGCAAGGGAAACACACCCTATTCCTACCAACACAAGCAATCTATTAGTGCCAGCCACCTGCATCATTATCATTTAGCATGATCACTCATTACTGTGCTCTTTCTTGGCCCTTGATAGCCAAGAAAATCATTCAAATATAGACTGACCAGAAATTACGTTACGTAAACTTCTAACAACATGATCAATAATGACGTTGAATAACAATAGTCATGTTGTAACTCTCTAACAATACTTCTGATGGATCACAGAAGTATTTCAGTACACTGCATGTGATAGCACAAGCTGTTAATATATCTTCTGAGAAAAGTCTACAAATAATTATAATCTTGTATTAAATATGCTGCACTCATGACTCCTACCTACACTCATTATTTTAACACAAAATTCTGATTTACTTTTATTCAAAGTGTATTTTCTGTAACCTTTTTTTAATATGCGTTACAATGTAGTTGTGACATATCCAACAAAAGTCACTTCCCCCTCAAATGAATAATTTGATAAATTACTAAATGATAAATTATATTAAATAAACTAGCACAACATTTTTATTCTACATTACACTAAAACCAACAAATACCTGTTATAATGGTGACTTCATGCGTTTTTGCAAAAACAGTGCAAAAAAATAAGTGCAACAATATTTGAGATTATTACTATCATTATTATTAATTACTATCATTTTTATTTTTGTCACCTTACATTTTCTGTCACTTGTCATTTGTATGAAAAAAATATAGAATTTGTGTTTCAGCTGCTGTTGGTTTATCAGGTCTAAGCTTGTAAAAGAATGGGTACTGTTGCACAGCAACATTTGAGTCCGGAAGGGTGCACGATTTCCACACAAAGTAATGACTAATGCGCCCATGGCAAGGTCTTTGTTCATTTTTCCGTGATTTGTTTCCTTTTGGTTTAAAAAAATCACCCGAACTAGTTTCGACAATGTCAGTGCCGACATTATTAAGTATGTTCCCTTTTTACGTCCTTATACCAATTGGCATTGAGACTCGTGTGGATTAAATCAACTTTTACACTATGTAAATGAGTATTGTATAGGCAAGCAAGCCGAGGCAAGACGAACTTGGACGAAGTTCAGCTTACCTTTGTAATGTACTCTCAGATTGTTTTGCGACAATCCAATAAAGTTGTATTTGTCTTTAGGGCTCCATGATCTCGGAAGGGGTGTCTCGTCTTCATTTACCGCTGGATACAGGTCCTTGAGACGATCAGTAAGCTGCTGAGGCGTGATATTTGAACCATCCCCTGGAACAGGGGCACCTTTCGTAGCCATCTTTGTGATTTCATAGCCCGGATGAAATTTACCGCAAGTCGGTTCATAATTAGAGCCGTCAAACCATTGTCGTTAAAATATTAACAAAACAATTAATTTGTGATTCAAATTTGGTGTCTCAATGTACCTGATGAAATGATTTTTGAGACATTTTGCGGTATAAGCAGTGTTTTTTATACTCTCCAACTTTTTCCTTCGGTACCAATCTATATTGCAATTCCAGGTTGACTTTAACGACAAACTGTAACCATAACAATCCGCCATCTTGAACATGAGCAGACTGCATGGATTGTAAAGTTCTTGTATTGATGTTTAATTTAAACAAGTATTTGACATAAAAAGCATACTACTTTAAAAGGAGCGAGAGAGAATAACTAAGTGACAGCTAATATGTCTTCGGGAAAGCTAGCTCTTGCGAAATTACCGCCTATTCAAGGGTAAGTTGATGAAATTTGTGTTGTTTATATTTAACTACAGTGTTTTTAAAACACCAACACAGTGCACTTACAGGGCATGCAGACGGTCAATGACAAATTTTAATGAATAGCAGAGATGAACAACTTATTTACCAATTTCAATATTGTTTCAGTTTAGAATCAAACAAACACTGAATTATTTTATTAGGTACTGAGTACATGTACAGTATATTGTTGTGGACAGCATACAGTGGCTGCAGCCTTTTTGTATATGACTGAAGATAAATTATTAAGCCACATGGATTGTATCATCATATAAGGGAAACTTTGATTTAGATACCCCCATGTTTTAAAGTACCAAGAACGCTATGGTAGGTGACAGGTAACTCATGTACGCCAGTGGCGTATGACCAGCTTAAAAATAAATCCATTGATTACAGCATTCATAAATCGATCTCATTTCTGGAAAGCATTCTGTTAAACAGTCTCTTTAAATTCCAGGCAAATAGCAGAATATTCCCCAGGTTCTTCCAGACAGAATGAGGGGTTTTCAGGGCCAACATACACTATCTCTGGATCCAATATCAAGTACAATCTTCCCCAGCCGCATGCACTCAAGGTAAAAGAATCATTGTAAACCACAGTGCTGTTTGTTACTTTTTGGTCTAACTTGGTAAAATAATTATTATTATTATTTTCATTATCATTTTAAAGGAAATATCTGAAACTTGAATGTCTGGAAGTTTGTATCTCCCCACTGTAGCCATGCTTCTAATTTAATTTTGTCAACTTTAAAATTCAAGATAAAGGGCTTTTACAGTTGAATGTGAATTATGTAATATTATCATTATATTGATATTATTTTCATCTATTTTAATTTTTGCATCCCTCTATATTATTTTCATATATATTATTTTTCTTTCTCTCTATATTAATTTCATGTACATTTTTCCCTTTCTCTCTATATTATTCTCTTCTTAGTTCTATATTATTTTTCTGTCTCTCTATATAATTTCTTCTATATCATGTGTCTATCTCTCTGTATTCTAGCCTTATGTGGATACAAAAGCAGGTGAGTTGGACACATGGCCAGCACATGCCTCAGGTCACTCTGTGTCCAAGACCTCCTTACACCTGTCCAGAAATAAACAGCTGGTGGTCATGAATGAGGAAGAGATGGGGAAACCACAGATGATACCAAAGCCTAGATTCCTCGACCAATTGGAGTCCTACTTAAAGAAAGAGTTGAGGGCTCTCGGCGTAACAGATGTCAAACCTGATGAGTTAAGGTTACAAGTGAGTGAAATGTTATAGCTTTGATTTTAAATTCTAAAGTTGCTAGACATTTTTTTTTAATTAGCAAAAATATTTTATGCCCTTCTTTACAGCCCAGGTAAATACTTGTATGAAACAAAATATCTGAAGGTTATCATCGGTTTTGTAATTATGTGTTTTATGGTACTTGCAAGTATAGTCTTAACAAAAAAAAAAAAAAAAAAAAAAAAAAAAAAACAGCTATAAAACCAACAATTCTCACTGAGTTTCTGTAATTGAAAATTGCCCATGCATACCATACTTACCCCCAGTATAAGTATTAAGGCTACTGGTACCTTTCAGTAACCTCTGAAACTCAGGGTGCTATAGGGGGAAAAAAACAGCAACTTCTAAATATACGTGTTTCTTGTTACTCCAGGCTCACAGAGAAGTATTTGAATACCTGGTAGAAGACTTCAAGACATACAAGCCACTTCTGTCAGCCATAAAGAATGAATATGAAATGATGCTAGCTTACCAGAGGGAGCAAATACGGCAGCTGGAACCACTAAAGGTAGATTTTTGACATGGATCTTTTTGTGATTTGTGTGGTATATTTTTGTAGAAACATTTCACTGTATTTTCCCCTTTATTTATTACTTTTACACCATTTGTTTCCCATAAAAAAGTAAAAAAAAAAAAAAAAACATTTGCATCTTATTAATATTCTTTTGAAATTATGGTAAATGGAAGGAATATAGGTGGTAAAAAGTTCAATAGAAGGGAAAATACTGATATGGGACGTCTTGCAATTTTTTCATTAACTTCAATTATGCAAATTATGAATTCAAAGTAATTAAAATTATGATGATGGCAATAAAAATGACAACAGTACTGATAATGGAAGAAACATATGGTGTTAATTATATTAAAACAGTTGAAGTAACCAAAATGTCAAATAATTTCAGCAAATGCTGGTGACAGTATCAGAACAGTGTGATCAGAAAATAATGCAGCACAGAGAACAGGAAAAGCAAGGTAAGATACTGGTAGCTTCATCCTGTTGACTACAATTCCAATGTTGATTTAGAAGTTGGATTTTAAAAAATTAATCTATTTTCCTTTTGATTTTTGAAAATTCTTTAAAATTCTTGTAATTGTACTACTTCATGGAATAAATGAGATATTTATGTGATGTATTTAATTCTACTGAAATATTATTGAACTTCACTTAGTCAAGACAATGATAACCAGACAGAAATGAAATAGATTAATACACTTGTTTTATCTTAATGTAACATAAGACAATTATTATTCTTCATTTTCCATGAACGTCATTATCAAAGAAAGATCAACCAAAACAATGCCCCAAAATTCCTCATCATCACATTTTTTGTACTTTCAGAAATATTCGATTTAAAGAAAGAAAACGCAGGTTTGTATAAAAAAATAGATGACATGACAAATGAACAAAGAACCCTGCAGGCCACAGTGAAGAAACTGATGGAAGAGCTGGAGGGTCAGGAAGAGATGTACAGGAACGAGGCAGATTCCAGGAAACTGCTCATCTCGGAAATCAATGACTTGAAATCTCAGACACAGGACCTGTTAATGTCCACACAGGTGGAGGTGAAGATTGACAAAGATGACGACCCTGTCATGTTGAAGATTGCTCTCAAGTAAGTCAAAGTTTTGGGCTTCTTGGAAACAAGGATTAAGAACTAAATAACTGCCCACTGATTACTGTGTGTCTATTAAAGTACTAGTAGCTGTTTTAACAGTAACTGAGTGTATTACACAGCTGATGAGATCCTCTCCACTGAAAAGATCATAAAGCTTTCAAATGTGTAATTGTTTTTATTCTCTAGACTAACTGGACCAAAAGGAACTTAAAATTTCTATATTGTAAAAAGAAAATGTAGTCATAGAGTTTTTCTCTTTTTAATTTTTAGAAAAGCACGAGAAGATGAGCGAGCAGCTGCTAAGAGACTGGCCATCATGGAGGCAGATTATGGGGAGGTCGTGTCGCGGAGGGAGTTTGAACAAATTACAGCAAAACTAGCAGTGAGTAGACTCCATTGGACTTCATGCCTCTCTTTGTCATATTTTATTGATCAGATCAAACAAATAATAATATGCAGTGCACTGCATGGAGTATGTTGTTTAGTGTTTATGTGTTTAGACAACTGAATGGGTGGCTATTGTTTTACAGAATATAGGAATTTGGTCATAAGCAATTTCATATTGTTCTAATTTTTTGTTTGATTTGATTTTACTTGACTATCTAAAGTTTTTCCTTATTTCCCTTTCATAGTTCACTCTTGTTGTTTTTTTTCTATTTTTATCTATCTTGACTGCTACAAAGACTGTTCTATTGTAAAATATGTACCCTTATATCATGTAAAATTTTTACTTTATAATTTTTTCAGGAATTGGAAGAAAAACATACAACACTTCAAGATGACTTTGACAAACTAAAAGAAGAATATGAGTAAGTGTTTGGAAAAAAAATATGTAATAATTTACAGAATGGAGAGGAAGTGTTCAATCAATTTTTTTCTTTTTTTATCATGACCTTTTAGGTGTATAATATACATGTGGTGTCAATGTCCATCAATTTTTTTTCAACATGTACAACAGATAATTGCTACAATGAAGATCCAAGTTTGCCGTTCAAACTGATATTTTATAGACTGTAATACCTGTCATGTTTATATTGCAGCACTTTACTGGACATCAACAAGCAGCTTGAACAGCAGAGGAATGACTTCTACCAGGAAAGTGTGTCCCTCAGAGAATGCTCAACTCCAAGGTAAGAGGAGGGGTCTTAGATTAATTTTCAGGCTAGAGCAATGCTTTGAGAAAAGCATTTATCTTTATTGTTTAATTTGTTTTTTTATTATTTCTTGTTTTTGATGTTTCTGTTTCTTCTGTTTCTTCAGTATTTGAATACTGTGAAAAGTCCTCAATTTGTAATGTTTTCTTTTTCTTTAAAGGCATCTTAAAATACCATTTCACATTCTTCAAAGATTAAATAAAAATTTCCCCTTTTTTCCTTCTCAACAGCAAGAATCATAATGTTTTATCAATTAAACCCTAAAAAATTAATACAACACATTACCCTCTGTCTCTCCCCCAGGCCTGACTGGAGCAAGGTGGCTGAGGTTCTCCAGGGAGGTGCTGAGAGGTGGGCTGAGTTGTCTGAGGGGAAGACCAGCAATGAGTTGGTGGAGGTGCTCCTCACAGAGCTGGGTGGCAAGGGAGAGGAGGAAGGAGCTGAGTACTTTGAGGGCCAGGTAGGCTTACCGCACCTCTGTGGTCTGATATTTTTAATAACATTTTGTACACAACTTAGTTAAATGAATTTGTTTGAAATTTACTTGAGTACTAGTATGTTGCAATGAAAATGAACAGAACCAGGGTAGTTTAAGAAGTGAACAAATTTGCAGAATGTGACAGAATAATGATGGGAGGAAATGAGGGGGTAAAATGGACAAAATCAAAACCTTAATCTTAGTACATGTAGGTAACATTTTCAAGATTTGCAATTGGAAATAAACATCCCCTACAAAGAAAACAAGTAAAGAAAGAAATAAGAAGATTCAAAGTGCTACAATTGTATATATGTACCAATGCTAGTATGTAAAAATATGGTATATTTTCATCAGGGAACTGATGAGAGCATTCCTAAGTACCTGAGATATGAAGGTCAAGTACGCAACAGAAGATTAGGCAAGAGAGACACTGCATTCCTTGTCAAAGACATCTGGAGAGAGAAGGCAGCTCATGATGCAGAGGTAAAGAAAATGCAGCAATATTTTTATTACTTACTACTATGTCATAGCTGTGTCCAATTTCCTGTTTACTTTACACAGACTCACTTCTGATCGATTGATGTAAATTTTACATGTAGCATTAAGTCCAGATAACTGTTGTGGTTTCCATTTTTTTTTTTTTTTTTTTTACAATTATTCTTTTATATTTACACTGTCAAAATAATGGTGATGTGTGTTACTAGTGTAGAGGCTTTTCAAATCAATTTTATAACTTCATGATAACTGCAACTTCAAATATACATCAAGTTTATTTACCTTTTATGATTTTCATGGAGAGAGTAAATTAAGAAACTGACACAATAACAATAATAATTCTTTTTTATAGAAAACAGATGGCACCCGTACCACATTGGATGATTTCCTTTACCTGTACCTGCAGCGTAGGTTTGGTGTAGAGTCTATGATAGTGGAGTGGGGGTACAATCTACACGACGCCTGTCAGAGGTTCTCTCAGGATATCACCATTGGTACTTTCTGGTCAATACTCACTAATGAGGTAAGTGTTCAAAACAGACTGCAGGTGTGTATTATACTTTTTAAAAGATGAAAAAGTGGACTTTGGTGAAGGCAGCATGAAATACAGTACTAACACTGCACAATCTGTGACCTTAACTGCCTTTATGTTTCCATGAAGGGACAAAAACAGTAATTAACCAAACTGTTAGTGTTTTGTTTCATTTATAAATTGTAGATTTTATTAATGCTTCTCACACAAATAGTAAAAAGTGCGATTACATGCTTTTAGACTACCATCTACCAAGGCAACAAATTGATTTTCCACAAGTATTCACATATATGTCTATAGATAAATAGACAGTCATTTTGGCTCTCAGTCAAGCAAAAAATGTCCACTATAATAACTGCTGCCCTGGTAGAGGGTAGTGATGCACACAACATAATCAGTCTGAAAAAGCTCACTTAGAGTTCAGCCAGGACTGAGAACCAGGAGCACTAGTTTAAAAAAATGGACATTTCTCTTGTGAGAATGCAAATAAAACCATTCCCAATGTATCACACAATTCACAACTCATTTCTGCTTCTGAATGTTTCAGTTTGATGAAGACCTGTTCCACACAGAGCTTCAGACAATAGAAAAGGTCCAGAACACCATGACAAAGATAGACATGGACAAAGGCAACGAGGGGATGGTGGCTAAGACTGACTTCAAGGCAGGACTGAAGGAATGCTTCCCTGATGCTGATGATGAAGGGATTGACGCCCTCATGGAGGCTGCTGTCATAGAGCTGGAGGCCGTGGAGAGTGACACTTTGGAATATAAGAAATTATTTATGGAGGTGAGAGCGACTATTTGGGTAGAAAAGGGAAGCACAAGAAAGAAGAAAGTGTATGTGTGTATGTGTGTGTGTGTGGGGGGGTGAGGGGGGGTGGGGGGGGGGGTGGAGGAGGGGTCTCCCAAGTAGCAAATAATTTATTGAAAATGCCCAAAACTTTATCTCATCCTCTTTGAATTTCACTCTCTTGTCAAAACTGTAAGCAGTTACTTTGCAATAATTCCAGTAATGCATGGTGTTACAAGTAGAGTTTTTAAGTGAAGTTTCATGGTTCATGTTATTTGAAATTTCCCTTCCTAATCTCCTGCAGGATGATGAAGGTAACACGGGTCCTTTTGTGCCAGCAATCAAAAACCAGCTGAAGAAAGAGAGGCAGGTCTACATTGATGATATCAAGGCAGAGCTAACATTGGAGGAGGGGCAAACGTAAGTATATGGATTAATAGCTTCTCACTGAAGTAGTATAAACAAAGATGAAACCTATTTCATACAATAGTCAATTTTCCAGTTCATTTTTAGAGCTGTTTGTAATAGTTTTTATAGCTATTAAATATAATTTGATATCCATTTATTGGTTCTTTTATAAATTGTGTGTAGACTGTGAAAATGCATGAGAAGCAACTAAACATTGTTTCATTTTTTATCAAAATTTCAGCCTGATACACTGTTCATTGTTTTTCCTTGGGAGTGTCGGAAAAATTCATCCAACAATGAAAACAATTATTAATATCAAACTTTCACACCTAACACATTGTATTTTCCTCTCCAGGGAAGTGGATGTGGATGCATTGAGAATGGGCATCACTGTGGCTGACCCAGAGATTGATGGACCACACATGGACAAGTACCTGACCTGGACCTATGCATGCACTAGAGAAGCTCTGGACATAGAACCCAAACCAACCATCACTATTGATGACATGAATGCACGTATGTTGGTTGGGGACCTCAAAAGAGTTGGCATCAAGTTGTAAAACAGTGGACTTTTTATGAAATGTTTTTTCTTCTTATAAGATGTTTGAATTATTCAATATGCATTCAAGAAAATACATTGTCATTTTATTAACTGAAAAAAATTCATTTCTCGGCTCTCTTCTTGTAGAAACTGCAGGATGATGAGTTAGTTTTGTCTACACATTTCCCACCCATTTATTCTTCTGTTTAAAGTGTATGATTTTTTTTAATTGGTGTGCTGGTTCAATGTATCTCAGATACACATTTTTAAGACATTTAAACATGCACTGCAATGTGGGGGCTGCTTAGAAGTAGAGGTTTGTGCAATACACGTAGAAAATCGTTTGCTCTCACACAGTAATTGATAGTCTCTTTAGTATATTTGAGAGGCATATCAAATGCAAAAATTGTGACAATCAAAGCAAAACTCAGATGTGGTTTAAAAAATATGTTAGTTTTTTATTTTGTGCGACTTTGAACTTGATAAGGCAGTAGGTATTTTTGACATGAAGTGACAAAATATAAGAATGATGTGAATGATTTCTTTGCATTGAGGACATCACATTCCCAAAAGCACCTCTGAATACACATCATGTAAATGTATACTGTAAATAATGCCAATTATTTGTTAATATTGTAAATTATTACAATGTAAATATGCAATGTAAATAAATGACTATTATCAAAATGCTTATAATAAATTTTCTAACATAGAAAATATACTTTTTTCTCCCTCTCATCCTTAGACATATTCAATAGAAGATGCACACTAAACTACATGTACGTATTGTACTGTACTATCTGTGACATTCTGAGTTCTTAAACCTTTTTTCAGTACTGATGAAAACATCTTACAATATTTCTTTGATCACAGAATACCGATTTCAGCAAACTGTTGCCTGTTAAACTTCAGATCAACCTACATGTACAATTACAGTCATTACCCAATATAAAACTTCCCAGTTAACACTGATCTGATCTCTTTAACATAGCACTTGCTCAGATTTCACCCCATTTATCCAAACTTCACAGTCCGATATCAAAATCTGGGTTTCCCGTAAAATGAGTTTTGGCAAAGGCCACGTGTACGTCAGTGTCCAAAGTGACTTCTTTCACAGCAGGCACCTTCATCATGTGAGACATGTAAGCCTTCAGTTTTGGTAGCTGGTCCTCTGGGTACCCCACCCCTGTCACCACTGATGTCATCCCCACACGCTCCAGCCACGGCCAGATGTAGAGGTCCACAAGAGATATAGCATCCCCTGGAATAGTTTTCATGTAATCTATGCAAACTGCAGTTTTATTATTTTTTTCATAAAACATTTATTAATGTGTCATTTGATTATTTTAATTATTTTACCAGTACATCACTTTTCTTTTTACAAAGAAAATGCCATTAATTCTCTGTCAAGAAAAACTATAACAATTATTTTGTACTTATTAATATTTTTAGCCTGGAAATCTAAAATTCTTTCTCTCACCAATTTCACATTGCTTTCATTTCACTTGAAAATATATCTTCCACAATGAATTGCTCTCACCTTGAAGATGTAAAAATAACATCCTTTATAGTATGCCAGTAAAGATAACTTACATCACTTGCTATGTACATACCCATCATGAATGGTCCTTTGATTGCCTGTTCATATCTTTCTAATGCTGTAAACATATCTCTGGCAGACTGGGTATCTTCTCCTGCAGAGTCAAAGGCAGCCTTGTGCCAGGGACCGATAACCTGAAATAAAAATGATAACATTTGCAACAATTTAAGACCCAATATCATGAATATGCAAGGATAGGACAGTCGGCAAAACTTCAAAGGGTAAGCGGATGAGCGAAGGCCTGACCTGCGGCATATGAGGCAGTCAGCGTGGTTTTAGTGCGTAGGTGAAGCCGTGTTGTATGTTGGCGATTTCAAGGTATGTAAATTACATTTTTCAGTCTGTTGGTTACTATGAAAATTTATGTGCACAAGGGGCATATTTGAGTCCTAGCAACAACTAAGGCAAGTTCCACCAATCTCTACAGTATTTTTCATTGCTTAATAAATCATCTTACACGAAATGTAATTTTTTTATTTAACTGTCTATTACCCAAAAGAAACTTTCTGAAAGAAGGGGCAGTGTCTTATTGACTACAGATGCATATTGTCAATAATCTGTGCGTATGCACCATTATAGATAATACCACATGAACTTGAAAAAACGAGTACTGAATGGTATAACTTGATACCATCAGTTCCCTTTAGTAATCAGAGTCACCAGCTCAGCAGTTGACCACCTGATAGAATAAACAGTAGCTGGGTGGAGACTACTGCCGGGCTGGTGCCTGATTACTACTGTAACAGCCAACTGACTTCTTGCTAGCTATAGTTAATATGTGCCTTTGTGAATGGGCTTAAAAAATCGGTCTTACTTTTCCAAATCCTTCCATCAGTAGTTTCCCACAGGCTCTCTCGTAAGGGTCAGAGAGCATTAATGGTTTCTGACTGGGAAACACATCCTCTAGGTATTCACAAATGATGACAGAGTCAGTCAGTGTCCTTCCACCTGGAATTTCCAAGGTTGGCACGGTTCCTTTTTCGTTTATCTCCAAATACCATTCCGGTTTGCTTCTAAGATTGATGTTCACTATTTCATACCTAAAAATAAAAATTTTAATGTAATATAACATCAAGAATGCCTTGATAATACTGATAACATAAGAATTTCTTATAATGATTACAGTACGTGTCATCTAACATATTACCTTAAACTATGAATTGTCTCTGCTCCCTGTTATCAGTGATATGACAACATACCGAGTATACAGTTTCTTCTACACTAACATCACCACCACCAGTTTTTTCACTATCCCAATCTTCATTATTCATTTCTTCCTTTCTTTATTCATTCATTTATTTATTCTATTTTACAATTTAATTTTAATTGACATAAGTTATAGGGAAATACACAGTGGTAGCAGGCTTTAAATGTCTCGTTTCCTTGATGACTTTTATAGGTGTACGTGTTCACAATGAAACTATCGTACTAAGTACTAGATCTATCCACATCATCTGGGGCTCTTGCTGATTCTTTAATGCAATCAGATTAACTGAATGCCACGCCTCTTTAAATACTGGGTAGCTAGGGTGTGATTACCTTTCATGTGTGCTCGGCTTCTGGAAGTTTTTTTCGCTTCTTTCCGAGTACAACCAAAGGCACATGAGTTGGATTGATCTACCAAGTACGATAGTATCATTGGGAACGCGCCCTGTGACTTACGGTATCTCCTTGTAAGTGAGGACCAGTTTAACTCTCTCGCTGAATGGGCAGAACCGCTGACAATACACCCTATGTAACTTATCAGTACTGGCTGGCTTACTGGAGCCTGGAATAGAAATGTGAAGAATTAGCAATTGATGAAGCTATAAATCCATTTACTGGAGAGAACAACGTTTCTAACAGACTGTGACAAATTTATTCAATATGTCACCGTGACACGGAGACTAGCCTTGGGCCAATGAAACGAACGTTTAGCGTGCATAAGTTTTAGCTGACCGATTACTCTCTTTCGTGGAAACTTTGACCTCCCAATTATTTAAATGTATATTCAGTATGTGAGATCCAAATGCACTAGACAAAGACAAACGTAGACATGCCTTCAATCACCTGTTTATGGCCTACCTTTTCCAAGCACTCGTGGTTGATGAACCGACATTGTTGTAGGTGTCGCTATCGGTGACAAGTTTTTGCCCTTTATAAGAATTTAATTTTCTGAAGTATTTTCTTTTGCAAATAAAAAAATACATTAACTATTCAATCTTTGCATCTGTCTATATAATTACTTGTATCTAAATAACATTTTAAATTTTTGATTGTTTATATTCATTTATTTATTTATCCATTGAATACCAAATTATTATTGATGGATAGATTTTAATAAAAATTAATAAATAAAGTAATAGAAATAAGGTTAGATTTATTCGTTGATTGACAAGCTCGTGTACACAAAAAGAGCAATTCTAGTTTTTATATTTTTGTGCAAACGTCTCTTGCTTTTTTGCAAATTGTTTTTAACTCTCTCTCTCTTTCTCTCTCTCATTCGAAAGAAGCTCATTCAAATAGCTTAATTGTAACCCTTCATTATTATTATTATTATTATTATTATTATTATTATTATTATTATTATTATTATTATTATTATTATTTCCTTATTTTTGTTTTGTTATGAAGATAACATCTTCAAGTAATTTACTTTGCAATTAGCGTTCTCCTTTCTTGGGGGGGAAAGCGCTCTCAGAGTTTGCTCAAGAGTACATCGGGAGTATTGGTAGGCCTATTCCCACACATGTAAAAATTCTATTTAACTTTTTAGTTAAAGTCGCTTTTGATTGTTTTCCTCAAAATTCTACTTATTTCAATTTAAATTTATATTTCAATTTAAATTTTATTTCTCTTTTCAAGACAAGATTGCCCCATCCCACCCCCCTTTTTTTGGGCGTGCACCAAGTTACCCCGTCGATCAAAATATCGCATGCATTCCTCCATAAGACTAATAACTGACGTCAAAGGTTTTTATGTCTTTTTTATTGACTCATCCCATATTTACAACCTCTCTCAAGGCAACATTGTCTGACGATCGTCTGTTTGGGTCGCTGTCATTTCTTATTGGTCATCGGCCTATGCCAAAGTTTTCTAGAAATACACGCATCATTTGGGCCGTGAGTCAGGAAGGCCACTTCAAAGCATATAAAAGGGAGATGAAACTGAACTTGTACGGGTATATTAGCAGTAGAACGTTGAATGACTTATTGCACATACAAGTATTTGCATTGAATAGCATTTAGATTCAAAGAGCATTGAAAATATCAACAGGCTAGAGGAGCATCGGTCATCAAGCTCTGCCAGAAAAGGTACATCAGTTTTAGCATGTATGTTTTCTGATTTCATTTTACCTCTTGAAATGTTTTTGAAATTTGTTATGTACCAGATTTCTATAGCTTATATAACATTTCCTACCTTGAGCAAAGGTATTTATTTATTTATTTATTTATTTAGGGCAAGCAATAAAAAAGTCAAATTGACAGAATTAATGCTCAACTTTTCAGTGGAAAAATGTTGATCTTCACCCTAACGTTGCTGTATACGCTGGCCTACAATCTTCCTGGTGGAAGCGCACAACAAACGAAGTTAAATGAATTGTACCAGAAGAGATTCTTCGGAGAGGTAAGTTGACTTATCCACGGTAAGATCTTCCGCTATGAAGGCTCCTTATTTCTTAGGGAGACAGCTTGCCTGGAGAACAGACTCCATTTCTTTTTCAAGAGGGGAGGAAAGACGCACTGACGCCCCGAGGTCTTTCGTGAACTCATTGCTACAAAAGACCTCAAATAAATTTCACCATTTTTGTCTTCATCAAAGAAACAAAGAAAAGATTTCTGTAGTGCGTGCGGGTTGGGCGTACCACTAACTGCCCCCCCCCCTTCCCCCCGTATATTATATCCTCGGTCTGCCAGTGCCTATCCCAGGTTTAGTCGACGCTGTGCACACAGATATATACATGTACACGCATGTTTAATTTCTTTACGATACAAATGACTCACGTCCTTCTTGTTGGTTCAGTTGCATCACAGGGTGGAGATAAAATTCCGGTGAATACTTGGGGGTGGGGGGGGGGAGTGACAGGAATGGTAGTCCGCTAGGCAACGTAATCCGTTCCCCATTACTTTGT
This sequence comes from Lingula anatina, assembly GCF_051362555.1. Classification (NCBI taxonomy): domain Eukaryota; kingdom Metazoa; phylum Brachiopoda; class Lingulata; order Lingulida; family Lingulidae; genus Lingula; species Lingula anatina. The sequence continues at coordinate 25,830,320 of NC_141770.1, read as the reverse complement.
ATAGGTGACATTCATCTCATATACTAATAACCTGTACTTGTCATATTAGACCCTGGACATCCTTTCCTAGGAATACCATTCCTGTCACAGGGGTTGTGAATAGTTTTTCCCTTTCTTTGGCTTGCGAAAAGGGTGTGGACTTCTGCATATTTATACTGTTGAGAATAATCACACCTTTATTTGAAAAACGCGCTAGAAACTGTAAAAATGTTTGCAGGGCCACACTGACTCAAAAAAGTGCGTCGTTTCTGACATTAACAAATCTAGGCCGCTAGAAGGATTCACTATCAGTTTAACAGCCTAAAATTATCATCAATGGTAATAAAAAATGCATTATGCCAGGCTGACTTGGGGCAATTAGAAAAAGACCAGTCACGTCACGTCTTTGAAAATACACTTTACCTCGATTGATAGATATTTAAAATCTGACTGACGGATCTACTTTTTTCGAAACGATGTTATTGTTTGTTTTAGAATTGTCTGTACAAAATAAGAAGCGAACATTGATTACTTATTTAACATCTAACGCACTATTTAAATCGGGGGTCGCTTGCTTGGATACTGCAACTACGCCTCTTGGCATATTTATCTTATAATTAATGCAGTTTGAATGTTGGAAAATTTGGCATATTGAAGCAATTAAAATGCCACTCAGTTGTGAACACCACTTTGTTTTCATACAAATAATCGCCTTCGTTTTGTTTTAGATCATCGCTATTTAATTGAATTTTTAATTGAATTTATTTATTATTAATTTTTGCCGGATGACGAAACATACCTTATATTTTCACCCTATATTGAATTCTAGGGCACTTATTACGGACAGTCATATAACCAGGCCAAGGAGACATGCCAACTGAGATCTATGTTGCCCGGAAAGCTCAGTGACTATGGGATAGACAGCACCGCGGCAATAAACATTGAGCAATTCACAGGGTCACTCACATGTGGAATTTGTCTAAGAGTCAGTATTTTTCCTCTCTTCGTTAGTCTTTTTTCCTGGTGTTTTAAAAGATTAGAATTTCTAGATACCCTTTTAAAGTGTTCAAACTGCAATTTAATGATGGAAATGTACCATTTGTTGCTCTTGCTCTCTCTCTCTTTCAAACACAGACGCGCTCAAACATATACATGCATATAGACACACGCACGCTCTCTCTCTCTCTCTCTTTCTCTCTCTCTAATGGCGGCAGTGTTTTTAAAGGTTACAGGTTCTGGGCAGGGACTAGGTTTAAATCCACTTACAGGCACTTACCTTGTGTACGTGACAGACCTTTGTCCGTCTTGCAAGCAAGGTGAGTGAAACATTGGACTCCCCTTCTTAATGCAGACAAGATCTAATCATGAATTGGATCTTTCATTTGGCCTACATGTAAAGTTTTGTAATTTTTTCTTAATGTTGTAAGATATTAGCAAGAAGCTATATACAGTTTCTTATCATTCTTAAAAAGTCGCAACCTACGCATCAGCGCGTCCTAAGGTGATATAAACGCACTGAACCGATTTTTTTTTTTTTTTTTTGGCATTATGGCTGGCTAGTGTAGGCCTGCATGTAGTGTTAAAAAGTCGTTGTAAGTTGTTTTTAGATTCGATTGAGCATTTATGTATTCCAATTGGGAGACGGCACTAGGAGATAAACTTAACTGCTGTCTGATACCATAAAGATGTAAGTAACAGTCAAAATACAATATCTTGTTATATATCTTTTAAGCCTATTTGTGTCTTAGGTGACGTCGATTTTGCCCTAGTTGGGGACGGCCGCTGGAACATTGATTTTACTGCTGTCCCGTGTCCTTTCAACGACAATGTGTCCTACAGGTTCCAGGACAGCAGCCCCTGGTACATTAAAATTCAAGTTGGCAACACCAGGTATGCGACACGTGCTTTCCGATATAATTGTATCTGTCGAGAGGAAGGCAGCCGTACGTAACACTCGGCATATATGGTTGAAATAAAAGGAGTTATAGACTGGCCTTGGACGAACGTTCTCTTCGTCCAAGGATTGGCAACTGATATAGCGACATGGGGGGGGGGGGGGGGGGGGGGGGGGGGAGAACTATCATTTTGCGCTTAAACATCCCTCTGTAAAATCCCTTGAACGGTTAATTTACATACATCTTGCTGCGAGCGGCAGTCTTAGATTCAGAAGATTGAACTCGCTCAACAGAGGTCACCAACTTGAGACCGTTGAGTGCCAAAGCAAATTCCAGCGTCAAGAGTGTGTTAATTGCTCGGATTAATTTGGCCTTAAAACCTCTATAAATGAGTTTGTCCTTAATGAACTATATATTGAGGTTTATAGCCAGTGGTTGCTGGAGGACATTTCGGTAAAATATGTACATGGGGTGAACGAGCTGCTTCTTGGAACTAAACCAAGCTATTGGTGCCAGAAGATGGCGTGACAAATTCGTTGATCGTTTGGATATATCCAAAACGTATTTAAACACATCTGAGCATGGAAGTATTCCATGATCTGAAGCACCCGAATACCTCGAGTTGAATTTATTCGAGAATTGTTTTAAAAAATACTTGACCTGTTTTGCAGGAAGCGAGTCGCGCTGGTCATTATGAACAACGGAAAATTAAAACTTTTAAGAATGTAAAACATTAAATGTATTCTTAACTTATGCATAAAGCATGCTTTGTCTTAAGTTTATACTTTCTACCTAGAGGTCGACTTCGGTACTTTTCATTTTTGTGTACAATGATAAAACTTACACAATAAACGAATAGATGAATATAACATGCTGGTTTTGTTTAATTTCAGACTTCCAGTCACTGGCATGGCACTATACAACGGAGCCTCTAAACAGTACGTCCCGATGATGAGAACAAATGACGGCTTCTGGATCATGAATCCAAGCATCCTCAGCCGTTACCAGCGTCCCATACAGTACCCTCTCCGCGTCCAGTTGACTAGCGTCCGTGGAGGGGTGCTACAAGACACCGTGACTGGTAGAGGTAAACTTTTTTAAGTTTACTTTTAGTCTTGCAATCACCGTAATTGTTGTTTTTTATTTGCAATTTGGGTGTCACAGAAAAAATAGATGTAGAAGCCGATTGTTGCAACTTTCTGTAAAGAAAAATTAAAAACCCAACATAACTAAGAAAATTATTTTACAATGTTTATTATTTACTTTAAATATATTTCTTTGCTATTCATATAAATAACCATATAAATAACCTAAACTATTTAATATTAAGTTTTTATTCTTTTTCTCTTCAGCTAAAGGTGTAGTATACACAGGTAGCGTCCAGTTCACTTCCCAATAGACACTTGGTTTGTTTTATGAAACCTTTGAATATTGAACACAGTATCAAGCAGAGAGGAAGAAGCCAGAGAGTATTTGAGTTGAGCAACAGTGCTCTAGAAATAAAACAGCATAATATCTTGGCACCAAATGAATACCTGTATAAACCTGAAAGCAATCTGATAAATGGTAAAATAATTCATGAATTTTCAACTTCTATATCATGAGTTTCAAAGAAGTTTGTTTTATACTTACACAATTTGGTCAAATTATTTATCAATGCCAAGTATTTGGAAGGATTTCAAGTTACTTTAAATACCAAAAATATACAATGTTATGATTGTCACATGAATATTATTTTAATGGTTATGTAAATAAAATATCAAAAATAATATCAATTGTAGAATTAAACTTTTAAATTGCCAATCTGAGTCCAATAAAAACACCATTTAATAGAGGGGTTTAAGTACTACAAGGGTAGACTACCCATCATCTGGGTCTTCCTAAAGACCGTTGGATCTTTCAAGTTTACGTTGTCAATTTGATGGGCATCTAATTTTTTCGGTCTAAAGACGGCAGAATCAACAAAGATTATTAGGAAGACTGTCAGATAATATCAGTGGATCTGCTCCTGTACTACATGATGTAACCAGAGACTAATTTGTCATTATCAACATGACGTCATTTTGACTTGACTGCTAAATGGACATGATATGATATACATATGGTCTAAAAAAATGTAGCTGATGTAAGTGAAAAGCATGAAAAGTACTGGGTTTTCCCGTACTGTAGATTTTGTATAGATATAAGCACCTATGGTAAAGTATCTGAAGGACTAGATACTGTATATTTAACAATAATGATAATAATTCTAAGATCAAAGCAGAGTCTACTGCAACAGAAATGATTGATATCTGCATATAATCTTCACCCTCCGAACAATGACTTTCAGAAAACAAAGTGTCAGCTAGTTAGATGTCTTTTGAAAACTTCCTATGTATCCTGTACATCTCTGATTGTTTCCTTGCCTCCTTGTCCCCTTTATCCATATGTCTACTTTTGGAAAATACAGTCCTCTGGGTTAAAAGTTATCTGAAAACTTCACATAAGCACTGATCCATACCCCCCTTTTATATCCTGTGTTCTGCCATGCGGGCATCATCCCTTCGTGCATGGACTGGAGTGCGGGGAGGGGGGCGTGATGGAGGTTCAAGGGTTTGTAGTCTGCGAGATTCTTCAGTTTTCTTTATTGGAATCCACTGTTCTCCCTTTATGGCAGCCTGTGATAGAATTGTATACTTTAATCATAGTATGTAGTAGTCCTCATTTCTTAACAAACTCTATGCACATATACTGTATATCTGTTTGTATTTATAATGCAGAAAGAAATGTATGTGTGTCTGTGTGCGCATGCATGCAGGAGAAAACAGTTTCGTGTATGCATATCAACCAAACTTTATACCATAAAACCATATAACATATACAATAAATCGTACACAGTAGTACACGGCACAAAAAATATTCAAAAATTTACTGAACATTGGAAAAAGAACAAAAGGCACTCACAACAAAGTATATGATACTGGTAACAAGAAGGCACATTCCACCTAAAACTGTGGGTAAGATGAAGTAACATGGTATACAGAACCTAAAATAAAGTGCATTTTCAAGAATAAATTAAAAAAAAAAACTTTTGGTCATTCAAGTGACAAAATGCTATTTGGCAAGAGATTGAGGATACATTGGTTTTCACAACTTCACACACATCTTACAGTTTGTTAACTGAAATTATAAAAAACAAAATATTTGCATTTATACTATTTAATTGATACACATATGTTTAGTGCACAGCCTTTTTAGCAGTTCAGTTCATTAATGAGATAATTTATGAGATAATCATCTAAATCTAAAGATTTACAATTATTGTATCACACAAATAATTTATCTGATAACCAAAAAATAATAATAATTAATAATTTTTTTAAAAAATCAGTGAAGTTACTCTGACAATATACTCACAGCAGATACAAGGCAAATCTAACATAATAGTTTCTAGATACTGGCCCCAAAGCAGCTACAGCTGGAGTAAGAATATGTTGAAACCTGGAAGGAAAATTTAAGAGGTATTAAAACTAAGGCAATAAGATGTGGAAGTTTATGTAACAATGCAGTGGTATATATTCTCAGTAGTTTCTGGTTCAGGCCTATAGCCAGCAATTTCAAAGGAGGGGAGGGGGGAGAGAAAAGGTTTTTCTCAAATTGAAGGACCTTTGTATCCCCTTAGATGACTTGAACTGAGTAATGCAATAGAAATAAGATCAAATTTTGGCTCAGGGTATTTTTTTTCAACTTCCCCGGCAACTTCCCTACTCTGTGAGCCTGTGGTTCATATATGTAACAGAACGGGTTATCACTGACAATGAAACCTTGTTGTTGGAATGCAATTAATGATATGATATCACTCTTCAAGTAAGTTAAACTTGATGATACATCTTATCTATTATTTAAGAAAGATTTGCTTACTTTCGTTCCATAGTGTTCCCTTTCCTTCTCTGACTACGTGGATACTCAAACACAATTATAAGCACTGCTATCACACTGAGAACAGTCAAGGAAATTAACAGAAGCTTTGCAACACACTCATGACCAACATGTTCTTGTATTATCATCTCAATATCATATAATATTTTGTGAAATTAAAAACATTCCATCAAAGGATACATTCCATAGACTGCTATCCCCCAGTTCTTGAAAATTCCTGAAACACCCACTATACCACCAAGTAAAAGGACTGCAAAAAAAAAAAAAAAAAAGGCAACACTTATATATCATGACCAAATGTATAAGTACCCAGTTAACAATAAATGGAAAATGTTAAAATATAAGATTTAGAACCAAATTTTGTCCAATCTCCCAAATATTTATGGGTAATGTACAAGACACCGTCACACGTGCCTAGTAGAACAGAAAAATGGAATGGGTCCCGCCCATCTGTGTCTCCGTAAACACCATCGTCAGCTGGCCCTAGCACAAATAAGCATACCTTAGCGGTAGCTATGTTCATTCTATTTACTATAATAACAGACTACTGTATATTACATTTTAGTACACAAGTCCCTTAATTTACCTTAGCGCTATGATAATCTGTGCTGTACGTCACCTTAAGTAAGATAATGGTTAATTTCATTAATCTCACCTCCGGCACTAGCCATCGCCTGCTCGTTGGCCCACATCGCCCACTCTATTTGGCCCATCTTGAAGCCAGATAAAGTGGTCGTCTTCCCTCGCCTGCCTTCTTCTACGGAAGCCTTGACGTCTCGATGTGAGATGCGGAAGGGAAATCCAAGCCTCGTTTTAAAATGTCGTAATGACGTCATGTGTGACATCTTTCAAGAATGGCAGTGCGAAGACTAAACACTTCGTTGTAAAAATCTGCGTCGGATTGACGGTGTTGTAAGTCAAAAATTGGGTGAGTTGAAAAGAATTATATGACAGTTTGTTAGTTATTGCTAAAAACCGAATGTAGATGTAGATTGTGTTATTATTAAGCCTTGCATTGGACCTGTTTGTTTTGGTTGATTCGCGCCCGAAATTCTGAACCCCACTCCAACATTGTTTATCAAATGCTGTGTATTTTCATTGTGATTTTGCATGTGGAGAATCACCCTCGCTATAGTATCATGGTATAATCGGTCAATATTAAGTATTCATTTTTTTCACCTGCGTAACACGGTTGCATTTGCAGGTGAGACGTTTGTTTAGAATTTTTAGATGTCAAAATATGCTGGGAGAGCCAAGCATAACAGATGAGTTGCAGACCTTGAAGAAAAGGCTGAAGTCATGGGAAGCAGAGTTTACCTCCAAAGAGGGATACAAACCAGGAAAGGTACTCACATGTGCTAAATGATTATTAAGACATTTGTTGCTAAATGACATATTAAAAGTAAATTGTTTCTACAGAGAGGTACAGTAACATGATTTTCAACCTGATAATTATATGAAGCTGCATGGTTTTGACCAACACACTCTTGTTCACATGGCTGATTCGTGGATGTAATCTCTCGAAGTTAGTATGTCATATCTGAATACACCTAGCCCATCCCCTAGATGTGATGTGTATGTTGCAAGCAGCATACCTTTATCTGTTTGCTATATGAAATGTTTATTGTTTCCAGGATGATATTGAGAATGGCCCAGTAGAAGTGAAAGGTAAGTTTGCTTTGTCATGTGATGGGAACTATTGCACAAAACAAAAAAATTTATCATGCTCCGAAACTGCTTCAGTATCTAAAGTTTTTTATAACATAATCATCAGCTGAAGTTAATACATAAAAAGTAACCAAAATAAAAAAGCATTAAATTGATTTTAAACATAAGGACAGGAAAATGTAAGAAGTTTACAGAAAAATTAAAAAAATAGTTGTTGCTGACTGCTGTGAATTATTTACAGATGCCTACCAGCAATATAAGAAATTAAAAAGACAGCAAGAGCAGACCAAATCAGTAAGTGTTGAGTGCATAGTTTGCATAAATCTGGAAATTAAAGTATTATATCTATTTAATTTTGCTAACTTGTCAAGCTTTAATTAATTGCATAGCATACTTTAAACTATTTTTTGCATCACTTTGCTCTTTTAGAAATTTAGTTATAAGATAATTGCTCAAGTGTTCTTGATTACCATTTTATCTAAGAGTGAATGAATGAAAGATATATACCAGAAAATCAGTTTCTTTACCTGCATCACATAATACTTGTTTTTATGAGTGTTGCTATCTCATTGGTACAAGTGATTTAAAAAAATCAGATAAATGTAATTATTTCACAACTTATTGATCTCTGCCTATGAATAAAAACTGCTAAAAGGGTTCAGTCACAATATGTTATAATACATTTCAGGTAGCAGCAAATGATGTTTGGGGTCCTAATTGTAACAAGACTAAACCTCTCAAGGACTCAGCAAAATCTTCAACCACCACAAAGTGTGAGGATTCGGTAATGGACAAAATAGGAATGAAACTGAAAGCTGCTGCACTAGTAAATATCATGTTTTTGTTTCTTTTATAGAGGTTTTACCATTAAGGAATGAAGGACATCACATTTTCTTTAGTTGGCTCATGTTTTGATTTATCAAAATTGGATAGCTTACTGTTTGATTATGCAAATTGAAATGTCCATTTTCTGTAGACTTAATAGTTTTTATGATTGTCACAGATAAAGAAATTTAAAATAGGCTCAGACAATGAAGCAAGGGATATGATATCTCGTACTAACCCACAGCTGGGGTAGCGCTAACACTCGCCAATTTAACCAAATGCTAAAACTGACTTAAATTGGCTAAAGAAAAAGGGCTTGATTTGACATGTTTTAGCAAAATTATAACCATTTTGGTAACAAATTGACAAAAATGTGGTGATTTGGCTAAGCAAAAAAAAAAAAAAAAAAAAAAAATGTTAGCGCTACCCCAGCACAGTTACTGTCCAAGACCACTACTGCATATTTGGAAAAATTTGCTTACCAATCAAAGAAAGTACAAACCAAATCATATGAATACAACCTCAGGGAAAGCAGGCAAATACAGATGCCTTAATCCAAAACATTTGAATCTGAAGGTAAGAAATTATTTTTTCTAATATTTCAGATTCAGACAAAGAAGCTTCCTGCAGTAAGGCAGGATACACAAAAACCAGTTAGAAATACAAGCAAAGTCTCTGTGTTCAAAGCAAATTCCCAAGACAGGTGTGACAGAGATCATGATATTGCACAGAAAAAGAATACATATGGCAATGAATCTCAGCCACCTCCCAATGAAAATATAAAAGACAATGCGCAGGGGGAGAAGTTATCCTGTGATTCTCCAAAATCTGGAATATTTTCAAAAGCTCTTCAGTTGTCAAAGTTTGGCCATAGTGTAGCGACACCAGGGGGAAAAAGAAACCATGATGAGGCGCCATCTTTTGTCAGACCCTCTCTGGTTCACAAGCGGGCATCGTTGCCCCCAGGGTGGCATGCCAACGCTGACAGTTTGGTGAAAGAGCCAGAAATATCGCCATCATCCTCAAGAAGTCCCAGTAGAGGTAATATAATTGGTTCTGAGAAAAGTTTTGAAGGTGAGGCAATGGACAGTGAACTGAATAAAAAGTCTTGGAGAAGGCTTGATCAAATGGGTATGCATGATGTTCCAAGCCAGGATCAACAGGGAAAAGAAAGTGTCACCATGAATACGCCCCCATTAGAAAAGGAGACTCATTTTGAAGAACGTTCCAGCACTTCAAAGGAAATGAAAGCACAGACCTCGGTTTCATTACAGAAAAAATTATCCACAGAGAGGACAAATGTGCCTTTCTCTGACTTCGGACACACTGCCAGGGGGGTTGCTTGGGAACCAATATGTGATAAAAGAAGAAACAAAGTATCATCTGAGGATAAAAAAAGTATCCCTGATAATTTGGATCAAAGTTCTGAAAATGGTTTGAACAGTGCTGTTATTGATAAGAATGAAGATAGTGGGAATAATGGTTGCTTACAGAACAATGCAGCTCCATCTGGGTCTAAGAGAAAGAGACAACCAAGTAAAGTTATGAATGATGATGTTGGTGCAAAATTTTCAAGAAGTGAGCAGTGGAGAGAAGAGAATGGGGTAATTGGTTCATCTTTATCAAACAATTGAAAAAAATGTTTTTAAGAGAATAATGTAGATACTTATACAAGTACATGTAATTCAGTTTTTTTTTTTTATCAAACTAAACAGTTTCTTCAAAAGTTTGATATTCAAATGCTGAAATTGGCAATAGCCAATGAGGGACAGTAATTAGGAATTTTTGGAAATGCCTCTTATCTTACATTTTACTCATTTCAGAATAGTGAAAATGACCAAGATCTTTCTGAAGAAGAGGAAATAAAACCAAAGAAGAGGAAAGTGACAAAAGCTAGGTAGTTTAGACTTGAATGGAATTTCTTTTTATTTATATATTGTAATGTAAGTGGTGTTTGACTTTCACTCAGTTGTAAGTAGACCACAGGTGATAAGAAGACAGTAATTCCATTCAACAAACATTGGTAAATAGTACTACTTTTTCTTTCACATTATGTAGTAATCTGTACAATCTCTTTTCATTGTTATTTTCAGATTTGATGTTTAAAGAGGGAAATTAAAAAGAACTATAAACAGATACATGAGTTAAGATAAATAATGATGTCTACTTTTCTTTTTACATCAAAAAGGACAATAGCCCCAAAGCCCATATCCTCAGAAAACTTTGTCAGGCTGAACATGAAGGTGAAGAAATTCTCCAAAAAATCCAAGCTGAACTTCAAGCAATACAAACGTCAACAGTGGAAGAAGAAAGTTGGCGAGCGAAGTAAAAGTTATGGAAATAAATGTTTCAAATGTGGTCAAGAGGGCCACTGGGCAAACAAATGCCCCAATAAAGGTGGGTGGCTTTAAAATACTGTGTTAAGCAATATTTGCTGTATTTTAATACAATTAAAATTGTTTCGGTGAAATATATAAAGCATAATAAATGGGTATAAAATGCATCATACGATTTCTACAGTGGTGTTAGATTATTATAGATGTTTACGTGGTTAATTTCCGTCTCATATTATGTTGGAAAATTATTTTAGGGAACAGTTTTGGTGCATCAAAAGAGGAGGCAGATGATGGATTTGATGCCAGTGATTTTCCCAGTCTGAGAGAGGCAGCTATGATGGCAAGGGGAATTAAACCTTCGGATAGAACACAGGACAGCAAAGAAGGCAAGTTATCTCGAATAAGTTAGGAAATGCTTAATGATTGTTTATTAGGCAAAAACAAGCTTATGGTAAAACACAGATAGAAAGAAATTGCATACCTTGTTGGTATAAGACTCATAACAAGAAATTTCTTTTCTTCACTGGAAATCAGACTGAATGCAGTGATGGCTTGTGAAAAGGAGATTACCTGATGGTATTACTTATTTTAATGTAATGAATAAGAAGGTGATTATTTTTGAAAAAGAAAAATCAAATATTCTCATTTTTAGAAACCTCAACAAAAGAAAGAGGCACTGGAAAAGCTCCAAACAAAGCTCCAGACAGAACACAATATGGAGGCACCGTCCAAGAAGAGCCTCCCTCTGTGCCAGACATAAGTGCTGTTGAACTTGAAGATGAGATGGTGGTAAGAGTAACCAGAGAGTCGCTGCCACCCAGGCCCTCCATGGAGCCTTACTACCAGCCTTACAGTGACAGTACCCCACATGGTGAGATTATCTACATCTCTCTTAACCATTGTGATAATACCCATACTCATTTCATTCTCTGCTTCTTTTTTTTTCAGTTTGGGAATCAAATTTTTTGTATTTTGTAGCTGTGAGTTGTCTTGATAATAGCTTTATAGTGATCTGTTGATTTTTTGTGAAGTTTTCTATATGGATAACCTAGAACTATGTGATAATAGTTTTATTTTGTGCATACACTCGCACATACACTTGCCTTGAAGAAAAAAATGTGTACTCTGTCTCTATTTGTCAGTTATTCTTTTTAATGAGTTGTCTACAAGTATTTTAAATCTTTTTGTCGTAGCTGTGACCAAGGATGTATACAAAGCCTTGAACAAATTTGGCTACACAGCTTTTAGACCCGGTCAGGAAGAAGCCATTACCAGGATTCTCTCAGGTATGTCAAATAAAAAAGAATAATTATAATGCAGTACGCATTTTTTGTTTGAAGAATTATATAAATTGTAGTTACTTCTTTATAAATTTTTGTTTCTCTTGGTAAAGCATATTGAAATATGCTTCTTTTGTGTGTTTGATACTCCTGTCAGCTCTTATACATAGTTTATATTGGCATGTGAGCAATTGATGCCATGATTTTGTAGAAATTTAATGTTACTTTATGAGTACAGAATATCTTGGTTTATATTAATTCCAGGTCTGTCTACTCTGGTAGTACTCTCTACAGGTGCTGGCAAGTCCCTGTGTTATCAGCTGCCAGCCTATATGTATGCTCAGAAGACTAAAAGTATTGCCCTGGTCATATCTCCACTGGTGTCACTGATGGAAGACCAGGTCTGGCACAGTGCAATCTGGTTCAGCCTGGAAATGAAATGATATAATATAATCAAATATGTTGTATTTAGTAATTATGGTGTTCCATGAAATGAGTTAACTTTGAATATAAAAATATTAAGAATTTCTAAAATTCACAATCCCTTTGAATATAAGAACTCTCACAAAATTCATGAATTTTATCTTAATTTTATAATCAATCTCACATAAAACCTTCCTATGATAACTTTCAGGTCACTGGTCTCCCTCCTGGCATTCACGGTGCTTGCCTCCACACGAACATGACCAAAGTCCAGCGAGAACGAGTCATCGAGAGTGTCACAGAGGGCAAAGTTCACTTCCTGTTGGTGTCTCCCGAGGCCATTGTGGGAGGTGGGGGGACCTCAGGGTGTTTCCCAACTCCTGCTAGCCTCCCTCCTATAGCATTTGCCTGTATTGACGAGGTGCACTGTGTGTCAGAGTGGTCACACCATTTCAGGCCGTCTTATCTCAGGCTGTGTAAGGTAACATGAAATATATTCAGAGCTTTGAGATTTATTTACAAAAATTGTGTAGCAAAATATTTGTTAAATAGGTCCATGCTAGCATATCAATTTTTCATTAATACCTGCTTTAAAAAAAATTATATATATCTACTTTGGTTGAAGAACATGTATCTAAACTTTATAAGATATTAAATATTTTGTGCCATGCTTTAATTTTGAATTTATTTTAAAAAATGATATATTTGGTCAAGACAAATTATATGCTGAAATGACTTCAGCAGACGGGCTGCCATCTGTTCATCATTTAACCATGGTTCGAGCAGAAAACCATAAGCTGCGGCATACTCATGCATCATGACCTGCATGAATGCAGAATAAAGAATGTTGCAGCACCTATTGTTTCTGCTAATACTATGGTTTAAAACAGGCAAAGCACTCGTTGTTAAGTTTTAAGCAAAGTTAAGTAAATAACTCTTTCCAATCATCTGCTTTATTTTGGGTAAAGCCCCTTGACACAAACTTTATCTGTTACATACCAAGTCTGGGTAAAAGTGTTCCAGATTATGCTGAAATGCCTAAATGAGGAAACCCTCCCCCTCCATTCTTTAGGTTTTGAAGGAGAGACTGGGAGTGCACTGTTTCCTGGGGCTGACAGCTACTGCTACCCTGTCTACAGCGAGTAGTGTTGCCCAGCACCTGGGGATAACTGATTACAAACAGGCTACCATCAGAGGGGCACCTGTACCACCCAACCTGACCCTGTCTGTGTCCAGGGATGAGGATAAGGAACAGGTGATATTGGATGGGAAAATAGATGGTTTCGTTGGATTTGTACCTAGTTTCCTTGGATCTGTAAATAGTTATATTCAAGAATGTTCGAAATCGGGTGTCATCATGGACTGGCTCAAAAATGAAGTTGTTGCTTCTGACTAAACCAATGAACAAAATTGTATTGGCTTGGCATCAATTTTTATGGTGTTTGGCATGGTGCCAGTGTTGATGTTGCAGACCGAGAATGTTTGGGCATTACTAAAACCTGCAATTCACAAACTTACACACTTTGCTGGAGAATATGATTGTGAACATAACAATCTAATTGAAGGAAAGACAGTTAACTAAAGGTTTTTTTTACTGAAAGCATAATAAGAATTTAGACAGACTTGTCAAGGTCCTTAATTTTTCTTTTCATTATATGTCAGGAATTGTTTTACAATACCAATTAGTTCTTGTGTCTTCCTTTTTACCAGGCCCTGATAGACCTTTTACAAGGGGAGAGGTTTGCCAGCTTGGACTCCATCATCATCTACTGCAGCAGACGACAGCAGACAGAGCGGCTAGCCACCTTGATAAGAACCTGCCTCAAGGACAAGCCTCCTCTGGAAAATGAAGAAAGTAAAGCTGTTGGGGAAGATAAGAAAAAGAAAGGAAAAGGTGGTGTGTATATTATGGTCCTTTTTGTTGTTCTTTAAGTCATCCATAAAAACAAACAAACAAGATTATATTCTTTGAGAATGAATATTTATAATGAGTTGCTTAAAACTGCCAATTTTGCATTTGAGATAATTGTAAAATTCTTACAGGTTTAACAATCTGATTTGAAATATTACTAACTACAGATAACTGTACTATTCTTATTGAATTTTCTACTTTTTTAGTATTTTCATTTTAATTACAATGGATGTTATTCTCAGTATTTTCATTTTAAATAAAATGGATGTGAAACTTTCAGGTAAAGCCAAGGCCACCAAACCCAAATCAGCAGGAGATGCGGAGAGCTATCATGCTGGCATGACAGCAGCTCAGCGAAAGCGTGTGCAGAATGCATTCATGTCTGGCAGACTGCGTATTGTCGTTGCAACGGTGGCGTTTGGCATGGGATTGGACAAGGCTGATGTGCGTGCTGTCATACATTTTACCATGCCTAAAAGTTTCGAAAGTTACGTACAGGAGATAGGGCGTGCAGGGAGAGATGGGAAACCGTCACACTGTCATTTGTTCCTGGATGCAGAGGTGGGGGTTATTAAGTTGACACGTGGGAATTGTACCCAGAAGGCTTATTTTACATGTTACAAGTCCAGTTACACATGCCATATAGCATCATCCTTACCTAATAGTGATCCACTACCTTTGTCATGTGACCTCATTGTATTACAGGGGTCACATTTTTATAGGATTGAATTGTTTTCCAGCAAATACCCAAATGGCAAGGCCTTAAACAGTTACTATTGATTTGGTTTCTCAGCAGGTTAATTGTGTCTTCAGATTCATAAAGAACTGTTATGTTAGCACAGTTATTAACATTTCAAAAAATACTTCAGCAGTCTAAAAATACATTGTTAACTGCATTGATTGTTTCAAGTTGAAAATAATTATCTAGACCTGTGTGCCATTTAAGCCTAAATTAGCAAATTAATATCAAAGTCTAAAAACATGAAAATATACCCATTACTGAAGCTCCTTAATTCACATACATGCAGACTATTATAAAGATAGAAAATGTAGTTCTGCATTCCCTTTAGAAAATAATTATATTTTTATGATTCTATTGTCAGGGAGGTGATATGTGTGAACTGAAGAGACATACCTATGCTAACACAGTTGATAGATACACCATCAAGAAACTGCTGAAGAAGGTGTTTACACCTTGCATGTGTAGAGCAGTACAGGAGAGGAGACTGCAGGCACTCAAGGTTGGTGTACTCTATAGCATGCATATCTTACAATTATTTACTTGATATGGATACAGATAAGGCATTAATTAACTCAACAGCTAGTCAAAGGTATCATGCATAGTAAAACATTATATTATGGGTAAAATAAGTTAGTGTGGATTCAGTTGAAATGTAAGTCATGTAGAAAGGGTGTTGTTGGTTTTCCCAGGAGTGTGCCTTTGAAGATGATGGTATTGACTATAGTCAGCTTGATGACACTGGAGCTGCCACCCCTGGGACACACCAGCCTCTGGCTGAGAAGGTAAACAACCTTTTTAAAAACACTTTTGAGAGTTAAATAAACAAATAGAAAAGGTGCTCTTTTATGTCTAACAATTTATGGCACAGCATAATGTATATTCTTTCCCTCCCTCTCTTTCATGAAGAGATTTTTCTGGGAAAGTGTACCAAACATGATTTAAGGAATAAATGAATTAATGAAGGAAATTGGTGGGAAAAAATCAGTCAGCAAAATGTATTATGGATGGATTTATTGATAAATTTTACATCTGTTTTAGCCAACAGAAGAGACAACCACACCAAAGAAAAGCCCTGCCCCTCCTAATAACGCTGACGGGGAACTGGTGCTTTTCTCTCCCCCCAAACCCAGCAGACTTTGCCCTGGGCATGAGAGGGGGATTGCTATAGAGAAAACTGTCATGGATCTGGACATGAAAGAAGAAGGTAGGAGGTGGTAGGAACTTAGATTTGGAAAGTGATTGAATTCTGTAATCTTTACAACACACACCACATTACTGATTGAAGTGAGTATGAAATTACATTGATATACATATATTCAGATAGAAATTAAATAAAGAAAACTATGGCTCTGTAAGGGAACCCCACGATGCATCCAAATATAAATATAATTGTGACATGTTTATAAAAGTGTGACGAAATTGCCTGCACAGTGACCCTCTTACACCCAATAACTACTCATACATACAACATAATGTCCTAGCAAGCAAGTAATCAAAATGAAGAGGCACATTGTATTAGTAAGAATGATCATCAGTATAAATCATGTTAGCAGGAGCAGTTGTCCCTCTTTGCAGATAACTTGCACATATAAGTTATTTGTATCAGTAAATGACTGATAACTCCTAATATATCAGGATAAAAATAGGTCAGCATTGCAATATGTATACTGTCAAATTATTGTGCATAGTGAAAAGTCTCATTAAAGTTACTCAGCAGGTTTTTCCAAACTGTCAGTGTTACTTTAATGTTTAGTATTGCAGTATGTAAAATGTGAACTGAGTAGTTATTGTAAGTACTGAAATGTCTTAACTTTACCAAACCTCTCTGCCACCACCAGTTGGCCGGCAGGGTTAATGGCTAATGCTGCAGGATACCTCAACCCATCACCCTTAGTGGCAATGTATCTGATAAACTGTCCTTGTGGACTCAGTGTTACTATCCTGCTGTTTTCACTGTCAGCAATGAAGATGTGACCATAGCTATCTGTGCACATTCCACATGGAAACCACAGCTGACCATCACCACTGCCTTCTGTGCCATACTGGTACAACAAATCACCAGTAGGTGACAGCACATGTACACAGTGTTTCTTGCCCCTGTCTGATATCACAATGTTACCATTCACATTGTTCACTGTGATGTACCCTGGGAATTCACACATACTGAGTGGAATGGTGTTCAGGAGCTGTCCACTGTCTGCATGGAATACGAAGATGGATTCCTTTATTTGGTCACAAACCATCACATTTGTCACATGACCTTGTTTGTTCAGTGAGATACCACGTGGCCACTCAAGTTGACCTTGGCCCATGTTTGTCAGGTGCTGACCCCTGGTGGAGTACACTTTGACACATTTGTCACCCTCTGATGTTATATACAGGTGACCAGTCTGTGACAGAGCCACATCAAATGGTTGGTTTAGTTTTATGTCAAACTTTAATTGTCCTTCAACCATGAATACCTTTGTTCTGTCTTTATGTACAATAAACACATGCAATTCATCTATGGCCAAACCTCTTATGAACATGACCTTTTTATCAAATGTCAGTTTAGAACTGAAGGAATGCACACACTCTGCCTTCTCTAAGAAAACAGGAGGATGCGGTGTTGATCTTTCAATTGGTAGATCTGCCCCCAATCCAGTTGGTGTAGAAGGTTGTAACTGTACTGTCACCTGTCCTAACATGGCTTCCAGTCCAGCAGTAGATATCTCACCAGGACTGTAGGATATTTGTGCTGGTGTGTCTGGAGTTGGGACTGGTGGCTTCTCCATCGCTGTTAGTCTCTCTGCCAGAGCTGTTGTGTGAATCATAATCTCAGAGTCAGAACCATTTGTGATAAGTTCCTGGGCAAAATTGCACACAGTCTGGAAGGAAGCATGGTGAAGTTCAAGGTTGTCCATGTTTGCCTTACTCTGCTTTTTTCTGATATCACAAGCAGAATTTACTTCTGATATCAGTTCTTGCTCCCTCTGATCAACCAATTTTCGGATACATTGAGTTTGTTCTTTGATTTTGTTGATGGAGGCTGCCATGATTTGCGATTCTTCTAATTCACCGACTATTTCCTTAGCAACTGCTTCTTTAAATGTGCTCAGTTTTGGCATAATTTTTACGAGGACAGTTTTAATCTTTTTTCGAGTGATATATGCAGCTTCTTCAACTGGCACAATGCCATGTCTGTAGTGCTCTGTTAATGCGCAGTCACTGCACACAATGGTATCATCATCTTCACAGTAGTATTTCAGTTCATTTGTAGGATGCTTCTCACATTTGATCACCGTTTTTGAAATGCCATGTGTTACACAATGCACATCTATTTCTTTAATTGGGGATCCGACTTCATGCTTCTGTTGCTGACTAAGAAGTTCTTTTGCCTTGTGAATACTCAAATCATTCTCCAGTTTTACAAGTCCTTCTCTTGGAAATGGTATCTCTTGTCTACAAATGGGACACAAAAATGACCTGTATCGAGTCATAGTTAGCTTGGCATGGCGATATATACAACCATAGCAAAATGTATGGTAGCAAGGCAGCACACGGGGGTCCTCATACTCTTCCAGACAGATGCTACACGTCAAGAGATCGTCCGTGAAAGCTGCTGCCAGTGCCTCAGCCATATTGTCACTTCAGAGCACAAGGCAAGCATTGAGTGAATAGTTCAACAGTAAAATGTAAGATATCTATCTCTGGGTTTCTTTATAGTGTGGTAGAGGACAATCAGGTGATAGGGACCTCATCTGAATACAATAACACTGTACCATGTCAGTAGTGATAACATGCACTATATCTGATATGGTGGTTAACACAAGTGGCCATGGAGCTCCTGCTGACTGGTCATGTACTGAGACAAAAACATGACACAAAATAAGTCTCTTAATTCTGATAATATGCTTTTACAACACTTTACTCTGTCATATTAAAATTTGCATTTCTTGTATGAATAGTATTATATTGAATACCTCATGAAATTAAACTTTTCTAGAATCCTTCAGTTACTAATTTTCTTTTTTTGGAACATCAGCAAAAAAGAAACAGACTTTAACTATGAGTTATATCCCCCCCTTCCTTCCTACACTGATTAGGGGGATTTTAGTAGCTTTTAGAAAATTAATTTAAGTTCAGTTTATCATTAACTTTAAACCCTTATTAAAGTTTAATGAAAATCAGTATTGACCAAGTAAGCTTGTTCTTTTCTTAGACTGCATTGTGATATTTAATTTACCAGCATGGTTTCTGACCCTTCTTGACATAGATAAAACTTGTCCATAGATTATTATTCCATCATGGAGGATAAGAGTTATTGACTTTTTATCTGCTGTTCATGATTATGATGTTATATGTTGTTGATGATGCTGTTAGGAAGTGCACATGACTTGGGTTGTTCAGTGTAGTTGAAAGAGGGGTTAATAGTGATAGGAAGTGTAGCTCATAATGAGGGATGGTTATACACTGTATTAATTAATCAATAAATCCAAACAAAATTATTTTGTTAATAATATGAATCAGAAGTTTTGGCATTAAGCCTCTTAGATGACAAGGGCCTGTATCCCCATCTCTTGGAATTGGCTTGGAATTAGCTCACACATAAACCCAACTTGAACCACCTGGATTTTGGTCTCTGTCAGTGCATTTTCCCAGGTGTGAGGCTTATTATAACATGCCCTTGTCAAATATTTTTTATATTATATGCTGAATATCTCCCAAACCAAAGGAATTATGGGAAAAGTTAGTCTTGCTGAGATTTTGAAAGTGACATTGGATATGATCTTAGACCCTTATTTCAAGGGCAAATGGGTCAAAATTTTGTAAAATTTAATGTAACAATGTGGGTATTATTTCAGGCATCTCCACTCTATTGTGTTACCTGGAACTCCACCCTAAGAAGTGGATAGAGAGCCTGCAGCCAGTGTATGCCACCTGTTCACTGCAGTGCTATGGAGGGGTCAGGCAGCTACAGGCCTTGGCCAAGAAGGTGAAGATTAGACTAAAAAATTTTAAATAAATAAAATCTTTATGAAGGATTTCTAAATCTTTTTCTTTAAAGAGTAAAATACTGTTTTAATTTGTTTATAAGGCCTACAATTTATCTGGCAGAAAGTATGATTTGGACAAAGCAACTCCACAAATAGAAAAGCATTCCAATAAATGATAAATTATAATTAATACAGTTAATATGCATATCTCTCCCAGTGTCCCCCAGTGGCAGTAGCTATAGCCAAGTCTAAGCAGAGAGGTGACCAGCTGACCAACAGTCTAGACTTCAATGTGGTGGAGCTCAGTGACTGTATGGGGTGGGACTCTGGTCCAGTGAAGAGAGAACTGAAACAATTAATGTGGAGCATGGACACAGCAGGTAATCACCTCTGCCTAGGACGAGAGGGGGGGTGTCACATTTTCTTTGGTTTTCTTTGGGTTGGTTTCTTTGTGGACGAGATATCTCAAATAACTGTATGGGCTGGGACTCTGGGTCAGTGAAGAGAGGACTGAAACAGTTAATGTGGAGCATGAACACACCTGATCAAACTGGTCAAAGTTCAGGACAAGTTGTGAGAACATAACCTGCGTCTGTGCTATCAACCCCTGTCCTGTTTTGCTGGTATTGAAAACTCAGAGACATTTATTTCAGGAAAAAACACTTTAGCTTGGTGGAAGCCTGCACTTTTTGAGTCCTCTCTGGAAGTTACTTCATTTGTAAAATTGCAGGAGGGATCTCTCTCTCTCAACTTGTGCTCCATGAGAAGCAAAGAAAATGGGGTAGGGATTGTGAAATCATATGAATTTTGCTTGTCACCAAAGTTCTGGCCCTGTTCTGTTGTTGTCACAAGGTTTTCATTATTCATTCTAGGCACTGGTATTCCTCATAAAACAGGAGTCATGGTGGAATTCTCGGACTTGGCATTTCACCTCCGTTCCCCTGGCGATTTGACCGACGCAGAGCTGGACGAGGTCCTGGACTTCCTGAATGACCGAGTCCAGATGCAGGAGAAAGCTGAACTGTACCAGCTGCAGAAATTGCATGATGCTTTACAGAGGTATGGTCTACAGTCAGTGTGTGTAACACAGCAAGATACAAATTTAGTAATTAGTGAAGTATTTTTGCTATATGATAATATCCATAAAGAAAAAAACATTGGGAGACAAATATTGACATAAGCCCTTTTAGATATCAGTGAAAACAACTCAGGGTAGTAGTTTTCAGTTTTACATTTATCTTACAGCGTCTCCTTCAAAAACTACTACCACTGTTCAGATGATGTTGACATGAAAAGAAGTGACAAGCTCAGAGCCATGTTAACTGATTACTTTGAAATGAAGCCAGAGCATTCTAGTAACATGGGAAGAATTAGTAAATTATCTTTCAGCAGAGAATTGGAGTGTTCTACCTCAGGACCGAATGAGGAGGTAAGAAATCTATTATATTGTATTAAAAATTGTTGGCTTGTATTTGAGTTTTATTAAGTTCACACCCCTTTCAGTACACTGTAAAATATTGCAGACTACTATATTATTATGCATAGTTTTTTTAATATGGCAAAGTGCATTGGATATGTTGGTGAAATTTGAAACTTGTAACTGTGTGCACCTTGCAGGTAATTTAATAAAATAAAAGGTATGTGGCTAGCCTAGTAAGTTAGTTAGGGGGGTCACTATCAAGAAAGCTTTACAAAAGTCTGTCTCCTTGCTATTAACTATATTAAAATTTGATGTTTAGTAAAGAAGTATTTCGGTGGTATTTCGGTTTAAGCACAGGACTTATAGATATTAACCATAATACATTTTCAATTTCAGGACTCTTGTGAAAATGAGGGTTATGTTCGTGGTGATATTCGTGGCTTCATCTCCCTGTATGGCCAGGAGCACGTTCTGTCAGGAAGAACAATAGCGCGTATCTTTCATGGCATAGACAGTCCATGTTTCCCAGTCAAAACATGGGGCCGGGTCAGGAAATACTGGAGGGCGCACCTGGACGTGAATTTTAACTATTTGATCAAGATGGCTACACAGGAACTTGTCAGGATGCGATAATTTGGAAGTTTTTTTTTTTTTTTTTCAATAAAAGTACTTCCAAAAATTTTTGATCAAATATTCAGGGAAGATAGAGATTAATTTCTTTTTCAGAATTTAATAATGACATAAATCAGCAGTTATGTTACTTCTCTGAAGGATTTTTACATGTAAATGATTATTTTTCAGATTGCTTTGGATAAAGTGCTTGAAAACCTATTACCAATATTTTGTATACATGGAATATATTTATTTTTATAACATATTTGTGTTTAATGAAAAATTCTCAAATAAAAATTGTCTTTTAAGTACTCTTCCTCTTTGACTGTGTTGAAAAAAAGGAAAGAATAATTGCTCTATTTTGAAATAAAATAAAGAAAAACATGATTTTAAAATTAAACAATAACTTTATTTCAATACAGATGTACAGAAATGAATTGCAAATTGTCTGCAGCAACAACACTACTGCATTCACTTCGTAGGATATTGATATTCCACAACCATTCAAAGTAAACCAAGTAACAAACTTCTGTGCCAAAAAGAACTTTAATAAACAACAGAAAATGGTAGACTGTGGCAAATTTTTCTCAAAATTACTACATTAGCAATCTAAATAATATTTCCATAATTTTGTTCTTAAAATTGATGTAGTTAACTGTCAGTCGATTTTAATCTTACTTGTTAAATTAACTGTTAGATCAAGGAGACAGTTTTCTGATGCGTTTTCATTGACTGCCAGCATAATTGTGACATTGTGTTTATAAAAGTATGTGAGGAAATGGCCTCCACAGTAACTCGGCTTACACCCAATAACTACTCATACATACATAATGTCATAGCAAGCAAGTAATCAAAATGAAGAGACATATTGTATTAGTATAAATGATCATCAGTAGAAATCATGTCAGCAGGAGCAGTTGTCTCCCTTTGCTGATCACTTGTACATACAAGTTATTGGTATCAGTAAATGACTGATAACTCCTAGTATATCAGGATGAAAATAGGTCAGCATTGCAATATGAATACTGTCAAATTAATGTGCATCATGGGAATGAGTCTTATATTATAGTTTCTCAGCAGGTTTTTCCAAACTGTCAGTGTTACTTTATAGTTTAGTATTGCAGTATGTAAAATGTGAACTGAGTAGTTATTGTAAGTACTGAAATGTCTTAACTTTACCAAACCCTTCTGCCACCACCAGCTGGCCAGCAGGGTTGATGGCTAATGCTGCAGGATGGCTCAACCCATCGCCCCTAGTGACAATGTATCTTATAAACTGCCCTTGTGGACTCAGTGCTACTATCCTGCTGTTTTCACTGTCAGCAATGAAGATGTGACCATAGCTGTCTGTGCACATTCCACATGGAAACCACAGCTGACCATCACCACTGCCTTCTGTGCCATACTGGTACAACAAATCACCAGTAGGTGACAGCACATGTACACAGTGTTTCTTGCCCCTGTCTGATATCACAATGTTACCATTCACATTGTTCACTGTGATGTACCCTGGGAATTCACACATACTGAGTGGAATGGTGTTCAGGAGCTGTCCACTGTCTGCATGGAATACGTAGATGGATTTTTTTACTTTGTCACAAACCATCACATCTGTCACATGACCTTGTTTGTTCAGTGAGATACCACGTGGCCACTCAAGTTGACCTTGACCCATGGTTGTCAGGTGCTGACCCCTGGTGGAGTACACTTTGACACATTTGTCACCCTCTGATGTTATATACAGGTTACCAGTCTGTGACACAGCCACATCAAATAGTTGGTTTAGATTTATTTCAAACTTGAATTGCCCTTCATGCATGAATACCTTAGTTCTGTTATTATGTACAATAAACACATGCAGTTCATCTATGGCCAACCCTCTGGTGAACATGCCCTTTTCATCAAATTTCAGACTAGAACTGAAGGAATGAACACATTCTGCCTTCTCTAAGAAAACAGGAGGATGTGGTGTTGATCTTCTAATTGGTAGATTTGCCCCCAGTCCAGTTGGCGTAGAAGGCTGTAACTGTACTGTCACCTGTCCTAACATGGCTTCCAGTCCAGCAGTAGATATCTCACCAGGACTGTAGGATATCTGTGCTGGTGTGTCTGGAGTTGGGACTGGTGTTTTCTCCACTGCTGTCAGTCTCTGTGTCAGAGCCTTAGTATGAAGCATGATCTCAGAGTCGGAACCATTTGTGATAAGTTCCTGGGCAAAATTGCAGGCACTCTGCAAGGAAGTATGGTGAAGTTCAAGGGTGTCCTTGTTTGCCTTCCTCTGCTTTTTTCTGATATCACCAGCAGAATTTACCTCTGATATCAGTTCTTGCTCCCTCTGATCAACCGATCTTCGGATACATTGAGCCTGTTCTTGGATTTTGTTGATGGAGGCTGCCATGGTTTGCGATTCTTCTAATTCAGTGGCTGTTTCCTTAGCAACTGCTTCTTTAAACATGTTCAATTTTGGCAAAGTTTTCACAAGGACAGTTTTAATCTTTTTTCGATTGGTATTTGCAGCTTCTTTAACAGGTACAATACCATGTCTGTAGTGTTCTGTTAATGCGCAGTCACCACACACAGTGCTATCATCATCTTCACAATAGTATTTCAGTTCATTTGTGGGATGCTTCTCACATTTGATCATCAATTGTAAATTGCCATGGTTTACACCATGCACATCAGATTCTTTAATTGGGGATGAGACTTCATGCTTCCGTTGCTGACTTAGAAGTTCTTTTGCTTTGTGAATACGGAAATCTTTCTTGAGTTTTACAAGTCCTTCTCTTGGAAATGATATCTCTTGTCTACAAATGGGACACAAAAATGTCCTGTTAGGAGTCATAGTTCGCGTAGCATGGTCACATACACAACCATAGCAAAATGTATGGTAGCAAGGCAGCACACGGGGATCCTCATACTCTCCCAGACAGATGCTACACGTCAAGAGATTATCTGTGAAAGCTGCTACCAGCGACTCGGCCATATTGTCACATCAGACCACGAGGCAAGCACTGAGTGAATAGTTCAACAGTGAAATAAGAGGGATCTATCTCTAGCACTGCGATAGCATGTGATCAGGTGATAAGGACCTTGAAATCATTTGTGGAAAATGTGCCATGATAACATGTATTAGATTTGATATAGGTTAATTGTTAGCAAAAATAGCCATGCAGCACATGGGGACAACTACCGTTACTGCCCCTGCTGACATGGTCATTTACCAAGACAAAGTATGTGATACAAAGTGACTATTAATTCTGATATTATTTTGTTAATAATAATTATTCCAGACTAATTAAAATCTTAAAACTGACAGAGATAACATCTATAGTTTTTTTTATTAAACATGAACAGGAAATCACATATTGGGCATCTTAGGTCACATTAATTAATGTGACCTTGAATTTGACCTTTGCCCTACTTTTCACCATGAAATGCACTAAAGATATTTACCATTTATCCACATATTAACCACATCCATAGCAACTATTTCACTTGAATAAGGTTAATCTCCCTGGTGGTATTACACATGGCAACGGTTTAACCAATATGATGCTCTAGTTTCAGGTATCTCCACTCTCCTGTGCTACCTGGAATGTGGGTATTATTTCAGGTATCTCCACTCTCCTGTGTTACCTGGAATGTGGGTATTATTTCAGGTATCTCCACTCTCCTGTGCTACCTGGAATGTGGGTACTATTTCAGGTATCTCCACTCTCCTGCAGGGGCGGATCCAGAGATATTTTCTGAGAGTCTTCCAAATTATATTTGTTGATCCTTCCTCCATTTTTGACCGTCTTCCGACAGAAAAAATTAGATACCCGTCAATGTAAACTTGAAAATCTGACCGTCTTCCGGAAGACCCAGAAGACGGCCTAAATCCGCCCCTGCTCCTGTGCTACCTGGAATGTGGGTATTATTTCAGGTATCTCCACTCTATTGTGCTTCCTGGAATGTGGGTATTATTTCAGGTATCTCCACTCTCCTGTGCTACCTGGAATGTGGGTTTTATTTCAGGTATCTCCACTCTCCTGTGTTACCTGGAATGTGGGTATTATTTCAGGTATCTCCACTCTATTGTGTTATCTGGAATGTGGGTATTATTTCAGGTACTAGTATCTCCACTCTCCTGTGTTATTTGAAATATGGGTATTATTTCAGGTATCTCTACCTGTACCCTGTTGTGTTATCTGAAATGTGGGTATTATTTCAGGTATCTCCACTCTGTTGTGTTACCTGGAGCTCCACCCGAAGTGGATAGGAAGCCTGCAGCCAGTGTATGCCACCTGTGTATTGAAAACTCAGAGACATTTATTTCAGGAAATAACACTTTTGCTTGGTGGAGACCTGCAGTTTTTGAGTCCTCTCTGGAAGTTACTTCATTTGTAAAATTGCAGGAGGGATCTGTCTCTCAACTTGTGCTCCATGAGAAGCAAAGAAAATGGGGTAGGGATTGTGAAATCGTATGAATTTTGCTTGTCACCAAAAACTGGCCCTGTTGTCACAAGGTTTTCATTATTCATTCAAGGCACTGGTATTCCTCATAAAACAGGAGTCATGGTGGAATTCTCGGACTTGGCATTCCACCTCTGTTCCCCTGGCGATTTGACCGACGCAGAGCTGGACGAGATCCTGGACTTCCATAATGACCGCGTCCAGATGCAGGAGAAAGCTGAACTGTACCAGCTGCAGAAATTGCATGATGCTTTACAGAGGTATGGTCTACAGTCAGTGTGTGTAACACAGCAAGAGACAAAATTATTAATAAGTGAATTATTTTTGCTATATGACAATATCCTTAAAGAAAAAAACATTGGGAGACAAATACTGACATAAGCCCTTTTAGATATCAGTGTTAACAACTCAAGGCAGTAGTTTTCAGTATTACATTTATCTTTTAGCATCTCCTTCAAAAACTACTACCACTGTTCAGATGATGTTGACATGAAAAGAAGTGACAAGCTCAGAGCTATGTTAACTGATTACTTTGAAATGAAGCCAGAGCATTCTAGTAACATGGGAAGAATTAGTAAATTATCTTTCAGCAGGGAATTGGAGTGTTCTACCTCAGGACTGAATGAGGAGGTAAGAAATCTATTATATTGTATTAAAAATTGTTGGCTTGTATTTGAGTTTTATTAAGTTCGCACCCCTTTCAGTACACTGTAAAATATTGCAGACTACTATATTATTATGTATAGTTTTTTAATATGGCAAAGTGCATTGGATATGTTGGTGAAATTTGAAACTTATAACTGTATGCACCTTGCAGGTAATTTAATAAAATAGAAGGTACATGGCCAGCCTAGCAAGTTAGTTTAAGAAAGCTTTACAAAAGTCTGTCTCCTTGCTATTAACTAAATTAAAATTTGATGTAAAGAGTAAAGACGTATTTCGGCGGAGGTTTAAGCACAGGACTTAGATATCAACCATAACCTGGATACATTTCCAATTTCAGGACTTTTGTAAAAATGAGGGTTATGTTCGTAATGATATTCGTGGCTTCATCTCCCTGTATGGTCAGGAACACGTTCTTTCAGGAACAACGATAGCGCGTATCTTCCATGGCATAGACAGTCCATGTTTCCCAGTCAAGACATGGGGCCGGGTCAGGAAATACTGGAGGGTGCACCTGGACGTGAATTTTAACTATTTGATCAAAATGGCTACGCTGGAACTTGTCAGGATGCGATAATTTGGAAGTTTTTTTTTTTCAGTAAAAGTACTTCCAAAAATTTTTGATCAAATATTCAAGGAGCTGTTGTCAGTTTTCACAGTAAGAGAGAGATTCATTTCTCTTTCGATATTTAAAAATAACATGAATCAGCAATTGTATTTCTTCTCTGAAGGATTTTTACATGCAAATGACTATTATTCAAATTGCTTTGGATTAAAGTACTTGTAAATCTATTACCAATATTTTGTATACATTGAATATATTTATTTTGATAACATATTTGTCTAATGAAAATTTCTCAAATAAAAAATGTCTTTTATGTTCTCTTCCTTGTTGATTGTATTGAAATAAAGGAAAAAATAATTGCTCTATTTTGAAATAAAATAAAGAAAAACATGATTTTCAAAGTAAACAATTTTATTTCAAAACAGATGTACAGAAATAAATTGCAAATTGTCTCCAGCAACAACACTACTGCATTTACTTCAAAGGATATCGATATTCCACAACCATCAAAAGTTAATCAAGTACCAAATTTCTGTGCCAAAAAGATCTTTAATTAACAACAGAAAATGGCAGACTGTGGCTAATTTTTCTCAAAATTACTACATTAGCAATCTTACTATTATTTCCATAATTTTGTTCTTAAAATCGATGTAGTACATTGTCAACCAACTGATTTTAATCTTACTTGTTAAATTAACTGTTTGAGTAAGTACGGTTTAAATCCTCTTGGTCCTGCTCTCAAATATTTATCCTGTACACTTGGATATCTTTGTGATCCCTTCTACTTACCTTGCTAACATACCCTCAGAGGGTATGCATACAACATTAATTAGTATTTTTTTTTTCATTCATATTTTATTCTCTCTAATCCAATCCAACATCTGAAAACCTTGGTTTAATCTTCAGTGGTGCTTTCTCTGTAAAAGATTGCAAATGCAAATGTAGTTGAGTTTTAAGAAATGATATTTTAAAATGATAAATTTGAGGTTTAAACACCAGAAAAAACATTCTTAACAGCAACAGGAAAAGATCCCAGCCACAATTTCTACACAGATGTAAATAGGCAATGTCTAGTCTTCAAAATGGGTCACAAAAATAAACCTATACAAGATAGGCAGTCCACAACAGAATTGTGACAGTATAGAAATAAAACAGTCCTGGATTGAGATTTCCATTGCAAGAAGGTCAATGCATGAGCGCAAGCACATGTTCATGTCTTGTTCTTCCCATTAGGGGCCTGCTTCACAAAATAACTTTAATACAAAGATTGGTCTAAACATTCACACCTTCGTTCAACAAGTACAATTCGACTCAATATACATCACTAATTAATGAAATGTTTTCCAAAAGGCTATTCTCCTGTGTTGGACCAATAAATTATTTTGAGTGACCTTCCTTTGAGTACATATAAATATATCTTGAACTGATGTAGACTAAATATCTGGACTAAAGTTTAGACCAATTTCAGACTTAAGTTCAGATTTGTAACCTTCTCCAGGTGACTTACCAGTTAGCTCACCATCTGTGGTCAACATATCCCCCTCCTCCCCCTCTGCCAGGCTGGTGTCAGAATGAAGGGATATAAAAGATGGTAGAGATGCTGGAGTGTCCACATTCCTCTTCTTCCTCCTCCTCTTGAACGAGAAATCTTTATCATCCTCACTATCTTCATTTGTTGAGCTGCTGGCAGTCAAACTGTAAAGAATGAAAAAACGTAGCCTGCTGGACTTTACAGACATGGCTCCAGTTTGCAAAATGTCAGAAAATTAAATATATGACCTCACTGGTAAAAAGACATTCAGTCAAGGACATCAAGATTTTCTTTTCAAGTCACATGATATGAAATTGAAGGGGAATGAGTTTGAATGTATGTATGAGCTAAAAAACTTGCAAAATTAATACTGATAAAAAATAAAGATCATTCAATTAGTTTACAGCTAGAAAGGGATATAAACAAAATATTTTGCTTTACATCTCCAGAGAACTAGTTTACCATGTGACAGAAAAATGCCTGATTTAGCAGCTTAGACATGCTTGAAAAGAAAACAATGACCATGATACTATTACTAGGGTATTTTACCATAACTGGTCTGAACAACCTACCCAGATAAAGCACTCTCTGCCTCAGGTTTTGCTATAGGAGTGCTATGCTGCACGGTTGCCACCTCCATCATCTTTCTTTTGGCACCTGCTGCCCTCTGGTGCTGACATTCTATATTACCACCTAGCTTATCTTGAGTATATGGTGCCCTCTTGTGGTGCTGCATCTTACATTTCTTGCCTCTGGGGCATTTCCCAGTGGCAGTAAATTCTGGACACTGTAGAGTATGCTTTTTCTTACACTGAAATAGGCATCAAATTTTACTGTAAATTTCATTTCAATGTGAAAAACACGATGTCACAAGTCCACACATAATGTCTATCCTATTGCTAGGTTTTCCAGATGTCTTACACATTATCCCAGCATCAAACCTCCTCTCACGAAATTTCTTAACTTTTTTCTGTTGCAAAAATTTTGTTTGAAAATAAATTTCATGAGGTAGTCCAGCCATCTTTTAAAATAATCTGGTTAACTTTTATCACAATTCTATTAGGTTTCAACTTTTCTACCCTCAAGTACAAAAAATGTGAGCCTAAGTCTTGACTTACTTTTTCTCCCAGGGAGCAGTACCCATGCAGGAAATCCTCGCACACTGCAGCGCCCCTGCTTACGTTCACATGGAGATAAGGGCAATCGTCTTTGTTACACACACCGCGAAGGAAAAAAGAACACACTGGCATCTTCTCTTTAAGAACTTGGTGGGAAAATGGGCAGTTCTCTCCCTTGCAGGTACCTCTCAGAAATCTTGGATGATAAATGTGATACTTTTCTTATCTTTAAATTTTATTTTTAATTGACCTTTCTTATGCTTAGGGCACATCATCATTTTAAGTTATGATTTAGATGCCCCTGCTAAAACAATCCATTTAAGTAAACTGAAAATGCAAGGACAACATCAAATTGTATACCTCACTAAAGCCAAGTAAAAAGTGGTCATGGAAAATAAACTGAACATAACATTTGTGCATGGAATGTGATACAGTAATGGGGACAAACTACTGAAATATTGTAGGTGCCAGGAAATCTTGTCAATCATACTTTTTATTGCCAAAATCTCAGGCAGTACCTTTAAATGATATGCACCGTATTTAAATAAAATCTACATATCCTGCACAATGGCTCCATACCTGGTGCAAATGGCTATTTTATCTGGGTCATGAGCAAATGGACATTTGTGACCTCGTTTACACTTCCCAAATCTGTTGTAGAACAAGCAGTACTGCTGTCTCTGCTTTTTGTACTTGCACTGTACAGCTGTGGTGATGCTCTTGTGGAGTACATTGCTGACAAAGTGGACAAAAATACTAGATTATGCATCTCAATAAACAAAACAATCAAGCAAAAAAAAATTTGGAATGTACCTCATTCAGTTTAAAATCCATGGATACTGTTACAGTAATAAGTTTCAGACTTCAAGAATATAATCAGTATTTAATGTTCTGCATCCTTTCTGTAAATGTGCTTTACGTGCTTTACGCCAATATTGTTTTTCTTTTCTTTTGCTACTTAATGCCTGCACTTCTGCACACACAGGTACAGTATGGTTTACTAAAATAGTGTTCATTTATTCTTTTTTAAACTCTTCAGGCTGTGCTCTACCTAGCTCTCTTCCTGTTCTGGGAGTTCCCAGCTCTGACCAATGTACCTGGCCTGGTCTGGACGTAGGTCACTCCCCCAATGTCCACTCTCTTGACACTGGTCTTCCTGGGCCTCGAGTCTCCTTTCTTTGGTGAGGCTGGAAAATAAGTAGTAAACATTTCCTTTTTTTTTTTTCAACTGTATATCCAGCAAAAAATCAGGTGTACTGGTTACATTAACGTGTCCTGGAGCTTGAAAACAAGTTTTCACTGGGTTTCTGTGATCTAGCGTATAGCATTTTCTTACTCATAACAGCTTTTAAATAAAGTTCAATATAAAATCTAATTTGATGAGAAAATAAATTCTTTATAGTAATTTTTATGCTTTTTTAAACAGAGCACCTGTGAACATTTACTTAATCACAGACTATAAAACAAACACTACATTACCCGTTGCATTTAAGTCAATTCTGTGTAGAGTTTTTCCACTGGGATCCATGTTGAATTTCTCTCCCCTCACTGTGATGGTCTTCATCTTTCTGGTATTCAATCCTGGAAAAAATATTTTTTTCTGTCTGTGATAAAAAAATCTTTCAATACATACTTAAGTTAAGAAATCTAATTATTGACAATAACAACAAAGTTAGCTCCCCCCCCCCTCTACTAACAAATGACCAATTTGGTTGCAGTCATGTTATATGGGTTTACATCACTGGCATTTAGAAACATAAAATTTTGTATATTGACTGTAACTAAATAAAGAGATTTGTACGTAAAGCACTACCAGAGATACCTGTAGCACTTAAAAGTAACCTACTTTTAACAATGCATGGGTTTCTGTGCTGTTTTGTAGTAGTAGAGTCTACAGAGCTAGTCTTATTTAGTCTAGTCCTGGATGATCTGTAGACTAATCCACCTATCACTACCAATCTCTGACTTCCCTGGAACCTGCTGGCAACATCAGAAGATTTCTTTGGAGGGTTTCTGTGATCCAGCTTTAACCTAAGAAGGAAATGTATGGGATATAAATTTTTGATTTTTAGCCACCAAATGTTTGCAAAATGAAGATTTCTTTCTGAAATGCTTTTCACACTGTAAATCCTTTGTAAACTTAAAAGTTGATGAAAACTATCAGGCAAATAGTTCACCATAGAAATGAGTGAATTTGTTTATTTAGTTTTTCTACTTACTGTGATTTCTGAGGACTTCTTGCTGCCCCATGTGTCAGCTGTCTGTACATAAACCTCTGTGTTAGCTTGGGGAAAGTCTGAGCTTGTATGAACTTGTATCGGTTTTTACTGAGATTCTTCACTTTTCTCCCTAAGATATTGTTGATGCTCACAACACGATCTGAAATTACAGAATATTCTAATAAGCTGAAATTTCACAAACATTCAAATGACACAATTTTCACAGTGTTCCTTCAATTATCTCTGCTGTTTTTAACTATCCAAATATTTCTGGTGTTACTGTTACACTAAACCTACTGGCACACTAAATTTAATTTTACAACCAGATAAAGAATTATTTTTTGGGAAAAGCTTAATATCAGTTCTATCTTCAAAAACAACTGACAATAAATTGAACTACAACCTGCTTCACAATAAAATAAAATATCTGGCCAATATTTCAGAACCTACCATCACCTCCTGTATTTGTCCAGCTGTATTTTGACATTTTCCTCTGTTGGCCCTGCTTCTTACCACTACCCTGACCACCAGTGACCCTCGTCTTGACCAGGGAGTATTTACTCCGTTTTACCACCAATGACCTGTTCACAATGAGGGATTTATTCCCTTGAATATGTTGGACTTCCTGTTGACTTGGCTTTTCATTTTTTCTGTTTAGTTTGTACTTAGATACTCTTGGACTATTGTCTCTTGTGGCAGATATACTTGGAGATGAGTGATTCTTGTGTTTTGAAAAGAAAAGAGCCTGGTGAATTTTTCCAGTGTGTGGTTGTTGTAGTTGTTTTATTGGTTTGTATCCTGGGTTGATTTTCTTATACTTTGACACCAGTCCCCTGGCCACAGTCTGTGCTGGGGAATCCTTGCTGTTACTACCAGAGCTACTGTTAGAAAGGCTTCTATTGAGACTGTGTCCTAGCTTACTGGCCGAGTGTTTAGTTGTGTGACCTTCCACCTTTTTTCCACTATTCCCTGACCTCTTAGCTCGAGTATCCCCAGACACCCATGTGTACTTGGGGTTCACAACTGTCCTCTTAGATGGCTTTGAGGAGGATACATTGAGAGTATTGGCATTGTTGTCAGACATTATAAGATCTGCATCTTCCAGAGATTTCGTTTTTTGATTTACAGCACCATAATTGAATCCTGAGTTTTGGTTATTGAAAGTTATGTTGGAAAATCCTGAAATCTTATCATTCACAGGGGCATTTCCTGGACGGACATCAACAAGTGATGTATCATATAGCAAACCATGCTCTGTCTTCTTGGCAGTAGTGGAGAGGGTTTTCTTTATTAAACTATATTTACCTTTCTTTAGAAAGGCACTACCTGCAAGAACGGTCTCCTTCACATATGCCCCTGGATTGGTATTGCTAACAGTCTGTGGTAATTTGACAGTTCTTTTGGAATGTATTTGGCTACAAGTTTGAGCACCTGTGGTAACTGTTTCTGTGGCACTATACTTCACTTCCCTCTTACTATTAGCACCATTAGAAATATTAGCACCTGGCTGAGTATTAAAATCATAAATCTGTTTTTTAGCCCCACCTCTTTCTGAAGGGCCACTTCCATGAGAGGTGTTCTTTACTACATTCTTTGAAATGACTACTTTCTCAGATGGTTTGCTTTTATCAGAAAATGCATTTCCTAAAGTATTCACTTTCCTGGCAATACTATTTCCTTGAAATGACGTGGACTTGAATGTGTTTTGAGGTGCTACCACTGTCCTGGACTTGGTAGGGTGGTGTGCTGTGGATACACTGGGGTTCTCTATGCTGCCTCCCTGGGGTGGCACTATCTGTCTGTTTCTGTTGATCCATGTTTTGTTTCCTCTGTTTCTGTTGAATGCCTTGTCTCTGCTGTATGTTGACTGTGTGCCCCCTTTCTGTTTATGAGCATGGATTAATTCTGGTGTTAAAATAGAATTTGTATTTTATTTCACTTGACAGTATCAGAATAAAAGTTTACAATAATAATAGTGATAATAATAATGGCACACGATTGCACCACACTGATGGTTTTATTGACAAAATGGTCAGAATATACAATTAGAAGTCATCCCAAGTTTCAAGTTTGGACTATTTTTTCCATCAAATTAGCGAAGGGTATTTTTGTGGTTAGAAAATTAACAAAATGATAAGATCTGATGTAATTAACAGTCACCCATTTGAGCCATTCTACATTTTAAACCTTCTATGTTGAACTATTTTTCTCTTTCTACTTCGTCTTCAACTCGACTTGTTCAACCCGACTTGCGAGTCACGAATCATGAATCAGATTTTTTTTTTGAATAGAAGTATTTTAAACAATTTATTGATGATTTAACAATTTTTTAAACTCTCTGATCTTTCGATAAACATAAAAAAGCGTATAAAGTTTTATCAAGTCACTTACTTGTCCAATATTCCACTTCTTTTAAAAGAGCATTCGTTTCGTCCATCGTCAACAACTTTTCGGAAATTTACTGGCTGGCTTCATCGTAAAGAATAATCCGGAACGCTCAATAAATGTTTCTCGGCTAGATTGTCTACATAGTCATTTTATATTTTTGCATTTGTAAAAATATATATTTCAATATTTAAAAAAAATCTTTTAGTGTTTAAAAACTGCCCAATTCTGTACATTCCTGTAAGTAGTCTCTGTCATCAATATTCCTCTTTTTATGTAGTACTTCCTTGTTTTGAGTTCTTTGGAATGGGCTTGCACATGGAGTCGATCACTTCCAAGTGACGGGTTTAATAAAGGCTACTTAAAGCTGCTGAAGCCGTGAGTACGTATACGAAAGAGTAACTGTCTTCCCTCAGAGGACACTTAATAAAGATTATACTGAGCATGCGATCCAAGGTTCGAGAGTGTGGTAGACGCCGGTAGGCGCAGAGACTATAGAGTCGAGAGGGTACCCTGGATTTTCCTTCTCTAGTCCTGTGCTTCTAGTATTTCTATTCATGTTTACTGCTACATTTGTTTTTTGACCGTGTGATATAAAAAGATGATTACAACAGTGGATAATAAAAACCTTTCAAGATTGTGTGTATACATATATTGGTATACTGACTGTATGTACCTGATTTTCCAAATCTGACCCCAAACAATTATCTTTGGCACCAATGCTATCTTTGACTAATACTTAAAAGTGGACAATGCCAGTAGGATAACAAGTGTCTGGGGGTCATCAAATGGTTATTTGGGCCTGAAGTGATATTCTTTAATTATTAATTTCAAAAATGAAAATGACAATTCCCTTTATTGTTCCAGGTGCAGCAAGGAAGCATGTTGCCCCCTTCCCAGCGAACACACAACTCCATATGTTTAGGAGTGCTGTACAACATCTCCTGGGGCATGATCTATCCCACATACTGGTTCACCAACAAACTCCTGTCTCTCTTCATATCGACCTCGCGAGAGAGGAGTCGCAGAGGTTGGGAAGAACCATGTTATGAACACTACATCATCATAACATTTGCTGCCCCAGTTTTGCTTGCTTTCATTGTTATCACCTTACCCCTATGCATGCTGGGATTGTTGATATGGGTGCCCACGCAAAAGTGTCGTAGTTCACTTAGGTATTCTAGTCATAGTTCAGTGCATGACTTTAATGAGCAAGATGCTATTGATGTCCATAATGATGCTGACAGAATTAGAGTGTCACAAGGAAAATCTTCATTATCAAATTTAGAAATGGCTGCCAACTGTGATAATCCTCCTAACAGTATTGATGTATCCCAAAGTGATCTAAAATCGGTAAAAGTGCATGAGCCTTTTCTACCACAGCCTTCCAGCTCTGCTTGCAGGTGCACGCATGACGATGTTATCACAAAAAACCAGGGCACAACACAGAGAAGGTTTGAGAGAAGATTTACTGTTGCCACAGCAAACGTATGCCTTATGCCAGAATTCATCGCCAGAATTAATAACCTTTCTAATACACAATGGCGGGCTAAAACAATTGGGAGTAGAATAATAGAAAATCTTTCAAAGAATGATACTGAGAATTCAGTTCTACTTAACAGTGACATAGGAGAACAAACCCCCCAAAGAGTTAATTCTGAAGGATATGGTATATTGTCAGAGACATCTGACAATTCTGCACAGTATTGTCATAGAGGTACAATAAATGATAAAATGAAAAGTAATGAATTAACAGATAAAACAATAACCAAAAAAGAATTGCCTGATGTAGCAGTGGGCCACACAAT
Source organism: Lingula anatina (assembly GCF_051362555.1). Classification (NCBI taxonomy): domain Eukaryota; kingdom Metazoa; phylum Brachiopoda; class Lingulata; order Lingulida; family Lingulidae; genus Lingula; species Lingula anatina. Next base: position 25,793,590 of record NC_141770.1, on the reverse strand, counting down.
TTGCCAAATTGAGAATATTGATGACAGTTCTGAAATTCAAGAATTGACCGATAACAGTAGGTCTAATTTATCACATGATTTAGGAACTCACAAACCTGACACAAAACACAGTGACCCGAGATGTCACAGTGACCCCAAATGCTTTGTATCAACCCACTTCCCAGCAGACTTGGACTTTCTGTGTCTTCAGGAAGTTTTTGATAGAAGAGCTAGCCATACCCTAGTAAAGAAACTCCACCAACACTTCCCCTACATTGTTCATGATGTTGGGGTGTACTTTAGAAGAGGTCAATCGGTGCTAAATAGTGGACTTCTTTTGGCCAGTATGTACCCCATAGAGGAGGCAGAGTTTAAGTGTTTTCAGCAGTGTATACGGGTGGATAGGCTGGCTTCTAAAGGATTACTAATGGTGAAGGTACTGGCAGTTTACTAATATGCAGTTTTAGATTTTGTGCTACATAATTATGTAGCAATATATATATAATCTCTGATCTCCCACTTAAACTCTTTAAAGTTGTGTCGGTTTGTTCCATAAGTGTGTAGACTAAGGATCCAGAATTTTTATTAAAATTAACCAATACTTGCATGGATTAACCTGCATGTGAAAATAGATTGAATGAAAGAAAATGCTTTCTTTGCTTTTTATGTGTATCTATTGTTATTTCACTTGAGCTAGATCTTGTTCGTGACAAGCAGAAATTTTCTCTGGCATAAATTTTAGTACTGTAACAGTATTCCTTAATTTTCTGTTATCAAATTTAAGACATATATAGGCTAATCAGTTAATATTCTTATGGCTGTTTAAGTGTTGTGATTATTTACTGATCAGATTTAATTGTCAGAACTGTGTTATGTAATTCTAGGTAAACATTGGGAAATCGGCAGAAGGGCAGAAATTTGCAGGATATATAGCAACCACTCATACCCAGGCCTCTCAAGGTGTGGCACTTTTCATTAATTGATATTAATTGATTTGTCATTAATTGATAGATTAATTAGTACATAAACAACGTCAGAAATAAAACAAACCCTTCAGTTTTTCCTTTAATTAAACTTTTTGGGGAGAATGTACATTGTTAAAATCATATTGTGTATTATATAACTGAAGCCCAAGACAGATGAACAGGAAGAAGCATGCTGAGGCCTTTGTCCAACAGCAGAACACTTAATCTCATAATTATGATGATGGTCATGATCATATGTATTCAGTTGTTAATCTAGGAAATTTTAAAATGAATTGTATTGAAATCAAGGTGCAAAAGACATCAGATCTCAGCAGCTCAGTGACACACTGCAGTGGATAGAGGAGTTCATTCTGAAGACCAGGAATCCAGAGGAAAGGATCCTGTTTGACCTGCTGTGTGGTGACCTCAACTTTGACAACATGTCAACTGGTATGTACTATACATAGAAATTACTGTGACTGGAGGCAGATGGAGGCCATCTTCTGGGTCTTCCAGCAGACGGTCAAATTTTTTCAAGTATACATGGAAGGTCATCAAATTTTTCTGTCGGAAGATGGTCAAAAATGAAGGATGAATCAACAAAGATAATTTGGAAGACTGCCAGAAAATGTCCCTGGATCTTCCCCTGGTGACATCAACTTTACCACAGTGTGTGTGTGTGTGTGTGTGTGTGTGTGTGTGTGTGTGTGTGTGTGTGTGTGTGTGTGTGTGTGCATGCCTGTGTGATATGAATTTTAAAAATTATGTACTCACCAGAAAGGGGCAAAAAATAATAAATTGTTTCTTTTTATCCCATCCTGAATGGGTGCATGGCTATAATGGTTTCATTGCTTCCAGATGACCGAGTATTTTACACACATCCATTGCTGCAGAAGTATCAGGACCCCTGCAGGGTAACACCTGGTGTGGATCAGTCATGGGCACTTGGTAAGTCTCCTTTCTTCCTGTATCTCTCCTTGGTCCTTGGGGAGGTTTTGAGGAAAGAGTTCAATACCAATATTACTAACATTGAACTTCTGCGGGCTTGTGCAATCATATGACATAAAAGGTTTTTATCTACTTATCTTAATAATTAAGAAATATATTAGTCTATGTAGAACGAAAACAGATATCCCAACATGGGAAGGAACTAGACAATACGTTAATTATTATAGAAATATTTGTTTATATTCTTTATATATGTATACCGACCAAAAACAACAACATGTTAAAAGAAAATGGGAAAATATTGATCGCATATTACAACTTAATTGACAAGCAACCAGCTGATGATATATCTCTTAGAATTCAATTGTAATGTTAACAACATGAACTGTCAATCTCTACCCGTTTATGCACTACTGTAACTGTACAACCTTTTTTTTACTGAGAGAGAAAGTATGTAAATGTGTGTGTGTGTGTGTGTGGGTGTTTGTGTGCTATTCATAAGTCAAAAAATGTAAAAATGTAAGATTATATATTTATTTGCTACTGATTAAAAAAAAAAAAAAACATTGAACTTCTGTCCTTTGGAAGGTTTTGAGGGAAGAGTTTCATGTAAAATAATACCAATATTGTTGAGTTTAAAAACTGTATGCAACATGTGCGGTTGCATTTTTTCTGTTTAACTTCCCTTAAAAAGTCCAATTTACCTGTAAAAAAGTATGGATTATTTTCCTTTATGCCACTAGACCATGGATATTTCATTCCATATTTTCAATGTTTTATATTATTCCATATCATTAGTATGGTTCATGTAAATGTTATCATTGTGTACGCAAGGCTTTTATTTTTAGGGACAGAGATATATCAAAAGAAACTTTATGTAGATACAGAGGAACTTACAGAGTAAGTTTTTTTTTTTTTAAGTTTTCGTGTAAAGTTTGTGAAATTGACAGTTAAGAAATTATTTTGGCTAAAATATTTAAAGACATTACTGTAACAGTAGCTGTCAGACATTTCAAAAACTTAATTAAAATTGAAATCAATTCATAAGCGGTAAAAAAAGAAACTTGTGATCCAAAGTGTGAACATATTTTAAAATTAATTTTGATTGAAACAAAACACAAGTTAGCCCAAAGTTTTTCAATGGCTTGCATATAGGTTACTTAGAAAAATTAAAAATAGTACACTTGATGGTCAGTAAATTTTATTATTTTGGCAAGCACGGCATATTTTAAAATTTTGACAGTAAATAAAAGCTGGGGTGTTAGCGTCATAGAATATGTTATAATTATTCAGATTGGACTAATGTAAAAGTCCTTCTTGATGTGACAATATTATTTTAGTATATGGCCTCATGTACAACAGCAGACTAACTGGTGTGCAGATCAGATATGGCAATCCACATAAAAGCTTGCAGTGTAATCCCCTAATAGACACTGAATAGATTCCCTGTGAAAATTACTCCACAAACATTCAAGTGGGTTGTATTTTGATCTGCAGACTTGTTGTTAATGTGGTCTAAATGATCTTTTTACCTATATATATACAATTATGTATTTTTGTAGGATATTGACTGACCCAGAGAGAATAAAAAAATATGTCGAAGATGTGATAATCAAGGAAGAAGACAGTGTTAGTGGTTCCAGTTTGCCTAAAGCCAATGGCAGGAGGAGAATTGATTATCTTCTCTACTGCAATGATCACATAGAGACCAATATGACACTGGTGAGTTAGGCTCCATTCAGAACAGGGGACCAACTAGTCCAAGGATCAAATATGGCCGACCCACTTGAATACGTCCCCACGGGATATCTATTTAGTGTCTTTTAGAGGATTAGATTGCAAGCTTTGTAGTGGGTTGCCATATTTGACCCTCGGACTAGTTAATCCCTTATTCTGAATAGAGCCTTATACCCTAGAAATGCATCCTCAGACTTCAGAACTCCCTGCCTAAATAGATAAATTTCTTTTCGTTTGCTAATAATCTTATGCAGCAGTATAACTAGATTGTTTTTCAAATAAAAAACAAGTCTAAGGTGGCATTTCAAGAAATATTGATTTTAAATACAAGTACCAGATTGTTTTTCCAATAAAAAATAAGTCTAGATGGCATTTCAAGAAATATTAATATTACTGTAATTCATAAGTCTAGTAGTATTTGCTTGCCTCTTACCTTTTACTAACTGTCAAGCAGAGATCCAGTGTGGTAAAAATAAATAGAAGGGGACGCAGTCACACTATGTTAAGATAATGATTATTATTCCTGCCATTCTTCTTGCTATGAATCTTGTTTTACATATAAATCTTTTATTTAATAATTGTTCTCTTTGAATTAAATTTTGTAAATTTATTTTTTCAGAATGTTGAAGAATACCGCTATATCAGCCAGTTGGCTTCCTTGACTGACCACATTCCACTGTCTATGACGCTGACCGTACGGACAAACCTGGAGTAGATCTGATAATCCATGCTGAGAAACTTCCACGTTAACCTAATTTTAAATACAAGTGCCATTTTGAAGATTGTCCATTTGTTTGAAACACAACTACAGATATGTGCCATTATATTCCAAGAGTTGTTACTAAATCACAAAATGTGTCTAATCTAAGATGGCTGTCCGGAATGAAACTATATATAGTCAACCACCAGATTTAATGTGAACAGTCAGAGGATCTAGAACAGACAAGATTAACAATGATGGATGCTGTCTTTTAGTTTTGATTATGATTTGATGTAGTTGTTGTTGCTAAAAATTGCTGATGCATAAATTTAGAACAAATAATGACTGTAAATGTCAATGCAATGTATTGTGGTGTCTGTGACAAGAAAAGGATTGTGATTTTTTTGGGAGCCAACTGCAAAACCAGGTGCATTATGATTATCCATGTATACCATGGTTTTAAAATCAGTGACTTGGAGAAATGGGCTCAGGTGTCATCAAGCTGAACAATTACTGATACGGCATCAGCAGGAATGTTAACTGCAGCAAGATCAACAACAACTGCTTCTGCTGGAAGATGATCAACAACAACTGCTACTGCTGGATGGAGTGAAGGAGTGAGTCTCTGTCAGGATGACACCAGGCCCAGGTAAGACTCTATATTTTTTGTCTAGTTTCTCAGCTTATGTGGTGAAATTTATTCAGTGAAAATTTTCAGGAATTCATTCACATTATTCAAAGTGACATTAATTTTTTTAGCAGTAGACTTTTGTGTACATTGCCATGATGAACCATACAGCTTTACCAAATTACACACTAAAACATACTTTGTAAGGGCTCATCCATTTTTATCATTTTCACTAGTCTACAAAGTGTTGTGAAAATAGTGATGAAAATGGATGGGCCCTAATTGTATATAAATGTCATTGTGGAATGGTGTGTTGTCAGTGTCTTAACTTCAGCACAGTTGCAGTTGCTCTCGCTGGGATGTATGATCTTCAAACTGAAGTTTTCTCACTAAAACTTTAAATAGTTCAGCTGACTTCACACCACCACAGGAAATAACCAAAAAAAAAACAAAAAAAAACGAGTGATTCAGCAGTCTGATTAATTTATGACATTAACAAAACCATTTCTAGCCTATGAAGTCAGTGCAAATTCAAAAGGATCTTTTTGGACACATCTTTGACAACAAATTACAATTGTTGAAATAATACAGGAAATCTCACTTGGATGCTCAAAGAGAGTCAAATGTTTGAAGACGAATTTTGGCGCATCAAATTACTTTGTTACTGAACTCTTTTGGAGACATCTTTAGACATAATCAGTTTCAATTACACCTAGGTAGCTCTAACAATTGAAAACACCTGCGAATTAAATTCCAATTTGTATGGGCATGTTTCCATGGAGAATGCGAATAAACTTACCTTGAAGCGACATATTTACAGGGGAAAATTACGCATTTAAAATATTGTCGTAACTCCCATCATAATTAGCTTTGTATTTGGTCGTGATCTCAGAACAGAAACATGTGCACAGAGCATCAGGAAACTTAAAAATTGTGACTGAACTTGGGATGATAAAAGCCTCCCACAATGAAGAAGTGAGTAATTTAACCCTGGATCAGCTATTGTGAAGCAATTTGTGTAATGGTAAATGTAATAAATGTAAGCAACAATGGAGATATCTATTGTTACCGAAGAACAGCGGAGTGAGTTTACATTGCATGGTATGTCTGAGACCCTAATGACACTAATGGCTGAATGATAGTTCCCATTGGAAATGCACAGTGTAGGGTTTCTCTTTGTGTTTGTATTTACAACAGATGAACATCTTTAGTGCATCACTTCAGGCTACAGTCTTATTTGGCTCATTCCGACATTTTTTTAGACTTTAATGATTTTTTATTAGTGTAAACTGAATTCCTCTAGATAAATTAACAGAAGTTGGTCTAATACTATTTTGTTTTTAATTTTGTGAGTCAAAGCAGGAACATAAGTCACTGGCAAAAAAATATTTTTGAAAAACATTAAATGATTAAAAAGCTATTGCTAGAATTAAGTTCCAAAATGTTTTTCTTTACGTTGTTCTGAATATGTCAATACTGTTATGCATTTTTTCATGAGATTCTCTACAGAATCCATTTTTATAAGTGGTCTAAAAGCAGCCACATTCACAAACCACTACAAGTTTTTTTCTTCCAAAAATCGCAAAATAATGACCTCAAGAGAGTGCTTTTTTATAGTAACCCTATAATTTTTAGTCCCACCCTTCTTGTGGTTAGTGGGGCATTGTTTTTTAGTGTTGGGGGCATTCCCAAATTTAACAGTCCGACCTTGTTTTTAACAGTAATCAGTGGGGCTTGAAAGATTAAAGAGCTGCAGTGTGGTATCAATGGTGAAAATCTCCCACAGAAGATTGCTTTGAAATCAAGGGCGTTGGCTGGAAATCCCAGTGATGCTTAGTCACTGAGTAGTTTCAAGAGCTGTTCTATGGTTTCTTTTATTTATGGCAGGGTGGTGAAGAGTGATGTGTTTAGTAGACTGTGATTTTACAGAAAAATTATGCCCCCCCCCCCCCCAAAAAAAAAAACACATTTCATGATGAAAAATTGCTTGATGATTGTTAATGTTCTATTCTATTATATAAATTTAGATATAAGTATCAAGGGTATATTTTAATGATAGAATTCAATGATTTCTTATACAAAAGAAAGATTGCTTGCATTTATTTACCCTTTTGGAAAATATGCAGCACTTAAAAGAAATTTACTAGTCTAGTAAATCTTGGCAAGTAATTCTTGACATTCAGGGCATATTGTAATGATAGTATTTGAATTTTCTTCATGAGGAAGGCAAGATTTCTTGCATTTGCTTACCCTTTTGGAAACATGCAGCACTTCGAAAAAAATTACTAGCAAACCTTGACAAGTTGTCTGCTCCCATTTGAGTTCAGGACATCATAAGTGTCATGGCACCTGTCCTCTTGGCCTGATGTGTGTTGTTGTCAATTGGAAAGAAAAAGTCTTCCAATTATCTTACCATTAAATTTGCACCTCCTCCTTCAGAGATAAAGAGTTTCTCACCCTCTGGGCTGGCCTAGGTGGAAGAACTTCCCAACACTTTTTTGCCAGGATATTTGCAGCAGTATTGATATCTATCATTCTAGTCAACAGTTACTGTTAGAAATGGGGGGGGGGGGGGGGGGGATTTGAAGTTGCATGAGCGAAGAGAAGGGAGACTGCATGAACAAGAAAATGTCTGAAAATGATGATCAAGTAGAGGCAGAAATTTTGCTTGACAAGAACTGAAGGTTTTTATTTGTCCTGCAGGCCTTTATAAATTTTAGTTTAAAGCAAAAATAAGTTTAATGTGTAATAAATGGTTACAGAAATTCCCAGTCCAACAGAATACCTCTAAACTTCTTCATAATGAGCTTGGTGATGCAAACATTTAATAAAATGGAAATAATTCAGCGTTTATTTTCTAATTTTTACCACTCTAACGCCCTGGTGAGTTCAGAAAGTAAACCCCAAAGTCCGAACACCCAAGATGCCGAATACAGACCTCATTTCCGAGACTTAGAAGCAAATCTTTTACTAGGCAACCTTTGTCAAATAATACACACAATTAGCCAAGTACTTTGTCATGATGCGGGCAAGTAATGGTAGGTTTGCAAATGATTTTTTTCCCGTAGTTTTTGTATTACCATATAATGGGTGGCACTGTATTGGGACAATTTTATGTGAAATGTGCTGTTCGTGAATCAGTTCACACACCCAGTTGTAATCTGAACCAGTTCTGGATGGCTCAAGGTCAGCTGAAGTCTTTTTAATGGTAAAGGAGATGTGTTCATTCATTCATGAATTCACTCATTTGCTGCAATCTGTTAGACCTAAAAAAAAAAAAATAAAAATAAATAAATAAATAAATAAATAAATAAATAAATAAATGAAAAGAATATTACTAACTAGATCAACTGGTTCAAAATTATTACAAATTGTGTATCGTTAATTATCCGTGTCAAAAAGCAAAATCATGTTGGTTGCTAGGTATATGTATATAAGTGACTGTATATATGTGTTTTGCTTGCATAAATACGCACAGACATGCATAGAAATATGCATTCATACACATTCATGTGCATCAGTATATCTTTTGTATACGCACATGTGCATGCACACAAATCAGAGCAGTGTTGCTAATGTAAATATTTGTAAACTGTAACTTGACCACTGTATAATAGGGGTTGCCAGCTTTGGCGTCCGTCATCAGTAGCTGATTAAGATGTCTATTTATTACTATTAATGTAACTAAAAACATATGTGAGCTGGTGTTTCAAATATGAATTGATATTCTGACTGTGTGACTCTGATGCAAAAATAACCTTAGCCTGTGTTGAGGACAGGACAGGAGTGTACTGAATAATAACTTGCACTTATCCAACGTACTGTCATCTTTGTCTGTGTAAAGAAGACTTAAGCCACATTCAGAACAGTGGACTAGCTAGTCCAAGGGTCAAATATGGTGGCCCACTACAAAGCTTGATATCTAATCCACTAATAAACACTAAATAGATTACCTATGGGAAAGTATTCAAGTGGGTCGGCCATATTTGACCATGGGACTAGTTAGTCCACTGTTCTGAATGCGACCTTAGGCTCTGTTCTCAATTACCTAAACTACCTAGGTTGTTGAACAGCAACCTAAATGTACTGTGGCTCAAATATGGCCCGCACTTGTAAGCATGACCCATAATCTCTTTATGGATTCTCCACCACTGATGTGCACCATCCTTGCAAGTGTAATTAATACCCCATTCACACTACGCTCAGTTATCTGGATAAGTTGCGAATTAGGTCACAGTTCGAATAAATGCAGTAGTGTGAACGCAAGAGGATTTCTGTAAGGCGAATTTTCAAAATCCTGCAAGCGAGGTGGATTTCTAAGCGCGATCCGAATAACTTACCGGAATCGACACCTGTACAGATCTTACTGCACATGTGTGCAGATAAGTGTGGGTATCTATGAACGCTTGTTTATTACTTTAGCAATTGCACCAAATGTATTTGGAGGTTACCACTCACTACAACATGAGGAAACAAACTTATTTTGCCATCTTATGCTTCCCAAGAATGCTGGAATGTCTTTTTGAGATACATTTGCCGTCACTTTTTTTTGTTGGTATTTTGAGTTTTCCTGTGCGGCGTATGCGCGAGTGTTCAAAACAGGAAAAGAAACCTGAAATTTTCAACGTGGGATTCGGTATCGCTTCGCGAGTGTGAACGCAATACCGAATGGGATTCCTCACGAAAAATCCGAATTATAGAAATGCGCATTTTTGCAACTGTAGTGTGAATGGGGTATAAATCTCTATGTGCTTCAAGCGGGTCATGTCATATTTGAGCCATGGCTTAGTTAGGCTGTGGTTTAACTTGGTTGTGAACACATCCTCAATGTAATACTTTCTTCATAGCGTGTAAAAGATAAGATATATGGAGTGATTTATTGTATATAGAGATAACTTTTTCTTTCTAAGACAATACTATTCATAGTGGATCTATTATTTTCTGTTCAAAACTTTAAAAATAGCAGGACTTGTCTCTTCTATGTCTCTGTCATTTCTGAATTAAGTTTATTATTATTTGTTTATTCCCACTGAAAAAAACCCTTCTTATACATAGCAATAAGCTAAGCTATGAATGAAGTTCGTTTTCCCCTGGGGGCTTGAGGGACAGTGCTTTTTTTCTCCCAGTGCAGGAATGTCTAATCAGACAATGTGTGATACTTGTTCTAAAGAGATTTGTTGCATTTGGACAAATATGGACCACCTTCAGTTGAAAAGCTCTACTTATCTTTATTTGATAGATTTAACAGATGAACACAACCAGTGAAGATACCATCAAGTGCAGGTGGTTTGATAAAAATGCTGCGATAATATTATCATTTTCGTACTTATGCCCCTCATGATTGAGACTGAACTTCAAGCGAACACTTTTTTCACTTGTTTGCCCTGGGGCTCATGAAATGTTTTGTGTTGTGACAAACAAAGGGTTCAGGTATGCAGGTTATTTTATTTTTACATTATTTGAAGAATTCCCCCTTGTATGTATACTAATATGATTATTGATAAAAGGAAGCAATAAAAGATAAAGATGCAGACGTTGATAAGTAGTATAAGAAATTGAAGGTAACTAAGTACGTATTTGCAAAAAATAAAAAGATAAAAAGCATCAGCAAAGTGTACTTACTGATTCAGGTGGATGTTCTTTAGTGAAAATATAAATAATGGTTCTGGGGGATACCTGAGGGGTTTGGACCCCTTAACCTGAAACAAAATTTCCACTTCAACCTACAGGTTTACTATACCAAAATGGTAAAAAAAAACAAAAAAAAAAAACATACACTGGTCATGGGTCCTACAGAAAAATGCATGGTTCATGTACTTGACAGTGCAAAATGTTGCAAAATGCCCCTTCTCCCCCCCCTCCCGAATACCTCTAGATGTTCTGATCTGCCAGTGACAATGCCCGCACTACTTAAAATTCTTTTCAACAAAAGTTATAGAAGCTATTTTTTCATATCATATTTCATTGCTTATTTCAAAGCACTAATTTTACTTTCATTAACTTCTCATTATCACTAATAACAGTAATAATAATAATTATTTTTAGGCAAAAGACCTTTTTTAAAAGGTAAGAAAGACAAAGTGAGTGGTTTGTAGTGATGGTGTATGCTTTATAAATACTATTCTTATTGTACTGTTCTCAAGGGCAGTGGTACATTGAATACATTGAATACATTGAATACCTTGCTGGGATAGGACCTGGACAAGAAGAAGCTAACCAATCCAATTCATGGAACTGTCTTGAAAATGGCATGTTTTTGTGTGTATACATTATGGTAGCAGAGCTCCACTTTATCACTATCCAGAGTCATGGCCTAGAATGAGACTTCATCAGCCTGGCAAGATGAATGCCACATAATTCCTTTTCACTGTCCAGTGTGTTGGCCATTGATGAATTATTGACAGCCCAGAAACCTGGATTGTTAATTGGCTCTTATTTAGTAAGCAGTGCTTTTTCCCTGCTGTATCGTGTTTAGTGATTAGGGAGTAGTAGTTTGCTGGGGGAGAGTTCTTAGCAAGCAGAGCAGACACTCTGGTCCACACACCATGTGCTGGGTAAGCCGAGGATGCAGGAAGATTGCCTGTGTAAAACTGTGTATTCTGTTTCTGTGGGGAGTGGATTCCATACTGAAGGTTAGAAATGCATTGGCTTTTGAAAGATAAACTGAATAGTTTACACATAGTGGGAGATACCTTGTTTAGAAAAGATTAATGTGAAATATATTGATTTGGGTGAGAGTATGCAATAGATTTTTTTATATGGTATTTTGTTGTAGTTAATGAAAATGACTAGAGACTTTTAATTTGAAATCGCATATAAAACAGATTCTGAAGTTTAAGAAGAAGATAAGCTATGAGACTGTTTTTTTTTTTTTTTTTTTTTTTTTTTGCCTGATATACTTGCATATATTTTAACTGCTTATTTAAGTAGTCACTTGAATAAACTTTTTTTATAAATAAAAAAGGTGGATGAAAATATATAATTCTTTTATATTCCATGTCAATTTATTCCATTTGTCGATATTTTCCTATACAGCAGAAATAACCAGGAGAAATACATATTTTCACAACTCTTGTTTTTGCAGATTATAGAGTAAAATCTGCAATGGCAACAGTTTTGAATCTGCATTTTAAAGTATAAAGGCCATAATCCATTCATAAATATGTAGTATTAATTAAGTGACAAAATTAGTTGTCATCAGTTGCTTGATCAGGTAATATATATTCATCACAATGATCAAGAGAGTGAAAAGTTATGGGATCCCTTACTGAAGTTGATTTTATAGTGCATGATCACAGAATACTATGAAATTTATGTGCCAGAAGATAAAAAAAGGAAGAGGGTGGAGAAGATATGTGGATTCAGGCATCTTAATTATGTTGGAAACATGTTTTGAGGGTTTCCCTCAATGTATTGGGAGGATTGGAGGGGGGGGGGAGAGGAGGGCTATGGAATGGCAGACAGGTACAAATATCTCAATTATACCAAGGAGATGCCATGAAAGTTTTCCTGAACGTGTTGATTAGGCCAGTTACCATGGCAACAGGTCTCATCAGCCAATCTGTCCAGACAGATGCAGCGACACATAATAATGATGTTGTGGTGGAATGCTACAGTTGCAACATGCTGTAAAAGTTTCCATGTTTTGTCTAGTATTTTTTATTTTTATCATCATCCTGGTAATCTGGTGGCTCAGGTGATAGACTAAGCAGTGTGGATCTAATGCAGGTAGCAGGTTTACCTGTGGTCCTTTGATAACTTCAAGGTAAATAAACTCTCACCTGGATGGTTTTTGGTGCAGATAGCAGAGAGATGCTTCTAGATAGCCCGAGTGTTCATTATTAGTCCACTGGCTCCTTGGTTTGATGGCTCGCTTTAATTTTACTCTTAGAGGTTCATTGGTCCAGATTTTTTTTTTAAATATTTGTTCAGGTTTCATTGTCCCAAAGGTTAAATAGCAACTGCCATTAGAAAAATAAGCAAAACAGGAATAGTTTCTACCCGTGATCGTCTTAAAACAGTGTCTATTGAATTAACTTTTGGACTTTTAACTTTTTACTGAATAGTAGTTTTGGACTTATGAACTATCAGTGCATGGAATCTTAGCTTTCAAAAGTCTTTTAATGTTTCAGTCTTGAACTATGAGCCTGTGGACCTACATGTATAAATGCCCAGATTATTGATTATATGCTGTAATTAAATAAAAAGAAAGAAAGAAGGAAGAATAAAAGGAAGAAAGTCATTGCAAAAAACCTTCAGTCTAAAGAACCCTCAAATTGTTTGGATTCACCTGTGGTAATAGTTTTTCCTTCACTTGGTGTGTGTGTGTGTGTGTGTGTGTGTACATGTGTATATATGTGTGTGTGTGTGTGTGTGTGTGTGTGTGTGTGTGTGTGTGTGTATATGTGTGTGTGTGTGTGTGTACATGTGTGTGTGTGTGTGTGTGTGTGTACATGTGTATATATGTTGTGTGTGTGTGTGTGTGTGTGTGTGTGTGTGTATATGTGTGTGTGTGTGTACATGTGTATATATGGTGTGTGTGTGTGTGTGTGTATATGTGTGTGTGTGTGTACATGTGTATATATGTTATGTGTGTGTGTGTGTGTGTGTGTGTGTGTACATGCGTATATATGTTGTGTGTGTGTGTGGGCACATGTATGCATGTGCATTTATGCATGTTTTTGCATTTGTGTGCATGTGAATGTGCACATGTAACAGCTTCACTCGAGATTTTAATAGCCCTTTATAGTCATGAAATCTGCAATTTTCATTTTTTGAAGAAAGTTGATCTGTGTAGTAGCGTTGATCATAATGATGAAATCTAAAACAGTTCAATTTCTATACAATAAGCTGAAAGTGTACCTGGAAAGCTTTTGCCCCAACACTTGGGACTTTACCAGTCACAATTTAAAAGTCTTCAGAATGAAAAAAAAATTATACTAGTTTTCAGCAAGTCAGTACATATAAATTTTTTTAGCAACAGCCAAATCCCTAGTATATATTTAGATTCCGTATGAAATATGATCATTTCATATCAGGCCCCCTCTGGACAGTACAGGGCTGGTGATATTTGAATCCAGTACTGAAGCAGTCTCTATGTTACATTATGGCTGCAGGGTTCATGATAAGATGTCTCATTCTCTGACATGAGATTACCACAGTGATTCACGTTTTGATGTAATCTGTCTACTATTATTTCAGTGCATTATCTTTTTGTCTTCTAGGCATGTCATGGGGGGGGGTTTACAGAGAGCATTAACCTTGATGAACCTCCTTTTCTCCCCCCCCCCCCCCCCCCCCCCATTTTATAAGGCATTTTATAATTGATGTGAAGGAAATGTTGTAAACCTGAGTTACAGGGTGCTGAAGGTGACCTCCCTCTACTTAACGCACACCATCTTCATTACTAGTACAAATAGACCTGGAGACACAGGATGCCCTGATTGGTGTGTGTGTGTGTTTGTGTATGTGTGTGTGTGTGTTGTGTGTGTGTAAAAGAGAGTGTAATAAGAAATCCATTTATAAAAAAATATGTATTCAGAATGCAGTGCAGTGCTTTACAATATGTTGTAACATAAAAGTCAAATATGGGATTTAATTTTGTAAACTAAGTTTAAAGATGGGATTTTTTTCACATGTTGGATGATATCCTCTTTGCATCAGATACGTAAGTTACAAAAGTTGCAGAATATTTAGTCATATGTTCCAGAATGGGGAAATATAAGTGGATGTTAGGGGAGAGATGGTTTTCCTACTGTCTGGAAAGTCTCTGGGCACAGTGTGATATTTCAGTTTCAGAGAGGATATATTTTAAATAAAAATGGTTATAAATTCCAGTAACTAGTTAAGTCTCGATCATAACTTGATTAATATTTTGAAACATCAGGCGGCGTTAGTTTCTCATTATTTATATATACATTCACACATAGAATATATACATAGAGTTAGAAAGAAACAAACAGATCAGCTGAGGGCAATTTAAAGAAACTAATTTACTAAGCAGAACAGTGTTTTTAAGAGAATGACATTTCCTGGGCGTACATGTCACGGAACTGTTCATTTAAGAAGAAGTCTTAATGAAAGTCTTGATTACTAATGTTGTGGATGGAAAAACATGTCACACTGCATGAATGCTCGTCTTTATGGCAGTGGTTTAGAACTAATCAGAAATGTGAGCGCTACTGGTAGATATAACTCCACTGTTTGGGTAAGGGGTGTTTAGAAAATTGTTTCAGTGATGACTTTTGCAAAAATATCAAACACACATAAAAAGTAGCATGTAACTAATTTGAAATTTTTTTTACTTAGATTTACTATGAGATTTGCTTTAATTCCTTCTTGTGAATTGTACTGTTATTGCATTTTGTTTTTCAAAAAACATTCTGCAATGCACTAGTACTTTCTCTCCAGTCTTCAAGGAAGCTTGTATAATTTGTAATTTTAAGATAAAATGGCAACGTACAAATTGATAATCACCATAACACACTGCCACACATTTATATATATTCTTCACCTGAAGTTAAACACAAGTGATAGTGTATGTTACATCCTCTCTGAATGCCTTACAGATTAACCTGTAATAAATTCCTGTATGTTTAGTCTGTAAACCCCCACGCACTTTCTGCTCCCCCGTGTGCCTCGTGGTTAGTACATCGTGTACCTGAGGTGTTAATGAACAGAGAACAGTGCTCAGGATGTTAGTTACACTAATTACAGCCAATTCTTTAGGTCTGTGAAATGTAAACCAGATTAACGACTCAATTTAAGAATTTCACCTGCAAATGTAGGTGTGAATTTTAATGTAGTTTTGATTTGATGTTTTGTATAAAGTGACAGTTAGAAGCAACATGCAGGGTTTCTTAATACTCTAAAACAGCATTCAGATTCAGATATCAAACCAGCTGGGTCGATCTAACTCTGCGGGGGGTTCTCACAAAGTGCAATCAGTGTAATCAGCTTAATTGTCTGCCATGCCTCCTGGGGCAGCTAGGGAAGGTAATTAACTTTCGTCTGCCCTAGGCCTAATTACCCCCTAGCTGCTCGAGGAGGCATGGCAGACATTTGAGCCAATTTATTGGTGGAACAATCTATGTAGTACGCTGGGTTTATGTGAATGCACCCCAAGTATCTCTTCATTCTTCTACTCTCCTATCTCCCACTGTCCCTGTTGTATCTAATCTATCTTTGATAGCTTACTGTTTTTAGTCCTGTAAATTTTCTTTTAAATTTATTTCGTTTTGTTCTTCCTACCCACCTTCTTCCTGGGTCAACTGTTGGTTTTTTTCACTAGATATTCACAGATATGTCTCTGGTTAATTGATGGCACTTTTCTGCACTTTATCGTGTTAAAGAAAACAACGAATAATTAATCTGTGGTTCTGCAACCTCCACAGTATTCAGACTACAGCTGATTGTGACAGAGAAGCCGGAGTTGTTCCAAGCCATTGTGTTTGTAGTATGCTATGTACAGTAATGACTCCGTCCTTTCACTAGGTATAATTATTTATCTTTCAGAAACATAGTTTGGAATCATTAAAATTGATATTTCTGTGTAGCATTTTGGTTATTTTACTGTATTGTATTGAACTATAGCCTGCTTTTTGGATTTTATGCTTTCATTGAATGATAATCTTCTAATTTTAAGAAGTTATGACTTAAACTAAAATAAAATATCTGTAAAATTAATTTTCCCATTGAAAAATTCAAGTCATTACCATTGTCTGTTGGGGTTTTTTCACATTACAAGGCACAATTTCATGCAAGAGTCTTACTCTCTTTTGTTATTCATTGCATTCTTAATTCCTGATAAACAATGAAATCATAATTATATCAGTTAAAGACCTCAAATGGCCCATGTTCATCTTACATCTTTACTTAGAGTCTTATATGTAATGATAGATTCTTTTCCAAGTTGATCTGTAACTGTGTTTTAATATCCAAATAGGCCTTGCTTAAAGGAATCTTTTTTCATAAAATTGAAAAAAAAAGACCAAAAAGTGTGGCATAAGTTTATTTAGATACAACTTACATTCATGAGTGAGTACATCTGTTTGTTTTCTTGGTGAAAAAAATATGCCTGGCAGGGGGAATGGTACCTTTGATGCCTACTTTACTGATCATTAAAGTTGTTTTGGTAGCTTGCTTCCATCTATAGTTATCATCTTTAATGTGGGAATCTTGCATTGTCCTTGTTTTCAATTCCAGTGGCCCAGGTATATGAAAACATGACGAGACCACAGTTGGAATGCTGATTAGCCAGTCCTGTTTTGTTGAAAAATTGCCTGTGTAGTAAATTAGAGAATGGGTCAGATTGCACATGGGTTCATCTTAGCTTTTAATTGTGAAAAAACAGAAAGAAGTGTTTTAGATCATGTCAATTAAGAAATGGCAAAAAAAATGTGTGATAATTTCTGTATTACAATATGGTGCTGGATACGTATATAATTTGACATGATCCAGTTATTGCAGTTATTTTTCAGATTGGCATCTATTTTTTATTAAATCATTTTACATATACTTTCTGCACAGCCTGTATTTTGCTCAGAGCACCTGTTGGCTTGGCTATAGTGGACCAGAATAATCTTGACATCAGCCATAGGGGTCACTTTTGTCTTTTATTAACAGACCAAATCTCAGGAAACAATAGATAAAACTTGTTTTAGGGAGAGAATTATTATCAGTGTAATTGCAACCGACTGTTTCACATTTTTGAGATTTTATTCTAGAGTCCAGAAAGATGTAAGGAAATGACCAATTAAGGTCATTTTAAACCTATCTCCACCAAGTGTTCACCCTGTCACCATTATGTGAATAAAAAGATACAAAGTTCTTACTATTCAGACCTATCTAAGCATGTCATAAAACTTATTATTCCTCTAACCCCCTCCCACATTAGATAAAATCAACAGTGACACTGGCCCTCATAATTGATTACATGAAGTGGGAATGGTTTCTTATTCTGAGGATATTGTTCTAGAAAATAAGACTTGCACAGTCTGATGGGTCCATATCGTTCACGTTATCCCCTCCTTCACAGCGGCACTAGTTTGGATCAAAGAGGCATTCTTTTCCCCGCTTCCTTCTCATCTGGCAGAAATCAGGATTATCTGACAGAATTTCTTCAATGATGAACTGTTTTGGGGGCTTGTTATGTCTAACTTTGGGTAACTTCAGCGATTGTCTTAAGAATACGAACATGCAATTTTGCACACATCTGAAACATTGTTTTCGGGAGAGTGGTGGTTTAGTTGACCATGCTGGAATTGCCATCATCTCCATATGGCAAAAATCAGAAGGCTTTACACCGGAATAATCCAACTGTGTTTCATGACAGTACTGGTTCATTTAGCTATTCTCTTGTCAATGATTTGATAGAAGGGCGGAGGATTTGCTCATAAAAAGCAGGAAAAGAAAGACAGCTGCCCTGCCTTCATTTTGCAGAGGTCATTTGTGAAGAACTGCTAGCTTTTTTCCTGCTTCTATGAAACTTGAAAAATTGTGATTGCTCTTTGGCAGAAAAAAAAATACTCATTGTATCTTAAAATAAATGTAATAACTGTGAAGTGAATAAAAAATGTAGAACCAAAAAATCCCATTATTAAAGTTTCATCAGATCATATAGTTTATGGTAATGAAATAGGTAGTTCAGGCATTGATCTTAATTGTTCCAATACCTGTATCATCATCATCATCATCATCATCTGAAAATGCCTTGCTAAAGCAGCAATAATCCCCAGGGTATAGCATTTATCAATAAATTTGACTTGTAGTCACTGAAACATGTGCCCAACAACAAGCCAATATGTACATCATCAATTTTAGGAAAATTAATGCAGTAAATGTGTTCCATTGATAACACATAAGAATTTGCCATTTTCATAAGGTTTTAAGGTTGATCTTTTATCACATCGTTATTGCTGATTATGTCACATTTTGGTGAGTGATTTCACTCAATATGGATCTGTTTTATCCTATCTGCACCTGCTGCAAATTACCATGTAGCATATAAACATTTTCTCTGTGTATCAATGTTTATGAATGGTTTGGAAAGCTGAAAAGGGAATAACATTGTTGTTTTAAATATGTTACTGTAAAATTTCATAGTTTGGATGTATGGAATGATGTTTAAATGCAAATGAAGCAGTGAAGTATATAAAACTACTAGTATCTGTAGTATATTTCATTTTATTATGTATGAGATGCAGTGACAGTAACTACATAAGTGTTGACAGCAGCACTCCTGACACAGAACTGTTATAAATAAAGTGTCAGACTGTGTGATGGGGGAGGTCTGGGGGGGGGGGGCACGTTTGCCCCCTCTCTTCTCCCCCCTAGCTTTGGAGGCACAGAACCCCTCTCAACCTGAACCCCACAAATATAAAGTAAAATTATTCTCACTGTTTCAAATTTTCAATCTTGTCCCCCCCCCCCCTCCCCGCACCATTGCAAAAGTCAAGGTCACCCCGTGGGTGTGTCTGCTTATAAATTTTATTGAACATGGAAGAGTTTCAGGTTATAGAATTTTCAAAGTGATTTTTTGCAATGAAGGGAAGGGGTGGTGCATGTTTCACTATAACTTTATCTGCAGGCAGGCAGTCATATGTCAGTAAGTACAAACACCTACCAAGACTTGGTCTGTTTGTCTTTTTTCCCCTGTCTATCAGATCCAGAACCAGTTTATGCACTTCTTTATTTGGTATTTTAGGAGCAGATTTTCTGTCATGGGTGGATCATTAAAAGGTCAGCAAACTTCAAAATTCCTGGGATTGAAGCCCCCAGTCCAGGTGAAGACTTTGACTTGGGGTCAGTTTGTAGCCACTTAGTAGGAATTCCTGGGGTGACGCGGGTGCAAGTGTCAGTGCCTTGTTCCTTTCCTTGTGTTGTATGCAGAGGAGAAACAATGAGATTACTTTTCCAAGTAGTCCAGTCTTTTTTTTTTTTTTACTATTTAACTGATAAAATGTTCTGCCTTTGGATTTTTTTTTTTTTTTACTAATAATTAATTTATTATTTTTTATAATAAGTTGTAATAATTATAAGATAAAAAACAGATCAAACCAATGCTGAAATACAATACTAAGAATTAATAAAAATTTTTTTTACAAAATTAGGTCTCTTTTTAGAATAGATTCTTTTTGAAGTCTGTTTTATCATCTAGATATGTAAAAGGTGTGTGTGTGCATGTGCCTATGGTAGAGATACCAGTGCTTGCTTCCTTTTGGCTACAACAAATTCTGGTTTTGAAATAGAGAAAGAGAAAAAAATATCTCACCTGTCACCTTTGTTTAACACCAAGAGAACACAAATAGCATCTAATAAAGTAATTTTGTCTGGGACTCCTCTACACCTCTAACTACCTCCTAAGATGTATTCTTTGGTGGGAAGTTAAAGAAAATGAAGTTTCATTTTTAGCTCCTGGTGGCCCCTGATTTGTTTGAGGTTCACTGAAAACAGGTTGACTCTTTGATATTTAGGGGTTCCTTTCTAGAGAAAATAAATGGAGAAACTTAACTTTGAGGCTAATGAAAAATACACTGATTATCTGATGATGAGAGTTTTCTTTTCAACTTATTTAATGGGTATTTCATTACATTGAGCATCCAAGCCAGATAAAAGTAACTGGACTTTAGGTGCCCACTGCACAAACTTCTGGGAGAGAAGATTAGTTGACCCTTTAATCTGTTTTTTGATTCTCTTTCACCTTTGAGTAGCAGTGAATGTATGAGACACAATTTCAATCTTTTGCTCGTTGAGCATGTCTGCAAATGAAATTATGATTTTCTCTTCTGTTTTTTTTTTAATATTACATTAATTATTTGATTTAACTTAGATTTAATTATCAATTTAAACTATTTGTGAGAGTGTGTGGTATTTTCATCTAAATCCGTGTCATTTTATTCTTTTACACAAATTGATGTCTAATAATTCTGAAATTTCTGAAATTTACTGTTTCTGTTTGAATTTTCTGACCTAACTTTCAAAAGAGACCATCAATGAAAAAGACTGCAGTGGATTTTACAATGAAACAAATACAAAGACAATTTAGTAAGAGTAACTTTTCAGAGACACTCTCAAGGCCCATTTACACACACACACTCACACACACACACACACACAATAGGGTGTCATCAAGAGGTATATATATATATATATCTTGATGCCACCCTATTATGCAAAACCTTCTAGTTTAGCAAAGTAAACCACAGGCGGCAAATGTAATCTAGCTGTTCTCTCTCTCCTGGTGATGGTACATGATCAGTTTTAGAGAAAAACAGTAAATACAGCACAGGCCCATAGCCATCAATTTCAAGAGGGGGGTTCTTTTTCTGAAAAAGTGCTCCTTTTCACATAAAAACTTCATGCACCTAGATCAAATTTTACCCAAAGGGGACATTTTCCCAGCAAATGGAGTGGTACTTTCAACCCCTCCCCCCTCAACCCCCCTGGATATGGAGCTGCAGCAGGTGCCTATGGCAAGCCCATCTTGGTCTGAGGAAATCAAAGCACTGATGTAACATGAAGGTTCGGACTAACTTGAATGTGAATGCACCTTAATTGGGCAAAAGTTTCCACTTTAAAATCATTATATGCTTTGAAAGATAATATAATCTTATTAATCAATCAGGTAAGTACATAGTGAATAATAGTCTTTGGTGAAATTGCTCAGTCTGGTTGAGAAAACTAAATCACAAATCCTAAAGCTCATCTTGTAGTTTTTCATCAAATTAATGGAAATTTGCTTTAGTTATTATTTTTTTCATTTTCTTTAACCACTGTAAATTATCTTTAGCCTTTGGCAAGAATTTGATATGCTAACATTAGGCTAGGCTTGTCCCTCTTCTCTCTCTCTGTCCCCCCCTCCCATAAATCCCTTTGTGATTTTTTTACATTTTGGCCATGTTTTTTTTTGTTTGTTGAAGAGAAAAAAATTATATTAATTAATAAGACACCATTTTCATATCTATCAGCTGTTCTAGAAAATGCTGTTGGCTCAGGGTATTTACATGTACTGTGCAAGGCTAATTGTTATAATTTACAAGTACATAAATCTACCGCTAGCATATTTTAAATTCCCTTGCAGCTTGGTTTGAACTCGAGAACCAGAGCTTGTTATTCTGTAATCAATCTAATGAAGCTTACACTTAATGTGTATTTGATATATATGAACAAGATTAGATAATATTTTCAAACGGTAAACTTGTGCCTGGGTCTTGTAGCCAAGAATAAAGTGGTATAAGAGGGCTCCTAGTCTGTGCTGAGACGAAAAATAAGATGAAAGAGACCGATTAGAATGGAAAAGCTAATTATTCAATCAACAGTGGAACTGATAACAGTCTGAAATGAGAGAAATAAATTGAGAAAATAAAGTCAGATGCCTGGCTGAGTTAAACATACTATGTCTCAGCCTCTTGTTTCTTCCAACGGCTGTCCAGACTAATGGCTGACCAGTTGACCAGGCGTACCAGATGTAAAAACTGACCCTTGCCATCTTGCTGTCACTGCTACTTTCTCTGGACAAATTGTTGGTTAGATAATCACTGTTTGGACTGTAATATTCCCTTGTTTGACTAATTTTGGGAGACCAGGCAGTCAAATAACCTTTGTTTTTATTTTTTTATTTTTTTCCTTTCTTTCTTTTTTTTTTTTTTTTTTTTTTTTTACAGACTATTGTCCTGAAGTGTGGATGAGATAATAAATGAGATTATTCCTTGCTTGGATTCTTACAAACTCTGTCACAGCAAAGAATGAACAGTCACGAAAATCCTCAGCTTACATTGACATAGACTTTTCTCGTGCTTATTTTTTTCTAAAAAAAGAGAGAGAGAGATCACATTGGTCAGTGAACAATATTTAAATTTATACACACTGTAATATATTGTACCTGCTTTGCGTGGACAAAAAGTTTTAGTAATAAATAACTAACTAAACTCTTAACTTGGACCCATCATACATAATGCATGTGCTTTAAGTTGGCTACTGTTGAAACAATAACAGGCCCTGTAATTGTCCCTTTTTCTAACAAATTTAAAAACAGACTTTTAAACAGAAAACCTTTCTTGTGTCATAGTCTATAAGTTTAGCCTTTCTCTGTCGCTTTTTCTGGCTTAATCTGAAAAAGGATTTAAAAAACAGAGTAGCTCAAAACGCCCCTGTTCCTCCGTCTGTATGTCTGTCATCCCCAGTTTTTGCAGACAAACTGTTGGTCAAGTAAACGTCTGTTTGAGATGCTCAGTTGTGACAAGTTAGCTGCCATGTCATGCTCTCCTAGTGGATTGCAGTGATTGTGGTGAGTTTACTGGTTTCTTCCAATTACTGGAGACAACAGCAGGTAATGTCTGTACAAGTGTTCTGGCGAGTTTGTCTGGGGCTGTATAAACTGTACACATGTGTTGGATGGGTGGAAACATGGATGGGGATTATGGTGGATTGGTTTGAGATCTGTTTTGTTGATGTTCAATTAGAGTGTCTGTTGTATAAGTGGTTGATACTTATCTAATTTTCCTCTTTTTGTTTTTGCTTGTTTTCTTTTGTTTCTCTCTCTCTCTCTCTCTTTCACAAACACACACACACACACATGCGTGCATACACGTTACACTAGCACGCATGCATCTGCATATACACGTGCATGTATCCATGCATAATCACACACACACACACACACACACACACACACACATTTCACCACTGACTAACTCTATTCCATTTATGAGAGGAATTCTCTAAGCCCCTACCATAAGTAGAATTACCCAAAGATTGCCTGTGTTATGATGATGCTAAAAGGGGTGAACTTATTATCCTTAATTAATGAATAAGGCTAATTGGTTGAGGTTGGCTTTGGTTAGAGGCCTAGAGGCACATCAGACAGTGTTGAATTAGCACTACAGGTACTATATGTATATATATATATATATATGTACTTTGTACATGTATCATATCATGTAACTGCACACAGTATACATTACAGCAGAGGTTTTACTGAGTAAAAAGAAACAGCACAAGAACAAAACCACATTTCTTTCATTTTATCCCCATTAGATTACAATTTATCTCTATTGTGAATTAATTTGAATTGATAACAGATTTTTTGTTCTTATGCTACACAGGCGCATAAGTCTGGTTTTGTGAAGGTGAATGAATACTAAGATTAGTTATTGCAGGTGGAATACTATGTGAGCGTAAAAGCATGAGACAGTATTACAGGGTGTAGTAAAATGAGTGCTGAGTTTCTTTACAGAGGAAGCAATTTGTTTACCAATAATAGTACATAAAAAGAGTCTTTGAATAGAGGTAGTATTATATACTCTAGGTGATTGACAGCCAGGCCCCACCCCTTTGGTCTCCAGATTTGATGCCTTTCTTGTGATTGGTCAGTGAAGTGGACAGCAGGTTTTGATTGGTCAAGTCTCTTTTCATGGTCTTCTCAAAATGCACACTAGACCACCTCTGCTTTAACAAATGTGTTCATTCATTGAATGGTTGGAGTGAGTGGTGTGTGTGGATATCTACACTGTGGGCAGCCAACTAGTGTCTGTGAGAGAACAAGCAGAAGAGAAAAAGTTACTCTCCAAATATTGGAAATTTTGCAAGCATCAGTACTGCAAGAGCTGACGGATAAGAGAAGAATAAGATATTAAAAGGCTTGATTTATTTTGCTGATCATGGATGTTGTCTGAAGACAATTTTTATCATTATTTGCTTATTTTTGTAAGCTGATACGAGAATCTTTGTGGCATCCTTGAAACTGAGCAGAGCAGGATCACCCTCTAAAATATGGATATCAGACTTTGAGTGTTGCAACTTTCTATGGCAACTTTATTATTTGTTTTGCCTTGATCAGTTCTGTTGTCTCAAATGGCTGGACTTCTTCTTTGAAGAAATTGACATAGAAGAAAAAGACAAGGGAAAGAAAATTGAAAAGAAAATAAAATGAGCTCCCTGATTTGGTTGCCTGGAGTGCTGCAGAGATGCAGGAGATTTGGTTTTACGCTTTTCTGGATCTATTGGCTTTTGCAAACCTGTTTCAATGTTAGTATTACAACTTATCTGAAGAAGATGTCTTTGGATATCTCAACAACTTCAATATCTATATATATATTGCTGAGATAGAATTTAGACACCAAATGTTGTTACAATTATTTTTTTTTTTATTTCTCTAACCAAAAGTTCTGAAACTTTGTGTTGGTAAATGCCTATTGCCATTGATTGGTCCTTATGTCATTTGAATTGCATTAGTTGAAAATTATTTACAATTTCCATCATGAAGTGTTTTGTTTCCAGCAGCTGAAGGTTGATGTTCTGAGAAAAAGAACACTTAAAATGCTTAGCTTGTATTTGTTTCATGAAGTGTTTAATGTTCGCAAAAGGAGGTTTTTGAAATCAAAAGTAGTTTTTTCCAAATATTTATAAATTGCACAATTTTACAAGAGCTCTTCCATTGAACAAGCTCTTTAGTGGAGGCTTTCTGTTGGCTGCTAGCAGCAATTGTAATGTAGACGCCTTTCAACCCTAGCGAACAAATCCCGCCTGAGTGAGAAAAAGCTCCACAGTGGAAAGTGTGAATTTCACACATTGTTTCTATGTAGTAATGGAATAGGACAAAAGAAAATTACATTTGGTCGCTTTTAGTGTAAGTTTGGCGCAGGGTTACCAGAGCAGGCACCCCATCCATATAAGAAGTTTTAGCAAATTTCTATACATAGTACACTCATTGTGACAGCTTGGCTTGGGGCGCACTCAAGGAGCTCCTTCAGGGGTGGACTGTAGGACCCTGATACGATATTTCTATTCTTTTTATAGGCGTAATTTTGCAATAAGTCTTGATCAGCAGACTTTTAAAGCATCTGGCGATTGGCTGTAAGGGCCTTGATACAAGATAGCCATTGTTTTAGTCGTTTCTTTTACTGCTGCTGATAACAGTATTTCGTCTTGTTTTTGCACTGGGTTTTAGTTTTCAATTAGCACATGGATAATTAGGCTTTATTTAAACTTTCAGCTTGATGGGATGAGGAGTCCTGATACATTGTAAATGTTTTTGTAGGTTTGTCTTCCACTGGAAATGTATCTGATGCAACTTTTGTTCTTTTTTTCCTTTTAGCATGTCGTCATTGGTTTCGAGGTCCCGCATGTGGAAGTGGCCAAGTTCTTACAGCAGAGCACACACTGGAGCCATACGATACAAGGTAGATTCATGGGGTTAATTTTTCTTTTTTTTTTTTTTTTAAAGGTCCAAACTTTAAATTTTGATAGTTCCAATGTTAGCCATTATGATTCATGGCCAGTTCACATCATGGGTTTGATTTACCTTTGGCATAGAAAAATATTGGCTCACAGCTCTTGTAACACATTCCTGTTGCATTCTATTATAAAATTAAAGTCCCAAGGCACAATTTTGGAATAAAACGTATTGGAGTTTCAGCAGTAATTTTTCAAACGAGCTGATTATCTCCTTTCTAGTTTTTTTTTTCTTCTACTACTTTTCTTTCTTCTACTTTTAATTTTGTACTCTTTATCTGTAACAAAGCCTGTTTTTAACCCCTATAAGGATCTTAACTAACTTTTTTTGCCATTACATTGACTACAGGATTACAGAGTATTACAGTTAATTTGGTCTAGATTCTTTATACATGTGAATTATAAAAGAAATTACTTCTTTAGTGTTTAATGGGTGAACTCAGTATTGGCTTTGAAAGATTAGCTGCCTAGATGACAGAATCTTGCCAAATACCATGTTGGTGCATTTGACCAGCTTGTGACCAGTTTAGAGGCTTTCATATAAGCAACCATGTGAACTTCTCTCCTCTAATCCTGCTCAGTGCTACCTCGATGAAACTTTTTTTTTTTTTGACTCAGTAGGCCAATTTCACCCTCGATTACAATTGCAAACAAACTTGTGCCTAGTAGGGGTTAAGAAGTTGTTAAAGTCACTGAAAGTTATGAGGACATTGTTTAATGAAAGAGTAATTTTGCTGTGTGAAAGGTTAGATTAGGTTGCCAGAGCTGAGTCACATAATATTAAGCCCCAGAACCACAACTAGATCTCAACTCGGGGCGTCGCGGTGTCATTGGTGAGGCATACTGTCCATAGGGTTAACGAGGATGACTTGGCATGCTTGACACTTCATATCTCTTCAGTTCATTGGATTATGAACCCTTGGAAGTAGATTGACAGGCAAATCAATTCTTTTTAGCTAAACATTTTTTAACTGAAAAGTATGCTGAAAAGAAAAATTGTTTCATACATGAAAATAGTAGTTAACTTTTGTGGCACTTTTCAGTTGCTGTCTTAAAAGAATGCTGATTGCTAATATGTGCTGTAAGGTGATCATTATTTTACCGGTTGATAATTAATGACTTTGTTTTAAGGCAGTATTACTGTTGAATTATAGGACCTTTGAGTCATTTAGAGTCTTTGGGTGGTAGTGTTACCTCAGTTTTGGCTCATGGTGTTGGAATGAGATCCTAACTTGTAGCAGGTGATATATATCAGTTCATTTCAACAGATGATAAGCTTTTTGCTTGCCCTATGTCTTTTCCCAGTATTGGAGTTTTATTGGCTTCTGATTGATAGTTTTGCTAAAATGAAGTAAAAAATGATAGTAAGATAAGGCAGATAATGTTGACAGTTTATTTTTGATGAGATGATTGTCTTTTTCTTTTGCTGTATTTATCAAATATTCTGTTGGTTATAAGATAAATGAATTATTTAGTAACATTTACAAACATATAACAACATCTTATTTTGCCAATTTTAAAGTGGTTATCAGAATGTACACAGATGAGTAGAGACTGTACAATAACAGATGGGCATCTCCTACATGTGATATTTCAGATTATTTTTAGAGGACTTATGATACATATCAGATGGAGCTTTTATCAGTCTGTGTTGCACATTGTCAGACAGTAGCAGATGTTTTGTAGAAATGTGAACTTTTTTTATCTTTATGTAATTCTGGCATTTTTGCTGTGAACACAATCAACATTTCAACAGTAAGTTGGGGATAATTTTATATCGAACTTTTAGGATGAGGTGGACATGAAGATCTTTTTCCAGCCATGAACACAAGTTCCATTTGCTTGGACCCTCCCCCCTCCTTTTTTTATTGAAATAGGCTATCATGATGGCTTTAACCTCAATGTTATTTTTACATGGTTACATTATTAGTCACATATACAACTGATTACCTCAAAAACCTTTTCAATGTTAGCACATATTTCATCTCACAACCTGAACAGCTTATTTTACACCCTGGGTTAGCAGTGACACCAGTTTATACTTATAATGTCTATATGTATCCAAAAACTCAGTAAAGATGGTAAATACCCTTAGGAACTCAGGGTGATGGATGTATGTTCAGTCTCAGTAAGGCACAGTCTAAATTTTTCACAGCTGGTTTCTGCCTGTCTGCTTCTGCAGTGTTTATAAACAAAATGTAATAGCAGCACAGGCTGTGGATTATGCAAAGGTTGTCATGACATGTAATTTTGGGTTTTTAAACCACATACTTAGCAGAAAATATGTGAAAGTGTCGGAAGCAGTGGAATGCACATCTGTGTGTTACATGTACATGTGTCACTCTGTAATAGTTACGTCTTTCTGCCAAAAAAGGTACGTCTGGTGATTAACGAGAATGAGAAGCAGCATATGTTGAGTTTGTTCAGCAAAGTTTTATTTCAAAATATCTTTTTAATGATATAAGTGAATCAAGAAATAACCTTCATGGGGTAGAGAACAATTTGAGGGTGGCAAAGGAATGATTTTTAAATGTTTTGTTTGCTAAATACCGTTCAGGCATATAACTATAATGGCACAAATGGTTGAAAATTATAATCAAAATTATGCCTTAATTCCTAATCATCATATCTCTCAAATTTGTGTTTAGAACTTTGAATATTTATTTTGGTGTCCCCTTTAAAGATAATTTTGAAAAAAAAAGTTCATTTGGTAGATATCAGTAGCATACACACCTGAGATGTATGTATTAGTACAAGTTTATTTTGGCAGTGTCTATATTTTGGCAGGACACATGTAGCCTTATGTCATATATTTCCTACCCTGCTGTTCTCAGGAATAAGTCTGGGCTGGTAGGTGGAGGTTTGGAAGCATGTGTGTATGTACGTGTGTGTATGCATGCATGTGTGTGTGTGTGTGTGTGTGTGTGTGTGTGTGTGTGTGTGTGTGTGTGTGTGTGTGTGTGTGTGTGAGAGAGGGAGAGAGAGAGAGAGAGTTGGTTATCTTGGGGAAAAATTCAAGTAAAATTGTTCAATTAATGGCAAGAGGTTACTAATTGAAATATATATATATCGGTATCAGTGAATTAATTTCTCTTATGAGCCACTGATATCTACAAAACAATGCATTATCAAAACAGGCAGAGGCAAAGCTGTTGCAAATACACTTTTAATTAGTATTTTCTTAACCTTAGAACAAAGTTTTGCATCTTTTTTTCTTTTGCTGAAGATGAGCTGTGTGCCTGTATCTCTGTATCCAAGCAGATTACTGCACCACTTAACACAGCTTCTATTCAGTCCTAATATATGTGGAGTCAGCACAGGGTCCAAGTTCAGTGAAAACTGCACTTATTAGGTGCCTTTACAAGGCAGGTAGTACAAATGAAGAATAATGGAATCGTTTAATAATTATCCACTGACCCTTAACACCACCTTTTAACTCCTCTGTTAATAAGGTCTCACCTGTGCTGGTGCATGTGCCAGGTTTGGAAGTGTACTGGAGAATAATTGGAAGCTTGGAATACCTGGAAGCCTGGTTAATTTGGGGAATTGACATGACTGACATTGTGGATTACATGCATTCTTGTTCTAGCCTTTGATTGGGGAAGGGGGGGCTGCATGCCAAGCCTTCATGTGTGATTGGAAAGTTTGTTAAGCAGGAAAAGTTCATGCCAGACTGGTACAGGTGTATCTGAAGCCCTTACAGATGAATGGGAAATCTTAACTAATTATAAAAAAAAATTGTTTATGGGGATTGGAATTTGGAGTCATAGATACATATTTGCTTGAAAATAATTGTAGTGCATGACAATTAATTTTGGAGGCTGGATACTTAATGAGGAGCATTGTTTATTGTGACAATCATATTTACACATACTTGTATGGTACTTTTTCTTTTGAAATCGGGCATGGCATTTTTTGATTGCTTAATATGTAATTTACTTTTTTTGTGACTTTTAAGAAAAATCAATACCAGACTCAAGCACTATGAGACATATAATATTCCAGCCTAAATAAATTAAACACAATTGATATTTTTACTAGTTAGTCAATGTAAATATGAATGTTATTTTATATTTAGAATGTGCATCTAATACTTCACACCATACACTCGTGAAGGTTTGTTAAAGCAATTATAATGGATAACTCTTTGTGAATTGTCTTCCAACTACTCCAGTTCTCTTGGCTTTGTTCAACTGTAGTCATTTTACACCTCTGGGGCATGGTTTTATTTCCAAACTTGTTACATTGTTTCCTCTCTTTATCAAGTTCAGTTCTCAGTATGAAGACCCTAGTGTTTCCTCCACCATGGAACTTGTGGTAATTGTTAATGTTGGCAGTATTAAATGACATACCAGCTTCACTTTGTTGTTACTTGCAATGTGTCATGAGTAAAAAGCCGCCATTTGTGACAAACAAAAAAAAAATTGGCTAATCCCTTTCAGTTTTTACCATTAGATTACAGTAAAGTACAATGAAGTGTCAGATGAAAGTTAGCCAAGTGAACCAGGCTCTCTCAGCCAATGGAGATATTGGATAGTGAAATTGTGGTATTCGTGACATCAGCCAAAAAAAAATAAATTGTGAAAACCATTGATGGAGTAAACATGTGTGTGTTTTAAAAATGAAAAGAAATCTTGAAAACAAGGACCTGTTTTTGTCTTCTTCTGGAGCATGCTGTTTTTGATAAGTAATCTATTTGTTCAGGGTGCAATAAAGGTGTTAGATATTGATCATAGTGCCAATTATATCTTGAGTTGTTTCTATGTTATAGGAGTGTTGGTTTTGCTGTAGGTCTATGGGTGCTTAGTTTTGATGATTTTTAAAAAACACTGGGCTTGATGCACCCTTATATGCAGTGATATACTACACACATGTATACATTGAATGGGTCCAAAATGCACTTAACTGAACTTTTGCAAGATGGGGGTAAGCTTCAGTAAGTGTCACAGGTGTGTGGGGAGACATTGAGGTACGGAGACCTCTTTTGAAGGCAGGTCTCTATTGCAGCATTCAGCCTTTCTCTTTACCAAGCCCTCTGTTGGACAAACTTTGATGATGTCATTATTAGCGACTTGTGGACCGGAATACAAACCAAATGGAAGTAAATTGGGCCGCAAATCTTGCCTGTTAGAACCCCCACGGGCATCGGCACACTGTGAAGTGCGTTTGGGCGTGTTCATCAGAATAGTTCAGAGTGTCGAGGGGTTATGATATCAATACAAACAAAAATATCTTAAAGAGTGGGAAAGCAAGGAGGAGGAAATGGCATAAGAATGCCCTTCAAACTGAGCCCCGTTTTGCATAGGGTTTCATATTTTTATTGATGCCATTTTTGTTATGAAATGAGAACTGGAGAACATAATGCCATCAAAGGGGTGTTAATACGGCAAACAGGTGACTTTTGTGTGCTTCTTTGTTTTGTGGTGAACAAGGGAAGGGATGTGTTTATTGTATGGGATTTTCTGCTGGGAAGTATACACTCAGGCCTGGGATAAATCATCAGTTCTCTTTCAAGTTATTATCCTGTACCTGATTCAAAGGGCTTGGAAACTATGTTCTTTCCAATTATTTATCCTTTTTCTTAACTCACTTGGTAATAAATATATATGTTATGTGACATATATTATATGGGGTCTTGAAATAGGATAATTTGAAAATATATAGCAAAATGTAAAAATTCCCTTTACATAATGACAGCCAGATGTGTTTATTTGCAGCAAATTCAGTCATATGAAAAAGTTCTCAGAATTTCCAGCAGAACAAGTTGTAGGTGTACATTTCAGTTCAAGTGCTTTTACGGAAATGTAGGCTCTGTAAGAAGAAAGCCAATAGATTGATCACAATAGGTTTTACGAAGAGTGTTTCTTTGATCCTGCGCAAGTGGCTGAAGGATGTAGCCAGAGATCCCGGGATATGTTTGTACATTGGTTTTGTAGGGCTGACCGAGGAATCCTGGCGTCTTTGAATATTTCCACTTTATCCCTCTTACCATCATTTGTGTGTGTATCAGTGATGTTTGCCGAGTGCTGTTGATACATGCGGTGAAGACGTATTCACGTACTGGGTGATAACTTGACCATCCTTTACCTGATGTTAACTTTGCTGTGTGGCTTAACTTAAGCCTCTCGTGTAGGCAATCACATTAAACCTATAGTTATTTTTGTCTTAGATTTCACTTTTTTTCACCCTGAGATGAGGGTGGCCAGGTCATTTTGTCATTGTGTGAAAAAATACACTATTGACTGAGGGATGGGAAAGAGCACGCATGCACATGTATTAGGGTTGGTTAACGCGTACCAAGGGCATACTATAGTGTACAGACATACGCATGCACGCAACACACATGCAAGCACACGCAGATTTGCACTTGCATATATAAGCAACAGGCCCGTAGCCAGCAACTTCAAAAGGGGGGTTCTTTTTCTGAAAAAGTGGACCTTTTCCCATAAAAACTTTATGTACCTAGACCAAAATTTACCCAGAGTGGACCTTTTCTCAGCAAAAGGGGCGGTTCCTTCGAACCCCCCGAACCCCCCCCTGGCTACGGGCCTGAGCAACCACACACACACACACACACACACGCATGCACGCACGCACGCACACACACACACACTTCATGACGCATGCATGCACAATAACAAACTAGTTTACAAGAACAGTCATAGCAGACACTTCTCAGAACAATCCCTTACAGAAAAGAAGTTAGTGTAACAAAAACTACATCCTAGTACTGGATATGGGGTGATTTTTCTTCCCATTACTTCCAGACAATGGTGCCACCCTGCAGCGAGTATCCTTACAACTAGGGGCAGTGACACCGATCCTCACCAAAACATACCAAAATCTCTCGCCCCTTTTTTTTCCTCTGCACTCACTGGCTGCTGTAACCTGAATCAGCTATTCTTCAAATAAGCATAACAACTCAAAGGAAATCGTAATTCCTCTGTACATACAAGGTCAATTAAACCACTATTACTCTAATCCTACTCAGAACCTCTCAATTTTTCCTTTGAGAGAGCTGTGATAATCTGCTTTGAGCCGCGATGATGGTCCCTTCACCCCAAGAAAGGCCCGTCGCATGCCCTTCGTGCAGAAATGTAAAGTTTGCTAATACTATATAAACAGTGGCAATGAACTGAAAACTCAATGTTTGTTGTTCATATAGTTGATGCATGTTTTCCGTTGGTTTCTCCTGCCTTTTCCTTCGTGTTTTTATTCATAGTTTTCTTGTGAATCATTTATGTCATGATTTTTGTTCCTTGTAACAAAATATTTGTTTGCACTTTTTTTTTTTTTTTTTTTTTTTTTTTTTTTTTTTTTTTTTTTTTTTTTACAAAGGGGTCTCTTTTACATTAAGGTTTTCATATTTTCAAAAATTTTAAATCAGAGTTTTAGAGATCTGTATTTGAAGTGGCTGTGCATACCAAGCACAGCACGACATAACTTGATATGTTTCTGATTGTTCAAACTCAAATTATTCATATTATTTCACTAAGTATTATTTTACAAAGTGCACTGGAGAAATGACAGCAGGCATCACTGTATAATACTGGGTTATACGAGGCACGCTATGGGATTTAATGGTCCACAGTTCCTGGCTTTGAAATTTACCAACTGCCAAATAAAATCGGTTCCAAGTGGAAATAGTATCTGGGACCAAATCTGGTTTACTTATAGAAATATATGATGTAATGATTTCTGCTGTGACGAATGTCTGTCACAGTGGAGGAAGTGAGAGAGGATGTAAAGAACATGGGCTGTGTCAGTCTTTTCAAACAGGCTGTCACCAAATTTCCTTCTCTGAGACCTGTTACATGTTAAGTGAACTGGTTACATAATGTAAAGATGACGATGAATTATTCTGTTTTCATACAATATGACAGGGTGTTGGGTGGGCCCCCTTGGTTGTTATTGTATAAGTATCATAACCATCAGTTCATTCAGTTGCTATTGTATTGTATTGTGTGTGGCAGCTGTTCTTATCACCAGCTATGGGAAGTTTTGTAAAGAAACCTACAGTAAGGAGTACTAGATACAACCAACTGCACCAGCTGTGTTCTCCCCCTCCCCCTCCTACTTCTGTCAGTCTGTCTGTCTGTCTGTCTGTCTGTTATTTTCCCATATTAGTTTTATTCCCATGTTAGTTCCCCTCCCCCTCTCTCTCTCTCTTTTCTCTTTCATTATTACCTCTCTCTTTATCTCTTTTTCTCTCCTCTCTTTCTTCACCTCTCTTTTTCTGTGTGTGTGTGTGTGTATGTGTGTGTGTGTGTCTGTTCCTCTTTCTCTGTCTATTTCTTCTTCTCCTTCCTTTCTCTCTCAATGTCTGTCTTCATCTCTCTTTCTTCCTATCTTTCACACTTTCTCTTTCCCTCCTCCCATCTCTTCCATCTTTCTCTCTCTCTCTCTCTCTCTCTCACCAGTGGTCCATGCCTACAGGTCCAGTGGTCAGCAGAGAGGACAGGTGGACCAGACCACACTGGACGCAGACTTCATTAGTTTGATAGCAATTTAGGCAACCCTGCTGTGGCCAGGGATGGTAATTGGTCGGGCCAGCAAAGATTTCCAACATTTCTCTCAAGTTTTTTCTCCTTTTTGTATACTACCTCCTGGCATTTTTCATTATTGTGACTGGACCAGATTGGTTTTCATTATTAGAATAACACTGGTGATGATTAAAGGTGGAGCGAGGGTCATTTCCACAGTGTCAGCTGGATGAAATTAGATGAGATATATATCACTGATAAGAGGTGTGTTTTTAATATGATTTTTTTATAATGACTTGGTGAATATGCCTTCACATATTTGGTATCCTGTTTAGGTTTTAGTGTCATAAGTGCAATTTGATTTATTGATGGAACATATTCACTGAATTTATGTAGGCTGTAATATCATATGTCCTGTTGTAAAAAAAAAAAAGAGAGAGAGGGGGGGGTATAGGATTACAGATAAAAGAAAAATTTACATAAATAGAACGGGTCAAAAATCTTATCTGAAACCTGCAGGAATGGCAAGAATTATGATATAGGAAAAGATTTAAAGAATCAAGAAAAAATAGAACTGGGCATCTGATAACATCCGATAGCATGATGGGTGCCTATCAAATCCCTAATTACACGTTGGTGGCCCACCTGACGGATGGGATTGTACTGTCTGATACCATACCTGGCCCCACTGGAACCTGGGGTCTACTGGCTGGACACTAACAAAGAACCAGTGAGCGCAGAGGAATCCCAATTTTCTTACCCAAAATGAATCTTTACTGTGAGGTTGTATACAATGTAATTAATAATGGTAATAGGTCTTGGGATGATAAATGGAGAAGAATTGGGAGGTCTTTGTCATCTCTATGGTGGTGAGGGCCATGTTGGAAAATGATGTTTATTTCTTCTTTACATTGCAGTGTAAAAAAGTTTGACATTTTTATTTTGGCAACTTTTTTTACTGTGGCATACATGAACAAATAAAACTTTTTTTCTTGTGAAATGGAAATGATTACCATATAACATTTTTTTTTTTTTTTGTCTTTTTTTCTTGTATGGGTAAATGCCTTGGCTCATCAAGATCCCAGCATGGTTTGAAGTGGGGAGAACAATAGCAATCAGAGGGTTCAGAAACCTGCCACTCTTAACTATTTATTTATGCCTGATTCTATGATTTTTATAAAAGAGGATAGGGTATTTATTGTATGGCCTCTGTAAATCATAAGAGTTTTACAAAATGAGAATTTGGGATTTTAGTACTGAAAAAAAAAGCAAATTTATTACTAAGATCTGGATTAAAATAATACTGTTATATGTGTCATTACTCTCAGAGGTAGAATTAGAAGGGTACTAGCTGTTAGATGTGAGATAATACACTGTCAATGCAAGGCATAGATGCCTGGAGCATCAGCATGAAGTGTTCTAGGTGTATATCGCAAGAGGGTGGCAATATATTATTTGATGCACATACCGAGATAAAACCTAAAAACATCCCCAAAACCAAATAAAACACATATCACCATGGTAACATAACATCTCTATTATAAAAATCATTTTGATCACCTGTAAGCACACCTAGACTGTCTTCACCTGTTGCATAACCGCAGAAGTGTTCGGCCTCCTTAGGTTACCTGTGATGGACAAGCTTTCTTACCTGTCAGAGCTGCTGAGATACCTGAGAGGATCCTATAGTTTACAAGTGGTTTTAAGAAACAAAGCTGGCAGTGCAGAGATTTGCTGTCATCACGTTGGTGCATGCTTTATTTTGAGCCTGTTATGTTTCATTCATTCATTCATTCATTTATTCATTCACTCATTCAGTGGAGTTGAATAATTTAGGGAGTGTAGTACAGTACTTCTTTTAAAACTGCCATATTTTATATGTAAGATGGAAATTATTATAATATATTTTTATTTTATTTTATTTTATTTTATTTTGTGTGTGGATAAAACCTCTTTTGCCTGTTATATTTCATTCATTCAACTTTAATTCAGTGATCATTTTACCATACTTCTTTTCAAGGTGACTAGCCAAAGTGCTGTTGCACCAAAGTATTTCTGAGGTGTGACTGTGAATAGGAAAACTCTTTATCTTCTGGCTCTTACACGCATCTTTTCATTGTGAACCCTTTTTTCGCACAATTAAACTGTTTGATACTATAATTGAGTTGCACTTAAATACAATTGAGGAAGTTTAAGGGTCATGGTATAAAGGTGTTTTTTCTCAAATTTTTACAACAGTTTTTTCATTAATGCTGACTTTTATGTATCTTTTTTTCCCATTCACATTTTTGTTCTTTTCAGTATAGCCCCGAAGCAGTGTAGATAACATTACTGATTCGAAATAAATGTTTTCATCTTTGTGCTGTTATTATTGCTGTGTATCAGAGATCAGAACTCAAATAATATAATGTACTGAATATCAATTTTTTTTACTTTTTCTGTAAATAAGTGTGATAATTTTGAATCACCAATGAAACCATTCATCATAGATAATATCAAGAGTTACTTTTTCCCTTCTTTCAAAAATTGATATGTTCACAGATTTTTAGCAATCACTGAAAATTATACCTTTTGCACAATCATGCAGCATATAAAATGACCCTTGAATTTGAAGAGCAATTCAACAATTTCATGTAGAAAATGAGAAGTTAAAATTATTTCACTATCAGAGAAAAAATGGAAAAAACAGCACACTCAGATAAGGGCCTCCATAGAGAAAGGCGCATATAGACCACTGCCAGGTTATTATGTCAGCATTTTCCTCACCACACACAATCTGATAAGGTCATTTAGAGGTGGGAACTAATAGAAAACTTCTGTATCTATCTCCACATAAAAATGAAAGAGTCTTGCCTGTGTCTTTTGAAAGAGAGGTAAAGGGTGCATTCACAATAAAATTTTGGTGCTGTATAGAACGATCCAACTCTGCGGAGACCCTTGTTGAATGCAATCAGGCTAACAGAATGATACACCTCCTTGAGCAACTAGGGGGGTTGTTAACCTTTGTGTATGTTGGGCTTCTGGAACTTTTTCGCATCTTTTTTTAACTGAGACTGAGTTAGTTTCAGTTTGAACTATCTGATACGATAGTTTCATTGTGAACGCACCCCTAGTCTCACTTACCAGTCACAGTAGAGCACCCTGAGTGTCAAGAGGTCAATGTAAACTCACCTCTGTTATCAGAATGTCTCTAGCCTGATACTAAAAATAGCAGAGGCGTGCTGAGTTTCCAGTAACCTGTGAAAGTCAGGGGGGCAATATCGCAGGGGTTACCTCACAGTGAGGGATGTGTTTAAGGGGTCTAGGATATTAAAAATACGTCTAAAACTCGATTTTTAGTTTTTTATACGTTAGAAATAATCAATTTTGTATCTAATACTCAATTAAGTTATATTTGAGAAACACGGACTAAAAATATGCATTTGGACGAGTTTTTCTACCTGTCCTGACTGGTACGGGTGGCAGGCTTTAGGCTCCGCCTCCGTTGTCAAGCACCGTTACTATGGGGGGCGGGGCAAGAATGGTTGTCTAACTTCTTAAGCTGTTACGCGTGTCCTGGCAGCTCATAAGTCTTACGCCAGCTAAGCAGAACACAGATATATGCACAGTCATGGGAAGAAAGAAAGACGTGAGAAAACGGATGAGCGAGGAAAGCAAGAGAATTTTGAAAGAGAGTGCTTCTGGTGGATGGAGAAACCCCGCGGTAAAGACTCGAGATCACACTTGAACTGCTGAGTATTCGTACAACGTCTGGGGTTGTCAGAAAAAAATCGTTAGGCAATCATTTTATGCACAATAAAGATTGTAATAGCAAGCAAGTTTTAAAGTAATATTGCCACCCAAAACATTTTCAAATTCGCATATTACGGTCTTGGCACTCTGTGGCATCATGGCATATACGTACCCACATTCGGCCATTTCTCGGAGTAAATCTTGCTTTACTTTCTCAATTTTCGCGTCTTGGTGTGTAGAGCGGCGCCCATGCACGACGGGTGGCATTGTCCTCTGCTGGCACACCAAGTAATCCTCTTTTTGTTTGTAAGCGCTTCCTTAGACACTTCCTAGACAGTGCACAGACTCCTACTGCGTCAGGCACAATTATGATTAATTACGTCAGTGAAACGAGAGTAGGTAGACCTACTCAGCTGTCAATCATTTCCCAGGGAAGAGCGACTTTCGTGGTACGAATAAGTTTGCGTACAAAAGTAAGATTTTCTGGCATCTAGATAGAAACAAACAACCCAATTTTAACACGTAATGGTGTATAGACCTTCCCGATCAACAAGATGATAACAGGTAAGGTGGAGGTGCAATTATTTTGCTTAAATAGCCCAATTACCTGAGCAAAATGGTTTAGGAGCGATTTCTCAGCTTTGAAGATTGATAACATAGTCTAAACTTCAATCCCCATATCTCATTCTGTAACTGTCAGATTGACATGAAATTTGATGTGTCTCTGTTTCAGTATAATATCTAGTCGTCTGAGTCTTGGTTTTTGGATTGACCTTTTATTTTTGAAGTTATTAATACTGAAATTGGAAGGTCCATATGTATTTCGTAAAATTCACGTTTTATCAAAATAAAATCAAAAGTAAAAATAAAAAGAGAAAATCCTGACAGAGTTTAATGGAGTTTGTGCTAACCTTTAGATAGCTATTTCAATCGTATTAATAGGGCTTTTTGTTTAAGAGAAATTCTTGATTAAAAAAAAGACAATTTTAGCCTCAAAACGCTGATATTACGTCACTCGTGTTACACTGTGACTACAAACTTTGAAAAATTGTTTGGCTTGCTAGACCTTTTCTTTAAGTTAATAGGAAATTTCATTAGCTGCATTAGTTTTGGACTTTTTCGTTAATATCCAAGATCCCTTAACCAGCAAAATATTATCTCAGTTTTTTTATGACTGAAACAATGATGACCTGTGTTTGAACTTGTATGGTTTTATTATTGAAGAAGGAAATAATGGGAGAATACCCCCTGTTTTTATGATTATTTTCTCTCCACAGCTCAGTTTGTAGTGAAGATACCCACTGGTTGTCTTTGCCTTATGGGTGCCATGTGTCTTTGTCTGTTGTGTTGAATGATCCTTTTGTCATTTACCACTGAGATTTGGATGTTAAATCCAGTGCAGGAGTTTTTCCTTATCGTTTATTACAGAGACCTAAAATTGCCACAACATGGGTGGAAAGCATAAATTGATAGATGTCCATGGATATAACAAGAATAAAATTTACAATCAAATTTACAACCTTAAGAATTTTGTGTCTATTTCTTTAAGCATCGTCTGAAACATTGCACATTAATTTATTTGAACATTTTTACCTGAGATGGTTTACATTTCACTTTTATAAACAATGATAATGTATTGTTTACAAACTTAGTACCAAATTTTTCATACAATCATGTAACATGATATACAAATAAGATGTACAGATTCCCTAGCTCTTAACATCTAGTGTTCAATTTAGTATTTTTTGAGTTTATGAGTAGTATACTAGCATATCTTTCTTTTGTGAATTTTAATAAATATTACATTTTTTCACAGATTTCGAAGTTACACTACCATTCCAAGTAGACCACTATGGCCAGTATGTGTCACATGACCTGTCTCCACAGCAACGCAATAGGCGAAGCACCTCATCGGCGACATCATCACTGTATTACAATATTACAGCATTTGGAGAACAGTTCCATGTACAGCTACAACCAAATTATAAACTTTTTGCTCCCAGCTTTCAAATATACAGAAAAAAGCACAGAAGGAAAGAAATGCAGAGGGTCCCAGCTTCTCCCATGGTGGAGTGCATTTATACAGGGACTATTTTGTCTCATCACTCAACTGAATCTCATGCTGCTGTCAGTGTATGTAACGGTATGGTAAGTAGCACTGATTGTAGACAATGTGACTTAGCTCTGGTCTTACTTCAGAATGAGAAATTATGAAAAAAACAAAAAGATTAAAATTTCATATTAATCACCCACATGCATTTAATTTAGTGCAAAACAGGGGCAAGTGTAAATTCTCGTGCACACTGTTTTTCACACATGCAAGGGACCACAAACTTAAGGCAGGGAAAGAATTACGTACGTTGTCAACTGGTTGCTTGCACACACATGCAAGGACAGATAATAATTTGTGGTGCAAGAATAAAGGCCAACTTTCCATCCCAAAGTCTTTTGATTGTAAAAGCACTCCAGGCTAATGTTGTGCGGCTCTGGTCCCTAAATCTTGTAGTTTATCTCTGTTAGGATAAACAGTTGTCTCAAGTCTGGATGCAAGGCAAAACTTTTCAACAAGTGTGCCCTTAAATTGTCTTTATTTGGTTTTTTAATCTAACCCACCCTCCATGAATACCTGGTTGAACTCTTTGATGTTTTAAGACAGGAAAAAAATCACATTATCAGCTCCTCGTTAGCGCTGATATTTGATTTGATTTATTGGATATTTATTTTGACTTTGTTTATTTATTATGTTTATTATATTGTTTATTTGGTCTGATTTGGGGTTGTTTCTCTAATATGTTGGCTATTTCTTTGTCTGACTTTTTAGCTTATTCATTCCTGATGTTCTTTACTTAGTCTTAATTGTGAATGAATCTGTCATCATCATTATAAAGACAGCAGTAGTATTGGCAGTGAGGGGAAGTAGGGAGACAGTGTTGATTTTATGTCAGTCTCTATGAATTGGTTATTTATTCCACGGTGACTGGTTCAGTTGGTTTTATGGACATGTGAATGTTGAATGTGTGGACATTATGAAGAGACAATAAACAACTGTTAAAGGGTTTGATTTTGATTATGGATTTTTAAACTAAAGCTCTGTGTTATATATCTTAACAGCACTTTATCTGGACAAGTTTGTTTAGGGTATGTGACCATTGCTATTTTATGTAGTGTTTTTTCTTTTTCTTGATAAAAAAAGGATTTAAAAAAAAAAAAAAGATAAGGTAGAAGGCATCATTTCTGTTTCAAAATCTGTTGACTTTTGCAACAAATGTGAAAAGAACTTGGGGCAGGGGAAGGGTGGATAGGGGGGAGGTTACCTATGAAATAGGATTCAAGTTCAGAAGTAAAAATGGAAAGAAATGTCCCCTTTTACACAATTTCTGAAGGATATGAGATGAGGAGTTATGCAGTATGGCATGATCCAGGAAGATATTGGTTGGAGCACTATGGTGGCCACTATGTCAAATTACATGATTGTGTAGTCCTGAGTTATTTTGATATTATAGATTTTTTCTTCTTATAATGCTAGGAGGCCCTCTTGTACTAAAATGTTAATTCTAAAAGAAAAAAAGAAAGTGAACTGTACATCTTGTAGCCTGAAGAGACAAAACTAAAAAATATTTTAAAGGTTAATGTGGGGAATTTAAAACAACAGTGCTGCACACGCAATTCAGGAATGTGAGAACTATTTTACTGGATATGAGGGTTCAATTTTTTAAACAATACATTGTGTTAGGTAAGTTATATAATCAAAATACTCCTTCATCTGAAATGATTTCAAGAACTTGCTGTCGAGTAAAAGTAGTTTTGATATGCCATTTAAAATTGGGAAAAAAAACAAACAAAATGAAGGAGTCTGTGTGCGCTTACCATTTTTGCACTTCCTGAAATGAAGAACTAGTGACAGGCCTCTCAGTAGCATCAATAAATGCTTAGCTCATATATGAAAATCACTTTTCATATAAAACCCATATTAAGGCTGACCGTTTTGATGTAATTGCTGGTCTTGGATGATAATGGTTTTGTTTTACATATTGTAATACAGTATGTAATATTTTCAGGTGAAGTTCAAAAACTAAAATCTAAATAATCCAACAAGATTCAAAAGAATTCCAGTTTTAAAAGCAGGACTAAAAGTTATAGTAATACCTTTCAGTTAAGTATAGTACGAACACTTGAAGGCTAGTTGGGCAGCATGGAGCCATTGTCTTCTGAAAAAAAAAGAGGAAAAACTAAACTGGAACACCCTGGTTGCCAAATGGCCTTGGGGTTCCTGATTCTGTTTCCAAAATCAAAAGTTGACTTTAACTTGCCATCGCCTGCACAACAATCACACCACACCACAAACCGCCACTGCCAAGGGTTGTTGTTTTAGGCACTCAGGGCCAACAACAAACTGAGACACATAATTAGCTATGATAACTGAAAACATTGATTTGTGGCGGATTTCACATTGAGTGTTAAGTTGCTGATTGGCCGCGACACCAGAAGAAGGCAGACAGCGTGTGCTTTTTTATGAAGTATAAACAACGAAGAAAAGATTCAGTACAGTTGACTGGCTTGGATGACGCAGTATTGTGACTGTATTTTGAGAAGTTTTTTTCTTGTAAGATGTGGAACTGTAATTGAATATTTTTTAATGGTTTTGTGAGATAGTTATACATTATGTTAGTTGTGATGGCTATGATTCATGTGTGTGTGTGTGTGCTTGCATGATGCATATGTGCGTGCATGCATGTGTGGCACAGAGCTGTTTTTTCATGGAACTTACCAACTTCTGCCTTCTTTAGGATCTTTTTTTTTTAATGAAATGGTTCTATTTGGTACATAAAAGGTTCTTGTCACAA
Organism: Lingula anatina; assembly: GCF_051362555.1. Lineage (NCBI taxonomy): Eukaryota > Metazoa > Brachiopoda > Lingulata > Lingulida > Lingulidae > Lingula > Lingula anatina. The sequence goes on along the minus strand of NC_141770.1, from coordinate 25,750,343 downwards.
ATATTTGGTATATAGCTACAATGTGTTAGGAATGCTAATTGTGACTGTTGTGCAATGTTATCATGTTCATTTTCCTTGAATGTATTATCATTGGCATAATTCTAGCAAAGAATTTGGTAGATGGACTGATATTAGTTGTGAACTGTACATGTTATAGTATGTATATATTCACTGATGGGGTTTTGGATAATGCACAGACAGATTGAGGATATATAGAAGTATTAGTATGTGAGAGGGGGCAGTCATCTTTCCGTTTGTGCCTCCCCCTTCCCCTTGCTATTATAGTTCTTAATATCTTTTTAATTTGCAAAAAAAAAAATGGACTTCATTCTGGAAAACCTAAACGATCACTTTCTAGCCATTCTGAAGACCATCGTCTTGTAGATCCAGATGACAGAATTATCTGAATACATCTGCCCCTCCATCCTGCTTCAACCTTATAAGTACAGTCTTTTTCTACACATTGTACACATCAGAAAGAAAGTAACCACAAAATCAGACCTAGATCTTTGCCGGGGGACGTCCTGCCAGGTTAAAACGTCAGCCACAGGTGATGTACTATCAGCTTAGAGACGCCACAGACTCCACTATCAACCATGATAATCACTGTGTGGAGTTGTCACTTACTCGGCCACCAGAGATGCTCTCCTGGTAACCTCCGGACTCAGGAAGTCACTAAATATCTATTAAAATTGTACTTGAGAATTGGTACAGGGACCAGCACCCTTACTATCCCCCTTTTGTGTGCTATTGATGATGCATTGGTTTTTGCTCTATCAAGCTAGGCATGTGATGAACTGTTAATGTATATGTAACAAATTATGGTATGAGAAAAGTTATACCTATATGGAGAAGACAGTGGTATCTGGAGGAAATGAGAAGCAAAAAATCTGCAGGAAATGAGAAAGAGAAACAGCTAGAAAACATCACCTTGTAATTGTTACATGTAGATGCACTTGTGAAAAAGTTGAACAAAGGTTGAACGATGAGTTGAATGATTTATATATCTGTATGTATATATGTTTGTATATCTTATGGCATGCTTTAATTTTTATTACATATAGTACATTTATATTTGAACAAAGTAGTACTGTGGGAATGCACCAGGTTTAGAAAAAAAAACAGACAAAAAGTAGCTGGTCAGTGTATGGAAGTTATACATCAACACAATGGTCAAGCAGGTTAAGTGGTCAAAGATTTTCATCAACAAAAAAAAAAAAAAAAATTAAAAGTAAATTAAAACACATGGACTACTGACAACCACAGGAGTGCAGTATTAAGATATTATTAAGAGATATTTATGAACTATTTAAAGCATGTAAGAAAAAGGTACAATGCAGGGCAGTAAGGTGTGTACTATTATCTTGTCCTAGATGGTAGTTTGCAAATAGCCATATTACTTCTATCTCAAGGAAAGTTTTCTTTTTATTTTGATACTGTTTAAAGGGAAGAATGAAATTATAAAAAAATATGAAAACAAATAAGAAACTGTTTTTGTTAGCAGAACAATACAAAACCTGCATGGCACAGTGTTGGATCACTTGTATCTTTTTGAACTGGTTATAAAATTCAGCTGGCCAGTATGTAGGAAGTCCCTTGTATCAGTTGCAGACATGATTGACAGTGAACATGATCAAACTTGATGTTAAAAAGGAAAACATGGGGAGTTATCCAAATTTTGGTGTAAAACATGGCCTTTAATCATAACTGCAAACTTCTAGTGCATTCAGAGGTCAGGAGAAGATGTCATAACTTAACTACTGCACTGTCTTCAAAACTAAAATTGTTTTCAGTTCCCACTTTTACTCTTTTTTCTCCCCTTATGAACTTATTGCCCTTTAATAAAATCTCTCTTTCTCTCTCATTGGACAAATAAGAATTAAATGACCACATCCCCATCCAGTCTTTTAACATTTAATTACTCTTCACCTGTTACCTACCCACTGGAAGGTCAACAATCATTGCCCCGAAGAGTATACTTTGCTATTTTGTTCCACCCAATGTGTGAAATAAAAGTCCTTTTTGCACAAAACAAATAAATACCACAAAGATAAGGTTAAAATCTGATCAGCATTTTAGATCAGTTCGTTGGAAACAAAAATAACCACACAATCACACTTATACCTCAGAAACTGACCGCACGGAGGATTGCACAGACATCTAAAGTAACTTGGGTTTTAGCCCATCGTTTCCATTGTGCGTATCAATTTCCAGAAACTGATTTAAACTCAGGTGAACTGAGGTGGAGTGGTCTTCTGTTACAGGTTGTTATGTGGAGTTAGATGGCGGGGTGTTAATGATGGATTGCTGACCCCACAGAAGGATGAAGAGTTGGATTTCTTTGGTGCTTTGGCTAATTTAGAAACGTGGTGGGGAGTCTTATTTGTTCTTAATTTATTTCATTTCTTTGCTTTTTGATTTTTACTTTATACCTTCTCTAATGTATCTTGTTTGACATAGTTGCGCTCATATTTCCATTTCCATTATCAAAATTTTCAAGATTTTTGAACACATTGTAGCAATAAGCCTTTTTTTTTTTTTTTTTTACAAATTCAAAATCTTCCATTTTCCTGCTGAGCTGGAAATTGATGACACCATTTATAAAAATGAGTTCTGAAAAATTGCCATATGGTACATGTATTGCACTTCCTGACCTGTTTTATTAACTTGTACATTACACTTGTCAACTTATTTTGAAAGCAGCACAGTATATTATGTCATTAATATTAACCTTTAGATAGTCAATTGATCTCATGCCATTACTTTTCTTTATATGCCAGTGAAGACAAAGAAATATGTCAAACATCATGTCAAGTAAACCTACCCCCAGGCAAACAGAGGTTATGGAAATTATATTTTGAAATTTGAGTTAAATTGAATGTTAAATTAATTTTCATGCTGTCAGGAGTTCTTCAGTTGCCAGTTGGGAAGTTACAGTACCAAAGCAACACAAAAGTCATATGAAGAAGAAAGATGGAGAGAAAGATGGAAAATAGGAATAAACGTTTATTTGAATTATTTAAATGTGGCATATTAGGTCATTTGATTTTTTTCAGTCACAAAACACCCTTTAATTTGATACATTGCAATTCCTTCAATATGATACATTGTAGCCATCACAGCTCGAAATATTGTAGCCATCACAACATGATACATTGTAGCCATCATTACATGATACATTATAGCCATCATAACATGATACATTGTAGCCATCACAACATGATACATTGTAGCCATCATAACATGATACATTGAAATCATCACAAAATGATATATTGTAGCCATCACAACATGATACATTGTAGAGAACACACAAGTAGCAGTTGTATGTTTTGACTTGCAGGGCAAATAATTTGGTAATTTATCGCTAAATTACCCAAGTCCCCAGTGCCACAATGAACAACATAGGCTGCCCAAACTGTGCACTGTTGTTTCACACTACTGAGAATGCTTTGTTCCAGTATCCTCATGGTGGGATGTTGGGGAGATTCTTTTTCAACACTACAAGGTGTTTATATTTCACACCTAAAATTCTCAATTCGCATTCAGGGTTGAGTACTTTTAAGTTATTAATAATCGGAGGACAGCAGCAGACCAATTGGGATAAAAAAATTAGTGTGCTCAGGTGTAAAGCTGACCTGGGCTCCGTATCTCAAAAGGTTCGCTATGTTGCGCATGTGCGCAAGTGTCTCAATTCCATGGCCCCGTATCTCGAAATAGAATCGGTTATGGAATCGAGACACTTGTGCACGTGCGCAACATAGCGAACCTTTCGAGATACGGAGCCCTGGATGTTCCTATGTGAGCTGATCAACTGGTGATGTCACATGGGTGTTTTCAGTTTAAGGGACCCTTCACAGCTACTGCTCACTTACTCCACAGGGACTTTTTGTTTGCTGAATACAGTCAGATTAACACACTGACATGCCTACTGTTGTTTCCACCGTGCTTGTATAATCACCAGCTTTTCTGTATTCTGCTCAATGCCAAAAAAAAAAAAGAGTAAGTATTTGGAATAATTTATTTCAGGGAGATGTGTGTAAAGATGAGTATTTTATGGAGACATTTCTAGAATGAAGATAATTAAGTGATGGGAATTTAAAATAAAGCTGCTGTGAAGGAAATACCCAGCACATCAAATCTTAACTTTAAAGGGTGGTAAACAAAGAGCAGCTAAGCACTGAAAGACTTGGTACTATACAAGTGAACTATATAAAACTAGTATCATTTAAACATTAAGAATATATAATTGCCTTTGATGTGTCAAATTCTCTGTATACTGAACCTATTCACATGTAAGAGGAGGTCAAGGGTAACAAGGAATAAAGAGGAGACCAATTATTTGGAGGCAGGGCAGGGTCTTTTTTCTGATGGAACATCTTACATCTTTGCCTTGTGATCAATGGAAGCTTAAAAGCTCTATTTTTTGACAAGATTATAATTTGGGTGATTGGAAATTATAGGAAAATGTGCTTTGGGAAATTGAAGGTGAGATTATTTTGCAGGTACTATGTCTTATAATGTATGGAAAAATGACTGTTGTTTAAGAATTGATGGATAGAGAGAAGAGGAGAGGGGATAATAAAAAAAGAATTGGGAGAAAGATAATATGTGCTTTATAAAAACATTCAGCTGTTGAATAGTGTTTAACTTCAAATTATGTTGAATAAAGTGGGAATAATGAAATAATCTCTGGTAAAAACTGACTCTCTAGCGTAAAAGAGAAAGGGACACTTTGAGTACTCCACTGTCAAATAAAAAAGAACGAAATTGGACAACTTTGTTTATCGTAAACAGGAGACAACCAAGAGTAAAATGTAATCAAAATATTGGTCTCAATAGCCATGTTATTTCAGAAGATACCTCATATTCGTTACATCCTTCAGGGCAGTATTTTGAGTCTGTGTTTCCCCATCAAATGTGACTCCAGCGGTGATCCTGTCAGCGGAATTAAGGCAGTCATAACACGTTGATTAGTTGTAGAAGTGTTTTCGAGCAGTTATGTAACAATTTAAGCCTTGAGCACTAGGAAAGGGGCAACAGGATAACAGTGTCGTCAAGGCTAAATTTAGATGGGATGTTTGAGAATTTGTTTGTTGAAACATCATGAATATCTGTCTGCTGCTTTTGGCCTTGATTCAAAAAACAGACGTTTTCCATGGCTGGCCTATCTGTGCTAGCTAAAATGCTTACAGATTGCTAGACAGTGTTAGATGGCATATGAATTATATTAATAAGCTCTCAAAATAAACCACATGCTAAAATTTATGGACATTTTGAAATCCTAAGTGGTTCCTGAGTGTGTATTTCCAATCAATACCACAGGGTTCACTTCTATGTCACTGGGTTTCTTTTGAACCTGTTATCGTTTGTGTTGTATTTCTTCCAAACACGACCAAGGGCACAGTTATGACTACAGATTCTAGTGCCTACTTGAAGCCAGAGGGGATTTAATTGAGGACCACTTAAATCTGCCCTTTGATTGAAGGGTACTTTTTGAAGGATTTATTGGTTTATTGGCTGATTGATTAGCCTATGATCTCAGAGACTTAACTGGTCATTCAATAGGTTTTATGTTCTGGAATTCAAGCTAGGGAAAAAGATAGGGTGTGTTTAGTAACACTGGGATAGAAGATGTTTGTTTTAGTCCAGAATCCATTGAAAATCATTTGACAGTTTTACTTTTTTAAACATTTAACTGACCAATGATTTATGAAACTGATAAAAAGCCTTGTGGTACTGCGTTTATCTTGAATAATTTAAATTTTAACAAGGATGCTAGTGTGTTTGAAAAAGGCACATCTAATACCTAGATGCTTTGCCAACTTAAGTTCCATTTTTCATTAGTTTTATGTAGTTATATTAATTGCGTCATTTCAATTAAGTGTTTATGAATTAATAGGTTGGTTCGTCAGTGATATCTTTATCAAGTGTATATATATATATATATATATATATATTTCTATTTCAAAACATTTTATTTCAACCCAATTGAATCCCTGTTTATGGATTGGTGATGTATGTGTTATGCAACTCAAAGTCTGTACATTTAACAGACATGAGCTTTTTCTGCAGAATTACAGAATTCAGCTTTTTTACATGACCCAAGAGTAATTAAAGCCCCAAACATTTACGTAAGTTGTTTGGTTCCACAATAAATGTTCATAGTTTTTTTTTTCTAAAACCTGGGCTCATGTCTGGTTTAATACATATATGTTTCTCAATTGTATTTCAGATGGGGATTCTCCGCACCTCCAAGGCTGAGTATATCGTCCAGCCTCTCCCATCTCATCTCCATCGCCATTTTGTGAATACAAGTCATGCCAGCGCTTCTCATTACCCACATGTTATATATATGAAGTCATCTCTCCATTCTCTTAATTCATCTTCCTCACATGGGACTAACCACCTGTGTCATAGCAATAATAATAGTGATCATCTTAAAGGTGAGTTGTTAACATTGATTTCAAGGGTTAAGTCTTAATTGTGGGCTGTTATGTTGATTTTTTAGTATGGAGAGCAATTCTTCTGAGTTTATTTATTTATTTATTTATTTATTTATTTATTTATTTATTTATTTATTATTTTATTTATTTATTTATTTATTTATTTATTTATTTATTTATTTTGGGGGGAGTTACTTTTTTATTTATTTGATTTAAAGAGGATGACTTGCTTTGTGATTCTGAATGATTTTAAAGTACTGTATACCTGGATGGTACACTATCATTAGGAAGGATGGCTCTGTCACTTCTCTTTGTCATTGTGATTAAAGAAATGGTAATAATGAACCATTTATTGTTGAAAATGTAAATGTTATATTTGCCAGAGCAGAACATATCATCTCTTCATTCATGTTTTATATCCCCTGTGAAAAAAATTAATAAGGAAATTAGTTGCAACCTTCTAATGTTGTTCCAAAATAATGTATTTATATCAAGGCACATATTTTCAGCATGTAGACTAATATTTATTGTAAACTGAACCCTGCCCCTTTTCTCCCTCTGGGTGTGTTAGACCCAGCTAATGATCACTGATATTAGAGGTTAAAAAGTTAAAATAACAAACACTGTATTATGAAAGGTAACTCTTTGGTGTATGATGACACATTTGACATTGAAAAGGTGTCTATATTACAGTGTATAATTTAGTGCCCAACAGATACCTGTCCAGGAAAAAATTACAAGAAGAAAACTCATTGTGAACATTATAAAAGACAGATTGATATAGCCTTCTGTTCTCATAAGTCAGAATTTAAGATGATGCTTTTGGTACTGCATTTTTTGAGAGACTGGTCTGTTTGTGTGTGGATCATCCTGAATTTCAGAGGACACTGAAAACTGCTCTCTCCTATCAGCATTCCTCAGTCATTACTAGTGTGTCTTAGATATTAGAGAGGCTAGTTTTCATTGACCTCTAAAACTCTGGGTGTGATGGCTGAATCTGCCTCTTAATAGAACTCTTGTGTTCAGTTGCTGTAGTTGAGAAAGTAGCAGTTGTGTTGTATTGTTCTAGTGACTGTCTCAACTACTGCAATCTTCCATTGTGTTTATTTGTATATGACTGTGTTTGTTGAGGAACATGCGAGTTTGAAGCATTTTGTGTCAAGCTTGCTGTCTCTTTGCTCAAAGGCTTTGATTTCTTCCTTTAAAATCTAATTGACTTATAGTTTTAGAAATTTAAAGTCAATTTTAAAGAAGTGGTGCATGGATTCTGTAAAGAAGTTTGCTATCTGTAAAATTGCATGTTGAAGTTTTGGGACAAAAATATATCTAATAACTTTTAATTAACAAAGAAGTGTCACAAAGGGCATTTTGTCATTTTGTCATTTTTTACAGCCTTAGACAATAAACTACAGCCATTCCAGCAACCAAAAGACAAAAAAGATAATGACGGTGATAAAGAAAATCATCTCATTCATAAAAACCAAAGATATAAGAGATCAACAGCATTATATGCACGTCATCGTCACCATCAGCATCAGCGTCGTGTAAAAGATGGAAAGAATAAGGAAAAGTTGAGGAATTTGGAAACCCTTGTGGTTATAGACAAAAACATGCTAGATGCACATGGCGATAAAAATGTTACTACTTATACCCTCACAGTGTTAAATATGGTAAATAAATCAATGAAATTGTGAATTTATATTTTGTATATATTTGAATATATATAAATATAATTTTAGTTTAATTATACATATTACCAGTACAATCATACAAAACAATATTCTTTATTGTAATTTTTTGTATTATTTTGTACATATTTTAATAATTTCAGTATTAGACAATAACGGCATTGTTTACTGTGTTTAAGTATTCAGGTAAATCTGCATGATGTTATGTTTATATTGTTTGTACATTTGTTTCAGGTCTCTAAGTTATTCCATGATAACAGTATAGGAGAGAAGATTAATATAGTCCTTACAGCATTAGTATTACTAGAGGGAGATGAGGTAAGTGGATCATCTTAGTTTATAAATATTAGATTTGGCTTGTCAGATTAATGAAAACTAATGAATTAGATTAGTGTAAAAAAAAACTTTGGAAAAGATGGCTGAATATCAAAGTATTCTTTATCAAACAATGTAATATTCCTATCTTGAAAAATTGTGAGTTTTTAGAAAGCATTAATGAAGACCAATTTCCTATAAAAATGTATACTTTTCATGGGGACATTTACAAAGTTTGGTGGTTGGATACCCGCCTTTTCCCTTGGCTTAGTTACATGATTATTTCATTAGGATAAAACCTTTTCAATGCTAAGCCATATTTTAACCCTTTCTGTGAAAAGAAGTATATATCTGGTTCCATAGTGAACTACACAGTGGATGAAATCCTTTGATAATTGACTAAATTTATTTGTATTCTACTATTAGGCTGGGTTGAGGATAGGCAAAAATGCAGAGAAAACCCTGGATAGTTTCTGTCAGTGGCAGTCAGCCTTGAAGCACAGAGAAAACTTCCACCATGATCATGCCATACTGCTGACTGCAACAGATCTCTGTGTCAATGAGTACGGCCCCTGTGATACTCTGGGTAAGTTGATCTATCTTAATTTGTGAAGATGTAGATTTGAAATAGGTTCCTTCTCCTATGTCATAGATTAAATTGTGGAAGATTTAGATTTAGATTTAATAGAGGCTCACACAATTGTGTCAAAAATCAAATGCATGAGGGAGAAACCATTGGTTGCATTAAGCACTAGATTATCGGAAAAAAAGGTGTGGCGAGTGCCTGGTCTGCTCATCCATACTGTGTAATTTTTGCGTACAGGTTTTGCCCCCATCCAGGGTATGTGCAGTAGCCGCCGTAGCTGTACCATCAATGAAGACACAGGACTGGGGGTAGCCTTTACCATTGCACATGAAGTGGGACATAAGTGAGTGTATTTAAAATGGAAAAAGACTTGAACAATGCCAGGCAATTACAGTACTAGTATTATTGGATTTTTTTAAACGTTCAGAATGAGTAATGATGGGAAATGGGGGTTCTAGTAGATTTTGATTATTTGTGCTTTTCTTTCGTAATATTAGTGAGAAATTGTGAGAAATTACCACATAATATTTTATAAATGTCCAGTCTTGGGATGGTCCATGATGGAGAGGGGAACTACTGCAGCAAGTATGATGGTGGCATCATGTCCCCTACGCTGTCAGTGGGGAATGATGGGGTGTTCAAGTGGTCAGTGTGCAGCAGGGAATATCTACAGAAATTCCTACAGTGAGTAGCTTCAGTGTGTGTTTGTGTGTGTGCGTGTGTGTGCACATTTATCAGTGTTTTACTGTATGTCTATATGCCTGTGTGTGTGTGTGTGTGTGTGTGTGTGTGTGTGTATGTTTGACTGTTTTTCTGTTTGTCCAATGTCTGTCTGTTTTTTAGTCTGGTCATAAGACATTATATCTATGTAGAATTTGTTTTGCTAATATTGTGGTATACTTTGGAAATAAGTTTATAAGATATATCAGTTATTGTTATAATTTCAAAAAATTAATTAAGCTGGTCTTTGACGATTGTCATAGTGACTTGATTATTTTAAAACAGTAATGATGGGTATGTGATGATGATGTCATCCTCTAGGTCACATCAGTCACGCTGCCTCAGTGAAGATGAACCCAAGATGGCGGCTGATTACAGTTTCCCAGACAAGCTCCCGGGACAAATGTACGATGCTGATACTCAGTGCAAGTGGCAGTTCGGGTCGTCTGCGAGTCTTTGTAATTTTGACTTTGGTAGGGTAGGTGTGTGTATGTTATTACCACTTGTCATCTAGAACTGGAATTTACATTTTATGGTGCAGAAATTAGCCAATTTTTACAAGAATTAAAGCATGACTTTAAGAAGCATTCCCTTACTCACCAAATACATCACCTTTCTTTTATATGAAGTTAACTGTTAATATAATGCTATAAAGGAAAATGAAATAATCTATCACTATTTACCAGTGAAAATGGAATGATGATTGATTGAGTGATTATGGTCTGTTAACAGTGAAATTATCATATTTTGATGAGATATTATAAAATAGTCAATTGTCCATTCCAGGAGATGTGTAAGTACCTGTGGTGTCATACTGTGGGTTACAAGTGTGAAACTAAGTTTCTACCTGCTGCAGATGGCACCAGATGTGCACCTGGAAAGGTATGGCGTTGTTATACCTCTGTGCCATATACAGTAATGCCACTGTGTTAAAGTGAATGTCATGTTATCATAATATTTTACTTGGCAAGGAATACTTTTCGATGTGACTGTGCAAACTGCATTGACATGGAAGAGTATTTTATTTGTTACAAAACTGTAAGAAATTTACTCTTTCTTTTGTATATTGTAATTCAGTCAATGTCTTTCATCTGCCTTGACTACATGTATAAGGATAAAGAAATGAGATTTTAACAATCCCAATGGGGTAACGAAATGCTGCTATATTCCAGTGGTGCCTGAAGGGTCTGTGTTTACCAGAGGGAGACTCAGGGCCGGAGTCCGTAGATGGCCAGTGGTCTGACTGGTCAGCCTGGACACTCTGCTCCAGGACGTGTGGGCGTGGCGTACAGCTCAGGAAGAGGGACTGCAACAACCCTAAGTGAGTGGAGGGTAACTGTATGCGTACTTCTTAGAAATTCAGGGGAGGGTGGAGGCCGTCTTCTGGAAGAATATTTCAAGTTTGCACGTATGGGCATCTATTTTTTCTGTCGGAAAAATCAAAAATGGTGGATGAATCAACAAAGATAATTTGGAAGACAGTCAGAAAATATTTCTCTATCTGTCCCTGAAAATGAAGACGTGGGCAATTTTTTTAAATTAATTTTTTTTTCATTGAAATATACTTTTCAGAATGTTGTTTGTTAAGCGTTACAGTAGTCATATGATAACTGAATCTTAAATTCTGTTTTTCCTTATATTATTCAGTTTATGAAAATATGATCCAATTGTTTCCAGGCCCAAATTTGGTGGGGAGCAATGTCCTGGGAATGATACAATGTATCAACTGTGTAATACTGAGGTAAGTGGCTGAATACTGGTACATCAATTTTATTTGAAAATTATTGTAATATCTTGCCAAGTTCGAATGAAATTAATGAAATGTTTCTTCATAACATTGTTTTGTAAGTAATATTCAGGAAAATTGGTCGAAGGTTCTAAACTGAATGGGTTCTAAGTTGCATGGGTTCATGTAAGGAAATATATTATAGTGATCTAATTGATAGATTTCAAAAATTGATTGGTTTGAATAAAAGGAGTGTTTGAACATGGTTTTCAAAATAACTTAGAATATATGAATTTTATATAAATGACCATTTTGCACCTTCATATTTCCTATATTTTTCTAGATTGCTATGAACATTGGTATAATTTGCTCCTTTTGATATTTAGATAATGTTATGATTATGAATGTGCACCTATAAGAAGTAATGAGGAACATGTAATTTGTCTTTTCAGAGGTGTCCAACTATTGGCTCCACCTATAGGGCATTACAGTGTACCTCACGTAACTACATCAAGTTCAGGGGATGGTACTACAAATGGGAACCATATACAAAAGTTCCAGGTAAATGTCTTCTTAATAAAGTGTATCTCAAATCTAATTGTTTGGTTAAAAGTTTGTTCCTCATAAGATATTTATGATACTTTAACATTGAAATGCAAATTACTCACACCTTTCATGAGTATTTTTGCTGATTTTTAACAAAAAAAAAAAGAATGTGTTAAATTTACACGTTAACCTATGCAACAGAAAAAATGTCCTCACATGTCTGAAGACTAAAATATTAAATATTTGTTACTGTAGCTATAACCAGTTGCCAGCATTGCTTGAGAATTATTTCAACAGTTTTTACTGCATTGTTGAACCTATACCTCAGATACCTATTATTAGCCATTACAAATAACTAAATGTCATGATGACCACTTCAGAGGAAGACCAGTGTAAGCTGTACTGCAAGGCCAAGCGTTATTCCTTCTACTATCAGATGTCTACCATGGCAGGGGATGGCACTCAATGTCTCTACAACCCACAGGGAGTCTGTGTACAGGGGGTATGCAGGGTAAGCAGGGGTGTCTGTGTACAGGGGGTATGCAGGGTAAGCAGGGGGGTCTGTGTACAGGGGGTATGCAGGGTAAGCAGGGGGGTCTGTGTACAGGGGGTATGCAGGGTAAGCCTCTCACACATGTGTCTTTCAGGTTGTATTTACAATTTTAAAAAAATATTATTCTTTGGTAAGTGTATATATTTGTTTATGTGTTGTGGTGTATTTTGGTGTTGAAAAGATATACTTTTATAAAATACCTAATTATTAGTAATATTTACACTTATCCAGTGATAGAAAATAACTTTTGAAAGCCAAAGCTTACTTTTCTTATTTTACAATATGGTTGTGATGTAAGTTTCATGTAATATGTGATATATTTCCCAGATCCCTGGTTGTGATGTAAGTTTTTATGTAATATGTGATATATTTCCCAGATCCCTGGTTGTGATGTAAGTTTTTATGTAATATGTGATATATTTCCCAGATCCCTGGTTGTGATGTAAGTTTTTATGTAATATGTGATATATTTCCCAGATCCCTGGTTGTGATGTAAGTTTTTATGTAATATGTGATATATTTCCCAGATCCCTGGTTGTGATGTAAGTTTTTATGTAATATGTGATATATTTCCCAGATCCCTGGTTGTGATGTAAGTTTTTATGTAATATGTGATATATTTCCCAGATCCCTGGTTGTGATGTAAGTTTTTATGTAATATGTGATATATTTCCCAGATTCCTGGTTGTGATGTAAGTTTTTATGTAATATGTGATATATTTCCCAGATCCCTGGTTGTGATGTAAGTTTTTATGTAATATGTGATATATTTCCCAGATCCCTGGTTGTGATGTAAGTTTTTATGTAATATGTGATATATTTCCCAGATTCCTGGTTGTGATGTAAGTTTTTATGTAATATGTGATATATTTCCCAGATCCCTGGTTGTGATGGTATTCTGGACTCTGGAGCTGTGGAAGACAGCTGTGGCATATGTGGAGGAAAGAACAACACTTGTGATAAAGTCATAGGGACTTTTACCACACCTGCCAGACCTCATAGTAAGTTGAACATTTGTATTGTAAAATACCAGATACAACCAATGCATTTCTGTCTAACATACTGTTTCACATCTAACACACTATGCCACATCTAACAATACCATGCCATACAAGTCTCTGTCACATCTAACACATTTCTGTCACATCTAGCACACTGTGTCACATCTAACAGTGCCATGCCACATCTAACACATTGCTATCATATGTAGCACACTGCCAAATGTCAATTGTCTCCACTTCAATTACTTTCAATGTCAAGTTGCCCTAAATATGCTAACACCTAACTAGGTCAAGTCAGGACATGAAACTCAGACGTTTGTCCTTTAGGTCCCAAAATCCGAATAGAAATTTTGAAGATTTAAACTACATATCTTGTGTTTTTTTTTTTTTTTTAAATTTATATAAAAAACTATGCATCTATGTTTACCTAAGGTAAATCTTATTCAACAACTAATTTTTCTCCCTCAGCCTACCATTTTGTGACCAAAATCCCCAAAGGCTCAATGGAAATAGAGATTCATATGCTGCAGATCTCAGCCAGTTTTTTAGCTGTGCGTAACCTTCGCGGCAAGTACTACCTCAATGGGGATTGGCAGATCCAGTGGTCTCGAAACTATCAGTTTGGTGGCACCACCTTCAGTTACAGCAGGTCTTTCAAAGATCCTGAGAGATTAGAGGCTAAAGGGCCCATCACTGAGGATTTGGTCATTATGGTGAGGAAAATATAATGAATAATTTTTTTCTTTTTTCTTTGCAGCTTAGATACATAAATGTTGGGAAATATACCATGATGCAAATAATACACTATTGTAGAATTCTTTCATGTCTCATTTGTCAGTATTGCCCTTGACTCCTGGTACATGGAGTTATAAAAACAATGGAAACCCTTCACCTCCTGCTTTTCAATCTTATTATGAAAATTGGACAGGATTTTAAATGATTATTTGCAGCAGAAATAGATATGAAATCAACAGATTACTGGAAAACAGTGTAAATTTAAAGAATCATGCACAATAAGATGTAAAAATTGCTACAAATTAATTCAACTGTAGTTTTTAAACAGACAATACATGTGTAATATCCAAACTTTTCCACTCCAGGTGATGATCAGAGGCCCCAATCCTGGTGTGAAGTGGCAGTATAGGTCACCACTGGCCTCCCGACTTCCTGAGGTTCACAATAACAACATCCAGACCTCCACAGGGTACAGCTGGAGAGTGGAGACAGCACCATGTTCTCGCACTTGTGCTGGAGGTAGGTGCTATTTTCGCATAAGATACAAAAGCCATTCAGATTTATCTGTAAATCAGGATGCTTGGGTATTGACCCCCCCCTTTTGAACCCCTGATATAGAGCAATCTTTACATTTCCTGAATTCTTGTTACTCAGGCTTATGATATAGGCAAAAATCTCTATCTATGTCAGGGATCTCGTTGGTTCATTCCAGCATAAATCCAGATTTTGATTTTGGTTGATATACTGAATATTTATTGTCAACATAAGTTTTGTAAATTCAGTGACACATTGGCCAAAAGAGGTATTATTTTACTATTTGAAGTATGTAACAAATAAAAATAACAAGTTAAAGCTTAAGTAATGTTCATGTCAAACACTTCAATTGAAATAATATTTCTAAACAAGGAAGCATTAGGTTGCAAGTTTGCTTTATAGGCTCATAATCATGTAGATCTGAGAAAAAGATTGACTGTGAAAAGAGTAATAAGGCCTGTCATGTCTGTTACGTATTAATATAGGAGAGTAGGTGATAAGGCCTGTTATATATATATATATATATTTTATGACTTGTTAATACAGGAGAGCAGGTTGTCTCAGCAGTTTGTGTGAGAGATGGCCAGACTACTGTCAGTGAAGATCTCTGTGAACAGAGCAGTAAACCAGTTGTTGGCCTGAAACCATGCAACCAGCAGCCATGCCCTGCTAGGTAATTCTGGCTGACTGAAATATTCATGTTGTGTTAAATAAAAAATTTAATAATTGTTGTATGTCACATTTCTTCTGTTATTGGTAAAAAAATATTGTATACTAGCCTTTTTTGTATACTACAGTGTATCATACTTTGTTGGTTTGTAAATTTGTTTTAAATTTTTCTAAAATCATGTCTTCTATTACTTCTGTCAGCAACTTTTCTATGACATGTCTTAAAAGCATGGTAAAAAAAAGATTTTATGGACTTTGATATACACTTGGAATAGTATTCTAAGCTGTTGTTTTCAATTACCAAACAGGTGGGAGACAGAACCCTGGGGAGACTGCAGTGCCAGTTGTGGAGGAGGGCATCAAAAGAGGCGTGTCATGTGTATGCAAATGAGGTCAAGGTCAAATGATGTCAGGGTCAAGGGTCACCACTGCCAAGGTGTGAGGCCTCACAGAAGGCAACAGTGTAATGTCCATCACTGTCCACCAATGTGGCAGACAGGGAGCTGGTCAGAAGTATGTCACCCCCTCCTCTCTCTCTCTCTCTCATGTTATTCACTATAGCACAAATGCAGTTTTAAAATCATGGGTAAATACAGAGTATCAAAATTACAAAGAGGGAAGGAATCAGCTAGGACCAGCCTTTTCTTAATCCTAACTACTCCAATGTTCAAGAAAAAATAATAACACTGATAAAGAAAGAAAGAGAAAATAGGAAGAAAAAAAGAATACTTGCTGAATTCTGAAGTATGTGAAACATGTTTTTATTAGCCTTTTATATGATTTGTATTTTCTCCCTCTTTGAGAAATTGGAGCAGGAGGCCTGAATATGACATTTTGATTCAGAAAATGGAAGAAAGGGATGCTGACTCTATCTATTTACAAATATACAAAGAAAGTGACAATCACAGTGTAAATACCAGTATTATCATTATAAAACCTCCCACCTTTGTCTCACAAGTTAACAAAGTTATAAACAAATATGATTCCAGTGCTCTACAACTTGTGGTGAGGGGGTCAGGACGAGAACCATCGAGTGTAGAAGCCTGAGT
This sequence comes from Lingula anatina, assembly GCF_051362555.1. Classification (NCBI taxonomy): domain Eukaryota; kingdom Metazoa; phylum Brachiopoda; class Lingulata; order Lingulida; family Lingulidae; genus Lingula; species Lingula anatina. The sequence goes on along the minus strand of NC_141770.1, from coordinate 25,733,775 downwards.
CCCAAGGGGGACACCAAGTGGCCAGACACCCTGTGTCAGTTTCAGAAGAGGCCCAACTCTACGACCACGTGTTATCAGCAGGCATGCATTAGACCACGGTGGTCAGTAGGGAAATGGACACTGGTAAGTTTGCCTGTACAGCCAGGATCCATCAAGGCTGGATATAGTGCTGCCTAGTGGTTAAAAATTAGGATAATCTGGATAGTTTATTTGGAGGACAACTTTTTCATCAGCAGTGGATAGCCTTGTCCAGAGGTTAAATCGGGTTATCCAGAGGATGAAGTTGTCCAGTCCAAAGAGATGGGATAGATCTCCTATCCTGCTGGTAAAAATGGTGAACCTGCTTGGTTTGGCAGTAAATCCTGTGTGCTTTTACAAGATACGACTATCCAGCCTTAATGGAACCAGGCCCATCTAGATACTATAGGAGATTTAATCACGTAAATGTTTACACTGCATGTTAGACCTCTGTATGTAAACTAAATTATTTTTCCTGGAAATGGAAGCAATTTTCCATTTATCACCAAGTTACATATCTCAAACCAAGTTATACCTGAAAACCATTGAGAAAATTACAGTCAGTAAACCTGTTTTCAAGTCCAGGAAAACTATTTCTTCAAGTTACACCTAGACCACATTCTGCCTTTGTGCATGATAATAGTTTGTTATTATGCCATTTCTGCTGATAGTACACATTTATGTGATTCCATATTATATTTTACCTACAACGTGGTTAGACACGAACAAGCAAGGAAAATCTTCGGTATGTTAAGTTTTTAACTAACACAAAATCTTAATTATATCAGACTGATTAGTCTTTTTTGTTTCATTCTTCATATTTTCTTCTGCAATTAATTTCAGTGTTCAGTCAAATGTGGGAGGGGACAGCAAAGGCGCTACCTCCGCTGTTTCATAGAAAACAATATGGTGGATGACAAGCGCTGCGCCAGTGTGCCAAGACCAGTAGTGTCGCTGATGAAGGAATGTGACACAGGAAAGCAGTGCTCTGTGAAGGGGAAGTGGTACGCCTCTCCCTGGTCACAGGTACACCATGTTCAATTATCTCGCTTTAGGGCTGGTGGTGCAAACCCAAAAGGTGGTAGTACCTCTCTGGTCCTCTAGTTGTTCCATGTTAAGTCTAGGGCATTGTTTGCGTCCTTTCTTGGTTAAGCCAGTAACCTAGATATCTAGGTAATTAATAAATTGAAATTTTAATTACATATTTCATCATATTTTATCGTAATATTCCTTTGAAAGGAAACAAGCCATTTATAATGTGTTTAAATTTGTATGTATAAGTACCCATTAAATACAGTATGCCAATCTGCCACACTATACCCATCTACTGGCACAGCAGTACAGCATTTTTCCACGTTTTTATTTATCCTGACTATTGAACTACAACAAACAGGTGTCTCTTTGTTTCAGTGTTCAGTGTCATGTGGTGAGGGAGAACAGACCAGGTTTGTCAAGTGTTTAGGAGAGAATGGAGAAAAGGAAAATGAAGTGACCATTAACTGTGAACAGTCTTTCAAACCAACTACCTCCCAGACATGTAATCTTCAAGCTTGCCCAACACCTAGTATGTTTTTAAGATTTATTCTTTGGTTATATGTTGAACTCATTTTAATAAATCTGATCATTCTTTGCTTAATTTTATTTTACTTTTTATTTCTTTATTTGTTTTTGACTCAGAAATTCATGCTGTTAAGTTATATTTTGTTAATTAAGTTTTGATTGCTTGATTCATTCATTCATGCATTAACATTTGTGTTTCTAAAATTGGACAATGAAATCTCAAAATTCACTTATAATTACTTCACAGTAGATAATAAAAAATGAATGGGTGTACTTCTTGCTATTGTTGTTATGATTATAAAAATTCGGCAATGATTTGAATTCTTCTTTTTTTTTTCAGAGCCCTGTGAAGATGAGTATAAGTGGTGTTATCTTGTTCCACTCCATCATTACTGCAGTAAGAAATATTATAGTGCTACCTGTTGTAAATCATGCCGAGGAACATGACAAAGTCCAAAATTACTAATTTTTTTAAGTAAAGCATGCGTCTTAAGCCTCTAAATTAAGTCCAGATAAATTTTGTTTTTTAAAAACTTTAGCAATATAGTATTTCATAATCTCTGAAAATAAAGGACTATGCTTGTTTTTGAATTTTGTTATGTTCATTAAAAATGTTATTTAAACCTTTTGTTGAATACTTTAAGTTTGGTTTCTTTGATAAAAATAAAAGATCATTGTAGTTGTCCAAAAGTTGTACTTTTTCATTATTATTGTTTTTAAATTCTTATCAGGAATTCAGTTACCTGTACTGCAGCTTTGTTCTTTGTCAAACTTTTTCCCGTTAAGGATGTGGACTGGGGTGCGCATGTGTCACCTTTAGCTGACTAATTTCTTATTTGTAATATTTCTGGTTTTATATTGTTTTGTTTTCATACCTTGTTATTTTAATGACCCCCCCCCCTCCACTCCTTATCATAAGTTCAAGTTAATGAATAATCACTGAAGATACTTTGTGTTGCCCTCTTTGATAAGATATGGTCAAATTGATATTTGTTTATTATTATGTGGCATAATATGATCATATGAAAGCAGGGATAGATTAGCTTTACACTATAGTTATTGTTCCAACCTGACTCAAATATTTTAAATTGTTTTAATCAATGTCAGCCTCATTTAAATGTTTTAGCAAATCTGAGTATTAAATTGGTTTATACCAAAGATGGATATATAAATTAAAATTAAATGTAAGTTTTTGATGTTATGTTAATTTCTAGTGGGTAATGTGTTTGTTAACTGTAATATGTATAAACATATTACAACTGTATGTGACTAAAGTATTTTTTCTGATGAACAAGACTTTGTGAAGTTACTTGTCTGTTAAAGAGGCACTCCTGAACCAGATTTTGCATTTATAATTTATGCAGTTTGTCTTCCATTTATACATCTGTGTGTACATATATGTATTATTCTGAAAATTCTAATGATTTATTCATAATTTATAGATCATCAGGGTTTTTTTTACATTGTAAATTTCTTATCAGTTATAACCTTGTTTCATTACATGTATATAGTGAAGGAGAAACAAAATAAATTTATTTAGAAACTAACAAATTATTATTATTTATAAGGTTACGTCCCTTTATCTATCCACAGCACTACTCCCTTTTTAGAACGAAAGTGACATTTAAAACATAATTCTAATTTTTTAAACCCAGTGCAAATACCAAGACCCAAAAGTGACCAACTTTTCAAAGAATTATTTAAAAATATGATGAGAACTGTGCAGGATGTATTGAAGAAGAAAATAATTAATAGGCCTATAATTTTGCTTGGGGGAGTAACAGCAAGATATGACACCATTTGAACTGGTAAGGTATGGTGAAACTCGACTACTGTAGTTCATTTCGGGGCCGTAGCAATAGTCCGAAGGTTCAATAGGCCGAATGTTCACTATAGAACCTTCAGACCAATGAACCCTTGATTAAAAAATCAATGAAAATGTTACCACTTTTCGGACCAATGAACCTTAATTCGGACCAATGAACCTTCGGACTATCGAGACGCCCTCGTTCATTTCAATCATGTTATTATGTCCAAGTTTCAATTTGTTGTATTTTTCATATCACACACAGTGCTAATTTTTTTTTTTTTTTTTTTTTTTTTTTTTTTTTTTTTTTTTTTTTTTTTTTTGTTATCTATGAAATAATAAAAAATTAATGATTTTATCAATCAAGATTCTTGGGTATGCAATCAATGTACATGATCAACCTCCAACAATATATATTTAAAATCACACAACAGTTGCTATAGACTTCAAAAACCCCCGCTAGGTGTCAGGACTCGTTACCTTATTCCTGATGATGAGTCTTACACCGGCATTGCATCAGTTTCAACTCCAAAATCTGACCAATCAACAGCATTTGTACGAACATAGTACTACGTATAGAAAACGTCTGGATCCTTCTAGATCCTTCTCGAATGTTTTAGTAATATAAACGTTTGCACATTTTACCAAGCTTGCTACTTCATCGTCTCTAGATCTATGCTTATACCTTTAAATCGATAGTGATGTAAGAGCACGAACTGATCAGGATTGACAAAAACTTGATCAAGTTGATATATATGTTATTTCAAATGGATTCAAAAGTTTGATAAGCCTGCAACATGAAAGTAGGAAACTGGAAAATGATGCGCACTGCAGAGGACGAATATTGTGTGACGTTAACGAACGATATATATATGCACTAGATCGACTAATTTAACATTATTCGATTTTTCACAGGATATCAACATTTTTAAGGTTTGTAAAGTACTGAAAATAGCTGACACTTGACTGAAATTTTTGTGTGTCGGACATAACGTACGACAAAGCTTGTTTTAAATAGCATTTAAAATGTTTTTCGAGCCGGCCGGCATCGCCATTATGCACGGAAACTCCCCTTGTATTGCGGTGCCTGTTTACACTAAATTTAGCAACTGACCGCATGCTGCCATGACAACCGGGGAATTCCCGGGCCTCGGTCTAAGTTTGCTCGAGTGCTCGTGAAAACGACGATATGTGATTGGTTAATCATATGTCATTTTCTATTTTTAGGATTCATACGTCACAGCTGGTATAAATACAGAAGGCATTTCCCACAAGCCTCTGTTGTTGCCTGTCATTTGAAGAAGCCGGTCGCGTGTAGGTGGTGTTCCCCTTTTGGCCATTACACACTATCTGTGCAGTGATCATAACAGCATATCAGTCTTGAATGACGCTAGATATATCTAAAACGTCATTAAGACGCAGACAGCCGATTTCCCGCAAGAAATTTGGCGAGAAGCTGGGCAGATTTACGAAGCAACATCCCGACCGCCATTAAGTCAAGGGGATACCTGAGTCAGCATTTTTCCAAACAAAATGGAAAACGGTGCTATGTTGGATGCGACATGGTTGGAGGAGACATGTCAACTGACAGTCCCGCCCCAGGGCGACTCCCTGGAGTTCAACACGGACGCGGACGACGGGATTCTTGCGCTTCAGGGCCTAATTACCGCTGACGGTGACATTATCAGCGGCAGTGACGACACACCTGGACTGTCAAGGAAAGATTTTCTTTGGCTTAGTCCTGCAGATGCCCCGTGCGCAAGCGATCCACCGTCCCCCGAGGACCCAGTGCGAGTTCCTGGCGTTGCAGTGGACCAGTTGGACTTCTTCGACATGATTAATGAAGGTGAGGACGTGGGTTCTGCTATCGACCCTAACGATGCTTTAAACGTTCTCTTAGAGACTCTCTCTAGTGTATCAGAAGCTCCCTCATCACCCCCTGCCTCCTTGATTTCCTGTGATTCAAGCTTTGGCTTCACCGACGAAGAACTGGTGAGCCTGACAACCCCAGAGCTTAACCGTCGCCTTAAAGGACTGTCTAAAGAAACCGTTGCCCTAGCTAAGAAGAGGAGACGTACCCTTAAAAACCGCGGGTACGCCTCTAACTGCCGCGCCAAGCGCTCTCACACAAGGCAGAGCCTTCAAGAGGAGAATGGCAACTTGCAAAGGGAGGTTGAAAGACTACAGAAACAGCTCAGTGAGACGAAAAAAGAACTGACATTTTACAGAAAGGAGTGTGAAAAACTTAAAAAACAGAAAGAGGATTGAGGAGAGGACTTTAACTGTTGCTGCAGTAACCCTCATTACTGGACTTTGATTCTTTGAAGGCAGAGGGCAGCAAGTGCACAGGATCTGAGGACGCCGAATGATATGATGTGATAAAACTGACATGGGACATGTCACTTTAATGATGGAATGAGGTCACTGATAAGACTGTACTAAAACATTGTATGGTCACTCCATTCAGCTTATCAGTGACAACACCGCAACATTGAACAGAATCAGATGTACAGTGTACAGAGTTGTTATGACTGTGTAAGTGATTGTGGATTGCGTAAGAATGTATTATTTCATTCATAGTGATATATCTTCAAAGGGTTAAAATGGTTACAAAAAAAAATCACAAAATCGAAAAAAACAAAACTGTTGTTTAAGTGTGAGTATACCAGCTTTATTGTGCTTTGTGGATAGCCACAGTGCTGATGCATTTTAAACATTACTCAAAGAGTGCAATTATATTCTTTACTTTGTGCAATGAAGTCTGTTAAGTTAGTGTAATTTGCTTACAGCCATTAATAAGAAGAGGTCACCATTGCACAAACTCATAACATCATTTAAGAATGTAAGAAATAAATATTCCATCTTTTAGATGTGATAAGTAGCCTATGCAAAGCTCACAGGAGCCCTGCTTAACCATCAAAAGGCTATCTTTAGAAGAAATCTCGACTTTGTCATGTAACATGGACTATGTTAAGTTTTAAACTTTTTTTAATATGTAACTTATTTGTAACATAAGGTTAAGTGAACAAGTGAAAAACAAACAAAAAAGCAACAAGACAGGCAACCAACAAAGCCTCAATAACTCGTTAGTTCCCTGTCACTGCTACTCTAATTTTTATAGATAATTATTTTACCAGTGACAGGGATCTTATGAAGAGTAAGGCATTTAAATATATTAATTATAGAAAAAAAAACCTTTCCATTTTAAGGAAAGAAAAAAAAATTGTAAAAAACTAAAGTTATAAAAAAAATACCAAAGGCCAGATACAACTTGAATCTGAGCCTCAGATAGTGACATTGCTGACTAAATGTCTCTTTGTCAAGGTTGGATCAAGTTTGACTTGAAAGATCATTGTGAAAGATCTGCTATTATAGGATAGGGTTATATTCGCAAGGAGACATCTAGTCATACCTCAAAACCATCAGGGGGTAGTCAGAATTAACTGATCTGTAAGCCCTGTGAAAGACTTCCCAACTTTGCCAGTAAGAAGGACATGAGAAAAACAAGTAGACCCAAAAGTTTATCAAATGTATTTAATTATTCTTGAGTGTTCTTTTAGTTGTTTGCAAACCTCTTACATGAAAAAGTGATGAAGAGGTTCTTTTTTATTGATCAAGTTTGCTATTGTAAAACAGTGGATACTTGTATTTTATATTCCTCTGTAATAGATCCTGTTATTTATATTGGTATGTTATCCAACTTTTACTCAGGTGTTTGTAACAAATCTGCAGATTTTTAAATTAGCCTTTTAGACAACTTTAGTGTGAATGTGAACTGTATGCATGAGGAAAAGATTTATTTTTATTTGTTAATGTTTTGTAAATTAAAAGTGTAAATAATGTACAAAGTAATAATAATATGAATGGGAGAGAGCAAGAGCGAATGTGAAGAATTTTAAATACAAAACCATTGTTTTAAATGGTAATTATACAATATTTAGAACACCAATATTATATGTTTGATAATCTTTTGGGTTGAATATGATGATGATGCTCACTGCAGCATTTGATATGCATTTTGTGTTGTTCCCTCCAGACATGCCTGGGCTTGCTTCTCTTGAGCAAGGAATTGAGAATGACTCATCAATTTATGCACCTGCAGGATTAATGAGTATGGTAGGCCTATCTTTGCTGTTTGGGACAACACACAATTAAGTTACTTTTCCAAGTATTAAATACTGTGAATTGTAATGAGGAGATGTTTGAAAAAGAAATGAATGGATGTGGAAATTAAAGCATTGAAAAATCCATCTACTGGTTTTGTTTTGTGCAATGTTTTACACGTTTTTCTGACTTTCTTATTATTTGACCCAAATCTCGTCAATGGGCCCTTATGTTTAATCGCGAATTGCGAGTAGGAACTAGTTTTTAAAATATGGAAAATTTTAATCCTGTGAGTAATAATCACACAACCGCATTTATTTTGATGCCAGTCTCAATAAATAAATAGGTTTTCTCACTAAAAATATGTATTTTATAACTGGGAGCGGCAAGATTCCAAGAAATACAACAGAACAACGGGTTACCAAAAAAGGAAAAGACAAAAGTCACCTTACCTTACATACAACCCCAGCTACGTGGATCTGTTCTTACGTTGTTCGTCCTGGCGCATATAACGCTGATGTAGTACCGTAGGGATAACCTCGACGTTTTATAGCGTGAAATGTGCATAGGCAAGCTATTTTGACCCTCTCTTCGGTCAACGCTGTGCCAACGTTTGCTTTGGTCAGCTATTTTGTACCTACATGTACCGGTGACTATTGAATACCACTAACTGGGAGGAGGGGGGTGTAAAAGGCACATTCTGTGTAGTTTTCTACATTATTGGGAGTGTTACATGGTAAATTTCGCAGAAAATTTGATGCCTGAGATGAACAGCATTGGTTTTTTACGTCGATTTAGAGGGTTTAGACCCTTACGGCTATACGGGTCAGCAGTGTGAAAGATAACATGAACGAACAGGGCCAGCTACAAATAGGCTGTTATATCACGCTGTGTATGTGATTTACGTATGCATTATCACCATATCACGATTCATCAAGCTTATAATAAAGCGGATTGCAAACTGTAACGAAGTATTGAAATGTGTAAGGCGCCTTTGAAAAGGTTTTGTAGGAGTGCCACATCATTATTTAACCTTTTTAAACCCGTTTAACCGAAGGAATGCCGTTTTCGTTTACTCGGGGAATCCCCCTGGAAAATCCTACAACGAGAGAACCCAGACCCTATAGGCCTATATATATACAGGTAATTGGTTAGAGCACGTAAGGAGTAATCGGAGTTTATATTTTTCAAATATGTGATAAAACAAGCGGGTACGTCAGCGGTAAATATTTTAAACGTAAATCGAGTCTCCGGGCAGGGTTGATCACGTACTACAGTGGCGGATTTAGAGAGGGGGGGGGGTCAGGGGGTCCTGGTCTAGGGGGTAAAGGGGGTCCTGAACCCCCCTCCTTCAAATAATCCTGGATCCGCCCCTGTACTAGCTACGAAGTTTCACGTCTTTCACCTGTATCACGCTAGCACACAGTGCTGATATCACAGTGATGTCATCACATATGGTTCATATTATCAGAGATCGAAAGTAGTACTAGAAGTGATAACGCAAGCAAGCCCTTACGTGCTACGGGGTCGCTGGGAATTCGAAAAATATTCCGTGGAAGTCAAATTTACAAGAGCAAATAAAAGGTAAAATGAACGTATTACCAGTTATAACAATTAATTATATTTAGACTCTGTAACTGATGCACGTCTACCGGTGTAACATTAACAGTAGTCCGATAGGAACCGCAGTCCGTTCTCCATTACTTCATGTTACTTTGTAAACATGTGACATCCGTTTCATAAACTGATCTCAATACTTCTACTAACCCCAACCTGAACCAATCATATGGGACCCGGACTCCCATTCATAGGACTGCCATTCCTGTCACACCGGTCTCAACTATTTCCATTGTATTTAGGAAAGCGACCACAGTATAGTCAGCTTCCTTCAAACGTATTTATGTATGTCAGCCATGTACGCCAATCAGGTTTTCGACAACCCTACCAGTACCCTCTCGACTAAATGCATGTGATTACCTTTAAGAATCATCTGTGAAGTATAAGAACGAGAGAAAAAGTGTATGAGGGTTAATAATAGGTATTACAAGTACTTTTGTTATTTTGAAATGGAACTTTTTCATAGTATATTGTTTTATTTTCGGTTTCCGGGTTTCCACAGATTTTCGATAGCTTTTTTTAGATAAGGGAGGCTGTCGAAAACGAGGCAGTGCAGTATGAATTATATTTGGTTTGAGGATAATACCTCCTTCAAGCCACTGCAGGATCTTCAGCAATTTATGGCGCCAAAATTTTATACGCATTGATGAAGTTAGCTTTGTATACTATTTATCATTATTTTTATTAAGCTACACATATATATATACGTATGTACAGACCATATTTGCATATCACAACGTTATCTACTTGGGGGCACGGGACACAAGCACATGTGTAGGGCCTGGATATGTACTTCACGTGTTCATCCACGTTTCCGATACAAATGTCACAAAGCCATCGTCAGATAAGTCAGCAATTGGATTAATGAAAACGTCTCTTTTTTAATTGCAGATAAAAGAGAGTTTAGACACTAACGTTTTTCCGTGGCAATTTTCTTCCTTCACATGTAGTAAACGTACGCGTTTAAGATTTGTATGTGTTCCGATTTAGAAATGAGAAATTATACAAAATCTCACATCTCGAACCCAAACTGCCTTCTTTTTCATTTCACTAAAGTAGATTAGTAAAATTTGCCAAAAATTGACTTCGTCGCCATGTACGTGTTATTTAAATTTGATTGTTTTTAAATGTGACATAAAAAAAGTTAAAAACAATTCACCTAACATCATTTCCCCAAACAGAAGCAGCCTCCAGATCTATTGAAATGAAATGTGTAAAGCTTTTGGCCACCACTGCAAATTTATAGAGAAAATGGATAACTGAGAACATATGAAGTCGAAGGATTTTCAGATGCACCCTAAACAAACCAGTAACTCCAAACCTGACAAAAATTAGAACTGGAACCCATGATTTCATAAAGCAAACCCTCTAGAAAAAAGAATATGTAGACTGTTCGGACATCGAGTGGAGAACGAAGTCCTTTTTCTCTTGCAGTGTCCCCATTGTAGATTTATTGATGACTTGGTGCTCGGGTAGCTGAGAAAATGATGAAGTGTCATGTTGTCATGGTTCATTGCACATGGGTTAGACTTCATGCAAAAGTGGACCAAATACACATTGAGTAATACTCAGTGCGGATATCTGCACATTTTGAGGATTGGTTTGGAGGCTTATATAATTATAACCCAAAAAAGGCCACCATTGTTGTTAGTCCAGTGTCATGTCACGCCTTTGGCTTCGTTCACATGGAATGTCTATTTTCTAAAAATCTATTTTCTATTCGCGGCATCTTATGATCACGGTCTGTGCCCTGAATATCCCGCCGCGTAATTACTGGCAGCGCGAGCCAGTTTCTTATAGTATTACTATAAGTTAAACTTATATATAGTAACTGGCTCGCGCTGCCAGTAATTACGCCGCGGGATATTCAGGGCACAGACCGTGATCACAAGATATACCGCGAATAGAAAATAGATTTTTAGAAAATAGACTTTCCATGTGAACGAAGCCTTTCATGTGAACAATGTGCGTCTCTGGGCACCAGGTTCTCATTATACATGTATCCTCAACTGAAACAATCTAAGATGCAACAGATTTGGCTGAACATTGATAAGATACAGTGTATGCGCGCCTTCGGGTGTGTGAGGTTGTGTGTGAAAATGGGTGTATGAATGTGCATGTAGGCCTATTATATTAAGATACACAACCATAAATGGCTCTAGTTTGTATACTAGTGCACTGTATCACCTTGGGTCTTCTGTAATGTACTGTAGGTTTTTGTATATATTGTATTGCACGTTTTACAATATTAGATGAATATTCCAGTGACTTAGCACCCTTATTATAGTTTTTGCGTGTACTACAGTGTATGTGCGCCTTCGGGTGTGTGAGGCAGTGTGTGAAAATGTGTGTATGAATGTGCATGTATTATATTAAGATACACAACCATTAATGTATCTAGTTTGTATACTGGTGCACTGTATCACCTTGCTTTGTTAGGTATTGTTCAGATTGGGTCTTTGTAATGTACTGTAGGTTTTTGTATATATTGTATTGTACGTTCTACAATATTAGATTGATATTTCAGTGACTGTGTACCTGTGACTGTGCATGTACTGTATTAAGTTACACAACTGTACTGGTGTAGTGTATCATTTCGTATTTGTATTTGTAACGTAATGTGCTTTCTGATTCTGTGATGCATTGCATGTTTTTGTATGTTTGTATATATTGTAATGCATTGTATTGTGTTTGTAAATGTATATGCTTAATAAAAAAATATTATTATTATTATTATTCTTATTATTATCTTAATTCATTCAAACTACTTAGGTGACCTTTTCCGACGTCGACAAGATGGAACATTGGAACTGGATGAGAAAACAATTTGTGATCACAGTTATAATACTACAGTGCGTGTGTCACGGGTATGTTGATGATGATGTTTATTTGGAGCTGGAGATGGAAAATAATGCGACAGATCTAGACTCGTACTGCACTTCGCCTCGTGACAAAACTTTACCGGACCCTGACTGGGGAAACTGCACCCCAAAACCCGAGGACTATCTTCGTTGTGTATACTATAGAACCAATGCCTCGGCTACGTCTGCCGTCATTCGCAAACACTACCTAAATAGGACCGATGCTGCAGCGTCAGACTATGTGCTTCTCGTTGGTCGGCCGCTCATTTATTGTATTGGACTGGTTTGCAATATTCTGTCCATTTGTGTTTTCTCCCAAAAAGAGCTCCGCCAAGTTGCGACCTGTCAGTTCATGATTGCAATAGCAGTGTTTGACATTATAACTATTATGAACGGATTTTTTTATTGGACTGAATACGAGCTCCTCGTACCAGTTATGACTTCACATGTGGCTCTGTGTAAAATCTCCGTTTTTACAATTTACTGTGCACCAGAAATAAGTGCGATCACGCTGACCGTCATGAGCGCCGAGAGACTTATGAGAAAGTTGAACACTCCCGCTCACGAAAGATGGTTCTCTATAAGAAGAACCCGTTTGTACATCGTGGCTATTGTTTTGACTATGGTGCTCCTTAACATCTACATCTTTGTCTCCGACATTTATTTTGAGGAATGTTGTGAGAGGATTTGTTGGAATATATATCATGATGGAACTCACGTACTGGACCTTCATGAGAAAAACTGCAGAGAACACATAGAAAATGACTGTGGTAAGTATACTTTACATAAGCCGTACTGCTGTGGTATATCCAAATTGGCCGTCGCTTTTTCACCTGCGACTCCGCCAAACAAGTCTACGCGTCGTAAATGTCATTATCTTTTTTTTTTTTTTTTTTTTTGACATTTTGTAAACCGAGGTCATTTTCGCCACAGGTTTCATAAGGTCATGGTCTTTTTCATTTAAACTGAGGTGGGTGAACTGTAGGTTTTCTGTCGTTATTTAATGTTATTTCCTTAAGAACAATATGAGATAGACTTTTTTCATTAATTTAAGACAATGCAAATTTTTTTATTAAAATGATTTTCTAAAATAAGTCTGAATAGCAGCCAAGAAAACCGAAGTATTTTGAGAGAAGAAAATATCTGATAAGAGTGAATCTATATGGAAACATACAGTAAAGGGGCGTTTATAATACACATTGCCAATAAAAACGTCACTTCGATGTCATTTTCAGGTCATACGGGTGCGCTTGCCTTCTTCAAGGTCTACAGATGGGTGGCTCTTTCAATATACTGGATCTTGCCATTTGTTGGGTTGCCTGTCATCAACGGATGGTTATTGTACGAATTATGGAAGGAGCGCCAACGACGTAACAATCAAGAATGCAGGCCGATCATTCCCATGCCAGACCTACCTGTTCATGGCTCGGAATACGAAGAGAGAGATAAAGAAATTACGAAAATGTTAATACTCGTGACTCTTTCGTATTGGGTTATGACAACAGGGTTTAACTTCATGCAGGCGGGAATAATTGACGTGTACCACGCCTGCACCCCCGATGAACTGGTTAGAAATTCTACCATCTATTCGATTTTTATGCTTCTCTTTTACTTGAATCATGCGTCGAATTTTTTTCTGTACTGCATCAGTGCTAAACCGTACCGCGACGAAGTAAAATGTATGTTTGCGCGCGTATACAGAGCTTTGTGTAAGAAAGCGTCATACATCAGAGTACGTTATTCGAAAAACAAAAATGAGGAGACAGACCCACATTTATGAACCTCACAGAACGATTGGACAAGTTGACCAACTAAAAAGGGTTTAATATAGGACCGCTAAACTTGTCGGCAAATCCTGTATTTTATCAGCATTTCAGCTTAAAAAGATTCACAATTTGTACTTGTATTGGGTACGTTTAGTCGTAAGTGGTACATAATTAATATACATTAGTTTGCATATAATAAAATAATATAGAGTACAAATGTAAACTTACTATGCCCCTACGCACAACACCATCCAATGACGTATTGTAGTGGATAAATTTTACATATCTGGCATTTCAATATTATCTTACACCTATCAAGTAGTAGTCCTGTAAACATGGCACATTTTAGTTATTTGATGCTCACCAATCACACAACTAGTTTCACTTTGGCATAGAAAACTAGTATGCTTTAATTTTAAACAACTGTAACCAATATGCAATCATATACGACAGTGAAAATGCATCATAAATTGCCCTCTCTTACGAAGACAATATGTTTGTTCTAAAAAGTTTATTTGTCAGTTTAACATTATATAAAAAATTAGTAATACTTAACATTTATGAATTTCAGGAAATACTGCTAACAAGATCTTTATTTGTAGTTATAAATAAATTTTTACTATAATTTCCTTATTGTATTAGAGAACCAAGGAAGTTATTTGCTAATGTGGCATTTAGCTTTGTAAAAGTTGGCAAAACTTTTGAAATAGTCTCAAAGGAAAATATGCGCTTGGTTAGGTAGATTTAAGGTATGTTAATTTATATTGGAAATCTTTTTTCAATATTGTAATTTTGTTGTAGAGTGCAAATTCGTTTTTCTTCAATTATTAAAAATGTTTATTTATATTATTCAATATTCTTAGTATCTATCAATTTACTTGGATAAAAATGGAATGTGTACCTATACATACTATTACACTGAAACAACCTGCACGAAAATGCAGTAGTATCGAAGTAGCAAAGAAGCATTAATGCAGTAGTTGTGTGGAGCATATTTTCAGTAGAAATGCAATATAGCCTACTGCAATTCTACTCCAAGAAGTACGTAGATTTGTACAGAGAGGAGCATTAATGCAGTAGATTAGCAGCATGATAGAAGCATGTTTCAAATATGCTAATTAGCTCCCAAATTGAAGCAGATTTGAAGCATGTTTGCAGTAGTCTACTGCGTTTTCGTGTGGGTAAAAGTCAGGAAGTGGTCAACTCATAGTAAGGATAGTCACTTTTACAGAATAGAACCAGATATTCCATTTACATTACATCTCATGAAATACTGTGAACCATATTTCTGAAATTTAATATCCATAAAAAATGAATAACTAAAATTCAATACAGAAAATTAAAAAAATCTGGCATTTATATGACAAAGAGTTAATTTTATCAAGGAGAGAGAAAGTATGTTTAGAATAGATGAATTAAATGAGGATTCATGCTACACTCTTCCCTTCTTGATCCTGACACTTAACAGTTTGAATTAAAATGAATAAAAGATACAGATAATGAAGGTCTGTTATGATTCTCAACTTTTCTCTTTCAAATCTAACAGTTCAAATCGTCCCACTGCTTCTGACACCATTTTTTCACTGAGTTCCCACAATGCATTGCACAGTTTTTCTTTAAATGTCTTCTCTGCTGGGAGACAGCGACAACAGTTGTTAAAATACATCCCTCCGTATCCATCTATCTCAAGAGCTGTGGCACAGAACACAGTTGTAGCAGCACCTTGTTGCTGATATCACAAAAAAAGATAAAATTATTTTTAACCAGCACCTATACCAATAAATTAAACATTGGGTGGCATTCATGTAATGACAATTTTGAAAAGTAAAACTTACATTATCTTTCTCATGCCATAATCAGGGATGCATCTGCCGTAAAGTGAAAAAGTCCAAAAATACCTAGGCCAATGATATTTTTGGCTCTCAAAAAGTCTGAAGTCCACCGATTGTCAAAAAAATCTCATCCCTGTATAATCTTATAATAAACAATTACTAGTGACAAGATTATCAATCACATTTCATACATTTGCCTAGACATCTTGGTGACTCACCATTGATTTAGTAAATGGGCGTGCGAGTCCAAAGAGCAGCGTCCAGACCCACCAGCTTCGATGTAAATTGGTGTACATCATGTTTCCTGGGTGACAGGAGTTGGTCCACACCCTAAACTTGCTCAGCCTTGCATGGAGCCCATGGGCAAATAGCACATTGCACAGTTTTGAAAGGTTATAGGCATACATGGCCGTGTAGTTGTCTTTATCGGGTGATAATTTCTGAATGGAAATATTATCTAAATCAAGGTCTGAGAATCTGTAATAAAGAAATAGATTGATAATGGTCGCTGTAACTGCAGTATGAATATGAAAACAATGCAGGACTGGTATTTGTTATAGGTGTCTTTATCAAGAACAATGAAAAAAAATTTTTTTCAAAACCAGCCCAACAACAGAACGATGTCAGAAAATGTAAAAATAAATTTCAAGAAAACAAAAATAAATAAATAAAACAAAACAAAACTTCCTTCCCAAATATACAACAAGCTTAGCACTTGGCTAAAACTTGCAATTTTTTGAGCAAGTTCAAGCTTGGTTAGAAAATCAAAGTAATTCACATACAATCTGGGCCATAGCACTGTACCTGTGTGATTCTGATGAAACAACCACTACTTTTGCTGGAGCTGACCGTATCAACACCTCTTCCAGTAACTGTGTTAGGAAGAAGTGGCCCAGATAGTTGACTTGAAATGTGGTTTCATATCCATCTTCTGTTAACTCATATGGGACACCAAACACTGCTGCATTCACTATCAGAATATGCAATGGCCTGCAAGAAAAAAAATCATTTTAACTATATTTGCTCATTTATTTGTAAAATGCTCTGGAACTACACACATCTTTTATTACTTTACAAGTACACTGTTCACTCCAGACTTCTGCTTTGAAATATATATAAATGCTTACAAGAACAGATTAACTATTTGAAAACTGATCTTTGAGACAACATGTGCAAATTCTTCAGGACCTACAGTGTCTTTTTGCTTTAACTTCTTCCTCACAAAAACTGATAAGTTGCCCATCATCCCTCCTTCATTCTTCATCATCCCTCCTTCATTCTGCACAGATTTCAGAGTGACCAAGTCACTGTGTGTGTGTGTGTGTGTTTGTGTGAGTGAGAGAGAGAGAGAGAGAGATTATGACCAACAGTCCAGTTTATTTAACTTTTCTATTACTAACTACTGAAATCAGGCCTACCCAACTACCAGACTCAGCACCGAATGATCCTTAATTCACCAGTAGATCGGACCACACTACCCGTTTTCAAGGTGTGCGTCAGTATGCGCTTCAAGGTATCAGATGCGACACCGCTCTTGCCCAGTACGCGAGGTGATAGTGATAATTCTCAGCGTGGTTGGAAAGTAGTGCATCTCATCTCAAAATTTGTTCTGGGGTATGATACTGTGTAATGCGTACTGACCCACACCTTGAAAACGGGTAGTGTGGTCCGATCTACTGGTGAATTCAGGATCCTTCAGTGCCAAGTCTGGTAGATGGGTAGGCCTGGACATGTTACCAGTCATTCCTCTTGTACTCCTCAGCAAACTCCTGCACAGACCTCAGAGAGGCCAGGTCCAGTCTCATGGCCACCACTTGGGCCACTTTTCTTTCTTTGTGTATTCTCTCCACAGCATCATGAGCCTTCTTCATGTCACGGCAGGCCAGGGTGACATGGGCCCCATGGAGGGCCAGAGAACGGGCCGTCTCAAACCCTGTGAGAGGAAATAGCAGATTTTAGGCCCCCCTATCATAATAATATAAATTTGCTTGTTTCTTTTTCTTTTTCTGGTCTTTCATTTTTTAATACAGTTAACCTAACGTCACTTCAGTGACTGTATAACTAATGCAACTTCTGAGGTACAATCATCAATGAAGGTTACATTAATAAAAGTATAACTTGACAGAACACTAATTTAAAAAGCATATATTACAATAATTGTGACATTTGGAGGATCTCTAATCTACAATTGTACTAATTACACAAAAACAAAGGTAAACATTAAAATATAATATGATACAATCAGGGTAAATTTACATTTGCAAAATGCGCAAGAAGTCCATAGCAATTTTTTTTACACCAGGTGGATGTCATTAGTTAGAGGAAATTACAAGAAAAATATGATATGAAAAGTTATCCATTTCTCACCTATTCCACCATTGGCTCCAGTCACAATGACATACTTCCCAGTGAGGTCCCTCCCCTGGAGCACCTGCTCTGCAGTACTACTGGCATCAAACCTCTGTTTAAACTCCAGCAGGTTGTTCCCAGTGTCTTCTACAGCAAAAGCAAGGCGAGGGTCAGTGTAAGTGACTTTCTCATTGATGTGGCTGTAAGAAAGAGCACATGGAACATATCAAAATTTATCACTATTAGTGACTGAGGATGGGTGGTAATATCACATAGAGAAAACTGACCTTGTGAATAAAGGAAAGTTTACTTTGTGAAGTTTAATTCCAAATTAAAAAATTTCCTTGTGATGTTTAAGCTAGGCACCCTGAGCTTCAGAGCTAACTTGACACTAACCTTTTCACTGTAGCCTATCTCCATCGTGTCAAGTAACCTCTGACGAAAATAGTTTGACCTATTTTATATAAGCCAATCGAATCCATGTTTCAAAATTTTTCACCAAAGTTTGGTGAAAACGCTGATTGGTTGATCGTCAATCGGCAATCCTCGGCTGATTCCGCAAGCTCCATACTAACAACATAGTTAGTGTCGAGTGCGGAGACATCCGAGTAGTTCCGAGTGGTTCCGAGTGCATAACCGTACACAAAGAAAGCATGGAGTTTATCGGAATTGAAACCAGAGCAGTATGATGCCCTGCATCATTATCTACTGAGGGATGATGTATTTTGCGTGCTGCCCACAGGTTACGGCAAGTCCCTGATATTCAGCCTCATCTTTGATTGGTCTGGATTTGAACAAAGCGCGTTTTGACTCGTTCGCGTTCATTGGCTAGATCGTTCAATGAGTCATTGAGTGCGGGCTTTAAATTTGATTGGCGGGCGGCGGGGGCACTCGAATCTGGTCAGAGGTTACTTGACACGATGGAGATAGGCTACAGTGAAAAGGTTAGTGTCAAGTTAGCTCTGAAGCTCAGGGTGAAGCTAGGTGACTCATCACTCAGTTGTCAAATATTAAACTAAGAAGAGCCTTGTTTGCAATATAAGACAATTCTGTGTGCTGGGTGAAGTTCCAACATCTATATGACAAGGAG
This sequence comes from Lingula anatina, assembly GCF_051362555.1. NCBI lineage: Eukaryota > Metazoa > Brachiopoda > Lingulata > Lingulida > Lingulidae > Lingula > Lingula anatina. The sequence goes on along the minus strand of NC_141770.1, from coordinate 25,714,771 downwards.
CTGATGATAATACATATCAAGTATGAGAAGGCATAATCAGACATTTACAGCTGGGTGAATGGCTGCACAGGGAGATCTTACTCAACATAATACACCTGTCCATTGTCTTTGAGCTTCCTTTCCCAACCATATGGAAGTTCTGAAATGAATCACAGAAAAAAAAAACATTCAAATCAGTTTTTTTAAAGTTCTGCTAACCTGCAACTATTTAAATTGTATGAACTTAGCAACCCTGAACTGATGTAAAATATATCCAACTTATTCTGTTTTTTTTCTTTTCTTTCTTTCTTTTATTATTATTTTTTTCATATAGTAAGATCTCTTAGAATAAATGACAAATTAAAAACATACCTCCTGTTATCCTTTTCTTTCTACCAGTTGTAGGATGCTCCCATTGTGTGGACTTGGTACTATGACTGGAAATGAAATATAAAACATGAAAATAGTAATTATTTTCACTACATACTACTGTATATGGGCAACTTAAAAACTGTAATGAAAATGAACCATACATGTATACATCTGCTGCTGCATAACCTGGGCTGGACATAGTGCATTAGTAAGAAGCATCTTCCTAAAAAAAAAAAATGAAAATCAGATATGATTCTATAACAACCAGTCATACTTGTAATAAACCTTGTAGATGAAATTGAAGCAGATTTTTGTCGAGATGTAGATGGGGTTCAGACAACACAAAGTTAAAAATGTTACATCCTACAAATGAAACAAGGAGCCTAGAATACTACATGAGTTTTCCTCACTTTGCATAGTAAACCCTTCCTTCCAAGGTGACTCTCTCTTCCCAGCCAGCAGGAATTTCATCTTCACTGTCGGTGTCTAGTGCTCCAGCTGTAGCCATTTGTTTTCAGTTCGTCAAATCGAGGCTGGGGATTCCCAAATTGAACACATTATTACTCCACAATTAACAGGATTGCATGTAAACACTAAGTAAGGTTGAACGCCTTATAAAATATTCATGTGGTGCATGTTCTTAAATTTATTGAAGGGTGTAAATTACCCGGCACACATGTATTTAACGACAACCTGAAATGGGAAAAAAATTGACCTTTATTCAGCCTTGAAAACCTTGCGCCAAACGAAACTGTATATAGATATCTATTAACAGGTATATATTAAGTAAAAGACTTATAAAACCCTATCGAAATATGTTGAAAATTGGCTGATTAGCCTAACCTTTCGAAAACGGTCTGGTAGCATTATTTCTCTTAGCATTACTTTATTCCTCGTAAGAGCATCGACTTGGGTGTTCCACGGCTCCATCTCGACCATATTGCTGATAATTGTCTAGTTGAGTTGGCAGTTCATCTTGGCCGATAGTGTAGAGAGTACACTGAAGGAGGTCTCAGGTATGGTACTACCATATAGCATATAGATATTGATGTTTGATTGCCATGTCATTTCTCATGCATTGCATCAGTAAGGTAAAGTACGGCAAATTGTTTGTGTTGCCGGTTCAGTTGGCATGAATGATCAAGATGGATGTCTTTGCTTTACCATTGCATCAGAAAATGACAGTGGTGTTTGGGGTGTATTTAAAATGAACCTTAGTTGACAGTGGTGTTAAACGCAATATGTATTCCTCGCGATCATAAAGTTTGTTGTCAGTTCAATATCACTGACTAAACACATTCTCAACCTAACTTCCGAAAGTTCTTGGATTTGCCTAAATTACCTTTATCTTGATTTGATTCCCAAAAACATACACAGAAGGAAGATCACAGGTATGTCAGTTACGTGTACCTACATTAAGTTTGGAATTTTTGAAAATGAAATAGCATCAACAGTTATTATTATCTTATATGTTAACTTGATATGTCATTGATTATGGACATTTTATGGATGCTTTTAATTTCACTGTTCTTTTGCCAGATATTATTAATTTGAGCTTGTCATTTGATATAAACTGTGTAGAAATCAGTCAAAATTTTTGCTATCTTTTTGAACAGAAGAGATACACATATTAACCAAAATCTTGATATTTGTTGCATCAGCTACAGTAGAAGATGTTGTGACTAAACAACATTAACTTGTGGAACTACAGTTAATGGGGAAATAGCACACAAAACAATAAAAAGCAATTTAATGCTAGAAATGCAACAATACCTGACCAGATATGTGATGGCTGTCAATATTTTGTATGCAGTGAGAAAGCTCACGAGAATTATAGAAACTAATTAGATAATTAATCTCTGCACACTTTTACAGTAAGCTGATATTAGCCTGTAAATAATGTTATTGATAGAAGGAAAAACCAAAGCTTTAATTTAATTTTGATTTATGAAGTCTGATGCTAGATTGTATTATTACATTTTCAAATTGTGTGGTTTAAAATGTAATTTTACAAAAAGGAGTGTATTTTATTTGTTTGTCTAGATTGCATGTTAAAAACTCTTGGGCCAATTATCTATGTAACATAAGACTCATTGAACATTCCCTTGTCTGAAAACATTACAAGGTCAATTGGTCTTAAGCTTAATGATGATTTTCATGCAGGAATCCTGTAATGTTTTGGAGACATAATGGTGGTTATTGGTTATAAAAAAAGGGGCATTGATGCAGTTTTATGCTGCAATAACATGCTTTGTACAATTGATGCTTTGTAACATACAGATGCTATCAGTGTTTGTCTCTTTGGGTACCAAAAGTAATTAGGGATCAGTAGTTCTAAGCAGCATTTAGCATTAGAACCTTGTAGATTAACAGGTATTATTTGTGATCACTATGTACTAGTAATGGAATGATTATAAGTTCCAGTTTCAGGTTTGTGCTGTTTGTTGCAAGAGTTTATGCAATTGCATGCATTTATATTTGATTTATAGATGTAGAGAGTTCTTAAGGCATGGGCTACATACTGTATTTGGATTTTGTGTGAAAAATGAAGGAATCATTTTGGTTTGCAGTTGGTACTGAATTTTTGGTCACTAAAACACATTTTGTCTTGAATGAACAAGATCATTTTCATGGAACTCAAAAATGAAAATGCCCAAAAAAAAAAAAAAAAAAAAAAAAAATTCAAACGTTATGATTCACTGGACAAAGAAAATCTTTCAGATGTGTGGCTAAATCACCAAACGTGATTGTGATCTTAGTAAATATTATGTGGTCAATGTGTTGCCAAAAGGAAAAAAAAAGTATGTATTTCTCTGATTTCAGCCACAATGGACCAGAATATGAGTGGTAATGATGTGCGTAAAGCCTTCATAGATTTCTTTGCTGAGAAGGAGCATCTTTACGTCCATTCCTCCTCCGTCATTCCTCATGAAGATCCCACGCTGCTGTTTGCCAATGCTGGCATGAACCAGGTAATGTCTGTGAAATTGTGCGTGCGTGCAAGCACGTGTGTGTTACTGTCAATGGGGAAAGGGGTGCATCAGGTTGACTTGATGAATTTTATGTTGTTTTTATAAGAAGCAAGTGCTTACAAGGTGTTGTCTCAACACAAGGTACTGTCTCTTCTTTCAAATTGATGTTCACTTTTTCTCTGAAGATTGCCAGCAAGATAATAACAAAAATTAAATATGGTACCATTATGAAGTTCTATTTTTGTCAGTCTAAGGTTTTAAAAAAAGTAAAGAAAATACAGTTAGATATGGACTCAACTTATAGAATAGATAAATATTCTTCTTTTTAAGAATTGTATAATACACTTCTGTTTTAAAAACTTATTTAATATCTTATTGTTTATTTCTTGCCTAGTTTAAACCCATATTCTTGGGCACAGTTGATCCCAATAGTGACATGTCTAAGTGGGTTAGAGCCGCTAACAGCCAGAAGTGTATCCGAGCAGGAGGGAAACACAACGATCTGGACGACGTCGGCAAGGACGTGTACCATCACACCTTCTTTGAAATGTTGGGAAATTGGTCATTTGGAGACTATTTCAAGGTGGGTTTAGTGTTTGGAAAAAAAGTTTTTTTGTTGTGAAATTGATTTTATATAGAAAATTGTTATATGTTTTGATAAGTGCTGAAGAATTTTGCAGTAAGATGGAATTTTGCAATTATAAAACTTTTGAAAAATGTTATGAAAACCTGGCTTTTACCTTAATTGGTATAATTATATGCAAAATTAAACATGATCCTATTTAAAGATTTGACAAGCTGATACCTTTTGAACCAAGTAAATGTTGTTGTACTTGCTGTGGTTTGTGGCCTTGGACATCATTTCTCATAGCAAATATTATAAGTGTTTTAAGCTGTTTTTGTTTTCATCTATTGGTTAATTTTCATCATGTAGAAAGAGGTATGTGCATGGGCGTGGGAATTTCTGACAGAAAGGATGAAGCTAGAAAAGGACCGTCTGTACGTCACATATTTTGGAGGACATGAGCCGTCAGGTTTGGAACCTGATGAAGAAGCTAAGGAAATTTGGATAAAACTAGGGTATGTCTCACAAATATTTTGTAAAAAATCATACAGGTACATACCTAGAGATGTGACTGTGGCAATATATGCTTTCGTCAGTTTAAGGTTTTTTTTTTTTTTTCGGTGAAATCAAAGTGTTTTCTCGTGGTATGTATGGCAAGTAATACCCTGCCACCCTCTGTAACACCTCAGGCATCAGTGATAGGTATTCTGGCATATATTGCTCAGGTGCCAGCGTATTATCTCACATATTTTTAAACGCTTCATCGCCCTGGATTTATTCTGATCTTTTATTTTGGGCTTTTAAATTTCAGCTGATACAAGGTTATTGGACTAAATATAAACTTCCAATAAGAAGTCAGTATTTTATTCAGTTTTAATGTTCTATTGCAGTCTTCCTGCTGATAGAGTTCTGCCGTTTGACATGAAGGATAATTTCTGGGAGATGGGGGAGACGGGACCGTGTGGACCCTGCTCAGAGATCCACTATGACAGGATAGGAGGCAGAGATGCCAAACACCTTGTCAACATGGACGACCCGGATGTCCTGGAAATTTGGAATTTGGTGTTCATTCAGTATAACAGGTATACTTCGTCAAAGAATTTACTCCAGATTTGGGAATTATCTTAAAGTTTCCTGGACAAAAATATATTTTAGATATAATAATGAGTTAAAAACAAGGGTTTTCCTATTGAACCACCCATCAGTCATTTGGATGGCCTCCAGCATCACCAGACGGCCTGTCATTTCAAAGGGGGCTGGATGGCTTATGGAATTTTGAGAAATATGACGGCTTTAGGCATACTTGGACTCCCTGAAATTTTGTAGGAAATTACAGGTGGTAATTTTGGAAGGCCTGTGCCCCCAATCCTGGGAAAAGCCCTGTTTCAAAAAGACGTTTCTAGCACTTGTGAATGCTTGTAAATGCTCTGGATGTTACCAAATCCAAGGCAGCATTATGTAGATTCTTTTTAAAAATAAGGAAGTTGAGCCAAGATTCAAAAGATTCAAAACCAGGTCAGCTTTATGTGGTGTTTTTATACTAAAAAAGTTGAAACATAAATCTTTTTAATTGTTTTTATAGAGAAAATGATGGGTCCCTCAAGCTCCTCCCTTCAAAGCACATTGACTGTGGCATGGGCCTGGAGAGACTGGTCTCCGTGGTGCAGCAGAAGATGTCCAACTACGACACTGACATGTTTATGCCACTTTTTGACACCATTCAGAAGGTATGTCATGACAGTTAGGAGGATAAGAGTATGATAGTGACATGTTTATGTCAATCTTTGACACCATTCAGAAGGTAGGTCATTGCATTAACCAGTATCTTACTATGGTAGTGACATGTTCTTGTCAATATTTGACACCATTCAGAGGATTGCTCCTTGCAGTTGGTAAACCATGCACTCTTACAGAGACTAACTTCTTCGGTGGCAGACAATTCAAAAGAAGATGTTTTTTTTTTTTTGTATTATTACCTATGGATTTATGATTATAAAGCAGCTATACAGACTGTATTCTGTGCAAGAATTTATTGTTATAAAGAAAGACTAAAAATCCTGCTGGGGATTATCAATAAGCTGTATAGAACAATGTGTAATAGTAAACAGCATTTTCAATTTGAAAATTCAAATGCCCTCAAAGCTAAAGATAGAGAAAAGAGTTTCTCAGTTTGGATCTTTATGTGGTTATCCTGAAAATATTTGTATTATTCATGTTAAGGTCATGACTTTTTTTAATGAGTAAAATTCAATCACAGCTTTAAGTCTAGATCAGTTCTATGTGAAACTGGCGACAAAATATTTTATTCATTTTAAGGTAAAGATGTTTTCTTGTTAAAAATATCTTTCACCATAAAAAGGCATGGCATTTTTTAATCGATATATTAAATTTCACAGAACACTGGAGCCCGTCCCTATGCAGGCAAGGTTGGTAAAGAGGACGCGGACGGAGTAGATATGGCTTACCGTGTGCTGGCAGATCACGCCAGGACACTAACTGTTGCTTTATCTGACGGAGGAAGACCAGACAGTGTAGGAAGAGGGTGAGTGACAAGTATTTTTAGTGTGAGTGAACTTTCATGTGCCTGAACCTATTTTCTTATTGTTCGTGTTACCTGTTGTGCATGAAAAAAATTTGTTGTTGATTGTGCTGTTATGCATTATTTGTTATTGCATCAAAATTGAAAAATTGACCTGTTTTGTGCATCTTTATTATTTAAAATTTATCCCATAAAGCTCTCTTCAAAAAGCCAAGATGTTGGCAATTTCTTTAACAACCAAAGACCTCAGCACGCATACAAATATGGGCGTGGTAGTCCACTGGATAGATGCGCAGGTAGCTAGCTGCAATGGGATGCGGCAGAGTGTTGATCACAACTGTGGTTTGGTCATCATTGCCTGTAAAAACCTGGAAAAAATTTTGATTTCACATTTTTTGTCTTGACCAAGATTGTATGTGTTTGTGTGAGCATCTCTGTCATACACACACACACGCACGCACGCACGCGCACACACACACACAAACCATCACTCAGTAATTATAAAATGGAGCTGGAAAAATGAAGTGGGGGAGAATGAATCAGCTACGAAGCTAAGGTTTTGGGGCAATTGTCTCACTGTGCCCCTTTGAATCTACCGTTAAAGTACTCACCACATCCTGAGAAATGAACTGGAATTGGCTCAGAGCGTTGGAGAGATTCCCATACTTTATCTTGTAGCTCTTGACCCATTGTGGAAAATTCATGCGTCCACCAGTGGCAATTGCTGTTATTTTTTGGGGCCTCCCAAAATCAAATTGAATCCATTGGTTGGAGTCCATGACAAGAGCACACCATGGCGTGCCAGTGTTGTTAAGACGCACAAGTCGTGGACCGTGAGCTGTGTTATATTCCGTAGATGCTGTTATTTGACCGTCTGATATCCCATTGGCGCCTGAGACCAGTGGTTTCCTGCAGGTGGCGACACTGCTTGTCCCGCCTTCTCCCTGCAGGTTGCTCACTTTCTCCGACAGCAGGTTCATTTGTTCCAGCAAGGACTCCATCTGTTCCTGTAGTTTGCAAAGTTCTTGGCTTTTTGGGATGGTTAAGGTGTAAATGTAGGCGTCATCGCTGGTTACTGGACAATGTTTCTTGTCAGCACTGCATTGCAGAGTGAAGAAAGCTGCGGAGATGACACTTAACAGCCAGAATGACCAGCACATTTTCCAATCAGGTTGACGTCTCCAGGGAGATGAACTTCGAGCGCGTTGAGCTTGGCCAGCTCCAAAATAATCCATGTGGTGATACACAGGCACATATTTATATTATGCAATGATGATTGTCAGGAAATGGTAGTAAATTGACTTATCCCTCTTTATCTTCTGAATTTCCCCTTTTTTTCAGATTTTGTTAATCAAGCCCTTTATAATGAATATTATAGATATTGAGTGCTTGTTTTTTAGGACATTAAGTAACTCACTGTTTCCTGTTCTTGGCCAGGATACAGTGCATCAAACTCTGTCTCCAGTCCTTTACTCCCAGTGGTTTCACAGTACAACTTGCTTGTTTTGTGGTGTAGATTTTATGAGGGTATTACCTGAAATATTTGTCTTATAAATTCCCATTGTTTCTGTAGAAATTATTTGTAATTCATGATCGTGATGAGTTGTGTTATTATAGCAAGAGAGTCCCCTTTGTTGTTATCCAAAGAATATTTTGGAATAAGTGACTCAGAGGTATTTGAAAGTTTTCACCATGTGAGACCCACAGAGTAAACTCTTTTTAGTGTCTTTTGACTTTTTTGTATGTTTGTTGGATTGTGCCCCAGTAGGTGCATTTCAAGTGGAGTGCTTGAATTTTCCAAGAAATGATGTTTTTGAGAAAATTAAGACATAATTAAAAACTGCTGAGGTAGAAAGCTGAGTTCAGGGTTAGAATTATTGCTTCATTAGTAATTATTTATTCATCTACGCGATCTCCGTTTTTCATTCTTTTTCATTCTTCCCTTAATATATGAGTGATAATTTTCAAACCACTTTCATATCCTATCATATCCTGCTGGAGTAATTTTCTCGTGAAGAGCATGATTAGTTTCAACAATGTGAGCACTGGTAGTACTCAAGGTATTAGGCCCATTGCCAACCCATCTCATCCACTGACCCCGCGACATGCCAATGTTTTTTGTCCAAAAATAACTTAGGGGTTTTAAGTTCCAAATTCAGGCCACATCATCTTGGCATCTGGTAGCCCTGCAGGTTGATCAGGTGGTGAAAGTAAACCTCGAGTGAATTTTTGTCTGTATCGGAGTTCCCTGGCTAAGTTGACTGGGATTTCCATGAGAGTGTTGTTCCTGATAGGGCAAGATGTGCACATGTGACCATGTAATGTTAGTATTATATTCTTTGACAGGGAACCTGGGGTCAGTTTATTTGTGAAATTGGGATCTGGTTAATTATTTCCTGTATCTGAATTCCATGAATGAAAGTGTTAACTTTCTGTTGACTTCTTGTGCTTCTACAAGAAAATTGGTGATTTTTTCGGGCATACTCAACCCTCTGGGATCCTGCTCTTTTTATCAAGAATAATTTGAGTGCTTTAACAATTTTTCTGCAATTTCTATATGATTTCTGTGAATTCAAAATATAATGAATAGGGCTTCAGATTTGAGTACTTTAGTCTATATTTCAAAGGAAAGCTAACATGTATCTATCAATACATTCAGTGAGTATAAAATTCAAAAAGTAGATTGGATGGAGTTATGAAGTTAACAGTGGTTTTACCCGAGTTCTTTTTTGTATTTCAAGATATGTATTGAGAAGAATTCTTAGGCGTGGGGTCAGGTATGCCACGGAAAAACTTGGAGCCAAGCCAGGAACCTTTGCTTCTTTAGTGGACACTGTTGTTTTGTTATTGGTGAGTCTTTGTGATTTTTTTGATGGGAGAACTTTGAAAGTGCTTTTATCTTAACAGAATATGAGAATACATACAGTAGACTTATTGTACCTTATAGTTCAGATTTTTTTTAGGGGAGGGGGGTCATGGCAATGTTCTAAAACTTTATAAGAATAATGCTATCTTTAATGTAAATTGGTTTTATAACTTTTTTGCAAGTGTTTGCCACGCATTGCCTTGATTTCAATGATTCATTATTGATTTACTATTTAAATTCAGGGTGATGCATTTCCTGAACTCAAGAAAGACCCAGAAATGGTATGTTACTTTTCTTATGTTTAAAACAATTTGTATGTGCTCACTCTGTTCATTTTCTCACTTCTGGTCAAAAGTAAAGCATTTTTAAATAGTATAGCATAAAGTTCTTTGAAGACATTCCATGTGAAGATATCAAATGTTATACAGATGGCAAGTGTCCAGTCAACATGAGTGTGAGGAAATTTTACTAATTTCCAGTGGTTTTGTTTTGTCTTCAGATGCATATCATTCTAGGCTGAAATACTTAGTCAGTGCAAAAATTTGATAATTTAGGTGTGGCTACAGGAAAATGACAACTTCCTGTTAGGTAATTGGCACACTTGATTAAATAAAATGTCTCCAATTAATTCTTTTTCTTCTTATTTCTTGTTTTCTAATTTACCAGGTAAAAGATATTATAAATGAAGAGGAAGCCCAGTTCTTGAAGACTTTATCCAGAGGACAAAAACTTTTGATGAGGACCATTGGTAAACTGGGAGACTGTAAAACATTGCCAGGTTTGTACTAGTGATTGTTAGTCACAGTTTTGGATTTCTAAAGATTTTATTTAGAAAACTTTTAGGTTCTTTTAAGCATGTGTGATTGAGATTTTTTGAAACAAAATTAGTCAGTACTTTTCATTTGTAGGACTATCTCTGAAAGCCATTATATATAATTTCTAAAAAATAAGTTGATCTTGATTGTCATCTGAGTTTGGCTCCGTTCACATGACAAGTCTATTTTCTAAAAATCTATTTTCAATTTGCGGTATCTTGTGATCACGGTCTGTGCCCTGAATACCCTGTGGCGTAATTACTGGCAGCGCAAGCCAGTTACTTCCAAAGCTGTAATTAATTCTCGGCTGCGCTCGGAGTGATCACAAGATACCACAAATAGAAAATAGATTTTTAGAAAATAGATTTTTCATGTGAACGGAGTCTTAGACACATGACTTCCAGGTAGATGTCACCCTGCTGTCTGCTCTAAAAACCTCTCTTCTTTATTTTGTTTGGTCGTTTCTATTTAGGATTTTTTATAATTGAACAGATTTCACTTTCCAGTTTATCTTTGAATTATTTCATTTATGAAAAACATTTTTTCAGGTGATCTTGCCTGGCGTCTGTATGACACGTATGGCTTCCCTGTAGACCTGACTCAGCTAATGGTGGAGGAGAAGGGACTGGACGTGGACATGAACGGGTACGAAGACTCCAAGAAACAAGCTCAGGTAAATTAATTAGTAACATATAGTAGAGATTATAGTAGAGATGCTTTTTTACTTTTATTGATTATTATCATTATAATTATTATCATTATATATATATATATATATATATATATATATATATATATATATTTTTTTTTTGAAAACCTTCATGAAATAAATTTGATTGCAGTAAAAGCATCTGAAATTTTACTTGGAAAGTTACTTGGAATGTTCATTTAAATACCAAGGAGCTGGTATGAGAATAAGTTAAAACATGCTGATTTTTTTTTTGTACAATATTTTGAAGTAGGTAGATATAGAAACCAAGCAGGTTTACCATTTTATTGCAATAAATGTATCAATTTGCATTAGCACATAGCATCATTATACACAGGGTGTCTCAGTATACATGGAACACATTAATATGATAATGATTCATTACTGAGACAAGATAACATGTCCTGGAAGCCATATACTAAAATTTCTCAAAACTATCCAAGAATAAAGATTAAACATTTGGTTCTTGTTTGTTTTAGTTGACATCTCAGGCAGGTGGTGGTACAGTAGATGATCAGATCAGTCTGGATGTTCACGCTCTCAATGAGTTACAGAGTCAAGGTTTCCCACCAACAGATGACCTGCCTAAGTATAACTATACCTCTGATGAATCTGGCAACTATGGTAAATATTGTTTATTATATTTCTTAATTATTGGTTATTTAATTAAAATTTTTTTAGGTATTTTATTGCTTTGGTTGTCAGCCTACTTGACTTGTCTCACTTAAACATCTTATATTTTGCCAAATTTTCAAATTTAATAAAAAAAAATCATTTGAAAGTTTGATGAAGATTAATATTTATTGGCTGATGAAAAAAATAGACCCGTTTCTCCTAACAAAGTTCAAAAGTATGCATTGCATTCTTTAAAGTGATTTAGAAAATCTATTTATTACTGGCAAGTCATCATTGATGGGCTGCTGGATATTTTGCATCGTTATTTCCTCCAGTATTTGAATCCTGCACTGCCAAGGTCAAGGCCATCAGGATGAACAAGCAGATGGTCAGCGAGGTGGGCAGTGGTCAGGAGTGCGGCATTCTGCTGGACAGGACATGTTTCTATGCAGAGGCTGGTGGCCAGACGTATGATGAGGGGTTTATCACCAAGGAGGGAGATGAGGTTTGTGATCTCCTGAGAATGTCTTTGTCAAGAGATTGGTCTGCTTGTTCTGTGTGGCTATCTCATAATTATTTCTCTGTTAGAAGAAGGATTTGTTTGACTGGGACCTTTCAAATTATATGTGAAGATCCAGTTAAAGAAATGTTTTCTACATTTTTAATGTAATATAATGTAATGTAATGTATTGTAATGTGAGTTTGAATTCAAAATGAGACTAATTCTAGATTGTGATCATTATTTGCCTGGTAAAATGGTTTGGAGAATGAATTTGCTTGTTTCTATATAGATTGACAAGTAGTTGCTTCATAAAGACATGATGCTTTTTGTCTCCTTCCAGGAGTTTGAATTTGTGGTGAAGAACGTCCAAGTGCGTGGTGGCTATGTCCTCCATATTGGAAGTGTGGAAGGTACTCTGAAAGTGGGAGACACTGTCAAACTGGCCATTGATGAGGTGAGTAGGAAACATTGGATGAGGTACAGGGTTTGTAATGCCTACTTACTGGCAGAAAGCCCCCCCCCCCCCCCCCCACACACACACACACACACACACACACATACACACACACTTCTCCAAGATCAGTTGCTACTTAGTCTTAGCGTTCTGAGGATAATATTGTTTTAATATCTTAAATAATTTTGCAACAGAAAATCAATATAAATGAATTCAGTTACATTATAAGTCCAAGTTCTTCTCTTAATAAGATCATCTTGTTCTTTATGATTCCTTGAAAGTTGAAATAATATTTAAAACGATACTGTTACTTTCTCAGGGACGCAGACGGCCAGTGATGAGTAACCACACTGGGACACACATGCTGAACTTTGCCTTGAGGAAGGTGCTGGGGGAGGCTGACCAGAGAGGCTCACTGGTCGCCCCAGATCGTTTGAGATTTGATTTCACTGCAAAGGTGTGGAGTGCCTTCTTAACTTCCATGTGTAATTTTGTTATATGCTACCAGGAAGCATTATAGACAGTCAGTTGATTTTTAATGTGTCAGGATTAGCTATTTACACTTAGATTACATTTTTGGGTTTGCTTTAAAGCTTTTATTTATTGACGTTGATATTGTCACCAGTTACTGAAGAACTTATTTCCAGTTTTCTTAATTATAAGAATAAGTGCAAGACTTAGTACTATCCCATGCTTCATTCTGCTCCCAGGGTTTTGGTATTGATATATAAATATATTAATATAAGCATTTATCTCCTCCCAGGGCTCTATGACTGCTGCACAAGTGAAGGAAGTGGAAGAGATCACTAATGGTATAGCCAAGAAGAATGAGCCAGTGTATGCCAAGGATGTGGCTTTACCTATTGCCAAGTCTATCCAGGGACTTAGAGCAGTGTTTGATGAGGTCAGGAACGTGTGGTAGTAGTTACTGTAGTATGTTTAATAAGTTTTATCACTTTGGTGGATGAAAGAGATTAAAAGCTCTTTTGTCACAAGCTTAGTTGACTATGAAATTCCTCCATGTGTGATCTTGTATTTCATGTTTTTGTGACAACTTATTTTTAGGACTACAACTACAGAACTCTTTCTCGCAAACTAAGTTTTCACAATATTTTGGTTGCGAGCACCAGTTTTGATACTTTGAAATATCTCTTAGTGGTTTTAGTTCAACACACAGCTAATACTCAGTCTTTCACTGTTAATATACTGGAGTAATGCTCTGTGTTTCCAGACATACCCAGACCCTGTCAGAGTGGTGTCAGTGGGAGTTCCTATAGAAGACCTGGTGGCTGACCCGACAGGTCCCGCGGGATCACTGACCACAGTGGAGTTCTGTGGGGGCACGTAAGTGGCAGAATTCGTCTCATTTTCAGTGCGTCTGTGGTTTTATGTGATATGGAGTCATAAAATCAAAACGTTGAATAAAACAAGTATTGCAAGTTTTTATTTATATAGATACTACTGTCAGTGAATATTCTAGATATTTTCTGTTTTGAAGTTTAAAATTATCTATATAAAATATTAAATAAACATATTAAAAATACCACATTTCAAACATTCACACACTTCATGTTCCCCCCCCCCCCCCACCCCCACCCCCACCCCATCGTACCCCATCCCACAGGGAATTGTCACAGAGTTGCACATTAAATTACTGGATGAACTTTTTGGTCTTTTTCACAGATTGAAAATGCTGCTTTCTGACTTTCATTTTTTATCCCTTATGCAGTCATCTACAGCGCAGTGGTCATCTTGGTGACTTTGTGGTGGTGTCAGAGGAGGCCATTGCCAAGGGCATCAGGAGGATAGTGGCCATCACTGGACATGAGGCAGAAAAGGTAAATTGATAAAAATTCGGTAACTTCATCTTTTTAAATAACAGAGATAGATTGAATTAAAAATACAATTGTTTATGTTATATCTTTATCTCTATCTTGTACCTCACAGTTTTTGATCACTACCATGACCTTCCTTGGTGTGTGTTACTATAAGCTCATGTTAGCGTAGAAATTGAAAAGTTTAAGCTTATAATCAATAGACTTCACAGATGAATTACCATCAAAATATAATTCTTGACTTCAAAAAGGATTGGGTGACTTAGAAGCAACCCAGATAGCATGTCGCCGGTGGGCCGACGTTGGGCCGCCGACTCCAACTACGTCGGCCCACCAGCTACTGTCGCCGGTGGGCCTACGTTGGCCTGACCATCGGTCCAACGTTGGCCCACCAGCGACATACAGCTTGAGCGGCCCAACGTCGGCCCACCGGCGACAAGTAGCTGGTGGGCCGACGTAGGTCCACCGCTTTTATCTATTTTTTTATTTTATTTATTATTCATTAATTCATTGATTTATTAATTTTTGATAATTATATTATCATTATTATTGTCATATATAATGGACAAAACACAATGTAATATTTCAAGAGTGTTTATTCTTCTGTAATATTTCTTCCTTAAAATACAACAACGTGGCAAGTTATAATGGACCTTGAGATAAATATTAAAAAAAAAACCCATAAATTCTATTCCTAAAGTATAGAAAACATAGGTAATCTTCCACTATGAGATGTGGCCTCACCCCCTCCCCAAGCCATACCAGTTACACTTATCTTTCCTTGCAGTAACACTTTTAAAGTAACAAAAAACATTCATCTTACAAATCTTCAAACAACAGCATATATACAAATAACAATACTTAAGTTAACTCCATTCAACACTGTTACTGTACCCACATGGTAACAAATCTGTTTGAATGCATGCGCCTGTAGGTTTAAGCATTTAATAGGGTTAACAAATGGGAATTATTATTAACTGACTTTTGTCGTGTGAGTTATAAAAAGAAAAAAAAAGAATTCTTTTCATGATTTAAAACACACAGGGTTATCGTCTGTTTTAAGTTTCCAACATTTCATGTTAAATCAATATTTCAAATTGTATTTGTTTTTGATATTTCAGGCGCTACACAAAGCTGGGCTATTAGACAAAGATCTGGCAGCCTTGAAACAGAAAATTGAGCAAAATAGCAAAACGCAACAATTCACTCAGAAACAGCTGTCCACAGAGATAGTAAGGTTAACAGAGGTGAGGTCCAACAGTATTTGATTCATAAACCTTCTTGTCTGTATCCAATAACACTTGTGTGTATATAAGATATATTTATCACCTGAGTTGGGTTCAAACAAAATTTGATAAATAAAAACTTTGCTTCAGTATCCAATAACACTTGTTTGCATACTAAAAATATGTTAACACTAGATTCTTTTGATTACAATAAAAATCTTTTCTTCAATTTATTTTTATTCCTGTAATGATAATTTATTATTTATTTATTTATTTATTTATTTATTTATTCGTTTTCATCTATTCATAGGAAGCATCTCAGGCTACGATACCCTACTGGAGGAAAGACAATATAAGAAATGAGCTCAAGGGACTGAAGAAGGCCCTGGACGACTTGGATAAAGCCAGGAAACAGGCAGTGATGACAGAGGTATTAAACACTGTGCTCTTTAAGTTAGATCTTATTCCCTATCAGATTAACAGATTAACAGATTAACATGCCGCCTCCTGGCTTTGAGTAGAATACAGAAAAGCTGGTGATTATATGATAGATAAGTGATAGTTTTTATGCACTGACACATCACCTGTGTCTGTTTGTAATGCTGCATTCAAAGCCAAATGTGTAGGAGTACATGCAGGACAATGTAGATTATAATGTTTTTCACTTCAAAGCTCCAGATTCAAAGCTCCATATAATGTGATGATTCATACAACTTTCAAATGAAGCATAGATATAAACAGATATGCATTCTGATCAGAACAATATTTAATAAACTTTTTTATTGTTCAAACCATGTTCAGAGCCTTCTACTGGACATTTTGTTATTAAATATAAAATCATGATGGTCAAATTTAGAAGTGGCGGTGGCCAGAATAACAATTGTAATTTCAGATGTAGTTATGCTGATCAGTTCATTGTGTGCACATTGAGTTGCACTCTGATAATGTGTGATTTTGAAACCTGCTTAGCATTTAAAGACACTGATTGACATATTCGTATAATTCCTCTTTGTAGGTTGTTGAGGAAGCCAAGAAGATGATTGAGGCATGTCCTAACAAGCCTGTTGTCATCCACGAATTCAAAGCAGGTTCTAATGCAAAGGTACACAGTAACTACTTCCTGAGTCTGCTATAGTTTATTGCATTCTTTAATTCCTGGTTAATTTTTTTAATTACATAATATTATTATATTATATATGCAGAACACTGAATGATGGAGTTTCAAGTATAATAATAAATACAGCAAATGAAAGATTTGTAGAATATTTCTTTATAAGTCAAACAAACAAGAAAATATTTTACATATAAGATTCTATTCAGTTAGAAGTTAGGATGACCTATAAGCAAATACCCATACCCAAACACATGATAACAAATATTCACATCTGTCAAAACTTCTTTATGGGTAGAAGTATATATTTTACACCAGCAGTTATAATTCTCTACATTATGGTTTAATATCCAGGCCTTGGATGCAGCCATGAAGCAGTACAACAGTCTCTCCCCCCAGACGGCAGCCATGTTCTTCACAGTGGATGAGGACGCAGGGAAGATCATATGTATGAGCAGAGTGCCCAAGGTAATATAAAAAAAGTGACAAAATAATAATTTTTACGAAATTACTGGGCATTTGTTATTGCGGCAGCTTCATGGTTCTTGTAATCTTTAACCATTTGTAGTCAAAATGCCTCATTTATTCAGTGTGTTGCATGAGTTGGGTGTCACTCTTAAATATGTTAGCAAATTCTGTGGATTTTTTTTCAGGGGTGTGTTTGGGAATTCATTGTTTTTATCATTTAATCAGTGTCCATTTCCATATATAATCACTTTTCCTTTTATGCATAACAATGGCAACTCTTTCTACATCACCAAGTTGTCAAAATGCTACAGTAGTTTGGACAGAGCAAAGGTGTACAAAATTTGATTTGTTCAACGACTTTTCTGACATTGCAGGAGGTGTGTACGAAGGGTCTTAAGGCCAACGAATGGGTCCAACATTTGTCTGATACAATCAAAGGAAAGGGCGGAGGAAAGGACGTCTCTGCTCAGGCCACCGGTACCAACACCAGCGGGCTGTCAGAGGCCATGAAGATGGCAGAAGAATTCTCTACTATGAAGCTTGGGAATTGAAAAGAAATTAGTATAATAACAGTTGAGCCATAAGCAAATACTTTTATTTTGGATAATGAAGTCTTTGCTCTATAAAAGGTGAAAGAGGAATATGATGCTATGACAATAGAAAATAAATAAGCTTCATTTGGTTATGATCTGAAAACTCCTTGTTCCAAAAAATATGGAAGAAAAACTGAAAGTCTGAAAGAAAACTGAACCAGTTTGACTTGTGGTATTAGTAGTTATTCTCGAAAGATGGAAAGATTTCATACAGGGAAGTTTTTATGCTGTTAAGAATTTACAACTTACAAGTGAAAGTTCTAGTTCATACAAAATAAATGTTAGTATCAATCTAACAAGTATGTCTAAGCAAGGAAGATTCATGTCAGTGAACTACAGTAACTGTTGAGAAGTAAGCATTTTTGGTATGAAACCAGGTCAG
Source organism: Lingula anatina (assembly GCF_051362555.1). Taxonomy (NCBI): domain Eukaryota; kingdom Metazoa; phylum Brachiopoda; class Lingulata; order Lingulida; family Lingulidae; genus Lingula; species Lingula anatina. The sequence continues at coordinate 25,696,768 of NC_141770.1, read as the reverse complement.
TATACGTGGGGCATGTTCTTCTAGCAGAAGACGTTCAGGGCTCTGTAACTCAAAATCATTGCAAATTGCAATAGCGATATCACCTTTCGAGGCTATTATATGAGGTTAGTAAATGCCGAGTTATGGAATAGAGACACTTGCGCTCAGCGTAATTCGCGATCCTTCAAGTTACAGAGCCCAGTTCTGTTTCTCCTCAAGGTCCCAAAATGATCAGGGTGTATAATATCATTCTCCTATTTATGTAGCAATTCATCTGATATTGAGAACATAAAGAATTATGTGGAATATATTCATTCACTTGAGGTACATGTGCAGTACTATGATTCTTGATATTGGAGCACAATTATATTAATGATGTTTGTCCTATTTCATTTTTTCCTTTGGATGCAAGTTGTCTGTTTCAGCATGAATGTAAAGTACTGTTGGGTCATACACCCCATTTCCATAGATTAGATCGACCTACTTTAGATCGACCTAACTCCCTGGGGGTTCACACTAAATAGCTGTCAGCCGGGCAGACACGAAAGTTAATTACCCTCTTACAGCTTGTAGTAGGTGGGACGGACATTAAAGTCGGATTATCTGGAAGTAATCTAGTGAGACTCCCCGCGGGGATAGATCGATCTAAAATCTATGGGAATAGAATGTTGTTAAAACTCCATATGCCATATCATTTCATTGTATTAATCCATTCTTTGCCAAAATAATGCTACTGTTGTTACAAACTGAAGATGTAGTAAAATGTATTTCTGACTAAAGATTTAATGACTTTAAAAGATGCATGGTCTTTGATGTTTTTTTCTCTCTCTCTAAAAGATTACTAAATATTTTATTCTTGGCTTTGATTTTTTTCCCCTCAACTTTCCCCTATTACAATACAAAACAATCAGACCAGAACAATTGCTATTTTTGTTCTAATATTTATTAATGCATAATCTTCATGAACGTATCAAAAGCAGCAGTTGTGGGAATGAGGCTAAACTTACTTCTACCACTAAAAAAGTAAAAATGGTGGTGGGGAAACTATTCCTCTTATATGCAGGAATACTTGCATTAAAATCCACGAAAGCATGATCATGTGTTTTTATGCTCATAAGTCTTTGATGTACAGAAAGCGAAAGGCCCCAGAAGTCCAGCTCCTGTAAAAGCAAAGTTAAGTACAGATTTTCTGGTAATAAAAAAATTGCACTTCTCTTTTTCCTTTTACATCATGAAGCTTTTGGTCACCTTGTGGTATTTCAGTTTTTTACTAAAATTTAAACATCATTTGAAAAAATTGAAAATTACAAGTTACGATGAGTTTTTCTTTTTTGTATCAATCAAAAAAATTCCCTTTCACTTTACTTTTCTTTAAAACTTTTTCCTCCAAACTCAGCAAATCTTACAAAACAAATTTTAAAATGTTTTAAAAATATACTTCTGTTAATTTGTATAGAAAAAATCCTTCATAATACTACAATATATAAGTATTTAAAAACCTTTTAAATAGTTTTTCAAATTTATATGACATATAACAAATGAGAAGTCCCATGCAAGTAGAAAAAACAAACATCAAATTAATTTACCAAGTCGTTGCTTTACATTATGAAAGAGTTTAAAGTAAATGTGAAATATTTATAAAAACTCCTCAGTTCTACTGATATGTTGAAATAAATTAAGCAGAGAAAATGTTTATGCACTTCTCTGTCGGTGACATGACTTAAAGCATGTGACATCTGCTGTAATAAAACTTAATCCCAGACCAATCACGGTCCAAGATCTCCAATCACGGTCCAAGAATTCCCAACTTCTGGCTTTTAAAACCCTTTCTAATCATTCTGAGCTGTTTAATCCTGTAACTTACATCTCAATCTAAATAGATCATGATTTATAAAATACACTGGTAAATTATGCAATAGAAGAACACAAGAGGCAGGACTCATACATCAAAGAATTTTCGAGATGTGAACACAGAAAAAAGGGTCATTATGTGTCAATACTAGCGACTTGGGGTATTGCACTAAATAAGACTATTTTCAAAACGATCTTAAAGAAATAACCTGTTACTGCTATATCACTTAGATATGACAATACCAAATTCACCCAACTAACTTTCCCATTTTTAAATACCAATCAGCTATTTGTCAAAATCATCAGTTGCCTCGCAAATGCAATTTTATCAGAATTTATGTGATGATGTTTAAGAAAAAATGTTGCAGTATCGTTTGCATATCCAGACCCCCCTTCCTCTCATACTTTCTGTAAATTTTCAAATGAAAACAAGTGGAGATAAATGAGGCATAATATTTTTACCCTTGTGCCTCTCTTGTATCCATTTTCCACTTTCAAAAAAAATCTAGGATCCACCATGTGTGTGTGTGGGTAATAGCAAGCAGCACAGCCTAGCAGACCTATGCCCTTCAACTTGGCAGCTACACATCATTTTTTGCCTTGATATTATTCAATTAATATAATTCCTATATATTTTACATAACACAGCATTCTTTTGACTTAGATATGAACACAGTTTCAATTATCTTTTCTATAAAGAAATATCAGCAACATTTTCCTTTCTTCTCCTCTTTTTCATGTAGTTTCTTTGCATTCTGGTGGCCATCTTTTGGCTTTCCTGAGAAGTCTGCAGGCAGTCTAGAAACTGAATGGAAACCATTTTGACAATATGGATCTGTCCAGCATGAGCCCAAGACAACTTTAAGAACAATTTACCCTCATAAATATTTCATTATTCTACTGGGCTATAAAAATCTAACTGTTTAAAAATAATTAAAAAATTAAAGGAAACTTACCTGTAAGTTGATGTTTGATTGTAATTCTATGAGACAATTATAGGTGAGGAGATGAAATGAGAATGCACAGTGCGCATGCGCATCAGGTTTTAAAGCATTTTAGCATGATTTCTTCAGAAGTTTATATCAAACTTCATTCCCTAGCCTGCATTGGTATATATTATCATATAAGTTACGTAATTAGGGAGGGTGGAAGAGGCACGAGTGACTGATGCGCATGCGCACTGTGCATTCTCATTTCATGACAAACCAATTTAATTGTTCCATATAGAATTATGTATCATCGCAACTATTTGTCTCAGTTAACTTCACAAAACTTACTTTTATATTTACAAAATCACTAGTTTTAATTAAAATGTTGAGTCATATTGCCAAGGCAGTCTTAGGGTTAATTCCATATGACTGTTGTTCTATGTAGATTGATCCAACTCCCAGGAACTCAGATTGATCCAACCCCCAGGAACTCAGATTGATCCAACCCCCAGGAAGTCTCGCTAATGCAATCAATTAAACAGATTAATATGCCGTAAGCCTCCTCTTGTTTTCATCATGCTCGTATGATCACCAGCTTTTCTGCCAATAGGAGGCGTGCTAATCTGTTCATCTGACTGCATTCAGCAAGAGTCCCCACCTAGTTTGCTCTATCTACATAGATTCATTGAGAATGAGACATTAGCAGACTAACCCTTGCTCCCTTTGAAAAAGGTAACATTTAAAAAGAGTGTAATAGTAGCATTAATCTATGATCTTTCACACATTTGCATTAAATACCAAGCCTCTCTGGACACCTACTTATTCTAGTGAATAGCTCCTTGATTCCACTGTCATTTTTAGCACTGGTCTCAATAAATATGGCCTGAATCTGCTCAGCATACTGCGCTGCCTCTGGGGAGGGAAAACAAAAGATAAGAAAAAGAGGCATGTCATTAACTATCACTTTCAGTAGCAGTATAAGCATCAATTGACTATGTCTATCTACATGGATGTCTAGCAGTATGCTTTAATTATGTCTAAACTCTCACAACTAAGTTTCTCTTCTTTTTTATTTGTTATTATTATTATTAATTAATTAATTAATTAATTTTTTTTTTGGGGGGGGGGGGGGCTTTATTTCAGACAGGGACTTTATTTATGTTTACTTAAATCAATCCTTCCTACCAGTATGGTGAAAAATGGGAGCTGAAAGAAAGATTTTGTTTTTGAAGAAAGGGCGGCTACAATCCCCCCATATCCACCTACTGAATCCTTTCTTTTATTTTGTTATTCACGTGTTTGGCATATCCTAGGGGGCTATGCTGGTCAACATATCAATAACAGGTGGGGCTGTCATTGTGCTAAGGTGCCAATTCTACTGTTGAAGTACCTGGAAGCAATTTTCAACCACGCCTAAATACTTCTCATTGGGTGCCGATAGCAATCGGTTTGGTCACTAACCGCTGCAGAAAAAACAATCTGGTGCCATAAATCTTCGAAAACTTCTTTCAAACAGATATCAGACAGTCTTGTTGATGAAGGTTGAATGAAAATTGGTCTAATCTAATGTAATTACAGATGAAATCAAAACAGTGCCTTTAAGAAAATCGGTTGCACATCTGTTTATCACTCATACACATTAAATTCCTCTTTTCCATTAGAAATTTTCTGATGCGACAAGTACCAGACCAGATAATAAGAAATGCCATGAAACCATGATGTGATGTTATCAGCAAAATGTCCACTTTTTTAAAGACAAATAATGTCTACGAAAATCATACGATAATAATATGACAACCAGTTTAACATAAAATCATTTTTCAACCAGATTATGAATAGTCAGGCTGTTAATAAAGGTAATATATAACCTGAATATTGAGTGTCGAGAAACTTGTCATTGCATATGAATGTCATTTGGTCAAGGGAAAGATACTAATTTAATGTCAATTAATATCACTGTGACTCATTTATTTCAAAAACCCCAAAACACAAGTTAGATCTCAAAGAAAAGCATCACAATCATTCTGGAATAATAGCAGGTATGTACATAATTGTTTTTCTTACTGTTGATCCAGTTATAATCTGAGTAGCTGAACAAGAAGCTGGGACAGCAACTGAACCCTACCTTTCTTGGTGACCTCTCTAAGATCCTCCAAGTCACTTTTATTACCAGCCAGTGCTATGATGATGTCCTTAGGTCCGTAGTTGGCCAGTTCTCGTACCCAACCCTTGACCGCATCAAACGTGTCCTGGACCAAACAGATGGTTTATTAATAATAATAATAATAATAATAATAATAATAATAATAATAATAATAATAAATCAATTTAAGTTAATTGAAACATTTAGTCAACCATTTAACAGTATTACAACAATTTCTAACATGACTATGACAGTCTTCTTGCAGATCTTCTTAACCCAGTCTAGGTACATGTACGGTAAAGTCTTGAAAATTTCGTCGTTCTTGAAAATTTCGTCGGCAGACGATTTTCCGCCGAGGTAATTTTTTTCCCTTTGAAAACTTCGTCGACCTTGAAAATGAGGTACTCTATAATTTTTGAAAAGTTCGTCGCCAAATATGGCCGCGTTGTCCAGCTCAAACATGAAGGTAATGCGTCAGTTGATTCAAGACAATGATACGATCAGGATATCATTGCCGATAACACTCTCAATGGGAGATAGGAACAATAGTGCGCCCCTGCGAGCGGTTACTCACAATATAGGTGGTTAAGATGTGAATTCCCGTTCTTAATTGCGGGAACGTCGGCCTTTTGTCTCATTTCTATTACCTGGCTCAAGGTGCGTTATCAAGCCGGCAAATAGAAGTCACAGGCCGCGGCTTTGTCATTCGTAACGCCGTTATTGTTATCGGCGGCTGTCCTAAATAAGGAAGACACTATGAAAAAATCAAGATATTATCTCGAAGGGAAATGTACCCGTCACTTCTATTCATGTCCATGTTCAATTTAGGACCATTTTACGATTACCTGGCTCGTACATGGAGATCGTTCGCAATGCGAATGGGACAAGATGGCAATTTTCATATCTTCAGCGGAGAATCTTGTGCGTAATATCGTCAACAGATCGTTCGTGATCCAAACGAGATGAGAAGATAATTTTCATATTTGTAGCGGACTCCGTTCGCGTAAGATCATCAGCGGAAGATCGTTTGCGATTCGAGAGAGACGAAAAGGCAATCTTCATATCTTCACCGGGAGATCGTTCGCGATGTAAGCGAGAATAAAATGCACTTTTCATATTAGTTCAAGGGAACTTCGTTCGTGAAAGATCGTCAGCAGGAGATCATTATTTTAACCCCCCTCCCCCTTTAAATTTTATAAATAGCATATATTTTTCATTTTATCTTTAACCCCCCCCCCCCTTCTCCCGCTCACGGCATATATTCAGCGGAAAATAGTTCGCGTTAGATCGTCAGAGGGAGATCGTTCGGGATCCGAGCTCGACGAAAAGGCAATTTTCATTTCATCATCGGGAGATCGTTCGCGATGTTAGCAAGAATGAAATGCAATTTTCAAATTAGCTCAAGGAACAAAAGATCGTCAGCGGGAGATCATTATTCTAACCCCTCCCTTTGAATTTTATAAATAATATAAATTTTTCATTTTATCTTTAACCCCCCCTTCCCCGCTCACGGCATATCTTCGGCGGAGAATCGTTCGTGTAAGATGATCATCGCCAGATCGTTTGCGATGTAAGCAAGAATGAAATGCAATTTTTATGTTTTTTCAAGGGATTTAGGGAACTTCGTTCGCGGAAGATCGTCAGCGGGAGATCATTATTTACCCCCCCCCCCCCCCCCCCCAAAACACACACACACACACACACTTTGATTTAAAAACATTTTCATTTTATCTTTAATCAGCCCCTCACCCGCTCACGATATATCTTCGGCGGAGAATCGTTCGCGTAATATCCTCAGGACTTTGTTCGCGTAAGATCATATCAGAGGGAGATCGTTCGCGATCCTAGCTTGACGTAAAGACATTTTTCACGTCGGGAGATTGTTCGCGATGTAAGCAATAATAAAATGCAGTTTTCATATTAGTTCAAGGAACTTAGTTTGCGAACGATCGACAGCGGGAGATCATTATTTAACCCCCCTCCCCCTTTGAATATTATAAATAATATATATTTTAAATTTTATCTTTAACTCCCCTTCCCCGCTCACGGCATACATGTATCTTCGGCGAAGAATCGTTTGCGTAATATCGGCAGGACTTTGTTCGCGTAAGATCGTCAGAGGGAGATCGTTCGCGATCCGAGCGGGACGAAAAGCCAATTTTCATATCATCATCGGGAGATCGTTCGCGATGTAAGCAATAATAAAATGCAGTTTTCATATTAGTTCAAGGAACTTAAATTGCGGAAGATCGTCAGCGGGATCAATTATTTTAACTCCCTGTAATTTTTTAGGAAGTTACAGATGATAATTTTAGAAGGCCTAACACTCAATCCTGGGAAAAGTCCTACCTGCAACAAACGTTGCCAACTGCGTATTTTTTTAAAATCCAGGTTATGTGCAAGGAGGCAATTAGGCTTATCTTGATCCTTTTCCTCTATCAGGAGGTATGTTTCTTACCGGGTACAGTAAGTCAAATATAACTTAATCGAGATGCAGTAATAAATAGATTATTATTTACCACCAGAAAACGACTTAGGAAGTAGTAATAAATATCCCGCAATATATGAGGATCAAAGATAACAGCCGCTAAGGATAAAAGCCCAAAGGCCGGATTTTTGAAAATTTCGTCATACCCAGGAGTCGGGGAGAGGTAATTTTGAAAAATTAGTCGGATTTACACAATTAAAAATATTAATTAATTTTTAAGCGACGAAATTTTCAAGACTTTACCGTATATATCCATAACCCAGTCTAGGTATATATCTATAACCCAGTCTAGGTACATGTATATATCCATAACCCAGTCTAGTTGTACCCATAACCCAGTCTAGGTATATATCTATAACCCAGTCTAGGTATACTCATAACCCAGTCTAGGTATACCATAACCCAGTCTAGGCATACTATAACCCAGTCTAGGCATACCATAACCCAGTCTAGGCATACCATAACCCAGTCTAGGCATACCATAACCCAGTCTAGGTACACTCATAACCCAGTCTAGGTACACTCATAACCCAGTCTAGGTACACCCATAACCCAGTCTAGGCTTACTTCTAACCCAGTCTAGCTGTAATACCTACCCTCTTGGTGACATCATACACAACAATGGCTGCAGATGCACCTCTGTAGTACATAGGAGCTAGTGCTCGGTACTGGTTGAAAGAGAAAAAATACTGGGTTTTTACTTTCATACTTAAGAAAAAACATGGGTAAAAATTGAGCTAAGACATATAAATTGTGTTCCAGAAGTTGTGTCACAGTCTGACACCATACCATGTAGCAACAGCAAGTACAGAGTTTTGCCATAAGCTAAAATATGTTTATCTTATCTTATTAATTATTCATTAATCCTAAATAAATTTCACCTTACATTTTATGATCTGACTGAAATGATCTAATTGTTTTGCTGACCCAAGATCACAGATAGGCATTTAGTAATCACATTTTCAATATTTTCATGGCTGCTTATTAGCTGAAGTCTGAAAATTTACAAATTAAGCTACAAGATGGAAAACAAATGTTTAAACTTATGACATGCAAGTTTTTACCCTCTCCTGTCCTGCCGTGTCCCAGATCTGGAACTTGACTGTCTGCTGGTCAACCACCAGAGTCTTGGTCATGAAGGAGGCCCTAGGGGAAAATGTAGACTGATTAATGTTAATCATTTCAACTCATGAAAGAATTCAAAATATCCTGGGGCCCATTTCACGAAGCTCTCGTTAGTTAGCAATTGATCGTTAGCCTCTCGTTAGTTAATTTAACTTAAAAGAACTTCACAAAATGGGCCCCTGACTGTATACGAAAAATCGAATATATGTAAATTTAGGAAAAAAACACTTGTCAAACAAATGTATTCAAACTCCCATCCCACCCTTTTTCTCTAACTCAAGGAAATAGCAGCATAATCTTTTTTTATTTTACCTAATTGATAAATGTTAGCCAATAGCCAACTGTTACAAAGTTGACTTTACAAAATAAATTTAAAACAAATAAATAAAAAATAAAAAACTCATATATTGCACATACATTAGAGAAACTACAATAACCAATATAAAAACAAGAACAGGAAATTGTGATTTATATGCATACACTCAGTAAATTGCTTTCGGCACAACACGCCCCATCCCTATCTTAACGCATCTTCAGTAAATCATTATGATCCACTTACCCTATAGTCATTTCTAGGCCTTGTTTGAAGGTATCAGATACAAATCTCAACACAATGCTAGATTTTCCTACCCCAGACTCCTGTAAAGCAAAATGAATTTTAACAACAAGCCATATGCTGAAAACAAATCTAGTCATTTTTTTTTTTTTTTTTTTTTTTTTTTTTTTGTTCAAGCTATAAATGTATAAGGAGCATTGTTGCAAAAGAAGTAGGCAGAATTAGGTTATATGCAAACACCAGTACTTATGGTCATTTATATACACAGTCTACCATATGGTCCAGAGGGCCCAGAGCAGGGCCAGGTATATGGTTCTGTACAGCATGACTGGAGGGCACACACACACACATGGTAAAATATATGAGAGAAGGACCAACACATATTGGGACATGCCAGAGTATGTACCAGTATACAGGACATAGGTCCCACAGTTGGGTCCACTGACGTGGTGTAACTCATGACCAACCTCACCCCCCACCATCACATGCACACACACATGCAGACACACACGCACAGACTGATCAGTCACATATATTTGCACCATGGTAGTTGTTGAGAAGAAAAAATCCAAACATGATGCATGAATGGCAGTTACACGACATCTGGGTGGTTTGTCCCTGACCTCTGCTGTGGTATAAGACAGACATAACAACAGTCATCACAGAGGTATAGGTAACATCTACTCATGCTCCATACTTTGCATACACAGTATAACATATGACCCCAAAGTTCCCTCTTTTGAGGTCCAAGTACATTGTATACTATAACACTAACTTTGATGTTCTACAATAGTCAACATATCAGCAGGATTAACTTCTACATGTATATTACAGTATGTAACTCTCGCAGACCCTCAAGAACAACCATGTTGTGTATTAATTAGCAACAGCTAGGTCTGTAAGAGCATGATTTAATATCTGATGGCAATAATAAGTCAGTCTAAGACAGTGTTAACACCTGTATACAGGCCTTCCCAACTACCAGACTCGGCACCTACGGGTCCAGTATAAACCGGTTTATCAGACCACACTACCCGTTTTCAAGGTGTGTGTCAGATCGCATTACAAAGTATCAGCCACAACACCGATTTTGCCTGGTGCGCGATGTGATAGCAATGATCCTAAGCGGGGTTGGAAAGTAGTGCATCTCATCTAGATTCATGCGCTGCTGCAATTTTCTGTTTATGCTAAAATCTGACAGTACCGCAATTTTTAACATAAAATTTAGGTTCGGACATAGCCAATGATGTTTTGTAAATAAGAACTTGCAAACTTATATATATTAATTTAGAAAAGTAGACCTAATTTTGATAGCGGAAGCATATTCTGTCGGGGGTTAAATATTTTCATGACTACCGGGATGGACGAGATTGAGGGCAGGGGTAATCCTAGAGAGGGGTGAGAAACGTCCATTGTTCTCGTCAGCGAGGCTGTCCTTTTTCAGGGTTTGTACGCACGGACAGAAAACTTAAGTATTGTGGGAACGTTACTAATGAAGCCACTGGTAGTACTAGTAGATATCAGCCTGTAGTCTTGAACAAGCGCCTCGATGACGAGTGAACAGTTGTCAAAAACAAAAGACCGAGGTGTGGTAGTTCAACTACTGTTCATGCGTGCCGCAACGACCAAACCTAATTGCTCCTCAAGGTCACAAAACAATAACCTGTACTGATGGCTAGGCTCGTCTTAATCATATAAGTCGCGCGTTTCCACCCCCTGATTGAGGGATTCGTCTGTTGTATTCATACGACTCCTACTTGACGCAAACGAGGCGCGATACCCGGATGACAGGTAGGCTTACAGAATTTGTGATAGGGTATGATACTCTTTTATGCGATCTGACACACACCTTGAAAACGGGTAGTGTGGTCAGATATACCGGTTTATTCTGGACCCGTAGGTGCCGAGTCTGGTAGTTGGGAAGGCCTGGTATATTTCCACATACACATACATGCAGAAGAATTCACAAAAATACTGACCCATTTCTTCAGTAGATAAAACGTTAATGAAGACCACCCCAAGGAAGTAAAAGCATATTTAATAACTACCGGGTACTGGGAAATCAACTACTGTATAAATGAGCCATACATTAAAGACAATACCAATAAATACATGGACAGGGCAACTGTTACCCACAAGCCTAATTTTTGACCTGACTTGCCTTCCCTTTCGTTATTATATTCACCACTGCATGTAATAGGAACAAAACTACCAGTACAGATACAGGTGCATAGCACTACATGTACATATACTGTATGTAAACTTTATAAAGCGACCTTAACGCCAAATGATGCTTTTTGCTGAATACAGACGCATTAATCATCCTTGTCATTACAAACGTCGAAACTGTGCACCTATTATAATACTTTTCAGGCACGATGTAAAATCAGTAATTTCCCAGCTTAATTTCGGACTCATTGATCGATTATTTGATACTGAAAACGTGAAAAACTTACCCCCAGTAAACACACTTTCACTTCTTTTACTGATGTTACTTCATACATGGCTTATCTTCTCCTTACTTGTTTTTTGCCTTGGTATCCCTTACTTCATAGTATAAATCATAATTAGCTTAGAGATAATATTCTAACTAACATCAGAGACTGATCACAAAGTCACGTTCTTGGTAAACAAACGTCATTTTCACATTCCGCCATTTTGTCCACAATTAGGTCATGGTGCTGTCATGTGACACCAATTGATTTGACCTCTGATAACCATCCCTATCAGTTGAGACCCGCGGGAAAAGCTTTAAATCGTAATTTGATAAACATGGCCAAAACGGTCCATCTCTTTAATTTTTAAATACTTTACTCCTAACTTTCTATGTATATATCGAATCAGGAATGAATAAAACCACGTTCGTTCACTTTTTCAAAAGTTTTACCTACTCAAGTTTCTGTACACAACGTGTAGAACATTTTCTATTTATTCCGATAACGTCTTTAAGTTCTGCCCGTGTATTATTAACCTTAAAGTTTAATAGTGAAATCTGCCCGACTTGGTCTTGCAAAATCTGAACAATACCCTTCTCTTTTTTTTTATACATATATTTTCACCTCCGCCAAGGAGGTCGTTTTCACCCCTGTTTGTTTGTTTGTTCGTTTGTCTGACATCAACATAACTCAAAAAGTTTTGGACCGATTTTGATGAAAATTTCAGGAGCGGTCAGAAGTGGGCCAAGGAGCAGATAATTAGTTTTTGGTGGTGATCCGGATCAATAACAAAAAATTTAGGAGTTAAACGGCATTGGATGGAGACTTTGCTGCCTTGGCGGAGGTCTGCGCTCTCCGAGTGCTTTTCTAGTTACATATTAACCCATTACAGTGACGTCATATTTGCTCCGTAACACTCGTCCAGCGGCCATTCTGGAGGGAAAGAACGACGGGGAATAGTAGCGTAAATATAGGTGAACCAAATAAAATGAAATAATCTTCATATCGTGATCAAGTACACCAAAAGGAAAATAGTATATACATGTGAGAACTTCAGCTGATCAGCGTGATCGACCCATATTAACTCAAGACAGTCCAAAGACGTGAAATCCTGACCTACCCCTGTATCCCAACATCGTGGAATGTTGTCAGAAGCTAGTTCAGTTATCTTGTACTTCATTTTTCTTGTTCATTGGGTAATAAAAGTTATAGTTTTAGAGTTTACTGTGTAATCATAAGTTCAACCTTTCATAGAAGCACCTTTGTACATAAAGGATAAATTTGAGCTGACTATCGGGATCAACCCTTACGGACTCAAAGAAGACAGTATGCAGGGTTGTGACAAGAAATATTGCTGTCAGATATGATTTAACTGTACATCATGAAGCTGTCAGAAATTATTTCAGCATTCTTGTGCTTCATTTTGGTTCATTAGGAAGTATTTGTAACATGACTGTTGTTTGAGAGTTCAATATTTTACCATGAATTCAATCATTCACAGTAGCAACATTGTTAGCATTTTATTATTAGTCCAGACCTTCACAGAAGCAATGTATTTTTCAAACTTATGACATTCAATGTAACATAACAACAAGTCAGTTCATGAATTGATCTTTATTTGATTGAAAATATAGAAAATGCACATTTTGTATGGATAAAAGTAAACATAAAATGCAAAACACTGTTGCACAATTCAATGACAGATTATCAGGGTCCCTTTCCTTTTGGTTGATAACACTGACATGAAAAATATTTCCATACTTTTAATGATGCAATGCAACATGTACATAAGCATATCAAGTCGAATCAAGCCACCATAATTTGAGAAACCTGTTTAGTATATTTTTAATCTATGTCTAGAGAAATGCTTGATTGAAGACTCACAACTGATATGTGGTGTGTGGGTATGTACATATAAGGCCTTAGATGGTGTTACTAAGCAGTTTGTAATTTTATTTAGGAGAATTCCTCAACTGGTGGTCACAATTTAAAAATGCACAACCTACATGTACAACAGCCATCTGTTTCTGCATATCAGACCATCTGTGGGAGGTGCACCATACAAAATTTTATATTTCTTGCAAACTTTTCCATTTAGCTTTTAAAAATATGAGAAAGAAAAAAAGTGTTTTCATTTCTTCTTGTGCTTCTGCTCACAATTCTAAATAAATAGAAAACCTGTCCTTGTTGTATGCAAGCTATCAGGATAACAACTTTAAAACAACAAATGAACAATTAAATAAATAAACAAATCCAATTAAATAACTCCTGTCATGCACTGAATTTCACTCTCCTGATGTTCAGATCCTGTCTCCTCAGCTGGTCACAAAGATATAAGAATATTTTTCGCTGCTTCTACCTTGTGTGCCATCTAGCTGCCTTTTGTACCTGTCACCTTTTTTTTTTTTTTTTTTTTTTTTTTTTTGATAACCAAGATTTATGTGCACCCAATCATTCAGTGTGGCTTGGTGGGAAAATGTCAGATCAATTTCCTAAATGTAAATTAACAAAAAAAGGTAACAATAGTTATTTTTATTCATATTGTAACTTGCATCATAATACAGTAGGAAAACACAGAATTCAACATTTTTCAAATTCATTTCATTAAGTTCATTCAGTTAAATGGTACCTGAGCTAGAATATATACTTACAAAACAGATTTACTCTTAACACTACACTAAATCTAAAATCAAGCCACTAACTTCCAAATACACATGACACAGGTAATTGATTTAATTGGCCCAGCTGAGCTGTGTACATTGTACTGTAGCCTTGACACTAATTGACAATAATGCTAACCAGGTATTAAAGAGGTAGATGACAGCAGATAAAATCCAAAGAGCACCATAACTGATAACAAATTACACCCAAGGCAATAAGTGAGTCTTCATAATGAAAGTCGAAACCCTGCCTGAGCATTTCCACACGTTTTTACAACACACTCTCCACCAAGACTTTGGGCACTACTAATATGCAGTGTACGTGCGCTCATATCTTATACACCTCGGTCATTGGTTTTCTACTTTTTTCTTTTATGGTAAAGGCTGCACAGCTGGGTCTTCATTCTTTGCTGTAAAATAAATTACTTTTATCCTTTACTTGTCCGATGAGTCGATTCAAAGCCACTCCTCAGTCTCTCCTCCGTTTACGGTTTTCGTCCCTACACCTTGGATTGTTACCACTGCAGGCAGTCTGTGAACGCTTGTTAAGTTATTTATCTTCTCTCTATCATATACCCTGCAGTAATTCATCATTTTACTTGGTTTAATATCAAAGAAAACACAGAAATTAAATGCTAAATTGTACATGTAGACATGATCATGCGCAGCAGATGATTCCGGTCTCCCTCCAGTATGGCTGCCGTTTGTTTTGATGACGAGGGCTACAATGGGTTAATATGACATTATTTTATCTCACAAAACTCAACTGTGGTATTAAATAAATAAATAAAATATAAGTTTTAAATCTAATATGTTTCTTCGGTTAATTTTTTTAATTCATTTCATCATTTACAAAACTAAACTGTTAATAAATACATGTAAATAAATAACAGATAAGTTTTAAAACAATCTAATATTCGTTTATTTGGATTTTTTATCGTTTTTATTTATTTCATCACTTTATTTTTTTTTACATTTGATTTTTCTTCGATATTCCTAACAGACCAAAATACTTATTCGTAAAACCAAGCATAAACAAAAAGTACACGTGTAAATATATACAAAAGAAGTGTAAATTATGAAGAAAACAGGTTTTACATATGGGGGGTCAATTCTGAGTATGTATAATCAACCCTAAAGAGTCTATCTCCCTCTTCTAGCTCAAGTCAAATTTTTTCAGATAACACCAACACTTTCATGTTTGACATTTTTATTTATTTTACTTATATTGACCAAAGTTTCACTAGACATACACATTTACATATACAACATCACATTTCAATATGAAAGGCTTTGACATTCAGTTTACAGCACACTTTAAATACAAAAACAAAATAATCACTATCAATGTGCATTATGAAGTGTAACACACTAATATGATATAAATGATATATCTGAATAAGTACAAAAATACCAGTAACTGTATTCATAGCTCTACTATCAAACTATGTACAACTAGAGGATCAGAGAGGCGATACCGCCTCCGAATATTGTACCACCAGCTGGAGCAAGCGCATTTGTATAGACCCCGACATACACAAAATAAGGGACACAGCCACCAGTCTTATGCTTGACAAGCTATAAAAATGCAATCAACAAGAATTTTCAAAATACGCAAAAAATATATATAACTTAAAATGGTACAATCAAAGTTAAGTTCATCGTATGGTAGGTCAAAGGTCAATTTCAAGGTCACAGTAAATTGCCAGTATCTGACTTCCTATTCAACTTCAATAGTAACTATGGACTTATCTCTGCCAGGTTTGGAGTTAAAAGAGAAAGAAATTAGCAGAGTTCAGTTCATGATTATAAGTAGGTCAAAGGTCAATTTCAAGGTCACACTTAGATTGCTAGTATATGACTTCCTATTCAAGTTCAAAAGTAACTATGGACCTATCTCTGCCAGTTTTGGAGATATGAGGGACTAAATGTTATAATTTTGGAGTTACCATAATGTGCCATAAATTTCCTACAGAAAAAATTAATTAAAATAAAGAAAAGGTCATTTTGGTCAAAATTCTTGAAATGGGAGGTGCTCTGAAGTTCCAGATGTTCTAATTTGATGAAATAATGTCATTTTTGACCACAAGTTGTCTGCTTTGCCAAGCCTTATTCCGGAGTTCAAAATTTATTATCCATTACTGTACTGCACATTTTGCTTTAACCACCAATATGTACTTTTTGATACAGCTTAACTTTGGAGATAAAAGGGAAGCAAAATTTGCAAAGTTCAGTTCATGGTGAAAAGTAGGTCAAAGGTCAATTTTAGAGTCACATTTAGATTGCCAGTATATGACTTCCTATTCAACTTCAATAGTAACTATGGACCTATCTGTGCCAGTTTTGGAGATAAAAGGGAAGCAAAATTTCCAAAGTTCAGTTCATGGTGAAAAGTAGGTCAAAGGTCAATTTCAAGGTCACAGTAAGGTTGCCAGTATATGACTTCCTATTCAACTTCAATAGTAACTATGGACCTATCTCTGCCAGTTTTGGAGATATAAGGGACTAAGGCTTCGTTCACATGGAATGTCTATTTTCTAAAAATCTATTTTCTATTCACGCTATCTTATGATCACAGTCTATGCCCTGAATATCCCGCCGCGTAATTACTGGCAGCGCGAACCAGTTACTTAAAGTAACTTATAGTAACTGGCTAGCGCTGCCAGTAATTACTCCGCGGGATATTCAGGGCACAGACCATGATCACAACACATGCCGCGAATAGAAAATAGAATTTAGAAAATAGACATTGCATGTGAACGAAGCCTAAATGTTATAATTTTGGAGTTCCCATAATGTGCCATAAATTTCCTACAGAAAAAATTAATTAAAAAAAAGAAAAGGTCATTTTGGTCAAAATTCTTGAAATGGGAGGTGCTCTGAAGTTCCAGATGTTCAAATTTGATGAAATAATGTCATTTTTGACCACAAGTTGCCTGCTTTGCCAAGCCTTACATTTTATTTTTCCGGAGTTCAAAATTTATTATCCATTACCGTACTGCACATTTTGCTTTAACCACCAAAATGTGTTTTTTGATACAGCGTAACTTTGGAGATAAAATGGAAGCAAATTTTGCAAAGTTCAGTTCATGGTGAAAAGTAGGTCAAAGGTCAATTTCAAGGTCACAGTAAGATTGCCAGTACATGACTTCCTATTCAACTTCAATAGTAACTATGGACTTATCTCTGCCAGTTTTGGAGATATAAGGGACTAAATGTTATAATTTTGGAGTTACCATAATGTGCCATAAATTTCCTACGGAAAAAATTAATTAAAATAAAGAAAAGGTCATTTTGGTCAAAACTCTTGAAATGGGAGGTGCTCTGAAGTTCCAGATGTTCAAATTTGATGAAATAATGTCATTTTTGACCGCAGGTTGCCTGCTTTGCCAAGCCTTATGTTTTATTTTTCCGGAGTTCAAAATTTATTATCCATTACCGTACTGCACATTTTGCTTTAACCACCAAAATGTACTTTTTGATACAGCGTAACTTTGGAGATAAAAGGGAAGCAAAATTTGCAAAGTTCAGTTCATGATGAAAAGTAGGTCAAAGGTCAATTTCAAGGTCACATTTAGTATATGACTTCTAATTCAACTTCAATAGTAACTATGGACCTATCTCTGCCAGTTTTGGAGATAAAAGGGAAGCAAAATTTGCAAAGTTCAATTTATGGTGAAAAGTAGGTCAAAGGTCAATTTCAAGGTCACAGTAAGATTGCCAGTATATGACTTCCTATTCAACTTCAATAGTACAATCAAAGTTAAGTTCATCGTATGGTAGGTCAAAGGTCAATTTCAAGGTCACATTTAGATTGCCAGTATATGACTTCCTATTCAACTTCAATAGTAACTATGGACCTATCTCTGCCAGGTTTGGAGTTAAAAGAGAAAGAAATTAGCAGAGTTCAGTTCATGGTGAAAAGTAGGTCAAAGGTCAATTCTAAGGTCACATTTAGATTGCTAGTATATGACTTCCTATTCAACTTCAATAGTAACTATGGACCTATCTCTGCCAGTTTTGGAGATAAAAGGGAGGCAAAATTTGCAAAGTTCAGTTCATGGTGAAAAGTAGGTCAAAGGTCAATTTTAAGGTCACATTTAGATTGCCAGTATATGACTTCCTATTCAACTTCAATAGTAACTATGGAGCTATCTCTGCCAGGTTTGGAGTTAAAAGAGAAAGAAATTAGCAGAGTTCAGTTCATGGTGAAAAGTAGGTCAAAGGTCAATTTTAAGGTCACATTTAGATTGCCAGTATATGACTTCCTATTCAACTTCAATAGTAACTATGGACCTATCTCTGCCAGTTTTGGAGATAAAAGGGAAACAAAATTTCCAAAGTTCAGTTCATGGTGAAAAGTAGGTCAAAGGTCAATTTTAAGGTCACATTTAGATTGCCAGTATATGACTTCATATTCAAGTTCAATAGAAACTATGGACCTATCTCTGCCAGTTTTGGAGATAAAAGGGAGGCAAAATTTGCAAAGTTCAGTTCATGGTGAAAAGTAGGTCAAAGGTCAATTTTAAGGTCACATTTAGATTGCCAGTATATGACTTCATATTCAAGTTCAATAGAAACTATGGACCTATCTCTGCCAGTTTTGGAGATAAAAGGGAGGCAAAATTTGCAAAGTTCAGTTCATGGTGAAAAGTAGGTCAAAGGTCAATTTTAAGGTCACATTTAGCTTGCCAGTATATGACTTCATATTCAAGTTCAATAGAAACTATGGACCTATCTCTGCCAGTTTTGGAGATAAAAGGGAGGCAAAATTTGCAAAGTTCAGTTCATGGTGAAAAGTAGGTCAAAGGTCAATTTTAAGGTCACATTTAGATTGCCAGTATATGACTTCCTATTCAACTTCAATAGTAACTATGGAGCTATCTCTGCCAGGTTTGGAGTTAAAAGAGAAAGAAATTAGCAGAGTTCAGTTCATGGTGAAAAGTAGGTCAAAGGTCAATTTTAAGGTCACATTTAGATTGCCAGTATATGACTTCCTATTCAACTTCAATAGTAACTATGGACCTATCTCTGCCAGTTTTGGAGATAAAAGGGAAGCAAAATTTCCAAAGTTCAGTTCATGGTGAAAAGTAGGTCAAAGGTCAATTTTAAGGTCACATTTAGATTGCCAGTATATGACTTCATATTCAAGTTCAATAGAAACTATGGACCTATCTCTGCCAGTTTTGGAGATAAAAGGGAGGCAAAATTTGCAAAGTTCAGTTCATGGTGAAAAGTAGGTCAAAGGTCAATTTTAAGGTCACATTTAGATTGCCAGTATATGACTTCCTATTCAACTTCAATAGTAACTATGGACCTATCTCTGCCAGTTTTGGAGATAAAAGGGAAGCAAAATTTGCAAAGTTCAATTCATGGTGAAAAGTAGGTCAAAGGTCAATTTCAAGGTCACAGTAAGATTGCCAGTATATGACTTCCTATTCAACTTCAATAGTAACTATGGACCTATCTCTTCCAGTTTTGGAGATATAAGGGACTAAATGTTATAATTTCGGAGTTACCTTAATGTGCCATAAATTTCCTACAGAAAAAATTAATTAAAATAAAGAAAAGGTCATTTTGGTCAAAATTCTTGAAATGGGAGGTGCTCTGAAGTTCCAGAAGTTCAAATTTGATGAAATAATGTCATTTTTGACCACAAGTTGTCTGCTTTGCCAAGCCTTATGTTTTATTTTTCCGGAGTTCAAAATTTATTATCCATTACCGTACTGCACTTTTTGCTTTCACCACCAATATGTACTTTTTGATACAGCGTAACTCGAAAACCGTATGGAATACAAAAAAACGGAGACCACCTCCAGTGTTGGGCTTTATATGCTCTACAAAATGCAAAAAAGAATGGGTCTCTAGCATTAACGGTTCCCGAATTAGAGACAGTTTTCAGTTTCGGTATCTTATGGCCGCTACACCCGTGAAAATGCACCGATTGACCCCAAATTCACACAGATGAAAGATGACCTGAAGGGTAACATTTTCCAATAATATTATTGGTTAAGTCTGTGTGGTGTCTGAATAACAGCGCAAATAAATTTTTTTTCGTAAAAAAATTCATTTTTTTGAAAATTTTTGCCCGTTTGACCTTGAAATAAAGGTCAAAGGTCAAATCCAAGGGCATATTTGAAATCTACACATATGACTTTTGGAAAGCTGTCTGTAGAAATTTTTCCCATAATTCCTTCCGTAGGGTAGATAATTAGCATTTAATTTTGCCATTTTTGGACAAGGGTGCATTGCAATGAGTGCCACACCTAGACCCCAATACCGACAAAGCCCAAATTTTACGTGGAACGAGTTGAGATTATAGGTGACCTAAATCCAAGAGATGGGTATGGGGGCCCTTACCGTCTAGGAGGAGAAGCGGTAACGGTAACATGGCGGCGGAGCCGGCGGAGCCGCAGGAGCCGGCGGAGCCGGCGGAACGGACCGGACGGGACTAAAACCATGTGTACCGCCAGCGCTAACGCTGGTGGTACAATGAATGTTCTAAACCATATGCAAGATTTTCATTGAAGGGAATTCTTACATCACCTTGGTCACTTATTATATAATGTAAACTTTGCATCAAAATTGTCTTAAAAGCAAAAAAGTTAATTTTTTGCAAGCAAAAATTCTTGATCTCAAAACAAAGTAATATGTTGCCTTAAGATATATCTCCAATGTACAAAATCATTATACCAGCCAAGCACATTTGTTACTATAAACCTTTCTTATTTTAAGAATAATATCAATGACTGAATTATGTTTAACATAAAAATGTCATAAATTTCACTACTTCAAAACTCTACTTTCACAGACTTCCACATACAGTTACAGTAAAACAACTGTTTATGAAAATCCAAAATAATTCAATATATGCATTTTCCCCCTTTTGGACCAGTATTTACATAAAAATAAAACAATGTCATGGCCAAACAATATCTTACATGTGGCTGTGAGATTCTTTGAGAAGTATTAACTGACCACAAAAAGAGAGAACTTTTTTTTAAATTCACTACCCCTTTATTGCTGGTGTGTTCTCCACGAGAAAATGCTGCAATGGTATTCTAGCACATACTGTCAAATATTATTTACAATATTTCTAGCATTTGATCGAGGTTTTGAAAAAGACCAGGATAAGCAAAGTTTGATCATCCCCTATTACAGTGGGCAATAAATGCATTTACTAATAAGACTGTAAGATATTTACCATTACATTGCACTCAAGCAGCACACTTTTTCACAAAAGCAGAATTATTGTCAATGTTCCGCCCATTTGTTGAATTTAACAGATTTCCCCATTTTTAAGTACCAACAGCAAGGATCATCAAGGAATTAACTCCATATGTCAAAAAGCATAGGAAATCTTTCATTTAAATTGTACTGGAACAGCAGGAACTCAAAGCTGAGGGTCAAAGTTCATAACTAAAATTGGCCTTGGTTGAAACCAAAATTACCTGGCTGACTCCCTTGCATCTGGTTACCTCCCATTTGACCTTGTCCCATGTTCCCTCCCATCTGTCCTTGACCCATGTTTCCTCCCATCTGACCTTGACCCATATTCCCTCCCATCTGACCTTGACCCATGCTAGTGGGCATTTGACCTTGTGGCATTTGACCCATCTGTCCTCCAATACCACTGCCCATCTGGCCTTGCATCTGTCCACTCATCATGGGGTTTGTCATTTGCCCCTGAGAGGAAGGTGGACCCATAGGGCCCTGTTGTGACATCTGACCTCCCATCTGACCTTGTGGGACCTGGTTTCCCATCTGTCCTCCCATGGATCCTCCCATCTGAGACTGACTCATCTGGCCCCCTCCCATCTGCGAGATCTGACCTCCCATCTGACCTTGGGACATTGAACTCATCTGACCTCCCATTTGGCCTTGGTTCATTTGACTTCCACCCATTTGACCTTGACCCATTTGCATCTGGGGGCTGCCCATCTGAGGGTTCCCCATTGGTCCTTGCTGTCGAAATCCCATACCAAACCCCCTCTGCTGTTGTTGTGGTTGCTGTTGCTGCTGCTGTTGTTGGTAGCCTCCAAATTGATTCTGTGGCATGTTCTGCTGTGAAAAGTTCCCCTGGTGTTGCTGTTGTTGTGGAAAACCTTGCTGTTGTTGCTGCTGGTTGAATTGTTGATTACCAAACTGTTGCTGGGGCTGCTGCTGAAATCCTTGCTGAGATTGCTGCTGTCCGAAATTTTGACCTTAAAAAACAAAGCCAATACTATAGTCTAGCTTACTTTTACTTTTTTAATATACTAACTCAACTGTTAATCAATATTTCTAATTTTAATCAGGGTAATTGCTTTATGTTTCTATCACTTCCTATATGAGATACAGATCAGATTTAGAAGGTTGTTTGTTACATACACTAATTCACCTTTAGATTTTTTACAAGGTAAAAGGTCAAGCAAACCTAGATATCTGTCTTTTGTATTCAGTTTAATACAAATAAAATTATATACACATACTTCAATATAGTCACTTTCAAAAAGCACCTTTACATAATATAAACATTTTATAGCGATAAATGCATGGTTTAGTCTCATCTGATTTCCCATTGGCATTTGGCCCCTTTGCACAGAACCTAGATTGTATAAGGTTAAAGTCAAAGAAATATTGGTAAAATCAGTACTGAAGACATGGTACCTGGAAGTAATTATGTCAACAAAAAGTAAGCAAATAATATCTCACATCAACAAAGTTTAGGCCAAGAAATAAAACAGTACTGTTTCTCAGGATCCTGTCATAATTTTTTTGCACAAAAAAGACACCTGCTTCTAATAGCAGTTAAACTCTTTCAGAGCCAAAAAAAATCCTGAGAAACAAAAATATTTTTTCTGTGGCCTTACCTTGGTTATACGGACCACTTGGTGGGGGCATTGCTCCTCTCTGACTCATCATCTGGTTATTTTGGCTGCTCTGTGACATCATCATGGGATTTCCACCTTGTGACATCATAGACTGCTGTCCCATCTGTTGTGACATCATACGTTGCTGCTGTGACATCACAGGCTGTTGCTGGTAACCCCCTTGCGGTTGTGGTTGCGGCTGCTGCTGTGGGCCCATGTTACCGTAAGAACCGCCCTGCATCCCCCCTTGTTGTGGCATCTGACCACCTGCCATCATACCTGGAGATGTGGTAAAATTCTTTGCCTTTGATTGCACAGGCTGAATTTTGCCTAAAACATATTTGGGGTCTGGTGGATTTATTCTACTAGTGCTACTTCTACATGGATAGCCCCTTGATGATCTCATCTCAACCATTAAAACACATCCATGATAGAAGGGTTAAATAAATATGATATAATGGACAATGTAACAGTGAGACTTAGGCTGAGTTAGCAGTTTGCTCCCCCATTTTCATCATAATTTTTTATTTAGAATGAAACTTACATTAATGAAAGAACAAAGTTAATTCCAGTGAACTATGAAGATTGGATGTAGTAAGAGGAATACAGTTATTGCTACAAAACGATAATGTAAAGCTCCTGTGCCCACTACCTAAGTCTACACACAAAAACTGATGAAAACAAATGAAGTCACATCATAAACAAGTGTACTGTTTAACGCATTAGAAATTAGTAACCCGCGCCTCCTAACAAACTGAACAAAAGAAAAAAAAAATTAACCAACTGAAAAGAAAAAAGCAATTTACCTCCTCCGTTACCTTGTGGCATGATATTCGGTTGACCTCCCATAGGGCGATTAAATCCTGGCTGCCCTACCATTGGTTGGTTTGGTCTCATCTGATTTCCCATTGGCATCTGGCCCCTTTGCACAGAACCTACATTGTATGAGGTTAAAGTCAAAGAAATATTGGTAAAGTACCAACAGACTAGCAAACTCATTATTTTGAATATCATTTTAGGAATGTTTTTACCACTTTCACCCTTTTTAATAGCGCTTATCTTAGGTGGAGGGGAAAAAGGGTATTTTCTATCGTCACAGACTTGTATACTGATACAATTAAAATATAACAACACAGAAAAGATGGAATGAATTTTTTGCACCTAACCCATTCAACAACATACAATTTAACCAGTTATCCAAGAATGTCAGGTGCTTATTAATTCCAGTTAAATTAAGCGTTTTCACCATATCTCCATACTTACTGTCCATCATGCCTTGCTGCATCTGATTGCCTGGCATTCTCATCTGTGGATTGTTGGCCTGGCCTGGAGCCTGAATTAGTTGCATAATACGTTAAGAACTATCATGATCAATAAAATTAAAGGGGAAAAGAAGTTGTCCATATGGTGGTATCAGTTTTGACTTTTTTCTTTTAAGGGCAGGGGGGCTAAGCTGTAAGCTAATACAGTTGTGAATGCTGCCTTGAAAATTTTCATCATTAACTTTTGCTATGAGATATATTACTAGGGGTATGTCTATTTTACCTAAACCTTAAGTTTTAAAATCATGTCACTTACTGGTAAAAGAGCCTGGACATTTTGGTTGGAGTCTGCTATTGTGGCAAGGTAGACCAGGTTTCTGTGGAGCATTTGTTGGTACCTGGAAGTATGTTAAACAGCAAACAACTTTCACAGCAATATATGTGTTTCTTCTATTTGAAAGAGTGTCAAAAATCAAAATTTTCCTTACTCAGATGAAGTTAAAATATAAGAAAGAGAATACCGAAAAAATTTTGCCGATGCAAAACTTTCAGCCCATAAATCTGAATATTTACTTACTGCACACATTCTGCTGCCTTCCCTTTATTCTGGTAGTCAATTATGGCTTGGATTAACTGGTTGTTTTCATCTAGCATCTATAAAGAAAAGGAGATTGCACACACGCTCGGCTGTCACCTTGATTGGATAGTAAACGATTGTCATAAAATCGCTAAATGATATTAAAACCGGGTGCATAAACTTGAAAACCACCTAGGACAACCTTGGACTACCACATTAATCCAATACAATGCAAAAATAAACTATAACAAGTGGTTAAAGCCTTCAAACCGAATGTCGTAAAGTCCCCATATACCTCCATAGAGACAATAAAATAGAATGAGCTTGTGAAACAAAACTGGACCATTTTCAACATAATAATCGAAATAAAATACTGCCGGGCATCGGAGCGGCCTAAAACTTGGCACACTTACCGCAAATACTGCAGGCTACATCATCCCGTCACTCGTTTGTAAATTCCGTGCATGGCATACGCTGTAAATCAAAATTCCACCTCTGATGTTTAAGTTGGTCCTCTCTAACTTACCATTACGAAAAAGAAGCCATGCCATTGGACAATGCGACCTCTGCGGTTACGTCATTTCCTGAATTGGATTGTTGAGAGGGCCAACTTAAACATCAGAGGTGGAATTTTGATTTACAGCATATGCCATGCACGGAATTTACAAACGAGCGACGGGATGATGTAGCCTGCAGTATTTGCGGTAAGCGTGCCAAGTTTTAGGCCGCTCCGATGCCCGGCAGTATTTTATTTCGATTATTATGTTGAAAATGGTTCAGTTTTGTTTCACAAGCTCATTCTATTTTATTGTCTCTATGGAGGTATATGGGGACTTTACGACATTCGGTTTGAAGGCTTTAACCACTTGTTATAGTTTATTTTTGCATTGTATTGGATAAATGTGGCAGTCCAAGGTTGTCCTAGGTGGTTTTCAAGTTTATGCACCCGATTTCTATATCATTTAGTAATTATACGACAATCGTTTACTATCCAATCAAGGTGACAGCCGAGCGTGATTGCACACAGATCCAGCTGACATCTCACACAAACTACATGTACATGCAGAATATATACTACTGAAAAGTATGCCTTACATGATAAAAAACTTGTATAATCGGTTTGACTTGGCCAAATTATGAGTTTCTAGTCCTTCTTGTTTATTTCGCCATTATACTGAATTATCCTTATAATTAAAATGTAGATATAAATAGTATACGAGAGTGGAAAGTGAATCAAAAACTAAAAACAAATGGAAAACTAGGACTAACTAGAAAGTAGAAAGTAGCCCATAACTTCACAAATCTCTCTGTCAATCGGGCCAATTTTAAATTATATATTTGATTTTAAATCAATGCCGTTCTAGAGTCAAATCTGTATGATCAACAAAAGGGCAGATTCAATAAAACAGTCGGAAAACGGAAAAACAGTCTATGTTAGTGAATGACATGTGTTCTCAATGCAATCCAGGTCACATCTCTCTGTTGAACAAAACCTTTGTTCCACATGTTAAATGAACATACCTTCTGAATTGTTGCAGGATTCGGGGTTGGCTTTCCTGCCCTTTGATGCTGGGGAACAAATGCCAACGACATACTTTTTTATACTTAGATTTGAGGCGCGTAAACTTTGGTGTCACCGATATTGCGACGGATAACGAAAAATAATAATTTTGCCTTCTGCTTTTCTTGAGAGTTCAAGGTTGCAGCTCCGCAGTAAGTAGGTCACTAGGTCGTAATGGTAAATTTGATCGAATTTCTTATTTTGTCACCCCATAATATTTTAAGTAAGAATTTAAAAAGAAAATGTTACCTAAAAGTTTTAATATGTAGTTGTTAGATTTAAAAGAATATGTTGAATGCCTAGTTATTTCTCAAGTGCGGGTTCATTATAAGGCAGCCATTGTCGGATTGTCGCACAAGCATGTCATCCACTTACGATCGTGCAATCACGGTTTTCTCGCCTGATGGGCACTTGTTTCAAGTAGAATATGCCCAAGAGGCAGTTAAAAAGGGATCAACAGCTGTAAGTTTCTACTTACTTGATGACACTACCACATTTGCTCAGTTAATTTTGGGTCTTAAAAAGCCGGTTGGATGACTTGCAAGGTGTCTGGCGACCAAATTTGCTAACACCTACCTTGTTTTTGTAGTCTTATCGCACTCTGTCATTAACATGGGTATCATCAAAATGTATGGTATTGTATATGCCATGATTTTGGGAAACTTTTTTCCTCTACGGTTATTTACTTTCAGAATAATGTTACCCTGTAGTCAAATGGCCCCATTTAAAATGTTTAAAAAATATTGAAATTATTTTAATATAGGTTGGCGTCAGAGGGAATGATATTGTCGTCCTTGGAGTAGAAAAGAAGGCCGTAGCCAAATTACAAGAAGACAGAACAGTTAGAAAAATAGCTTTATTAGACGACCATGTTGCAATGGCATTTGCTGGTACTTTCATAATTTTCACTTTCATTGTCCTAAAGCATTTTTTAATGAATTAAGCCAATAAGGCATTGTTGAAACAAAGAAAAAAGTATTAAAATGAGATGAAATTACTTTTGAAGAAATAAAAAAGTGTTAAGTTGAAGGTATGTTTGATATATGTTATGGTTGGAAACATGTGAAATGACATAATCTGTATTTTTTCTTGCGCATTATTCATATGTGCAGTACATGAAAGACAAGTTCAAAGAATTATATAGGCATTTACCTTAACAGATTTTGGTTTTAATAAATATGAAACTTTGAAGTTTATTTTCACTTGTATCCCAGGATTAACTGCAGATGCAAGAATACTGATCAACAGAGCCAGAATAGAATGCCAAAGTCACAAATTAACAGTAGAAGATCCTGTGACCCTAGAATACATAACGAGACATTTAGCGCAGTTGAAACAGGTAAAAGAAATGTCCATACTATTACTATGGTAGTAACTTAAAATAGTCAAATGCCTGACTTATTATTAAAATTTTTTAGATTTGTCATTCAAGTAACTCACAAAAGTATGTTTTTCATTCTTTTTTTGCAGATATTTTATCATATTCTTCTGATATAAGTAATAATGAAACTTTTTTTTAATTGCATTTATCAGTTTTATTGGTAATTGATAAAATGGAACACTTGAGATGTAATAGTATGGCCACTGCTAAAAAGCAATGTTGATATTTTACATCAGTTAATCTGATGATTTGTCTGATCAGGAATTCATAATTTTAGGTTATGATTAACTTGAATAGCTATAATTTAATTTAGAAATGAGTGATTTTCATAGAAGAAAGACACAAATAAATATTGGTTAATCTGTAGTGATCCAGCATTGTGAACAGTAAATAAATATCCTGTTTGCACCAGGGCCTTGATTCGGTAAAAACACCTGATTTCAGAGATACACTCAAAGCAATGGGAGAAGGCCATTTGGTTTATCCACTTTGATCATAGGTTTTGACAGTGATGGCACTCCCCATTTGTACCAGACAGATCCATCAGGGACCTATCACGAGTGGAAGGTAAAGCACAGTCATTTGAACAGCCTGTAATCAGATTTTTCTGACTTTGGGTGGATTTTGGACTTTTTGGGAGTTAAAAGTGTCATTGGCCTAGGCCCTCCTGGACCCCAAGCCATATTTTCCAACTTTTTCACTAAATGCAGTCTCATCTCTGTGAAATGTTTAGCCCCTATCCTGAATGCCTGTTAAAATTGTATCC
Source organism: Lingula anatina (assembly GCF_051362555.1). Classification (NCBI taxonomy): domain Eukaryota; kingdom Metazoa; phylum Brachiopoda; class Lingulata; order Lingulida; family Lingulidae; genus Lingula; species Lingula anatina. The sequence continues at coordinate 25,668,203 of NC_141770.1, read as the reverse complement.
AGGCAACTTTTATACATTTGTCCATTACTTGCAAATTTCTTTCTTAATGCCAGCTGATTGATGGCATTTCATTGTGTTTCTGCTGATTTATGTCCAATTTTCTTCTGTGTTTGATTTTATTTCATTAATTGTGATGAGGTGAATTATTTCCTGAAGAGCAGAATATTGAATATTATGTTTCATATAATAATTTTATTCTTTAAAAATCAACATTGTAAAGTTACCCAGCATTAACAGAAGAAATATTCATTGTAAGTTCTATTATAGGTTTAAGTGAAGTGAAATATTTCTTGATTATGACAGTTTTAATTCCTTTAATATTTCAAGGCAAATGCCATAGGACGCAGTGCAAAGACAGTGCGCGAGTTCCTGGAGAAACACTACACTGACGACACAGCTAAGAGTGAGCACGACACAGTAAAACTAGCTTTGAAAGCCTTACTGGAGGTGGTACAATCAGGAGGAAAGAATGTTGAGTTGGCATACATGAAGTTCGGACAACCTCTCAAGGTGAGTAGATGGAAGGGCTATTTGTTGCAGTGTTACCCGTAGCCTGGGTTCCAATCCCTAGATAGATCTAACAGGACTGGTCCATCTCCACAGGGTCCCTCACTAACTTGCTTTCAACCCGAGTGGCTTAGATGCTGCTAAACAATAGTTAATTACCCCCTATCAGCCCCAGCAGGTGTGGCAGACATCTAAGCCCCCCAAGTTAATTGCAATTAAGCAAGAATCCCCTATCGGAGATAGTTCAATCCAAAGTTAGTAGGATAGATTAAGTTTTAGATCAACCTAACTCCCTGGGGGTTCATGCTAAATTGCAGTCAGCTGAGCAGGCACCATAGTTAATTACCCCCTTACAGCTTTTAGTAGGCGGGACAGATGCTTAAGCCGGCCAAGCTGACAGTACTCTAGTGAGACACCCACAGGGATAGATCGATTTAAAAATCTTTGGAAATGGGGTGTTAGAGAGCTATTTTGGGGAAAACTTTGGAGATACTTCAGAAGGTCAGGGGGAGATCACTGCTGTACAATGAAACTACAGGTCCTCTTAATTCTGTGCAGGTCCTAATTAAGTATTTGATTTCTGTTGGTCCATGTTATCACGTGATTTATTATTATGTATTGCATTTTGTCATAAACCTTGCTAGTCCAGAGGACCTAAATGAAAGATCTTTAAGTGGTCATGACCAGTCAGGCAGACAGTTTCCCCATGTCTGCTGCTTCATGCAAAGTTTGAACATCTAGGGCCTTTAATCAGTCAAATGTGGCCATAAGACATTGATAATACTACTATTACTATATATATATAATCATGTATACACTAAAACTTAGTTATGTTAGTTTTTCAGTGGTCAACAAGACCGGTAGGAAGTATGTATATCTGGCCAAGTTAAAAAACAAGTTGAAATTATTTTAAGCTTACAGATTGCCCAATATTTGATGTGTTACTATTGATATTTTACTTTCATTTTTGTCCAGATGATGGAGTCAGCAGAAGTAGAGAAATACATTGCAGAAATTGAAAAGGAAAAGGAAGAAGAGGCAGAGAAAAAGAAGCAGAAATCTGGAAAGTAGCATTTGAGTATAGGTTTCTAAAGACAAATCTGATCTCATGGAAATACCTAGCTGAGAATTTCTGAGACATCCATTGGCAATACAACAACAGAAAGTCGAGGATGATCGGAATCTTGTGGAATGCTTGTGGTATTTGCTTAGATTCATTTTCAAGAGAAAAATTAATGGAAATATTGTACACCAGGATCTGGATTCTGAACAGCACATAAAAATAAGAGAAATATTAACATTTCACACTAAAACTTGAAATTACAATGTTCTTATTATTCAAAAGAAAGGACACATTGATAAAGGATATATATGAACTGTTGGCTGTAGGAGGATGATGGCCCAAGTAATTGCATTAACAGCGTGGGAAGTTTTCTGCTATGATAACAGTGGAACTAAAACGAAAGTTTGGACTAAAAGGAACAGTTACTGAACTGAAATATTTCCATTGGGAAGCAATTTACTGCAGCAGGTCAAAGAAGTAAATTGTCAAATTGTTGGTTGGATAATTTGTAATGTAAATGTAAGATAAAATTTTTTTGAAAGAATTGTCTGAATTTATCTTTTTATTACGTGCAGATACTGTATGTGTCTGCATACATTTTAATAACAGTTTCTGTCCGTGCTGTTGTTTGGCACGAGATGTAGATCTGAACAGAAAGGGATTAGGCTTGTGATGGGGGGCTTAAATTACCTTAATTAAGTGCTCCATTTTTGCCATTCACACACATAAACAGAAAACATTTTCTTATAAAACAAAGACGCATTTATTTCATCTGTGCATTTTGTTTTTAAAACCGAAGACAGGGGTTAAGCTTGCATGCTTGCACAAGGTCATCAGGAACATTATTATATTAACTACACTTGGTTACTTATGGCATGATGATTTAATATAAAAACAAGGAAAGAACCCATCTTGAATTTCAAGGTGACAAGGCCCTTCATGTGGATCTAATCCAAGTATAAATCAAAAAGGCTAAAAAAATGTAGCATTTATAAATGTATTACTAGCAAACGCATTTGGCTACACATTACTAGTCAGCAAACGTAGCATACAAATGAGTAGGACTAAATAGGACCAACACATTGAATTTGGTAATAATTTTGTGTGTCAAAGCTACAATGATAGCGAGGCCATTATTTACAGATGTTGGAATCATTTACATAATGACGTAAAATGAAAACTTTGGACACACTGTTCAGTAATCCATTCCCCTTACCAACATGAAACCACTTAAATTATGTTCCCGAACAGAAACAATTTGCTCGTCTCTTAATCACTACATTCCAAAAGCATCACGTAACAATCTCTGTCAGGAATACAACAACAAAAGGGGTAATGCCCAAGATGGATTTATATCAAGTCTCAAAAACGGGTAAAAAAAGCTATGCCAAGACCTAAACTTCTCGATCTTCTTCCTTCAAGATACAACAGCTTTGCTCTAGAATGTCCACTTCATGTGCCACTCAGACTAGCTCAAGTTCTGTTTCATCTGCTCCAGTTCAGCACAGGTTTTTCATTTTTCAGCTGTCACACCGTCTTTTATGAAAATCATAAGTTGTGCAAGCCTAGTCGAAATATATCATGAAACACTGCAAAACTTCCATTTACTGGCTTCAGACAAAATGTTCGGATAAACGCATTTGGAGGGTCATCATCAGTCTGAAATAAAAGATAAATTTACATTTAATTTGATAAAACAAAGCCAACTTTACTAGGTGTGTACAGTTATGTATTCTAGGACTAATATCATTATTATGGTACCCCACTGTATCAATGAAGGCATTTAAGTTTTTAATGACTGGTCATGGTTCTATAAATGATCTTGCTTGCGCACTCCTATTAACAACTATGATACGTAACAGGGCTTGACATTAAAGGTGGCCCACTGGCCCTGGGCCACTGAAAACCAACCTAGGACCATTGAATCACTGGGGTTACTGGCCCAAAGAGCAAGTCAAGTGTCATGTGTCAAATCATCCTTGCAACATTTACCAATATCTTGGGCCAGTATCGAAAAAAGTTAGTGTCAAGCCCTGTGTAAAATGTGCTAACCCATGAAAGCAAAGACCTCAAAAATTGTAAAATGAAGACCAGTTGTTGAACCTGCAGCTGTGCAGGAGCTCTCACATTTTTTAAACAAAGGAGCAAGATTTTAATGGCACTGAACTATTACTGTTAAAGATGACGACTACAAAGCCCCTCCATACTGGGGAGGAAGGAAAGGTGGGGGTAATAAAAAGAACCCACTTACTTTTAATTGTCCTACAACTAAGATAATGACACCACCTTCAGTGGTGGGCTGAGTGTCTGTTGTTGTAATTACATGCTGAACCTTCTGAAAAGTCAATGACTGAAACAAAAAATGTGACAACATACATTAGCAAATTATAAGGATGAGGTTTAGTGCTGCTTTAATTTCTTATATTTTATTGCCTTTAATTCATAATTTCATTATTATTATTATTATTGATAGAGACCCTTTTTTTAACTAAGTGGTGTTCTGAAAGACAAACAATGTTGGTTAGACCTTTACATTACCAATAAAAACACTAGTACTGTAAAGAAAGCACCATATCACTGCACATGTCCACGGGATTTGTTTAAACCATTCCTCATATTTTAAAAGTTAAATCTAAGTATTTTACCTTGAATTTTGCAACAATTGCCTCAGGTCCTTGGACCTGGTCACCTTCAAAGGTCAGCATTGCATTTGGCTAAAGAGACAGCATGGTAAATGTAAAGGTTTGGTTTATGTGTCTTAATTTCTTCATTTTTTTATTTATTAACATTATTTCATTGAGGGTTAAAATATGGTAAATGTAAAATTTATCTTCCACAATAAGTAAAAAATACAACCTATCACTGCCCTTGTTACCCTGATGAAGCCTGGATACCAGCAGATAAAATACTGATTAACTAGTAAATACAAGTTAATTTTCTTTCCTATAGCTATTGTCAAATGAAACTTTATTCATTTTGGTAATTTATACAAATACCTTAATTTTGATTAACGCTTAAAATTTGAGTTACAGGGAGGAAAATGCTGAATTTTGTGCTAGAATCACAACTGCCTGGTTCATGATGGTTCTTGATATCTTTTACTATCTATCACTGTCACATTATGTGAAAATGTTAACATATTAAAGTTTATTTGTGTATGTTACGACACCTACCACCCTACCGGTACATTGTACAGATTCTCGATTTTACTGCTCGTTAAAACAGTGTACCTCAGCTTCAATATACTCACAAGGTAAAACTGGCCGACACTTTCTCTTGAAGTGTCAAACATGTTGAAGTAGGTGTTAGTGAAAGATGCACCAATTTTTTCAAAAGTGTTTTCCATCGCTGTGCCTTGACACACGCCCACCTCAAACTTGCAAACTTACAGTTTCCACCTTTCAAAATGTCAGTCACCAAAATACAATCTCGTCTTTTGTGAGATTTAGCGAGATTTGCATTTTCCAAGATGTTTTAACGTCAAATCTATCAGAATAAAGCAAATTGCCGATATATTACATTAAAGTAGACAAAATAATAATTCAGCGAGGTTTTTTTTACATATTTGTAAATGCAAGGTATCTCTGCAGGATTCAGGATATGGATTTTATGGATGGATTTTATTTGGAGCATTAAATTAATAGCTTTTCTTGGTTAGCGCCGTCTGTTGTCTTTCTGACACGCGTGAAAGGGAAAGCATGGGGCACTTGTGCAATAATTATATTTCATGCTAGTAAAGGTAAGGAAGCAGGTGTTGTTACTTCGATTCAATATGCTGGACATTTATGTTTTATTGGGTTATGCTGAAACGTTTGCCTTTTTAAACAAATTAGATAACTGCTTTTTCACAGAGCCGAAAATCTGAATATCACTTACACCCCATTTCCATAGATTTTTAGATCGATCTATCCCTGTGGGGAGTCTCACTAGATTACTGTCAGCTTGGCTGGCTTAAGCGTCTGTCCCGCCTACTAAAAGCTGTAAGCTGTAACTATGGTGTCCGCTCGGCTGACTGCAATTTAGCCTGAACCCCCAGGGAGTTAGGTCGATCTAAAACTTAATCTTTAGATCGATCTAAACCTCTGGGAAAGCACCCTTAAACATTACTTACAGTGCTGCATTGTAAGCCCTTAATTATTACTAAAAGTTATGGAGGGTACTTACGCAGTTTGTCATCCACATTTGCAAACATTTTATTTTTCTGTGTTTTTGAAAACTCACTTATGCGACGACTTTGATCAAATACAAGGGAGGAGGCATTCTAGGAAAATTTATGTGAGAGTCCTGAACTCAATATAAGGCAGTACATGTACAGTACCGTTCTAGGACAGTTTCTCTTTGAGAGAAAATCTATGGAATACAATACGTGGCTAAGTGGTGAAAGCTAGGTCAGTAAATTAAAAAAAAAACTAGATAAACATTGGAGTGGGCAAAGGGGTTCTTTAATTGCAAAACTTTTCCAGCCTCAAGAGTGCAAGAAGTAAAACAAATAAACTCAGAAAGTCTAGAGTCTGACGAAGAGAATGCTTGGCCCTGTGTCAAAAACCACCATAATTAGTAATAAGTAATGCCTCAACTATTCAAGTAAAAAATGTTGCAATTTAGTTAATCTGGTAATAACATAAGTAACTTTATAAGAAACTTAAAGCCCATTCAAATACTGTACAATGCCAGCTGAGGTTATTTTAGGAGTGTTACTATGTACATATAAAATTAATATGAAACCACTTAAATTATATTCTCAAACAAACTTTTTGCTGATCTCTTAATCATTACATTCAAGTGGCATCATAGGAGACTTGATCTCCTCAATCAAAAAAAAACAACAACAACTGAATTAAGGGGTAATGCCAAAGATGGATTTATTGTCAGTGAGCAATGTTGGACTCAAATAAATAACTCAACTGCCGTCTTCAAAGCAAAAGGTGTATTTATTCAATTTTCAATCAGATATTTATAATAAATCTGCAATCAAAATAATTTTTCTCGTGTAGATTTTCCATTTTCCACTGAGAAACTCTAGAAGGCAACCCTCACACATACCAAATGGATGCCAGCACATCTTTAATGATACAGTATGTGTGAAAAGAGTATATCCACAATGACTCAGCTTTGTACCAAATAAACTTCATCATGTTTTGTCAAATCTCAAAAATGTAAAAAGCCATGCACTTTTAAGTTTATATGTCATAATCGTCGTTTTTTTAAGGATACGACAGTTTTTCTCTGGAATGTCCATTTTATGATCCATTCAGTTTCATCTGCTCCAGTTCAGCACAGGTGTTTTTTCAGCTTTCATACAATCATTTAATCTGAATTGTTCAGGATTAGTCGAAATAAATCATTAACCACTAGAAGACCGTCACCTTCTTGCTTCAGGTGAAATATCTGAGTGAAGCCATGAATAGGATCATCGTCAGTCTGAAATAAATAAAACATATGTTTCAGCTTGATAAACAAAGCTGACTTTACTTGATGTGTACAGATATGTGTACTGAAGGGCACTGATGTTTTTAATGACTGGTCATTTATAAATGCCTAAGCTTGTCATTTTCAAGGTATTCTCCACGTTTGCACAAAATAATTCATTATGGAGGGCAGCTGTTTATGAAGATCCATCTGGTTTAAGCACAGTGCTTCAGTTAAGAGCCCATGGGGAGTTAATGCCCAGTATGAGACAGTACTAGTAATTGTGAACACATCCTTAAACATCAAATCCACGTGGAGTGACAGGTTAAGCAATTATTTGGAGGAGGACATTTTGCCCTTTTCTCGAGGAAAATTAATTTTAAAAGAGTACCTTACATTAAAATATACATGGCTGTCACAAGTGTAATGACATCAGTTGGTTACCCTTTGATATCAGGGACTTCTTAAAATAATATGAAATATCAGCAATATAAACATTTTGTTACAGACTACTAGCACTGTATGTGATACAGTCATGTCATTATTCCCTGTTGTTTCAGCAAAGAGCAGTCAAAGGTTAAAAGACCCTTAAAAAGTGCAGGAATTATTTAAATAAAACCTTTTATCTATTTCAGAAATTTCAGACAAGTGTTTGAAATGTAAAGAAATTTGATAACTTAGTCAAATTGGACATGAATCACTACAAAAAATCAAACCCCCAAATCTGAAAAAAGGAACCAGGTTTCAATGGAGTTGAACCAAAACTGATGACCACAAAGAGGAAGGAGGAAGAGGAAGGAAGGGTGGGGGTAATAAAAAGAACCCACAACTTACTTTTATTTTTCCTACAATCAATGTAATAATTCCACCATCAACTGTCGCCTGACTGTCTATTGTTGTAATCGAATGCTGAATCTTTTGAAAAGGCAATGACTGAAACAAAAGATGTGCCAGCATAGTAAACATTTACAAGCAAGATTTAGGAGTATATATTCTTTTAATATTAGTGCTCAGTAAATATATTTAATTACAAAAGATTTTTTGATGGAGAAAAACAATGTGGGTAATAGACTACGCAACACAGACACACACACACACACACAGACACACATACACACACACACTAGTGATGTGAAAAGGGCACCAAGTCTGCATCTCTGACTACGCATGATCACGAGGGATGTTCAAACCATATATACAAGTAAACTTAAGTATTTTACCGTGAATTTTGCAACAATAGCTTGTGGGCCAGAAAACGGCTGTCCCTCAAAAGTCAGCTGTGCATCTGCCTGAAAGTAAGACAAAACATGGGTAAGTTTGGACGCACACTGCACATTTGAAAACTTCTCAAAGTCACTTTTTGTATCTAATCATTCAACAAAGCTACTGATCTTTTCCATTTGAGACTCTAAAAACTGTTAAAAACCTTGTCAGTTCCTTCTGAAATGTACAGGAAGACGGGGGAGGGGGTCACTTTCAAAAAAATTTAAAGGTGCATTTCAATCTAGTTGCTGCATCAAATCATCAGTGTTCATTCTACGGCGTGACCTTGCGCCATTTACGCATTAAAGTTTGTTTACTATTGTCAGCTATATGAATGAAGTAGTTAGCTTACATTTGGCAATGGAATGATCTAAAGAAGTTATACTTATTTAAGTGTATACAATTACAATTTATGTAAAACTGTAGTTTAGAGAGCTTGTAAAATGTAACTGTACACATTTTAATGCTCAATAAAATTATTATTATTATTTATTAAAGTAGATGGTGCAACCTGCAATTTGGACCGCTCCTCCAAGTTTTAAATAGAATAGCAATGGTCTCCTATTTTTAATTTTGTGTCGAATTTGTGAATAGTTCAGAGCTTGTTTTCGCTCTTAATACTTGGGCGAAAAGATGCACTTTCCTGAACTTAATGTTTGACGACGTCATTAGTTTCATGCAAATCGGCAGTGATAATCTTTTCGTGACGTTCTAGATTTCTGAAACAAATGTCAATATTGTGAGGAGGGTGAGAGGCGTGGCTTTAGATAATTTGCTGTATTAAGACAGGAATTAATGCAACATGTGTTCTAAGGCCCGTATCGTGACACTTTTATTACAATCTTTTAATGTCACTAGTGGTAGTGGTAGTGGAAATAGCTGTGGTACGTGTGTTTTGGAATTCAGTGCAGTAATATTCTCAAGCGTGTCAAAAGCTCAGTATGTCCAGTATGTTCAATATACTCACGTGGTAAAACGGACCAACGTTTGCTCTTGAACTGTCAAACGTGTTGAAATAATTGGTAAGGAAAGTCGTAGCAATGCTTTCTATCGGTGCCCCCTGACACACACCCACGTCAAACCTAGGGTCCAACATAAGACAGATGAAAAGGATTAAAAACGCGGCTTGTCGTCTTTGGGCCATATTTAATTTACAGATAGCTAGTCCACGTAGCATTTTCATGCGCGCGCACAATAGGGCTTTTGTTATATGCAGAATAATTTGCCAGTTTTTATGATAATGTGAATTGGTATAGCGTAAGCGGATGCTCCCATATATTCTAGCTGCGGTTTTGATGGTCGAAAACATGATCATTAAAGGTGGGGAAAGTAATAAATTTGTTTTTCATCTTTTGTTAAAATGAGTGGCAGGAACGGTGCGCAACAGGTGTCGTTGTAGTCCTCTGCTGTTCACACAAAGCATCGGTATGTTAGGGTGACTTACCGGGTGCTTGTATACAAAACCTGGCCCAGTAGCTCCAAAGCATTGCGACCGAGCGCAAGCGTCTCGATTCCATAACTAGCCCATACTCGTCCTTTATAATACATTGTAGCCTCTATGTGATATCGCTATTCGCAATACGTGATGCTTTCGAGTTACGGAGCCCTGTTTAAAACTTGCGCAGTGCCAGAACTAAAAAGGAGGCTGATGCACAGAAACGCGTCATCTGCAGGGAAGAAGAAGAGTTAAATGGACGTTGAATCAAGCAATGAAATATTTTATTTCTCAGTTTAAATATGATGCGCTGTACAACTCCACTTCATCTTATCGTCCGAAACTTGGTTGAATTTCCTTGGTCTCAGTTTTAATAGGTGATAGGTGTGACTGAAATGCGCAATACACTGCAAAACAGCGCAACACAGCGCAATACACTTGATAACACAAGTCCAGTTGCAAGTAAACACAGGAAAGGGTAATCTCAAATAAAATAGGGTGATATAAAAGAAAAATATAGTACGTACATAGTAATTAATATTGCTGATACAACTTGACAATTTTTTCATTGTTTGGTCAGCCGCCATGTTGGCGAGTAGCTCTTCTTGGCCAGTAATATATCCAAGAAGAGCCACTCGCCAACATGGCTGCCAACCCGACAATATAAAAGTCTTGCTGATTTGTTAAGTTATATCAACGATATTACTTACCTAGTAATATAGGTTGTTTTTTTTTTATCACCCTACTTTGCTAAGAATGGTCATTTCTTTTGTGTAATTGCAACTGGATTTGATTTTTTTAAGTGTATTGCACTGTGTTGCGCTGTATTGCGATGTATTGCGCATTTCAGTCACACCGTTAATGGTTTTAAATGGGATAATTAATACGTACGCGGATGTCATCCATAAAATTAAAGCATTGTGGCCTTACAAATTCTTCACAGTACCAGCTGATAGGTTTAGACGTGATAAATGGCTTGCAGCGATCAACAGGACAAGGATAATATAAATAGAGATGACAAAAGTAAATGTAAACTTCATAGTATACGAAATGTACATGTACTTACGTTTTCTTTACTGATTTATATGGCAAAAATGAATTTTAAACTTCTGAAAATATTCCCCTTGTCAGTAAAAGTTTACTACACAAAAGAGTGCAGACTGTGATAAGTGTTACTGTCAGTGTTGCTGACAATACGGTAATGTGCCATGAATTTCGAACAGTAGAAAATAATTAAATTTGGGAAAAGATCGTTCTGGCCGAAATTCATGAAATGGAGGTGCTCAGAACTTCCGAAAGTTCGAATTTCATGGAATTCTGTCAATTTTGACCGGAAGTTGTCTGTTCGTCGCTAGGCCTTCTGTTATCTTCTCCCGACGATCTATTTAGAGTTACCATAATGTATGATGTGTGAGTGTCGGTAATTGCGACCAAAGGTATACACGTACTTTCACCCGATCACTGTGTATGGCCCATAGATAGAGCGGTACTGTTGTCTAGGGCCGCAAAACAGCATCGTTATCAGTAGTGTCGTTTTTCAAAAGCGATTCTGGCAGCCAGAAACTAGTGTCGTTTTTCAAAAACGATCCTGGCGCTCAGAACGGGAGTGGACGGAGGGAGAGACGGCCGACGATTAGCGTCTGCCACGACCAGATAACCTTTACTTTGGAAGCTTAGTGTTACCGTTGCTCCTTTCCGTGCACTGAAACCGAGACGACAGCCGATCAGTGTCTATGGCGCACGTGCAGGTAGCCTTCATCTGCGATAAGAGTCTTCCGCGACCAGGTTCGTTGCCTTTACCGTTAAAGTCGGGTGGAGCTTTACGCGCGAATGTGTCCTCATCTCGCCGTTCGCGGGTCGGTGTCTCCGACGCATACGTAGCCTTCCCTGCAGAAGCCGGCCTCGGCACTACGGCCTCTCCTCCGTGCGGGGAGGCCACTACGACCGCAGATCGGTATGTGCGGCGCACAGGTAGCCTTCGCCACGGCAGCCGAACTGTGTATTACGGTCTCTCTCCGTCGTGCGCTGCGAGCAAGATGACCGCTGATTGTTGTCTGCGATCAAATATACTAGGTTTGGGGGGTGTGGGGGGGGGGGGGTGGTGCAGGGCCGTTTTTTTTTTTTTTTCGCTCAGGCAACCCATTCTTAACCAGCAGCATCAACTGATTTCCTGGCGCATAGTTGCGTCAATGTACGCATTTGAAAAGCGTGTACGTTTTGTCATTGAAACCATCTTCAAACAAACGCGAGAGATAGGTAATCTAGAGTAAACCGAAAAGGCAGTTTTTATATTCGTTCAAGGGACTAGAAGATCGTCAATGGGAGATAGTGAGCGATCTGAGCGCGACAATAAGCCAATTTCCACACTAGTTCAAGGGACTTCGTTACTATATTCGTCAGCAAGAGATCGTCAGCGATCCGAGCAAGCATAGAAGCTTGGACTTTTTGTCCATGCTAGAAGGCAATTTTCATGTAGTCAGCAGGATATGGTTTGCTGGTTTGCGACAGGGGCGTAACCAGGCATACGCACGGATACACTGTGCGTATATAATTTTTTGGCCAACCATGATATTATTCTCTATAAATCTAGTGTACTTTTCAAGGAATATTATCGAAAATCCCCTTCGATTATAAGTTAATGTCACCTGAATGTACAAATTCTCTGTATAATTTATATATGCACCATTGTTCTGACACCCCTTTTCGTTTGCTTTCACAGAACTGAGGTAAACAATACAGTTACCATCTGAAGTCCGATCTTAATCGTCCATCTAGCTGGAACTTGCTTTACCTCTTAATTAGAGGGTAAAGTGCCCTTCAGCTCACAGGTAGCTTTTGTCTTGAGTGTATCGAACGCGATATTTATCTCAGATAAAAATCTACCTGTGTGTTATTTTCAAAGAGCTGCTCCAGCAGACCTGGGGGCACTAGATAAATCTGATCATCGGGCTAAACAAGGAGCCAGAGAAACAAAGGAAGATTGACTTTTCCTGCAAAGTGTCAAAGAATTTTGACACGGACTTGATCCAGCATAACCCTCCAAACTAACGGGGTGGCATGGGCATTTTTTACAAAATTTACAAACAAACTTAGATATATTACAATTTTATCCTTTAATATAATTTTATGAGGCATGCACCCACATGTAAGCTGGGTGATGTAAGTAAGCCCCTAGTTAAATAAATATACCCTTATGATCAAGGCTTTTCCAAGCGAACCGTCCAGTCGTCATTTGGACGGCCGCTGACATCACCGGACGGCCTGTATTTTCAAAGACGGCTAGACGGCCTGCGACTTTTTTTTAATGACGTCTTGGCTTGTCGGGGCAGCCGTGGACGTTATAAGAAATTTTCTTAGAGTAATTTGACGTACCTAGCTTTTATGATGCGTCACAGATGAATGGTACTACTTTGTAGTGTACGCTGATATTCAGTTACGACGAAACGACTTCCTAAAGCTTACAAAACACAATAAAATGTTGCTATGAACTTTAAGATACACATTCCACGCCGTATGCAGCAGTGACAAGAGTGACCTTCATGCGGTACAAAACACTAAGCAAACTACAGGCCAATTTGTGAAAGGGGACACCTTCCGGACCTTCATACGCACGGCAACTGACAAAGCTGATTGACAAAAAGGAAAATTTCAAATTTTCAGGGAGAGATCGTTCGCAATCCGAGAGAGACCAGGAGGCAATTTTCATATTTGTTAAAGAGACTTCGTAAGCCAAAGGGCGAGAAGAGAACGCATATTTCGTATCGTCAGCGTCGCAATCCGAGTGAAACGAGAAAGCTCATACTCGTTCAGTGGCTTTCGTTTGCGGAAGATCGTCAGCCGGAGATCGTTCTCGATTGTTTTTAACCCTCCATCCCTCCCCATTTATAATTTTTAAAAATATTTTTCATTTCATTGTACATTTCAAGGGACTTCATTAGCGGAAGATCGTCAGCTGGAGATCGTGAACGATCTGAGCGAGACAAGAAAGCAATAATGGTTATCTTTGTTGCAGCTCTTAATATTGCTCTTTTGTTCTGTTACTGAAGTCTCTACTGTTAACAATGCTATTGTGCGCCTCAGCAAAACTACAGATCGCTATCTCACACCGAATATTGCGGTAAAGAAACAACAGCCCGACAGTACAACTCTTAATAGATTCTCCTGTTATCTGAATGAATGGATATGACGATGTTGGTATGTTGGTTAGCGTCCTTAACTAACTGTACTGATCGTTATCTTGCACCTTGGGCCGCACACGTAGTACTCAGGTAAAGGTACGCTAGGGCAACATTGCCGACTGTTAGATCTTCATAAGCGCGAGAATAGCCCGGTGGCCGATTTTAAGGTGTACGAAATTCACGAAATGAAGATCGCGCAAAATTGCTTACTGGCCGAAATTCATGGTCCAGAAAAAACTCCAGACGGCCGATTTTAAGATCGTTCGAAATTCAAGAGCCGTTCGAAATTCATGGCACTTTACCGTATATGATACTGTACCTGCCACACATGCCGTAGCTTTAGGGGGGAATGCCGAAGGCTAGAAATGCCTTAAAAAATTAATATTTTTAACAGTTATAAGCAAATTCAAACGACGGCCACTCTTTTCCCACTGCCCTAAGGTATTGCTAACACCTGTCAACAGATATCGTTGTAGTTTGGGAGAAAAACGCAAAGAGGAGACCGGCCGATCTGCTGCTACATGTACTACTGTATATAGAGAAACATGTCATCCACTTACGGTTGTGCAATCACGGTTTTCTCGCCTGACGGGCACTTGTTTCAAGTGGAAAATGTCCAAGAGACAGTTCAAAAGGGATCAACAGCTGTAAGTTTCTTCATATTTGATGACACCACCACATTTGCTCAGTTAAATTTTGTCTTAAATAGCTGGTTGCATAACTTGCAAGGCGTCTGGTGACCAAATTTGCTAACACCTACCTGTACCTTGTATTTATAATATTATTGTACTCTGTCGTTAATTTTGGTAACCTAAAATATATGTTTTTTTTTCTACACTTTCAACTATGAGAACAATTATTTGATAATGTTAGTCAAGTGCCCCTTGTTAAACATTATATGAATGTTAAAATAAAATTGATCACAGAGCAAAGACTGGCAAATTATATAGTATAAAAGAATTATCAAATAATATCTTAACCACTAAAAGTTGTATTTTTTTTTGTGTGTGAAAACAATTTAGGAATAAAAGAGTGCTGAAATTTTGAGCATTTAGTTTGACAGATATTTCTGGAGATTACGAAATAATTGTGGCCTCTATTTTTCATATGTTGGAATCATTTACATAAAGATGAAAACAAGAAAACTTTGGTCACAAAGTTCGGTAATCCATTCCCTTATTCATATGAAACTGCTTTCATTATATTCCCAAACAGAAAAAAAATTTGCGGATCTCTTAATTATTACATTCAAAAGGCATCATGTATGGCTCAATTGATCTCATGTAAGAAGAGTACAACAACTGAAGGGGTAATGCCAAAGATGGATTTATTGTCAGTGAGCAAAGTTGGACTCAAATAAATAACTCAACTGCCGTCTTCATAGCAAAAGGTGTCTTTATTCAATTTTCAATCAGACATTTATAATAAATCGACAATCAAAATAATTTTCTTGTGTAAATTTAATTTTCCATTTTCCACCGAGAAACTCTAAAAGGCAACCCTCACACACACCAAATGGATGCCAGCACATTTTTTACAATATAGTATGTGTGAAGAGAACATTTCCACAATGACTCAGCTTTGTACCAAATAAACTTCATCATATTTTGTCAAATCTCAAAAATGTAAAAAAAAAAAACATGCAGCTTTAAGTTTATATTTCACAATCGTCTTCTTTTAGGATACAACAGTTTTTCTCTGGAATGTCCATTTCACGATCCATTCAGTTTCATCTGCTCCAGTTCAGCACAGGTGTTTTTTCGGCTTTCACACAACCATTTCCTCATAATTGTGCTAGTTTAGTCGCCATATGTCGTTCAACAATACATAAACCCCATTTACAGCTGGCTTCAGGTAAAATGTACGGACAAAGGCAATGGGAGTCATATCATCAATCTGAAATAAATAATGAATTATAAATTTTAGCTTGATAAAACAAAGCTGACTATACTTGGTGTATACAGGGCGTTAATGTTTTTATAATGACTGGCCATGAGTTTATAAATGCCTATAAGCTTGTTACTTTCAAGGTACACTCCACATGTTAGCACTGTATAAAATGAATTTGATATGTAGGATGTGCTTACCCGTGAAAGAAAAGGCCTCAAAAACTAAAATACCAAAAGACCAGTTTGCTGCGATGTGGCACCTTTCTAATTTTTATCTTGCCTTATTAAGAAAAGTGTCATAACAGAGATTTTCTTGGGGTAAACGACAATTTTCCCATAGTTACCAGTGGATTTAGCGAATCCGTTCAAACAATTTGGTCATTTTTTAAAAGTGTGTTTAACTGCATTAATTTCTTACGAGAGTACGGAGGCTAGCCGTCTTTGAAGGTTCACCCTGGTACAGTGCTTCATTTAGAGTCCCTGGGGAATTAGTGCGTAGTAGCTAAAACGATCGATTAATTACGAACGCATCTCTCAACATCAATTCCAAGCGCAGAGACAGCTTGGGCAATTATTTGCGAGGAGGAAATTTTGTCCTTTTGTTGAAGAAAATTAATTTTAGGAGGTAAATCCCGTGGAAAGTACTTTACATTAAAATTACATTACAGAGCTGTCACAAGTGTAATGACATCAGTTGGTTACCCTTTGATATCAGGGGCTTTTTAAAATAATATGAATTATCAGCAATATAAAAATTTTGTTACAGACAGGGGCGGATCCATATATATTCCGAAACTCTTCCAAATTATCTTTGTTCATCCATCCTCCAGTTTTGACCGTCTTCCGACAGAAAATATTAGATACACGTCAATGTAAACAATATGACCGTCTTCCGTAAGATCCAGAAGATCGGCGGATTTACCCCTGACAGACTACTAGCGCAGTACGTGATACAGTCATGCCATTATACCCTGTTGTTTCTTTGACCATAGAACGGCTAAAAGGCCCTTAAAAGTGCAGAAATTGTTTCAATCAAGCCTTTTTTCCATTTAAGAAAATTCAGACAAGTGTTTGAAACGTGAAGAAATCCGATAATTTATGCAAATCGGCCAAGAAACTGCAAAAAATCAAATTCCCCGAATCTGAGAAAAAAAGGAACATGCTAAGACTTTAATGAAGTTGAACTAAAACCGTTAGAGATGATGACCACAAAGCCCCTACACAATGGGGAAGAAGGAAGGGTCAGGGGCGGATCCAAATTTCAATAGGTGATCAGAAATCGAAGGAGGGGGGGGGGGGCAGGACCCCCCCTGACCTCCCTCTAAATCCGCCACTGAGGGTGGGGGTAATAAAAGAACCCACTTACTTTCATTTGTCCTACAACCAATGTAATTATTCCACCATCAGTGGTTGTCTGACTGTCTATTGTTGTAATCGTATGTTGAATATTTTGAAAAGGTAATGCCTGAAACAAAAGATGTGACAACATAGTAGGCCTATACATTAACAGAAAACGTTTAATAAGTCTTATTTTTTTAGTATAAGTGCTCATTAATATCCTATATTTCATTATAAATATAACTGAATTTATTTGATCAAGAAAACAATGTGGGCAATTCTTTTAGAAAAAAAACTAGTAATGTGAGAAGGGCACCATAACCAAGTCTGCGCATAATATTTTAATCAACATTTGTAAGAACTTTTTTTTTTTTGCAGTGTGTGAATGGTTTGTGGAAGGTGTCTTTGTCTCTCATTGTGCTGTAGATGTCCTGTATTTATTTTCGCGAAAAGAAAGTCTGCGCATCTCTGCACATGCTCACGAGGGATGTTGAAACCATTCTTCATATTTGTAAACCTAAGTATTTTACCTTCAAATTTGCAACAATTGCCTGTCGACCAGAGACCAGTTGTCCTTCAAAAGTCAGCAGTGCATATGTCTGAAAGTAATACGAAACATGGTACAAAGCTACTGATCTTTTCAACTTGAGATTCTAAAACCTGTAAAAACCTCTTCTAAGGCTGCGTTCACATGAAAAATCTATTTTCTAAAAATCTATTTGCGGTATCTTGTGATCACGGTCTGTGCCCTGAATACCCCGCGGCATAATTACTGGCAGCGCCGAGAATTAATTACAGCTTTGGAAGTAATTGGCTCGCGCTGCCCGTAATTACGCCGTGGGGTATTCAGGGCACAGACCATGATCACAAGATACCGCAAATTATCTGAACACAGATTTAGTACGTTCAGATAATTTATTAAATTATGACAGGAATTCACGACAAAAGGTGTTCTTAGGCCCGTATGGCATCACCTTTACTACGGTCTGTTAATGTCACCATAGTGATTGCGGAAATAGCTGAGATGCGCGTGTTTTGGAATTCAGTGCAGTAATATTCTCAAGTGTGTCAAAATGTATGTTCCGAGTGCATATCTACACGTCCACCATACTGGGTTATCATCTTTGAAAGTCTGTCAAAATATGCCTATGTGTTGAATTACAGTGGGGGTGCTTTCATGTGAAAGGGGATGGATTCGTCTTATTATAACAAACAACTTTGCGTTTCCAAACATTGCTGTGTATTCTGAACTTTTTAAATCTTAGCCGAAAATGATTCTGAAAAAGCGCTTTAATCTGGGACGCAGACATTCCAGTCTTATCTGTTTTGTAGCTGTACGTTATGGAAAAGAAAGCTCTCAGAATAGTATTGTCATATTTTTGGTCATCTCAAGGGTCATTTAGAACACACTAGAGAAATACAAAAAAAAAAAATGTTTTTCGTCACAAATTTTGATGGGCGAAGAAAACGGGTAATTGTACGTTAGCATTGTTTCCGTTTTAAACTTCAGTACAAAACCTTTCATCTGAGCGTGTAATACAGATGTTACATGACCCAATCCTGTTTCGATTCCTTCAGAAACGCACGAAGTTTCGTGTTCCCATTTAGAATCGGCCCAATGACCTAGCGTACATAGTGGAAACTTCCAATGATGACATAATGGCCCGGTCACGTGGATGTTAAATGAAACTAATCAAATTAGCTATATCCGGTTTGGGAGATATTTAGCATTTAATTCTGCAAATTTTAGACAAGGTGCAATCCGACGACGGCCATACCCTTGTGCAAAATTTGCAGAATTAAATGCTAAATATCTCTCAATCCGAAGGAATTATGGGAAAAGTTCTATTGATGGCTGCTGAAAGTCATATGTGGAGATTTCAAATATGCCCTTGGATTTGACCTTTGACCTGTATTTCAAGGTCAAACGGGCCACTTTCTAAAAATCGTAAGCTTCTGCAAAAAAATATATACATATATATATCAGACCCGTAGCCAGCAATTTCAAAAGGGGGGTTCTTTTTCTCAAAAAGTGGACCTTTTCCCATGAAAACTTCATGTTCCTAGATCAAATTTTATCCAGAGTGGACCTTTTCCCAGCAAAAGGGGCGGTTCTTTCGAACCCCCCGATCCCCCCCCTGCCTACGGGCCTGTATATATTTGTGCCGGTTTTCAGAAAGTACACAGGCCTAAGCTTTCATATTATAGTGGAGAGTTACAATTAGAGACTTCGTTCATCTTCGGGAGTTTGGGGTCAATCGGCCCATTTTCACGGGAGAAGCAGCCATTCAATGTCGAAACAGAAAACGCTCTCTTATTCTGGAACCGTAAATGCTACAAACTCTTGTTTTTTGCTTTTATAGAGCTTGTCAAGCTCAACGCTGCAGGTGATGTCCGTTTTTTTTAATACGGTTATCAAAAAGTACAACGTCGCAATATTTCGTGGTGAAAATAAAATGTGAAATAACTCCAAAATTAGCAGAAATACACCCATAGTTACTATTACACTTGAATAACTGTAACCTTGAAATTGATCTTTGACCTACTTTTCGCATGAACTGCACTTCACAAATTTGGATTTGAACTTTTGCTTTTCCCCATAATTTTGGTATAAATTGTAATTTTCAACAAAAATTTTGAGAACTCTTGTTTACTGCATTTTGTAGTGCTTGTCAAGCACTACACTGAAGGTGGTGTCCCTTTCTTGTTTTCCATACGAATTCGCTTACTCCAGCCGGTGGTACGATACCCGGAGGCGGTATGGCCTCTCTGATCCTCTAATTACATTTTTGTGTGCTTTACAATGTAATTTTTCATTTTGAAATATTTATCTCATACGAACAGCACGTTGTTATTCCTTTTAATTGTAAATGTGCGGGTCGAACGGTATATTTTCATAGACAAAAACTAGAATGTTTTAAATTCTCTATAAAATCTACACGCTTCGCATGAAATAACTTGTTTACATGACCAAGGTCATTCTAAGGTGACTCGTTCCACGCAAAAAAAAAAAAAAAAAAAAAAAAAAATTAATTTGGCAATTATTAGATATACTGTATACTGTTGCGCATTTTACGTGAATTTGCATCCAGAGAGTCTTTGGGCAACACACTTTTCGCTGTTTATCTCCCTAAGTGCACAGCGAAAAATGTGTTGCCCAAAGATTCTTTGAATGCAAATTTTTTCAAGACACATTTCCCCCTGATTCATATACCTGCCTAATATGAATGAATCTCAACTTCAATACTCACATGGTAGAACGAACCAATGTTTTCTTTTGCAGTCTCAAGTGTGCTGAAATAATTGTTAACGAATGTTTCTATTGATGTCCCTTGACACACACCCACGTCAAACCCAGGGTCCAACATAAGACAGATAAAAAGGATTAAAAACACCATGTGTCGCCTTTGAGCCATTTTTACAGTCGGATAACCCACGTAGCACTTCCATGCGCGTGTGTAACTGACCTTTTATCCCTGTAATAAAAAGATAGTCAGACCACACATATAATTTTATGGATGACATCCTCTGGAGACCCCGAAACCAAGGCGAGCCGTCGAAAAAAGGGCAATATAATAATAATAATAATAATAATAATAATAATAATAATAATAATGCTTAATTAAAGTAATACATAGTTGGAAACGCAAATTGAACCAAAGAGCATAATGTAGGCCAAACAAAGAACGCTGAGAACACTAGAGAGTCAGTAGTCTTCTGTTTTATATCCATGTATCAAACATCACAGTCCTTCTTCGCGCTGAGAATGTTTAAGAGCGCATTCTCAACGAATTAAGCCAGGCTTTACAAAGCCGGTGACCTAAAAATGGCGGACGTACATGAAAGAAAAACCGCCTAATCTTTTAATAGTCTCTCCGCCTCCCCACACGTCGTCCCTGCGGGGTACAGTAATTAAATCTCGGCTCTGTTCGCCATGCGGAAGCTACCTGAGAAATATTAAGTGCGCATGCACATCAGTTAAACTCGTGAAGAAAGCATGGCGGCTGAAGGCGATCGAAGGAAAAAAGCTCTTCTCTTCTATTATCTTTGAACCCGCAAGAAAATGCAGTAGTATCGAAGTAGCAAAGAAGCAGTAACGCAGTAGTGGTGTGGAGCATATTTGCAGTAGAAATGCAGTATAGCCTACTGCAATTCTACTTCAAAAATTACATAGGGTTGTATAGAGGAGGAGCATAAATGCAGTAGATTAGCAGCATGATAGAAGCATGTTTCAAATATGCTAATTAGCTCCCACATTGAAGCAGATTTGAAGCATGTTTGCAGTATGATTGCAGTAGTCTACTGCGCTGGAGTATCTACTTCATTTTCGTGCGGGAAAACAGAGACGAAAAAGGAATAATTTGGCCCGTAGAGCAGCAATGAATCGACTATCTACGGAGATAATATCACCAGAGATATTCACGGAAATATTAATGTTCGGAGCCGAGATTTAATTACTGTACCCCGCAGGGACGACGTGTGGGGAGGCGTGTGAGAGGCGGAGAGACTATTAAAAGATTAGGCGGTTTTTCTTTCATGTACGTCCGCCATTTTTAGGTCACCGGCTTTGTAAAGCCTGGCTTAATTCGTTGATAATGCGCTCTAAGAGTCTTCGCTCACCAGCTACAACTCTGTATCGTACCTAGAACTCAGTGTCCTAGATCAAGCAAAAATCTAAAATTACTAACATAATGTCTCCTGGTAAGCTTTTATGTGAATGTATTTTATCGAATGTAGACGATGCGGCCACAATCTTTGCATTCACGTTTGGCGGCAATTTGCATGTGTATGACCAAGACATTTTTGTGGCATTATGAGTGGGCACAGACGGTGACAGCAGTCTGTTCCGGAGTTCCACTTTTTTTTCAAAATGATTATTCAAAATAAAAAGAAATCGTGACCATTCAGTTCGCTTACTGGCTGGAAGCGGCGTACACAGCCAAGATTGAATATCCCTAAATATATATGCACACCCTCATGATGTGATGAAGAGTCCACAAAGCGCTTAATGGAGGGGGGGGGGGGGGGGGCGGCGCTACTTCATAGGTTGCATAGGTAAAGGTAGAAATAATAAGTATTATTACTGATGCATCTCTGAAGATCTACTTTACAGATGTCATATATAATCCAAGCTTTCGGCCCCTAGGCCTTCTTCGGGGATTATAATAATTGATAATCACTTTATTTCCGGGGGTCTTTGCATGTTCATGTCTGCAGTGCAAACTGTTACAATTCGGTTCATCTGAAGAGGAACTTGCCATAAGGTCGAAATGTCATGATCTTTGGTTCAACGCAAGGTCCATTCTTAGAATTATTTTCTCGTTATCTCAATTTCAAACTAAACAAATATGTTGGCGCAGTTCTAATGGACCTATCGAAGGCATTTGACAGTATACCACACACTTTACTACTTGCCAAATTAGAGGCATATGGTCTCGACAAAAATGCCTTAGACATAATGCACAGCTACTTGAGTAAAAGAAAACAGCGAGTGAAAGTCGGCGATACTCTAAGCTGTTGGGAAAATCTACATAAAGGTGTTCCTCAAGGTTCCATCATTGGTCCCCTGCTGTTCAACATTTTCATAAATGACATCTTTCATTCTATTGAAAATTGTAACCTCTACAACTACGCAGATGATAACACCTTAAGTGCTGCACACCCAGACTTTGATACCTTAAAAAGGGAGCTCGAATATGATGCACAAAATGCTATAAACTGGTTCTCTTTAAACGAGATGGAAGCTGACCCTGAAAAATTCCAAGCTATTTTTATTGGCAAAACAGGAGTCAACCATAGTGATGAGCAATTATCTTTCAATGGAAAATTGGTGAAACCAGAACCCTGGGTCAAGCTCCTTGGGGTTTACTTTGATTCAAGACTGACTTTCAACAAACACATCTCAGAACTATGTTCAAAAACAGCATGTCAATTAAACACTCTGAAAAGGCTTTCAGCTCATCTAGATGTCCCAAGTCGGCTTGCCATTTTCAGGCACTTTACATTATCAAACTTTAATTATTGTCCGTTAGTGTGGCACTTTTGTGGTGAGGGAAATATGAAAAAATTAGAAAAGATACAGGAAAGGGGTCTAAGATTTGTCTACGACAACCACACAAGCAGTTACGACGAGCTTTTAAATATGTCAGGCCTCAGCACTCTGCACTTGAACAGGCTACGTATGCTTGCACTTGAGGTTTACAAAGCTATACATGGACTTGCACCTTCCTACATCTCCGACCTTTTCCAAGAAAGAACAACAAGTTACAACCTTAGAGGAGAAAAGACTCTAAATATTCCCAGATTTAACACAGTGACATATGGCAAAAAATCCTTATCATATCTTGGGCCAAAAATATGGAATGATCTCTCAAATGACTTAAAGCAAAGCATCAATTCAAATGAGTTTAAATCACTTTTAAGGCTTTGGGAAGGACCCAAATGCAGATGTAGCCTGTGTAACCTATAGGCCCCCTATGCTTTTAGTGAAAATGTGTAATAATACGTCATGTTTACATTGTTTATATAACTGTATCATTGAGCATTGTATGTAAAATTGTGTTTTTCACAGTTGATTTAGGTATAGCATTCTGCACATTTCCCATAAAAAACTTTTTTCTCTTTTTTCTAAATTGTTATCTTAATAGATTTCGTGTTTTTGTTTACTCTTTGTAGATTTTTTTTTTTTTTTTCACTAGACTTCATGTGTAATATTGCATTATCGTAGATATGTTTTTGTCCTTATACAGTCGGAGAATAGCTGTAAAGCTAATGTTTCCATTCAATTTGTAACCGACATGAAATAAAATTTATTGTATTGTATTGTATTGTAGGCCTACATGTAGGCCTACCATTTCAACCGTACAAAAATACATTCTCGTCATTTATGAGGTTTGGCGACATTTTAACGTTAAATCTATCAATATAAAGCAAATTGCCGATATGAACAGAAGTGAACAAAAGAATTTATTCAGAGAACATATTAATATATCTGTAAATACATAAGGCTTATGTGCGGGATGCGGCACCCTGAGCTTCAGAGCTAACTTGACACTAACCTTTTCACTGTAGCCTATCTCCATCGTGTCAAGTAACCTCTGACCAGATTCGATTGCCTCCGCCGCCCGCCAATCAAATTTAAAAGCCCGCACTCAATTACTCATTAAACGATCTAGCCAATGAACGCGAACGAGTCAAAGCGCGCTTTGTTCAAATCCGGACCAATCAAAGATAAGGCTGAATATCAGGGTCTTGCCGTAACCTGTGGGCAGCACGCAAATAACATCGTCTCTCAGTAGATAATGATGCAGGGCATCATACTGCTCTGGTTTCAATTCCGATATACTCCATGCTTTCTTTGTGTACGGTTATGCACTCGGAACCACTCGGAACTACTCGGATGTCTCCGCACTCGACAATAACTATGTTGTTAGTATGGAGCTTGCGGAATCAGCCGAGGATTGCCGATTGACGATCAACCAATCAGCGTTTTCACCAAACTTTGGTGAAAAATTTTGAAACATGGATTCGATTGGCTTATATAAAATAGGTCAAACTATTTTCGTCAGAGGTTACTTGACACGATGGAGATAGGCTACAGTGAAAAGGTTAGTGTCAAGTTAGCTCTGAAGCTCAGGGTGGGATGCGGGGATATTGACTTTATTTGGAGTATTCATAGCTTTTCTTGATTAGCGCCATCTGTTGTCTTTCTGGCAACGTCGAGCATGGACATGGAAGACGCTTTTGCAACCTTACCTGACTTATAATTATATTTCGTGCAGGTAAATTTATTGAGTTAAGGAAGTTGGTCGTCATAACCGCTTTACCTGAGAGCCAAAATTCTGAATATTTGCATGGCGAGACCTGCTAGTGGCAAGGTAACTCTATGAAATAGAGTCAGTTTTGTAGTAGCAGCTAATTCTACTGGTATGATAGGGGCCCAGTGCTAGCTGGTCCACGGCCTAAACATACCCGACCTACATGAAAAGGGGACCGTTTAATCCTGGGACGACGCGTGGGGAGGCATCTGTTGTGTTTTGTATGTCAAGTTGTCTTGCAACATAACATATTAAATCTAGAAGGGGAGAAAGGGGGTTGTGGTTGGGGTAACATTGTCGACTGTTTTTGAGTTACAGTTTTTCTAATTTTTTGTGTTTAATGGGGTTGAAATTGGTGTTCAGTTATTGCAGTTAAAATATTTAGATATATCGAAAACAATTTTCTCAACAGCTTGGAGAGTTAATATCCTGGTGATGAAGGGGATATTGTTGAAACTTCCAGGAAAGTTAATTTATCACTACATGTTATTTTTAAGTCCAACATGCAATATAAAAACACCTTTCAATGTTGTAGGTGCTACGGGTTCAGAAAAGATGATGAAGTACAAACTGTTCATGGGGATCTGTGGCAGGCTATACAGTGCCTCAATTATGTCAATGAATGGAGCTTCTCACAGACATTTCTGCAGTTCAATTCAATCTGATGTTTCCTCACCAGAAACTTCAGTGACAGTAGGCAGCCAGACTTATGCCAGAGATGAGATGACAAATGTGACACCACATATACTGTCCAAAGTTGGCAGCAATCTTCATAATCGAAAATATCACCCTCTGAACTTACTGAAGCAAAGGATTCGAGATCACTTTTACAAAAATTACGTCAAGCCACGGGGCAACCCGATATTTACTGTCGTTGATGACTTGCCACCTGTTGTCACCATTGAACAATGTTTTGATAGCTTATTGACTCCAAAAGACCACGTGAGCCGGAAACCATCAGATACGTATTATGTAAACAGGCACCATGTGCTTCGCACCCACACCTCGGCTCATCAGTCTGATTTGATTCGCATGGGTTGTGACCAGTTTCTTGTGATTGGAGACGTGTACAGAAGAGACACCATAGATAAGTCCCATTACCCAGTGTTCCACCAGTGTGAAGGTGTGAGATTGTTCACAGAACGTGAGGTATGAATTTATAGATGGGAATTCAATGGATCATTGTCACAGAACCTGGGGTAGCGCTTACACTTGCCAGTTTAGCCCAATGCTAACACTGGCTTAAACTGGCTAAACAAAAAGGCTTGATTGAGTTGTTTTAGTCAAATTGCAACCATCTGGATATAACAAATTGACAAAAAAAAATTGTGATTTGGCTGAAGGGAAAAATTGGAAGCGCTATCCCAAGATAATATCTTCAATAGAGTGTAAATGTGATCTAATGGCTTGTATGCCACCATCTAATATTGGTTACCCTTCATAAAGATTTAATTTATGCAGGAGAATCCCATAGATTGTGCAAGTGTTAAAAGCATCTTTCAAATGTTAATGATCTAAAAAAAATTGGGCTACATGTTAACTAACTAATATACTTATAACTTATTGAAAGTTAATTGCTCTTGAGTCCATTACATTAAGTCAAACTATTTTCAGATACTATCTGATTTTTAATCTTTCTTTGGCAGCTTTTAATCAGTAAATTCTCAGAACAGGACATGGAAGGTCTGACGGTGTTTGAGCAGGGCCCTCGTATCCCAGCCAAGCAGGCCCCTCATACGCAGGATGCCGTCGTTCTCTTGGAGGCCGACCTGAAGTGGACACTGACAAGATTGGCTCATGATATATTTGGAAAAGGTATGTGTTTGTATGTTTGAATGATGTTTTCATCTTAGGACATACTGGAATTACTTTCAAATGCTTAGCACTTCGCTTACTGTATAATGTATTTTTATAGACAGAAAAAAGCCATGTTATATATGAATGTGGTACTCTTTACTTCTCCTTCAGGTGATACTGACAAAATATCAATTTTGGAAGTGTAACAAACCAAATTTGTTGTAACTAAGGGAGAATTCCCAGTGAGACTTTCTAAGTAGATCTGCATACTTGTATAATCATCAGCTTTTCTGTATTCTGCTCAGTGCCAGGGGGAGGCGTGTTAATCTGCTGATTTGATTGTATTTATCTAGAGTCTCCACAGAGTTGGATCAATCTACATAGAACGATAGTTTCATTGGGAATGAGCCCTGAGCAAACATTTTCCACATTTCACTGCTTGTTCCAGATGTAGAGACCCAGTGGGTGGACTGTTATTACCCACATTTCACTGCTTGTTCCAGATGTAGAGACCCAGTGGGTGGATTGTTATTTCCTACATTTCACTGCTTGTTCCAGATATAGAGACCCAGTGGGTGGATTGTTATTTCCTACATTTCACTGCTTGTTCCAGATATAGAGACCCAGTGGGTGGATTGTTATTTCCTACATTTCACTGCTTGTTCCAGATGTAGAGACCCAGTGGGTGGATTGTTATTTCCTACATTTCACTGCTTGTTTCAGATATAGAGACCCAGTGGGTGGACTGCTATTTCCCACATTTCACTGCTTGTTCCAAATATAGAGACCCAATGGGTTGACTGTTATTACCCACATTTCACTGCTTGTTTCAGATATAGAGAGCCAGTGGGTGGACTGTTATTTCCCACATTTCACTGCTTGTTTCAGATATAGAGACCCAGTGGGTGGATTGTTATTTCCCATTCACACACCCGTCCTGGGAGCTGGAGATCAAGTATAAGGGGGAGTGGCTGGAGGTGCTGGGCTGCGGGGTCATGGAGCAGGAGATACTAAACGAAGGTGATTATTAGCTTGGCCAGTAGTGTGGAATTTAGTGACGGAATTTTTCCTGGTTTTGTCCAGAAATAAGGCTATTAGGATAATGTATTTCTGTCCCCCTGGACCTCCCATATAAAGCTGATTACCTTCTGTGCTTGTATTTTCAGAATGTTATTAATGGGTCAAGTTTCATCTGTGGGTTGTATTTTCATAGGTGTTTGTTTGCTTGTTTGTTTGTTAGTGGGCAAACTGTCCTGAAAGTTTTTCGGAGATGTTGGTGACATTTCCAGTATACACAGTAATCACTGTGTGTTAGCTGTTCAGAGGGAGATTGTTTAGGTGTAAATATCCGTACAGGAGTTTGGGCAACTGCACATCAGAGATTCACAGATTGTCAATTATTTAAAAACATTCAATGCCCTGTTTGGTTTTTAATGCATAAAAGGCTAGCATACTGCTACTACCATATCCTAAAATGTTTTAGTTACATATGTATCATAAAATATAATGTAAAGAGTGAAATTGTCTTGTGTGTTTGTTTCTTATAATTAAAAAGATGGGAATTGCGTATTCTAAATTACAATATGAAATTTCTTCAGACAACAATTAAACTCAAAGGCCCCACTCAGAATAGGGGACTATCTAGTCCGAGGGTCATGTATGGTCAACCCACTCGAATACTTCCCCACAGGATATCTGTTTAGTGTCTATTAGCAGTTAAGATGGCAAGCTTTGTATTGGGTTGCCATATTTGACCTTCGGACTAGATAGTCCCTTATTCTGAATGGGGCCAAAGAGTTACTTGCACTCTATTATGAATTGTAGTTTCTCACAAGACAGCTTCTTGTACTGAAAATGTAAACTTAGAGCTGAAAAGAAAACTGTTAACATTTCAGCTGGAGCTGGGAACAAGGTGGGCTGGGCGTTTGGCCTGGGTCTGGAGAGGTGGGCCATGAAGATGTACGACATCCCAGATATCCGCCTTTTCTGGAGCCAGGACTCTGGCTTTCTCTCTCAGTTCAGAGTGGATGATGCCAATACACCTATTAAGTACAAAGTGAGTTATATGTTAAGATTTTTGGATATTTCTAGGAAGTTTGCTGTTTACCGTAAAGATCTATTTGCAATTGTAGCAATAAGTAAAAATATTGGTTGCAATTGCCACAATATGCCACTGGTAGCTTTGCAAATGAACTTTAGTTTACAGCATATGTACCTAAAAGAATTAAGAATTCATGAGTTTGAAATTGTGTGAAGAAAGAAAAAAAAATGAAAAAAGAAAGGTTAAAAGAGCATTCAGGTAAGTATGTAGTCAGATCTTGTAATGTATGCTCGTATACGTATTTCACAAGTTGGGTTAATTTATTTATTAAATCATGTTTTATCTATTTAATTTATTTTCTGCTGTTTTTTCAGCCCGTGAGCGTCCATCCCCAGTGTTACAATGACATCTCCTTTTGGATCCCGGACAATTACACTGAAAATGATTTCTACGACTTGGTGCGTGGCCTGGGGAGTGACATGGTGGAACAGGTGGAACTCATTGACAATTTCACACACCCCAAGAAGGGTCGAACCAGCCACTGCTACAGAATAACATACAGGCATATGGACAGGGCAGTACATCAGGAGGAGGCCAATAAGATACATGCACTTATCACCGAGGCTGCTATTAATAATCTTGCAGTGGAAGTACGATAGCATTTTGCCCCTGCCCACGCCCCCTCCCCCCTCTCCTCACAAGGGTGTAATATATCATGATGAGCTTGAGTCAGTAATATCACCCCCCCCCCCTCCTCTCCCCTCAGATCTGTCATTGAATTGTACTGATTGAATCACTGACACTTGTAATAACACAATAAAGGCAAAACTCCAATATTCACAAGAGTACATTACAGTTACACAGCTTGGAACAGTTTATAAAACACTGTGTGAACTCTGTGAGCTATTTTTATACATTTTTATGGCATTTTATGGCATTATCGTGTTGGGTACCTGTAATGCATTGATTGATGCATATGAATCATTGAATTTCTGAAAAAAAAATAAAAGAATTTAATATACAGTGTGGCTTTTTTATATTGATCAGAGGAGACAATTACAATTAATGTTTTTTCTTTTATACTTGAAATCTAGATTGCTATTTTAAGGCAAGTGCGTTTTCATTACAGCGAGCATAATATGCAGGGTTCCTCAAAATTATTCATCTGATGAGCAATCCTGGCCAACTTAACATTTTGCATTATTTTTATACAGTAGCATGAGATAAGCCAATGGGATAGGCAATGGGATAAGTACAATAAATGTAAATATTCCACGTAAAGGTTTACTTGTATGGAAGAATTAACGAAAAAAATTATCTTGTGCGTGCTCAGTTCTGATGACTTGTAGTATTTTAATACTAAATGATACAGTTAAATCCGTGGCGAGTGGTGAAATTGATCACATTCAGAAATAAAAGGTGGGGTGATCCACTTATTATAAGGTGCGTCAAGTTATATATCTCTGATAATATTCGCAATTTCTGTATAACTAGAGTGCTAAGATTTTCTTTCAGTAGTCACTTTTTTGTTTGAAAGCGTAAATAGGACGGCTAGAGGCTGATTATTCAGACGTGTTACATGTATTTCTTTCGTACAAAAATTATTAATATTTTTAGGGAAATATGTGCGTTTTATGTAATGCATCTTCCCTGTAATCGTTTTCTGCATCTTTATATATTTTATATACAGTATATTGGTTTTTTTTTCGCTATCCGAGCGCCTTCATCGAATGCAAAATCTCGTCCCAACAAACACAATGTGGGTACAACATATATCCCCAATAATAATAATAGCTTTGTCACTTAATGTTTTCTTATAGCACAGCATGTAATTTTCACTTCAATTAATTTCTTACAGTGTATTGAAGTGATAAATGAGGGATTTGACCCGTAATTACACCAACCTGTTGAGTGACAGAAAGGCGAAACACAATGCTGCATTCTTTGGATAAAAAAATTGAAATTCAACTTCATTTCTTCACAACAGGAACAGTCGACTTTGTAATTGCACTTTTTAGATCAGATATACCAACTCTCTGCCGTGGAGATTCTCATCGCCTTCTTTTGAATGACTTTTTCGAAACCCGAGCTGTCGCGTTCGCTTCCTTTCCTCCTTCAATTGTGCTTTTTGAACCGAAACAATAAGTTAGGTAATGTTAGCCGAGGGTCGGCAGTTCAGCGATGATCTGTGACATTAAGCCTCAGACGCCAACTGTGCGCTTGAAGGCCGAAGACAGAGAGTCGAATCCGACAGCGTTCAGCACGATATTCTAGGAAGAAACTTAAAGAACCCTGCACCTTATTGCCCCGACCTGGGCACGCTAGCTGTATAGAAACCTAGTGCGTGGTAGTGAGAACGGGACGCTATCTATTCTGCGTTTTTCAAACTTTTTGACAAAGTGCAACCGAGGACAACTGGTTTTTCACTTTCTGAGCAATACCTCGTAGTTGTACAAGCACTCAACATTGGCTAAGTCATGTGAACAGGCTGAACTGAGCATGAACATAGGAGTAGCTCAGCTTTTCAACACATTCAACATCATCGTGCTGAAAGGAAACGGCTGGGCATCAGGCGCAAAAGAAGGTTAATTAATTACGAGGAACCCAATTACTTATCCCCGATCAAGTTTGTGAAGCCAGTAGCCAAAAAACTCGACGTTTTCCCAGAAAATGCATCGGATGCGGGTTTGAAGTTAAAGAAATCCAGGAAAGATTATGGAAAATCTCGTGTAATACTAAGTGCCCGGAAACGGCATTGGAGGGTTCTGAGCATATTAACGACAAATACGTAACTCATAACGAACGAAATTCTGCAGCAATTCAGTACAATCGCCACAGAGGCGAGACAGGAAAATTCAGTGGAAACCCAAAACAAATATCTCAGAGAAATGGTATTCCTTTAATTTTCAAGTGCAACCAAACAGGAATGATGAAAACGCAGCTTCGTCGTAGGAAAACATTCTTCTTGGTATTTTTTAAGTCTACCCGGACCTTTTTAACAGCATTAGCGCTCTTATGGAGTTTACAAACATTTCCCCAAGCGCTGGCGGCCCCGGCGAGTGGCTATCGTGTCCATGACGACGGCCGTTCACGTAGCTGGGGTCCAACTGGACTGAGGCGATATTTCGATCCATTTGACGCTTGTATGGTACAAAGTAAGTTGCATATATCAAATATGTTCGTAGGGGGATGTGACACTCTAAAAGGGATATTTATAGTTCGTGGGACTTCTGCTGTTGTCTTATTCGCCTTATCTTTTTCTTGACGGTTTGCATTTCTACCTCCTAGACATTTTACAGCCTTTTTGACTCAGTAAATACAAGCCCTGCTTTAAAACCTGTGTATTTTGTTATTCGAAAATGCTGTAGGTTTATGTAACCGTTCATTAGTTCTAACCCAGGTGAAGATATTCTACAGGTTATTTTTGAGTTTGGAGTTCCTCAGAGTCATGGTTTACTTGTAATACAAAATTGTTAATGACGCCAAGATCGTTTTAAAAATCGATTTGATTTTTATTCCATCATCCCGGAAACGTTTTCATTGTAATGATCACCGCTATGTCCAAAGATGAAAGGCATGCCTATCCAACTTCCATTTTCTTATGTCATCCATTGTATTTTGAATAAGATAATGAAGTTATTCATTTATATATAATAATTTCATTAATCATTTTTGCGTGATAAACGTGATACGGAACAGGTGCGTTGATGAAAAAACGCGTGAACACGCCAGAAGACGGAATTTGGCACAGAATTTAACTTAGCTGGAGGTTATTTACCGAAAGAACATGGAAATTAAAAATTCACTAATATGCGGAATTAACTTGGTTCCACAGTTCACTCCTCTTGGCAAAACGTAACGTCCTACAGTGTTAATGCACGTGGATACTTGCAGTATAAATGCGTTCGAATTCGAAAAGATTACAAGAAAATTGCTTCATAGCATTTTGTGTTGCTCTCTGAAAAATATGAAGCTTCATGAGGTCCTGCAAAGCATTCGCTGAAAAGTTAATATGGGTGCTTTCTCAGTGAAACTTACTTGAAACAAGATTATCACGCCTCCTCCTGGTGTTTTAAAATAGAACGCAGAAAAGCTGGTAATTATACCAGTACGTTGGAAATAAGAGAAAGCGTGTTAATTTGATTGCATTCAGCGAGAGCCCCGGGGCGATAAAGTCGAACTAACTAGTACGATAGTTTCGTTGTGAACGCATCCTGCGTTTCCTGACCAGTTCGGAGTTGCTTTGCGGGTGGTCTTTCTTCGCCAGACATCATCTGTTTTGCAAACCAACAACGGAACTTCATGTAGTTTTCTCAGTATAATTCGTTGGAATTATTATTCTGACATTGGAAAATTACATGTTAGACGACCTTGTCTCAGACAACGGTAGGCTTATAGTATTAGGCAGGTAAAATTGGCCACAAAAAAGTGTTCTTTTCTCTCATCTTGTTTTCCATAAAACACTCGGGAGGTAACCCTCACTGCGTTCAGCATCATTAAGTCAGTGACCTTATTTTCTATAATTTTGAAAAAAAAAATGTCCTGTTCCAAACGATGTTACCATCCTCTCACAGTTTTAAATGATCAAAGAAAAATCATCAAAAACATCTGCACTTTCACTCTCACTTCACAATCTCACACAAAATAGTTTCAGATCGCCAAGTGCTCTTTTTACAGATGACTTGTTTGCACTGGGAACGACTAAGCCACGTCATTTGACGTCACGACATCGCGGATATATTTTTCTGTGGCGACATTTTGAACCCCTTGATACCACAGGGGTCTCTGTTGGTGTATTCAAAATTGAAGAAGAGTCGATTGGATAGTCTACTAGCGACTCCTATAGTCAGAGAGTGGGTATCTTGAGTGATCTGCTTGTCTGGTGACGTCAAATGACTCGTTTTAGTCGATTTCCGTTATAAGTGAGATCGGTGTAGAATCAGGCCCCTACAAAACTAATGCCCTTCCTCGCGTAAAATGTTGATTGCATTCAGGCGCACTGGTTCCACGGCATGCGGTCAAGCATGTATTTTCAACAGACTGCTGCATCACTGTGTATTACTCAGTTTGATGAATTGTATTCAACATCTCTTTCGCCACAGGAACATAAAGATCGACTCCATACGTCTTTAGATAGACTACTTGATACTCCGTGGTAGAGGAAATGGGAGTTAAAGCATCAAATGATCTATTTCATCTAGACCCCATTCATCAGTATTATATTTTTTTCTTGTAATTTATCATTGTCATTTTTGAACAGCACTTTTCATTTGAAGACCACTCTTGTGAAGACAACTTAATCTTCAGGAAAATAATGGAGGGCAAACTGCTTAATTGTCCATGGTTGTTTTTCTGTTTGTTTTTTGTCACTGTTCCTTGTTAACAGGGTTATTTGCACTTGTGAATCTATTTTTTTCCTTGAATTCCCGTACTTTTCACTTTCAGTTTATTTTCTTGATCTCCTGTTTGTACCAGACCATTTTCACATTAAAGATAAATTACACCACAGTGGAATTTTTTACATCTTAAATTTTCATTGCGGCGGAGTCTACTAGTAGATACGGGCATTTTCAAGAACATCCTGCGTTCACTCATCGGCTGTCGAAGCGCATTCCTCATTATAAGAAACTATTCCTCGGGTTGCGTTTTGGAAGTATATTATAATTGTTCTGATATTTTCGGAAGCTTTCTTATATTTACTTATAAAGGTCAGCGTGAAAATTATCCACAGAACAGAAGGTTAGCTTAGGTTTATCGGAGAAACAACCAAATGCAAAATGAGAGATGAGCATTTTTTTTTCTTGCGAACCTTCAGGCACCGTTTCGTCAGTGTTTTCGTCTTTACTGTAGAAATGTTTTATTCTGGACAACTTATGTGTGTTTAAGCAAGCTGTTGAACAACACTATCATGAAAACGCTGACGAAAGACGAAAATCAGTGTATAACTCATTACATATAAACAAAAAAAATTCTATAATACAGCTTTGCCCCTCTTATCTAATTATTTTCAACCGCTCTTCGGATTTCATGGACATAAAATAGAAAGTAGCTTCTCTCTCTCTCTTTTATTCGTCTTTTTAACGTCTTTTTGTGCTGCTTTCTTTTTAACTTCTCGAAAGTAACGATAGTTTTATTTTTGTTCGTTGATTAATCCAATACTTCATCCATTCTAGAAAGTCCAGAAGAGGGTCTAGCTGTCTACTACGACTGCACGGCAGGCGGTTGGCTCCTTTCTTGTCACAACGATGGAAGATACGTAGGTCGCGCAGGACCGCACGTGAGCGCGAGGGGGAGAAGCGTATACACGTGC
This sequence comes from Lingula anatina, assembly GCF_051362555.1. NCBI lineage: Eukaryota > Metazoa > Brachiopoda > Lingulata > Lingulida > Lingulidae > Lingula > Lingula anatina. Next base: position 25,633,156 of record NC_141770.1, on the reverse strand, counting down.
TTATGCGTGTGCAAGAAGGGCTATGGCGGAACAAGATGTCAAGACGAAATTGGCTATGGATATTTCAATTAGAGACCTCGTTAATTAAGAGTGGAGATTAAAGTAATGACAGAGAGAGACAAGGCAATATAAAGAAACGCACCACCGTGTTGAAGTACAAAATGTTTGAAAGAAATACTTCGATGAAAAAGAACACAAGACTCCATAGATCTAAGAATTTTGGAATAGATTTTTCACCGAGGACCGCAAGTAAAAAAATGACTGGATGATTTAGTTGAGCAAGGATACCGTAATTCCTTTTACTGAGGCAAAATTAGATGGCACTTGTTTATATGGAAAGGCAGACGATCCACAACCAAGTTAAGTAAGGAAAGAGAACGTCGTTTGCTGTTTCTCTCCGGTAAATTTGTAGAATTCATAAAATAGCACGAAGCACTGCCTGAATCTGTTAGAGACCACAATATTTTGAAACTGAAAGTGACTCAAATATTTTTAGTCCCCTCTTTTAAACCGTCGCCGTATTTCCGAGATAAATAGGATTCGCCGCTTTTCCAACAAGTACTAGTAGGCCTATAATTAACATTTCATGCACCGAAATTTAAGACTTTCTTTAAGAAATCATATACGAAAAGCGTCGACTTGGGGATCAGGGAGAACGATGAGGACACACAACCACGTGCAGGGGCGGATCCAGAGCTATATACTGACAGTCTTCCAAATTATCTTTGTTGATTCATCCTCCAATTTTGACCGTCTTCCAACATTAAAAATTGGATACCCGTCAATGTAAACTTGAAAATCTGACCGTCTTCTGGAAGACCCAGAAGACGGCCTAAATCCGCCCCTGACGTGTTACAAGAACAATTCAACTCGTCGCGCACAGTTGTACAACACGGATCTCATTTGATGGAAATAGTAGGCTATTATATCCCACTACACTTGGAACTGCTAGTTTGGAATAACGTTCAATCATCTGTGCTTGGTATTCAAAACACCATATAAATATATACGTCAAAGGCAACTCAGTTATTCATATTAATTCATTTATTCGGTGGATGAATTGTCAGAGTATAGTATCAATATTTATTTATCAATGTATCAATATATTTATTGCATCAAAATATGAAATTACAAATATGCCATTTGAAAGAGATCAGTTAATTGTCCTTTTAAAAAATCTGATACTGAATTAATATTAAGTTACAGTGACTTTAAAAATTTCCTGACAAAACTGTGACGTCATCTTCAACATCAGTTCCCCTTATTTCTTCATTTGACAAGGCTCTATTTTTCCAATAAAAACTGCTTGTACTTTTTTTCTTGGTGTTTATTCTTAAACTTGGGTACAAAGTTAACTTTAACAATCTCACTGAAACCTTCTTCCTTAATCGGCTCCTGGAATTTGCTCCTGAAAATATTAAAGTGGTTTTTATTCATTATTCTATCTTTGTTTTCACCAGTAAAATTATAAAGACCTTTTATAATATTTTTCATATATTCACTCCTTAACCAGGTTCTTAGCACACAATAATACTGTTTTTTTTTCAAAAGAATACACATCTTTTCTGACTTTATTATGAATCATACACCAGGATACCAGCTTTATTCTGCTGTAGAAAGTGGGTCAAAATAATATGATTATATACTAACATGATTCTGTACAAAAATATGTGAATTATTCTAAAGATCCAAACTACAAAATTAATGGAAACTTTAAAAAACTGACATAAAAATACTTACTTGAAAGAATTAAACACCATATCATTGATGTGTTGATGCTTGCTGTCAGTGAGTTCTCGGAACTGAAATTAAAATTAATCCCTTATTTTTTTTTCAAGCTGAACAAAACTTGATAAATAAAAATGATAAAGCATAACATAACCGTATGGAATGGCAAATGAAATATGTTCCTTAAAATAAAATTGGATTTGAACAGCTTATCTCCTGCTGAAGACACAGCATCTGACTTGGATATCAAACTGATTATCTTTTCATAATTTATTCAAAATGAAGAGGTTTTTCTCGTTTAGATTTTATTACGATAAGTAATGAGGTAGAGTGATTTTTATCCCAGTCTGGCATAAGGGAGGGATGCCATTCTTAACATTGGTATGTACAGTATGCTTTCTGTTCCCCAACCATTTGCCTTTTTACCCCAACTTTTAAATATTTCAAATTCAAAGGTTGAAAGCACAATTTAGAAAGCAATCGAGTGGAACGTGTGCATAATATTTACACTGGCCTTAACTTAACTTTAGAACTAATAGGTCCTTTTCAAATTGCGTAGTATACTTAAAGATTTATAGTTTGTACTGATACACTTTGATAATGTGACAACTTTAAATAACCTGGCTATTATGTAAGACCCCATTCCCACAGATATCATTGGTCTACATGGATTCACCCAACTCTGCAGGGTCCTTGCTAAGTGCAATCAGCTTAACTGAATGACACACATTCTCTTGTTTCCAACATACTCGTATACAATCACCAGCTTTTCTGTATTCTACTTAACACCTAGAAGTATATGTATCATTCAGTTAAGCTGGTTGCAGTCAGCGCGAGTCCCCGCAGAGTTGGGTCGATTCACCTAGACCAATGATGTTTATGTGAATGGGGTCTAAGAGAGTCATCTTAATGAAGCTAACCGGCTGAATACACCAATTTACCAACTTCCACCCCTTTTAGCATATAATAATATCTTAAAAGACCTCTCAAAGTATATTGATAACATATACATGTACTGCTTAACGTGAAAGGGCCCTAGTTAATTTCAACAGAATTTTGAGATTTCTGCTTTCAACTCTTTTAATGAAGGGCTTTTAAGTACTTTGTAAGTGATATTTAACTAAGAGATATTTTTAGAAAGAAATCTGCATATTTTAAAGTAAACACTAAGTTCTCTTTCAGAGTGGTAAAAAAAGAGAAAAATATTATGCACAATGCTTTAAGTAGAAATAATAACAACAAAATTCAGTTCAAGTGCCAATACTCCTAATACCCTCCCTGTGCATATTTGTAAATCCTCACTGCTAGCCATCAGATGAAAAAAAATTATTAAAACTTCCAACCTCATTATAAACAACAATGTTAACAGCAACAGGAAAACAATGCAAGTTTCACAATGTGGCCCAACTTCAGGGATTCAGAAATTCTGGGACAAAGTTGAATACCTAAACACCCATGTACCCAAGTACTCTACAAGCCCTGGACATACTACCCTTTTAAAGCTGTAATTGAAGTGATTCAAAACAATGCACTTAGATCAAATGGCAAGTGGCATTCTTGTACTCAGCTTAATGGGGATGTCAGAAACACCCTTGTCACTCAATTTCATTAGTTTTCTTTGTAGGAGACAAGAGACAGATATGTGTCCATACACCAGATGTGCCTCTTTTCCAATTCGAGTCAAATGCCTTTCATTATGGCAAATTACCCAACAAATTGTTCGACACTAACCAGTGAAACAATGACAAATGGCTGGCCTTAAAAAAACATCCAACCTTGGAAAGAAAAAAGCAATGGACTGTAACACTGAGCTGACCTTCACATATCTTTTAACCAAAAAGTAACAAAGCCAAATGCACAACATTACTGAATTCTCCAACCCAAGCCAGAATGGAGAATATTTGCTGGCAGCTGATTCAAATGAAGAAAAATGAACCTGAACCAATAAATTAATTCCCTTATAATTTTCCTTTTTTCAAAACATTTTTTCAAGCTGTTCTACAGTTTGCGAAGTGATACAAAATGAAATGATAAAACTATTTCTGATAAGTGCTAATATCTGACAGAGACACTGTTTTCCATGTTACACAACACAGTCACCTGTCACAAATGGATTCAATGATCTATGACTTAAGGTGCATTCACAATGGAACTATCGTACCAGGTAGTGCTTACTAAATCCACAGGGACTCTTGCTGAATGCAATCAGATTAACACATCACCTCATTTCCAATGTACTTGTATAATCTCCAGCTTTTCTGTATTCCACTCAACAACAGGAGGAGTGTTAATCTGATTGCTTTCAGTAGGAGTCCCCACGGAGTTAGTTTGAATTACCTAGTTCAATAGTTTTATTGTGAGCATACCCAATGTGTCCATGCTGTGACAGCTGAGATCAACTCACAGCCAATGACAAGACATGCATGACCAGCCTGGCAACAACAGACAAAGGCAGACATTTTATTCCAAATACAAAAAATATTAAGAAAAATTCCAATATTGCAGTTCAGTGACATTAATTGTGATGCACCTGATAAGTGATAAAAATCTCAATTCTCTTCCACTGTCAGAAATCACTGATACCATGGGTCACATGAAATGCAATAAATCATGACAAACTCTTGGCAAGTCATCACAACAAGTGACTGCACTTCAGATAAATATTTCTCATTTCAAAAACAAAGTAGACTGTCATGATGAATGGTTGGCTAAACATTCAGATCAGTGCATTGTGCCTTTTCTTCTCCTAAAAATAGTTTTCACCAGAATCCATTACCCATCAACCACCCCTTGGAATTTCAGCCCACAGTTAAATTCCAATAATATTAAATGAAAAGGTAACCATGGCAATGATCCTCCTCTCTCTGAAAAGTGATAAACTGTGCAACATTATATTTTATATCCAACTTCAGAGTCTGTGGAAACGATTTCCAATCTTAATCTTATGTGCTCTCCAGAGGCAGATTGAGGCCGTTTTCTGGGTCTTCCGGAAGATGGTCAGATTTTCAAGTTTATATTGATGGGTATCTGATTTTTTCTGTTGAAAGACCATCAAAAATGGAGAATGGATCAACAAAGATCATTTGGAAGACTGTCAGAAAATATCTCTGGATCCACATAGTCAGTTTTGACCAAGCCAATGACAAGATTTATAACAAGATTAAGATAAGTGTGTTCACAATGAAACTATTGTGATAGGTAGTTCGAACTGACTCCACATGGCAATTGGCTGAATGCGATCAGATTTACAGATTAGCATGCCTCCTCCTGACTTTAAGTAGAATACAGAAACCTGGTGCTTACACAAGTAGGTTGGAAACAAGAAGAGGCATGTTCATCTGTTTGCATACAGCGAGAGTCCCCGTGGAGTTAGTTTGAACTACCTAGTGCGATAGTTTTATTGTGATCACACCCACAGACATATAACCTTTTCTGTCTTATAATTACTTACCCTTTCGTTATGCCTGCAATGGTTGAAAGATGCAGTGAATACAAAGCACCTACAAGGGACCCCAGCCTTCTTTGCACAGTCCACGTACCTGCAACAAATAGACAATGAAAAGATTAAAAAAAAAGAAAACATGCATTGTGCATTTATATCCAAGCCTTGAATTCTTAAAATGCTTTCCCATTCGGTTTAAATGGTGGTTAAAAAATCAAGTTACTCGAGTGATACTTGTGCTATGTCTAGAACCATCTCAATGTTGCAGGGCCAATTAAGTGGTTTTTGACCACACCCAATTGTGCAAAGAACTTCAGATTCACAAATTTCTGGGAAATACAAAAGAGGTTTGTATGGTGATTACTAGGTCTTTCCAATAGGGGAAAATTGTGAATTTTTCAGATGCTGTATTTTTAGGATATAATTTCTCAAAATTAAAACATTCCTATTGAGTAGTAGCAACAAAATAAAAAGCAGGCTACTCTATAGTTCTATATTCCATGCAGTAAAAGCACCACAAATGCTATTATATAGAAATGTAATTTTGTGATCATAAAAAATACATATCTGAAAGTTAAAAAAAAATTGCCAATTAAAAAGATCGAGCAGGCCCATAGCCGGGGGGGGGGGGGTTCGGGGGGTTCGAAAGAACCGCCCCTTTTGCTGGGAAAAAGTCCACTCTGGGTAAAATTTGATCTAGGTACATGAAGTTTTTAAGGGAAAAGTTCCACTTTTTTAGAAAAAGAACCCCCCTTTTGAAATTGCTGGCTACGGGCCTGTCGAGTCATTTCCGTAATGTCTGAAACTCAGGGTGTTAAAAAGGTCCCTGAGCAATTAAGTCGTCTGGTGACATCATTCACACTACTCGATATGTGTATTTCCAGTCTACTAGTTAAATATAAAAATATAAGTGTTAGCTCTGAAACCAAAAGCAATGACCTGAACAAGGTACTACAGATGACAGGCCATTCTTTCAAGCCAGTCTGATGCCTAATTTAAAACAAATTATTCCTTATCTCGGCTAGCCTGATCAATGTTCTTGGTAACAATTTCCGACAATTACCATATGCAGGTCAAGTAACCCTTACAGGTTGAATACCCTGAAGTGTAACGTGCCCTGGCATGTACACTCACCTCGTGCCTCCGAGCACGCAAAATCATATAACCTTTTAAGATGCTAGCTAGCTCTGACACTAATATACAGGGATGTGGGAAAGTCAAGCATTAATAAAACTTATGTTATCCCTGTCTACTGACGGATTATGCATAGGCCATAGGCACTGTGTAATAGATTTTGAACAAACTGATCCCTTGAAGCCAAAAAAATAAAGAATTCAAGAACATGTTCTGTCATTTTCATCCCAGACGCCAAACATGAAAAATCAAGTAACTCCCTCTGAGATGAAAAGAAAATGAGTCAATGTAAAACATAACGTCTAACTTCAGGTGCATCCTCATGTCAAAATGAATTCTAATTAATACATAAATCAATGAACTAAAAGAGTTAAGGAATTTAGTAAGTCAATGCATAGACTTCATATACCTGGGTGAGAAAAAATGGAAAAATGAATGAAAGCACACATTAGTCTTGTATTCAGTATGATTTTAAAGGGGGGGAGGTTACTTTTTTTTAAGAGGACCTTTTTACTCCTTGGTCGACCACACATAAGAAATAGCACAGAACCTAGATGAAATTTTGATTCAGAGGAGGCCTTTTCTGTCCAAAGGTGATGTTCTTTTTATTCTCCCCCCTCCTTTTCCAATTCACCCTGTCTGTGTGCCAGCATATAAATGACTAAAAAAAAAAAAAAAAAGGTCTTAAAACATGAGACAGCTAGTGCATCATTTAAGCAGGGGCAGATCCAGAGATATTTTCTGACAGGGTTCTAAATTATCTTTATTGATCCATCCTCCATTTTTTGACCGTCTTCCGACAAAAAAATCAGATACCAGACAATTTAAACTTGAAATTCTGACCATCTTCCAGAAGGCCCAGAAGACGGCCTAAATCCGCCCCTGCTAACTCTGACACACTTCAAGCACAAAACTTTTTTTAACAGCTCGGCTTTAGCCGCTAAATCTGAGAGATGGACTGGTAATGCCAACCTGACAGACTGGCATGTATTTGAAAGATTGCATGATTTACACGGGAGACTTTAAAAAATTTTTGGCAGATTCTGGAACGATACTCGCAGCTTTACAATTTCTATTTCAATTGAAGATTGATAGATAATACTTCCTAGGCTAACTCCAACATGTCGAACACCTCAGATCATTTATTTTAATGAAAGGAAATATAAAATCATTTTTTGCCAATAAATGACTATGATACTTTGCCAATTTCAATTACAATTAAAATTACTATAATACTCTTTTGACCCAAAATTAAATTTAACAAGTAAAATATCTGGTTGAGAAAATCTCTGCTATTGTGAGCCCAGAATAACTAGTATACAGCTTAGTTCACAACTCTTAAAGTTTAGTCACGTAAAAAAAGCCTTTGATCATAAGTAGGATTTATTGAAATGGTATTTTATTGACAAAATGTGCATTTTTTATTTGCAAACTTTGTTCATTCAGCTTAAAAAAACGCAAGGTAATATGACTGATGAAATTTATACTGAAACCCATTTAAAGAACATTCATACTGTGGTTGAGATTTTTGTTAACGTAATGTTATACTTTTAGATAAGAGTACAACATTCTTGCACAGAATTCTAAATCAGATGTAGTGTTTGAAGTTGTGATCATTTCCCAGACTTCCTACCTCCCCCATTTAAGAACTTTTTTTAACAAACTGAAAAAAATTAAAGAATGTACATCTTACAAAAGCTTTTTTATAAATCATACAAGAAGTGTTCTTCAAAGCAGAAAATAAGGCTTCGTTCACATGCAATGTCTATTTTCTAAATTCTATTTTCTATTCGCGCTATCTTATGATCACGGTCTGTGTCCTGAATATCCCGTGGCGTAATTACTGGCAGCGCGAGCCAGTTACTTATAGTAACTTATAGTAACTGGCTCGTGCTGCCAGTAATTACGCCGCGGGATATTCAGGACACAGACTGTGATCATAAGACATACCGCGAATAGAAAATAGAATTTAGAAAATAGACATTGCATGTGAATGAAGCCTAAATCATTTAACATTTTTTCTAAAAATCATACAAGACAGGTTCAATAAAGTAGGAAAAAATCAACTACGTAAGAGGTCTGGCCCCAATTACCTTGTTTTTACTATACACTACTGGGCCTTCTCCAACATTGCTTTGTTTAAAGGTACATCATGGTATACCATATGCATATGCTTTGAATATTTCCAAAAGTAACTTTTTTGGTCTTTATATCGTGAGAGTGTGGTCTAAATTAATAATGATTTATTTTCAACTACATTATTTAATTAGAAATGGTACAAAACGAGATCTTTGTACAGAAACCAGATGGGCAATGATTCACGAGTATAAAAAAATTGCCTTTGTCGTACAGAAAATGAGATTTGGTGTGAAAATCACTTATAGAACACCTTGGAGTAAATGTGTTAAATGCTACATCAGATTATTGTGGAGAAATAGGTCAAGTGTAGGTGGGGTTCTATCAGTTGTTCAAAACTAATGCTTGCTAGTAAATCAGAATTAAATGATAATTCATGTAAATGTCCCAGTTCATACCAGTCTAAACTTAAACTGTTTCAGTTCTGAATATGGTTACCACAGATAAATAGGTAGGTAGACAGACTGACAGGCAGACTGACAGACAGACAGATGGACAGATTCACAAAAAAAGACAGATAAATGAATACAAGATTAACCAGTGATTTTTTAGCCTTATTCTGCCTACTAAACACGAGAACCAATACATCACATTTTTAAAGTTTTTAATATGCTTAAAAGTATTCACAACTTTGGAAGGTAATCTAAAAACATGTGTTAATGGTGTAAAGCATGTTCTAAATTACCACATATCTACCCAGCATATCATACATCTAGCAGCCATATCTGTAACAAAAATGTACTTTAACTTCAAACTGATGTAGACAGTGTCTGACCTCTTACGTGTTTCCTTGTCTGGGTTTGTGTTGTCCACTGCTACGCTCTTTCCTTCCTTCAGTGACTTCTCACAAACCTGCACACATTTCTGCCACGTGCCCAGGGTGTCCTAAAAATTCAGTAAAAAATGGCTGAAAACATGTTAATTTGTAAAATTACTTTTTTATTACACTGAAACAGAACAATGGGTTTAACGCAGGTCTGTTACGTCGCTATGCTTCATAGTAGAAGGAAACTCCCATATCAGACACACCTGTTGTAGCTGGAAACTAAATCCTATTCAAAAGAAGATGAAGTTGCTCTCATGAATTCTTTTCTTTTTTTTTAATATAATACTTAAGTAACAGTTAAGATTCTTTCAATCTCTCTAAAAAATAAAGAGAAAAAAGTATTTAAAGGCCTTTTCATGTTATTTGTTAAGATATGATAGCAATTTAGTTTTTCAAATCATTTTTAATATCAATATTTCCATTAATATTACATGGCTACAGGAGTAAAAGTGACCTCCTGATGTTGACAAAAAATATTTTTCACACACGTGTGTGTCATCACATGCCTAGGTGAATATAACATGGACGCATGTGTGATATCCACTGACTCTTGCTCCAACATCTGCTTTACTTGAATACTTTGCCAATGCCGCAATTCATTTTTCAGTGATCTGGAAGTAGCTTACCTTCCCCATAGTGAGCCAGTGTTTAGCTCTGTTCACACAGCAATAAGTAGTGCGAACCGGTCAAAGACCAATGCATGATCTGTGCAATAAATACTCTACGTATATTCAGTTAGCACTGCTTCAGGCAAACACCACTGCATGAGGTAATTCAATCAACATTTAAATGATCATGAATTTGGTGAGAGCAATTTTGGGATCACTGGATCACACATGTTATTAACAGTGGACAGGTTCTAGACATGTCCTTTCTTTGAATCTTTCATGTGTAAAAATGTTTGATACATGTACCCCCTGTACTTCCTCTTGAGAGAAAGCACCTTTTTACCTGTTGTGTAAAACTAGCTGTACTCCTGTACTCAGTGTAAACTTTTAAAGTAGACCGTCAGGCTTAGGGCTGTTAACTTTGAGGGGGAGCAAAATCAAATACTTTGTGGTTTTTAAACAATTTGTATATTCACAAGTGCAGACCTACCTATAAAAACATTTTATGGCTGTTTTTTTTTTTTTTTTTTTTTTTTTTAGATGATATTTGTAATCTATTTAACTGTGAGTATTTGCTGCCTTGTTCAATTAAAAATTAAAAGGTTTATAAAAAAGGTCTGAAATTTTATATTAATGAATAAAAAAAGGTGTCATATATCACATAAACAACTTTTGCATATTTTTCTATTTTTTACGTACTCTGTTTACATGGATATAGTCTTCCGGCACCAGATACTGCTTCACAAATGTTGATTTTCCACCTGAAAAACAAATACCAAAATTTAACTTGTTTTGAATTTAAAAATTTTAAAAATCATATTAATTAATTAAATCTCTTCAAAAAAAATTAACTAAGATGCTAGTGTTCAATGTATGGATTAATTGTTCCAAGTGAAAGCTTAGACAGGATAACACTGGCAAGGAAGTTGTGATGTCTCATTCATGTATATACTAGAGAAGCTGCTCCATATACTATAATACTCAAAGACTGAGGTCTGATCTCTTACCAGAAATTTCTTTTGGGAAAAATAGAGTAAAATGAATCCATTTTTTTATTTCCTTTTAGTCAAACAAATTCTCAGCATTAGGCAATCTTAATATTTTAAACTTGCTTGAATTTCAAAATGTGTTTTATTTTTTCACATATACACTTCATAAGTGAAATGTCAAAATGTTGTTTCTTAGAAAAGAAAGCGAGAATGAATACAAGCCTGAACATTTGGCCACTTACATGCTGGCACCCCAACCATAAGTATCACCTAGAAAACAAACGTATAACAATACTACTGCAGTTTTTATTGCAACAATTACAAAAAGATTACTGGGCTCGTCCGGGATTTGAACCCGGGACCTCTCGCACCCAAAGCGAGAATCATACCCCTAGACCAACGAGCCAGTTGATACTGCGTGGACGAAATTTTAGTCCAAGATCAAAGATACATAATAAAGCAAATATTCTAATGCACTGTATCTATTTCCGTATAATTTATCGTTTTACACTTTACTGAAGTACAATTTGCTGCCATAGTCGGTCTTTGAAATGTCTATCAAGTATAAGAACGTGTATCTCACTTCTAGGGGAGAGACAAAAGATAATTTTGACAAGCCATTAAAAAAAAAACTTTCAAAGCATTAGAAGTAGTAGTATTAGTAGGCAAAGTATCTCAGAAAGTTACTCATATGATGTCCTTTCTGCATAAAATTATTTAAGATATGTCTGGTGAAACTGTCATCTTTTTTTGGAAATAATGTAAAAAGTCTCTCTGTGCTCCCCTCAAAAATTAGACCAAGCTATGCCACGTACTTCCTGCATTACCACTACCTGAGGCAATCAGCTGATAGAAATCAATAAACAAACACGTGCTGAAGTCCCCAATGAACATTTAACTTGTAAAGGTATTACACAGACAAAAGTATTGTACTTTGTTGCTAATCATCAGCTTTATACATATTTTCATAGCTTTCCTCATATCCTCATTGAAGTAATAAGTTGAAAAGAGGACATGAGCTAGCTGCTCATGCTGGGCCATTTAAAGGTCGTCCTCAAAAACCTGCGTATTTAAGAGCTCTGCTTTTTCTCCATATATTGTTTCAAATTACAGACCAAATATTAGGACACCTCTCAGCAAAAAATTTGCAGAGGTTCATAAAGAATCTCTATCCAGCAAGGTAAAATATTCATGTTGTATTTGCACTTCTGCTTTTTTTTATTCTGTATATTTATTTTAATTTAGAAAGGGGAGACGGGAGGGAGAGGGTTACCATTAAAAAGTCAACATTGAAATATGTGAATAGCAGAGCAAAATATAATGTACAATTTGCTCCAACAGTTTGATTGTATTGTTTTATTTTACAGTACAACAGGCACACATGTACCTGCCTTGATGCCAAAAATAAATGTTAAAACCATAAATATGCCAATGACTGTCATGGTAGTATGATAAGATAATAAAGGATTAGGGGCTAAGGTCTGTAATTAAGGCTTACATATGAAAGGAAAAATGCTTTAAAAATGTTTGTCCCATTTCTTGATAAATTCAAATTTAAAAATTACCTGAAATAATTTTTAATCAATTAATCTGTCATTAACCTTTTCATGGCCTTTCTAGAAAATGACACCAGTTTTATTCCCAGATTCTACGATTTACCAGATCAATATTTACATAAAAGGCAAATATGTCAAAAATACAGATCTATCTCAAAACTTTTTTTTTCTTTTTCTTATTAATGAGTAGGCAGGATCATTTGTTTTTCCACTTTCTTTCAAGTTGGCTCGTTGGTCTAGGGGTATGATTCTCGCTTAGGGTGCGAGAGGTCCCGGGTTCAACTCCCGGACGAGCCCTTCTCTTTTATGCACTTCTTCCATTTTTTAGACTCATTTCGTCATTCATTTCTCGTCATATTTTTTCCTCTCTCAAAGACAACAGGCAAATTTGGAAACGATGGCTTTGCTTGCAGTGCATAGAAACATAGCATTTCAGTATTTTTTTTACTTTAATTTAAAAAACCATTTATAAACGAATACATAAAAAAAGAATTGCTTGCAGTATCTTTAACATCAAAAATATTTGTGACACTACCTTAGTGGGCTGTGCATATGCAGCTATACATCAATGTCTCTTTTGCAATAAATTGATGACATTTAGTCATGCAAACCTCCTTGAGTCTGACAAACCAATTACCTCTATTGTCTATACCTGGTTTGTATTAATTAATTAAGTAATTATCTTAGAGAATTACTTTCCACCCTCCTTTAAAATTTCCTTTCTTTGGAAAAAAAATCTTTAAAAAATTATGGATCCACAGAAGTTACCAAAACTGTCACATAGCAAGACTTGGAAACACATTCAACTGAGATTATATATCACTACAGACACAATAGCTAATTGTTTGATTAAGTAATTCCTGACATAATGATTCAGGTAGACCCTGCTTCTTTACCTGCTAATAATCAGCAAATACAAACTAAACATGGGAATTAATATACAAAGAAAGATGTAATTAACTTGGGTAATTAATCATGTTTAATCAAACAAAAGGCAGAAACATTTTGTGACAGTTGCTAAAAAACTAAATAGTAAGAACAGTTAAATGCTTAACTTACCTCTTGTTTATCTGATGTTATGTTAGTAGTGGATGGAGTGAGAAGTGTCACATCAGATTTTAGATCTCTCTGAAAAAATAATCGAATAAAAACAGTAAATAAATGAAAAGGAAAACTCATGAATGGATAAAGAAGCAAAAATATCACAAGCATTTTTTCTGCATCTTACAAGTTTAATTATGAAAACTCATATTTAGAAAACACATTTAAATGTGTTTTATTTTTATTGAATTGTTGAAAAAAATTTACTGAATCAATCATACAACTTTGCACTACTGACAGTATTAAATAGGAATTAAAAATTTTTTAAAACAAGAAAGCAAAATTATTTAATAATATCTGACTTACTGGATCAAATTCTGGCATGTTAAAAGGAGCTGGTTTATGTCCCAAGAAATACTCTTCTGGTGTATAAAACTTGATGCCAATGTTCAAGGCAAACTGAAGAAGAAGAAATATGTTAGTCAAATGCTGATTTGTACAAAAAAAATCAAAGAAAGCTCTTCTATTCAACTTATATAGAAATCATGCCACAAGTTTTTAATCTATTTTCAACAAATTAATGAAAAATTGATAGTTTTAGTCATACATACTAGTCTGTCGCCACATGAAAAATCTTTTTTCTTCTTTTTATCTTTGTTTTCTGGTCTGCCTGCTGCATCTGGAATAGATAATTCAATAGGGTATAATATTGTAAAGTACTGGCCATCACACTCATGTGTATTTAGATGTTAGATATGAGTGAAATGTTACTGTGGAAATGAAAATGTTGCCTTACCTCCAACATAAAATGACTGCTTGAGATCCACTTCAATGTTATCATTTTTCTGAAATTAAATATTAAAGACTAATGATGGAAGATAACCTACATTTTTTTTGTTAATTTGTTAATATTTCATTGAGTAATGTTAATATCATGCTTTACTATAAAATTTGTCAAATTCAAAAGAAAAAATAATAATACTTGGCCATATAAAATTGAATGTATAAGTTTTTTCCATAATATATCCTTCATTATATCTTAAAAAAAAACAAAAACAAAAAAAAAATTGAAGCAATACCAAAGTGTGTGCCCAGATCTACTGTGTATTTCACCATGAACCAACCACCTACCTCATCAAGTAGAACATTCCACACACCCAAGCTTGGTTTTCTATACAACCCTGAGCCTGTTGACACAAACACCTATAAACAAATAACTTTTATCAATCTCAAAAACCATTTTTACAACCTTATTTGAATGTCATACTACTTTGCAATACTTAATATAATTTCATCTTATATTTTAAAGAAAAAGAAGACACACACCAGGACATCTTTTTTCAACACTGGTAAACTAATTTATCCACCCCCCTAAAAAATAATAAAATAAATAATAATTTAGGAATTTAACTGTAATAGCTAAATGTAATACTTTCACATGTGAATTCCCTAACATATATCACTTACAAATTGGACATATTATATCATATTATATCAATATACATTTTTCATCAAGAAATGGCTACAAATAATTCATGACGGTGAATAAATGAAAAATATTAAATTTCTTCATATGGGGATTTTAAGAAAATATAACCACAATCAGAAACAATACCTGTACTGGGATATTCAGTTTACTGGTTATATTTTCCACTTTTCTCTGAAACTCCTGTTCTGTCATCTTTCCTTTGCTTATCCCTGACTGGTTGGTAAAGAAGACCACTTTGAATCCATCAGCCAGCAACTTCTTTAACTTCCCAGGGACTTCTGGATAGAGTATCCTAGAAAACAAAAGTCATTTCATTTGGGTAAAATTAAAGATTTCCAGTATTTCTAGGCAGACTGCTGTCTGTCATAACTAGACAGTAAGGTTTGCAAATACACAGACAATAAACTAAAAATTCCAGAAAGACAGAAATTGTAAACAGACTCTTACAAAGATATTTAAAGTCAAGAGATATTAAGCCATTTTTCACATCTAATGGCACTTTGATTAGAAAACTCAGATAGTGGAAAAACATTAATGAGTACTGAATACAATTAAACATTAAATGAATGAAATAAAATAAAGCAGAACAGAAATGCTCCTTACTTCCAGTCACCAATATTGATGGGGAAAACTCTGCCAGAATTTGTTGTTATGATAGTTCCATCTAGATCAAACCCAGCAATCTGAAAAACAAATGTCTTCAATATGTACTACATTTCCATGAAATTTCCTAATTACAATCATAGGTGTTTGTTTAAATATGTTTTTTTTGCAGGTTATAGATGAAGAGGCATAGGAGAAAGTCCTTTGAGTGACAGCTAAGTGTATTGTGATTGATAACCATCTAATGACTTAAATATACCATACTTGGACATTGTCAAATAAAACTTTTATTGATCCAAGCTTAAAGCATCTTAACACCATAAATTGTAAAAAACATACGTAGATCTAATAGGTAGATCATTAGAGATAATGACTGCAGGTTTAAAATGACCAAGATGGCTTCATATTTTGCTTGTACTAAGCACTAAGATTGAAAACTTAACCTGGAGAAGTCTTTTGGATTGAATGAATGAATGAAGTGAAGGTGAAAAGTTTCAAATGTGCAATCAAAATCTCTTTTATGAATTATTTTTGCATTGAATTTCATTCCTTAAACCTTTAAGATAGAGTGCAGAACTACTTTGGAAAAAAAATTTAGTTTATCAGTTTTCCTCTACAATTAGGTAAAGACCCCAGCAGTACCTGGAGGGTTAAATGTACACTGTACCTTAGACCTGGATCGGACCCCTTTGCCTGTGTAGATCATCAACTTCTCTTTACTTTCCCATCTCGCCTCAGATGTTGCTTTTCCCTGTTTCTGGTTGTCATGACTACCATAACCTGATGGAACTGGACCCGAATTTAAACTGGCAGAAGTATCTGGTGAGCTCATTTTCTGAAACGTTTCCTTCATCATTTGAAGTTTCTTTTGGATTTCTTTTTCTTCTTCATCATCCTCATCACTTAGGTCATTATGAGAAGTAACATTTTCAATGTCTTTTGTGGAAACAGTTTCCGAATCATCAGATTTTAGTCGTTTACAGCCCTCATAAGAACCACCCTCATCAAGCTTTCTTTTTCTGGTAACATTTGAGCCATCAGATTTGTCCTTTGAAAAATAGTCTGCAATACTTTTACTTTTCTTGTTTGTTTGTTTTTCAATCTTAGCATTTTCTTGCTTATTCAGCCCACTCCTTGTAGAGTCCCCTCCTTCGAATTTGATGAAATGTGGAAATTTTCCTTTGATAACATGTAAAATATCCCCATCACCTATGACTGCTTCATCATTCTTGGCTAAGATGTCTTCATTTTCTCCTAGGGATGATGGGTTGGGGCCTATCTGCTTTACTTTCACCACAGATTTACTGTGATCTGCTGTTAACACAACTGTAAAATAATGTATATATGCAAGTACGTATACTGTGTACATTTGTAGCTTGTGAGTCTATGACTTATTTCTAAAAAATACAGATTTATAAATAGTTTCTATACACATATCAAAAATTTTGCTTTCGTCCTGAAGATACTTACTAGTCTATTTTCCTAACCTACCGGTACAGTACATGTAATCCTTAATCCTGCAATCAATTCCTACTATATATTACTTAAAACTGTAATGTGTGTGAATGCAAACACACACACACATACTAGTACTACTGTAGTATATGCATGTGGCTGTGATTGTGCACTACTTTATGTACTGTATATTGTGCATGCCTTTTAATAAGGTACTGACTTTGTGAATGAAAATAAACAGTGGTGGAGAGAACACTTACAAGTATATTTTAAGATTGTGCATCTCACCACTATTTGTTTTTATTGTAAAATCCAACTTTTTAAGTTGCAAATAAATACATATAATTATTATTAAGAATTCTCCCTTACGCTGGTTACGAGAGCACTTGCTGTCTTTAATCTTCATCACAGGACCCCTTCCAATACTGACTGGGACTTTGTCTGGCAGGGGTACTGGTTCATGTGAGCTCTGTTTGCAGACCAAATAACATTTAGATGCCATTGCTGTGCTGTACCTAAAATATATATCAGAACATGGATAGTTGTAATCAAATGAAATGAAAATGGAGTATTACATGTATTTTAATAGCCATTCATAAATATAGTTTTTGCAAATGAAAAGAGTAATCGTGTGCTATTTGCTTAAATCTAGAAGTCAAATAAAGCTGACATGATCAGCTAAAAACTAAATCAAGTGTGGCCTATCGTGTAACTACAGTAGAACTGGCTTAGTTAAAGATCTAACTTGATCACTAGTACATGTTCATGTACATAGTAGTAGTAAAAGGTACTGGCGGGGCCGTACTGACAACTAGTGTTTATGCTGAGAATTAGCCAACTCCATAAGGTTTTTAAGTGCTGAATGAATTCACTGTTACATTGTCTGATATACCTGTATTTCAAACGATTTGCTGTGCTGTATGATCGAAATGAGAAGAGAAAAGAAGGTAAGCTGTGGTCTATCGCCCTCCCTAAGCTCCACATGTGGAACCTCCAAACATTGAAGAGTTGGATTAATGCGTTAGATGTGACGCGATTCTTACACCGCAATCGTCTCCCTTCCAGCTGTAGTGATTTTTTTGCGTGTGATATCAAATATCATTACTGGGCTTATTTGTTTGACATGAACTAATTGATCAACTTGTTTATTCTTTTAGCCACTCCAACATATAAAAAACATTCAAATTCTATTTTAAGTTGAGCAAAAATATTCATTAGCTTGGTAGTTGGATCATAAGTGAAAATGATCAAACACAAGCCGAAATATTTTAATACCGTTAGCTTTGTGTGTGTGTGTGTGTGTGTGTGTGTGTGTGGGTGTGTGTGTCGGTGGGGGTGGGGGTTGGGGGGGCATGTGTGTCATGTCCTCTCCCCCCCCCCCCCCCCCCCCCCCCCCCCGCCCACTTATAGCCTCGAAACTTGGACAAATAAAAAAAGTTCGGAGGTATCTTCCCCACCCCCCTTTCTTCTTCCCAAAAATAGTATAACAATCAAGAAATTATGTCCTTCTTATAGCTAAATTGATCTCGTTCATTGCCGGGCTATTTGCCGAGAAATGCCCCCCCCCCCGCCCCCCAGGAACATCCTGGATCCCTAGTATCCACAAAACGAATACTTACATCTTGTTTTCTAGATCTTTTTTACGTTCCTGTCAGTGTCCGCTGATACTTTCACCCTATCCTTTTATTCAAAACATAAACGTTTTGAGTTTGTTTTTTAAATCTATTGCTCTCATTTGTTCTGAACGAGGACTCAAGTCACATAACGCTAATTATCAACTAGAAAATCGCTGTTTTTGGAACAAAATAGGCCTATTCGTCCTTTATTTCATTGAGATAATTGAGCTGACTAATAAAATAATCAGACGACACCTCAGCAGCACCTGTATGCCTTTAAGGCTTCCATTAGTAATGTCTAAAAACACAAACCTGGTTTGAGAAAGGAGGGAGACATCCCTGTCACCACATCCCTGGCAGATTGAATGGACAGTAAAATTTCCCGTGTTTTCACAAATTTGATGGGTAGGTCCTGTTGTTTTCTTTGGCAGATTGAATAGATGGGGATTCTGTCGTATTATTTTGTCGCTGATCTTGATGAGTGATATTGATGTTTTATAAAATGCTCCATACCCCGAGGCCCGACGAAAATAACGTACGCGTATGTAATTTTGTCATTCATTTTGACACAGATTTCACCTAACATTACAACTAATGGTCTTAATGTGACCACGAAGATGAGTTCACGGGATAATTCTATGGATAAGTGGTGTTTTTCCCCCCTACAACCTGGTGTAGCATGGTTCCGAACAATTACTGCCAAAAAATCGACCCCGTGTTCCCCGGGCGTCTGATGAGGGTGAGGTTTAGGCCACAAGAAATTAGGGCTGCGTCAATTTTGGCCCAAGGTGTACAGAGCAAGTGTGATGCCGTCATCAATACAAACATATTATTTTAAGTTACCCCTTTTTAATCTCCCAAAAATCTTAAGCAAAATGTGCATCAGTTTTGAAGAAGCCAGTGGAATGACGTCATACATATATATTTCTTTTTTTTAACGTCCAATATAAAGAACCGGTGGCACACATTGCGTGTAGAGGGCGCCTCTTAAAGAAACTTAATAGGTAGATCTGTTCCTTTCATTCGCCTTTAAGTTAGGTTACCTCTCTTGGTGCTCATTACGCCATAAAGCCCATTTAACAACGGAAAACAATATTGTCAGACATCTAATTTTGTCGCCCGTTCCTCTAACCTCTGCTACAACATGATAATATGCTGTGTCATATTTATGTATACAGGTAGGTATATACGAGAGAGAGAGAGAGAGAGAGAGAGAGAGAGAGAGAGAGAGAGATCCTGAGTGGTGCGCTGGTTAATATTATACGGTAGATAAGTAATGCAATTTAAAAGTTCGTTGTTGCTTTTTTCGCTCGCTCCAAAACGTATACTCTCTCCTCTTAACTTTGACGTCATTGACAATATCATTAAACTTTAAAAAATGCACAGGTTTCTTGTTGGTTATTTAAAAAGAATAACTAATAAAAATCTGATTTATTAAAAAAAAATCCGTGGCATTTGTGCAAATGACAACTCTGTCACATGGCTCGAACCAAGAGTGGACAGGATTTTCGGCTTAGTGTAAACAGGTCTTTACGACTGTCATACACGTGCAAGGTGCCAAGCCGCGTGATTGACGCGTTACTTTGTTATCCCCTGGGAAGAACATGTTTAAAAAGTAATTAATCGACCAGCAGTGATACCCTGTGTGCTTTCAGAAACACGCGGTTACTCTGTTATGCTGTTTGCAAACACTCCAATTCGCATTGACCCCCGGATGCTCTATTAATTGTCATCACATTTGAATCATTTTGCGCAATACGAATAGAAACGGAGAATTTCGATATAACGAGAGAAGGGGGAGAGGAAGAAAAAAAATCGATTCACAATTGACTCACATTTTGAGAGGTGTCGATGCATTTTGGCAGGATTTCAATTTGACGGGTGACAGCCAAATTCAATTTTGACACCTTAATAACGTACATTATGAACGTTTTGACGCGTATCATGAACACCGGTTGTGCTTTGAAATTGGTTCCCTTCCCCCAGGATATTTGCAATCTGCCTTTTTAACCGACCATCATTTCTCCCTGTCTGTTTTTTTTCCAAGAAAAGCGAAATTACAGACAAATTTTTAACAACTATGAAAAATGATGCCTTCCACTAGAGAGAAACTTAACAAGTCCTTCATTTCACATATAAACTAGGACCCAAAATATCTTTATCTTTTAGCTTAGGCACACATGTATAAATACTGTAATGATTAGGGCATATAAAGTAATTAGTTTAGAAAAGTTTTTTATGAGTTTTTTTAGAAAAAATCATCCTTATCCAACCTGATCAAGTTAGATGTGATAGAGAAGACAGAAATACTCGCCACGAGAATTTTTTTGTACGGTCCGTCTTCTCAAACGCTGAATGCACACTGAATGCGTTTACGAAACCACTGCGTAAATCTTTGGAGATTGGTGCAAATTTAAAAGAAGTAATAGGGCGCAAATACATAGCACTTTCTCTCCTGGTCACATAAGTTGTCTTGAAACTGTCTCCCTTCACAGAACTGATGTTTTGGGGTTGAGGGTGGACAAACTTTTCTTCTTGCATAAAATTCCTACAGAGTTAAAACCATTGCAATCTATCATCGCCTGCGTGCTTTACCGTCAAGGAGGTAGCTTAATCGGTGCAAAGTTTATCTAAATCCAACACACCTCCACGCCTAATAATCCACTTTACGTCACTGAAGTCAGAATTGAATTCCTTCAGATTTTACCTTTGGCTTAAGGAGGGCATTTGGACCGACTTCTTCACATTTTCGGTAATTTTTCTTTTGCCTGTTTACTTAGACCCAGAATGAAGCGAGTTGAACAACGTCATCAACGCAAAAAAGGGACCTGTTGAATTATCTAAGCATTAGTGCGAATGTACTGTAAGTCAGTTGCCCTGCACCCTGGTTTTGGGGTCTGTCTCATCCACTCTATAACCAGCACTTGCATATAATAGCATATGCTAAAAAGAGAGAAAATTACATAAGAACACAAAGTGTTGTCACGTAAATCACTGTGAATTTATTGCTTCACGCTTAAATAACTACAGACATATTGAAGACATGACGGGTGACGGGGAGGACGGCGGCGGCGGCGGCGGGGGGGGGGGGGGGGGAAGGCAGTGGGCAGAAGGGGTCGTTGGTTGTTGGGTTGAGTTGTTCTGCACGGCAAATGACGTTTAAGGACAAAAGA
Organism: Lingula anatina; assembly: GCF_051362555.1. Taxonomy (NCBI): domain Eukaryota; kingdom Metazoa; phylum Brachiopoda; class Lingulata; order Lingulida; family Lingulidae; genus Lingula; species Lingula anatina. The sequence goes on along the minus strand of NC_141770.1, from coordinate 25,611,360 downwards.
GAAGTAGGAGGGGGCAGCTCAGTCGAGATCAGAAAATGTAAAACGCATATAATGTTTGTCTACTCCTTGTTTGGAAATATTTCATTTATCCCATCTCAATTTCTCTCCCTTCCAACACCCACATATTGTTGAATGAACAAACACACAGAAGCAAAATTGCCCGTCAACAGACAAACACATACACACATGCACATTTGCACGAATACATACACACACACGCACACACTCGCGCGTGCATGTACATTTGCACGTACATATACGCACACGTACTCTAGGCACACAAGTAAGCGCCATGACACTTCATTTGCACGGAAAATATGTTAAAATTAGTTTATTTATGGCCTATCCTTTAATTTATAACAATAACATTCAACCAACACCCTCAAACACGATCAATAAATAACTATATCAATTGATAACGGTGACACATTTATTAGTCCCCATTTCTTTTATCGCGTGTGTTATTTCAAGGAGTATGTTACATGCCAGACATCACACTGCACCGAATGACCCCGTTATTAAGGAGGTGGATCATCACAACTATCACGTAACAACGTTAAAAATAAATGTCGACGACTACTGTCTGCTCTGCACTCAGCGGACTTCTTACCACTTCGTTTTTTTTTCTACCGACGCAAAAAGAGGGGAAAGATACAAATAGGGAAATGATTTTATTTATTTATTTATTTATTATGCATTCTTCGTTATCTATAAAAGAGAAGGTGGTGGATTATCCAAAACAAGGTGATGGATTCTTTTCATCCTCTCTCTCTTCTCTCAACCTTGGACCTAATTATGTCCATGCCTCAACGCACATACAAACACGTGAGCGTGCACATACACAAACGCGCACACACATTCACACATTCAGAACAGTAGGGCGGTTATAGTAAATAGTTTTAAAACACAGAAAGGAATCGGACAAGAGAACTTACATTTGTCAGGAAAATATATATCCAAATAAGCTAGCGAATACCGAATTTTGGAATACAAAAAATGCAAGAATGAAACAAATCAGAATTTCATAAGATTTGCTATTGTTAAAAAGAGGTAATAAACAAGCTTTATTTGTCATAATCTAGAAAAATGTCTCGGGAGAATAATTATAATGCTTTCAAACTCTGAAGCATTGAATCCATCTTACTCAGTGAGAGTCCAATAAGATTCGCAAACATAGTGGTGTTTTCCTGGAATCCATTTTGGAAGGGGGCATTTTATTTCAAACAAGGATAATTTAATGTGCCATTATAATATATTAGCCTTATTGCATAATTATTTTTTAAATTCCATTTCAAAACATCACGGTGACTCCCTTCGCCACATAAGTTTTCCTGTAATTATTAAACAGAGCAAAAAATGTCCCTATTTCTGTAGTATTATAAAAGTATCTTGATTTCCATACATTTCATAAAAGTCTTTGCCCTGCACTGGATCCTTGCCAAGGCCAATTATTGGGACGGAACTCCTCTATTTGGTGTAATATTTACACGTAGGACATTCAAAACAAATCTCATATACACTTCAAGTATATAAAGTGTGAGTGGCAAAGACCAATAAAATAAGGAATGTAGATGAAACTTTTGATAGTTATATTTTAATTTTAGTTTTATTTATTGTACAATGTCTTCCTCGCCATATTTCCTCATTCAAAACATTGTTGTTTTTCAATATCACTTTCAAATTTGTTTTTGAAGAACGAAAATTGATTTCTTTTCTAGCCCTTATGAACCCCCGTGGGTAATCTCGAATTTCAATTTATTTGTTTGTTTGTTTGTTTGTTTATTTATCTATTTATTTATTTATTTATTTATTTGTCAGCAATGGCGTTAAGATGCTTTGGTGGTTATTCATAAAAAAGATAACTTTATTTTCACACAGAAATTCGCCACTTAGACCTCTAAACTAACTAGATATAATCACATATTTGAACTTTCCATATCTGTACATAATTTCCCAGAGGTTATATCAACTAGCATTCGGTCGAGGTTATATTTGTACAGGCGCTGCAGATGCCTTTGTAAGTTGTATAAATACTTTGACATAGTTAGCTTTAGGGCAACCATTTCCTTTCTATGCAGAGGGTATAATGTATATACATTTTTTCAATGATATTCCTTAGCTAATTTATGGGTGGGGCGTTGACAATGCTTCACTGTTTGTAGTAATCAAAGCAAACATTGGAATGTTGTATTTGTGTTGCTATGGCGTTCGTAACCTTTCGATAATGGACAGGATGGCATGGTGTGATGATATGTAGAGGATTCTTTTTCTAAAATGCTCATGACCGTGGTGGGTTGGGGGGGGGGGGGGGGTGCCGGGTAAAAAGTCCGCTCTGGATAAAATTTGGTAAAGGCTCACGAATGTTTCGTGGTAAAAGTGCTACTTTTTGAGAAAAAGAACCGACCCTTTGAAATTTCTGGCTACGAGCCCGATGTTTGTCAAAATATAAATTAATTGATGGTCATTTTATTACATATACAATGCATATACATAGACGATACATAGACATCATAAAAAATGATGGACCGCTTTGGAAATATAATAATAAAAAAAGAAAAAAAAGGATAAGAATAAGCAATAACATAAAATAATAGATAGATGATTCATTTCAATAAGTTAAAGGGATAATAACTCTTCGTATGAAATATATATTTCACAATAAAAACATTGTAAACAACTCATAGAAATATAATATATTCTGTTTTACCACGAAAACGGCAGTTATAGCTATTATTCTGATATCTGAGCTTGCCTTTAGACCATGTGACCTCCATTGATGGCTGTACTCTGTTGAAATCTCTTAAGAGAATTTAACAAAAAACCAAACTTTTTAGAAAAAAACCAGGGACTAACTTTGAATGTAAAAATGGATTCATTAACCATTGGTAAGTATAAGAAAATTGTTGTTTACTCCAGGATAATTCTTTTTTGGCCAAAACGAAGAGTTATTATCCCTTTAACTGATATAAATTATTGCTTTCTTCATGAAAATTGAAATTGACACATTTCAATGATACAAAAACCTAAAAGATTATTCTTACTATATCTGAATAATCAAGTTAATGCACTCCTCAGGGAATTGACCCAGAAAGTACATCCGACCCTGTGCAACAGTATAATTTACACTATGTCCCGGCCCGGAAATCATTTTCACGGTCTGGCACTGTCCTTTAAAACCCATTACGTCCGCCCGTTTACAAATTACAGAAATTAGGCGCATAATAAATATTGTCCTTGTCGCACCCGAGCGAATCCCCACGTAGATTTCACACTCGTATATTTCATCGGTGGTGTGTACATCCTGTGCACCGAATGACCCCTCCAATGTTTACATTCTGATAGCAACCCTGATCGCTCACTCGGGACAGGTGAGTATTTCCATGACCGTGAAAAGAGAGGGGGGTCTCTACCCAGGACACTGAGTCAACATAGCACTTAATTTGCCCGGATCCAATAAAGTGTGTCCTTCTGTTGAAATGATATTAATAATAAGGACATAAATATTGACCATGAGCTGTAATTAATGACTGTTAAATGTGTCCCGAGCACCGCAGAAGTGTACAGGTGAACCACAAGAGTACAAAAGGGTTATTGAAGAGGAGGGGAGAGGGAGGGTTTCCGAATTCTATAGGGGCACAGAAGGCACTGAAGCGTGATTTTAATATGAGAAGCGGTTTCTCCGTCATAATTCTCGTTATTTGTCCCCGTTGCATACTCAGAATTTTTCTACGTCATAGCAAGAAAAAAGTGTAGTGTTCATTCTTTATTAATATCAGCTTCCTTGCTAAGAAAAAAAAATGACAAAAACTGAGTGAAATATGTTCAATAAAAAATATGTGAAAGTGCATTAGGTGAACAGCGGTGAACTGCTTGCTTACATATCACTTTTCAACGAAGTAAAGGTTCACAGCTTAACACTGTCCAAATAAAACTAGGATCCGCCATTATGTCCAAACTATTGCCCCGATTTCATTCATAGCGCAGCTAATATCTACTTTGAATTATGAAGGTGACCAAATGTGTAAACATAAAAATAACAATATTGGTGTAATGTCCAATTTAATTGCATGAGCCTTAATTCCGTAGCTTTTTTCATCCACTGAATCCATAATTTCAAGCGATTGAAAGAATAAAAAATAAGATTTTAAAAGCCACACAAGTATTTAGAAATATTCATTCACCGACCCCCACTCTCCCTCTCCCATAAAAATAAAGTAAAATCATGAAAGAGTGCAAAAAACGGTAGAAATGATGGGGAGTTGAAGAAACGAAAAAAATATGACAGAAATCGAGGACATACATGTATAAACTGACCTAAAAACGGTCACATATTGCCGTATGACCAAAAACTGGAAGTGGTGATAATCCGCCAAAAACTGTGGCGAACCTGTTAATTAATGAAAGGCCTGGAGGGTCACCCGAAAACCCGCCGGTGCAGCACGAAATGGGGAGTGTATGGCTCGGTTCACACAGCTCGTTATTCCAAGACCAATCGTCCCTCTCCAGTTTTGTCCTCACGTTAACGCTCTGTCATATCTATGGGGCCATCCATTTTTATCATCATTTCCACAAGTCTGCAAAGAGTAGAATACTTCCGGACCCCTCACCCTCTTACTAGAAAGTAAAAGATGAAAAGCTAAAAATGATAGCCTTTGACAGCTATTGGGATCATCATTTTTATTATTTTTAAAAAGTGTACAGAGGGTATTAACCCCCCCCTCTACCAGCGCACAGTGTGCGGACCTGTGGAAATGAAGATTATAATTGATGAACCCTAAACCAAATAGACGAAAATAGTAGGTCTAGTAAAAGTACTCGTCAGATCTGTAACAGCACGTTTTAGAGATAGGGGCACAAACACAATAAACACAAACGCACTTGCTGAGCATGTAAGTATAATCTGAATAAATTGAGCCAGTTTTTGTTTTTTAATTTGCATTTTGAGACAAACTCACAACAGCACGTCTTGCAGTTTTTGATGTTCCGAGGTGTACTACCAGTTGTATAATGTATGTTAATGTGCCTTCATTATGGGTTAGCATGTGTCATTGTTGTATTGTGTTATTTTAAGGTCATAGCCATTGTAAAATGTACTGGGATCAATCAAGATAGATTGGTTAAAATCAAAGTCATGCAAACGTTTTCAGTAGCAGTTATTGTAATGAAAAGCAATTCTAGTCGTTCCAAACATCCACGTTGCCGTGTGAACGCGAGCATTTGTTCGAACCCCTTTGCAGGACACACGGTGACACCTGTGAATGTCGCCCGCGGTGACGCTCGCTGCGCGTGCAGGAGACTCGAATCTCCCAGTATCTCAAGGAGTTGGCATGTCGCTGGCATGTGTCTGTCCGTGACAACAAATACCTTAACCGTTAGATCGGCGAGTTGTTTGACCGGCGCACGTGTCCGCAGTGGCATTTCTGGGGAACACCTGGCCGGTTGTTGCACCTGTGCTGGTCACGTACGGAGTGTCATCGCCTGCCTCTGGCTGAGAATAACACGATGGCACAGATCAACAGATCACTGGGCCACATAACGGTTCACCTGACTCATGGGGATGGGGATGGGGAGGGGGGTGAAGAGACAGAACACAGCTATTCCAGATTATTTCTGACTGGCTGGTTTGGGGAAGGGTGGCGGGGGCAAAAGTAAAGTGAATGGTAGGCCCGTCTAGCTAAGCAACTATCTATTTTACAAAGTCGGCCATGACTATATAATTTTAGACTATAGAATTTGGTAGTATTTGGCACATTTTAGTGATCAACTCACATCAACGAAGAAGGAGACGTAGTAGCCCCAGTACTTGACAAAGTTTAGTACAGATTTACCCTTTATCTAACGATTAACTTTTGTCTGTCTTCATATTTAGACAGCGTCAAATTCGTATCTTTTTCTGTTGAACGGCAGAAGTGGAGAAATTAAACTTTCTTATCAATCAACCTTGCTTTCCAACCCAATCACGAACACGGACCAAAATAAGTCTTTAATCAAAGTCTCGTAAGTGAGCACCTGTATGTATTAACCTGTCTTTATGTATTCGCGATTGTGTTCGCACTAACGTGTTTGTGTGTGTGCGCGCGGACGCACATACACGTGTACGGCTGCTCTACTGTACTTTTATCTATCTTATTTATATTGACCTGTTAAAAAATAGAAAACGGTTCCCCTTTACTTTGTCCCTTGTAGGATATGTGAATATAACCACGATAACAGGAAATCCCAGAATAGAAGGACGTGTTTTTCATCAATTGGTTAACTTAAAGAAAGCACGCAGACAATGAGCTGAATTTGTTAGACGTCAAACTCTGCTGATAAAGATTTTGGCGGGCTTTCGTACTTGACGATTGAAAATATAGTATATTGTACATGTGGATTTATGATGGAAAAAATCCCATGATTTGCCATAGTTCCTAATTTTTTTCTCAATATTTTAAAAATACATATTAAGATGTGTCCTACACACACTTAAGCACTGTCATTAAAGTGGATATATCTTTTATATTTCACGTACTGTTTTATCTTTTGTTTAGTTAATGTGATTTTCTGACGCAGCCATCGCATTGCTCAAGTATCAAGGCCCTTACCACGGGTTAGTCAAACTGAAATAGTGACATCTTACAATACAGAAATGCCTCTGCAAATTCTTTCCTTTAAAATGCTCTTTGTGATAAATATGGAACGCTTCGAAGAGAAATCGAATAAAAGTAATGTTTATACGGTTAGACAAGATACTTCCTAGTCTGCGTAATAGGGTTGATTTTGCAATGAGAAATTACCCCCTAACCCCCCCCCCATCCCCCCCCTCCCCCCCGCCCCGTCTCGATTGGTATTCATCCTCCTCAATTTTCAATTTGATTTTACTCCTGCAAATATCAAATTTCCTTCCAAATCATTTATTTCATGTCTCATGGCGCTGTGCGTGCACGGGAGATATCCGTTAAAATCAGTCTCTCCTCATTACCGCATTTCTTACACCGCAGTACCATGAGCAAGCGCGCACGTTAGGCGGGTTATCAAGAGTTACCTCACGCACGACGGTTCCATATTTGCTTTGAGAAACCGTCTGTTTAAACGCTGGGGTGTCGTCTAAATCGACTTACTTTGACTTCATTGACACGCGCCGATGTTTTGCCGAAGAAACACAATAAAATCACCAATCCACGAATCCGGTCGGCGCTCGACCGTTTACGCCTGGTCGATGCAGTGTTGACTTTGCTGTCTTTGGAACATTTGGAGCTTTATAACAATCGCGTGCCAACATGTGTGTTTACAATGTATAGTAAGCTTCAGCGCGTGAGTCAATCCGTGACAAGTCACCATTATGTCACGTATCGATAGCACATCATCTCTCTATAATTGTATCAAATTTGTCTCGACAAAAAACGGTGCGCGAAGGCGATCGCACTGCGTCTTTATTTTCTTCTATTCTCCCCAATTTAGATTAAACTGCCCTTAGGTTGACGTACCACGCCGGCCCGTCCCCTCACATTCACTGAGCGACTGCTACAAATGCTCTCACGCACGCTGAGACAGAGCCTTGCATACATCTGTTGTACGAAGTCACGTACACCTCTCAAAGCAGACGATATTGCTATGAGGCCCCATCACAGTCCCAGCTCCACCCAGTCAAGACGCATCGTGATATTTTAATCTCTTGGTTAAGAAGGAATTACGATTCGAAAAAAAATGACCTACGTTACCAGCCACGATTTTAAAATATAGAAATCTTACAAGGAAACAAATAGAAGTCCAGGCAGAGCGAGCTTCCTGTTTTTCCGTAATTTTTCTTTCTCATTGTTTTGAAATAATAATAAAAGTAAAAACACGTGTCTTTGGTTAGCCTGAGTGGACAGCCTCGCCCTGCCCCGAATGCACGCACTCAGTATAAACAACGTGTTAGATCTCTGGTGTAGCGTGCCTTAAACAGTTCGTGACCAGACCGTCGCACCCATATTGTTTTCTATTAAAGAAATTCTGTTTTGGGGGAAGAAAATTGAAAATGAGATATGCTCTTTTACGGGAAAAAAAGGATGAAAAATGAGCACCGAAAACCGTCGATTCACGAATGGAATGGCCATTACGAAATGTCTTTTTTAGTAAAAAAAGTTTTACTTCGCTCTGATCAATTTTGTGTCAAATAGGTAAATAGTCTTCACGTGCCAAAATGATAAAAAAAGTGTCGATAAGAAACCATTAAGAGAAGTTAAAACTACAATCTACAATCTGTCTCATGAAGACGACGTTCTGAGGTCGTGACAAGTTAGGTTTTAAATTTTTTCAATGACAGTCAGGGCAAGCCTGGAACCTGACTACGCTGTACCAGTGGGTGCTGGCGTACGTTTGTGTTGTCAGGGTGGGAAGGGCGGCATAATTACAGGGGTCGTACTGAATTATGACAACTTTGTCGGGGACTTAACAACTATCATTTTGTCATTTCTGCCATTTAAGCAAAATGCTGCCATTTAAGATTTATTGAGCAAGGGCTTCGGCGTGTCACAAAAATTCTGTAGCACGTCAGCATTCAGTGTCTGAATAAGCAGAGAGGGTGAAGGTTTGAGGGCTCAAAGCTGGTAGAAAAATTACCTAAATGTCGAGTTAGATTTACAGGCATGTTGCATATCAACCCGCATACGTTACACGCTGATGACGAGACAAAAGTTCGAAAAATAGAAGCCTTGTGATAAAGAATGTGCCCCGACAATCTGATGTTATTTCACGTTAGTTGATGCAGTCAGCCAGACAAAATTATTTGAAAATCTGATAATGTTTCGTCGAAATTAAAAAAAAAATATTATAAGGCTATTCGGCTATAGGTTTACACTACGTGCATGTACGCGCACCACATGTAGGCCTACCCTCTCTCTGTCTCTTATACACACATACACGCATGCACGCACGCGTACACTCATTCACGCAAACGCACGCACACACATAAAAACAGACCCCCACGCTTGATTTAACAAGGATATTAAACCAACGTCACATAAACTACGCAAAGAAGGAACGCCATTCTTCCTTGTCAGTCTAGGAGGAAAAGTTTAACTTTCTTCCTGAAACATTGTCACGTGGTGCTGGAATCTAACATTTCCTCCACAGAAGAGTTCGTGGAACAGGAATAAATTGCTGATAGTACATGCACATCAATCATTACCATTAATGGTAATGTACACAAAGTTTAGAAATTATTAAACATACGGTATCCTTATAACACTTTCTACAGTCTTTTACTAGCTGTTAAAGTTGTAATGAAGACGCCACCGCGTCTTCGTCAGAAGCACTCATGCTTGTTATCTACGTACACCACAAGATTAAATTTAGTAGAAGAAAAAACAGATATTATATATCATCAAAACTGCCTGCCTTATAATAGCCAGAAACATTAATAGTATCTATAATGCATTGTATTGGAGTGGGATCTTGAGGAGAGCTACTGGACAAGAACAGTCCGATAACACCCCTTCCCCTCCCCCTCCCCCTCTTTCTCAATTCTTCATTTTCCCCAATAGAGCCTCATGTGCATTGTATATAGCCGTTGTTTATTGTACATTTATCTTCCACATACATGGCTGGTGAATTACAAATTTTGTTACAAACCATGGTAAGCGTTGATGATGAACAAGCACATGCAAATGGCTGTGACTCAAGTTTTAAGTATGAAGATTGAAAATTGCCTAACTGTACAGAAAAAGAAGGAAAGAAAAAAAGAAACGTTGACAAAATAGAATATATGTGAGGCATATTTGCATTATTCCAGTAAAATAAACATTTTCAATATTTGGAGACCGTCTCCGTCGATTTGCAACTGTTCTTTTTCTCTCTCTCCGGCACCTGGTCACATATTGTAGTATTCAATTAATAATATAGGCCACAGCCAAGCACTGAAAACTACTGAATGCTGTTCTCACCAGTGGCGCACCCTCACACGCAAAATATTTAAGTTTTATATCCTTTTTAACACCATAAAGCCTATCATACATTTGTTAAGTTAAAGAATCAATTGTCATAATTGACTCACTGTTTTTACACAAAGTCGTGTGTGTCGTTACAGCGGCTAATAAGGCGTGGGCAATACAATTTCGTGACTCCGAAAATCAATTTTTCACAAGCGTAACAAAATGGGAGTTGTGGATCGATTGCAACGAAGGCGTATAATCGTGACCATTTAAAATACAGTGGTGAGTGAACTTTGTTATTTTTTGTAGAATCATGACGGTGCATTCAGATAATTTGATAAAAATAAACTTGAATTAATTTGATAAGAAATTCGTCGAATGCTAAAATTTGCTTGTAGGCTTACCAAGACCACTGTGTCCTTGTAAAACAGCGAAATGAAAAGACGCTTCGCTGAAACCCGAAAATTTTACGTGGGTGACTGTCATGTTCCAGGACAACGAAACCGCAGCGTCATTGATGGACAGCGTCTCAAGTAGCCTCGGCGTCTTTTATAATGAAATTGATAAGACTGCTATAAATTTCAGAGTAACGAGAGAGAGAGAGAGGTTTCCACCCACCCACTAATTGCACTTTGTTATAAACTTCTTTTATGTGCATTGCAGTGCATTCATCCATGGATCATGGACCGTAACCGCTCAGGTAACGTATATGTTGGCAGGCATATACTCCATTGAAAAGGATTTTGATCGCAGTATAGATATCGTTTCCTCAGATACAACTGTCAGTTTCATATTACATTTCTCGTGCATTCCATGTTTTGTTTAAAGCTAGCCTTTTTTGCAGTCTTTGAATTTTGGTGCTTCTAATAAAGTCAAATAAGGTGATGAGCAAATTAGTATCTCTAGAGTACACTTATGTTAATTCTGAAACCATGTTTAGAAATATAATTGAACACCTTTCATACTCGCATGTTTCCAGACATTTCGAAATAGGGTGCATGTGTGATTGGGTACAGATACCTGCAAATACTCAACCCAAACGCAAAATATTTATCACAAAGGAATGATTTAAAAAATACTTCACAAAGTCGGGCGATTTTAACTTATTCCTCTCTATCAACACAGGGTTCTGGACAATTTCGTAATGTTAAATGTTTTCGAAATTTCCGTAATGCGTGTTTTTGTAAGTTCGTTTAAAACTAAACTCCAGTGTAAATCTCCCCAATCAAACAACAGGCGTGAGCAGCTCTATGACGCAGTTTCTAACGGAACGCTTAACATTCCTCTATTCTCTGAGTTGTTGTGAAAGTTTGGTTGTCCGGTCTTTCATTAAATCCTTACAACCATGTGTCAAAACTACAGTGCCACTCAGATACGTGTTAGTTGACAATCTCAAGAGTCTTTGAGGACCTCAAGAACGTGGGCAAACTTGATGTAGGGGATATATAATTGGTCACTGGAAAGATTTCTTTCCTTGTGTTGCTCTCCTGGGGTTGGCATTCAAATATTATTCCTATAAAAGGGTGCGTGAAAAAACAAAACTGTGTTGTGTATGTTTTTTTTCTTCAGCATAAGCATCAATATTTAGAGTTTTCATTAAGTGTGTTTATTTACTTAGTGCCAATTTTAAGTTGCATTTTTTTATATTTTCTTAAGAATCCAGCTTAATTGCAGTTTACACAAGCTTATTTGTTTGTAAAAAGCTAAATGGGACAAAAACTAATTCATGCATTTACTGTTTACTATCTTTCTAAACCTCATATTCGTTTATTTACGAAACAAACATGAGGTAAAAAATTGACAAGAGATATTTTATAATTACGTATACTGCAATAACTAATAACAACGAATGGTGATAAAACCAATTGACGTTTTGCTTTTCGTTATCTTTTATCGTTCATTAAACCTCAAACTTACCCCCCCCCCCTCCCAGGCAAACATTTTTTCATTCACAGGTGCCCGTGGACGGCTGCCACTCCTTACGAGCCCCATGTCGAGGACACTCACCCAGGTGTATATACGGTTAATATGCACGGCAAACCACATAAGTGCTGTTCAATAGCCTCTTGCGACCCCCAAATCGATTCTTAATCGTCCTACTTCCTTATCTACATGTACAGTAGTATGTGACGAGTGTACCGCTCTACACTTCACGAGCCGTGTCATGGGGGCTTTACCCAAGTCTCAGGTACTACTCCAGTCTTGGCAGGCCCGTGTGGCAGCTCGCTCTCAACGAAGTGTCGGCTCGCCGAGAGCGTGCTGACACGCGCAGCACGTTGTACTGTAGTCATGCATGTGCGTGATTTGCTGGTGAAACGTGGCCAGAGCACGTGAAAATAAGAAGTCGAAATCAAAGTTTTATTTTGTTGGAGTGATAGGCATTGGGTGGAATGAAAGTGCTGAGACCATTTATGCAATATTGCATGGTTCACTTTTTCGCCTTCCAGTCAAAGAAATAAAAGAAATAGAAACAAGAGAGAGAGAGAGAGAGAGAAGGGGGGAGGTAAGATCGTGAGTAGTTGACTCATCCGCAACAACCTTTAAGTCATATTACATTACCTAATTTGAATTCGTAAAAATGTTTGGGTTCATAGGATTTCAATTCTAAAAATATCTCTATGAAGAAATCAAATGATGACAAAACTTAGGGGAGTAATCATGGAATCAGATGCCGATATTCGATCAGACTGCCAAATGCCTGTGGTTTTTTTTTCATCGGTGAAATTACCCACAAATTCCCCAGTGAGATCAAAAATGCCAAACCGATCCCGAAGATAGGGTCACAGATCGAAACGTCTTCACCGCTAAGATAAAGATATGTCCCCTCAATCATTCAAACCCATTATGCAAGTTCTTCCCTACTCTTAACCACATTTTGGTATATTTTACCCTGGATCTTTTAAACGCCTCGATGTAATGTCTCGATAAGCTTCAGGTATACAAAATTGGTGCCAGTTTTACCTTTTATATCATTTTATAAAGAGCACGCGGTCGTCGGGCGGTTAGGACGTGGTTTGTGTGTGCTGGCAGACTGCCAAGAGAGCGTACAGTCGTCTGCCAGTTTCTCTGCATACGTGACTGCTCATATATTTGACAAATAATTATATTTTGAGATATACATATTGTTTCATACCACTCAAATGTGATAGAAATCACTTACATGTTTTGTAGCAGAGAGAAATCTAAAACCATTTACAATTTTAAAATAGAGGAGAGCTTAAGAAAAAGCCGCAGGGCCAAATAGGAGGCGGCCGATTCCTAACTACCCCCCCCCACCACCCCCCCGTGCAATACTGATGTTGGTGAGAAGGGTCCTTAGCTTCCCCCTACCTAACTGACCATTGTATAGAATGGATTAGATATATTATATACCAGAAACCAGCTCAGTGATAATATGGATTCCGGATACAAATTCTCTCTGGTCAGTAGAGAAAGGTTTGAAGAATTAGCCAGAGCCATATATGTGAATATCTAGTGAAAAATCAATCTGTGACTCTGACAAAGGGCAGATTTGGAGGCGATCCAGTTGTCACCAAGTTGTATCCCTGCCGGACATCAATCTCGTTTCTGTACCAAAAAGCTTGACACATGTCACCTATCAATATAAATCTGTTCACATATCTCTTACGATTTGTTCGTCAAGTATTTCCAAATACATATGCACACAAACATTATACATGTGCTTAGCACCTTGGATATTGCCTACATCAGGCCACCTGAACAGGGGGTCGGTTGCATGAGCATAAGATTTTTTAAGGGGGGGGGGGGGGGTCAATCTTTTTTCCCTTCTTTCCTTCTGTCATTCTTTCTTTTTGTCTTTTCATTTGCGTGAACCGACCGTGGTGAAAATTTTGGGGTTGTTTTAAGTGGCACTGGCCAAATAGTAATGTTTTTTAATCGTGAGTTCTTAAAGGTTTGACCATCTTATTTCCTAGAAGGATGAATACAAGCGAAACTATGATACCATCATCTCAGCGTGACAGCCCCAAATGACACAGATCATCAGTGTGCTGTGTCCTTAATGGGGGTAAATATTTATATTTAAAATTAAAACATTAATTTAATACATACATGTACTGTATATAATATGTAAAAACGGCTTTCAAATGTTTGTCGAGGATAAAACCACCACATGGAGCAGAGATGAAAGTGGGGTTGATAACTAGTTCCTAATAAAAACCAAATTTTATTCGGTTCCTATTTCAGATGCAGCAGGAGGGATGATCTGGTTTTCAGAAGAAAAAAATCTAGTGTCCGTTATCAGAACATCAGTTCTGGGAAAACCTACCTAGCCGTCAATCGGCCACCCAATCGTGTCAAAGCAAACAAACAAACCCCAACAAATATTCTATTATGAGCTTATAGAAGATGTTGTTTATAAAATTCCAAAGAACGTGCTTAAAACGGGATGATCTGGTTTACGTCAACCTCCTTGTTAGCTTTCGCCCAGATCTTTAGTTGTAAACAAGAACGTTGACCTTTTGTTTGAATTACTATTTGGGTCTTTGTGTACTTGATAATCCTTTCATTTTAACATTTTTTTTTGACATTTTTGCATACTCAGGTAAATGTTCGCCAAAATATGTACTCGTTACGTTGTATCTGTATACGATTGATCCATTGACAGACAATTACAGATTGACGGACGAACAAACAGACAAACAAACAGACCGGCAGGCAGACAAACAGACAGACAGAAGACACAGAAGGCTGGGGGGAGGGTGGACGGGCAGGCAGACAGACAGACAGACAGACAGGTTTGTGATCACTGCCTCTTCAGCTGTCCATGCAGTATTAAATGTTGTCTATCACTGACCTAAAATCCCGTAGACTGATTTCTACTGTTTTGTATTTGTATTTGTATATTATTACGTAAGGAGAAAGGTAATATATGGCAGAAAGCCTGGAACAAATATTTTCTAAAACAATCTCCCAGGCGGAGCATTTATCCTTAAGTCACGCTCGGTCGGTTTTGTGGTCTCGTTAAAACGCTGCGTGTGATTAAAACAAAACTGGTTCGGATATCGAGACTTACTAACGAGAATTAAAGACAGAGATGACACTGACTAATTCGAGTGTAGCATTTACATTTTTATACATCATGAAAACCAACATGGCTTTGCGAGATCACTCATCAAAATTAAGTCTCATTTCCATGTATGGCATAACGTTGGCAATGAAAGTAAATTCCAATTAATCTGAATCTCGCAAATTCATACCACCTACACTGTACGTGTCACCACGATTATTGGGGATCTCACGGCAAGCATGACCTTGCGCTCCAAATCGAAAGCGGACCCTGGGCAGTGTAAACAAGCTGCGGTTGGAGAAACCCACAAGCGCGGGAGGACCCCACCTTAACTCTACAATTAGCCGGCTTTATCACATAGTCGGGTTAAAGATAGGCTATACTTTGTGGTGAATAATGTCTACCTTTATCACCTACGGTATTTGCTCGTACCTGACTATGGTGCATGAGTTGTCTGATTCACGGGCACGTGAATCTCTCCAGAGAAGTTCTAGATGGTGAAAACACTCCCGGAGACGAGAAGACCACTTAAATAAGAAAAAAGTGAGAAAGAAAAAGCAACCGGTATGAGATTCACCGTAACATCTAACATCATCCTCGAAAAAGACAGAATACGCCAAGTAGAAATGACCCCCCCCCCCCTTCCAGGTTTTTAAAACCAAAAGCATGCAAGTGTAAAATGCATCGTAGAAAAGAAAACAAGGGAAGACATCATTTGGCTCACACCCGTCTGTAGAGTCAGGAGACGCTGTGTAAAAACCACATGGGTCAACAGAAACGCAGAATCATTTCACGCGTTGCCAGTCATCAGCCCGTCATTCATGTTGTCATCACGACTGTGACAGTGTAGTAACAGCGTTCGTAGGAACAACACGAGTTGCCAACTCTCTCTCAGTTAACACTGTACTGTATTCACAACCTTAAATATTTACTCAGCAACATGGTATTATCTGAGTTATGAATTTAGTTTTGTTTTAGGTGTCTCGTGGCACCAATGATGTTTGAGTACTTTTCTATTCGTCACATGAATTACAAAGTTGATCAGAAGTTAGGGTCCACCTTTTTTGTGGTTCTTTGAAAGGGGGTACGGTGGGACAAGGGGTATTAATTGTGAGATATATCTACACACAACGATTAAAATGTTTACAGTGGATCACATTGATTCTTCTTGGAAGAGGAAGAAGGAAAATCCCAAATCAACACCGTCAAACATGTCATATCAAAGAGCGAGCGTTGAAAAATATTTGAAAAGAATATCGCAAAGCATAACGACAAGGAAGCGGGACCAGTCAACCAATGTGACCCTAGAATTGTTGTCTTTTCTCTAGGGGTGAAGTCGCCTAAGTCTTTCACGTCACATTCAACGTGTATATTTCCCTGTGCGGTGCAGTTGCACCTTGAATTCCTGTCACTTTAGGAATCTAATACCGTAATTGATTGTTATAAACTCTCTGTTACGTGTGAGTTATACGGTCTACAACTCCCCGTTGAGAAAACCGCAATTTTTCTACTCTGTGTTACGCTACTTTTATGCTATTGCGTATCAACATTAAAACAGAAATTCCTATATTGGCCTTAATTTGGTTATATATTTCATAAGCCCCTTGGGGGTTCATTACATTGTTTACAAAATTCATGATGTTGTGTTCTTTATCGCATTTTTTGACACTAATGACGAACATAATAATTCCCATATTTATCACAAGTGAACCGGTGGGTCGTTCCTATGGATTAATTTCCGACAACAATAATAGGAAAACGTCAGTAAAATATGAACAAGCGTGCCAATGATTATGCAAACCATCGTGTGCTATATCCGCTATGAATGGACAATAAAAAGGGGGCGTTATCAGGTAGCGAACTCTGATTGGCCCTTTGAGACATTTCGCAACTACGTCTTGAGGGGATCATTCATTTTAAGCACGCAAATCGTGCTGTAACGTCACGCAGACGATACAAACTAACTACCGCTCCCTTTGGCTCACTACGCCAGTGAGTAAACCCCTTGCCATTCAATATTTCACTTCTGCTTCATGAATGAAAGCTGGTTGTGACGAAATGGGGCCATTACGCATGCCATACATAATAATGAGATAGCCTGGAGTATATATAAACCCAGGTGACAGAACTTGCCTTCACACACCGAGCGAAACTACCGTAGTAGACTCAGACAGATAAACTAGGCTAGGATAGTGTATTCAACAAGTTTAGATTAAGTTAACTCGATTGAGATTTCAAGCCGTAGCGGAACACTTCTCATATTTTATTTTTAATAGGATCACGAATTTTCTTTTTTATCGTATTGCCTAAGTCGATTGCCAAATAAGCTTATCGGGCTTGACAGACCGCGTATCGACAGGGACACTCAAGGGACCAACAGTTCATCTCTTCGCACGTGGAGATTCGCCTATCACCCACAGGGAACGCTGATAGACTTTTCACTGTCAAGGACTTTAATTTCACATTTTTTGCGATTTTTGAAAGCGAAATTATCGTCATGGACGTATTTCAGTTTGTTGCCATATGCACCTGTGTTTTGGCTGCAGTGCTTGATGTTCTGGTGAAAGCCAGCCCTATTTGTACTGGGGTAAGTCAAACTTCTATTATACACCTTAATTTATAAACTTTGAGAATTTTTTCTTGGATGAACTCGTTATATATCGCAATGTAGACGGTTACAAATGAGCATTGCTATAGAAAAACCTTATCATGATAGGATTTTACGAATTGTCACCTTCCTATTCTGTAAGCACTATGTTATCTGGGCGCTGTTTCGTGGAACGTGGAAGTTCAATTGCAGTTTATGACATAATTAGGTTCTAATGACTGCAGACGTGTAAATACTTCCGTTTGATTTTCTTCGACGGCGACAGAATGACAGATAATAATCATTGTACTTCAAAGCTTCGCGTTCAGTGCATTTTTCTTCTCAGCATGCTATAACTTTTACGTCCACATTTTTTGTGGACGCAGTCATTGAGGGGCGGCTGCAGGGATACTTCTGTAACCGACTGATTCAGCAATGTTTGGCATCACTACGGCGATGACAATTCCTACCCAATTTAAAACTTTCTTTAAAGAGCAACGACGCTAGAGTCAGTTAACGCTTCACAATTTTCGAAAAAAAGCAACGTCAGTTTGAATGAACTTCAGGGCCCGTATTCCCCACAATTGTGGTGAAGTGAAAACAAGATGCTTTATTCTACATTTTTTTTTGTCACGAACGTATTACTCACGCGACGAGTAAAATAAAAAAGTGTAAGGAAGAAACGCTATACAAATATTGTGAAACAGAGATTACGTGGCGAGGTGGTCGGAGCGTTCAAGTGTCAACACGGTTTGTATTGTGTGTGTTCTATTTGTGAAAACGATACTGCTGATTGACAGGTCCAGTGATTCGAAGCAGGCCGTCGTCTATCTCACCGGGCTATGTGCCCTTCTTCTATATTCTCAAGATAGTGATAACACTCCTATATCATCCTTGGCGATTTGTCGGATTCCCTCTATCTGAAATACACGTAAAGTTGCTGTAGTAATCTTATCTTGTGACCGGTCCTTTTTTTAAGACAACTGACGGCCCTGTTTAGATATGCAATTCTCAAGAGTTACGCGGGATTTGCGGTGTACCTATCTAACTCTCGTCTCAATAAGTCTTCATTTAGCGACTTTGATGCAATTGTGTTATAATACGCCGAGGACATATATTGGAAAGGAGGTTGCCACCTGTCACCGTAAGAGAGGTGCCAGTGATTAAGTGAGCAGTAAAACGCCAGGGTCACCTTAGTAAACTGTTGAAAGAATGAATCATCGCGATAAGAAACGTGCAGAAATAATCAGTGATGCAGAGGCACACGGCTAAAAATTGATCATTCGGTTGGATTGATTTCGAAATGAAACTATTTGAAGGAAAACGATCAGAAGTGGTCCCGAGAGAAAGAGAGAGAGAGAGAGAGAAGGAGAGAGATAGCTGAAAATTGTTCTACCAGAGAGGTTAAATTCAAAATCACACAATTTGTTATATAAAACAACTGTAGAGATTGCACGATGTATAAACACAATGATTCAAAGGATGGTGAATGGTTTTGGAACGCTTTATATCTATCTTCATGACCTCTTTTTTCTCCTTTGATCTTTTCATCCGCTAGAGATTATGCAATGTTTTTTCGAGACGAAGTGGAGGAGCCTTTGAAATCTGCTGGCTCTTCTAACTTTACGAAAAAATTGTTGAAAATGAAAATAACAAGACGCACCTTCCACCCGCAGTTGATTTTGATTTCGTGTTGGATTTAAGTTGGGTTGAATTCAAAACGCAAATGACAAAAAATGTAAAAAAGGGCATTCTTTAAACAATAAATAAATGAAAGAAGACCTATTGATGAAACAGACTAGTTTTCCTAACCGGGCCCGCCCTTGCAAACATGCACTTTTCTCCTCCGCTCGCCTAGAAACTTCCCTCGGGGTACGTGCACATGACAGTATCGCGTGCGTAAAAGTGACAAACAGTAAACTTATTATTCTTTGAAATAGAAAAAAATTGAAGCCCCCACTCCACAAGGGGTACCGCTAAAGAATGAGCATTGATTCATTACGTACTAACCTGTTGAGCGGGTGGAAATTTACGAGCGTGGTACTTGTGAAAGATTGTGCAGTGTGATTGGAGAAATTTGAACGAAAACATGTCGGTGTCATTTTATGAAGTGCACTTAAAATAATGTTTTTGCTCTCAAATATAGCCATCAGTGCTTTGTTTCAGATATAACCTAAAATTTATTTTCATAATATTTTGAGTTGGGAGGCATTATTCGGGTGTGTTTTGATCACATTGTCAACTTTTAAAGGTTAAATGTCTTACCCGAAAATGTTTGTTACGTTTTATGTACGCAGTTCCCACTACTAATGGACGTATATACACGTGGGTATTTCAAACCCGTGTTCTGTTCATAGTAAAGAGTGCTCCTTGTGTAGAACGCATCAGTACAGAACCATCGGAACTGTTTTCCCAATTTCTATGACACAGCAAAATGTTGCGGTCGCAACAACGCTTTGGATGCGTAAACATAATAAAATGCATTGTGTGTCAAGAACAAAGTATTTCGAGCATCTAAAATAAAAATGTCAGTCTTCAAAGTTTGAGGGAGCACGCGCGGGCACCTTTTCGTTTGCGTGAACTTTCTGTATTTTTAAAAAAAAAGCAAACATCTGCCCCGGAAATATATTGCCAGATAGTGCAACAAAAAGACGTGTTGTTATGTAGCACATTTCAGTTTCTTTATAACCACCCATGAAATACAATGTAACAGGTTGCTTTCTTTTCGTTCTCTCGGTACTTCGCAGGATGGTTTGGTCTTCCGGTAGTGACAGCCGTTAAACACATCATTATAGAATGCTGTGGAAATATATTTTCCCGAGAATAATGAATGGACGGCCCCCCTTCGACTATAAAATCTGCTCCTTTACTCGCGTAATGAAAGAGCCTTTCTCAACGCGATTACGAAAATAAATGCGCAATAGGCTGTAGAAAGGTCGTATATCAAATAAAATACAATTTTTGATTTTTTCTCTTTTTCTTTTCTGTGTGTGTGTGTGTGTGTGTGAGAGAGAGAGAGAGAGAGAGAGAGAGAGAGAGGGTAGATATGTCTGACATACATAAAAAATTTTAATCACTCGGTGATCAACATCAAATGGGCGGGAAAATCCACACCTAATTTTTTGTTCAATTGAGCGGCGTGCACTCTTCCTGTTATTGGCGTTCCATTGGGAGGTGGGGACAAAAATGACCAAATATTGTTCCAAAATGTTTATAATTAATAGCCTGAAACCAGTATCGTTGCCCGATCCCCAGGCTAGGGCACGCAAAACAAAATTAGACAAACTTGTGAATGGCATGTGAAATCGCACATTCCAATATGGCTGCAACTCGTGGGCGGAGATGCCTTGTGTTAGTAAACACGCGACCGGCGTTTATTCATGTGTCCCAGGAATGTAAATACTACATGAAAGCCATGTTCTTTTCAATGAATGAAGTACGTGGATATACTTACGGCTATATCGCATCTCACTTTCTGAGTCTCGTGTGTCAAAAAGTCAGATGGCACCGGAAACGTGTTCGGAAAACATCGCAATTTCATTTTACCTCAATAAATATTCCCTGCGCTCAAAATAACACTTAAGAAAATTGCTTAAAGTTGATAAAATTGCCCGGATCCTCTCGCGAAGGGGTGTTGGTTTTAATTTTAGCTTTAATTACGTCAACCAGGTCTGCTCCGCACGTGCGGCCGCTTAGTGTTTTTTGGTTCTATTAAACTTCAACGGCGCTGATGGAGCGAAATCGTTTAGCTCGATTTTCACATCTGTTTCACCTTAAATAACACCTTGTTTTGGATGTGCACAAATTAAAGGAATATCTGAGGAATTGGTGGAATTTTTTTTTCTTCTTGGGGGCAATGCGTGATCCGTTGGTACGTTGGGCAACTAAGGCTAGCCTTTTCACCCATGATCATCCGGACCCCACCCAAAAAAACATTACTTTTTACCAGTCCGGACAGCTTGTCGTCTTCTTCATGCAACTCGTCTATAATATTTTGCCTTATATCTTATCTGCATATCGCAATTACCATCAGTACACCCTAACTTTATTATTTCTAGTGCTGAACTACTCCTATGTTTTCATTCATAATTCCAGAGGACTAGCGTGTCGCTCCGTCATATCCTATTTTTACGCTGCGAAGCTCGATATTAGGCGTAATTTTGAGGGAAATGGGACAAAACACGCAAAACTGCCTTGCCTTGGCACAAAAGTAATGCAAGCTGGCACGCGCCAACCCAAAATTTCACAAAGACTAAGAACTAGCGAATTTTTCAGCAACAAAATGGACTTCCATGTATTCTATATCTATACCATAAAATTCAAATAACTGGCTTACGCATTAATAGAGTCAATATTCTCTTTTCCCTCCTTTTCTTACTTTTTATCAATTGACGCTGTCAACTAGTTAAAAAAAGATTATTAGATTTGTACACTAAGCATGTATTTACACCAGCGATAGGCCGTGAGCCTCGGTGAAAGGTTGGACATTCATTTCTTTGGGGCGTCTAATTTATATTTCGCTAATAGAAAATTGTTCGCCCTTGGCACGACCTTTTTGCGCAGTTTTCAACCTAGGGGCCATCAGGAGTGGGCGTAGCCTCTCTTTACGGCCTCTTGCATGGCAGCCGTGAGATTATTCTCCTGATACATAGTGATTCAATTCAGTTCTATTAGCGATCGGACTTTTTGGATTTAGTATACACGCACCAACACACCTCCGTTTGCATAAGCCCCCCCCCAGGATAGGGGGAGAGGTACAGGGTCTCGAACAAAACACCTGTTGACCAGAAAAAGGTCCATTCTAAATCAAAAATTGACCTGTGCTCTAAGCAATTTCTCGAGTTAGGTCAACCAAGCGGGCAAAATAAGGTCTACTTTTCAGAAAAAGAAAAAGACACCTCCCCTCTCCTTTTGAAATCGCTGCCTGAACACTTACAATTCCAATATCTGCCGTGAGCACGGACAACACTCCATTCAGACCATGGCATGGCGTGATCCGCGGTGCCTACATGTTCAACAGCGTTTTAGATTCTGTGATAAATGTGTTTAAATCACGTCGGCCATGTGATCCGCGATTTAACAGCGTTATTATCCAAAGGTGTTCGGGCAGGTGGGACTTCCGGAGGTAATTATTGAACACACTGATAACGCTGATAGAGATCTACGAGGTGAGTTATTGGGCCGAGTGGTTTGGGGTAGGGGTTCGGGGGGGGGGGGGGGGTCAGGATCACACGCCGTGTGGAAGGACGTTTCTTTCTGGCTTAACTCAGCTGACTATCTGTGTGGGTCTCTTCTGATTTCTTTATATCACACAGTTATGAGGAATAAATATTTCAAAAGAATTTATACTTGAAAATGAAGAATATAGTGACCGTATTCTTCTACCAGACCAGACCCCAGCCTGAACCCGACTCCAGAGTTGAAAAAATGACAGTGAAGCATGACAAACCAACAACAGCTGTTCTATCTTATCTTAACAAAGAATATATTATTTTTTTTGTTAATTTAAACAGGATTACATGAAAGACACGCAGCTTTTACACGCATAAGATTAAAAAAAAAAAAACAGAATAAAAAATCGCTTTTCCCAATATGTTAATCCGCGCACACCAGACAAGACATCCCGTGCACTATCATCTAACCTGCGAGACGAAATAAATCTTGGTTTCATACTTAATTATAGTTAAAAAGACGTGAGCCATACATAAAAAATACAAACGTGACAAACGACACGAAGGAAAGATGACAACGCGCGGATAAACTGTAGTAAAAAAAGTTTGAGGGTTGGACGCCTAGCGTTCAGTACCGCCCCCTAAGACCGCACTAAGTCAAATTAATAACGTACAACCCATGGATGTTCAACTGACACTGCATCTTATGTGGATGGATAAAAGTAAAGAAACACATAGACTAACAAGGCAACACAGTTATTCCGTCGCTGCACGGGGATGAGTCATCGTACAATTAGCCGATCTTTTTATAAACTTTTCCCCATTAAAGGTGACAATCTCACACACCGGCAGCGGGGTCCGTGTGCTAACCTTGATATATTCCATTGCAATTGATGCCACTTTATTTACATGAGATTTAAAAGTAAATTAAGTGTCACCGCTCACCTTAACCTCTGTGGCCGGGATTTATGGCGGTGCGCGATGAGTCATTCCTTTTACCTGATTCAGCCACTTAACAATGTCAATATTACGCACAGAAGCACTTTTAAGGTGTGACATTTTTTAATCACCTTGGATCCTTGTTGTCACTGCGACTTGGTTTTATGTACCGTCAATGTGCGAATCTCGATATGTTTTTTGACGTAGATATCTATAGTTTATCTTGTTTGATATATTTGAATGATTTCGAAAAGCTCCCCTCCCCTCCCCCGCCATATCATCGGCGGGTCGTACCTTGTGCCTGTCCGGTCAATCTATTTGTCAATCTAAAAATACAATTTGATATAATTGCTGGCCAAAGTTTAGCCTTCATTAACAGCTTCAATGCATTAAAGGGTTGTAAATTGCGTTCAATGCGCCTTTTAGGTAATAAAAACTAGAAAAGAATAAAATCCTTAAAAATGTCTCCTTTTACTTCTAGGCAAAGATGGACATAACGAACAGTTACGGCGTACGGACGGAGAAGGTTCACGGCAGTAGGGTCCAGTTCTCAAGCTTGTCTCCCTCACTGGATAAAGGGTACGTTATTTCCCTTCTTCTACTTTCTCTCTCCATGACCCAGCCTCCCACCCCGCCATCTCTCTCTCTCTCTCTCTCTCTCACACACACACACACACACGCGCGCGCGCGCGCGCAGCACGATTGCTTTATTCATTTTTAACGTGCGCGCGCTTCAGTATCCACATTAGACGATACATTTTTTAAAAAGAATCCGAAAAGAACAAGACACCCTTAACCTCTTAAAATCAGTCGCAGACAGTTGTGAAATTTTCAAAATCAAAGCTTCTCGCCAAATGACGAGATGGTCTCCGCGAAAAGCTAACATGGTCTAGTATTTTTAAAAGATCATGGTTTTCTTCCAGGTCTAAACTAAACATCGAGTTTAGAACCTCGTCGCCCTCCGGTTTCGTCTTCCTCGCCTCCACAGGCTCCAGAAGGTCCACCATGACTGACTACGTGACGGTGTACCTGAAGGACGGACACATGTATTTCGCGTTCAAATGTAACGGCATGACGGGCCGGCTCCGAGAGAGGAAACAGCTGGACGACGGCCAGTGGCACAAGGTAGGTTCATGGAGTCTATATTCGGTGGGGTGAGGTGAGGTGGTGGTTGGGTTAATGCCTGGTGGTGGTGGTTGTGGGGGGGGGGGGGGGGGTCGGTAATAGGAAAAGTGAAACCACCTGCAACAGTGTTTCAGAAAGCTACTTTACAGCACGTGTTCTTAAATGTTTTGTATCTTTTGGCCAGGAACACATTTTCAGTTTCAAATTACACTTGAAATGAATGTGAATGAATTAATCATAAAGCCTTTTTAGAAAATGAAAAATGCATGACGCATCAATCAATTTCAACATCCAAGACGAAATTAGATGCTTAAAGATATAATTAGCTCACGTATATATAAATAGATATATGACAAAAATAAGCAAAGAGCTAATGCCATGGATGGCAAAGTCGCGTCATGCCAACCAAAGCCAGGGAGTGGTTCACATAACCGGTAATGTGAAGCTACCTCTGGCAGCACCCTTCACTTACAATACACCAAAACACTTAAATATCACGAAAAAGTTCCCATGTAGTCAGAACTTTTGTCTTTATCGTCATGGACATTGTGGAGGCACAAATAGCGGGCCACTCCTTGCGGATTGCCGAACATTCGATAACCTTCATCACACCTCGTGAAAAACCCAGGCGGACACCCAAGCCACGTTGTCGCCCTCGTCGTCATTCAGTCCTGTTTCCAGGGCAAAATTTCCCAGTATTTGGTGTCCGATAAAAGATCACACACCTATGACTATAGCGCTCCACTAATTAAACATATTTGTAAGCATGATGAAATGTGGCCAGAATTCATACCAGGATTAGCAAGTGTTTATTACATCGGAAGCTAGTATTAGATTGACGAGTTCTTTTGAAGAAATGAGTTTTATTGGTATTGCTTCTGCCCGTCGTAATTGAATACTCGGACGTCAACTGGCATCCTACAACGTACAATGTAGACTCACTGCTGAATTATTTTATCTTATTCAGAAAGAAATGTTGTTTGGGGAGAATGATTAATAACAACCTAACACCTCTTTTGGACAACGTTTATGATGATAATTATATGATATATAATAATATATGATAACCTATCTTTATAAACTATAAAAATACATGTACGTCTGTGACATAAGGTCAATAGCCCGAGATTTTGAGAAGATTTTAGTTCAGACATGAAAAGACGGGATTTAAATTATATTATTAAAAGTGTGTTTACTGTAAGTTGTGACACGTTACCAAATCGGAATATAAAAATGGGGAATATTCATTGTTTTACTTCCCCAAACGTTTGCAGTTTGTCTCGACTTTAATTAAATGTATTTACACTTAAAATCGACATGTACTCTATTTTCTGTCCTTTTTATCTTACCCCTTATAATTTGTTCCTATTGTTAAGACATTGGCAGAGCGTAATGTAAGGTGCTAAAACATGAAAAGCTCCGTAGCTAAAGATAGCGGCGATTTTCTTCTCTGATAAAATTTCACGCGCTGTCGCCCTCACCGGAGATGACACCAAAAGCATCCGTCTCCGGTTTAGATAAAAAAAAAGAACTACCCCGGGAAGTGCTCGTTGATCAAATGTCCTCGCATCCTTTATCTCATTGATGATAAGATCGCTAATCTCAAACGACTCATCAGAGTCTTGATCAAACAAGGTCAAACAAGAACCGGAAAGTGCGGTGCCTATCTAATAGTAGGTCATAAATGACTGTTCCGATGAAAATGATCAAAATCTGCAAATGGTGTGAAGATTCGACAAAATAACGCTAATAGGCGATTCAGTTTGAACTAAAATTACCAAGTGAATCTTGGAGGATTCATTTGCAAAAAAAGAAGAAAAAAAAAGAAAAAAAGATATAACAAAAAGTAACAATGCAATAAACAGCAATACACGCATTTTACGCATTTCATGCAAGTCGTTATTGTTGTGGAACTGTTTGAGGCATATTTTGATGATTTCGTATTTTCTAGTGCAATGCACAAAACTTGATAGTTAGATCTCTCTCTCACACACACACACACACACACATTCACGAAACAAAATCATCAGGCAATCAATTTAATCACGATTGATTTCTCTATTTTTCAGCTGAACTATAATCGTGAAGACGGGACGCCGGGCGCCATTAAAATCAACCATGAATCCCCGTACCGCCGCTACCAGGTCTCGTGCCCTTCCTTCAACACCCTGTTCTTTGGCGGACTACCACCTCACTTGGTGCGACAAGTGACGTCAGATCTGGGATTAGAGGTAAGGTTTCTCATTTTCAGTTAAATTTTCCTTCCGTTTATTTGAATCTACAAAAGCATCAGCAAAAGTACATCAAATACAATATCAAAATCCCCAGTTTGCAATTTTTCATGAATCGCCCAGCTTTTAAAATTGGACTTACACCATGTGAAGAGAGAGAGAGAGGTTACTTTTTGATATGTATGTAGCAAAACTTTAACATATTTGTTCTTTTGCTTTCAGAACGAATTCGGCAACAACAAAGCTCACCGCTTAGAAGGATGCTTCCGTAACGTAAACATTGACAATAAACAATTCCGTGTTGAGCCTTCCTATCACAGCGTGTCAACATGTTGACGTCATCAATATTTAGGCTGACGTAATACCCACCAACCAACGCAGATAGAGATGAAAATATTTCAGTTGAAATTAGTAGAATATGGTACTCAAACAGCGCTGAGCGCTTGAAAGTGCCACTACAATAGAAGCTGTAAGTAAAAAGCGTCTATGACGTCAAAGTATGCGTTCAGGGAACGTGTCAAGACCATGACGTGCGTTAAGTTTTTGACGCCAGAGAGTTCACAGATGCCTAAATAGCTGACCAACCAGCGTTCCACATCATATTTATTATGGCGCTAAACAAAAGCGGGCAGAACTTATTACGGTGCTTGAGAATGATTGCAGACGTTTCTCTAACGATTACCATTAGAGGTCGCTTCCGATGATAATGACGCCGAGAAAATTCCATACGAACATTCGCAGCTTTTTTTTTCCGTCCACACTTGTCACATGTTTGCCTAACATCTGAGGGTTCTCGGGAAATTGAAGTTCGGAAACTAGGTCTAAGTCGAATTTCTCGAAGACAGGGCATGTTCTATACATATGCTTATGGTTGCCTGAGAGATGCGTTGCTGTCGTTTATTTATTGCAATTTGTAGACAAACGCTAGCCTATTGCTTAAAATTGATCTAGTAAGATCTTCATAAGCCAAGTAAAAGGGCGGTACGAAATCTAAAAGAAATATGTAATTTTATAACAGTAATTGTTTTTGGTGACATGCCAAACACACGCCTAGATAAGGCCTGTTCCACAAAACGATGCATGACGTGCACATAAAGAATGTATGAAAAACCATAGTGACTTCATCATTAGAACCAACATGGTTTCAATTTTTTACGGATGGATAATTAGGCCAACATTAGACATGTAGCCTATACCGAGTACAGATGAGATTAACCTCAAATATAACATTTCCAGCCATTGAAATTATGAGCGCATCGAGACGTGCAAATATTACAATAACGACCAAGATTCTAATGTTGATAAATTACGAATCTACTACATTACAATTTTCAAGTCTTATAAACGCATTATGTGCAGTGTACATTCGTTGTCACTCAAGCGTCGCTTTGGGGGCATACATGCCAATTCCTCAGTTTTGATGTTTCACAATGATGTAAGATATTCATACAATTCTCAACTTGTCTTTATATCAATTGCCATTGTTTCCAAAACGATACGGTGCGGGAATTGAAATTTAAGAGTTATATGTTTTCAGCCAATAATTCAGGCGATTTGGTAATAGCATAGGAAGAAACGTCTTCCCCTACTCGTGTATGGTCTTTTCTATTACCTTCTCCGTATTAACTGAATGTGTACATAGTTTTAAGTTAATCATATTTATGTTATTATTTAACTTGAATGACATCTATTCTTCTTTTCTCATAGATGTTTACCACTGAATAAATATGTACAGATAAACCGAACTTTTTTCTCTTTGTTTTTGATATTAATAACTATAAAAGTGGGGCAGAAAATAGTATTATTTGATAAAATGGAGATCGCTCTTGTGGTTTTAAGCAGTTTAAAATATTGCTTTTTCTCTTGCTTAAATGGCCTGTCTCAATTTGAATTCGTGTCTCAAAATAATCGAATAAGAATTTAGAATAAGTTGTCTCGTCAGAAAAGAATACTTACCCTTTGTATCTCACCCTTATGTTCATATTTACTATAACTGATTAGCAATATCTGCACAAGGATGTTTGAGCTCAACACTAATCATACACCAGTTATAACGTATTAGGGTTCGCTCCCACTGAAACTATCGTTCTGTGTAGATCGATCCAGCTCCGCGGGGATTCTCGCTGACTGCAATCAGATTAATATGTCTCTTTGTGGGGCCGAGTACAATACAAAAAAGCTGGTAACTTGATACGGGTACGTTAGAAACAAGAGGAGGCGTGTTCATTGTTTAATCTGATTGCATTCAGCGAGACCCAATCTTTGTAACACGATAATTCAAATTGGGTATGGGTCCTTGGTCTTGAAGTCTTCTCTCGAGCTGTTCAGATAGCCCCTCCTTTTTCTCAAGTCCCAGGTCAAAAATGGGGTTCGTGTTAGCGAAACTTAAAAAAAGTGTAGTAAGTTTTGACTATTCTATCAGTGTTATAGCGCGATTTGTCACTTGATGAATTATGGTCCTCAACGCAATGACCAAGTCACATCTAGCACATTGGTTGAGTTCGAAATTTGTGAAGGTGGGCTTGAGTTTCGGGCACCTAAACCAATTACTCTTCTTTCAATATAATGCAGATAAATCTTAATCAGTCAATAATACCCACAGTTTCAAAAATTCCTGCCAATACGGATGACTTTTCTCTTTTGACGTGTTGAATTCGTCAAAGATTTGATGGCGTTTATTGTACATATACCCTTCGTGACAGATTGCAAGCACTTCCTTGGCCATGCTGGGAAACAAATAACTCAAATATACGAAAACGAATGTGGGCTCTCGTGGGTCCTAGCAAGTTACCTTTTGCATAAAAATTAATACGGTATACTTTATAAAGTTTACATTAAGTGGTCGATTTAAAACGAACATATTGCTGGTCTTTAGAATAAAGTCTGCGTGGTCAATATAATATTTCTTTTCTTTTCACTTAAAAGTCCTTATATTGGTGCCACAGATCCTGAACTACGATTGAGCCATAGCTAACTCCGTATGTACTGCATTTCATCAAAATGTGCAATCATCTCGGTGAGATTATCAGAGAGAATTTTTTTATTTTTTTCAAAAGTTCCGTCGCCTCTTTTGCTTTTAACGGGCATTCATTTTGTCTTTTTAAGCCCCACTGAGCTATCTTGGGCCCTTGCTTCTAAAGACCGTTCATATGTTCATACAGAACCCGTGGCAAGTCCGCAGTCGACATTTGAAAGAGTAAAGACTACTCAATACTAAAACCGCCCAGGTGTGAACAGCTGTGGACCTCATCGTGCTCTATAACGTCAAAGGTGAAACCAAACGTTATCTCAGTGCAAAACAGAATGAAAATAAAAGCATCTGAAGTCATCTTACTGGGAACTTTCCGCGGAGGCCCATCAATGAAAGCGACACGACCGAACTTGAATTGATACCTGTTAACCGTGTTCAGCAGAAAAACTATATCTTCTAGGCGGAATTAGTTGCCAATTATGTTTAACTAAAATTTATCCGTCCCTGCAATTGCTTCAATGGAAATCGCACCAGCAATTACACATTTGATTTTTTTTATTATTCCATCTTCTCAGGGTGTCCCTTGAACTAAAAAACGCCAGTTGTAAACCGCTTCTGATCCTATTGTACTCTTTAATATCATAGGTATAGCCAAAATTATTAATCTAAGCATAAATCAAAGTCCGAGCTCCGTGTCGGGTTCTCAAACACGGCTTCCTGTACATCATGGAATTTGCCGTTCATGATAAACCATGGTCGAGGACTGGGGTTGAGTTTGATGAAATACGGCACCCGGATTATCGATTGGGTCAACAGATATATACATGTGCACCCAATCTGGCCCTTTATGTGACAAGGTAGAAAGTTTCCATCTGATCGTCGTGTATCAACGAAGCTACCGTGGCTCCGTGGTGGCTTTGCTGACTAGGATACCGGCAGACACTCGTAGACTGGTTGGAGTCCCAGTAGAAGTAAATGTCCTTTTTGGGCAGACTTTATTTAAAAAAAAATTGCGATTGATTACTATAAGAGGAAACTCGTAAGTAGGGAGGGTGGGCGGGTCTTTCACGGCGCAGTCGGTAGCGTGCATGGATGCAAATAGGCAATCCAAAGCGTCATCAACGATGGTAACGCGAATCACGAGTTCGAATCCCAGATGAGGCACGTCACTCCAGCACGACAACCACTGGGCCCCTGAATCGGGATGTCACGAGAACGAATGTGGGCTCTCGTGGGTCCTAGCAAATTACCTTTTGCATAAAAATACGGTATACTTAAGAAAGTTAACATTAAGTGGTCGATTTAAAACGAACATATTGCTGGTCTTTAGAATATAAAGTCTGCGTGGTCAATATAATATTTCCTTTCTTTTCACTTAAAAGTCCTTATATTGGTGCCACAGATCTTGAACTTCAGTTGAGCCATAGCTAACTCCGTATGTACTGCATTTCATCAAAATGTGCCATCATCTCGGTGAGATTATCAGAGAGAATTTTTTTATTTTTTTCAAAAGTTCCGTCGCCTCTTTTGCTTTTAACAGGCATAACTGTGCTATCTTGGGCCCTTGTTTCTAAAGACCGTTCATATGTTCATACAGAACCCGTGGCAAGTCCGCAGTCGACATTTGAAAGAGTAAAGACTACTCAATACTAAAACCGCCCAGGTGTGAACAGCTGTGGACCTCGTGCTCCATAACGTCAAAGGTGAAACCAAACGTTATCTCAGTGCAAAACAGAATGAAAATAAAAGCATCTGAAGTTCATCTTACTGGGAACTTTCCACGCAGACCCATCACTGAAAGCGACACGACCGAAATTGAATTGATACCTGTTAACCGTGTTCAGCAGAAAAACTATACCTTCTACGCGGAATTATTTGCCAATTATGTTTTACTAAAATTTATTCGTCGCTTCAACTGCTTCAATGGAAATCGCACCAGCAATTACACATTTTTTTATTATTCCATCTTCTTAGGGTGTCCCTTGAACTAAAACACACCTGTTGTAAACCGCAGTGACAAGTGACAAGTTAGTTCCATTTCCCGAGGAAGATGCCCCCTCCCCACCTTCAAAAATAACCTCCCGTTACACAAATTGCTTTTGGGTAGCAGTGTCATAGCAGGATAATGGTCTGTAAATGATTTTATTGGAAAAGATGTAATATGTAGGCATGGATCAAGCATATTTAGTTTATTTCCAATAATAAAAAGGAATACAATTCATTCAATGACTTTTGCAGACAAGTGATTCTTAAATATTGTGAACTATACACATATAATACACACATTGTCCCGTAAAATGGCAAATGAATATCTGTGTCATTTCATCCCATCACACCCCCTGTAACAGTTTAAATAGCACTTCACTTCACGGCATCGTACATATAAGCACATTAACTATTTAGTAAAGATTTGAATTGTAGCATCATCATTATTCAACGGTGTTAGGTATATGTTAGCAACTTGGTTTCTAGGATATTTTTTAGATACTTTAGTTACCTGTGTAGCAAAAAATATCCACCCAAACTTTGGACCACATAGAACCTTTGTGGAAAATTGCCTCAATTTGCAAAATGATAGAAAATTTTATCTACGATCTGTAGAACTGGTCGGGTGCATCACCGGTAAAACCCAGGGCGAACAGAATTTTTTGAAAAAATTAGTGACAAAGTTTCCATTATGGAACATACCATGACAACCTATTGACATGCAATTCACAGTTTTTGAGACAAAAAACTTTTGTGTAAGCAATGAGAGAGAGAGAGAGGGGGGGAGGGGAGAGGGAGGGCAAGCAAGTAGGAAGAGAAACAAAACAACAGGTATGTGTTATCTGAAAGAAAAGTCACTGCTTTCCAGCTTAATGTGTATCATCAACACGTCCTCCACTAATGAAAGCACTTGATACATAAAGTTCACGTCCACTTTCAGGTTTCTGTTTTAGATTCAGTTTTAAATCCAACTCCCAGGTAATTATCTTCCCCAATCCATGTAGTCAGAGGAAGTATATAAAGTAGATGATTCTAAATATGAAGTCCTCCTTTGGTTGACTCTTAGGGAAAAAACAAGCTTCAATTCACTCTATTTCTATTGCATGGTAAAATCTCAGAACAGAATTCCATTATCCTCCTCCACTATCTCAACTAAATGAGACTTGTAGATGGCGCCTCCATCCAGCACAAGCTTGTCATAAAATCCTGTAATCATTGTGTTATTAAATTATCATTAAATACCATCCTCATCAAAGATGTCTTTATTACCTAATCCTCAAAGTATTCCTAGAACAGAATTTCACGTTATTGATGTGCACACTGCACCCGAGGTCCTCCGTGTCCTCCTTCATCATCATCGTCCGATTCGTACGCCTCTCCCTGCCTTCCTGCTCCGCCCATTTTGGAGGCATCATATTCCACCAGGTCCACTTCCTCCACATGTTCTCCGGTAGGAGCGTGAAATGGAGGCCGCGCTGGGAGCAATTTTTCCAATTTCTGAAATGCAAAAGGAAAGTACTGTCCAGTTTGGTAGTGAGAAAGTTTTCTTCTTTAAAATATAATTTCAGCACAAATAAATCACGTTTCTACATATTGCATTTGATGATTATCACAAAATAAAAGAAATCAACTTGAAGACATTTTTTTTTCTCATGGAATATTCTATGGAAAAATATTTTGTGGACATATTCTCTCTTATATTGTTGAATTTAAATTCACTTTTTCCATTCACTTAAAACAATGCATCAATTGCATTTTCAAGCTCCATTTATTCACCGCATTTGACCCTTAAACTTATAATTCACACAATTTGCTTCATTTTGAAGACTTTTCAGCTAGGTTTTAGGAACCAAACAAGACTTGGCTCACCTTAAGTTCATCCCCTTTCAAGAAACCATTTGTGGGGAATGTGATCTCAAATTTAATATAAAGATTTCCTTTCTCAAAGGGATTCCTGTGATGTGGCATCCCCTCACCAATCACTGCCTTCATGGAGCCTGGAATAGAAAGTGAAACTGGTTTTTAACTCGACATTTAATCTATCAATTAATGTTCTGTGTCATAAATTTTAATTTTTTTTTTTAAAGATTGACATGCTAATATCATTAGATGAATATTCAAATGATTGAAATTTATAATTAGAATGATGATTTATTTCCTCTTAACTACCATCCAGTACAACCATAATTCCAATAGATATCTTCCTTAACTTCATTTTAAAATTCTAGAGCATGTACCAGCCACACCTACATCATACTAATCAGAATTCATGACAGCGAATTTAGGTCTACCTCTAGAGTCAGAAAACTTTTTTCTTTCAATCATTCATACCAATTCAAAATACCCCCATAAGAATCAGATATTTTGGATTCTCCACAGCATTTGGCAAATTTTAATTATTTTTTTTGTTGGAGGGGGGGGGGGGGGGGGGATTGATAGGGGGTGGATGAACTGTATCACCTACCAGGCTCTATCACCTGTCCCTGGGGGTGTTTGATCACCAACTCCCTGTTGTCCAGGTGCTTCAGTACAAACTCAAAGCCACACAAGGCCTCAGTGATGCCTATCTTGTGTGAGCAGTAGAGGTCAGCTCCGTTCCTTGTGAAAGTTTCATGGTCTTTGAGCTGTAGCACGATGACCACATCTCCTGCTTCCATGCCGGGCTGAAAAAAATCCATCAGATGTGATTCATTTACTTATATGTATTTCTTAATTCTATTTATCTTATTTAATTAATCTTAATTCTGCATTATTTACATATTTTTTAGTCCAGTCTCTTACATTTTGGTGCCTAAAGAATCTAAAACAATGTTCATGGAAGAAAACAAGACCAACTCTGACTCAGGATGTCAAAAGAGTCAAACTGGAAGAATATATCTCACGCTGGCATATACAGCCATTCAGCCTTCCTGTAAAGCTGCAAGTAATCAGTCATTAATAAGCTTTATGCTAGTGAAAATATAACATTTGGAAGTCAACAAAGACACTTGGCTCATTCCCAACGAAACCATCCGTCTATGTAGAGTGATGCAGCTCCATGATGACTCTGACAGAATACAATCAGATTAACATATTAACAGTCCTCCTCCTGGCATCAAGTAGAACAAAGAAAAGCTGTTGATTGTACCAGTATGTTGGTAACAAGAGGAGGTGTGTTAATGACTTGTGGGTAGGAGCTCTTACCGTCTGGTCACCCTCTCCTCTGAATGGTATCTTCTGTCCGTCCTTCATTCCTTTGTCTACGTGAACCTCCAGAATCTTGGTTTCTTGGCTAACTTTCTTTCCCTTGCATTCCTTACACCTGTCTTTTTCATTTATCATTTCACCTGATTTACAAAAGTAAGGCTATCAATACGAAAGGAAAATGAATAAACAAATTCACTGCATGATTTTTTTAAACTAAAAAAAAAAAAAAAAAAACTGCAGAAAATTTAATATGTTAAATACAAATAAATGATATGCACCCAATATTTCAGTGGAAGTTTGGACATTTTAAGTAACATACAGGAGACTATAGCATTTGCAATAGTCTTGATTTGAAGAACAATGTGGTTCTCCCATTTCACACCCACACAAATCACAATCCATCCCTAAAAGTAACAAGGCCATCCGTCAAGGCAGCAGCTCTCCACCCACCTTCTCCGTGACACTGTGGACAAATTGTCTGCAACTGTTGGACCATCCCTGGTCCCAGCTGTCTTAGTGTCACCTTCACGCCGCGCCCGTGACACACTGTACAGTTCTGGAGAGCACCTGGTTTACCACCTTGACTGGAAGACAAAGACAACATCAGTTAAATTTCGTAAAAGTCTGCAGTCTAACGAGGCCGTCTTCACAGACAGCAAGGTATTAAACAACACTCTTAACTGTTTACAGCCTTCTACTCTAAACCAGATGCATTTTGATACAATTTTAGTGTACTTAGTATGTTGGTGTATCTAAAAACACTGCTAGTTTTATAGAAGATTAATAATTAAGAGCACTTAGGTGACAACAATAAGCATTTTATCACAACACTTTCAAGACTTTTTCTTAAAACCAAGAAAATACCACATTTACACTTACCCATTACATTTTTTACATATAACAGTTTTACTAAGTTGTAATTTCTTTGTTGTTCCGTTATATAAATCCTCTAAAGAAACCCTGAAATGGAAATCAACACAATGCAATCAAAGACAAGACAACAGAGTAAAACGTCTTAATCTATATTAGTTATTGCTTTTACTAAATGCAGATAGAGATATCATCATCAAATGACGACATTTGTTTGTTAACTTGAGATTTTTGACTCAGGTACTTGAAAATTGGGCTGACAGCTGGATAACAAAGTGACAATAAAACTCAACCGTTAAAATGACTGAAAACCTGATATCAGTGACTGTCCCTTCACTCAAAAGGCTACCAAACATTTTTTCTTTTTCTTTTTACCTCAGTGGATGGTATGTATCCTCTCCTCTTCTCCTTCCTCTCCCCCCCATCCCCCCTCTCACCCCACCCATACCCCCCATGCCAAAGAATCCACCAAACAAATCGGAGAATATATCTGGGAAACCTAAAACGGAGATGATCACACGATAATAATACATGTATACACATTATTTTATCATAATTATTACTGTATTTTAATTTTATATATTTCTTTATGAGGAAAAGGGAATGGAATTATTTCACACTTCTCCACTCATTATCATCACATTATTAGACAACTTCAGAGATAATCAATAATGCTCTTTACATTTTCAGCACTGTTGTTTTTCGACTTATTGAGCACTAGTTTCACTGGTTCATCAGTTCAACTATTACAGTTCAGACAGTTAAAATAGATCATGTCAATCAGCTTCTCTGAACTCACCCCCACCCCCGCCAGTTCCCTCTTTAAGACCCTGCATTCCATGACGGTCGTAAATTTCTCGCTTCTCTGGATTGGACAGAACTTCATAGGCAAAACTGATCTCTTTAAACTGCAAGAGAAAAGATATTATATTCAATATTATACATTACATTAGCTAAAATCACTTCTCATATCTTGCCAACCAACAAATATCTGTTTATTAAAAGACGAAAAGCTTTAAGAGGTTAATCAGCCAAATCTTTTACATCATGTGTCAGAGTTATTGGACAAATCGGTTTAAAAAGGCTTTTTTGTAATATCAAAAATACAACAGGCCAAGATTAACTAGTAAGTGATTCTAATAGCTCTTTGCACCTAGCAAAAGAACAAGAGTAACGGCTGTACCTTTTCTCCTGCTTCTGGGTTCTTGTCAGGATGGTAAGTTTTGGCTAGTTTGTGGTATGCCTGCAAACATGTAAAACTGAACATCACAGAATATTACAATTTACCAGGATATATTTTTAAGTTTTAACTTCAGAGACAGAAAAGCTGCAGATAAGAAATAAATATTAAACTCATTTACCAGGCCATTTTGTATCATTTGTTATATCTTAATGAAATAATCACAATTAAAAGATGCCAGAATGCTGTTTACCGAGAAACACTCATCAACATAAATAAGGACTATTTACACCTAATACTTTTTTTTTGTTGTCTATTGAACATTTATCCTAGATTGAATCTAACTGAAATGTTCCATCTTGAAATTTAGACAAACTATCTCTTTCAGCTCTTTTGTTTTGAGGTTCCTCTGAGCATATTTTGTTAGTCCCACTTCAGAAGACTGGCATATCATCTTTTCTATTACCATAAAATTAGATTTCCTTCTCCACATATTACTTGGCAGTAGAAGTTTACCTCTGCATCTTACAAGATAGGCATTAGCGTAAATTAGGAATAGCTTAAGCAGCAATAACATTTGCCTGCCCTTTGTAATATTGTAATATTTTCCCCACGCACACAGGGAAATCTGATCTACAGTCACATGTGTCATGATGTAAATCAGAAGATTTCCTTGTACAAAAGTACTCCATTGCTGACATGGTCAGAGTTCAGGGAAAAAACTTTTAGGCTTTTATAGCAAAAACTTGAGGCATATAATTAATCTGTTAGTGTATAAAAGGCATACTGCACTCTCAGATAGAGGATACATTGAGAAAATAGTCACTTAGCTGTGCAATTATTGATTTTCCCCTCATGATTTTTTCCCTATTGGTTTTTTTTTTTACAGTATTTATGCATAAAGGCATGAAATATACTATAATATTAAGAGTATAGCACTTAATCTGCATTCACAGTAAGGTCGATGTTTGAAGTATTTTTCAATTCCCTATTCTAAATCCTGATATGAAAATAATCAAATAGCAGATACACGATCTTGTAAACAAAAACAATCAAATCATTTTAACATTAAGGGGTGATAATTTTATAGTGATTGCCTTGTATTGTGAATAATTTCAAGTCTTGTTGAATTCACTATTTTTTTAAATGACCCTCATAAAAAACTAAGATCATTTAGGAAGCTGATGTAGCATGACTAACATTTAAATAGTTTTCTTTTATTTAAATGTCAACATTATCATAATAAATTATGCATTACAGTTGACAAACCACAGTTAAATCTCGCCAAGATTAAAATAAAATACATATGAGGAGCCATAAAGATGATTTCAACTGCAGCACCATTTCCTGACAGACTGATCATAACCACTGTCTGGGCTTGTGGCATCTGATTTATACTTCAATCACACGAAAATGAAAGCACTACCGTAGTTATTATTAGAGACAATGAGTGAGTGTGGCAGACGTCTCTTTTCCTGTTCTTTCACTCTCTCTTTCCATCTTCCCTTCCCCTAGCAGCCTACAATTAAGTGTCCAATAAAACTGAATTGTTTTTCAACCATTTCTACAATGTTTTACTGTGTAGGTTAAAACGTACTTAAAAATTCAACTTTCAATTTGTACTAATTCTAGGCATATCAGGAACTAATTCCCTTTCTTAGGGACAAGGAGTGTACAAGCTGCTGTGTGTCCTGGATGAGCATCAACGTGTGCCCCCCCCCCTCCCCCCCTTTAAGCTATCTTGAAAGTGTCTTTTTTTTTTGGCATTTTAACAAAGTTCTTTTGTGCAGGTTAATACAGGGCATGGAAGACTAAAATGCTGCCTTTGGAAGCTCCATTTATCTAGCAAAAGACATATTAAAAACTAATTCCAGTTTCAGAACAACACCCAATACATAATTTATCACTAAATGGTTGATAAAAGATGACTTGGCCCAATGTGTGAAGTGACATGGGATCAGAGATGAGAGGTCATGTGCTCACCCTTTTGTGTCATTTTCAAATTAAAATATTAAAAAATTACGAGTTACATAAGAAACCTGAGTTTGTTTCGAATTTCAGTCTTAGTCATTGTATAAAATGTCCTAGTGAACAAATGTTCAAAGAAAATTAAGGAAAATTATGAAAAATCAAATATTACGAATCTCAGACATTTCATTTTACAATCCTTCTTCTTAAGAATTTAGGGACTTCACTATTGTGCCTGAAAGTAATGGAAACAGATAGAGCCATCTTCAGATGATATTGCAAAATTCCCCTTTATTCTAATTTCAAAGCGAGTCCGACAATCTCCGCGTGCTTTGTCCAAAATGAAAGACTGTGAACAAATGTATATTAATGGGAAAACATCTCATTCTGATGGAAAACAACATAAAGCGCTGTAAAAACACGCTGTCTTGTCACTGGTGCCAACTCGATATCAACTTACCTTTTTGATTTCACTATCTGAGGCGGTTTTTGAAACGCCAAGTATTTTGTACAAATCTACATCAGCCATTTTGCGGAAAATGAGTGACGTCAGAAAATTAGGTGCTTACATCCATAAAAATAATGTCTTTGTATAGATCCTGAAAATTGAGGATAACAAAATAAATATTTTCACAATAATTTGAATTAGTTATTTTATACTTCCAGCATAAACTGTTGTCAAATACGGCATTAATCTTCTAGTTACATGAAGATGATGTAGGCGAGACATCTCGCGAGATCTCGCACAGCGCCAATTTTGAATGATAGGTTGCTTGGAAAACTATTCGTTTTCACTGCTTTGTCAAAATGCCACCATCGGGTATGTTTAAAGTGCATCTTGTTCTTATGCAGTAGTTTATTCTTTAATATCTGAAATTATTTGTTGTACTTAACTTGTTATAACGATGGCCGAAGCGTAGTCATGTCCAAGACAGGTGCCTATGCTTTGCCTACAAATATGAAATAATTGTCTTGAATAAGCTAATCATCATTAAGTAATCTGTCTTATAAGTTATTTTATGAATATTTAAAATGAAGTAATGACAACTTATTTTGCCACTTTATATAATTTTTTGTCATTATATGTTTTCAGATAAAAGTGGCCCGGGTTCTGGGGATGGGAAGTATGTCAGATTCAGAAAAACACAACATAACAATAAATAAATAAATGAATAAATACAATTATGAGTTATGTGATTGAAAATGG
Organism: Lingula anatina; assembly: GCF_051362555.1. Classification (NCBI taxonomy): domain Eukaryota; kingdom Metazoa; phylum Brachiopoda; class Lingulata; order Lingulida; family Lingulidae; genus Lingula; species Lingula anatina. The sequence goes on along the minus strand of NC_141770.1, from coordinate 25,571,017 downwards.
TCTTAAATTTTATGTTAATTTGTCATGGATTTTTCATTTTTGGTACTGAAGTTTTATGTATGTAACTCCTAACAGTTAAACTTTGCCTACAAGTGGAGTTTTTTTTCAGTGTTTAATTTAGAATGAAGGACCAAGTATAATTTTTTATGTGATATGAGAATGGGTATTCATGGTTCTGTTTTTCTTTTTTTCCCCTGTGTACAGTGACGGAGATGCCATCCAAGTACTAGTACGAGTGCGCCCTCCAGATGATCAGTCAGAACTGAAGTTTGACAATGGCCACTGCATTCAAGTGGATACTGACAAGAAAGCAGTATTTTTATCTTGCAAACCAGATCCTAAAATCTTCACCTATGACAGTGTGGCAGGTGCTAATGCTACTCAGGTAAGTGTCAGACTGTGAGAAAAATATGATTGTAAATTGTACCTCAGTGAGGGGGATCACTTAGCTCCTTTACATTGTAAGATGCAAGTGCCACAGACAATTTTTAACATGATACATATATACATTAGTAGACTACATATATTACTTCTGGTCTGCTGCTTACATTAACAGGCTCTGTATATAGTTTTAAATTTGTTCTGTTTTTGGCTTAAGAAAATACTTATATTTTAAGGCCTCCTTATTTTGGACTGTTGGGAAGAAATCGGTTGACAGCTGCATTCAGGGATACAACAGCACTATATTTGCATAGTAAGTTGACATCTATTTGAATGGACATTTTTGCAGGTAAAAAAATTGAAAAATAACAGTAATAAGAGGAATGATAATAAATGAATAAATAAAACTATTACCCTTCTGCACCCCCTTCCTTCCTTCCAAAATTCAAATTGTTTCTGCCACTGTATTGTAATGGCTACCTGCTCCTGTTCCAGTGGCCAGACAGGCTCTGGGAAAACCTTCACAATGCTGGGGCCCTCTGAGTACAGTGAAGAGCTGCAGGATGACATGAGGGGGGTCATCCCCAGGTCCTTTGAGTACCTGTTTAACTGTATACCTAAAGAAGAGGCTAAGGTTAGTGTGCACTGCCTTCATGGTACCAAATGGTAGTCTTTTCTTCTTTCTCTTCTTATCATTTCTTGTTCTGAGGGTTTTCTGTTTTTTTCCTAAGTTTTTTTTTTTCAGTTTTTAAGGTCGATTAGAAACATTCTCAAAAGATGTTGATCATTGCAGAAAAGAGTCCTCAAGTTGTTTGATCACTCAGTCCTTTTTTTCTCAGTCCCATTTCATGATCACATAACATATGACTGTCACTGGTTTCACTACTGCTGTGTGCTTCAATTTTCACAGCTCTGCCTAAAACACAGTCAAATAATGTTAAATGATGTCTATTACATTGCAGCAAGAAGGACGTGTACAGTTCTTATGCAAGTGCTCTTTCATGGAGATCTACCAAGAACAAATCTTTGACTTACTGGACCCAGCTTCCTCAAACCTCCACGTGAGAGAACACATAAAGAAAGGAGTCTATGTGGAGGGCCTCACAGAGGAAACTATTACTAGTTCCAGTGAGGCTTTTCAGGTGGGTAAAGATCATGCCACGCCCATCTCCTCTATCTCCATTAGTTGACAAATGAAAGTAAGCCTGATGGATGTTTTACCCCATGTCTGTGTGTGTTCCCCACTCCTATTGCAAAGTTCTGAATTCAGCTATACACCCCTGCATGACATTTGCTTAAAATAAATGTATGGAAATTTAGAGGTATACTAATATTTAAGTTAAAATGACTAAAAATTGAAAAAAGAACAGGTACATTACCAAATAAGTTGTATTACAGTGTAAGCTTAAGAAGTTGTCAAGAATGAATTATAAAGAAAAAAATTGGGACGTTCCAAATGTTTGATATATTTTGTTACGGTAATGATTCAGTCTTTTCAATGGGGGGAAATTCAAAAGTTTTGATATATTTTGTTAATTTGCTAGGTGCTGTCTGAAGGCCAGAGGAATCGCAGAGTGGGCTCGACGTCCATGAACAGAGAAAGTTCCAGGAGTCATGCTGTATTCATCATTTCCATAGAATCAAGGGTTGGTGTCATAGGCTACTTTTAGGTTTATCTAATAACAGTCAGAATTTTCTGGTTAAGTCAATATTATATCTTTCACATTAAAGTTGAAGTAAGAATTAATTAAGAAGTTACATGTGTATAGTTTTTGCTGTATTTTTCTTGATATCACTGAAGCACATAAAAGTTGCTGTGTAATTTATAGAGTTGTCAGAAGTGACTTTAAACAAAAATGTTATTAAAAAAAGAATCAGAAGAACTTTTTGAAGTAAATAACTGATCCCACCAACAAAGTCTTCTGCTTTTCTAATGCTTCAGATGAGTCTGATGTTGAAATAACTTGCCCTGTCAGTTCTCTGATTAATCTCATTAATTGCAGGAAAAGAAAGAAGGAATAGAGAAAGTCAAATCTTCACAGCTGAATCTGGTGGATCTTGCTGGCAGTGAGAGAACCAAGGACACCAATGCTACAGGCCAGAGACTGAAGGTATGGTAAACAAGTGACAATCAGGACACAGATGAAGATATCACTAACCTACACATAATGCTTTTGTGTTTCTGCTCTGGCAAGGGCTTTGTCAGACAGACAAATGCTTGGCAGTTTTTGGTATTTTCTTTCTTAAAGGGATAATAACTCTTCGTTTTGGTCAAAAAAATTAATTTTCCTGGAGTAAACAACAATTTCCCCATACTTACCAATGGTTAATGAATCCATTTTTACATTCAAAGTTAGTCCCTGTTTTTTTTTTCTAAAAAGTTTTTTTTTGTTATAATATCTTGAGAGATTATAACAGAGTATAGCCATCAGTGGAGGTCACGTGGTCTAAAGACAAGCTCAGATATCAAAATAATAGCTATAACTGCCGTTTTTGTGCAACAGAATATATTATATTTCTGTGAGTTGTTCACAATGTTTTTATTGTGAAATATAGATCTCATACGAAAAGTTATTATCCCTTTAAACAGTTTCTTTGACCTAACTTCAAAAGGTAATTAGAATAGTATAAGAATTGTGAATGTTATATGGATTACACACTGAATTTTGTATGATCTCTCTATATTGTAGTTTATCTCTTTCTAAAAGAGAAAATATAAAGTATCATAGAAATTAAACAAGTTTGAGTTTGTAAAACATATATCAATGAAAAACTTATTTCACAGAATGGCTATTGTTATAGTTTTTCATCTTATGAATCTACATGTGTTCCTATTTCAGGAGGGGTGCAACATCAACAAATCACTGGCAGTACTGGGTCATGTCATCCTGTCACTGGTGCAGAAACAAAAATATGTGCCCTACAGGGATTCCAAGCTTAGCTTCCTCTTGAGGGTAAGTTGGCCACTGCCATGTGGATTCTGTGTGTTATGTTTCAATAGACAAGACTGTCTGGTAGTAAAATCTCAGTGGGTGTCTTTGCATCAGTTCTAAATATGTAGAAGAGAAGTGGATGAAATGGTACAGCCAGGTAGTTAGATAGTTAAAAATTGGGTAAGGAATATGGCACTACTATTGTTTCCATGGATTCTTTGATGAAGTTGGTGTTTGCTTATGGTTGTTGTTGTTGTTGTAACTTGTTGTTGAAGTTTTGTTTGCTAATAAAATCACATTCAATGTACCTGTGAACATGAAACTGAAGTATCCTGTGTATCCTGTGTAAAGAAGTGGTAAGCTAAAGTGGCTTGGCATGAATAGATTGAATAGCACCAAACCACTGGCATTTCATTTTATTTTAGAATTCTCATTATTACTTTCTCATTGTTCTAGGATTCCCTTGGTGGTAATGCCAAAACATTCATGATAGCCTGTGTCCACCCAGGAGCCAAGTAAGTGACCAGCCTTTCCCACACTGACCATGGGTTATAAACAGTCTGGGGTAGCGCTAACACTTGCCAATTTAGCCAAATGCTAAAACTGACAAAAATTGGCTAAACTAAAAGGGCTTGATTTGACTTGTTTTAGTCAAATTATAACCATTTGGATAACAGATTTACAAAAAAGTTGTGATTTGGCTAAGTGAAAAAAAATTGCTAGCGCTACCCCAGACAGTATATATACAAATCAAACGAATGGAAGTACCATTATATTTATTACAGTAAAGACTTCATTTTTACAGTGGGGAAAATTGTGAATTTTACAATTATTATATTGGATTGGATCATGATTTTGTGTCAGTGGCTTATATAAGTACCATTCACACAGGTATGATAATGTATTTTTTTTTTTTTTTTTTTTTTTTTTTCAAATTATGGTTTTGATCCCTGTCAATGACAAATTTATGGCGATTTTAACATCAATTAAAATATTTTCAGCAAAGATTATTATGAGGATTAAGGCAATACTTTATTTTGTAATGGTGGTATTTTGATGTCTATTTGCAGGTACTATAGCGAGACACTGTCCACATTACAGTTTGCAAGGAGAGCAAAACTTATAAAGAATAAGGTACAGTTTGACTTCCCATGTGTCAAATACAAACCCTGCTTAGATAGATTATCTTATAATTATTACTGTGCTGAATTTGAATGTATTGAGATATTTTATTTACACAAATATATTTTCCTGTGGTGTAATTAGGTTGGCAAAATTTGAATATAAAGAAATACACCTGTAGCGTGATATAATCCAAAACAAAAACTTTAAGACTTGATAAATCTGATTCAGTTGAAAAAGCAGTTGCCATATGATACTCTGTATTGTCAAGGGTGAGACTTGCTTTAAGATAAGTTAAAAAAGAAGAAATTATAATGAAATGAATTTTTATTCAAATTCACTGTTATAGGCTACGCTAAATGAAGATATGCATGGCAGCATAGCAGATCTCCAGGCAGAGATCAAGAAGTTGAAGGAACAATTGCAGCAGTATGCCTCAGGTAACTTACTGCTCATACTGAAACATTACTTGACCTCATCACAGACATATATAGATTAAACTACAAACAAGTATAATGGATTGCTGGTACCTTCAAAATGAAATGGATGACAGTAAATTGAAATTATATTAAAGTATTTTTATCTTATCAGTATGTCTCCATGTACTTTTCACTGTTAAAGCAATACATGGAAAACCCTGTGACTTGTTTTCCTCAAATTCACTGGAGTACTTAGTGGCACATAAATACAGGTCACATTTAAAGGGCAGCTTTATTGGATTCTTTGTTCCCCCTTACATGGAGTTCTAAAGCACCATTTATGTTGATAAGCAATACTTATTTCACTTTTTAAACATTGAGCTGTTCTGAAAAAGATAAACAACTAATGAGAAATAAAATCTTTATAGGTGCTATTCCCCACGAGCCCAGCACAGCAGAGAGTCGGGAAGATGAAGATTCTGGCATGTCAGGTAGAACAAATTCTGTATGGAGGAAGCATTTCTTGGAGGCCATGATGCTGAGAGAAATTGCCGAACAAGATAAGAAGGTTGGTGGGTTTGATAGGTTTACATTGAATTTTATTTGATCTTTTTGATCGTCCTGCAGCATTAAGGTGATAATAAATACAATAGATGCTGCACAATTCAGACATTTTCATTTTTAGGGCTAGAAATTGGACAGAGTTATGTGAAGTTGTGAGTTTGACAATAAAAAAAACATGATTTGTTTGAGATAAACAATTCAGATTATTATGTACTTTGTTTACTGCATGCATTAAGTAAATTTGAATGAGAAAGTTTTGAGAAGTTTGATATACCAGGCTGTGCCTTTCACTTCAGAGCCTAGAGGAGAAGAAGGCAGGCCAGGAGCAGGAGCTGAAGGCCAGAGACTATAAGATCATGGCCATCAACATGAGGGTCAAGTTCAAGGAGAGTGCCCTCCAAATGTTGGAAAAACACCTTAAGGGTGGTGACCCTGATGGAGACGCCAAGGATGGGGTTATTGTAAGTAGATTTGGGTGCAGGTGGACATCGCTGAAGGTTTAAGGACAGTTTTATTTGCAGATGTGTTGCAGAGTTCAGAACGATAACAACTTCGTTGTTGATAATATATTATTGATAATATAATATAATAATTAAATAGAAAGATTTAGTATTTTTGTGTCAGTGACAATTATTTTTTTGTTTTAAAAGTTTAGGTCAGGATAGAGTTTTTTTCTCTGTATTCAGTTAAAAAAAAAGAAATGATGATCTCTTTTCCAGTGTAACTTGAGAGAGGAAATTAAAATGCTTCAGAAGGAATTAGAGCACAATCCTGTTGTCACAAAGTTTGCTGTGGAAAACCAGAATCTGCGAAGCGAGATAAAAACTTTGAGATCACTAGAATCCAACAGAAATATTGTCAGAATTACGGAACAGAAAGCACGTGACTTGGAAAAAATATACAAGGACTTGATGAACGAGAACCAACAGCCCCAGGTGGTGGGAGAATTTGACAGGAGACTCTCACTTTGCACCAACCCTGCTGCGGAAGGCACCGTCGATGCTGCGGCCGTGGAGAAGTTGAAGTCTCAGATCAACCACCTGCAGTCCCAGCTAGAGTCTGTGAGTATTAGATGGTCAACAGTGGTTTAGTCCAGTACTGTAACAGGAGTAGATAACTATTTTTTTGTCTTTATTTTCCCTCTTGTTCCTCTGTTTCCCGTTTTCTAAAGTGCCATATGCATGCAGACATGCATGCACATACATACACACATGCACACACATTTTTTTTTTTTGCTTTTATGCACTTCTTGTGTGTAATGAAATATTGTTTCACATAGGCCAAACAAGAGCTGTCAGAAAAAGAAGCAGTGTCAAAGAAAATGGAGATGGATTTGAAAGCAGACCTGGCGTCAAAGGAGAAGACCATAACGGACCTCCACCACAACCTGGAGGCCAAGAACACCAGTAGCAGGAATGAAAGGAAAAGTATCACAGACATGCATATAGAGACCATCAGGGTGAGTGATCAGGTTTGGGGCTCAGGTGATGAACTTTAAGAACCCATGAGGTGTGGTTGACTTACAGGAAGATTACACATCATTGATTATTATAAGTTGAAATTGTTTGCATTGATTACAAGATCATGTAGAATATTGTAGTTAGGCCACACTTTTTTAATTTTATGGATGACATCCTGCGCGCGCATAGATTTTCGCCCGTTCTCCAAAAAAAAAAAAAAAGCCCCCCCCCAGCCCCCAACGAAGTCTGTTGTCGCAAACGTTGTTATTGAATTTGCAAGGAAATAAGGTTTTCTGCGCATGCGTATTTTCGCCACTTGGAAATGCGACCACTTTGCTGTCAAATTCATCTCTAGGATTACTTTCAAATTACACAACAATAAAAGTCATAAAGAGAACAGGCGCCATCGTTTTGGATTGGTATGCCATTGATATTGGGCATGGAGATATCACCTTTTTACAATTGTGCGAAAGGCTGGCGGCGGCCGAAACATTTCTGTGACATTCTGTTTAAAGCAGCACATTAATACCAGGTTTTCTGTAGGGAAAAAAGGGTCGACAAGGGGCGTCGAGGTATTTGGTGGGCTGAAGGTCGGACAGGCCACCTGACAGTTTAACTGCTTCGTGTGAGTTGAAGTTGACAAAATGGCATCGTCTGAAATGACCTTTAATAGATTTGGTAGTATTAAGCATATCTTTGCATCATTTTTTAAACATTTCTGTGAAGTGTTCAAAATGTTTTAATATTCTGAGAATACAAATAAAGACACACTGTTTGATTGATATTTGTTTTATTGATTGCTATACCAAATGAATGCATGAAATAACCTTTAATAGATTTGGTAATATGAAGTATATCAATTCATGACTTTTTTTTTACATTTCTACGAGGTATTCACAATGCTTTAATATTTTGAGAGCATGGATAAAGACATATTGTTAGTTTGATACGTGTTTCTGTGGTTAAATTTGTGTTTCCAGCTGTGTGCTGACAGCATTCCTTTACTCAAGCAGTTTTTTTTTTTTTGGACTGTTTTTTTTTTTTTTTCGCCCTCTCGCACCGATTTTGGGGTACCAAGAGGATGTCATCCATAAAAATAAAAAAGTGTGGCCTTAGTACAAAAAAAAAAAAAAACCAAACAGGAAATGATTGCAATAACTGAAATTATTTTCTGACCTGTGTTACTGTAATTATAATGCTATGTACACTTAACTAATACTTTATTATAACACTTATTGAGTATAGTATTAAAACAACATCCTTTTATATTCAAAGGAAATCACCACCCCTAAGAAAGCGCTGTACAATCTACGGAACAGAACCATCCTGAGACCAATGTCTGGCGGCAGCATTCAGTTTGACTTGACTGCAGAAGAGGACGAAATGGAGGAGAAGGAGGAGGCGGAGACTTTGATGGACGTCGAGATGCCGGATCAAATGAAGGAGCAGGCGCTGGACGCTCTGCTGGAAGAAATTAAAAAACTGAATGTAAGTCCAATACATTTTAAATTAATTGATATATAAATTAATTGTAAATATTAAAATATTTTTCAAGAAAGAAAAAGAAATTGATATGATATATCTTTTTGACCATTATGAACTGATATCCAATTTAAAAAAACAAATTGTCAAAATACAAATAGCTACATTTACAAAATGAGGTCTGCATTTGTCACATGTATGACACATTGTATGCTGTATTTATATCTTGGTCTGTAGGAGAAAAATAATGAGAATTTAAAGACTCTGGAAGACAGGGAAACTGAGATGCTGACACTGAAACAAAACGCCTCCAAATTAGAGCATCAGGTTGAGGTGAGTGAAGGCTTGGGACCTTTTTGTACAGTGTCTTTGAAATTCAAGTTTACCACATTCGCCCTTTGCATTGCTTTGCAATTGTAATAATTTACTGTAATTAAAAAAAAAATATATATATATGCTACTAACTAATATTCTTCTATTTTGCATCATTGTAGCCCATGACAGCAAAGAGATGAAATGGAGAGGAAAAGGACATCTTCAGCAATTGTAATAATTTACTTTTAATTATGAAATTTTTTACAATAACTGATATTCTTCTATTTTGCATCATTGTAGTCCATGACAGCAGAGAGACTAGAGCTGGTGAGAGAAAGAGACTCTTCAGCATCCCAGATGGAGGCTTTGACACTGCAGTTACAGCAGGTTACAGACAACTTTGCAAGTGAGAAGAAAAATACCTGTTCTTAGAATAACATATCTTATTGTTTCAATGTGGCATATTGATAACTGTTCTCTTGGAATGCTCTTTTAATTGAAGATAATGAAGCGTGGTCAAGAAATGAATAGAATGGAAGAAAAATGCTACTTTTTGAACTCTTTTAAATATTTACATATTAAGGTGTTAATTAGGAGTAATGTATTAGGATATATGTAGTTAATAGTTGCATTTTATTTTGGTGACAAAACTGTACAATTATATGTAATTGCGGTCATGAATGAACTTTTCAGATTATATTTTGCACATTGGTGAAATGCAATATCATCAATAAATTAAGATTTTTTTCCTGAAATGATCAAAGGTAAAACCTATTGTCTTTGAAAAAAATTTTAAACTCTAATTTTTCCCCCAGTGATGGAAGGAGAAAAGGAAGACTACAGGGTGCTCCTACAGCAGGCAGACAAGGAAATAGCTACCTACAAGTCCAAGATCAAATTAAGTGATGAAGAAAAGGAAAAAGAGAAGGCAGCAATTGAAACAAAGGTATGTAAAAGTGCTGGAAGGTAACAGTGTTTTATTTTATGCACTTATATTCTTTTTTGTCAAAAGAAAATGGATTTAAAAGTTTAATTGTTCTAAAATTTTCTAGGTTGATTTTTTTTTTATTTGAAAGACTGAAAAAGTCTTGGGCTAAAGATTTATCCAAGACTTTAGACCACGTGCTGTACATGGGAAATAGAAAAAAAAGGAGACCCCCAGGTTTATCATACTTAAATTTAGTACCTCTTTTTTTCTAATTTCAGCTCCTTAGGATTGAAATTGAGCACTTTAATCTCCAGAAGGAGTACCAGGCAGCACAAGATGAGAAGTTGACATTGGAGGTGAACAGCTCACTTCTGAATGAAACAATATTTTCATTATTTCTTGGAGATTTATTTATTTATTTATTTATTTATTTATTTATTTATTTATTTATTTATTTATTTATTTATTAGATTTGAGTTGCAAAAGATTTTAGAATTTTTAAAATATAAATTACCCGATTTATACAATCAGACAACAAAAAAAGAAAAGGGCCAATATTTTACATCAAGGGCTGTAACCGGTGATTCCATTTTGAATAGTTTTGGAATGTTATCTAAATGTTATTTCATAACCATCTTTAGGAACAAGTAGAAAACCTTCAGGACACTAAAAGCTTCATGGAGGGTCAGGTTGCCACCCTGGAGGAACAGCTGAAGACCTCCTTGGAGACCTGTAAGGAGAAGGAAGTTGAACTGAAGAGTCTGACCAGCCAAATGGAGGCTGAGAGGGACAAGGTATCTAAGATGACAGCTCAGTTGGCTACTGGGCATGAAGTGGTAAGTTACATTGTTGTTTGCCACATTTGCAACTGCACATATGTAATTTTGTTGAAATATAAGGGGAGTATGTGCACTGATATGCATGTACATGTGCATATTCAGTTGTACACAATGGTAATGGGGATTTTTGTGGTCTAAAATTTACACTTTTTTTGTTGTTTACATCTCTCTCTTTCTCTCTCTCTCTCTCTCTCTCTCTCTCTCTCTCTCTCTCTCTCTCTCTCTCTCACACACACACACACACACACACACACACACACACACACACTAGTGCATTGGTGTGTACACAGTTTTGGACTACATTATTGATATTAGTGGTGTCATTGTCTTAATTAATTAATTTAATAATATGTTCTATCTGTAGCAACAAGAACTAGGCCAGGCCCTAGAGGAGAACAGTCGTCTCCAGAACCAGTGCAGTGTCCTGCAGTCCCAGTGTGACGCCCAGGACCAGAAGACCTCCCTGCTGGTGCAGGAACTAGAGACAGCGAAGAATGCCGTCAGAGAGGCCAATAAGGAGGCGGAGAGGGACAAGGTGTGTGGTACATCTGATACATGGGAACTTGTGCTGAAAACGGTGTCAAAATCAGTTCAATTTTGGATTAAGAGAATTGAAGTGAACTGATTTCAGCTGGTGTTATTTAAAGGTCATTTATTACAAAATCAAAAGGAAAAATGGAAGACATACTAATAGTTCTGTGTTTGACATATATATATAAGTCAATACAAAAAGTACAGACAGTGAATACTTCGTTCAGGACATCATGTAATTTTACAAAATGGTAACTTAATAATATTTAATTGTAAGAGGATGTACTTTTAATCAAATTATTTTTTACTCTCTTCAGGCAGCCATTGGGGATATGATGACCAGAATTCAGGACCAGAAATCCCAAATTTCTGAGAACGCAGAAATCCTGGCAGTGCTGAGGTCAGAGTTGACGGCCAGAGAGAATGATGTCTATTTGTTAGAGTGTCAGAAACAAGATACGCAGACAGCGCTGGAGGAAAAAACCAAACAAATGGATGAGTTATCAGCCAAGTTTGTGCTGGAGAAGGAGCAGCTTAGTGCCATTGTAAGTTATTAAATATCTTGTGGACTTAAGTTATATTGACAGCTGTTATTAAAAGGCTTTGACTAATCAAAATCATGTGTGTGTGTCAATACAGTTGACCCTTCAGGCAAAAATCATGTAGTTTATCACGATTATAGCCTTGTCTTTTTTTGTTTTTTTTTGTTTGTTTCTAGTTAAGATGTATGTGGAGCTGCCAGCGTTTGCTCTTCATGCCCTTAAGCATATGTAGAAAATTATATTTATGCACATTTAATTGTTTCTTTCTTTCAGGAGTCGATGCTGCGAGAAGATTTAGAAGTTGTCAGTGAGACATTAGCTGAGTCTGAAGGTAGTCTGGAATCTCTAAAGGCAAGTATCTCCACCTCAAGGAATTTTTAATGTTTATATTTCAATCAATTTTACTGCCATTTTGAGCTTAACATATTACTTGAAATTTTCTCCTGAAGTTTCCTTGTCTTTTTTATATCAAAGTGAAAACTTTTTGGCAAATGAAGAAAAGATGGGTTATTATATTATTTATTCCGTATAATGTATTCTCAAACAAAGTCAAATAGTGATTTAGAAATTAAAAGTAAAATTGGATTGAATGTTTTTTGTACCTCGTTAAATATTTGCCTTTCTCATTAAAGATCAAGGTATTATTTCAACCTTTAACTTTTTCTTCTAATATTATAAAACTTGGTGTTTACTGTAAAATGTCTTTTACAGAAAGAGTATCAAGAGCAAGCTGAAGTCCTTCAGGAGCAGGTAAGACCTACAATAGTGCCTATGGTTTTGACAAAGAAAAAACTTAAAAATAATAAGGCATTTGTCATAATTCAGGTATTCTTTTCCTTAAACTACATATTACTAGTCTCGCTGAAAAGGACATCTGTCCAGTTCAAATTATGGCTTTTAAAGATTTTTTTTTTCTTTTTTGCCAGTTGAATCAGAAGACGGTGGAGATGGAGGCCATGAGAGAAGAGCTCCAGTCTCGCCTTGCTGACATGGAAACCAAGGCCTCCCTGTCCCTGGAGGAGGGCAAGAAATATTGTACCATTATAGAGGAGAAGACTGAAGAACTTGATAAGTAAGACAACAGCGCAGCCTCATCAATACAATTTTTCATGGTTCCAAGGGATTGTATCTGCTGACCATGTAGTGATAGTAATCACTTACTTTGGAACAATAACAAAAATGAAAAGAGCAAAAAACTGCTTTAGTATTATTTTCTGTTTTGTTCCAAAGTAAATGATAACTATCACTAAATATCAGTAAATAGTGCAACCTGTTGTATCAGCTTTGAACACATGCCAAAATGAAATGCCAGTAAAACAGGGCTTTCAAAATTTTGGAAATTGGCTACTTTTGCTTCAAGGGACCAGTGCATTTACAGTACACTTTTGGACATTGACCACTTGGACAGGAAAAAATATTTTTTAAAAACAATATGGCACAGACTGGCATTAGAGATGACATTTTTTACAGGCATTCCATGGGTCATATAACCTGCTTCTACTGTATGTGGATTATGTACAGTAATTCTGGAATTTGTGGGTTATTATTATAATAATTTATAAATTTATTATTATTATTATTATTATTGAGATATTATTTATGGAGTTGATAGCTTTTATGATTTACTTGGCCACTGATTTTTTACTTGTCTCTATCATTTCTGTGTAGTTGAATGTGTCATATTAATTTTATTTTCACTATTTCCAGGTTGACCAAGTTATTAGAGAAAGCACAAGGTGATAGTGATGAATTGAGGTCAAAAGTGGAATTATTACAGGAAGAGGATGCCAGGAAAACTGAGGTAAAGTTAAACAATATTCAGTAGAGTAAATTTTTTCCAGAATCGTGTTATATTGAAGCAACATGGTAGGCCAAAAAAATATAAAAGTAAGAATGTGTCAATAATGGAAAATTTGTCTTCAAAAATTGTTTTTTACCAATTATAATTGAAAAGTATTTCTCTTCATTTTAACTTTCAATTTAAACTTTTAGATATAATATTTTTATTACATTTGTTGTATTTCTTTTGTTTGTAGTATATTTTCACAAAAATCTATATATGTTATGTTTATTTGTACTGTTGTGTTATTCTAGGAACTAAATACTGCTGTAGGAAAACTGGAGACTCTAAAAGTAGAAAATGCTCTTCCACAAAATGAAAACAAAGAACTTCTAACCACAGTAGAACAGAAAACAGAAGAATTGGAAAAGTAAGATAGAATTTTTTTTCACATTTAAGATGCATAGAGGGATTTTTTTAAAAATATAGTCTGAAAAGTTCTTCAGTGTGTCTTGTTAAAAACACTTTAACACTCTCCTGAGTGATTTTACTAGTACTTATCTTCATTATATAAAGATGGTAATGCACTAACTGTATTGTATCATCATTTGTATATCATATTGTACAAGGTCATGACAATCTATGTACCAGTACAGAAATAAATTGAATTGAATTGAATTGAATTGATAAAACATATTTATCTGAGACTTTTTATATCACTGTATCTAGGTTGACCAAGTTATTAGAGACAGCACAAGGTGATAGTGATGAGTTGAAGTCAAAGATGGAATTATTACAGGCAGAGGATGCCAGGAAGACTGAGGTAAAGTCTCAGGGTAAACCTGGTCAGTCTTTATCAATGGGTTTTTGGTTTGAACAAAGCATCACTGTTTAAGGATAGGTCTATAAAAACATATAAGTAGCAATTGCTATAGTACTGTGCTTGTAACACCTTTCCATTAAACGGTAAAGATTTAGATTTGGTCTGTAGAATAACTGAAATTAATGTTCATTTTGGAAGAAAGTGGATCAAACCTTGATGGTTTCTATTTCTTGTGACATTTATTTCAGTTTAGAAAGTCTCATTATAAAGTTGAAATTAATGTTTGAACATTTATATCATCACAGGAGCTGAAGTCTGCTTTGGAAAAAATGGAGGCTCTGAAAGAAGAAACTTTACTGCATCAAAAACAAATCAGAGATCTTGTCGCCACTGCAGAACAGAAGACTGGAGATGTGGAAAAGTAAGACAACTTTTGAAATTTATTGTTTAAAAACAATCTGCCCACAGTTGAAAATTCCCATCAGTCATTTTTTGTCCTAAAAAGCTTCTTATCTGTCCTAACACCAGACCTTAAAGTTGCCAAAAACCCTGAAATAAAAGTTTATCTGAAACGAACCTAGTGTGGCTATTATCTTCTCTGCCTTGTCTAGTAGCTATGACAACTCACAATGTCTGTAATATATGTGACACAGGGCTGCAGTATATGGTGCTATATTCTTGTGTTGTAAAGTTAAGTCAATGAAAGTCGGGGAAGGCAGGTGTTGCTCTAAATGACTGGCTTGTATTTTTACCACAGCAGTATGTATGGCACTTTGTACTGTCTCCTTAATCCTGCAGATAATGCTTTACCCTATATTATTTTAAAATGGCTATTTCCAGATTCACTAAGTTATTAGAAGAAGCACAAGGTGACAGTGATGATTTGAGGTCTAAGGTAGAATTATTACAGGAGGAGGATGCCAGGAAAACTGAGGTAAAGTCTCACCAAGATGGTAAACAGGTCAATCATTATCAATGGGTCTTCCAAATTGGTTTGAACAAAGCATCATTGTTTAAGGATAAGTCTATAAAACATATAAGTAGCAATCACTATAATGCTGTGATTGTGACACTTTTTCATTAAAGGTTAAAGATTTAGATTTGGTCTATAGAATGATTGAAATAAGTGCTATTTTTGGAAATAATTGGATTGAAATTTAATGGATTCTATTTTTTATACCAATTTTTATTTTAGAAAGTCTTATTTTAAAGTTGAAATTTATGTTTGCACATTTATGTCATCATAGGAGATGAAGTCTGCTTTAGAAAATATGGAAGCTATGAAAGTGGAAACTTCACTGCATCAAAAAGAAATCAGAGAACTTGTCGCCACTGTAGAAGAGAAGACCAGAGATATGGAAAAGTAAGAAAACTTTTGAAATCTATTGTTTAAAAGCAATCTGCCCGCATTTGAGAATTCTCAACAGTCATCTTCTTTTTGTCTTAAAAAGCCTCTTTTCTATCCTAACACCAGACCTTAAAGATGACAAAACCCCTGAAAGATTATCTGAAACGAACCTAGTGTGGTTATTATCTTCTGTCTGGTATTATCTTCTGTCTGGTATTATCTTCCGTCTGGTATTATCTTCTGTCTGGTATTATCTTCCGTCTGGTATTATCTTCTGTCTGGTAATATCTTCTGTCTGGTATCCATGACAGAATACAATGTCTGTATTATATGTGACACAAGGCCGCAATTTCTCGTCTTGTGAAGTGAAAACAGGTCATGCTCAGTGAAATCCAGGGAAGGCAGGTGTTGCTCTAAATTACTGGCTAGTTTTTGTACTAAAGCACCCACACGAAAATGCAGTAGTATCGAAGTAGCAAAGAAGCATTAACGCAGTAGTGGTGTGGAGCATATTTGCAGTAGAAATGCAGTATAGCCTACTGCAATTCTACTTCAAAAATTGGGCAGTATGTATG
The DNA here is from genome assembly GCF_051362555.1 of Lingula anatina. NCBI lineage: Eukaryota > Metazoa > Brachiopoda > Lingulata > Lingulida > Lingulidae > Lingula > Lingula anatina. The sequence goes on along the minus strand of NC_141770.1, from coordinate 25,554,975 downwards.
GCACTTTGGACTGTCTCCTTAATCCTGCAGATAATGCTTTACTGTATATTATTTTTAAATCGCTGCTTCCAGATTGACCAAGTTATTAGAAGAAGCACAAGGTGATGGTGATGAATTGAGGTCCAAGGTAGAATTATTACAGGAAGAGGATGCCAGGAAAACTGAGGTAAAGTCTCACCAAGAGGGTAAATCTGGTCAGTCATTATCATTGGGGCAGATGTGGGTTTTCCACATTGGTTTAAAGATAGAATTATTGCTTTAGGAAAGACAAAGAAAAATATGAAGAGAGACAGGGTGCAGGGGAATTAAGAGCTTTCAAGGAAAATGATATATTTGGTATTGCTTTAAGTATGAATTTAATAAAAGTGCGCAAAGATTACACTCTAACTGTCTACACTCTTGACTTTTACTTTTTTTATAAAAAATCCTCAAGTGTGCTTATATCAATGCATAAGTTTGTTCTACTAAATACTAGAGCTGGGATAGCGCTAACACTCACCAATTTAGCCAAATGCTAAAAATGGCTGAACTTGGCTAAACAAAAAGGGCTTGATTTGACTCATTTTAGTCAAATTAAAACCATTTGGATAACAAATTGACAAAAAAACGGTGATTTGGCTAAGCGAAAAAAAATTGCTAACCCTACCCCAGTAAAGACTATTTTACCAATATCTGGATATTTGAATTCTATTCAAGGAACTAGGGCTAATTATTATTAAAAAATATTTATTTATTTATTTATTTATTTATTTATTTATTTTGAAAAATTTGTTTACACATTTATTTTGTCATAGGAGCTGAAGTCTACTTTAGAAAAAATGGAGACCCTTAGAGAGGAAAATGCCCGCCTGGTCGGCCACCAGAATCCTAAACAGAAGATCCAATACCACATGAGCCTGAAAGATGAGAACAACAGGTTGATGGAGGTAAAAGAAAGTTTGCTGGATTGTAACAGTTTTGAAAAATGAACTTTCCAGATTTGGCAAATAGTGGTCTTTCTTTCTGATTTTTTCATCAATATATGGCCCCATTCAGAATAGGGGACTAAGTAGTCTGAGGGTCAAATATGGCTGACCCACTTGAATACTTCCCCATGGGATATCTATTCAGTGTCTTTTATCAGAATAGACGGCAAGCTTTGTAGTAGGTTGCCATATTTCACACTTGGACTAGTTAGTCTCCTATTCTGAATGGGGCTTATGTTTCTCATTTAAAGTTGTTTTTAGAGGGTTGAAAGGAAAATTGTTTTATTTTCAGAATCAGAGGATGTCCAATTCCAATAGTGAAGAATGTTCAGTGTTTGGATGTCGTAGTGTTTTGCATAGCACTGTGTGACTTGTGACTTAAATGCTTTCCTGTAAATATTATAAGACTAGTTAAACATTGAGAGAAAACTGTCCAGATTTCAATTAAAACAATAATGTGATTGTAGCATGAATGTTGATGGATTTGATATTTTCAGCTGCTCAGAGACCATTTTAAAGGTTGTTGAGAAATGTTGAATAATAATTGTTCCATTTCAACTTTTCATGAACATTTTCCCAAAAGGTAAAAATCGCATGCTTAGGGAAGAAAAGGTGCAAAACCGAGTTAATGATTATGGTTTTTCATATTTAAATTGAAATCTTCAATACAAGATACCATATGATAAAAAACGATGAACAGTTGTATCTTCAAAACCAAGAACTGACTAATAATTATTTATTTCTGGTAAAATAAAGAGGAAAACTGCTCTGAAAAGAAAAAAAATAGTGTATTTGAATTTCCTAGATTTATTAATAAGTTTTATTTGTCTGAGAATTGAACTCTCAGCATCTCACATTCTCTATCTTACTTGGAAGTGGCAAGCATCTTACCAGTTAGGCCATCCAGCCTTTTCTCTTTATGAGGGCAATTTTCAAGCCCATATACATCACATTCTCTTTCTCCCATAGGCTAATTTGGTGAGAACTGATCACCAAAGTGACTGGTCACTCCTCCAAGTGGCCTCTTTTTCAGGTGGAGATCAAGGGCCATCTTTGTACCTCATTTGTGGCCAGTCAGTTCTTGATTGAAACAAATCATTCTTACTTCCCTTGGGTTTGAAAGAAAATTGTACGATTTGAAAAATAAGGATAAATCTTAGTTTTCATGAACTAATATTTGACATTTGTTTCAGTGCATTGGTTTACATTTGGACCGAAAGAAGAGAAACAGATTGTTAATACATGACATTATTATTATTATTATTATTATTATTTCCAGGAATTGGTAAAGACAAGAGATGAACTCACCAGACTAAAATTAGCACACAAGAAGCCGGTGGAATCCTGCCTAAAAGAAAACATGCATCCTACCACTCTAAGAGGAACACCAAAAAAATCGGTGTCCAGTTGATAAATCTAACAAGCTGCTAAAAGTTTTTTTGTAATGAAAGAAATATAACTTCCATGATATGACAGAAGCAACCATTGAGTTTTGACATCATTCAGTGATATGAGTGACAGAATCGGATGGATATTTCAATGGAAAATTATGACAGGGGCCGAGAAAGCTCAAAAATGAATTTTACTTGCAGAAGTGGCAACAAAGTCGATTTCAACCTCTTGGATGATTTTTTAATCTATTTTTTTAGATTAATAGTTTTATCATGGACCAAAATTACTTTTCTATTTTATATGAAGAAAAAGAGTGAAGGTTTGGATTTTTTTAATAAAATATTTGCAAGTACATCGTACAGTGATAGAATCTTAAAATGCTTATCATCTGCAATTCTGATGTGAAAGATGAATAATTTTTGTGAATAATTGTAAATTCAGAACCATTTATTCAGAGCTGTAAATTTTTATGTTTTTTAATCACATACAACAGATGTACATCTGCTTGGGGACCTAGCTTATGGAGTTTGTTGGAGTCAGTAACATTATGAAGATGAAAAAAATGTGAACTAGATATAGTGAGGCGTGACTGTATTATTCATAGTTGCCATAAATTAGTATGTGCTTGGTAGAATTTGTCTGAATATGTGGTACAAAATGTGAAAATGGGCAATGATAATAAAACAACAGTACAAAACTAAGAAGTGATTTGTTTTTCACTTTGCCATTACCCTAGGAGCGTGTGCTAATTTTTTTCATTTGCTTTTTACTTGCCCCCCCCCAAATAATTTTTTTAATGAAATTTGTTTTTCATTGTCAGTTTAAATGCCCTGCTGGAACTAAAACCACATAGAGGGATGTTTTGACTGCATCCATTTGATTAACTTGAACTTCTTAAGCCTATATGAAATTTTTTTTATTCTATAAAACCTTGTCTTAGGTTAATATTTTTATGTATTCTATAAAACCTTGCAAAAGTGATCTATACTATACACCTGCCGGGTGTCTCTCAGTACAGAAAAGTACAGAATTAGTTGGAGACAGCTGTGAATATCTAGAGAAAAATCTATCTGTGAAGGACAACAAATACTGGGCAGTAACTGAAGAAATTTTGATACAAACGAAATTTGGCACAAATCTCACAAACTTCAAAAAAAAAAAAAAGATAAACTTTATCCTCTGCTGTACTTTTAAGAGAATGATTGATACCAAGGATAAGAATATATGTTGTAAAACCATTGAAATGCTGTCCTTCATTTGAGAATTGAATTAATGAAATAGAACTTTATATTAAGTCATGTTTATTTGTACAACAAGGCGCATACCAAAATTGTGACATCTTTTAAAAATGTGGTGGGAAAGTGATACTTCTCTCTTATGATTGCACAAACTTATACCATTATGCATTTAAACATGCACATTCTTCTGTCAAGCTACAAAGAAAGAAAAATGTTTAACTCCAAATAAATACTTAACAAGGCAGTAGGCACCATTCTATGGCCTATGTGACTATATCCTCAAATATGAGGTTTACCACCTGAGGATGACTGCTTTTTATAAGACTCAGCTTGTTGTATTCTGAATACAAACTGCTATAACAGCTCAAATTGTCCTTATTAATAGGTAAGATTAATACTACAAAATATTATAGTAATACACAGCACATGCCTTGAGCATCTTTTGACAGAATTCACCATGCACTGAAATCACGTCATAGCAATACAAATGTCTGGAAGCATGCACTGATTAATATGTTTTTCCCCAGAACCAAGCAATTTTACAACTTAGAACATCTTAATTAATGGCCAACACTTGAAAAAAATGACATATTGGCAATATCTGTGAGGATTTAACTAGGTTGTCTCTGAGTTTTCACTTGAAGAAGCTGTTTATTCTACATGAGGACGGATCAAAGTTTTAAAAGTCGTAGACAATAAAGGAGAAGACTGACTTCAACTAAGAACTTGAGTGCAAGTGCACCAGGATGATAAAACTCATAAAATCCATAAAATAAACATTTTTTTTTGGTTTTGCAGGAAATAAAAAGTAAATAATTTCTTCTTAACATTAGACTGAACACATCAATGTCATCATGCACATCACTATAACCCTGTGAATGTTCCTCACAACATAGACTTCAAGTTGCCTATAATTAGCATGTTCTCTATATGCATTATAACTGGACATCATGTAACATCCATTATATGGCTCCATCCCCACTTATCCCCAGTTTCTTCTGCAAGGTTTTTGTGGCTCTCTTTATTTCCTCCTCCATCTGGTGCATGCGTTTCACGTCCTCTTCGAACTGATCCACGCACTCGGGCCTTCGTATGATGGCCAGCTGTTCGGCCGTTAAACTAGGCGGGCGCCTTTTTTTAACGTCTTTTGATCCTGGACTAGGCTTGTTTTCATTTCTGTTTTTGCTGTCTTGTTGTTTCTCGTTTGAGATTTTGTCCTTTTTCAGTTTATTTGTAACTTGGGCGGAGACTGGACGTGTGGTTACATATTTGAGAGGTCGTTCTCCTCTGGCTATCACTAAAAGTGCATGAGAAATACTGGCATAAACTTTAAAGTTTTTATAATGCTAAAAAAATTTATCATCATGTTAATTTTTTAAATTTCATAATATAAACAAAAGGGAAAACAGTTTACTTTCCATATCAGTGACTGAAAATATTTTATTTGAAAAAAAAAAAAAAATACTACAATCTCCAGGAAGGACATATTAAAAAAGAATTTCCCTTACCCCTGACAACAACCGTTCTCCTTTATTACTCCAAAAATCATGAACCATCATTAAAAAATAAAATCCCGGTGATTGTACTGAATCAAGCTCCAGCTACAGCATCTGAATCCACCTTAGAGTCAGTGTTGACCAGCGTTGCTGACTTACCTGCACTTTTGGGTCGTGCCCTCTTTGCGTCCCCTGACCTTTGCTGTACGGCACTGACTGGGCGGTTCTTTTTCACTCCTAATACATTCTTATCAAAAAAATCAGACTGAAAAAAAGAAATAATAATAATTAAAACATTTACTCATTTCATACACTTAAATGAGGAAATATAATTAGATTACAAGAGCATTTTCAAAATACATATTTTTTTCAAAGCAGTATAAAAAACAGATGTGTAAGTATGAATATAGTCATATATCACAGATCTTGTCTAAAACCATGTAAAATAGTTCTAGTCAAAGCAGAAACAGTAAACAGTAATTAAATACACTTTTAACTTTTAAAAAATGTACTGGCCTTGCTTCAACTTCACTGACGCCTGTCCACATATAATCTTACCTGTGTATACCTGTGGGGGTCATCATAATCTAAATCCAGGTGGACTCTGTCTGGGTCATTGTCCACACTACTACAGCTGTCCTCCTCTCTCAGCAGGTGGCCGTCCAGGGGTCCGTCGCGGCCAGTTTCTTGACCATCTCCAGTCAGTTGGAAGATCTCACTCATGTCCTGAGCACAATATGGTGTTAAAGATCAGTGATTAAGCAGAATTTGATAGCAACATTAACAATGGTTTCTTAGATGACACCAAAGAAATAATCAACTTATTAGACTATTATTTTTTCCTTTTAAACAAAATGAGTGACAGTTAATATCAAATAAGAAAATTCAATGTTTTTAATACCTGAAGTTTGGTTGTAGGGCCTATAGAAATTTTACAAAATCAAATAGTAAGTACCATAATTATTTCAAAAAGTTTTTTTTTTTACAACAGATAGATGCCACATAGAAATAGAATAATCACCAGAATTCACAAAGTACAAAGTCTTCAGTACCCAGACAGCAGACTGTAGTATTATCAATTGAAAACCTTACAGCTAGTGCTCTTACACCTATCTCACCTTGTTGGCATCTACCTCAGTCCCAGTTGTGTCTTTGTTATGTACAGGTTCAATGAACAAGTCTGCCCAGGTCAGCTCGGCCTCCGAGGCGGCCTCCCTCTGAGGTGACCTGTACAGGTGCTTGCTGGTCTTCTTGGCACTCTGCACTCTGTCTGGTTTCTAAGATAATTGTGAAAGTAGAAGAATAGGTGTAAATAAAATAGGCTTAAATACCTTTTAAAAGCATAACGCATTTAGTAAACCTAGGCTAGAATTCAACATAATATTTTGTCTTAGTTTTACCATTAGAATTTTAAACAAATATGCAAAAACATGACCTATTCACAATCAAAGTATTTTAATATTCATTTGATCTATATACTAATTTGTCTTTGATATGTCACATATAAATTTGAAAACAATCAAAATAATATAAATATGTTATCAGTTATCATTCTCTCCACCTCTGAAAAATGAAGTGATCCTGAGAACAGGGTAGTTATAGTAGAAAAAATTTGTTAAAGCCAAAAAGCTTGAGAATTTCTGCCAAATCAAAATTAGAACATGCTTCAGCATTTGGTTTAAATTAACCATGCTAGAATGATCAAATTAACATGCTAATATTCCAATTCCCTGTGGTGCAGTACCTTTTGATTCTTCAAAAACAACCTGTCCACTTCCTCCACGGTGGACGTCCGTTTGTGGCCCCCATCCCGTCCCCTATCAACAGCCAGCATGTCACGGTGCTGTATGAGCTGCTCCTCCAGAAAACCCTGTCGACTCTGAAAGAAGATCTTCTGCCTGTCTTGGACCTCTCTCTCCAGAGCCTTGTATTCCCTCTGCAGCAGCCCTATGGTCAGCAAGGCCCAGTTCTGGAGGGACCTGGTCTGATGAACAATATTATAGCACAGATTAACTGATCATTCATGTAATGACATATATAAAACACATAAAATGTTTCATATATTTCACTCTTACTATAGCTAGCTACTAACTAACAGAAATGGTAAAATATAATTGGTAACTTCTTTTGTGAATGGGTGAAAAGGTCGTGGTTATTTGTTTCAAACAAAAGCTTTGCTAGAACAATCTAATTGACAGTTGTGGATGATTCAGATCATAAAAATAGAGTAAAAATATTCTAAAGTACCCAGTATCATAAATGTAATTTCTATTTCATAAAAGTAATGATACTGATTTTTGATTCATATCTCATAACACAAAACACTTCTTCTCTAATCTCAAACCCTGAATTTTTTACTGCTGCTACATTTGATAAATCATATACCAAAGGCCAAACAATTACCTTGGGTTTTGGTGTTATTGTGTTATTTTCCTTTCCTTCAAAGTCAGGGGGTGCCACACCTGAAATTTTACATGTAGTAATAAACCAAGTGCAGAAAAAAGAAGATAAGAAGACTTGAAATTTCTATTCTAATAATTGCAGGTTAAGATCATCTTACACACGTATCAGCAACAATAGATTTAATTAACAATTACTTCATTTATTTGTTCACTTTTAATTTAGTAATTTATAAATACACAAACTGTTGTAATCTATTTTAATGCCACAAAGATTATAATTATCATGATTTACTTTCTTGTAAATTATTTATTCTTTTTTTTATGGTTGAAGAAATAATAAGGGGATGTTCCTTGCATATGATGTTTTCAACATGTGTTCAATGTGAATACTTACCAACCACATTAGCTACATGTATTGCTGCAGCTTTGTCCCCTGTCCATGCCCTGTAAATATTCCATATTTTACACACAGAGAATAACTCATCTCCTTCTGTTGAAACAAGCCATACAAACATGAATGACAGATTTAATTGAGGAGCAAATGATTAAAGGACCAGCAAGAGATGTGTGCCCTGCCTCATGTTCCACAAGGTGCAAAGATATGATGATGATGATGAATGAATAATGTATACTGATCAAAAATACAAACGCTCTACCCAATAGTTTAAAAATTTTTATCAATATTATGGGATATATGTATTATATCATACAAAGTTAATTTTGTTCAATATGCTGCAGATTACTGTGTGTTCTGCCCGTAGCCCATTATGTTTTACATAAATAATTCACATAGGGCATTTATATTTTTGTTCAGTATATATCCAAGCAAATGTGAGAAAGATTTACCAACTAAAAATATTTCAAATCAATAATTTAAACAGATAAATGGATGAAAGATGACCAAAGATTCAGATTAAAGAGTCACAGTATACCTCTTTACCAGCATAACTAAACAGTTCAGCTGGTCGGTGGTCTTCTGTAATTCTGATTTGCACTCCAGTAGCTCCTGCCTCAACTGTGCCATCATCTGTCTGGCAACCTTGGCATCAGGTCCGGCACTCATGGCACGCTGCTTCCCAAGCTGACGACTCATTTTTATCTTTGTGTTTATAGCCACTGAAAGGACATAAAGTGTTATGTAGACTACTAATTTCAAGTATTTCACTGACAATGACTATTAAATTATCTCAATGTTAGCTTACTATCATTATTTTGATTTAAATTCAAACAGTTACATGTCATATATGCTAATCTAAAATTGCATGTCAAACTGAATGTCAATTCCAAGACAGCTATGAAGAATGTCAATATTTAGAATATTTCAACAAAAAGAACATGGGAAATTTTAACAGATAAAATGATAATTTTACTATTTTTGTGTAGGCACAATGCATGGCATTTGTCTCAATCGCACAACAAAGCAAAATGAATCAACTCACATTTCAAATTTCCTTCACTTCCACCATATTGTTTATGTTGAACAAGGAATGATGGGTACCTGTATCCACGTCCTAAAATTATTGACATATAGTATCATATATGTCTGATAATCAGAAAAGTCAACCAGTTCATTTCAAAGTATATGTATTTACACTCTTTGGGTCATCACGAGAATGAAATGTATTAAGAAAATTCAATAAGATACTTCTACAAACGAGATATCACGAGAGCGGAAGTAAATATGGCTTACCAATACCAACAACCTGCGCCGGGCGGTGTCGATCCCCAGTTTCTCTGGGGTGTTTTTCAAAGGTTTGTGTCAGAAAATATACATAACTCTTTGTTAGCCATGTTATAGTTAAAGTGTTTGTACGCGTTATAAAGTTCAATCAATTATTTAATGTCGTTTAGTACTGCCCATACTTGGTATCACACCCAAACTTTTGTGCAGAAATGTTGATTTGTCAATGACATAATCGGTGGTAATGTCACATTGACAGTCTACCACTGACCTCATTTGCATTATGTCTAGTTATTTGGGTGGTAAAGAGAACACAAATATTGTGTGAAAAATTACACTGTGACTGTGCGGATAAACATGAGCTGAGACAGTCTATATTTTCATACTACTGTAAATAGTTGTTTCTTACTTTTATTATTTCAAAGTTTTTTTTGTATGTACACATACAGTGTATGCATGCACACACACACACACACACACACACACACACACACACACACATTAACACATGTTAGAGGGAGAACCCATCATTCCTTCACATTAACAAGATTGCTAAACACTGCACGTCTGGTTGTAAACATATCGGGAAACAATTCCTTGGTGATCATTTATTAAATCTATTTACCCATTTATCTTTTCCTTTAGAGTGGACAAGGATCACAGTGGCCATATTAATTCATTTGAACTTCAGAGTGCCCTTTCCAATGGTGAGTGGGTATATTTTCAGGTTAGCTGCATGGTCTGGAGGGACCCCGTGTGGAGGCTGCAGTGTTCTTGTTTTGTTTTGTTCTAGGTTTTTAGTGTGTTTTTAAGGCCTCACCTCAACAGCTAGGACTAACTTAAAATTGATGTTGTCTGACTGGTCATAGTTACGGTCTCTATCCAAATTTTTTTAGACTACTGGCCCTTGGTTCTAACAGGGTCTAAGAATTTACTGGGACGAAGCAGATATTGTGGCCAGTAACTTTACCATTAAAAAAAAAATTCTTGGTCCTGCTTCAGTTTTATTGGCATTTGGCAATGAAAACTGTGATACTACCTCACATAAAAAATTAAATTCATAGCATGGTGATTTCAGTTAGACTCTATCTGGTCTTAGTCCTGTTGTAGATATGTAAGGCCTAACATTGTTGCTGCATGTGCATTTGTTCTGTGAGAAAAACAATGGCGTTAACATCTGGTGGTATGTATTGCTGGATATTCTAGGCAACATTTTAACATTTGCATGGAGCCTAACTGTTGAATTTTTTAAAAATCTGCTTTGAAATAGTTTTTAGGTCATTTAAATGAAATAAAACTGATTCATTAAAAAGAAAACATACAGTATGAGAAAAATTGGATGTCAGCTATAAACTTTCATTATAAAATGCATGTATACTAAATGAAATGGTTATTGCCAGATGTGTTGCATAGCCTTCCATGATATTGATATGATTTGTGCTGTTGTTGTTCCATCTTTTATATTGTTTTTAACACATTTTGATATTGTCAAGGTTATTGTCATTATTAAAAAAACATAATTTTAGTTTTTGTTTCGATGCATTGTGTTTTAGCTCAAGCCCATTTCTAACAAGTAGCTGTTTGCACACCATACTGTTCAATTTGAACCTGTTTTCACTTGACAGTATGTTTAATAACCAAAGATAAGTAAAGATGGACCAACAACAGAATGTATCAAAATCGGGGGTACCTTTTTCTCACACAAGAAGTTGCTCTAAAACTGTGCTTTAAGGTTGCCTTCACATCAGATCCAGCTTAGGCCAGAAATACACCAATTGATGGCCTCTGACCAGATTACATCATGTAAGATGACTGGTAAAGACACAATATAATGGAACTGTTTGTCACACCAGTTGGTGGATTTCTGGTTAAAGTTAATCCTGATGTGAACACACCTTCATTTACTAACTGTGTGTAGTAGATGACTTAGCTGTCTTTACTTTGCCTGTTAGAGTTGACAAGGACAGGAGTGGCAGTATATCAGCCAATGAACTAGGCACAGCCTTGTCTAATGGTAAGATTTTATATATATTTGGTTAATTGATAGAAAATCATTGGAAACAAATACTGGAGATGTTTTGTTGCTGTATTTTGCTTTGTGTGGCCTCACAAGAGAGTGAAGAAAATTAATTTTATTCTGTGTGTTTGACAGTGTTATGTTTCTCGTATTTACATAATTTGCTATCTTTAGAATTCTAATCAGTCCAGGCATTTTTAGAATGTAAGCATGATTAATATTATCCCTCAGCTTCAGTTTTGTTACACATTGTACTAACATTGAAGGATTACATCTAGATGCAGCTTTCAAAAAAGACAATTTCTGTTACAGGGACATGGACTCCTTTCAACCCAGAGACAGTCAGGCTGATGATTGGTGAGAGTTTGAGGATGATTTACTTCTGTTGACTTATTGATTTTAACTGGAAAAACAAAGGAATAAGAGTCTGTTTACACATTAAATTGATGATGTTTTACCTAATTTGGAAAGGAGCTTGTTTAAGATAATGTTTTTTTCTTAAATGGTGTGTACAGCAGAGAATTTATGAATTAATGATACCCTAAAGAATTTGTATCTGAAGACAAGAAGATAGACAATGAAACTATTTTTATTTTAAAAGGACTAAAATGGATACAGACCTTATTTGAAAATGAAAAGTGATTCAATAAACTTTAAGGCTTTTGATTTTGGAAAGTCTGTCATGAACAAAAATAGTACTTAGTTTCAGCAAGAAAAAGAAAATACACATTTTCTAACTTTTCTTTTCAGGCATGTTTGACAGAGACAACAATGGCACAATCAATTTTCAAGAATTCCAATCTCTGTGGAAGTACGTGACAGACTGGCAGAACACTTTCCGAAGTTATGACAGAGATAATTCAGGGGCTATTGATAAAAATGAACTCAAGATAGCTTTACAAAGTTTTGGTGAGTTTATAAGTGACAGGAGAAGGGATGCATTTTCATAAAAAAGATGTGAAGTGATCTTTTTTAGTTTGATATATTTTATATTTAATTATAAAATTATAAATTACCACTGATACATCTAGATAGACCACAGATAAAAAAGAAATGCAATATTTGGTGTGTGTGGTGGACCTACAGATCTGTTGTACCTTGCATCCTCAGTTATAGAACTTGGCAGAAACGTCACCATTTTATCAGCTTGAATAAATACTGGAATGATAACAGAAAGCACATGTTTAGTATAGGAGAGTGACTGTCAGTATTACCACCAGCTACCTTTCCAAATACATACCTATATTTATTAATCATCACACTCCTGGTGTGATATTGTTTTCTCCTTCAAAGAAACAATCATTTTGCAAACACAATTTTGCTATGCAGTTTTTGAAAGTATTGTCTTTTTCAATTGAAAAGGGAACCCTTTGTCTTGGTCCTAAGATCCCAACAGAGCTGTTTGTATTTTTCCAGGCTACAGATTGTCAGACAGATTTTATGACATCTTGATCAGGAAGTTTGACAGGCAGGGGCGAGGCCAGGTTGCCTTTGATGACTTCATACAGTGTTGTGTAGTGATGCAGGTATGTTATATGCAAACTGTGAGGTTGAAGTTTGTACTATCTCACTGGTATCAGTCTTAACAAAAACAGCCCTTTTGGAGCAGAGCTGAGAATGAAGCCTTCTTTCATTCCGTTTCTCTGTCCTTTAGGGAGACTCCAGTGTAGTACACTGTAGTACACACGGATGCACACACACACACATACACACACACACACACACATGCAGACTTGCTTGTGCAAATGGCTTACTCTACTCAAAGACATTTAATGCCTTGCTCCCCTAGAACATCACAAATTTAAAATAAGTAGAGTAAGTAAATTGGTTATAGAAATTCAACACATATACATGTATATATTTTTACTTATTAAAAAATTATATAAGTTACTTGGGTAATCCGGGATAAATGTTTTTGTTTTTGTTTTTTTTTTTTTTAGGTTGAATTTGGCATCTTATACAATATTTGATTTTTTATAGGTCTTGTTTTATAAAGTTGAGCAACATCTTTTTATTTTTGCAGGACGTTTTTCTTTGTTTTCATATATCCACTTTCTTGTTTCTTTAGGATGATATCTATCAGAGGTTAGTACTTTTTCTTTTTCTTTTTCAGACTTTGACAAGTGCTTTTCGATATCATGATACGGACCAGGATGGCTGGATACAGATTTCTTACGAGCAATTCCTGACACTCGTGTTTAGCATGAAGAGCTGATAGAAATGCTGCATTGTGCATCAGATATAGATATTTTTTCAGATTCAACTTCATTTTGTAAAGGAAAAAAAAAAGAAAACACTTAGCACCTGTTTAACCTAGACACTGATGTTTCTGCTGACTTACAGTAAAAATTCTTTTATTGTTACTCAAGTGTAAATTCTCTGTGTGGAATTGAAGAGAGCCCAAGTCGTCAAAGGGTATATAAACTATTATAGTTGAATTCAAAGCTCTTAGTGGTAACCGTAGGACTTCGTTACTTAAGTCAAATTTATATGTATTATTTGGTTATTATGATTTTCGTGTCTGAAAGTGGTATACTCAGACTAAGAATGAAGATGTATTATTTAGAATGAATGATGTTTTATGTTTTGACTATTTTGTTTTTTAAAATATATGTCCTTTGTAATATATGGAGTGGCTCTTGTAAATGGAAAACTGAATTTGCTTGCAGAATTAATCTACTTTTTTCTAATATGTAAGATATATTGGCTTTTCTTATTTCATAATACATTAATATCTAACAAAAGGATACAAACATTTAGAATAGTAATTTTATTAAAAAATATTAGTGATATATAATACCACTGCAAAATACCAAAAATGATTTTTCCTCATGTTATCTCTTCAATTTGGTAGGAATGTGCTATCCTAATACATTAAGGTAACGAACATCAGTTACCAAGTGTAATAAAATGATATACACATTTTAAAGCAGTTTATTTTGTTCCATGTTGAAATAGGCATGTCTCTGCCATCTACACCCAGAAAGAAAGAAGACATTAAACAAATTTACTTTCTCTCTGCATTTACAGGACAAGTTTACAATGAAATTAATAAAAACGGACCGCCTTGTTTTCATTTTTCTCAGTGTCTCTCGAGCGCTTATTTGGTAATACAGATCCATGACTACTGTGTGATGGGAAGGGGTCAATGGTTAAAAATTCACCCTGTTTGTATTTCACCTGTGCAGGGAAAGGGGGGATATCAGAGTTGAAATGGGAATCTGGCTTTGTGTGACTAACCATATTTCTAAAACGAATGTTTTATTGTTGCTTTTTGTACGAAGTTGATTTACAAACAAATACTTCTTTCTACCTGCTTCCTTGTTTATCCTCTAGACGCTCTCTTCGGCATTCCAACAACAGGACACTGGCAGAACGGGGTGGATACAGATGTCGTATGAACAGTTCCTCATGCTTACATTTAGCATCAAGGCGTGAACTGGAGGACGTGATAAACACGTGATACACCCAGTGGCGTCAGTGTGTAAAGCTGACGTGTTTCGTATGACATCACAGTGATATATTCAATCAATGGAGGAGTTTATCATCTTAGAGGACACGACAGCGGAAGGTCTGCAGCCAGTGCGACTTGTAGATTATTTATCGAAACGGAGACTATATTGTAGAATTAATGTAATTTTCAAAACATTGGTCGTTTCACAAATGAGTAAATTTGCATTTAAATTTCTAAAAAAAATGGCCCGCCTATTATTAAGGAAAACTGCTTTGCTTTTTATATATTACACCTCTTATAGGTCAATAGTTTAGAATCGAAAGTGAAAAAAAAAATGACAAATCACCCTAAAGCAGGATAGAAGATTAATTCGTGGTGTTAATTATTCATTTGTACAGGTATGTCGACAGTAAAAGCGATTCTTGCCTCATTTTACAAAAATTGCATGTATAAATTTATGAAAATAGGAATGTTATTATGTAATCACAGTCGCTGAACAAAAGTACAAAATATATTTGTTTTTGGTAATTATTTTGTGCCATTCTTAAGAATCTGCATAGCGGATGAAGGTGAATTTTTTTTATCCCAACTACCACAACGAACAGCGCTGCATGGTTTGCTGGGACGAAGATCCCAACAGGAAAAATCGGACTCTGGCGAGGTTTCTTTCAAATTTAGTTTAAAGGCTAATTCACGTGGACAGTAACTCGGGGGAATAAGTAAAAAGTCTTAATCTCACAGAAGGTTTCGTGAACTAAGTAAGAGATGGACCCAAGGAACGAAGAAAATAGTGCCTAGGAAAATCATGTCAGAAAATAGTTGAAAATAGTAATGCTTTTCTGCTTACAATAAGCGAATAGTTGTTTAATTTAATAGATAAAAATAATAAAAAAAGACTGTCCCACTACGGGGAATTTTGAAGGGAAAGCATGTAGAGAAGACACTCACTGCAAAGTTCACGTTAATAGATGCAAAGGCAGGGAATGAAAGGGTAGTTAAAATTATTATATATCTTATTTATTTTACACTTTCGGTCTGAGTAATTCAGGCATACGAAGCTTTCTTTCTTTGTTCTTGCCTTTTCCTTCCTTTTTCTTTATTTCTTTCCTAAATAAAACGGACATGTTATTGATCATTGTGATTGATAGAGAGAAAAAAAGAAAAGAAGAAAAAAACTACGCAGGTAGGCTAATAATGAGGAGAGAGCGTGTAGAATTTCCCACAGGAACGAGCAAAGTAATAAAAAATATCTGGCAATTGCGTCAACAATTAATGTTCTGAATGAAGGAATAAGTGAAGCTGACGTTACGCAACTGGGAGTGAAATATTGAAAACGCTATCAAAATCTTTTTATGCAGTATTTAGCGGCAATAATTCGCATCCTGCGAGTGGGCAGCATTTCTCATCTTATTTTCCAGGTGGCAAAGCGATATTTATCACAGCCAGTCTTTTCTCATCTTCATCCAAAGCTTGATTTTCATTCCTAAATTTTCTTTACTTGGAAATCGTTCGATATAGCATACCCAATAGGCATGTGCAGTGGTGCAAAATCGCCCCTTCTGTCTGCAGTTTAACTGCCATTTTGTTGGAAATAAAGTGACAAAAATTCTAGCATACTTTAATCAAATAGATAATCAATTAATAAGTAAAAATATTAATATCTATAAAACGAATCTTTTTTGAGAAGTCTTAACAATGAATCGGATAGCCCTAATAAATGGCGTTTTCAATTGGAGGAAATTTTTCACCAGAGGCAGGAAGTTAATTACATTCAAATAGACGCTGAAACAACACAACGATCTCAGTGGGAAACGAGCTAAATTTGTTTTTAGTTAAAAAGTGGTCTTTTTGTTCCCGTCTGCCTTCAATCGTTATCTTGAAAAACGAGAAGGAAACACCCGTTCAATCACTCCGTTGCTATGTCTTTAGTTTCTCTCCCAGATATAAAGCGACTTTCAAAGCTTTTATTACAAAAATGTAACATGCCTTTGAAGGATTTGTATGTAGAATCTTTTCGATGGGAATTTAACAAGAATTGACACCACTGAGGACCTTATATAAGTGCATCTATAAGGCCATTTTAGCATTACATTGACTCTGTTAACACCCTTTATGAATCCAATATAAAATAATTCAAAGGTCCATGATTGGCATTATATGAGACAAAGAAACGCAAATGTCGACCGAGCATAACATTCAGGAGGAGGGATGGAAATGGAATGCATTTCAATCTGGCGGACTATAATTAAAATTGACTATCTAAAACAAAATCTTCATTTGCTTTGAGATGCCCTTAAAGTGGCTGTGAATTTGCACCTGCGAAAAGGTCTTCGCAGCTGAGTTCTAAGTAACAACCTTGCCACTAAGTGCTACTCACAAGTTCGATCAAACAGATGGTCACAGAAGCCAATGTTAAAATAACAGGATTTCCAATCCCACGTTTTTCAAACTGGGTGGATCCATAGTTTATCACGATTTTAACACACATTTAAAAAAACGCCAAAAATCTAAGCTAGTGTTGTCATGGCACTGACGGTCGAAAATGATTAAAATCTAGTCAGATCTCGACAGATCTCCTTTTAAGGATTGCTGACTGACGTAATCGATGTGACGTCACGCTAAGTTGAAAGCCGTAAACTGTGCCGTTGCTGTTATATCCTCTATCAGGGTCACAGATGATTTTTTACCAGATATTTATAGATATTTCTTTAGCTAATTCTGTGCACATTTTTGTCCTGTGAGAATTTTTTACACAGAAATGATGTCATTACCCAACTGGCCTCTCGAAGAAACTAGTGTCGTCACAACTATGTACAGAACACACAAGAGAGGAAAGAGTAAACTGAACTGCTATAGACAACAATTATCACTGATAGCTCCTACAATTCATCTCTTATTTCTTCTACCAATATTTCCGATGTTTTACGTGACTCATGGGTGTTTTCTCTCCGTTCTATGGTCTCTACAGAGAAATAGTTTATGTAGACAAATGAACCAATATCCCATCAAAACATCAAAGTAGCGCGTAAAGTTTGATTCATGATGTAATAGATACATCCAATAAAACGTAATGGATGGCCATCATTATGTCACTTTTATAAATAAATGAGTTAATCAAATCGGTCTCGCGTAAGCTAGGCCCGCATTTTGGCATATTAATCTAACATGTAAATTAAATCCCATTTGAACAACTTATCTACAGTTTGATGTTTTGAGTATAGGAATAATTAATGAGGTGTGTAATGTCTCTAATAAAACGTATCTGGTTGGTGTTGAGACACAGATACGCTTATAATGCTAATCCACCGTGTGCGTCCGCTTCATTGTAACACATTAAAGGTATCCTAATATGGATTTTCCAGCAAATAGAATTTTTACTTGAGGGGGTTGGGGAGGGGGGGGGGGGGAGAAAATTTCCCAAACCATTACTTTACCATCCCCATACTTGAATTCAGCATTTTATTCTATAATAGGTTTTTCTGTTGGTGGTTTCTTATTATATAGAGAAACTGAGAATAGTTAAGGATGAAGCAACAGTGGTATATGGAACGTCGATGAAACTGACAAAAGCACTTGGCAAAGAAGTTAAAACTGTGTTAAATATGTTTTTCATCTTTGTTGATTTGAATTTCCTCCATGAAACTTCTCTATCTAGTTCAGTTTTCTCAGTCTATGCTTCTGTCTGAAAAACCATTCATCATGCATATATTTTCAAACAGAACCATAAAAACACACTCACACAGCATTTTAAGGAATAGCCTACTGTGCCTACAACAACTTTTGCCAAATTATCCCGTTCCCATATAGACCCCCCTCCTCTAAATCCATCACTGATAGATTTAGAGGAGGGGGGTCAGGGGGGTCCTGAACCCCCTGAACCCCCCTTCGGTTTCTGAAAAATATATATCACACCAATATTTCACTCTTGAAATTAGAATATTGACTAGCTGAATCGTAATTTAGACTGTACCAAAGATCACCGTTTGCCCTCCAAAACACCCAAAAAATGTCAGGGCCCTTGAGCAGGCCCCGAACCCCACGCCAAGGGGGCGATGGTCAGCTTCGCATCCGAGGCTTGGCGTTCTGGACTTCCCCTTCTAATAATCCTGGATCCGCCCCTGTCTATTGAAACCACAGATGTAACATTCTGCTGGAATATTCCATTGTTTCAGTAACAGTGAAAACACGTTACGAAAATGGAAAAGAAAAGATCATTTACTACACTGTGTGAATAGAATAGCTCTCTCTCTCTCTCATGAATAATTAAGGTTCACTCACAGACTTCAAATTGATTAAGCAAAACTGCATCATGAACATACACTTTTGTGAGCATTTTATACGTCTCCTTTCACTAGTCTTTTCCAGCCTACAGGCTCTCCTTTTTTAATTTTTCAGCAGGCCATTGTCTGCACAAATCAAATACAATCAACTTTCAATACTTCAAACTCAGAGCCATTATAACGGGTCTCAGGTGTTAGCTATAGTGCACAGCAAGATTTAACGGCTTAGACCTATTCACACAGATTTTAAACAGTACAAATTCAGTGACTGCAAATGGCGTTATTGCTCTACAAGAAAAAAAACCAACAAAATATTTTTTGTTATCAGGATGTTAGTAAGTCACAAATTTACTTCAATTAGTTTCCCTTTATTCATTATTCATTTACTGTCAAAATTAAATTTCATCCGCCGTCTGAGTTTGGGTCATTAAAGTTGTCTGTTCACTGCCAATCTAATTCTTCTCAGGAAGATATCAACCTCTGCCGTAGGCACAAAAAGTGACATTTTTGCAGATGGATTCAAGACGAAGAGATAACAAGAAAGATTTCATTCCCACACACTGAAGTGATATATGGCGGACATCTGGTACTTCATTTATTCTGCTGTATTCCCTTAAGAAAGACGACTTTATTAAGTTAAAAATATACAGCAATCTGATAAGATAACGCAATGTAAGAAATTGACTTATACAAACGATCAATCAAAGTGCAAAATTGCCTTGCAATGATAAAGAAACAGAAGATCGCGTCAGCTTTTGTACTTTTGTAGGCGTTTTAAGGACAATCCAAAGCAATATCCGGCCATGATAGTGATTTTGATGCCTGATGCCATCAATGTTATACAGATATTCCTGATTCATGTAATAAAAAGTTTTAAAATCTAATAATGATAAATATAAATTTAAGAAAAGGTATTACTTCTGTTATTCTTTTAAGAATATTTTAAAAAACGTATCAAACATCAACCTGCAAGCACTGAAGATTGACATCATTATTTTGCTTGAGTAACGAAGATAAATCGTCATTAAAGACTTCCTGGTAGAATGCCTGCACTTTAAAGCGCGAGACCTTTTTATAGCAAGAGCATTTTTTTATTTCATCAATTTCCCCCACGAGGAGGTCTACCCTACCCTAAAGCGTCGAAAAGTCACAATCTTTTAACAGGATTTCGAATTCTAAATTTCTAATGAATTTTGCAGTCTACTGTACATTTCCTTTACCAATGTGACCCCAAAACTTATAATGTGCAACTTCCAATCTGGTTTATGGATTGTGATTCTGTGAGCGGTTTTGGATATGGTGTAGTATGGTAATGAAGAGGAACGTGTAAAAAATTAGGGAAATTGAAATTTTGCTGTATAAATATCTGGCGTCATTTTGTCTTAAAGTGATCACATTATTGCAGCCATAATATTGGTACCAGGAAGGGAAAGGACTTTTACTGCTAATATAACATTAAAACACCTGTTACACTCTCTTCGCCAGCCCTTTACTTGTTCTGTACTGGACGGTGGTCATCTTTGTTTTACTCAAACTTTGTACTTTTTCGGTTGGACATATTATTTGTAAAACAGTAACACTTGGGGACGACGGGTATCAATGAAGAATTATTGTGTAGTATACGAGTAACAGCGAGAGTTGACACATTCTCTAGGTCATGTTGGTATCTTTAAACTGATCAGAGGCAACAGAGATTTTGATGAAGGTGACATTGAATAGATGACAAGCACAGGGAAAACACGTACCGAATCACATAACTCAAATATTATCAACCGTAATTAAACGTAATTCCACATTATACTGCTACATGGTATTGTCTCTTTTATTTTTGATGGCTATACACTTTTTACATTAAGCCTCAGGCTATGCTTGGCGTCAGGTCAAAAAAACCACAATTGAGAATGCCAAAAGTAAAGAATCATAATAAAAAGGGTCCACAAGAGCTGTACTCTTGCTGTTATGTGTGTGGAAGCAGTGTTAATAAACTTTTAACGCTAACCAGACTATCATTTAGTCCACAGTTGATTGTATAACCCCATGCTGAGATCTCAATGGTGTCATGAACTTTAGACCTCGTGTAACCGCCCCCCTCCCGGCAGACGCACCAGATCTGGCATGTTAACGTCGTTTTGGACGGGAAAAAAGAAATTAATTAAATTGCTCTAAAAATAATACCCACACACTAATAATGATCTTTCTTCGCGCACGAAATTTGGAAAATAATACTTCTACAGGAAGAGTCAATTGAATTTTCTTATATGCTGTCGAAACCAGCTACATGTATCATAGAAAATGAATCATAAACAATTGAATGTTCAGATAGTAATGTCTTTATATTAGATTATATTTTGAACTTAATCCGTCTAGAATTAATTTTGAGAGCTATATATTAGCATCAGTAGATTTTTAGTGGCGTGATCCATCATCGTGTATGTTTATAATGGGTAAATTTTATTATGCCACTCTAGGTCGTACATGTATGACAGCTTCCATATTTCACATCAGTAATTATCACTTAAATAGGGAATATTTAATTCATAGGGCAATCACATTTTGCTGGAATTCGAAATTAATTTACTTTCCTTTCTCTAGGGTCCATCTTTAAAAAAAAATCACAATTTGTTCATTGAACTTGGCATGTCCATATTTTGGCGAGTTGCTCTCGTCCTCCCAGCGGCTTTCAGAATTCTGTCGTCTGAGCGTTTCCCAACTTCGCTGTGTTTTTGATTAAAATAAATCCTGATTAAGTACTTAGCACACTTAACAAACTTCAATTCTGACAACATCACTCTACCCAGTTTTTTATTCATTATATCTTTTATTCTCCCATTCTTCACATTCTTCATTGTTGTATAATTTCAAAATTTATTCACTCATCTTATACAACTTTCATTCTTTAGGAGCAAAGGTGACACCGACCATCACTACTCGATCTGGAAGAAAAGAATAACAAAAAAGGTTTAAAATGGACAAAACGCATTCTAATAAAGAGACGAAAAGAATCCAGATGTTGACTACAATTCATTGGATTCAGGGCGGTGGCACTTCCAAACCACTATTTCCATACACTGACGGCATCTATATATATACATTATAACCAACAATGCAGGTTCTTTTGTTAAGAAGCGGTCATTTGATTTTTTAAAAACGTTCATGTGAATCATTGTTTTGTCCGGTTACCAGTTACTCGAGCTCTACCAGAGGCTTTCTATCTATTACAAAATACCGCACATTTTCTAACAGCCAGAAGACGTCTGGTAGAGAGAAGTTACCTGTGCATGCAGAGATAACGCCAGCATGGTCGTTATGTCCATGACAATTGGACACATTAATCTTAGTTTGACACTTATTGCTTTTTTTCTTTGTTCCATAATGAAAAAAGGACAAAACCTTTTTTTTTCTTCCTAGACTCCAGCTGACGTGCGCACCATCAGCGTCAGCGACCAAAAGACAGCGACTGGTAATTCGTTTAGGAAAGTGGGTCACGCAACTCTTGTCATACAATAAAACTATATTGCCATGGTATTATCTTAGAAGAAAGAAACAGAACATTTTGAACCACAGAGAGAAGAAAACGAGAAGAGGAATTCCACGAAATAGTGAACATTTTAGGCATGCTAGTGACGCAACACATTTTGTGTAATGTTTTCATAACTTTGACTCACTCCGTTTTTTTTTTTTTTTTTTTTTTTTTTTTTTTTTTTTTTTTGCTGTTTTATACTTAACTACCCTCCAATGTGGAGAGAAACAAACAATAAATTAAAAGGAACTGGAGATATTACACAAAGTGTATGTGTCACTAACATGACCCAGAATGTCCATTTTTTTTTTTGTGGAATGAGCCAGAAATAACCATTATCAAATTCTAAAACACAAAAGACATTCAATGTTATCCACACATCAGTTATTAACAAACACCCCGCGTCTTCCACGTTCATTAAGACACATTTATCACAAGCGGCTAAACTTATTCGGAATCAACCGTCTGTCTTTAAAAAGGAAATTTGAGTATTCTTATGAAAGGCATTAATCACTGGAAAATAACGGCAACTGGTGCAGAACGCCATCAGTACGATTGATTATTCTGTTACTTTATCGCTTAAAAAGAAAGGTTCTAAAAAAAACGGTTTGGCCACTAATTGGTGGTCTCTTGTTGGTCATTGATTCAGTATTCATTTTATTGAGTTTCTCTGAAAAGACCTCCGTGGCGTAATTTTCCATACAGCAGAGCAGAAAAATCGAGTCCATTCACATTTGTGTGCATTAAAGGGGATTGCAACATGAAAGCTCACTGAAGATAATCTTGCGTGAAAAATACGGTGTATCTGACTTCATTGAAAAAGTGAAAAACGAAAGCTATCATATGATCATACAAGTGGAGATTCAATTACAAAATGTTGTCTATAATGATGACATAAGTCGATGCAACACGTGTTAACAAATGAACATGTTTGCTTTTATATCATTTCTATATATATATCATTTCTTCAAACGGGCAAAGTAAAAGGTCATTCCGCAATACACTCTCCCTATTTTTGTCTCTACGCTGCCCATGAAAGAGACAACAAAGAGAAAAAATACATTTCTCCTTATCTAAAATTAGTTCGGAATAGAAGCAGCATGTTTTGTGAAGCGTAAAGTATAAAGCAGAAGTAAAGGCACTACAAAATAGCCTTTCAAGAGTATCGCTTTTACCTTTGTGCCTTTCTCCCCTAAAGTGTACAACTTGAACAAGTCAAAAATCATTTTTCAAAAAGAACATGGGCGATTTACCATGAACAGCACGTTTTCCTACAAGATCCCTTGCTGTGAACACTGCCCACTATTGAATAGAAGCACTCGCACATCAAAGGACGACCAGAAGCATTTTAGAAAATTCCTTGTACAAGGGAGCAAACCAGTCACAGGAAAAAAGAACTTGGCAGGAAACGTGCAAGGAAAACGACTCGCAGATTCTTTCATTACTCTGATGAAAGATGGTCATTTTCCGTGGAATTTTCGGTTTTCGGTAACAGATACCGGACCTCACCCAAAAACGTCCCTGAAACGCAAGTGGATAACGCGTCTGATAAAATACAAACCGCTTTTATCAAGCAAATGAAATAAAAAAAACTGTAATTATCATTATACACAAATCTGGATCTGGGGTTGGGTTGGGGTGGAGGTAGGGTCAGTTTGGAGAACAAACGGATCTCCTACTACTCAAAAATAAGTAAAGTTTTAAGTTATTACCAGTTTTTATGTAAACGTTAAAGCAGCTAATGCCTAGAGATTTTTTAAATGAAACTCATATTTATTTTCCCACCCCCGTAAATAAACTTGCATACCTGCGTGGTATGAAACAAACTTTGAATGAACGACTTTTTGGACTCGGCACCGAAAACTGTAGCCTATTCATACAAATACGTTATGGCGCCATATGTTTATCTGTAATCATGCAGAGATGGCAAATGGCAAAATAACGGGACGGCCGATATGACCCCACCCATACTATACTATTTGTGCGATCATGAAGTTTTCAAGTCTTCAAGAAAGATTTTAGGAAGGTTTTTAGTATACCTCCGAACCTGTTTATAGACATACCTTAGATTTTTGGAATATTTTTGTGTGACCACATGCATCAAGAAGCCTCAAAATCAAAATGCCAGAAGAGGTAACACACAGGATGTGGTGGATTTCCTTACTCACCTATTCACCCGATGAAACCCCTAGTGCAGTTTTAAGAAACAAGAACTTAATTAGGTTATTTATAGATAAACATGAGATATTCTAACACGTGTTACATGTTTGAACTGGTACTGCTTGACATCTCTCTCAGGTTATCTGAAAAACATTCATTTTTACTTTAAAGTCTTCAAGAATTCATGACTGTCTGTGTCTGGAAACTAGATTATATGTACTTAATAGGTGCTTTTATACACTCGTGAGGTAGCGGACAGGGTAATGCTCTTTGGAAGAACTTATCAGTTTTTTAAACCCGGGAAGAAAGCTTTTAAACTAACGTTTTCTGCCTATATTTTCTGAAACCTAGCTTAAACAGAAGGAAGGTTTGAATAAACGCTTTCAGGCAATATTTTCGAGTCAAACCAAAAATAAGGTTGTTTCAAATTTGTCCATTTCCAGTAAATGAACTACTGTGGCCCAAATCACACGCTGAGATGTGTGCTGAGCTAGAACAATCAAAGTTTACGATGGGAGATATTCTCAGAACGAACCAGGTATCACTTTCGGTTCATGACTGCCCTGAAGCGACGTATATTAAACTTAAGTTAATCTACACAAGCCAAACGTTACATTTCATGGAAATAAAAATATCAGTAAAACCGTAGGGCTATCTCAAAGTGTGCGCCGGTGTCTTCGGACATATCAGTTCAAATGAGTGCTCTCCGGTCGAGAATTCTTCGCACCGATTTTCTTTTTGATGGATTGATAATGATCTCTAATTGGCAAGTGCCGGGGGCTACAGGCCCGTGCAGGGCACGGTTAGATGAGTCCCGATGGGAAATTACCGATTTTATTTCATACAGTACTGATTGATTCCGCTATTGCACGCTTACTGCAGGGAAAAGCAAATTGTAATTGAGGCAGAATATCAGTTATTAGACCTTTGGTAATGTGCATTTAAAAGAAGTTGGGGGTAGAATTTATTTATCTAATTATTATTTTTATTATTATTATTATAATTCTATTTATATTATATTATATTATATTATATTATATTATATTATATTATATTATATTATATTATATTATATTATATTATATTATATTATATTATATTATATTATATTATTTATTTATTTATTTATTTATTCATTCAAGAGATGTCCTGTTGGTCCGGAATATAAAACGCAAATGGTTACGGACAAATGTAACTGACATCCTGTAAAATGGGCTCGTTTTTTTCACTTAATTTTGCCAAGAGAAAAAAAATTGTAGATGGTCAACGGTCATATGGTCTAGGAAGCTTAACCCAAAACGTTTAGTTCCAAGCTCAATTATTTTTAAAGGAGGATATCAAACTGGTATCCGGTATCCCTTTCAAAGGGTGGATGTTGTTCGTTGAGTCAGGGGCTTAAAATATGTCTGCATTTCTACAAGGATAAAAAGATGAGTAGAAAATCAATGGATGAATCAATGAATTCAATAGAAAGAAACATAAAAGTAAAAACAGACGTTTTTATAGGTCTAGGTGGATCTGCTTCCAAAACTGAAATTTGATGTCCATTTTTTGTGCCTCAAAACATTCAATTACAAAGATACATTAAGTAAGACCATTTTTCTAAAATAAAAAATATAATAATGATACCCCCCAAAAAATTATAATAAATAAAATAAAAGTTTTGATTTATTAGCGAGCTTAAAACCAATACAATTAATGTTCGAAATGTGCATAATGCGATTTTTTACATTTTTTGCACTTGAGTTGCGATTAGACGGGAAAACGTGATGTTAGTGTTAATTTCAAGGCCCCGCCCTCTGTAATCCAAAAGCCCAACGAAATCCACAAAAGTCTACTTTTGGTCAGATAAATGTGAGCCTAGCTAGGACACGAATAAGATCTCAGTCGTTTAATTTAGGATCAGTGTTCCACAACATCCATTAAATCGAAATTAAACCCCTCTGACGGCGGATGGGAAAAGGGAGGAAAATGACCTTTTGTTCAATTCTATGTTGACACATTTATCAGTCTTTTAAATTGCAAATATATCCTTACTGCACAGCGTTAATTCTGAAATTATACACCGTTGTAACTAGTTATTTCAAATGACCCAGGAGTAGCGTTTGTGTTATGCATTTTCTTGTACTTTACACGCCTGGGCCTTCAGTTCATCACTGAAAGACTACAGACAATAATGCAACCGGAGTGAAGCTAAATCTATTTAAGTCAATGGTGTAGTAGAAAATGGAAATACCACATGAAAGGTTATTGGCGAGAGAAGGCAATTTGCTCCCCACAAGGCCACTTAGTAATGCCATTCTGTCCGAGTAATCTTCTGGTTGATGAAGCTATTGATCAGATAAACGGTTTTAGATAGACCTGTGGCAGCCGGGTAGCGCGCCTAAAGATCGTAACCAATATTAAGGCTTCTATGTC
The DNA here is from genome assembly GCF_051362555.1 of Lingula anatina. NCBI lineage: Eukaryota > Metazoa > Brachiopoda > Lingulata > Lingulida > Lingulidae > Lingula > Lingula anatina. Next base: position 25,527,952 of record NC_141770.1, on the reverse strand, counting down.
AAATATCTCTATCTCCTTTTTCCTTCTTTTTTCTCAAAAAGATGTTTTGAGTAGAAGTAATGGTCACCTTAGTTTATTCAATCCCGGAATTAATATTTATCTTTTAGACATTAGGAGCGAATTGTTGGCATAAAAGAAAAAAAAAAGGATTTTCATCTTGCTTTTAATAGTTTTCTCTTGGTAACAAATGTCAAATTCACTCGAAGTATTGGATAACGAAACTCGTATTACAGACGTACTGTACCAACATACACCAATGAAGATATGTGTGAGTGTCCTGATCATTTCCTTCTCTTTACAACAAATGGACTATGCTCTATTCTGTGAATAAAAAATCATGAACAAATAAATAAATAAATAAATAAATAAATAAATAAATAAATAAATAAATAAATAAACAAACAAACAAACAAACAAACAAACAAACAAACAAATAAATAAATAATGATAACGGATTATAAAAAGCAAAAAAGTCTTAAGTCCTTCAGGTTTGGTTAATTAAGGGGTAAAAAGGTCCGCTTTCTGGCCCACCCCATCTAAATAAGTGTTTCCAGTTTCGCTTTTCAGAAACGATTCTGGCAACCAGAAACTAGTGCCGTTTTTCCTCAAAAAATGGCAACTTGAAACTTGTATCGTTTTACAAAAACGAGTCTTCTGACACTCAAAAGCTAGATTATTTTATGCGGGGAGGGGGGAGGGGGAGGGGGAGGGGGGGAGAGACGCACTGGAGATCTTCATTCAGGGCAGGGCTCCTCTTCGGGGCCCCCAGGGTCATAATTCGTTCTCTTTCTTTTCTCTTTCTCTAAAGCAGACAAAACCAAACATGGTTTCTATCCCTGTGCTCGACATGTACATTACTGAACCCTACATTTAATGACAGCTGTCACGAAAACAGAAGAAACACTGAAGAACTGTAGATTTGCAAAATTTAAAATTATTGTATATTTACAAAAAATGTCATAAAAGTATTATTATGAAACTAACATTTTATTCTGTTGAATATATGAGATGAAGATAAAGGCGGAGACCAGAATCGTTTTGGAAAATTAAATTAGATAAAACTAAATTCATCTTTACTCTTTGAAAATATTTCTCTTATTCGACTTGGAATCTCCGAAAGAAAGTCTTACTTCAGCACCCACCTCCTACCCCCTTGAAACGGCTGACTACAGGTTTGTTGTTCAACACGGAGCCCTGCCATCTGAACGCATCCTCAACTTTCCATCTTTTTTTTCAGAAAATTTGTCACGTTCTCACTTTCTCAGCATTTTTCCAATGGTGATGATAGCTTAAAGTATTATCAATTCATGCATTTTCTCCGTTATCCCGCATGGAAAATATCGTAATATTCAGATCGGTATACGTAACGCCGTCACCCTTGGAGTTTGGAAACCTGGTGATGTTTTGAGCAAGTGAAGTAAACCCCCTCACCCACTCCCCTGTGACATTTTTTAACGTGAACAGGGCATGCTTGAACAAAGCTTTGAAGTTTCGGTGTCAAAATAAGACATCGTCTTTACATCAAACACAAACTTAGTTTCTTTTACATATCTATCAAGCACAAGATATTGAAGTCAAACCAGATACGCCCAACAGCGATCTTTTTTTATCATATCTGGAATCATGATCTAACCCACTTGGGTCCACTTTGGAGCTTATCTCAGCAATGCTTGATTAGACTTGCAATGGCATACGTGATATTTCAAGGTGCAGACGATACTTCCGCAGCGACAGTATTAAGGTTTCGAATTCGAATCCCCTCTCTGAAAGCTTGGCAGCGCATAGTTTTTTTTTTTTTTTTTTTTTTTTTTGTATTGAGATCAGGAAACTGGGGAGGATGTCAGAAATAACACTTATTCGTACCCTCTACCAGGGCCACATATTGATTTTTCGCTAGATATTCACAGATATGTCTCTGGTTAACTGATCGCCATTTACTGCATTGGGTTGGAGAAAAGTGCATATACTTAATCTGCGGCCCTGGTAGAGGGTAGCATAATTGTTTGTCTGAATAGCAAAGGATCAGTTTTTTTTTTTTTCATTTGAAGACACCAAACATCGCGTTTTAAAGATAAATCTACACTTCTCGGCTCGACATTCTGTTCGAGCAGTCTTTGCATGGGCAACAACTGTAACCTCCCTGTCGTGCTGTCTGCCGCCATGTGTAATGGAAGGGTACAAACTTTACAGCACAGACCTATCACACTTGCTGCGTAGTTCACTCAGATGGCTGACAGAGAAATGTCGACCTATATCTTCAATGTTAACACAACTTATGTTTTCTTAAATGCGCGAAGGTGCGTTTTGTTTGCCCTCCTATAGGGTCTACATGTTTCAAATAATGCTCAATAATGTTTAAGAGAAGTGTTACTGATGTCAAATCGTGATTTCAAGCGTGTTTTCTTGAGGAATAACAAATCACCAATATAGATAATCTATTTAATGTGCCTTAATCCAATAAGTTTATTATCTAATTTTGAAATATGATTTCCGTCACAATTTAATGAAGAAATAATAAACTAAATTGTCCAATGCCCCGACATCTGTGTGTCCTGCAAAAGATTTGAATAACACTTAACAAACCAACACCGTTATTCTTCATTATTTTTATTCATTTGAGGTAAATGGCTACATATAACATAAACTGTAGACCCATGATTTGCACCTTCCCGCATCAACACTGAAAGCTTCGCTTACACGGCCAATAAAATGTCTTCAGCAATCAGTTTGACTACGCTCACTAACTCGATATAAGTGATCGAATATTCGCAGCTCAGTTTTCTGATGACGTAAAAATAAAACGAAATATAATACGACCCTAGGGTATGACCTCTCAAACCTATCACCCTTGATTAAAGTAAATGCTCCACTGCATTTATTTACGAAAAAGTAACCTTAGTTGTAAAGGCATTGTGAGGAAAATATCAACGTTGTGTTCATGTATATAAAGACATTTTAATTTGCTTTAGTAATGACATTGTGTAATGACATTTTGCCACCTTTGTTCCAAATTGCAATTGTGTCACCTCAAATTGTGCTTAAATGATAAATATATATCAATCGGATCCATTACATCACGTATCAAACGTTAAGACACCCATTTAAATTGCCCCTCTGTTAATTAATTGTACCTTGTCTAACCCAAGACGTGCCTGAGTAAACTCTACTAGGCTGTATATAGCTTACTCTCCAATAGAGGCCGACTGGGTGGATAAGTACTTTTTTGTGCAAAAATCCTTCTGTACCGGGCACGGGTACCGGGCCGGTGAAAAGCAAGGGGAATGTCTTGGAATATCTAGTGAAGAAGTTTCCTCTGTCCCCATAGGAGGAGCTCTGAGGACTGTGAAGCATTATTGGTAGAAAGCTATTTGACATATACACATTTTTTTCATATGCAATCATGGATAAGTTTACATGTGTATAGTAATCTTTTGTCGGTGAATGATGTTTATATAGCCTCTTTAGCAACGCCAAAAGAATTGCCCAGCTGACTACCAAATACTTAAATACTTTATTAACAACTGCTTCCGCGTAAATGAATAATAAATGTCATAATCATTTTGCACGGAGAAAAACAGTCTGTGCCAATTTCATATAGCCTTTGGTGGAATAAAGATGACGCGCTCAAAAACCAGTAATTTTGGTCCAAACACATTAAAGCCATAGCCTCTTCTGTGTGTTTTGATTATTTAAAACTTCTTAATGACATAAATGTGCTTCCATCAGAAGCAAGTTATTTCAATGTTTTCAAAGGTACCGACTGATAACAGGAGTCTGAGACTTCCATCTCGGCGTCCGTGCGATATGACACCGTTATCCGTCGGGTGATTTCTGACTGCTCCTCGTCCCTTTTCTTGTAATAGCAGGGGCACATTGCCCTGGCAAACGCCAGTCGAAATTCCTTCGATACAAAATTGTAAAGAATGGGATTGACACTGGAGTTGGAGAAAGCGAGGATTTGGGCAATCAGGAAGATGTACTCCGTGACCTGTTTCCAGATGCAAGGCCGGTCGTCCGCCACGTCACGGTTCAGAACCGCGCGCAGGAAGAGCACGTGCATCGGCGCCCAGCACACGATAAAGAGACTGAAAACAAGAATGACGAGGATCATGAGCCTTTTCGTGGCCATCTTAGACGCCTTGTGGAATCCTCCTTTTTCATTTTCAGACAGGGTTCGATGCTCTTTCTGTATGTGGAACACGTGAATCACGATGAAGGTAGACAGAACTGCAATGATGGTAGCAGGGGTGATGAAATCTATACCAAATACGACGGTGACATATATGTAGTACAGAGACGACTCTCCAACTCGTAAACTACACGGCTTACCACCCTCTTCCGTCATTATGATCAAGAGCGGGATATTCAAAAGTAACATGACTACCCACGTGACCGCCGCTGCCTTGTACGACGTACCACGCCCTAGCATGGTTCTAAGATGTAACGGGTATTTGATGCTAAGGTATCTCAGAAGACAAATAGCCACGAGAGAATATATACTCACTCCCATGGTGACATACGTCAGATAATAAAGAGTCTTACAAGTAACGTCTCCGATGAGGATTCTGTGTTTTGTTGCGTAAAATGCCGCGTAGATTGGCAATCCGAATAGGTTAAAGAGAAGGTCGGCGACTGCCAGATTCAAGAACAAAGGATTCATCTGACGGAATTTATAGACGACGTAGATTACTCCCAAGTTACCTACAATTCCGATAAAACATATCAACAACAATATCACTGGAACGGCCACTTTTTTGTCTTCTGGTGTAATAGCGATTGGACAGTCGGTCTCGTTCGTGCCGTTGGTAAAGTTTTCCATAGTCATGGATGGGTTCTTGGCCTGCTATATTGCTGATATATATCCCTGTTGCAGATGTCTCTTACGAAATTTTTCTCTACGTTTAGTAACTGCGTGCTTCTAGTTAGTTAACGGCAATTCTCCCAAGGAGAAGCTGTTTTTTTTTGTGTGTGTCAAGTGAAAATAAATTAAAATCCTGAAGCCGTTTTGTGTCAGGGTTGTGGTTATCTGGAAAAAAATTCAGCCCGAAACTGTTTTCTATCCACGTGCTTTAAGTTACAGTCATCTTTGAACTACTGTATCCGAGAGAAAAGTTTACTCTGCAATTTGGCGTTTTTAAGTTTCAAAACAACACAGGGGTATTCTTGGACCGTCTGCTTGATATTTAACATCGACTTTTACACCTGTCAGCCTGTTTTGTGACTGTCCACGCGTCCTTTTTTATAAAGTTATAACAGCTGAACCCTAACTTTCCTCGAGCAACATGTGCCTGTGCCAATAAAGTTATTTTCCTTTAACAGAAAAAAAAACTGCAAAGTAAACGGTGATTTATGCAATCAGAGTATTTTCACACCAACACTAGGTCCACTTTATGTCCTGACTGAATTTACCACTTTGCCCGTAACGCTCGCTAAGATCTGTATATATATCCTTGTGTGTCAATGACGTGGTATCTCGTTCCTATAGCGTCACTCTCCATACATCCGAGAAGTTCCAAGATGTGAAGTTTGCGTCATTATCGTCTGAAATATTAGAAGCCAATGAACTTATTATAAGGCCGCACGAACGGTCTCTTCCGATCTGCTTAATTTTCAGGTCTCAGAACCCCATCTAGCGGCAAAAACATGACTTATTTCACTTATATCCTTCAAGGCCCCATCTTCCGTCGGAAACCGATCTGAAAGCAAGTGATTCACACAAATTAATGTAGAGATACAGTTGCATTGAACATAATCAGGTTAGGGAGACAAAGGAAACGCGTTACCTTTGTTCAACACAATCAAGCTAGAAACATCAAATAATGATTGCTATCTTATATTCATCAAAGTAAGACCCCGCTTTGTGGTTGGCTGGCATGCAGTTTGCAACTTTTACATGCGGTGTTTTAATTTTAAAGCACAACCTTGGTAACGACTATATTGACATCCGCATTGTCTGTCGATAACAAGAAAATCGATCTATCAGTTACCATCCAATGTGAACAAAGTATCAGTGGGGCCAATGCCTGATCCACCTAAACTGGCTTACCTATGGGGAGGGTAGTTATAGTTATTGGTAAATATATTTTGACCCTTGGCGACGCCTGTCGCCCTCTTCGTTTTACTACTCGATCTTCTTATGGCAACTCAAGTTTGGCAAAATGAGAATATATAAAGATATATCTCATTCTATTTGTTACCTCAGTAAAAATAATGTAGCCATAAGACACAGTCTTGAAAAAAGTGAAAAAGGCCTTTAAAACAGGCAGCTCTGTGCGTGGTATTATTATTTAAAATGGATGCAATTAATCAGGGCTCTTTTTTACAGACAGAGATCACATTGCAGATAACGCTTGCTCCAGACTGTCGTCTGCCTGTCCTCTGACGCTAATGTCACACGAGTAGCTTATTGATGGTAATACTAGCGCAATGCAAGGTTAATTATCTATCATATCTCTCGTAATAACATGGCCTTAGAGGCTTCGATTTCTCGTAAAGTCTCACAGATTGATTACTCAGAATGTTGAGGCGAGTCCGGCAAATAGCTATTAGGGAAAAATTCTGCTTGAGGAGGAGGGTTTGACGCCTTAGCCGTCATATATGATTTGTAATTAAAATAATAAAAAAAAACATCATAACATTTCGGTTTAATGATTTTAAAAAAGTGCACGTCAGCACACCTACATTATTTTTTGTAATAAAACACAACAAATTAAAATAAATCGGCAGGCGTGTCTAGTTGTACCCCTGTTTGCTTCACCTGCCAAACTGTGATTTTTCTCCTGTTTTCATTTTTTGCAACAGTTCTCAAATCGTTGCCAAACATTTTAAAATGCAATACATTTTCATAGATCGAGGGTTAGGACACCATATAAGCTTCAAAGATTTATAAATTCTCTGAAGTTGAAATCAATACTTGCAAGAAACGTATGGAGTGCACATTTGTAGGTTTATTTTGACTTTTTTAAAATATGTAAATTATGGGGTTTTTGGCTGTTATATACTTGAATGGTTTGCAGTATTAAAAAAAAGATCATTTCCCATAGAAAAAAACAGAACAGTTAAAAGCCTGTTCCCTATGGGAATATCCCTACGAAATAGGTATCAAACTTACATGAATCACATACAATTAGGTTGTTTATATGTGTCAACCGCATCAAAAACCGATCCCGATGCAAAGTGGCCGTTTAAACAGTTGTTTGAACTGCAACACTAATGTGGCTATCGCCATTAGTGCTTTTTTGTCTATCAAACCACTTTCTTTATTACATTTATTAGGATTAAATGTCTCAAACCAATTGGTTTTGGTGCAGTACAGTACAGTACACTGCACTGCACTGCACTGCACTCTCGACTCCCCACAGTCAAAATTCAAAACTACTCGACAATCGCTAAAGCAATGCTGTGAATTAAATCAATTTGAATAAAGCCAAAAATTTTGATACATCATTTCCAAGCCACTTTTTACCTCTGGGCCGCGGGCATTAACGACTATAACAGTGTGAATGCACAGACCGAGACCGTGCGGGACGAGGTCTCGTGAAATATCGATTAAAGAAAAATAGCATATGTAGGTGTCTCCGGCTTTAAATGAAATATTTAGTTCGGAAATTATGACTCCCGAGAGACACAGCGCCGTTAGAGAAAAGGGTTTTTATTCTACGTAATCACGCAGCCGCATCAGTTCTAATTATAACTTCTATGTTTTATTTGGTCCCCTGACCCGGATTCCCTTGAGCTGGATTGGGGTGAGTGATGGACTCCACTGCATCATCATCTCTAATGAAAGCCATTTTGACCTGCGGCGCCATTTCAACTTGCTTCAAATTAGCCAATAAATAATGCGCAGTGTATTTGAAACACCGTTCTGCGCAGGCACCTGCACTGACGTCACGGCTCCAAATGGTCTACACTCCACCTCTAAAATCACTATCTCAATTATTTTAAAAGAAGTGCACTTAATATTAATTCAATTATGGCGATAGTGTATGCTAACTGAGCGTTTATCTAATTGTCTATTCCTTTAAAGAAGGCTGTCTATAAAGAATTTAAAACCCAGCTGGATTCGCACGTCAGGCGTTATATAGAAGCCAGGATTCGCACGTCAGGCGTTATATAGAAGCCAGGTCTGTACGTGTCAGGTCGAGAAGATAACAGAATAATTAGACCGATCTAAATCCAGTCATTTCAGTTAGCTGGTTTAGTGATAGTATTGCCAGGCGATGTGAAAAACCTATTCACTTCCAGTATGTTAAACTGAGCGTTTTTGCACAGGATTGCTCTTCAACCACAGCTGGTTAAATCTAAAGCCAGTTTAAGTTTGGTTTTTTATCCTGAATATTTATTCATGTACATGGAAATGTGTATTTGTTAATTAAAGAACGCGCTCCCTATATTCCCACCAAGGAGAAAATTAATGTATAAATAATCAAATATATAAATGAAAGATCAATAGAAGTTCTCGGGGTACTGCCAAATGCTTCGTTGAAAATAATTTTAAGTTGTACTGTTGAAAGCATTTGGTTTGATTCAATTTAAGAGAGAGAGAGAGAGAGAGAGAGAGAGAGAGAGAGAGAGAGAGAGAGAGAGAGAGAGATTGTGCAGTGACAGGTGTGCACACAAAAATCCAAGCACCTTAAGGCCGAATGCGAAATATCTTTGAAATGCAGAAATTGGGCAGCATTGCCGCTGGCATTAACATGTTTGTTTTTTGACGTGCGGCGATATTTTCACCTCCGCCGTTCTAACAACCTGACGATTAACCTAAATGCTATTTAGGCAGCGATCCACAACATGCCTTACCGTCTCCACAGGTTAAAAAATTTGCACATTCATTAGGATGCCTATCTTTACTAGAGCACTTGTATCTAGTTTATGTTCAATGTGGAACTGCGTCCTTGTGGTGAACATGCACTGTTAAATTGCATCGCCCAAAATGTATATATATAAATGACTCACATGTAATTGCAACCTTGTAATAAATATATATATACCACAAGGTTGCAATCACACAAACACACACACACACACACACGCACATATATATATATATATATATATATATATATATATATATATATATATATATATATAGAGAGAGAGAGAGAGAGAGAGAGAGAGAGAGAGAATACACGATTGTAAAAAAGTGAGGACACATAAAAGATCATGGCCTAAATCATAACAGGCTTTATGTATAAGAACAAAAATTCGAATGAATACAAAGGACAACCGTATTTTGACAGGTCCGATTGGAGGATAATCAATGGTCTCGGTATCACAACAGTATAACTGCTTTAGGCAAGATAGAGAAGTCTTACTCAGATCCATGGGTACTCTCTATCAAAACCCACCCGACTGTTGGCGCCATTTTAGAAATTTTTGTTGGCGCCATTTTAGAAATTTTCGTTGGACTCACAGTACAGATATGTGCTCAGCTAGTGAATAGCCAGAGATATATCTGTGAATATCTACCGAAAACATTCCGTCTGTCAGCCTGGTAGAGATGATGTACAGGCTAGGATGCAGAAAATTCTTCAGGATGATTTAGACCCCATTCCCAGAGATTAGATCGATCCAAACTAGATCGACCTAACTCCCTGGGGGTTCACGCTAAATAACTGTCAGCCGAGCGGGCACGAAAGTTAGTTACCCCTTTACAGCTTGTAGTAGGCGGGACGAACATTTAAGCCGGATTATCTGACAGTAATCTAGTGAGATCGATCTAAAAGCTCTGGGAATACGCCCTTAGACAGAGAGAGACAAAAGCTAGCTATATCCAGTTTAATAAAAAAGGGGGATATATAGTGTTTGACATCTTTTAAAAGGGATCTTTTTATTTATTTATTTATTTAATTTTCGAAGGAGCGATATCCAAACGTTTAAGGAAATTAACGGTTATTTCTATAATCAGTATGTTTCAAGGTATCATCAACCAAATCATCTGTCATTTTCTATCCATATCAGTTCTAATCAAGTTTAAGCAACAGATTGAAACCAATATTTCATATATCTCTTCTGGGTCGCAGCCCAGTCACGAAATCAATCCATTAAGTATAGCTATGGAAACGTGAGCTCAAAGTTTTAAATTACCTAGTACTTAATGACGTCCTTTATATACATATTTCCAAGTTGCATTTATCAATTATCGATGATTAGAAAAGAATTGTTTTCTAAAATGCCACTGAATCACTCAAAATTAACAAGGATATCTTAATATACACTTCATATTTGCCTACAAAAATTATGTGTCAGTAAAATGTTTCAACGTGCTTACTTATTTAAGCAACCCCTATTCCATAACTGCACACGAAAATTTAATATAAACCATACTCTTAACCGTTAACTTATTTAGTAATCACCACCTTCTCATTAAGATTTACCTTTATAATATATCTTCAACGTTTACTTTAAGTACACCTTCGTGTCGTGCAAACAACTTTGCTAACATGATTCTAATTGCCATCATCTCGGAAATAAGTTTACATATTGCCAGCTAGATAGAAAAAACTTGCACGACAGTGCATTGATGGTTAATTTAAAACAAACAGAGCCAAAATAATACCGCAGACAGGGAAAGAACGCAGACAGTAGGCCTTTTCTGCAGATTTCTATTGATTAAAAACTAATATCCCAATCAGTTGGTAATCCAGGCAATTACTTGATGTCTTCACCCTTAAAAACACGCCTGATATTAAGCGCGGGTTATGAAGCAATGTCTTACAGTCTGGTGGCTAACTATAACTAATGTAGCATGTAGCGTGTGCACATATGCCAGGCCCGTAGCCAGCAATTTCAAAAGGGGGGTTCTTTTTCTGAAAAAGTGGACCTTTTCCCATAAGAACTACATGTACCTAGATCAAATTTTACCCAGAGTGGACCTTTTCCCAGCAAAAGGGGCGGTTCTTTCGAACTCCCCCGAACCCCCCTGGCTACGGGCCTGTATGCTTATCACAATCTAACTGCATTTGATATTTATATTTGCTCCCCCTTCCTCCCCCTCCCTCCCTCTCTCTCTCTCTCTCTCTCTCTCTCTCTCTCTCTGTGTGTGTGTGTGTGTGTGTGTTTACTATTTAAATGTAACTTATAATGCAACTTATGTATGTGTTATATTAATATATTGTACATTTAGCTTAAGATGATTGTAACTTCAATGTCAAGGTTAATAAATTATTAAATAATTAACAAACTTCTCTACTGCTTGAAATGAGATATACAGTTTTGATTTCATTGAAGTACTCAAATATCAAGACTCTTTGTTTTCCGTATTACTGCCAAAATTTTAATTCATAGTGAAATATTTAGTGGGAATTAGGTATATGAGCATAGATTTAGCACAAATGAGGATTGTGTTCTTTGGGTCATTTAGCAATGTCCAAATGTACAGCGACAAAACTGCAGTTAGTGGTGAACTTAAACCAGCGGCGCAGATCGATAGACGGAAACACGGGTAGATAAATAAATTGAATTACCACGGTCTGCTACATAACATACACCAACAATTCATTGTACAAACCTCTAAACCTATTAATCAAGAAACGACATCTGTAAACGCTGGCGCTCCCGTTACTTCTTTAATTAATGTTTAAGTAAATCTGCGTTGAAAGATTTCCCCAGTAGATTGTCCATTAATGTAATTGTCGGTATCGAGTAAGATATCTCCCCAAAGAAAGTTATACATGATGTTATAGTCTTCCATCATAATTGCATCGTATTCTATCAGTTTTCTTCTGAAAACGTTCACTTTTCACTTTTCAAAATGGATTAAAAGAGTACCATGAGCTTACAATATCAGGTAAAATACCACTAAACACTGTACATATTCCTATAAAAGACAAAAATCTATTAACCTTGCTTGTCTGTACATTGAGTTTATTGACCATCAATACAGCCTTTTTTACGCACACGTCATTATTACTATTTTTTTGCTGTGTAAAACCTCTCACATAAACACTTACTAAAGGGTGGTGGTGGGGTTTAAGCCCCATAAAAGCAATGCATTTCTCCATAATTTTAATCTGTGTGATGTCAACAAAATGCTCTCTCTCTCTCTCACACCCACACACACACACACACACACACCCCTACCATGCGCTCAGAAACAATGCATGGTCATTCGTACTATTCTCATGTTTGGTGCGATGCAAACTCGATTCGATGTCGTAAGTTTCATTTTGTCCAAAATTCTCATAATATTTAGAATACTTGAATTTTACATATGTGGTGATTCAACTATTTCAATGGGGTGTTTACTACTGCAGTATTGTAGATTTAGCTGAAGTTTTCTTTTAAACCAGTCTACGTACTGCAAGTCCAACAAAGAAATTAATCAGCTGCGTTCTGCACTCCTATTTCATAATGATAGGTTTTCCCGAAAACAGCACAAACTGTGACGTGAGTGGAATGGTGAAATGAATTGTAGCTGTTTTAAGAATAACCTATCATTATGAATTTGACGTATTGAATTTTTATAAACCCTTCACCCTACCCTCTGATTCCAGGGGCTTCTAAAATATTACAAAAAATTTAAGTATGTGCGATACAAAAATTTTCATATAGACTACTTGTGCACCCTATGGTCAAAGGGTACCTGCACCCAACCGTAAGATTAGACATGAATTTCGGAGGCACTCTACCGTGTCACGAGGCAGCGGGAGCACCAGTATCGGTTTTCTGCCGTATCATTGAAATGTGCGAGAAACGGGACACTTTCTGGACAGATCTGCCGAATCAACAGCGATCAATGCTCAGACGTGTCACCTGAACCCTTGGTGACACGTATCATTCAATGCCAGTGTGACCTGAATGGTAGTTCGGAACCGTTGTTCTTAGGAACCGTAGTCCGCTCCCCATTACTTTGTACGGGTGACATCCGTCCTATATACTAACCCCAGTGCTGCAACTAACCCTAACCTGTACTAATCATATGGGAGCCCGGACTTCCATTCCTAGGACTACCATTCCTGTCACACTTGTACATGTGATGCCGAAAAAAGGATTTACAGTGGTATATCAGTGATATTTTGAAAAATTTGAAGTTAAACTAAGAACACGTTTTGTAGCCTTTAATCTTTTTTGTTTTACCTATTCTCAAACGTACCTCACTTCAAAGATCACGGGACGACGGTAACTTGCTCGTCTTGCACGCTAGGCAGAGTTTACCGGTGGTTTACGGATGCTTTCTCTTTTACCTTCTGATGTGTTCGTACGTTTAAGTACTCGGTAGCACCCGGTTCCTCTGCATAACCCTCATGAAATAACCTAATGGTTGCTTGGCGTGCAACTAAAGACCAACTCGAGCGAATCATGTTCAAGCATGCTTTCTTTTTTCACGGGGAGTTAGGTTACCATTTCTCGAGAGCGCTGCGCAATGATGAGCGTGGTAAATGAAAGGTTTAGGTGAAGGGATAGGAGCGATTTCTCATTTATTTTTACTTTTCACTCTGACATAACAAAGAAACGGTGGGCTCCGGGTTTAACTTGGAAATCCGTATATATATTCTTGTCGTTTTAATGATTCCCCTTTAATAATTCAGTTTGAATCACGAAAGACCAAGATAAGACTTCAAAAGACAACTGCATTTAGGATTTAATGACTAAGGTAAACCTAAACAATAAACATATAAGCACCATTCCCATCGTTTCATACAGCGGTACATATAAAAAAAACTGATTAATACGTTACCAAAAAAGTTACCAACGGCGTGTTGCCATGACAGATCGTTAAACCCTTCTAGTTATGGTCACCCCTAATCCTTCCGACTTACGCTATCCAGGATCAAGGCACGGCGTGCGCCTTTCTTCGAAAAACGAAGGGGATACGCCAACTGTGTATGGCGTCCTTATAACTTCTTACAACTTTAATCACTCTGCTCTCACTGAAGGTTCGGTCTACATGTATCTGCAATGTCAACACGACCTTAGTAAATAGGCGAGTACAGGTGGATAACTATACTTACCAAGAGACAAAAATTAGATCTTCTGCCTTGACACACACACACACACGATAAAATGACCCCATGACACACTGTACTGGTAATCCCTGCCTCGCATGTTCTGCATAATTTACAGGCACGGGAAATGGTTAAATACACACTTCAACCACAAAACTATAGGTTGTTTCCAAGCCCCAGAAAGAGAGCTTACAGCGGTGGCTGACACGATATATTTATGCAGGTAGTGTTTTATAGTAACCATCTTTTAAGATATGCCCAACAGGGCATTGTGGGTCATTCCTATAAATAATGTTGTTTACGACCTTCCGTTTCTCGTAATATTTTACTAGTACCCTGACTACAGACGGGCTGGCGGCGCTACATGTTGTATCAACTGTTTGGTATGTCAACAGACATGTGCCATGGCATCATGCCAGCTTTGTGCCAAGAGAGGGTACTGATGTACATTGCACCCCCCCCCCCCCCAAATATTTAGCGAACGAAACAAGGCGAACAAAACAAGATAAGACACACATGTGATAGATATCGTATTCATCCTGACGGTGAACAGGTATACAAGACTAAAAGGACGGCACTGTATCTTTCTTTCTCACAATATCATCAAGTGCAGCCGTCAAATACGTATTGCAGTAAAATTGTGTCCGTATACCGTTTTAATCAATTATATAACATGAAAGATATCTTTGCCTCCTCAACATTTAGCAAAACCATGGATCCACCCGTGATTTCTTCCGTTTTTTTTGCCGCTCTTCTCAATCGCTTTCAACGGAATGACAGAGCTTCCAGCGGGTTTTACTGTAAAGGTAAACGCTACATGCGCTCGTGTCTTTACGAAGAAACACAGTTTTGAAAACTTCAAAAGTTGTATTCTATTGACGGGGGAAATCAACTACCATTGCCTTGATAATCAGGGAGTGAAACTCTTATAGTCACGGCGAATCAAGTCATACGCACCGTCAGTTTAAGAGCAATAAATACTTACCAATTGCAACCAACACCATCAAAATAGGTAATCTTTCTTTTTTCTTTGGAGGGGAGGGAACGGCAGGGTTTGGGGATAAAACCGGCCAGTGAGCGAATCTTCAAGCCGTGCGTTTATTTTAAGATTACACCGTAACACTATAGTTGTCGTCAGTCGTTGTAACAACGTAAAATCAGTCGGTTTGCTTCATTTCTTCCTGCCTTTTCCAGCAATCCAGCATGATTGATAAAGCACGAGTCACTCATTATAGCAGGTCATTATCAGCAGCCGCTGATCCGGCCAAATTATAGTTATTATTTTACATCAGTCTTCATGAAAGAAAAATATTACAGGAGACACATGCACTGAGCAGCATAGACATAGGAACATGTCAACAGCTGTATAATAGACCATCTATGAATACTACAGTTTTTTTTTTTTTGGGGGGGGGGGGGGGGCAACAAAGACGACCATCAATTCAAACCTACCTGCACTAACTCTTTAAGCCATTGGCTTAACGATCCTTCAACTCTTTTTCCACAGAAATCTGAGCTCCTTAGTAGGCTAATCCCCAAAGAGACTAAAAGTGGAGTGAGCACTATCGGCCTTACATGTGTTAATCAAATCGCGAAATATTTTTCTCACTCCCATAATATGCTCTATTCAAGAAAGTCATGGCTATGGAAAACACATTTGCTTCAATTCGTAGACTCTTGTAATGATCGTTCTCATTGATTCATCTTGAGTTACGTTATTGAAGCTGGAATGTCAATTCCCGGTACGCTTGTCTTTAATAGGAATGAGCTACTAGCATAACATAAATCAGTTGTGCAAGGATCTTTTAAGAATACAGATTTTCAATCTCCCCAGTAATCTATTAATGAAGCGATTACGTCAATGCAGAAGATTCTCCTGAAATTCATCTGTGTTTAAAGACAGAACAAGCTTTTTGTGTGTGGAAATAAAGTAAACAAAGCGTCTCAATACTGGCTAGCGTGATTTACGTTTGGTTTCAGCATATTTCTAAAATATCAAACCAGAATATGCACAAAAACGAGAAATTAAACCGCATGCATAAAAGTTCTTAGAGAGTAAAGCTTGCCTGTAGACAGCTATTTCAAAGGCGGTTCTTTTTTCTGGGTAAGTGGACCTTTTTTACAGGACTCATAAACAATAATTGCCATATGCTACCACTAGCCTTAGATTTGGGCGTACGAATGCCCAAAGTAACGACTCAAGCCACGAATTAAGTACCGCAATGTAATTTTAGTAGAAACGAACACAGCGTCAGAGCTGTTCGTGTGTCGTAACACTGTGCTCATGGAATTTTACGTTCGGGTTTTAAATTGGTGGCTCGAGTACTTAATTTGGATATTTGTGCTAAAAAACGAATTTCGAGTTTGCAAAGGCCTAATCTGTTTATAAGGCCCGTTTTGCCCCTTAGTTAAACAAGCTTGTCAAATTACACGGAACCTAAAGTAAATTATGAATAAGATGAACAAAAGCAATCCGTGCTCTCGCTCTCCATGAAAAAAAAAAAAAAACTTTCCAGTGCAACAGAATTGGCAGCATTCAGAGCCAAAGTGTGGTTCTTTGGAACCCTTCACATCTCCTGCTTACGGGCCTGTGGTTGGTCCTAAAAACGTGTTACAAGTAGAAAACATATGCTTGTAATGAGTGGAAAACAGAAAACTGACAATTATGAATAGATAAAATAAAGAAAAAAAAATGAAAAATGAATTCTATCCATTCAAAAGCTGTTTATTTTTAAATGTCTCTCAGATAATTCACAAATGCTGGTAAATCATATCACAGTTATTTGTTATTTGATATTTGACAAGAATAAGAGCCTTCGTGCTTAATTTCAATGTTCGATGTTTTTGTACACATCAATTATTATTAGGATCAAATAAACCTTAAATAACAAACCAATTTAATTTTGAATCACAAGTTGGACTTCTTTAAATTACCAGTTGGCAATAAGCTAGTAGTTAATGAAGGTCTCGCTTTCTGGTTGGTGTCATAATATCCCAAACCGAGACAACACGCACTCGATATAATTGAGTACATGATCGCGTTTCAACTTACTGCAAATGCAATAATTGCATGAAATGATCACGTGCGTCTTCTGACTTTAACAATTTTTTAATCCATTGCAAGGGTTGCATAATTTAGTGCTAAACAAACATCCTGTTAAATCAAGGATGATTATTAAATTTGTAAGACAATACTGCACATCATCTTTGGAAAAATTAATCGCCCCGTGATACGTTGGTATTTGTCGGACAGCACGAGAACCAATTTGATGGTGATTAGTTCTACTGAGTTGACTTCACATTTTTCTCTTAAGGGAGAACCCAAAACACTTCGTTTTCAGGGAAAAGTGCTCAATTGGTTCTCAGTAACATCGATCTAAGTACCGTAAATAATTAGACTAGAGGACTTAAAATAAAAAAGGTGTTTTAGGTCATAATGGCTTGAAATTTTAATGGACCCATGACCAGATAGCGAATCATTACCTTAACTGATGTATACATGTAGGAGGGTTCTGGCGTCGATATACTATTGAGATAAAAATGCTCATGGGTTTCCATTTCATCTACTGCTATCAATGCATAGTTTTACATAATAGTGTATAACACTAGGGAAATTAAAAAGCATGAATCGTAAAAAAAATCGAAGAGCTGATTTGGTGATTTTCATGATTACCTTCGTGTAAGATATAACATTGAGAAAATGGATACCATTTAATAAGAGAACAGGTTTTTGGTGTCGCTATCAAAAATCAAAAGGGCGCTTTTGTTTTCCCTTTGTTCCGAGTCTAAAACATTGATCAGACTAATGCACGCTCGCACCTGCCGCTGTGACCCCAGTAATGCATAGGAGACACAATGGGGACTCACACGGGTCGGATCTAATCCGGTTTAGATAGGTTCTGACCCGTTCCTGTACCAACCCTGTTCCGGCATCGCATACAAAATGTTTTCGCAATGCACCATAGTTTGACATACGTAACCTTGATTGCAATAGTTGGATGCAATTAGTGATAAAGCGAATAGATTTCTTGCCTACGTGCTATGTGCATCAGCCCCTCCTCTGTTCTGAAAAAGATCGAGTCGTGCATATAAATCAAAGCATCGCATATACAACAGGTTGGCAAACATTTCCTAAGACTCAGTTTCAAAGGAACCAAAAGAGCTGCGAGAAGCGCATCTTCCATCCAGTACTTTTTCTCAAACATCGAGCAGAATCATTGGGATATTAGGTTTGTGTCTTGTTCCTATTACGATTTCATCGTTCATTTTTATCCTTATAGAAGCCGTAAGTATTTTGCTCATGGCATGCATGGGTATTTTGAAATGCATCAATATGCTTATTGACATTCTAATTACACACACAACATCGCATTATTTTCATTTTAACTTGAAACATAATAGATTGCATTTAAAAAATTGGAAAAATATTATTTCCAAAGATATAACATTTAAAGTTTTTTTCAGACGGACGCCACCAAGGATGTGCCTAGGGGTGGTCGCCAACGTGCACTTTGTCCAGATACTTCATCTGCTATTATCGCTCGTCCTGCCAACAATGGTGGCCGCGGGTGAATCAGGACACTGTCCAGCGTGGTCCCCATGCCAGTGTCCTTGGGTGTACATCAACGGTAGTCTTGCACTGAGGAGTCTTTCAAGTTTACACTCGTTAAGTTTGAGTCGAAACAAGATCCGTGGCTTAAGCACCACTACATACCCACCTGTAAAACAGTTGGGGCCTGTTAAATCTTTGATACAGAAGACCCTAGTCGATACTTCACGCAACATACGAATGTCGTTGGCTAATTGCATTATGTCAGCGCTTTCAGAGGGCACAAAGGGCTTATACTTATACATTGGTCCCGGTGATCACGTGAATTGCGGGTGTGCCCTTAGAGTCTTGGGGCATATGACATTGGAACAGGCTAGAGAAAATGTAGGAATATGCGAGAAAATTCCTCCCAGAAACATTTGGATTTTTACAAGCGTCGATTGCAACGAAAGGACCGATGGTTACTCGGAAGAGTCCGGAACAGGGGTCAAAAAAGACATCTCGAAGTTAGCTTTATTGGTAGGGGGTAGCTTGCTTACCGTGGTTACTGTTGTGGGAGCCACATGCTTCTACTACTTCTGCTACAAACGCAAAGCGCATGCTCCACAAACAGCTGTTGGCGGGAGTAGAGAACAACCACGTGGATTACAAAATAGACGCGGTAGAAACAGAGCAAAGGTAGAGAGTAATGTCTACACCATAGAACCAGTCCCATAGGCATCTTGATAATGCTTTCGTCCCTGAAAAGTGAGCAACTTATGATATGATGACATGAATGAAATGAACTTTTATTTGTAGATAGTGTTTTATGTTTTGGGGAAAAAATTAATAGCTGTCACATTTGTATAAGAACTTGAATATTTCGCAGTAATTTATTCTCGAAAGCATACTTCAGACTATTATTTGTGTTTGTCAAGAACCAGTTTTTGTTCAAAATAAAGTTCTTTCTTTACTTTTTCCCAAGAATTATAAGCATTTATATAATGACCGTACCTTGGAACCTTTAAGATCGCTGCAAGAGTTTGAAAATTATTTTCACCGACACGAAAGTACTTAATAAGTGTCATGCCAAAATAGGTGAGTAAGCCAAGATAGGAACCGGGTACGTCTGGTGATAAAAAAGAGAGAAAGGCTTTAGATTTTTAGTTTGTTTAGAAATGTTTATCTAAAAACATATATCTAAATAACATAAATATAATCAAGAAACTGTTGGGTGGCATCGGAATGGTTAAGTGCAACGCTCGCAATGCATATACACGGTTGTGCATAAAGCCAGTTCCACACTGGAAAATTGTTATACCCTCAAGTCATCATATTTCTTTTTGAACGTCAAATAATTTACGGGTGTACATTTTGAAAATAATCACGAACGAGGTTAATTTCCCAGAGCAGTTATAAGTGAAAGACATATCTCAGATGTACAGATTTTGGTAAGACACATACATGCACGTGCAGGCTCACGGCCATCGGACTAGTCTGGTTTTATAAGGGTGCTTTCAGTATTAAAATATCGTGCTAGGTGCCTGTAGTTCGAACTAACAGCGCGGGGACTCTCGGAGAATGCAATCAAATTTACAGATTAACACTCCCCCTCTTGTTTTCAATGTACTCGTAAAAATATAAAATGATCGACTTTTCTGTATTTCACTCAACGCCAGAAAGAGGTGTGTTAATCTGATTTCAATTTTTCATCTAATTGAGCGAGAGTCTCCGCGGGGTTAGCCTGATATATATATATATATATATATATATATATATATATATATATATATATATATATATATATATATATATATATATATATAACATGATAGTTCCATTGTGAACACACCCATAATGTGCTTCTTAAAATTCGAACATGATCCCTTCACACTGATGGGACTTTAATGCCTGGAATCAGTTTTTCATTTATTCTATTAACCGATCATAGAGTCTACCGCTTAGTGGGACATCATCACTTTTAGAGCTTACTAAACAAATAATTACTTCTCGACCCCTCTCGCAGGCCTGTAGTGTTGCATTGCAATCGGTATCAAGGCCAAGAAGACAACAGAAGATGAGCCTTGTGTGCAAACTGTTTAAGTCCCGTGAGATTTGAAATGGTATTATCGGACCACCTGCTGTCTCGCCAGGTTTATCCCAATGACAAGTCTCCTGTCTACGAACATGTCTAGCGTGTCCCTAATCACCATAAGATGGATACACAAAAAAGGTGCTATATGAATTTTTGGTGATTGATTTGTAGTATTTGGCACCAAAAAAGGTACAAAATTCAGGGTTATAAAAAACTTAGTTCAGATTTTATCGTTGACAAAGCTAAATAATGCCTTTATTTAATGAAAATCTGTAATTAGGGGCTCATAACTCCATAACAAAAACATTTAAACCAAAATGACAGCACGAGATTAATGCCCATAAACCTATGGTCAACTCTGCCAATTTTCGTGATAAAATTTTGTTCAGGGATGAAGTTACACCCCATACCGTTTGCTATTTCAAATAGAAGGTGTTTAATTGGCGATGAAAGCTTTTGTTAGCCTATGCTTATGTAGCAACTAGAAATATAAACGCCGATAATTTATATATTTCAAGGGGACTTTATTCTTTTAAGGTTCAAAGCTAGATGCATTAGGGAATAACTAGATACAGGAAAAAACACATTTTCGATATTTGGATGATAATTAACCCTTACAGTACCCTTAACAGGTAAGTACACTATTTTATGTTGGCAAAAAACACCCGGCCTTGTGTATTTGCCTATTTATTTCTGATAAATGCAACAAGTGTAACCTGTATGTTAGACCCCATTCCCAGAGATAAGATCGATCCAACTAGATCGACCTAACTCCCTGGGGGTTCACGCTAGATAGCTGTCAGCCGAGCGGGAACGAAACTTAATTACCCCCTTACAGCTTGTAGTAGGCGGGACGGACAGTTAAGCCGGATTATCTGACAGTAATCTAGTGAGGCTCCCCACAGGGATAGATCGATCTAAAATCTATGGAAATGGGGTCTAAGTTGAACACACTATATTCTAGTTTCATCGACCGTCTTATTTATATTATGTTTTCTAATTGTAGTGCTGTCCATTTTCTAATTAGCCAAATAACTAGGGAACAGGTAGAAAAAATCGGAAACTACAGCAACTGCATTCTCTGATATCAAACAGATTTTCATAAGCAAAACAGACATTTCCGGCTCATTTAACCACGCTACAAAAGTAATGACAGTGAAAAGTGAGAGGCACGCTGGCCTGGGAATGGGCAAAACTATGAAAGGCAGAATTCACAGCCAAAATTGAGCCGCAAACTAACAAATCTGCGTATCAACTATGGCCAACCCACCTGAAAGCTTGTCGTCTAATCCCCCTGTGCAATCTATACCGTGTCTATGAGGTGCAAATGTGTCAAGCTTTCAAGTGGGTCGGCTATATCTGATCCGCGGATCTGTTAGTTCATGGAACAGCTTGTTCTGAATGGGCCCAGATGGCATTTATGTGAAATTCTCTGAAGGTACATTTACTGGGTACCTTAATGACAGTAACCAAAAACAATCTGATATGAATTCTAGAAAAAATGAAATCATGGTAATGAAAATATGCTAAATGAATAATAATAATAATAATAATAATAATAATAATAATAATAATAATAATAATAATAGTGATGATGATGATGAAAATAACGATAAACAAAGTGTACCCTGTAGGCCCTACTGAATATGGAAATACACTGAATTTGACGCCAATTCACCAGTAGACAAGACGTCGTAAAACTATATATTGTTTGTCTTCTTGTCTAGGTCTCATTAATAATCAGCTTAAATAGAAGATTTGCTTGATTTGGATAAATACTACTGGTATATCCATCAATTCATAAACTTATCCATAAAAAAGAACGTTAAGTCTGTCTCATTATCGCGTACAGCAGACGGTCGATGGCAGACCATGCTAATGCATCATCAACACACGTATAACGAGATGACATAATGCTAAAGATTTCATAAGTGTAGCAATATTTCTATGGATCTACATGTCACATGTGACATCGGTATACTGTTAGAGCTTAAAGCAAGTATAAAATGCTGCCGACTCATTTCTCCACCCATTACTTTAATCTTTGATTGTTGACAGGTATTTTGAGTCATAAAAGGAAAAACAGTGTCAAGGGTAAAATTTCTCTTTTCTGCCCCCTTTATTTTAAATCATTCTTGATGAATGGTAGCACGCCATTTAGCGATCAAGAACAATCTGCTACTGATGAACTCATTTACTGCAACCTGGAAACTGAGCTCTTTTTTAATAACTGATGCCTTGCTTTACCGTTTTAAATGTTCGTTTGACATTCTGATTTAAAACAAAAGGATGAACTTTGATGAAATTTTCAGAATAGGTCAGAAAGGGGCCAACTTAAAGGTGATTGGATTTTGGAGATAGTCCATTGATTAATTAATGGCTGAACATTATTGTATTGTGTTAGGGGAGGTCTCCCCTCTCTGGTTGCTTTGCTAGTTTGCGTTTGCTTTACCCTTGATATGAAGATTTCCAAACCTCTGGCAACACATCTCTCTACCAGCGACTCCCTGCACGATCTAATATATAATGTTTACTCAAACAAATGATCCAATTTGGACGTTTTAGACAGTAAACTTCAAAGCAAGTAATGCATATTAATAGCTCGAGTAAACACATCTTCAGTATCATTTAAGGCATATTGGTAGAATCACTGACTTCTAAAATGTAGCTTGATCACGACTTTCCCTTTATGTCTAACTCAATTATTTATGAATTAAAGCACAGTTGTGGCCTGCTGTAATATGAAGCAATTAAGAAATCTTTGATCGAGAAATTAAAAGTAAATCAGATATGATATTTGCCAGGTAAAGTGGACAGATTCTTAGTGCAGAAAAATGGAGGAGTTTTGTGAGATGGTTCTACAGGAGGCACGCGCGATGTCCCCAATGAGCGTATCATGATACCTGCACATCACTCCATGGCGTGTAAATGAATTAATGCACCAAGCAATTCATCTAGTGAATACTTTACGTCCTCGTTGACACGTTTCAACAGTTTAAACGTAGTACAATACTCTATGTAACACATTAAAAGTCCATTTCCTTAAAGGGATAATAACTCTTTGTATGAGATCTATATTTCACAATAAAAACATTGTGAACATCTCATAGAACTATACTATATTCTGATATCTAAGCTCGCCTTCAGACCACTTAAGAGATTTAAACAAAAAACCAAACTTTTTAGAAAAAAAAAAAACAGGGACTAACTTTGAATGTAAAAATGGATTCATCAACCATTGGTAAGTATGGGAAAATTGTTGTTTACTCCAGGAAAATTCATTTTTTGGTCAAAACGAAGAGTTATTATCCCTTTAAGGGGGATTTTTTAAAATATTCAACAATGACGCAATTTTTCCAAGTTTATTTATGCATAGCATTATATATGCAAATATATTATGTTATACAAAAGGTGATACGTGAACAGTTACAGATTCAGAGTAAGTACGTGAAACAGGGGCAGATCCAGGATGCTCATTTTCGTTTTGGGGAATACTCCCAAACTCATTTGCCTTTTCTCAAAATAAGAGTAAAAATACACACTGAGACCAACTGACACACCAAAAATGCCTAAATTTGCGTACATTTCATTCATCCTTCTTAAATTCCTGGGTCCACCAGTTTGACAGATACATGCACGTGAAGTGAGAATAAGAAGAGGTTTACATATTATACATAATCTAGTGCAGCAGATTCCAACATACATATCAGTAGAGAGATATTGCGGGGGGCAGAAACACCATATTGGTTTACCTGTCAATGTAAGTGTACAGTGTGTGTCACTGATATGGCGAACAGTCAACGACTTGAGGTGAGTTCTTTAATTTTCTCTTTTTTCGTTTTGTTTGGGGGAGGGGGGTAGGTATGGCCTTTGTCTAAAGTGGGGGAGGGTAATTAGTTTACATTTGTTTCATCAATAAATTAGTTAAAATATCACATTTCCGTTGTAGCTGTGTACTAGTACATTAATATAGCTATTCATAAGAAATTTGATAATTTAATAACAACTAAATGCAGAATAAATAATGTCTAATATATTTGTCCCACTCTTGGTTTCATAGGTCTCTAGGGACTCTCCACGATTATCAGCATGCTTCTTGTGTTTCTGATGTATTACGTGTATGCTGGAAATGGCAAAAGCACACCATTATTAGCGTGCTAACACAGACTTAGGACACTCAAGGTAATTCTTTTTTGCTCTTGAATTCTGAAAATACATATTACAAAGAAATAACAAGAACATAATACTGTATAGATGCAAAAGCACAACAAATTAATACACAAGTGTTGGACATTTTTAGCATGAAACTTACTATGGAATACCGGGTAGTAAATAATGTAGAAAAAATTGAGAAAATGATAAAAAAAACAGTATATGTATTTTTGATACCAATGATGCCCAATAAAAGCCTCTTTTTTCATTAATTTGAAACAGTGTAAGTAACCACACTTCAAGAGTGAATTTTTTTGAGTCTTATCATAATCTTAAATTTCAACATTTGAAATAACTAATCAATAATTACACTTGAATCTTCTGAATATGGCATAGTTCACTAACATAAGGCTAATCAACCCTTATACTTGTTTTGATCTGATAAGATATTTTCCCCTTAACCTTCTATCTGAATACAATATCATTTATTGAGTAGTAACAATTCAAACAATAACAAATGTGTGCATCATATAATGGTTGGCAAAAGTTGAATATTAAACAAAAATGTAGGACTACAGCAGCATAATAATCCTATTTCTGTATTTCTATTATGCACATTTTGCCAATCACAATTTTGTAGCCCGTCTGGATTTCAGTCTTTTTATTATGCACCATTTTTCCATCACACTAACACACTCCTCAACTAAATTTAATGCTCAATTTGAGTTTTGAAGCCTGCACCCACTTGTCACATGTTATAACAGAAAATCTAGCATTGCATGGATAAGGACAAGATTTTTGGACTGTTCCCTTGGAATTCATAAGACATTCATTGGTATAGGAGAAAAAACTACACAATGAAGAATTCAACCCAACTTCTAATTTGATCAGTTGGAGAGCATTTTTGCTTGTATAGTATCAAACTTTTTCATATCTTACGATATATCCACCTAAAGAAACACACTTAAAATACAAAATAAACAGGAAAAATATTTTTTGTCCTTAAATCATGGCAAACAATTCTTTTATAATAGCTTAGAAAATAACAATTCCAAAGAAATAAGATTATCACAGTCTTGTGTCTTCATCTTCATCAGCATTACCAGCATCATCTTTATCATTCTGTTTTTCATCATCTATAAAGAAAATAGTAGCTTTTTTACTTTTTTCCTTTTCATCTACTTTTGGATCAGTCTTTTCTATGTCAATAGTCTCAAATTCCTTTGCTCCTGCAGCAAAACCATTCTGATCAAGAGAACGTGACCTAGACCTAGATCGCCGGTCATCAATGTCCAGTGAAGATGACCTTGAGCGCGACCTTTCTCCAGCAAATCTAACATGCAAGTCTTCTTTTGAACCCACTGAATTGCTCCCTTCCTCGTCCTCCACTTCCTGAAGAGTACTGGGTATGGCAAGACGTGCTGTATGCTGGCTTCCTCCCCTCCTTGGTGAAAAACCATTCCTGAGCTCCTTCTCTGGAACAGTGCTGGAACGATGGCGAGTACCAGTTTCATGGGAGTCCATGTTCAATGTGTCATTGGAAGGTCGCCTAAATCCTCCATTTGGCAAGTCTATATTCCCCATCGTACCCGAGCGAGCACGGTAACGCCCCCTAATGGCCTCAATGGCCTTTCTGTGCTGCGTTGCTGGGGAGTCTCTGGGTGAGGTGTCAGCACTGGTTGGTGAGACAAGGCCGCCTCCGAAAGCCAGGCTCATGCTTCGATTACAGCGCTGAACTCTTTGCTGTTTGCTGTGTAGTTGGTGGAGTAAATCGGAGCTTTCTACACGAACCATGTTTTTGTTACTTTTTTGGTGGATCTGGTCAAAGGATAAATATGTCAAAATTACTCATTCATCAATAGTTAAAAATTAACATGAATGACTACATCAGACTGAAGTCTCTTATTTAAAATTATCCTGAACAGAAAAAATTAAATAAAGGGATTCCAACAGGATTTGTGACACATAAAACTGCCACTCACTTTCTGAGCAGGATTTTTCATAAAAATCTTATGCAAGTCATGGACTGTAGGGGGCAGTGGTGGAGGTTCTGCTGTTGGTAATGGCCCCAGTGGCGTCGTGGGGACTGCAGCGTTGCTCCCGCGCCTTCCAGTCAGAGCAGTGCTGAAGCGGCGTCTCATTTGCGAGAGGAGAGGGCTGAGTGGGGGTCTGTTGCTGGTTGGCATGCTAGATCGCCTAGGATAATCATATTGCCCAAATTCTGAAAATAAAAAAAAGATTTGATATGGCAGAATGATATTACTATAAAAATTGATTTATTTTAAATATATATATTATTATCAGATTCATGACCTTAAGTTACTTGCAAAAGACAATTATTTTGGCTTGTACTCTACACTCCATTCACAACTTTTCTTATCAAGGTTAAGAACTTAAAATATTTTATTGAATATATTTTATCAATTGCTTTCTCTTGTAGTAAGGAAAATATCACGATGTGACTTTCAAAAATCTGCAGACAGCATCCAATTCAAACGCAATACGATGGTCAATATTCCACATGCTTTGCTAATGGTCAATTCACGTTTTGTTGATTGTCTCAGGAGAAACAAAAGTTAATAGCATGTAGCCTTTGAACTGGTCAATTATTTTCTCCCATATACACTGCATGGTTCACATTGTATGCCTTTATTGAAAAAAAAATGGCATGCACACACTCACTTTCTCTGTCCAGGTGGTTGGCCACTAGGTCAGGCGTTTCCACCATTGTCTCTAAGTCTTCATCACTGGGAGGAGAAGGAAAATTATGAAAATATTGTGACATTTTAAAAGTTTTTTCTTATACTAAACGTACATGTACTTACATGCAGTTTTATCTCAGGATCATCTTACACATGAACTGAAAATCAAAATGGTGAATTCTGGATGCAAGTTATGTCAGTTACTCTGTTTAAAAGGTGGTGAAAATGTACAATGGTCCTCCTAACTGGCACAAGATCCCAAAGACCTTTTTTTTTTTTTGAAACCCTGGAAATTTCTGCTGATTAAAATAGAGGTTAAATATATACATATATAACTGGAATGGTGGGTTTCACACTCACCAAAGTCTTGTATTATAAGCAGTAGTTACTTAAACATAATAAACTTGTAGATAAGGACTTGCTTATAAGAAAATAAAACATAGCAGTTTTGGTCAATTTTTGTCAACAAATGTCCCACGTTTTAATAAATAAATGTTTTTAGAATGGTTTCAAAAGGCACAAATTTATCTTCATTAGACATGTTCTTAACTTTTTTTTAGCAAGCCATGTACAATCAATAAATAGTATCAAGAATAATACACCTGAATCTATTGTTTGTTTTTTATCAATGAATAAATACAACAAATAACAAAGCATCAGTGTTTACATAAATTTATACCTACTGCAAAAACACTGATCACACACCACACAGCATAACAAAACAGGAATTAAAAAACACACACAAATTAAATTATAAATAATAACAGTGACACATATATAAATGAAATAACAAAAATGGAAACTAGATAAAACAGGTCAATACACACAATTTAATAAACAGAGCTGGGGATAGGGAAACTTTGAAGGGTGTTTAAATTTTCAACAAATAGTGCAAACACAGAAAAATGTTGGACCTGAATACAATATATGAAAACACATATTTTTATATCCAATTGTTAAAAGAAAAAGTGCCCCTATATATAAAGGATTTTAACATGAAAAACAATATTGGCCACAAGCAATAATAATTAAATTTTTCAGACATTTTCAAACATGTTTAGTTTCCTGTACACTTCTAAACTCAGTAATATCTTTTAATACATGCTTTCAAAACCCCTTCCCTTCACTAAGTTTAAATTAGACAGAAAGTTTTATTGAACGTAACTCTTGCATATAATGTAAATAACTTTTTTAGCAAGGGTTTAATCTGTTTTATCTTTGGGATATCAAAACACACTTGTATCTACATAGGACAGGAGCATTTAAGACCACAAAACCCCATGTTTCCTCCCTTAAACTGACCATATACTGTGTAATTATTTAGGCTAAAGGGGGAGAACCAAAGGCCCCATTTGCATCGATTGTTAAATAAAGTTAAGTGGAGTTAACCAAGTCCTGCTATTAAACATGATATATTATTTCTACATTAACAACTTAAAGAGTAAGTAACTAATACTTTGACAGCATTATCATGATGAACCACACTAATTTTTCATTCCACTTATGCTGATTCAAACCAATCACTAAATATAGTCCTCAACATCATTTTTTTTTATTTGGAAATACCAGCTCTATGTAACCAATGTAGCAAACAAATTTTATTTTATTCAAGCTGAAAAAAAATACTCACAAGGCCTTAAACACATTTACAATGTCTAATACAAAGCCATGACAAAACATGTTGCAGCCAGAAATAAATATCAAGTCCTTGTCATCTCAAAAGATTTACGTAAGCCACTGTAAAGCAAGGTGAAAGCAATAATATAATAAGACAAACTGAATGACTTTTAAAGACAACCACAGTTTTCATGCCATGTTTCACCTCTCTGATGACAATCGAGGTAACGGTCTATAGGTGGCAGTAGCAGTCTTAGGCGACTGAGGGACTGCCCTATAGATGGAGCCACCAGAACGTTTCAAAGGAAAAGATGATGAACGTAAGGGAAAGTCAACTTCATCTCTGGAACGGAAAATTGTTCATGCACTAAGTAATTATCACGTCCTCTTTGTCCAAGACTGCATTATAAATACTTAAAGGCTTTACTTGGGAAGATATAAAGATCAACTTAGACAGTTTCCTTCCCTCTTAATTTGTTAATTGGCGATGGGAGACTGGATTAATATTTTATTCTATACTATCTTCAATTTTATAAATTGCACGTGACAATAAAGAAAATATCTGAAGAAAAATGAGTTACTTTTAATTACAGAAGTAATCATAAAAGAAGTCTTGTCTGCCACAATCATTATAATGATAAAGAAATGACAAATATAACAATACACCAAGACAAATCCTGCTTGTAGGAAAAACCAAAATAATTCATAAGACAAGGGTAATTTGTCAATTTAATAATTTTCTTACTGAAGTTTCCTCCATGTATTATAAGTTATCAAAACATTATACTGTCTGGAAAGCAGACCTTTTTCACAACATACCCAAAGGGGAGCATCTTCTGATGCTGAAAGTACTAAGTATCATGGAACTACAAAAAAGGCAAATTTGCTGCATGTTGCCATCCCCAAAGGGCATCATTTAATGTATACAGACCTAAGTGAGTGTACACATAAAAAGTCATTGGCCACCCAAATGTTCTTAAATTGGGGTACAGTAAGATAGAAGTATTCAACAATGTGTACTCATTATAAACTGAGCACATTGCTGCACATTACTCTTATCCACCTGTTGTCTTCTCTTAGACTACCAGTGGCATCACTCCTCAGATGATTTGCACACAAAGTATCTACCAGTGATACCATGTCATTTACTGCAATACTAATCACACCTATCGCAATGGAAAACATGATCACACCTATCGCAATGGAAGACAGCCACACTGTCATTCAGTGTATCTGAATATTTTTCAATAAAGCTACATGTATGTCAGTGGTCATATATAAATTATACATACACATGAAGCTAACTGCAACCTATGAAGACATTGGATTCTCTAAAGGTGCTTTTCAATGTGAACAAAATGATTAAAATAATTTGTGCATAAAATATCCTTCTTTTTTAGATATCACACAAACTATTTGTGTAAGTACCAGTACCTGTCACTTGACAAATGGTCATCAAACGGGGGATGCAATGTACTCCTCCTGGAAGGCAAATTCTTTTGTTTATATTCAATATTATCTTGAAAGACCTCATGGTTCCAAAATTTAATAAGGAAAAATATTATGATGTCTGACAAGCATATACTGCACTTAATTTATTTTTAAATATTTTTATTACTGAGGAAAATATTTCTTTTTATTGATCTACTGATTTTAGGTTGTATGTGTACCCTCTGAGTAATTTCAAGGAAAACTATGATAAAATGGGATTTTTTTCTCTTCATCAAAAGATATACATTTAGACCCCATTCCCACAGATTTTAGATCGATCTGTCCCTGTGGGGAGTCTCACTAGATTACTATCAGCTTAGCTGGCTTAAGCGTCTGTCCCGCCTACAAAAAGCTGCAAGGGGGTAATTAACTATGGTGCGCGCTTGGCTGACTGCAATTTAGCGTGAACCCCCAGGGAGTTAGGTCGATCTAATTCTAAATCTCTGGATCATCTAAATGTCTGGGAATCCACCCTTAGACTGGCCTTTCACAGCCAGAGCTGATTGTTCTCATGATACCAATACAATTACCTTCTAAAGCAGGACATGTCCACACTGCCAGGCATCATGGAGGCTCTCCTGTAAATCAAACCAACAATAAGATTTTCCTGAATATAAGTAAGCACTTAGGCCACATTCAGAACAGTGGACTTACTAGTCCGTGGGTCAAATATGGTGACCCACTAAAAAGCTAGCCTTCTAATCCGCTAATAGACACTGAATAGATTCCCCATGGGTAAGTATTCAAGTGGGTCAGCCATATTTGATCCCCTGACTTATTAGTCCACTGTTCTGCATTTGACCTCACACTAACACACAGCTGATCAGATATCAATATTATAGAGTATAAACCAGTCTTTGGCCATGAATTAGAGGGGGTTTACCAAACTCATTAAAAAACCACAATCCCCAGGAGTATAAGTTTTGAGTGAGATGAAATTCATTGAAAGCAGGCAGTTGTAAAGTGATCAAGAGTCTGCTTTCTTAGTTAAAGAATAGTTTTGGTTGAATCCCATTCTAGTGTCAGGGCCATAAATATAACACACACACACACACACACACACACACACACACACACAAAGTAGCACAAAACATTATCCAATAGGTAACTTCACAGTAGATAATCCAAACAATCAGTATGAAAGTCTGCCAAATAACAGTAAGGTCAATTTGACCATTTTGTCACAATATGTCTCACAAGCCATAATTAAAAGTACAATACAATCCCACTTTCATTTTTTCTCATATAAGTTTTAACATGTACCGTAATTATTCTACACACTTATTCTATGCCATCAAAAACAGAATCACTTACAACTTCCATAATCATAATATATAAAGCTGACTATAAATGTTAGCTCATATTTTATACAAAAATTACTGCTTAAAAGAGACATTGTACTGAGTACAAGATGATATATGCTTTAGGTAAAGTAAGCTTTAGGGGAAGTATATATCCTATTAACCAAGCTGCCAAAGAACCACAGAAGGATACATTTATAGAGCTTATGATCACACAAACCACACGCACAAACACATAGGGGCAGATCTTCTGGTAGACTGACAAGCTTTTCATATATGATTAAGACATTAAATCACATGTTAAAAAAATTAAAATTCTTCATTCAAAAAATTACAACTGTCTTTGAAACCAGAAGACCACCTTTCAGTAAATCTGCCCCAGATGTGTCACAGTGTGTGACATGTGCACCTATGTGTGTGTGTGTGTATGTGTGCGTGCACGTGCTTCTTGCCTCAGTTCTATGATCTCGTTTTCAATCTTCTCCTTGAAGTCTTCATCCAGGTCGTCATCATTCTCCAAAACCTCCTCACTGTTAAATGAAGCAACACACTGAAAATGGCCCTTTTCACAACCAACTAACATGTCAACTGAGAAAATCACCAATTTAACACTGAAGTCACCAGATGTACATGTGCTCATATAACTACAAGTCCAATGTTAAATGAGCTGGTGGTCTATATGGATATAATTTTGGATTATAAGAAAAAAGAAGGAAATGACACAAAAAAAAACATTTAAATCTATGAAAATTTAAAGAAAAGTCTCGGTCTGGTAACTTCATTGACAAGTGGTCACATTTTCCCGATCTCTGTTGGACCAGTTGTGAAAATAAGACTGTGAAAGCACATACCATAGATGCAAATTAAAGCAGAGGTTTGAATCATATTCATTAAACCATTAATACATGTATTTCCCAACAGGGTGATTGAAGCAATTAATGTTTTTGCACAGGATTTATTATAATTATTCTAACAATGTAGCACAGAG
Source organism: Lingula anatina (assembly GCF_051362555.1). Lineage (NCBI taxonomy): Eukaryota > Metazoa > Brachiopoda > Lingulata > Lingulida > Lingulidae > Lingula > Lingula anatina. The sequence continues at coordinate 25,495,132 of NC_141770.1, read as the reverse complement.
GTGTCTACACTTAAAGGTACATTATACTGAAAGCAAAAAAGAAATGAGTAAATTGAATATACCAGGGTATGCAGTATATTTGGCTATGCAAAAGCACTCGATCTACATGTACCTATTGCATACTACCCAATTTTTGCTAGTTTCAGATGTAGCAATCATATGTAAACTGTTGAATGTAAAAGCTGATTATATGAAAGATTTGAATTGAATCCAAGCTTTTAAGGGCCGCTCTTAAAGATGATTATAAATCAGAATGCGTATATAATGATGAGAAGTACATCAAATCTGCCACAAAGTCAGTCTTACAGTTTCTGCAGTTCCTCTTCCACAGCCATTCTTGCTGCTACTGTTCCTTCAATACTTTCAAAGTGCTGTCTGCAATAAAGCATGAAAGCTGTTATTATAATAGTTTAGCCACTTACCAAGATGGACAGAAAACAATCTTCAATGTTTAATTATTTTTATTGTTATCACGTGAAAAATTAACCCTTAAAAGGTGCATTCATACTAGGACTAACTAAACCTGAAATAAACTAACTGACACCCAGAAACAAGTTGCACCATGATGCTTACAATCAACAAGGGATTTTGTAATCCAAGGCACAACTGAGTCCCAATGTAATCTGTTTGGTAGCAGCAAGCAGCCTATATTTAATGGTGCATAATCAGAGACTGACACCAATTCATATATACATAATTTCCTTCTCTCTCTCTTCTATCTTGTCGAAACAAGATCCGGGCGGGCCCTGTATCTCGAAAGCATCGTGTATTGCAAATCGCTATATCAAATAGAGGCTACAATGTATTATTTTGGACGAGTATGGGTACGTTATGGAAACGAGATGCTTGCGCACGGTCGCAATGCGCGATGCTTTCGAGATACGGGGCCCTGATGTAGTATGTGGTGTTTTTTACATAAACAGAAAGACCCTCAGGCTGATGGTCTCAGTTTTGAAAAACTATGATACTATTTCCTTGTGTGAATGTCGTCTTTGCTGTGCAAATACTGAAACACATTTTCATCAATTATGTTCAAATCTGAAACTTACTTTAAAGCAATTTTCTGGTAAAGTTCCATGATCTGTTCATCACTGGTGTGAGGAACCCTCTGTAGCCAGTGCTTGAAGTATTTGTTGTCTATGTAGTTGATTTTTTCCTGTGAAGAAAATTATACTCCATGTCACAAAAGCTGTTATTGAAAATTGATGGAATAATAGCTGAAATACAAATACTGCAAACTATATGACAAGCAACTTACTGATGAAATTCAATGGAGACACGTTTTAATTACTCCTTTCAGTTACATGTCCTCACCCTCAACCAGTTTTCTCCGTGAGTTCCAACTATTTCCTCAATACCAGCCAAAACATGGTCTGTGACCTAAAAATTATTACAGTTAAAAATCAATGTAAAAAGTTTAACAAACTACTAACACTTATTTGAGTGAAATAAAACATGGGAAAAATCTTTCCATAAACACATTTTATCTTTCAGCATAATACTAATCAATACAATATTTAATGTATTTGTCAAATAGGCAGTTAACCACATATTCTGTCAGGTTTGCAGATTGTTTTTTCCAGTGATTTGGAAAAATAATTATACAGCCAGGTTAAATGACTCAAGTAGTTTTGCAAGCAAGTTTGATATGCCAGATGTAGTTTGCAATGCAATGCAGTTCTATGTACATGTATATGACATGATAAAATTATTGTAATCTTACATGTATACTTATTTCTTCATGAAGAGTCTTTGCCTCATCACTTTGTCTTGTTATTCGTAGGAGATTGACAAGTGGCTTGATAGTAATGCCCTGTTAGAAACGGAAGGATTTACAGTAAGATCAAGCACCTATTTCCTTAATAATAATAATAATAATAATAATAAATTTACATGTAAGAAATAATATCAAAATGTACAGACCAAAAGTGGATTCAATAACGAATAATCATGTTCAGTTTTTTAGACATGTGAAATATGAAACTTAATAAAAAATGGGAGTGAACTAACACATCCAGCATAAAATCACTGTCACAGTTAACACATTCACGAAAACACAACAGAATTATAATCAGTGCCTAAGACCTGTTATCAGATTAAGGAAATTTTGTAGCAGCTGCTTTATTTATATTTAAGAATACAGGGTCAACAAAAATAAAAACTCTTTATTCTACTTTTGTTTTCTTCGATTTTTCCTTTGTTGTTCACTTTAAATAACAATGAATCTATTCTTGTTCTTAATGGGGCTCAAGAACAAATATTCACTCCATCTTTACCTGTATTACAACTGTGAAAATAATCACAGCCAAGGTAGCAGTTACAAACATGTTCCTAGTTTGTGGCAGACTACTTTCTTCCAACATGGCCACCAGAGAAAAGCAGACGGCTCCTCTCAGTCCCCCATAAGCCTGAAAAAAAAAAAAAACAAAAAAAAAAAACATATATTATTACTTGGTTAGTAAAGGGATGTCATCAATGAGAATGTCTTAGAGAAGTATATGCCAAAAGACATCTACATGTATGTCATACTGCTGGAGGATAGCACATAATATTACAATTACAAAACATGCAATTTTAAAATCAACACTGTTGCTAAAAATAAGCATTAACATTGCTTTTCATTTTGTCACTTGATGTCATTATTTATTGAACACCTACTTTACATGGTGTACTGCTGACTAGCCTTAATGGCCAATTATATTGTACTGCAACGGCTAGATACCAGATGCTTACCATTATAAATTGTTCCTCCAGAGTTATGACACGGAGTCTGTTGCAACGGTTGGCAATAAAGCTCAGAAAGTATACCACTGTAAAATATAGGTAACATCAGAGCTTATTTCTTATTTTGTAATTGCTTTATACCAGTCTGAAATTTAAAGTATCCTTACAACAAGTGTATAATATATTAATTATACTACCGGTACAGACGTTCAAAACTTACATCAGAATTTTTACCAAAAAAAAAAAAAATTACAACTAAGTAAAAATAAATAAATACACATCAATAACATTTCTCACATAAATAAAGTATTTAATTAAACAAAAACAAACCAAAATTTCAAATGTTAAATACTTAAATGGAAACCACCTACCAATAAACCTGAATATCAGGCAGAGGACTATGACCCAGAGTGTAAACCCCGTGTGCCAGTAGTGGTTAGACATCACCAGGGTGATCCCCAGTAGCATGAAGATGACACAGTCACTTGTCGTGCTGAAATGATTAAGTACAAATCAATAGATTAATCACTCTCTATTTTAAAAATGTTATTCAATACTGTAAACACTGAATGTATAACTGAGTATATTTGTCTGTACCAAAGCTGAAATTGCTCACTGTTACAGTAACTGATACACTGTATGCAGAAGTTCTTGGTAGCATGTAAGTTCTGTAAAAAGATGTTTTTCATTTTCACTTGAAATACACGCAACTATCAAGTAAATACATCTTCAAACTCAAGTGAAGTCAACTTATCTTAGTCATATCCATCTGTTGGCAGTTAACTGTAATTATTATAATTTTCAAACGACACATTTTCTAATATAGATCTTTTCTCTCTTCAGATACAGGTCAAAATTTACTTTCTGACAAGAGGGTGATTGGTTCTTAAAATCTATTGAATCAACATTTCTACTAATGAATTGTGTAACTACACTATATGATGGGTTCACCACAGGTACTGGTAACAAACCTAAGTACTCTGACATTTCACGCATCATTAGTATTGCTGAGAGAAGATGTGTTGTTAAAATGAAATCCGGTGCTGAGCTCATGGTATACGTAATCAGAAACCTGTTTCATGAAAGAACTCAATTGAGCCCAAAAATTGGTCTTGGCTTTTAGACAATTATAGTCCAACTTAACCCAAAATAGATCAGAAATAGTTTTATGAAATGAATTAATACTGTTTAATAGTACATCTCAAAAGGAAAGATATTTATTTTAATTAGTAATGTTTCTGACCAATACTTATTTTATATAAGAAGATGGATGGATTTATGTTGAACTGAAAGTTTAGACCTAGATTTGGGCTAAAGTTGCCCTGCTAAGACGGATCTTACTAAATCGGGCTGCCTTTACTTGTCAATAAAAGGCAGTTAAAAAAAATTCTCATGTGTAATTCAAAATTTAGCTTTAATCACTGATCATCCGATCTAAACTAACAAGAAGAGACAGACCGCCCGTCTACAAGACTTCATTGTCACTTTATTCACCAGACAGTATATAATGCAGCTTTTTAAATCTTCAAGATAAGATTTGAAAAGAAACTAAAAACAGCATAGATTCAAGTCACATCCAATTAATAAAGATTTTTTTTTTGCAATACCTGTCATTCTTGGTTGAACAACAGCACTTTGATAATTTGACAATTTACATAAATGGAAGCACTGGGGACCACATACATAAAAGCATTTTGCTGTAATCTAATTTCCTTCAACAGTAACGTAATAATATGTGATCTACGATTTCCATTACAATACCACCCTATATCCTAAATACTTCCTGACTGTCAAAAATAATGTACTGTATCCATTAAAACATCATATAAAATGTCCACTTTCTGATACCATGAGATTTTGTACATCCATGCAGTAACAAAGACAATGCTACAGGAAAGTGAAGTGACATACTTTACAGGCATCATATGGATCATGAAAATGGATCTGACATTTTTTAGCTGATGGCATCCAAAAATCTATGAGTATGACATAATATCTAACCTTATTTTTTATATATAAGAGCCAAACTTAATATATGGTAACTAATGGTTTAATTGTGACAATTTTTTAGATCATTCCCTGTTATCTTCTGAATCGTCACTAAATTTCAAATGCTATTGTGAGAATCCAGCATAATCTTTTTTTTCTGACAGGCTACAAGTGATTTTTCTAGGAATAATTTGGTTGTGCTTATTGTCCCAACTAATCATTGCAAAATCACTTCTCAGAGGGAAACAAGAAAAACCTTTTATGAGGCAGAAAATGAAGACATTGCACACTTCATGGTTTGCCATAAGCATGCACAAACAACACACACAATGTAGGAGCTGAGATGAACCTACAAAATTCAGCCCATTCTGCTTGAAATGATCCAATGATCCAGGGGCTATGTCGATGTCAGGCCCGTGGCCAGGGGGGGGGGGGGGGGGTTCGGGGGGTTAGAAAAAACCACCCCTTTTGCTGGGAAAAGGTCCACTCTGGGTAAAATTTGATCTAGGTACATGATGTTTTTATGGAAAAAGGTCCACTTTTTCAGAAAACGAACCCCCCTTTTGAAATTGCTGGCCACGGGCCTGCATGTCCATGGTTACTAGCACAGTAACATTTGCTAAATATCACTTACTTCTTTGAAATAATGATTCATCAAAAGAAACCTGCAACAGGAATCCGATAGCTAACCAAAGATATTTGGTAGGGTTTCTGAATATGCTTTTAGATACTTGCAGATTTCCATTCTAATTCAGTGCACTGTGTGATAAATTATAGAGACCCATAATGGGCTGAAGTGGGGCACTTACCTCAAGACTTTACTGAAGTATTTCACAGTGGTATAAGACTTGTGGGATATGTTCTGGAATGCATACTGAGCTTGTACAAGACCGCAGCCTATGATGCTGAAAGAACAAAATCAATTAATAAAATGAACATAGACATGTATTGGAATAAACTGTAGGTTATTACAGTATGCATGCAAGTAAAAGTGTAATGAACAGCAATAGAAAAATGGAAAATTGTACACTGTCTGATTGACTATTCAAAACTAACGATTCATTGAAATGACAACAAGAAATGCAACAAAATTTAAAAAATCAAACCTTCAACTACTCGATTTCTTTTTTTTTGGAGGGGGGGTGTCTTCCTTAAAAGAGCACATCGGATTCAAAAATGATCAATTTTTAAAAAAATGCAACTGTTCTTTCTGTCAGGATATACAATCAATACTTTACTTAAGGTAAAATAATGTGTAATTCATTAAGTAACCTGGTATTTGTGCATGCTATTTCAAAAGGATAACAACATACAAGCCAAATCTTAATTATCTGCACAACTGTTGCACAGTCAGGATAAATGTATTCATTACTTAAATGAAATTAAATAATATGCAATCCCAATTATATGTACAGACTATTTCAAAGGGATGGGATGGGCATAACAAGAGAAATAATTAAAAGCATTAACTTTTAATAAGTTAACAAAATCAGTACCTTATAATCCCTGAGAAATGAAACAACTCAGCAGTCAGATAGGACAAGTATGCCAGTGTGAAGACTGTCATTGGTTCCATAACTAAAATAATCAGAAAAATTAATAAAAACAACAACAACAACAAGATAATGATATTTCTACTATGCCAATGTACAATTCGCATAGTGGCACAGTAGTCCAACATAAGATTTAATGCAGGTACAGTATCAGCAAGATTAAAGCAAATGCTAAATGTAAACTGGTGCTTACATGTTGCTAAAAAAAAGAGTTGGATTTCACTGCAATAACATATATCAAATACCATCTTACCCCGCACATGCTCTGTGAACTTGGTTCCAAAGGCTGTTAAAATTCCAAGCACGACTCCAATGGCAAGACCTCCTAAACTTACAGTAAAGAACGCTGCAACTGCCAGGAAGATCTGCAATGGCATGGATGAATTAAATCAGTGTAGATTTTAAATTATTATCATATATCATTAGCAGGGTGCACTCAACCAGGTTCAATCTTTGAAAAAAAAAGGAAAGCTAGGATAAATAATTTTTAATAATATCTGAATTCCCCTTGGATGAGCAGATAGATAACAGATCGTAAGATCATAGAATTCAGGGCAACTGATGACATTTGGGAAAAGTTCTATCATCTCACTGTTATAATCAGCTATAGGCTTGCAGGTAGCAATTTCAAAGGGAAAGATTAATTTGCTGAAAAAATACACCTTTTTACTGCAAAACCTCATATCCATACATGTAACGTATTTATAGATTCAGAGCAACACTTTTTCCAGACAAAAGTACTAGTACCATTATTTCTGTAAACCCTCTTCCCTTGCTTATGCTCAAGCCATATCCTTTTATGATATGATATTTATCACAAATTAATATTGAATTTGTTGCTTTATTCATTATCCCAATCATCAATCTCTTCATTTTTTCTGGCATCCACTCAAACATCATTTCAACCCATCCATTCATTATTAACCACATACCTGTCCTACATCTGCCTCGTGAATTCCTAGAAAGCTCTTCATTGTGTTGTAAAGAACCACTGTCACTGCATCTGCAAAGTACATCAACATGATAATTTATAGCACTTAACTGTTACAGTATTAATAGTGGCCTTGAGAAAAAAAAGACAATTAGTCATTAGAATGTCAATAGATGGGAGAAAGTATTGCATCAAATTCTACCATTATCTGCACTTTGCTATGGGGAACACAAACCTAAAATTTCCTAATGCACATTTAGCAAATAAATATATTAACCAAATTTCAGAAAAGATGTACTAATTGTGCTGCTAAAGCTTTTTGATGATTGCTGATGACTTAACTTATTTACATCCTTTTCTTCTCTGACAAACCACTTACTGGCACCATTTTGATGCTTTACAGAAATGGCTAATAGATAAAAAAATCTTCAAATGGTTCAAACAAACTGCTGTGACTGGGTTCCCATACCTAGATCAACCTAACAGGATTGAACCATCTCCAAGGGGTTTCTCACTAAATTGCTTTCAGCTTAAGTGATTTTAATGTCTGGCATGCCTACTGAAGCTGCTAAACGATAATTAAATACCCCCTAGCAGCTTGAGTAGGCGTGACAGACATTTAAGCTGCTTAAGCTGATAGCAATTTAGCGAGAATACCCTAAGTGATAGATCGATCCACAGTTAGTACGATAGGGCCTGGAAATGGTCCCTATAAACTTGCAATTCAGGCCAGTAGCCAGAAATTTCAAAGATTCTTTTCTAAAGTGGACCTTTGACCATGAAACCTTTGTGCACCTAGATCAATTTTTACCCAGAGCAGATCTTTTCCTGGCAAAAAGGACAATTTGTTTGAACCCCCAAACCCACCCCCTGCCTATGGGCGTGCAATTATATATTACAATAAGGACGTAGGCTAATCTATCACAAAATTATACATTTATACTGCTGAGTTACCAATCATTATTAATTTGAGACTCAGCTAGGGTGACAGCCACCTTTCAAGATTCAAACATATCCATATCTGTTTCAAGACTGTAACATATCTAACTCTGTGCAAATGTCTGGATCACATTCCATATGTGACACTAAGCCAAATCATTCTGTTGAAACATGACATAATAATCAGGAAAGTGTGCGATGAAGATAAACTGCTAATTAGAAGTATAATGAACCAATCCAATGTACTTAAACAAAATTGTAACCTTGGGAAAGAATCTATATAATCCCTCTTCACTGCGTGAGATGCAATCTTATTTCCAGTGAATTGTATTGATTTTGTTACAAGGTTGATCACCCCAATCAAACATCTAAATTACAAAAACCAAAAAGCAAATGACAATGAAAGTGCAATTGCATGTTAATTTTAACGTCAGGTTAAAAGATCATATCAAAGATAACACAATTAGGTGGTAAGACTGTTAAACAATATATATTTTCTAGACTGCCAGGTCTTTTTCTCATAAATCTCAACACAAATATCTGCCAAAACATGTATATCATAATCTAACACCCCATTTCCATAGATAAGATCAACCTACTTTAGATCAACCTAACTCCCTGGGGGTTCACGCTAAATAGCTGTCAGCTGGGCGGACATGAAAGTTAATTACCCCCTTACAGCTTGTAGTAGGCGGGACGGACATTTAAGTCGGATTATCTGAAAGTAATCTAGTGAGACTCCCCACGGGGATAGATCGATCTAAAATCTATGGGAATAGAGCCTAACATACATTTGCAGATGATGCACACATGTAAGAAGCTAAAGTACAATGACTGTTCAAGACTCTGTTCACAACTAAGTTGCTTCGCTAACTGAGCTGTGGATCAAATATGGCGCACACTTGAAATTAAGCCTGCCACATAAATCCCTAATGATACCCCCCCCCCCCCCCCATCCCATGTTTGCTGTTCCTGCAGGGGTAGAGGATTATGTAAGGGATTAAGAAGTATGCTTTTGTGCCATATTTGATCCACAGCTCAGTTAGTCCGGGGATCAACTTGGTTGTAAACAGAGCCCAAGTCGTGCAGGACTAATTCCAGCAGTCGTTACCAGTACTTATATGTTAAGCAGCATAAAGATTTCTGGTGTTATGGCAGAAAATGCATTTTGGTCTCCAGGGACCTTTTTGCTGGGGAATTATTTCTGATAAGAATGCTATAGACTTCATTCTTCTAAGGTCTACTGGGTTAATGTGCGGCATTGCACCGTAATTTAGGTATCACCAAAAAGATATGATTTGCTCCCTTTGGGATCTATTTGGAAGAAGAACAAATCCCAGAAGGCATGATAACAGAGTCAATATTTCACTGCTGGATGTTTTCCCTAATAAAATGTCTCGTGCAATTCTTGGCCATGGTAATTTCTAAATTCCAAAAATCAATTGATTGTATTTCCCCAAAATGTTTTTAGTTATTATTGGCTAAAAAGACAGAGCTCTGATAATTAAGGAAGTTGACTTATGTAATGACAAATAATATTAAAGTCTACTAAAAATAATAAATGTTGAAAAAAGAAATAATGAATATTGGAATACTGAAGGGATTTAAATCTTGCGAGTTTGCAGTTTCTACAACAAAAGCTCTGCAGCTAGTTTGCTAATCATGTACCTTTTGATGAAATTTTTTTTGACTGTAGAAAGCAAATTTCCGGGAGGAGATGCTACAAAAACTGTAATCTCTTTTATTACTTTGACTAACTTAATTGAAGAGATAAAGTCAGTATTCTCTAAGGATAGATAGGTAATTAAGCTTGAGAAAGCAAACTACTGTCCTAACAATATACCTGCAGGAGGACTTGAGTGTTTTGGATCACGATGAATGATCATGAAAGTCCACCATGAGCAAGTAAGATTTTCTAAATTTTCCAAAGGACGTTCCAAAGTACAATGAAAAATTTGACAAAAGCACAGTCATAATTTCTGACATAAGAATACTTGATATGAATTTTTTTTATTTATTTATCCCCTTTTTTTTGTTTGTTTTTGTGGGGGGAGGGGGGAAGCCATTTCATAACATCCTGTTTTATCAATTTGTAAAGGATTACATCCTCATATTACTATCTCATGGATTCCTGTGTTTTGATGTTTGGTTGTTAACCATCCGTTAAATGATTTCCTTTTCTTTTCTGCATTATCATCTTTCAACATTCAGCAGCTAGCCCACATTTTTTGGTATCCATTGTAGTTTGGTACTGTGCCATGCAAATTAATAACACTGGCATGTATACAGACAATATCCAAGTGCTCATGATCAGCAGTAAAGCTTCTTTCCTTTATGTCCTGACAACCAAGTAATACCATAGTGCCCCGAAATATTGATTGTGTGATGAGGAGTAATTTGATCTTTGCTTCAAGATTTTCTGTGTAAACAATCAGTCACCATTGATATTCTCCATTTTCTAGGTGCCATGACTTACCATTCAGTAACGACTCCCCAAATACCAATATATACAACACGTTGTTCACACCGATCTCTGCAAAAATGGCTAGAACCTTTAAATAAAAAGAGAAATAAAATAATAATTTGTACAGCAATGATTTGAATGATATAGCTCCACCCTTAGAATATAATATACATTAAATCAAATGTAGCAAACTGTATTCTTCAGACAGGCAGTCAAACATGAGATAAATATCATGAAAATTGAGATAATAGATATTGTCTTTTTTTGTGATCAGTGATAACATCAGAGATGAATACTTATTGATTGAAAAAGAAAAGAAAGAAAATATGGAGATGCACAGGTTTCAGGTGTCTGTGTTTCACCACTAGGTGTCACTCCTAGTTTAAATGGTTAATCACCGAAATGCAATGCTTCTTTCTTTTTCTAAAGTAAGGTTTCTATCCTATTTGTCATAATGAAAAGCTGGGTAATATCAGCTTTGACACAGCCAGCCCCAAATGTTGATGCAAAATGAAGGATAAAAAATATTATATGAAAGCTACATATATTTACTGTCAAAACCAGCTTTTGATTAAATACTTTAATTTAAAGATGCATTAATAATTGAATGCACTTAGTCTATTTGAAATATTTGTCAAAAATTGATGCAGTGCAACTATTTCCAAGGTCTGATTTGCATTTTCTGTGTCTACTACTAAGAGTAAGTTGTATTAGAATAGTCTTAAAAGAGACTTTTATTATTAACAATCTTAAATAGGTTTTATCCTTTTATTCAACTTTGAAAAAATGTCATTATAGCTGACTGGCAGAAGCCTAGCCTAGCTATAGGACTGTCTTCTGGTAGTTCTATCCCCTATTTCCAGATACTCACAGCGACAGGGTCGACAGCCACTATGAGAGAACTGAAGAGGAGGCACTCTGTGAAGGATATATCAATCTCTCCCAGTGCCCCAACCAAGGATAGCCCATAGATAGTGGGACCTGCAATTACAAGACAATACTGAGCTCAAAATAAAATTTACTTTTATACCTTTTTTGCACTTTTATACTTAACATATAAATAGTACATGTAGGACTGGTGATTGTAAAACAAAATTGTTCTGAAAATAAAACTTTATCAAATTTTTTGTACTTTACACTTAATAGATGTACTAATAGAATATAGCATGTACAGCCTGCTATTACAAAACAAAATGATGCTAAAAATAGAACTATTTATTTCTGTACATTTCAAGACAATATTGTGCTAAAAATAAAATTTCTAATCATTAAGTTTTTTGTGTACTTTTATACACTAAATCAATAACCAGCCTTATGAGAATGTGGGAACAGGTAATTACGAAAAAAAAAAAAAAAAAAAAAAAGAATTTTCCTCTGAATCAATATGTGTGTCAAAACACAAAAATACTGTAACAAAAACCATTCATGTACTACTGATGATAATGGATCAATGATCTTTGCAGTCGTGTAATTGGGCTAGGATCATGGTTTTTGCTCAGAAAATTAAGATTCTTTCCTGAGGCTGCACCTGTACAGCCAGTGTTTTAATCATGGAAACTTTGGAGTGAGATGTAATATGAAGTAACTTGTTTTTTGTCACCAGAAACCTTTTATCTTGATTGCAATTAGTCAGATGAATTCCCAACAAGCAGCCAGGAAAATACAGTGGGATCATTACATTTTTTTTTCCAAATTATTCACGGTGATATATATTGAAATTAATACATCATCCATCAAGAGAAAATGTAACAATACTGTCCCTGTGAGTGCTTTAATCATTATGGTTTTAATCAACCATGACTGGCTGGGGTATGACTCCTCATTTGGCATCATGTAATTATACTGCTTGACTTGCACATGCATATCTACTCCAGCTATGAGAGCACTAGTAGAGTCATGTATTAACTAAGAAGTATTTTGTGCAAGACGATACATTGTCACCCAAGCGTTATTGTCAGAACACCTCGAGTGTCAGCAATAAGAGTTCCAGGCATATATTGCTAGAGGGTGGCAATATATATTATATGGCATGTATACCTGAACCGGTACACCCTACGCTTTTTTTAATCTGTGCATGCATCTGATTTAATAACGATCTGACGTACATTAGCAGCAAGCTTGGCTTATGTTTACTGCACCACAGGGGCACATCCATCAATACTGTCACCAAGATTTTGATGAATTTGTGATTGGCCTGATCAACTTCAACCAAATGCCCCTGAAATTCTCAGCCCCCCCCCCCCCCCCCCCAGCTCTGATACTTAGGAAATATCATAAGGCTGACAATATAGTAAGTCTACAACCAGAGCAAGAAAAAATACAAAAGACATCTAGTAAATATATTATATCATTAATCAAACATATGAATTACTCAAGAGATTTTATTAAAATAAACAGACAATAAAAACACATATATTAAGATATTGCAATCCATCACAATGCTTAATAACTTCTATCATCAATTCCTTTATTAGCTTAAAGTAAATGAAATATGTGTACTTATTGAATGGCTAGACTAAGTGATATCAGAGAGTATGTACTGTACAGTCTACTTACCTTTTAAATATTATTTTTGTCAAGACTGATTAATTTTGCTTGTCTGTTTTAATTAAAAGACTCAGAGAAGTCTAATAAATATTTCTGTGAATATCAGGGGTACAACATACACACATTTGTACTACTGAAATCAGGGAAGCAAAGGATGATGGATGGGAAAATTGCTTTTGACACTGATTAAAAAATTGTTTATTATGAGTTTTCTAAGTCACGAGTCATCCTACTGGCTCCATACTGTCAGTAATATTTTCCACACAAAATAACTATTATAATGCATTCATTCTTGTACAAATTACGAAAAACATTTGCAAAGGGGCTGTAAGTTATGACTCAAATTATATTGAAAATGCACCACCAAAAAGGAAATCCACCTAAATCTAATCAAGAATGCCGTAAAATTTGATAATTTAAAACTGGTAAATCTAAAGCTTACATATATTATATAATAAAAGATATTGTTAACAGACACTTACCAAGTAGGAAACAGTTGAGTACTGTCCCCTGAAATGAAAATAAACAGTAGGATATATTTGATTCGAGAATGTCAACTTAACTGAATGTTGTACAATCCAACTTCAGAAAATGATTAAATCAAATAAGACATGAAAAAATCCCAATCTCATCCTTCTTTAAGGTAATTAAATGAAATCAAAAAACTTAAAAAGATTAAATACTATATTAGGTCTTTTTGCTAGACTTTGAAATCTTGTATACTACAATGTACCTGAGCCAAGGTAGATGAAAAGTCTGCCTCAGATGGAACCACATGGGTAACATATTCATTTAAAATTAAAAATATATATATATATATATTCAATTTGAAAGCAATCACTGTGTAATGACAGTACAATGAAAGCACTGTCTGTATTAAAAAATACCAAAACATGCTTTGGTTAAGGTGTGGCACTCTGGGTAGGAACATTTGTTGAAGCTATAAATATAACTCTCACCACCACAGCATATAGAATCACTGTACCAACATTCTGGAAGAACACACGGTCATGAAGACTATAGGCCGACTCCAGAATAATGCTGAAAAAAAAAAAAAAAAAAGATAAATATCTATTACAATTTGGACTGATAAACTACTAATCTACGACCCCATTCCAATAAACACACCATCAGTCTCCAATTCTGTGGGGACGTGCTAAGTGCAATCAGCTTAATTGAATGACACGCTTCATTTTGTTTCCAATGTACTCGATTAATCACCAGCTTATCTCTATTCTACTCTGTTTCCTACTGTTAAAACACCAGGAAGGGACATGTTAATCTGTTTAGCTGATTGCACTTAGCAAGAGTCCCCGAGTTGGGGCGAGCCATGTAGACCAATGGTGGTTATGGGAATGCAATCTTTGTGATTTAACTATTTCAATCGCAAAAAATTAAATGAAGAATAATTAATTTTTATTTCAAAAACCACAAAATTTTCACATGAAAATGAACACCAATTTTAAAAGAAATTTTGAATTGTTAATATTTGGGAAAATAATCTTACGTATACCACAGAATATGAAAATAATATATTATGTATAAGCTTCAAAACCATAGACCAGTCCATCCACAATGTCTGAACATCATTGTTACTACCTAATTCTCTGATATTCATTTCATTTAGTGCAACATTCAATGTCTCGAAGGACTATGGATTTGCACTTTGGGTTGGACCATTTGTCCTTAAATTACAGCGTCGAGTATGTCTGAAGAGTCTAACATGGGAGTGGCAGCCACTGGCAGTTTCTCACAGTTAATTTTGTGTAACGACCTTATTATAAAATGGCAGATTCAGGGAAAGCACAGTGTGCATCTGCTTAACCCACCCCATTCCAGTCTCAAGTGTACCCCCCACCCCCTCCCTGCTTTCCCAAAAACACAGTCTATGTTTTCAAGTTAAGAATCCTCCAAATGCATGTTGTTATGGGATAGCATGTACACTGCAGGAGGAAAAAATCCACAAAATTTCTGGCATGAAATAGCAAACGTGTTCATGCCGAAACGTATGCATATGTTAACCTTCCAATGATCTCCAACCCCTGGAGGCACAAGGATAACAGGTTTACTAATGTGCTAATCTGTTGTCATGAGATGAAAAGTGCCACTATCTCCAGAAAACTCATCCTTCAATGTGGCCAGGGGAAACCTCTAAGGGCCAGAAGACATTTACATTACTAGGGCTGCTGACAATATGTAACGCTGAACGGTAATGTTTTTACAGCTTTGATCTTTTAAAGTCGTGTAAGGACTAGCATTGTGGGAGATGTTTGGAGAAAAGTGGTTTTCTTTCTGTCAAATATGTGATACAAACTTGGTCAATCAGAAGACAGTGATCGATCAAGAGAATTCTAGCTTTGAAAGCTTTATCCTTCAAACGTAAGACACAGAAACAAGAACTAACAAAGCTTTCAGTGCAAACAAAATCAGCCAAGTACAATTACATGTTCAGCTTCAATTGCCCATTGAGATGTCTAGCAAACTTTATTTGATCTTATATATCCCCAGTGTAATTCTAAGTGTTGCAGTGATCTTGTAGGAGAGAATAAGATGTAGTTTTGTTGCTTAGACAGTTTCCAATGATTGGAGCAATAAAACACTTTGGTGGCTAGACCCCCCAACTAAACTGATCTTGTCCGATTCTTAGAAAAGGGCCAGAGACATCAGTTGCAAAGGAAAGAAAAATGCTGTAAGTTCTGTCATTGAACTCAATTTAATTGATTTTTGTCCAGTTTAAGACTTAACAAACTTAAATTTTGTATAAAATAATGCAAAAAAACACATGTTAAAAAACATTGAATTCAAATTTGGACAGTTTTCCACTCTTTTATGCTTTAATTGGCTACAAAAAGCTGAAACATTGCCACTATTTTGCTAAGATGAAGTTAATATGCTAGAATAAGAAGCCCAGAATGTATACCAGTGTTTTAAAGGGGTGAAATACATGTATCACAGGTCTATAATAGACAGTGTGTTTGTGGGGTTCAATAAAGCCTTCTTTTTGGCCATAGAATGATTGCCCAAAATATGATTTAGGTTATATGCTATTGTGGTCTCCTTAAAAAAAAAGTACCACCTTCCTATTTGGAATTGCTGGCTTTGGGCGCGTAATGATATAATCATTCATTCATCAACTTACGGTGGCAGAAGGAACAGGAAGAAGACATCAGGTGGAAGGCGAGTGGGAAACACGCTGTCATCCCTGGCAAAACTGGAAATATAGGAACAAGAAAAAAACTTTTCTCAGTCTTGCATGGAAATTAATAAAACACAAACACCAATGAACAACAAAAAAACATCATCAACAAGGACCCAACTTCTTTTTTGTTGCTGGCTTCTTAAAATGCTAATTTCCACTCATTTTTTGCAATGATTTTAATCTGAATCACTTGAAAAAGTTAAGGTTGAAGTTGCTGATATTTTTTTCACTAAAAAAAAAATCAACCAATGTAGTTCTTAATAGTTAACTATTTCACATATTTTATCTCAATGAAAATTGCTATCACACAATAAAATGATCAAGTTGTAGTCATGAAATTAGAAATTGGTCTCCAATGATCTCGGTATAATCAAACCCTGGGGGGGGGGAGGGGGGGGGGGGGCGAGGCACTAATAAATTCATGTAGACAATACAGGGCATTCCATACCAAACACCTGCACTATAGCAGTGACCAAAACTTATGTTGCGCCTAATATCCTAATCCTTGGTTGGTATTATCTTATTATATTAAAATACTATAGGTATTGTTTTGATAGGTACAGTTTTATACATACTACTTACTGCCAGTACTAGAAGAGTACTAAAAGATACTCACTATAAAATCACGCCCACAAGGGTCCCCAGTACAATTAGCAGACTGAAAAATAACACGTCACTTTATAAGGTATTGTTTACAATCAATAGACAGAAGATAGAAAGAAAGCAAAATTAAATGCTACAAATACAATCAATAAAACCACACTGCAAGAAAAAGGTATGCAATAATAGAAATTTTTCCTGACACTCATTGACTGAGTTGTCATTTCAATGTGAACCTTAATTATTGTAATTATTCTGAATATTTGCTTTTCAAATAGGCATGTGACAAATCTATATTTACCAAGACTCAGGCACTATAGATGATAGGAAATCAGCATGATGGAATCCTGAAAATGACAATAAAAATAATAGTTAAGTCATATAAATGCCACATATCTTAAAATGCATTTACAGTGGGCATGTGCCTCTCCTTATCTAACCCCCCCCCCTGCATGAGAGGAAAAAAGTATGATGAGTAAAATGCGACAAAACTAAGGATTTTTTCATCCCTATACCCTGTGCATTATCATGGTAAAAAATAATTGTTATCTATTTTATATTTGCCCCAATTGCTCTTCTTTTACCATTGAAAAAAACACTGTTCACACCTGTGGATAATATTATATTGCACGTGTGTGTGTGTGTGTGTGAGAGAGAGAGAGAGAAAGAGAGAGTATAACAGCAATGCATCTGCAACGTACATGTAACATGCACATCCCTCCCTTTTCCGTGCTGTAATGTAATTGCACTACACTGTAATAATGTAAGTATGCAGCAGGCATTCCCCTGAGCATTTTATTAACCCAGTCAAGAGTTACTCTGGGGTAATAGAAATAGAGCAAGTGCTCTATTATTAAAATGCAATTAAATGTTTTCAATGGAAAAAGCCTAGTGTAAAAAACAGCATGATCTAGTACATTTTCAATGCATAGGCACTTGTAATAACCTGGTTGAGATGCTAGGCATACAAGGACAGACTAGCTAATCTGTTAAGTTAAACTAAATGACATCTCCAACTTAAAGGTAACCAGAAAGTCTCCACTATGTGCAGGTGTGATAAATCTTGCACCTGCCTGGATCCCAGGATCACCCCTGCACTTGGGACATAAAAAACACTTAAAAAGACGTACATAAAGTAATATGAACAGAACCTGGTTACAGAGAGTTACATTACCTCCTTTTAAAAAGTCTTCAGTTGAAAAAAAAAAAAACTGCGGAATAATCATAGATAAGACTATTTTGTAAGCAGACAAGGAAGACATTTTATCTCCCAAGAAACATAAACTAGAGAAGTTGAGAATAAATGAATCAAAGATGAGATGGGAAGGTTGAAGTGAAATACAACCTTTATCAAAATCAACCTTATCTACAAAATATGAAAAAAAAAAAAAATCAGCACCACAAAAATGTTTTGTGGCAACATTTTCAAATCAGTTCCAAGAAAATAAAGCTTTGTTGAATAGGTATAAACAGAAATAACATAAGCCAAACAGAATAAGCTAACAACGAGCAATCTTTCTTCTTAGCAAAACATCACTTAAATCTGGTCCTTTTATGGTTCAGTGAATAAACAATAAATTTAACTTAAAATCTCAAAATCCAAAGTTTGAATGACATTAAACTTACTAAAATACTAACTTTGGCTACAATCATAATTTTTTTGCCTGCTTCAGTCTTTATTACTCAAAAACCTTTCAAACTTTACTCTAGACTTACAAGTACTGTACACCCACCATAGTTGAAAGGACTATAAAACAGAATCAAACTACTACCTTGTTCTAAAGATATATCTTATCTATCAGCCACTAATAAAAGCTATTTCAATCAATTATTTAGTAACCACAGGCAAATTATAGAAGAGACAGTTCAACATTAAAGGCTTTTCTGATTTTTTTCTCCAAACCAAATTATAAATATTTAGCTAAATAACTTTCCCACTTGCAGTTAACTATACAATCTACTTACACTGCAGTACTGTAATCATTATTTTGTGACCTTAAACTCATATAATATGAATATTGATAAAATATTGATGTTTGATTTTGTCAATATTGATGGCTAGCAATAATCAAAGCCAGAAATAGTATATGTTTTTTTCTGAAATTCATTGACTACTACATTTTTACAGTCAGATGAAAAGAAAAAGCTTTATTGATTAAGAATTGGTAAGGCACTTTGGGTCACAGTTTACCAGGGTGAACAAGATCAATAAAAAGCATTTTGATGTCACTTTTGTGTTGATTTAATATCTAAGGAGGACAATTAGGGAGATCTTTGGGGGTGAATGCAAGACCATGAGATTTAATTCCAGTCTCTACATGGCAAGCTGCCACTTGTTAACTTTAACATTGCCAATATTTAAGAAAAAAAATCAGCAACAGTCATGTGGGGAAAATGCTTATTAGATTTAACCATAATGGATTTTCTTTCATCAATAAACAGTAATTTTTTGTTTCTCCTCTGGAATTCATTATAGTATTTTTAGGAATAAAAAATGTTTTATTGATCAATGTTTCCCTTTATTGTACATGTACACTGTATGTAGCTGATTGAAGTGAACATAGAGCCAAAGACTGTTCAATAATACACATAGCTGCTACCTTGTCTTCATCAATACCATGCTGTGATTTTTTTAGTCTTCTTTTAAAAGGAAACCCTAGACTTACAGCACGACTGATATTCATATGATGAGTGGAAATGATTTCTTGTCAATATTATAAATCTAAGGGTTCACTGATAACACTGTTATACAGTATATAGACTGCCATTGGTTACCCATGCACTGTGTCATCTACAACTACTGCTCAGCAGTTTACAGACTGTTTTATATAGAAGAAATATACTAACTATTGAAGAAATATGCTCTCTACTACATCATGATTGTCTGTGTAGACATACTTCTGCCTTGTACACAGGAAAACTGTAGAAAGTTGAATGAATTGGGTTATCCCCCGAAAAAAAAATCATCCAGTATGTTTTGGTAATCTCTCCTGGATATTACACTATATAAAGCCACTCTCATTTGTAAGACCGTGCAATAAAAATTACAAAGATTAAAAGTGAAATACCATGGCACACAATTGTATCCAGCTTAATTTGTCAAGTCTGCTTGAAACATGGAAAATAAAAATTGTTCAGCAGGCAGATAATCAAAATTGTTCAGACTCAAGATTCAATATCTCTCCTGTCATACTTTATTTAATTCAAGATTTGATGTAAAAGGTGAAGTTGAGTCAAAATGACCAAGCTTTATATTTATTAATTACACTTCACATGTACATTATACCAGTACCTAAACAGTCTGAATACAGTGTACATTAATTATCAATATGTGATGATGAAAGTGCATTGGGTAAGCACTGGTTACGTGATGATATTCTACCACTGTCATATTGCTGGTAGCTAGAACCATTCTTATCAAATACCAACATTTCACACCTGTTACACTTCAGATGATTTATTGAATCACAGCACATCTTACTTATACAATATTGAAAGAGCACGGAATTTGCTTCTTGTTATTAAGGTGTGCCCTAAGAATTTTCACTTACTAGTAATGCTTATTGATGAATAAGATTGTAATTTCATAATCACTTTTGTCATTTCATCCTTAATTGACCAAAATTTTCATTTGGCCAATTCAAACAAAACAAGTTAGCCTAATTAATACGTTTAGATCAAATCAATGTCAGTTTCATTATTAATTATATATTTAACTTTCTAGTAATCCTTCTAATAGGACATAATGGTTAAGATCCAGAAAGGAGTTATTGATCTGAAGTTCAGATTGTTAGTACTCAACTACAAGATCCGATATTGTGTCAAGAGAATGATCAAAATGGGGCAGGAAAATGAACCAATTGATTTTCAGCCTTAGCCTCAATGAACCAAACTAAATGCTGAACACAGATTTGAGATGTGAAATACAAATGTGGACACTTTTTTGCAGAAGGATAATGCTTCAGGTGACTTTTAACGTCTTTATAATAAAGAAAAAATTGGTAAAATTTTGCCAAATAAATATTCCTGTATTAGCAAAAGAAAATTAACTGATACCAATTGGCTCAATATCCTCTGTGTCCAGGGCATTAGTCAGGCAGCTGCTTAGATGTTGTATGGACTTTCCATGTCAATATGGGATATCTTTTTTTCAGATTTTCATTATCATTTTACTGGTATATGGAGCCCGAACAGCCTGTCTCAGTAAAAAATGAATTTGGAATCATTTTAAAATTTTGGCTTAACCCCTATCTTTATTACGCCCTGCAGCACAACACGTGTCATCAGACAGACAACACCACAGAGACAGAATTTCTCCAGTTCCAACCATAAAATATCACATACAGTATCAACAGCATATTATATTAGAATGATTTAGGGTATGGGTAAAGGTTGGAATTAATTAAGCTCTCTTTAAGAGTTTTGAGTCCATGAGCATTAGTTTTTAAAAGTATCCATCAAAATATTTTGAAATACAACTTCACACTAAGTTGTCCATCAACATTTGTATTACAGCAGTCAGATATATAGTAATTACCATTAGACGCAAACTGGACAACAGAATTATACAAACTCCTACGATTTAAGTAAAATTGGCCAAACCAACAGGTTATGTGGCCAATAAGGTGGTCAAATCCAATTAACCAAATGGACATTTAAGTGTCCTAAAGGTAACCATCAGGTCATGCAATCAATGAAGTCTTCAATAACCAAAATGGCCAATACAGTTAATTCATCCTCAGCCTCATGGTTTGATTGCATTCTTGGACCACACAATACTGCTGATTATATCAGAAGACATTTGGATGCTGTGTATTCACTTGTGCAGCACAAATGTCATGGATTGGCAACTTGGGAATGCTCTGCCTCGAAACAGTCTGGGTTTTACAATGGAAGGATCGATGTCCCATTTGAGCCGAATTAGTGAATAGATCTGGTCTTGTTTCAACTTGTTGAAAAGGTGACCTTTTTACTCTCAGATGTCTCAGTAATCTAGGGTATATAAGTCTGAGGAGGGATGATAAGAAATATCGGGTCATTTTGTGATACATCAAACAAGTCTCATTATGTGGTGATCAATCACAGCTGACTTTTGTTTTGACAATATTTTTGTTCTAGAATTATGATTTCAACTATTCCTAAAAACATGTTTCCTGACATGGCCACAATTCAACTTTCAGAACTTTTCAATCAATTCAGAAAATCTTAATTATTACTACAACTTACAGATTCTGTTTAAATCTGTGAAATTACTACAGCGAGCCCTTTGCATGCACATTCAATGCCCTGCCAAAGGTGCTTAAAGTACGTTTAAACCTGAGCACAGTTCAAGCAGACACATATGTTACCAATACAAAACAGCGTGATTATAAAAAGCCCACTGATGCAGAAAAACAATCTCCAAGAAGAGAAAAGAGGCATACCCCCGCAAATAACATTTCACATAAAAAAAGGAGTTAAATAAGAGTCTGATCAGATAATAAACTTGAGAACCAAAGACAGGAAATCACATTAAAAAAATTCCACACACACATTGTACCGATGTATTTTCATTTATAAAGGGCATCATTATGAATGTTCTGGTGAAACGATGACATTTCTTTTAAAAAAATAACTGTTACATGAGAAACCTTTTGGTAAGGAAATCACTGCTGACTATGACAATTGACGAGTAACTGTATACAGGTTTCAAATGAATGTAGGTATTACTTATCTGTTATTCACAGCCAAAATGACATGCCATAAAATTGTTACTAAATGGGCACAATTTTATGCCGTCTTGGATATCTTCTGTTGCCAACTTCAAGATACATATATATGTTTCAATGACAATGATTGATATAATTACTAAAATTCTATACATGTAAAAAAGCGAAATACTCTTGCTGATATCTTAAAATGACCAGAATGCTTGACATAATGGATTACATATTACAGTACAGTAAAAAATGTTTAGGTCATTTGGTGTCTTCATCTGAACCCTGTTTACATTGAAGAAAGGTTGACTTTTCTTGCAGTGACCTTTCTCTGCAGGCCAAGTTATTGCTGCCTATGACTGGTCACACACCACACCCAGTGAATGGAGGGGGAGGGGGGTGGAGACATAGGTGGGAGAAAAGAGGAGTTGCTATTTTTGACAAAGAGAAAGAGGTCGACCTTTTTTCAAACTAAATACGACAAGTGACCATGCACATATTGCTAAAATAAATGTTATCATTGCCTAATGAAAAGTGATTTAGGTGGTATGGAATTCTTTTAATATTTACTGCCCTTGGTAAGCTTAACTCAATTAGACAGCCAAAATAGAAGGATTGACCTGCCTTCACTGTAAAATGCGACTTAAGACTTTATATCGACCCTCTTACAGTACAACAAGCTCTTTAAGCTGCACTAAATAAATCATAAATCTAGCCTGATTTTAGTTCACTCACCTAATTTACAAAAACCTGCGACAGTAATGAAAAGAGTTATGACCAAAGGCGCTTTCACATAGTCAAAGTTCCAACTGGCGACGTGAATTCCCTCGTGGGAATGTGTGGGGTGATCCGTGGAGTGCACAGAATGGTTCCCATGATGGCTGCTGTCGTTACTGTCACCTATATCAATAAAATGAGGATCATTGGTACCATGCAGAAGGCCGAGATCAATCACATCAACGCCAGAGCTGTCACTGGGCGATGGTTGGGGTCGGCTTGTGGTTGTACTAGGGCGCTTTGTGCTAACGGTACTCAAGGTACCATTGGTAGTTCCTCTTTGTATGGTGTCATTATCCTCAATGGTCTCTTTGTTATTGTTACTGATACTGTCACTGTTATTGCTGGGTGGTACTGTACTGCTGTCTTTGATGGTGGTGCTTCCAGCCGTTGTCACTTCAGCATGGCCCGCAGCAAGGCAAAACCAAAGCAAGGTGAACAGAGGAAAAAGCAGCATGGTTCTGGACTCCTAAGCCATAAGCTTCAATGTTGTTTAGGTAGAGGGTAATTGGAAGTCATAAGGATCATGGTTTTGTGGTCAGGTACCAGTCAGTTCTCTCACTTCAGCATGATCCATTGTCCCATTTATATGATCAAAGAGGATCCGATTCTCTGGCTTCACCAACTGCACATCTACTAGTACATTATGTATGTGTCCGCTTCAATAACATTCCTTCTTTTTCTTCAATATTTCTGCAGTGGCAAGGGAATCATACCTACAACAGAAACACAAGATTTATTAATAAATCTCAGTAAAGAATTGCTCATACAGTACAAAGTTCAAACTGGTGAAATATCAAATGCTAATCTCACTAACATCATTATCTAAATCAGCATTAGTTTCAATGAGAGTAAATTTATACAACTTACCAAAATTACCAATCTTAAATGACACCAAGAAAAAGTACAATATTTCAAAATCAATACAACTGCTTTTAATTTAAATCACAGGAGACAAAACATGGCGAGTTTCAATATTTTTCTCTTGATGCCCAATGTCGACTTCAACTTATCAATTACTTCTTAACAATGTATCAAGATGCATATTCTTGATCAATTTTTGAATAGTTCATGGAAAGCAAGATGTTGCAATATCTTAAGCCATTATGAGCCTTTATGTGGTCTCAAAATAAATTTTATAAATTCCAGAATTATTTGTAGTAAAGTCTTTATGTTTTTAACATGTTTTATTATCAAACAATATGCCGGATAAGCCACTTTTGACTTTGTACTCTGCTAAATACGGTCAACTAAAATATGATAAGATCCAGAGAAATTGAGATAATGCTATTTTCAAATAACAAAACTTGCTTTATAGCTTTCAAACAAAAAAGAGCTTTCTTTGCAGGCCTTGAATTAAATTATTGTAACAAATTCCAACATAATTTGATCATATAATGTAAGTGTTAATAGGCCTTTGCCTAAAAAAAAAAAATGCTTGTCGATGCAAAAATCATGATTGGCCAATCTGCTGCCTACTAGGTAATCTGCAAATCTCCCTAAGTCTTTATCTCTACCATGGCACAGACACATCAAATGAAGCATTATAAAATCTTTATTATCTATATTATTATGCTTTTTGCCACCGTCCCAGAGCCCTCCTCCTGAATTCACCAGTTTTCTCAAATGGCAAGTTATCACACAAGTTGTTGCAATATTGATCATGCGACCCCTCATAGCCCTACATGTGGTATCAGCATGCGGTAACACAATCAACTTTTCTTAAATTTATTATTTGACCACATATGGGGTCTGTTCCCTATTGCCACTATGGTAATCACTCACAAACTCAAACAGCGTGAAAATATGAAGTAGTATTTCTAACAACGAGATAAAGTAAATCATTTCTGTAGAGCCTACTAAAAGGCTTTTTTTCTTATGAGCCATGGTGTTCAAATTTCCTCTTGTTTCCAACATATCCGTGTAATCACCGGCTGTATTATACTCAATGCCAGAAGGAGTGTTAATCTAACTGCATTCAGCGCGAGTCTCTGCGAAGTTGGATCCACCTATGTAGAATGATAGTTTCAGTGGAAATGAGCCCGAAGTCCAATTGATCAAACATTTTTTTACCTTATCTATAATGAAGCATGTTGTTTCACTCATTCATCAAAAACCTTGCTATAATCAACAAAAACAGATACACATTTAGTCTCTTTAGATTGATTAGGTTTTTTATCATCATTATAAGTTAATATTATCAACTGCTGCTTTTTTTAAGTGGTTTGTTCACTTAACCTTCATTTCAAATGTATAGGTACTTACGCTAATTTAAGGATGATATTAGGATTTTGTTACTATAGCTAATGATGGCTATAAAAATCCCACCTTGAGTGTATGGCATTTTACGTCAAAATACTCCATTTTGTCAATTCATCTTTTAAGTTTCCCCTGTGTTTGAACAAATCTTGAATAGTGTCTGTCCTGCCCTTGCTATAGGCTATACAGGGGCAAGGGTTATTACATAGATAAAAAAGATCATAAATCTTTGATTGCTCATTTCACACTCCTGTTCATTGAAATTACTTTATAACATCACAATTAAAGACAGTTGATATTACATGTCTTAACACTTATAAAAAGTCTGAGATGATAAAACCGCCCATTTAAAACAAATAAAATAACATATTATATACACTGCCCATCCAGCCGCATGAATACATTTTATATCATAAATCTACTTTATTAGTGTAAACTCACAATTAAATTTGGCCACTTCAAATAAAAAATATTGCTAATCTAAACCCTGACCTGCTGTTTATGGTACATGACACCAGGCCCGTAACTAGCAATATCAAGGGGGGGGGGGGGGGTCTTTTTCTGCAAAATTAAATACCTTTGTGTGCCTAGATCAAATTTTTGTGGGGACCTTTTCCCAGCAAACCACTTGCCTAGCTAGTAAGCTTATCTCGATCCGCCCTCTCCGAGATACAATAAACTGTGTAGTCAGCATTTCAAAATGTATCCTCAGACATTGTAGCCATGAGCTGATTACATAAAAGGCACAGAACCATTAAACTGGATCCATAATCAATGTTGCCATAAAATGACGCATACGGCACCTTTCTTGGGCTCGTTTTAATAAAAGACTGCATTTCAAACCAACCAAGTTTTAAGCGTAATTGCTACAACATGCACTTTATGTGAGCCTCAGTAATTTTGCGTTGTCTAATTTCCTCTTTTAGTCTAGACTTGAAGTTCAAATGAGCATCCTACTATTTTGCTATTATCAACCTGGTGTGCTCTAAGCCTTGCTGCATCCTTTTTAATTAACGAAAAAGCAAACACCTGCTTGAAAATTGCATTTTCATGAGAACTAAGTAAATTTGGAAATTATGTAAGTACTGGCAAATGCTCATTTCTCATGGTTAAAGAGTTCTTTATCTAAAAACATATTACTGGGAACCTATTAGGCTTTAAACTTAATGCAGATGGTCTAGCTATAGTTTTAATGGTATGTGTGTCAAAAGCAGGCCTAGCTGTCATTGAATTCTGGGCTAGGAAATTTGTTACTTAGGCTCTATTCCCATAGATTTTAGATCTATCTATCCCCGCGGGGAGTCTCACTAGATTACTTTCAGATAATCCAACTTAAATATCCGTCCCGCCTACTATAAGCTGTAAGAGGGTAATTAACTTTCGTGTCCGCCCGGCTGACAGCTATTTAGCGTGAACCCCCAGGGAGTTAGGTCGATCTAAAGTAGGTCGATCTAATCTATGGAAATGGGGTGTTACACTATTTCATCCCTAAGTCCCCGTAGTGATCTCTTATGTCCTTCTCCATCTGTAAATTACTACAAGTTTTCGTACTCCAGAAAACTTATTCTATATTCTCTAGGGACCCGTCATGAATCCCCAAACACTCATCAGTTTGCTGTTTACTACTGGTCGCTTTATACTTGCTTGTGGTTTGTAATAATATTTTTCAGATATAAAAATATGCTGGCTAATCTTATTACTGAACATGTAATTTTAGCTTCCATTTGGACTACCATCACTTATTAGCAGCTTCAAACATTAAAAATAACATTAATCCTTTCTTGTTTCTATTTAAATTAAAGTATCATATTTAATGCCTTACACTTTGTGTAGTATCAATACATATCAGGTTAGAATATTCCACACATGCAGCTAAATTCTAAATATATCCCATGTTCTGTTCCTCCAACAGTTTTTTAAAGAAAAAGCCATTTCTAGTTTTACCTTACAGTTAATGGACATGAATTTGTGTTAAAAGAAAAAGTGTAGGAAGAAATAGCTCGGTGGCCTTACAGCCCGGGGTTTAGGAGGCACTTAAGGTCGGAAAATCATCAAGGGGGAAAAAACAACAGATTGCAGATTTTAAACCAGGAAAAAAAAAAATTGCGTCTGAGTTTAAATCTGCTAGCGAGTCATGTCTTGAGATTCAAAGAAAATACCATTCCCATAGACATCCCATCTGTTTCTGCCCTATCAACCTTAATTTCCACAGGTGGTGAGGTATATTACCAATTTTACTCCAGCACTTAATTAAGACAAACCCTGTCTGGTATTAGTGAGATGGGATTTTTTTGTTTACAGTCTATTTGGTAGAGTTCAGCTCTACCTCATGGATAACAGAGACGGTTTTCAAGAACATCTCTGTTAGTTATGTGTCTGAGTAAATAAACGTGCATGTGCAGGTATAGCAATGTGCATTTGTGCGTGCATGCATGCGTGTAAGGATGTTATATGTACCCCCACATGCATGCCCTCACACTCGTTACACTCAAATAATCAATCATTTCAGTAAGAAAAAAAAAACAACATCTTACAAATTCATTATATTTACAATAAAAGTCAATTTTGCAAATGCCACACCAAGTTAAGTAAATGTCAAAAAATGCAATTACACATAACAGTTTACATAAGAACCTACTCTCAGAATTTCTGCTTCCATTTCGGGGCAATCAACAAGCAAACAATCATGTAAAATTAAGGGCAACCTTGTCAGAATATAAGTGGCTCTTAATGCATTAATGTTAAACTTTGCTCACTTGTTTTTTCTTGAAAAACAACCAAAGACGCAGTCTATGCTGTAGTATGTAGTTGCAGGCACTGCATCAAACCATAATGATCAAGCCAGGTAAACTTTATAGTGGCCACAGTTCAGCAACCCTATATCAAGTTATTATCACAGAGCCACAGAAGATATTAATTACATACATTAGGCAACTTGGTAAAAATATTTGCCCTACGGCACAGAGAAGAATGGAATTTTTTTCTCCAGAAAAAAAATAGGCCTCACATGTTTGCTCAGAGATATTAATTCACTCTGGACTTCTTAAAATACCTGATTGAAATATTTCAGCTTCTTATAAGCAAAACATACATGTTCAAATATACTCACCACTCTCAATAAAGAGAGACAGTATGCTGATGCAGAAACATGAAAAATGTGATCCGCTGTGGGATTATTTGCACCAAGGAATAAAACTAAGATCAAAGTAGCTTCTCCAAATATGATAATACGTCATCTGATCTTCATCAGTGATAATATTTTTCCACAATCTGCTCAAGCGTTCACAGCCTTTCTCTCTGTCAGTGATTTTATTCCCTTCAGATGTGAAACAGAATGGCTGCTTGAAGATTTTCACCGTGTTGAGTCAAAACCACACCTTAAGAACCAGTTGAGCGAAATTCAATATCCGAAGAAAACAGCTCTTTTCGTCAGTCACTGTGATGCAATTTTTCCACATATGAACCCAATATCTTCTTACGTCATTAACCTTACAACCCAGGTACCCCTGTTAAGTTCGTCTGCATATGCTCTTCCATTTATTCACTGCCACACAAACCTACACATTTACCATACCATACAAATTTCAAGAATGTTTGTCCAAAATTTTCCCTTCCTGCTTTTATTTTTTTTTTTCACCTTAAAAATATACTCTTAAGCTGTTAATGGCACATTTTATTTTAAAATACCTGATTATCAAAGTTAAAAATACACCGACATTGTCATTAACTGAATTCGCTATAGGGATTGCTTAAAAAAAACATTCCTTTTTTATCTTTTTGAAATTTTTGAAATAAGCATCATAATCAATCCTCCCTATTTCTTGTTTGTTTTCTAGCTCCAAACTGATCACAAGACAATTATAAATATATCTTCCTCCTATCTGATACTGAATTCTGAGTAGGTGAGAATAATAACAATTAAGCCAAGTGATATGGCTTATGGTATTGCAGTTACTGTGATGTAACATTGGATACATGTATAATCTTACCTTTGTGCACAATAAAAAACACAAACCTAACAGCTTCGCCTGTCCTAGATAGCTTAGCAATACCTAAGAGTCCCAGAACACCTCTAAAGCTTTGTCATGCTCAGGAGAGAAATGACACTGACGTACAAGTACAAGGAGTATACATACGTTAAACATACTTGACTAGTTCAGCCTCGGTGCCTGTCCAGAAATGACTCCAACCAGGTACGCCACTTAGTAATTGCTTGGCCCAGTTTCTTTCATTTCATTTCTGTAATGAAGGTTGCAAGTTCCCAATTCAATTTGAGATTCTTAACAAGCCAAGCAGTTTTACCTTGAACGCTCAGATATAGTTCTAACTGAATGACTTTGAAACTGACCTTCAGTAAATTTCACTTCTGAATCACCAAGAGGCTCAGGTGGTCCAGATCGTATAGTCCGTATACTGGTTTCGTTTGTCTTACAACCCCGCACTAGCAGATTTATAACAAAACCGAACAATGGCTTAAGTAAACATTAATTCCGTCACAACTATTCAGAAGAACAATGTACCAATAAGTCAGGTGTACAGAAATTGTATGTGTAAACAGAAGAAATGTATGGTAGACATATTCTTACACATGTACAACTTTATTAATATACAAAGGAGTAGCATGTAAAGAGAGAAGTCAAATTTTTTGTACTAGTAAATAAAAATGATAAAACCAGCTACATTTAGTAGTAAAAATATTAAACCAAAAACAGAAACTTGAGAAATACCCTCTGATCAAATACATTTTGTCGTGTTATGTGCAATAATGCATTATCCAAAGTCTAATGTCTCATTAAAAAAAAAAAAAATCACCATATATCTACCTCCTTAAAGTAGCAAATTAAATGCTCTTTAAATTTGTTTAAATGACTTTGGTACATCAAGCATGAAACATCATCCATGCATCATGTCACTTGCAAGCCTCACATGAATGCTGATGTTCTAACACTAAAATACACAGATTCTTTTTTCAAATACGAAGTTCTAAACAAGCCATCTTGAGACGGGGAGAGAGGGGGGATTACAAAGGATCTGGGTTCAAATTTGGATTATTTGGCACAAAAAAATCAGTAGAAATGCACATTTAAAAATGAGAACAATGGGCATGTGTGATGGAGGGGTGGGAATTTCTATGTTTCTGTAAATACAGTGAATAATTTAGACTCATAAACTATATATAATCACAATACCTACATATATTAAATGACCAATCCATTAGTACCAGTATCCAATACATTTGCCTACTAGTATACAGGTCTACCCAATCATCCACCCACCCATCAATCCAACCATTGGGGGGGGGGGGGGGGGGGGGTTTGAGGGGGGAGTGTGTGTGTGGGGGGGGGGGGGGGGGTGCTCACTATGCACATCATGTACAAATTACACAAATGGTACTGTTGTTATAGTCCCAAAATATCCATGTAGACGTTTATATGTATATTTATTGTATATCACATTAGCAGGAATAACATATAATAGCTTAAAATAAAGAGAATTCTATTATGCTTGGTATATCAGGTTGCAGCAACAGCTTTGCAGTAGTTTATGATAATATATAATTGCTGTATTGACATGCTTACTAATTGATAAGTTCCATAATGTGTAGTTAACATGAGTGTCTGCTTAAGTGCTCAAGAGTGAAGGGTCGGCTTTGAAAAAAATCTTCAATATACACAGAAACTGATCCCTTCAAATTGTATGACATAAAATCAATAACATCATCTTTGTAAACAACAGTTACATCATTCACTCATTTGAGAATGCACATCCTAAAAGCATTGACAAAGTTACCAAAATAGTTTTGAGAGACCATTGTATGTATCATGCAGTTCAAATGGATTCCCAAGTCTAAAAATAAAGGCCAAAATAAAAAAAAGTCAATAAAAAACCCTATGGCTGCAACTTTTAGGAGTATAGAAGTGTGTTGAGAAAACTGGACCTCTTGAACTCAAAGCTAATGAAACGTTCAACAAAAGGAGGAATCTTTCCAGCATATTTTGGCTTATATTTAGAAAAAGGGAAAAAATCAATGGTAAATTGGTGAAGATCAATTTGAGTATCTGACATTTTTTTCTGAGCTATGTTACGTTATCAACAGCATTAGGAAAATTGTGTATGTCAGCCTGAGCCTATACATTAGTAATGATGACTGAAAGGTTACAACGGTATACCAAATGCATCAGCCTAAAAACTGAGGGGGTGCTAAGGAGAACTTAATCAAAAAAAATTTAAATTCATCCACCCCCCTCCAATAAGCTAATTGCTTTTTTATGCTTAGTTCTCTAACTAAAACTTGCTTCATGTGCCTGACGCTGATGTAATCAATAAACAAGCCAACGACAATTGCCAAAATACCAGCACATAGAAAAATTCCAGCAGTCATAGACCTAGAAGTTTACTCTGTTGGTTTACAGCATACATACCCAGCATATATAATGTGTAAGTAACTGTCCTTGTATCCCCTCTGTTCCATGTGTGAGCAGGTGGCTAAAGCAAGTACATCAAGGTGAATGACCAGGGACACAGAGTATTACAGGTGTGTTACTTACATAGAAAGCTGGCCATGGGGTAC
Source organism: Lingula anatina (assembly GCF_051362555.1). Taxonomy (NCBI): domain Eukaryota; kingdom Metazoa; phylum Brachiopoda; class Lingulata; order Lingulida; family Lingulidae; genus Lingula; species Lingula anatina. Next base: position 25,462,883 of record NC_141770.1, on the reverse strand, counting down.
CCTGTGTCTCATAGCACTGACCATAACTCTGCCATACTGTGTAATTCAATAAATCTCAGCCATCCACTCCTTTTCTCAGGGTGCAAAAGGGTCACGCATGGGACAGCAATACCCATAACAAAAGGGCATGGTTGGCTTTTAATCCAATATAAACAAGCAAGCTACCCACCATTCTATAAGAAGTAAACAGGTACACTGGATTAATTTCTACTGGAATAACATGGTCACAGCAGTTGTTGTTAGTATTGTCCAAACTGGGCATTTTGGGTGTCAATCAGTGAGAGAGAGAGAGAGAGAGAGAGAGAGAGAGAGAGAAAGAGAGTCTTACCTCATTTTCAATTGCTACTGTTTATCTTTCTTTCATGACCAGCTTGTGAATTAAATCACTCAAATCCACAGATCAATAAAAGGTTAATGCGATGGCCATAACGTCTCATTAATACAAATTACAAGGCGATTAAATACAAATAAAGAGGTGATAAGGGATGCCAAATTCTATAAAATAAAAAATCAGTCTTATACCGTATGAACAACAAGCCGATGGCATGCACTAAATGCCGATAGCGAATAGCTACATAAGCAGGGGCGGATCCAGAGTTATTTTCTGACAGTCTTCCAAATTATCTTTGTTGATCCATCTTCCATTTTTGACCGTCTTCCGACAGAAAAAGATAGATACCCGTCAATGTAAACTTGAAAATTTGACCGTCTTCTGGAAGACCCAGAAGACGGCCTACATCCGCCCCTGATAAGAACAACATACTGGCACGCTTCAAATGTGCAACATGTACTACACTGTGGAATACGGCCAGCCAGTATCGGTATTGAAGCCTTAATGCTTTTTGCCATCACAGTTCATTTCCACCGGTTCGGAATCCTGTAATCGAACTGACTGAATGGCAGAAGCACGATAGTATTAATATATATTAAATACATTGTAGAATCCACACGGAGTTGGCGATTCCAACAATTACTTCAACCACATTGATAGAACTGATCAGCTGAGCTGGCATTGAAACACCAAAACATTACCCTGCTACTGCAGCACACACCGTACATAAACTGCACTCATTAGGTACCGAACACACTTACTTACATCACTGAAAAATGAAAAATAAATGCTGCTCATTTCAAGCGCACCTTACATACCTCAGTTCCAGGTGCTCGAATGAGCGTACCTGTTTTGCTTGTCAATTTCTGGCGCCGCTTTCACCTCCACTGTGACCTTCAGGTCGCCGCATGCCCCTTAGAGCATAGAAATATTTACATCGTTATTGTGCATGTAATAACTGTTTGGCGTTTACGCTCAATAATAAACTTAGATAAATAATTTTTTTCTGAGGCATCATCAGTCAAGCATCAAATATGTTCATTTTATTAGATGAAGCACCACATCCCCGTGACTCGCGAATGCGGCGTGAAGCCGTTGTACCCGTGTGATTTTCAGGATTTTCGACTCGCATTATCAGTGAGATATGAATCAAGTTTTATTTACTGTGATTTGTGAATTGATTTTATTTCACATGAACTGTAATCAATACCCCCTCCCAATGGGACCCTCTGTCCTCCATTTAGGGCTATACATATTAGAAGATACATAGGTTCTTCTTTGTCAAAATTATAGAAATGTATGAGTGGAATAGCAATTTCAAATTTGAAAATAAAACGAAAACTTTGGCGATTCATCTGTTTCCCTCCACACCTTCCCCCCTCCAAATATCCCAAACACCAAAGGTGGATGGAGTGATGGAATGTGTTAAGACACTTTCTGTCACTCCTAACACAATTGCAGACCAAAACCTTCAAAATGTGATTGGGTGCGCATGTCATCGATTGTATTGCGCGAAATAGAGTTTTGCTATCTTTCTTTCTTTTAATCTATTCAGCCACCTAAACCAGTTTGACGAGATATTATATTAGGTAGCAAAACTGAATTTGAATTATAAATTTAAACCTCGAACGTACAGAGGCCACCCTGACAGAGGTACTTTTGAGTGAAATATAGGCCTAATTGTAAACCGTTTTATTATTGTTACATAGGCTACATGTACATGTAGGCCTACATCAGGGGCGGATCCAGGATTTTTGAAGGGGGGTCTGCGGATGCGAAGTCGACCCCCCCCCCCCCCCCCCTTGGCGTGGGGCCGGGGCCTGCTAAAGGGGTCGGAAAATAATTTGGTATTTTAAAGTGCGAACGGTGCCACTTGGTGCGGTTTAGAAATATGATTCAGTTAGTCATATTCTAATTTCAATAGGGGACCATTGGTGTGATTTTTCTTAGAAATCGAAGGCGGTCAGGACCCCCTTGACACACCCCGACACTGTTAACCGCGCCACTTTACCGGATTCTTACAGGTAATTCGTCAAATATGTTCATTTTATTTAGCATGAAGCACCCCATTCCCGTATGACTCGCAAATGCGGCGTGAATTCGAAGAGAAGTCGTTGTACCCAGCAGTGGCGCGTGATTTTCAGGATTTTCGACGCGCATTATAAGGCCTATCATTGAGATATGAATCAAGTTTTATTTACTGTGATTTGTGAATTGATTTTATTTTCCATGAACTGTGATCAATACCCCCTCCCAATGGGACCCTCTATTTTGGATTATACAAAGGGTCCGATATTAGAAATGGATAAAAAAGGTTTTTCTTTGTCAAAATCATATAAGCCTAAATGTATCTGTGGTATGGCAATTTCAAATTTGTAAAAAAAAAAAAAAAAAAAAAAAAAAAAACTTAGGCGATTCATCTGTTTCGTTCCACCACCCCTCCAAATATCCCAAACACCAAAGGTGGAGTACTCAGTGATGGAATGTGTTAAGCACTTTCTGTCACTCCTAACGCAATTGCAGACCAAAGCCTTCAAAATGTGATTGGGTGTGCATGTCATCGATGGTATTGTGCGAAATAGAGTTTTGATATATTTCTTTTTTTTTTTATAATCAGTTCAACCACCTTATCCAGTTTTGACGAGATATTAATAGGGTAGTGTAAATAATAACTTTTTTTAGAAATCTCTTGAGAATCTCTTGAAGAACAGGTGATTTTAGAGGCAAAATGGGTCAAAAAGTCCATTTCTGATGAGAAATTTGAGCTATGAGTATGCTTTAGGCGACTTCTTTTTTGCTGGCCTCAGCTTAAGACAGGGATTACTTACGGCTGTTTACATGTAGAACAAAGGTGAATCATCTATCCAACTGTAATAGTTTTAAAATATAAATTTACTTTTTGGCAAGGATAATTGATTCTTCATTAGAATTCCCATCCAACAGATGTTGGGGAAATCTTATCACTCCTCATTTTGATTGATCAAGATTACTGAGGTGGTGCATTGTCTCCATTCTGGCACTTCAGTCTAGCTTGACAGTTAAAGGTCAGCTCATATGGTAACTGAACTCACTGTAAAATGTACCAATCTCAGTATTAACATCAGAAATGGATTCTACAACCCCTAAAACACTAGAAAAGACATATAACACACTATAGTACCTTTAATTGTTGTTGATCAAACTCTAGTTTGGCCGTTTTGGCTGCCATTTTGAAAAGTGTCATTTTATCGACCTAAATAATTGTTGTAGAAAAAAATGATTGTCAAATTTATATTATATTAAGCATCAAATTTCGTCTAAGACAACACTATACCGGACGTTTATGCAAAAGGTAATTTGCTAGGACACACAAGGGCCGGCATTCGTTTTCTGTTGCGGGTCCAGCTAGTTGTTATGGTGAACTGACAGCGCTACCTGGGATTTGAACTCGTGACTTGACGTAATCATGGTTTGCAGACGGTTTGGTTTTTTTTTTTTTGCATCCAAGCACGCTACCGACCGCTCCGTGTCTGACCCCGGGTTTCCTCTTATAATAATCAATCGGAACTTTTAGAAATTATTTCCAGCAAAAAATGATTACCTTGAGAGTCTTAGGATTCGAACCCTCGTGTCAGCGTCTAGTTGTACTCAACACGGCGAAATTACCACGTCACGGAGCTAGAGTAGCTTCGTTGGTAGATTATGCATCAAACGTTAACTTTCTACTTTTTACAGGTATATGTCTGCCACAACAATCAACAGACCGTGAGCCGTACATATGTATTTCATCCCCTACATCGCCAGTCGGCGAACAAGGTACAATCATCGAAATCAAACGCAATTTTTAGAAATTATTTCCAGCAAAAAGACAAATTGCATTGATAGTCTTGGGATTTTAACCCACGTGTCTACAAGCCGGCGGAGTTACCACGGAACCAGCGAATCTTCGATGGAAGGATACGGGTCAAATGGTAACTTTCTACTTTCTTACAGAGAGAGCCAGATTCGCTGTACATGTATATGTCTGCCATAACAATCAATAGGCCGTGAGCCGTACATATGTATTTCATCCTGTGCATCGCCAGTCTGCGAACATGGTATTATGATCAACGTTGTTAAAGTTCATCATGTATACGAGCACTTTAATATCTGAGTTTTAGTTTTAGCAACCCCATGACCCCCCTGACCCCCCCTCTAAATCCGCCACTGCGTACATAATAGTTAAATCACTAAAAAGTAATATTTCTTCAAGTCAGACAGTGCCGTTGATTTTTGTCAGCAATAGTCAAAACTCCGTTACGCTTAGGTCACATTTAAAAAAGCGGAGTAACAGATCCACGGATCAAACACGACCGACCCACTTGAATGCTTGTCGCGTATTCCTCACGAGGAATCTTTTCATTGTCTATCAGAGGGTTGTGCGGCAAGCTGTCAAGTGAGTCGATCATATTTGATCCTCGCAGGAGGCCGTCTTTCTACATTATTTAAAAATAAGTCCAGTATATCACGCTTGTAAAACGCAATGAAATGCTAAACCTCCAGCTTCAACATAAATTACTCATAAGATCATTTCAAACGCGTTACCAGGCATTTTTGGGTCAAATGAAAAATGACACGCTCATAATTCATCAAAATATTGTCTATATTTTACACTATACATCACATCATATCATGATATTCCCGTTGTATATAATATAAATTATGAGATATATACATATATATAGGTAACCATATACAAACACGCGTGTTCTACGTGCACGCATGCGCACGCCCACACAGTGGACGCACGTGCACAAGATTTCTTGCCAAATGCCTCAGCAAGCATTGTGAAGTGAGGTGAAATTAACCTAAATAAATGGAAAATGGAAAAAAATCATTACGTGATTTTCAACAAAAATAAACACAGCGTATAAGAACAAAATAATAAACAATATTATGCTGTATCTTTTCACACTTCATCAATTTCGACATGTTCGTGTCTTACGTTCTTCAAGAGACTTTGCGTTAAAAACAAATGAATTTGAAAATTACTAAAGACCAAAAAAAAAAAAAAAACCACAAATAACAATGATATCGATCACTTAATAAATGGCAGAGGTAATAGCAGTGACAGTCCCAGTTGACAGCTGCACGTAGGGTGAACATACACGCTCGAATTTCTGTATGCTGCACTAACACCCATTCTATAGTTGCTTACATTTAAAAAAAACTGTATCCAAGAAGGATTTAAGAACATGCAGATGAGCTAATCATTGAGCAAATAAAAGAAACAGTGATTCACACGTTTGGTGGAATACATTAACAGAATAGCATATACTTTTTTTAAAGAGTTTCGTACCATTAAATAAGAACATTAAGTGTGCTTATTACAAACTTAAATCGTCCATGATAAATATTTCTGTTTTAGATGATACATGAAGATGTACATATTTTCACATGATAAGTACACAATGATAAAGATATTACCACGTGTCCAGTTCACAATATGAGATACCAGCTTCGCTGCCAGCTTCGCAAGTTTCTCGCCACTGGGTCACTGCCACTCCTTCGCTAACTTAGAAAATCGTTTAATATCCTCCTTACGTCTCTGAAAACGCTAGGAACATACTGGACTACCAGACTTGAGAAGTCGATAGCTGAGCTCGCAGCTAAACGCTTACGCTGCCTTGTACTGGTATATGTATGCATATCACACATATTTGGACCTGAGTCCATCAGTTTGCGACTCCAACCAGTTTGGTATCATGCCGGCCGCGTGACGACGTAAATTCGGAGTCGGATTCTCATACTGCATGACGGAACTAATGCTTTTACTTCCGTCGTCCCCCTGAGGCGCGGGCTCTGGGCTATAGGCATTGTTAACATACGAATACGGGTACGGGTCATAGTGTGACGGTACGGCAGCGTTCCCTTGGGGTTTAGGAAGAATGGGGGACAGACGCCCGCTTGAGCCAGACTCCCCGGACGTGTGATGACGATCACTTGACGGGTAGTAGAGAGCTGTAGGTCTTGGTGCGCTGGCGCGCGGGGGTGAAGTGTACGCGTTTGTGCTGGGAATGGACAAGGTACTGTACTGAACCGGTTCCGAGTCTGATGGACGACTTTTCTGTTGAGAGACCGGCGGTGATTGGTCAATCAAGGGAGAGGAGTGATAATGGACACTTTCAGAATGGCGATACATCTCTAAACTATCCCGGTCTGGAGTATTTCTTTGAAGATGTCTGTTTCTGTTATTTCTAGGTAAAGTGGCAAGACCTGACAGGGGATCTCTTGCTGACGGACGCTGGCGTTTGATGGGAAATCCCGGTTCCGATCTGTTCATCTGTAAATACGCAGGTTCTGATTCAACTTCGGAATCATCGGCAGACGATCGCATCGCTTTTGGCGGCAAGGAGATCGACCTTGAAGGCATAGTGCTTGCTCGGCCCCGCCCGCCATTTTCGCTATTGCGTTTTGGTAGGGGAGGGCCGTAATTGGCAGCACCCACGTCAGAATCAGCACTCCTTGTGCTCCCGTCCACGCTGCTGGAAGTAAGGCCAAAAAATAAACCCAGTCGATTGAAATTATCGGACACGGGCGTCGTGTAGATGGAGTCTATATCGGCGTCATCTTGTGTTGTCGTTTGGATGGGAGTTTGCGATTGAGTCTCGTTGTGAAGGACACCATTTTGTTTGAAGGATGAGGATGTTGGGCGATGGATGACCAGACAACTCCTTGCTATCACTTGGCAGTTGTCTGAAAAAGAAATAAGATAACAGCTGGTGAAACCAATTTTTTCGCCAAATAAAATCTTTATTATGATATTTTAAAAGTGACTACATATATATAATCATCTCATATTTGAAACAAAGATTTCAAATGTTTTATCAATTTTTCTTAAATTTTCTCAAAGTACTTACATTAATTTTATTAGTGTGTTACTGACTTTTAAATTAGTAATTCTTATTGTCATCACTTATACGTGAAAAACAATGCATCACCCCTGTACTTTAGAGGTAGGCCTACTTACCGTTTTTGTACCGAGTATACAAAAACACAGCCACAGCCACGAGGCCTACTGCAAGCACCACAGACACCAGTACCAGAGCCGTAACGAGACCCTCTTGTCCTTCTTCTTTCTCTCCATCATTCACTACGCAAAAGTCACAGCCTTTCACCGCTCCCTGACAAGTGGATTGGAAGTCTCTGATGACGTCACCATTTTTGGCGTAAAATACGTTGTCCTCGAGACCAACTAGTGAGCCATTGGGGGATATAGAACCAACCTGTAATGAACATTCATTATTTTACAACCGAACATATTTTTTAAATTATTGTTTTTCTTTTTACCAAGAGCTTATAAAATATGTGGGTATTACCTCCAATATTTCTGGCCAGTGATTAGGGGCAATTGACCTGGATTTTCATTCCAGGTGAAATGACCCTAGTCATTTACTCCCTGATGATGGTGACTGACAGTCACAGAAATATTGGAGGTAATACCCACATATTTTATAAGCTCTTGATAAAAAGAAAAACAATAATTTAAATTGATACATACAGAGCTAATGAAACTGTTCTCTCACGAACATATTTTCATTGGTTCATAAGTTCGGTTAATGTAAATACAATTTTCATTGGTTCAAAATTTCGGATAATGTAAATACAATAACCACCTGTGAATTTATTATGAGGATCTTCTTATGAATACCTTGACAAACACACTAACACACACGCACGCGCGCGCCCACACACACACACACACACACACACACACACACACACACACTAGCTTGCATGTTCACGTACTCACTGCAAGAGCTAACATTACATACAACAATCCACTCCAATGGACATATCCCAATATTCAACATCGAAGGTTGCGAAATACATTTATTTGTCAGATGATAAAAAACGTGATTGTTTTCCCATTGTCAAAGGACCAGTGTAATTGCGTACGTCTGGAATTCGCCTCTTGATTGTTTAAATAAATAAAAAAAATGTAGATAATGAAAATCAATATCCAAAAATATCACAATTAGGTTTATCTGTACAACAAAAAAGTAACATTCACAAATAATTCACTAACCTCTTTGTATATGGTTCCACTTGAGTTTTTCTGAAAGCTAAATATTTTGTATCCGATGAGTCCATTCCCATTGTCGTCAAACGGCCTGAAGGACGTGGCCTGTTCAGACTGCAGCGTCGTGCCCGCGACGCTGGATACTATGTCCTCTACGGCGCACTTTGAGAGGGGGGTAAGGCACTGAAGCTCGGACAGTCCCTGCGTCAGCGCCAGCGCCGCGGTTATAATTGGCGGAACCCATGGATTTCCTGTCAGCACCGATGCTTTAGCAATGCGTTCATTGCCCATACAAAGACTACGGTCTTTAGAGAAACTGCTGTCAAGACTACATTGAAAATTATGTTCCCAGAATTCGTTAAACCACATTGGGTTAGCTGAGAAGTCGGGAGTCTTTTTGGAAAGGTAGTTGTAAAATGACGTGTGCCACCTGTGCTGATTGTCCACGTTTAGCGATATGGAGCCTAATACAAGATCAGGGAATTGTCGCCGAATTTCGGCTTCCCCGTCTGCGATGGCTTCGGAGAAAATGAACACAAATTGTCTCATAATGTCCCTTGTGACTTGCTTAAGTCCGGACAGAAAATTAATGGCGTGATCATCTTCACCAAAGAATACAACAATATTGGCATCGTTTGAGTCTAATAATTGCCCAGCGATCCCAATGGCATTTCCCCCGTCTAAGTCAAGGATTTTGGGAGTAGACTGAGTTATACAAATACCATTCTCTTGGGCAAGGTCTTTGAACGCAGAGGCCCCCGTGCGTCCGTAGTCGTTGTCTACATGCACGAGATGCACGTAATTAGATTTTAAATGTTTGATGATATCTAGAATGGCTTTAGCTTGCTTGCTGTCAGATGGTAGAGTTCGTAGGAAGTATGGGAATCGCTTTCTGTCGTCTAAGAGGGTACTGGATGCGGAGTAGCTGACCTGTGGCACATAAAAATCAATATGAAGTCACATAAATTGTTGAATTTTGTGTGGTTTACAATACTTGATTATGTAAACCAGTCACTGCAGCCGTAAACCAATTGACTGCAAAAAGTCAACAAGTTATCTTCATTTTCAGTGAACCAATAGTGAAAGTGCATTAATGAGATCTTTTCTGAAGTTCTAGTGACTTTAAAGCAAGTTTGATTTTCATAAGCATTTAATGCAAAATTCTGCCCACTTGTTTTATGTAGAAGCAGTTTTACACTCATTGCATATTTTGCCAACATATCACATCGGTTGAAAGTAATTCCTCGTTACATCAACGTTAACAGTACCAGTATTTGGCACAGGCGACTTTATTAATCTAGAAACAAAATAAAGGTTTTAATGATGCGCCTCAACTCACCAAAATACGCTTCATATGAGTCAAGAACGCTGCAGCGGTCAGTGTGTCCGTGCTCGTGAAGGCGCCAATACACCCAACGACTTTGTTGATGTCCAGCGGCTTCCCCTTGACGGTCAACGCAAAATGTGGGTCTCCCGTCTCATTGTTGAAAAAGTTTCCAAGCATATTCGTCAGTCTGACAGAACTGTCACATGCGTCATACACGATCGCCCCGAAGTTGATCCCCGTCTTGTTGGACATTTCTTCCAAAGCGAAGAGCAGAGCTTCCACTTGAGGGTAAGGGTTGGAGACGGTATCGTACTCTCCGCACCCATATTTGTCCGAAGGGTCTTTTGCTCTGTTGTGTAGCTTCATCAAGGCTAAAATATAAACATCCCCTTCTTTGACGAAAAAGTCGTAATCTCGCCGCACCTGTTGAATACAATTGGTGCATATACTTGCACAGGATGAAGTTCTGATTGTAAGTTCTGAATTATCAAGGTAGAATCCTCCCTCTTCGGTGAAATTCCCAATAAGTTTTGGATTCTGGGGAGAGTTTTGCGCAAGAAGAAAATAATTCTGTTGCAGCTGTTGTTGAGAATCGTTTGTTAAACTTCGTAAATGGTGGTCATACTGGAACGATATATTCCTACCAGTGGACACAAAATCATTTGGTGCCATGTCACCTAGGTCGGTATATAATACACGTATGTTTTCAAAGCGCTGTCGTATGCTATTGTAGTTAACTTCTGGGCATATGTTCCCACTATTTGAAGAGCAGAGACTAGCCCCCGTCTCCTTTAATGTTTTAGCATACAAATATATAGCGTCTAACGATGGCACCATCGTTTCGCTAATTACCACATCAGAAGTAGTGAGATTTTTAAGCCAGGGATTTTCTGGCGTTGCAACAGCTCCTTCGTTGATGCGTTTGGTAATAAATTCAGTCACTTGCTGTAAAGAAAAAGACTTGGTTGATACAACAATAGCTCCTTCTCCATAACTCTCTATATCTGACAGTTCTTTTGAAGAAAACTGATCCGTGGACAGAATCCAGTGTAAATTCTTCAAATCTCTGTTTAAGTTTCTGGTTTGTATTTCAGTAAATAAATCCACTAACATTTCATTGTCTCCAAAGTACACGACTCCCATGTTGGCGCCCGTCGCTGAACCCAAGTCGAAATATTCTTCAGCCGCCCACTGTGCCAAACTATTCATGTTCATGGAAGGAAAGACGGGTTCCGAGTGACCAATGCATATGCCATTTTTATTGGCCATTTCTTTGAATTCCTGGAATTGTTCTACGGACTCCTGGCTTTTGGTGTAAACTGCACCTACTAAGGACCACTGAAGGTCCTTCACCAATGCTAACAGGGCCTGAAAGAAAAACGTTTCTATTTCTTAGGATATATGAGTTTATTTATTTATCTATCATTATAGGTAAACCTTTAGAATGATCTATATCATGATTATAACCAAACACTGGTCTTTCACTTGTGAGAGTTCATTCTAAATTTAATTATCACTTTAAAAAACTAGCACACGCATCTATACACACAATTAAGAGTACATGCATATTATCATTCACTTATGAGCGAACTCACTTCGTTCCTTGTTTTAGGTCGTTGAAATGTCCGGAAAAGAGAAGGGTATGCTGTGACGTCACTTGTGACGTATTGTTTTGAGCACTCTGACGTCAACACCTGTGTGACATTTCTTCCCTTCATTAATGTGGCCACGGCGTCGGCTGCATCACAGTTGGATGGTCCTATCAGGCCCAGAAAAGTGCCGTTCGCAGTACAGGAGGTCGTGCAGTCGTACAGAAATGAGAGCTTGTCACTGGCAAACTGTACGGCATCATTCTTCAATCCACATGTATCGTATACCTCCAAACCTGTAAGTGAGACATGTTGGGTAATTTTTAGAGTATTTTTATCTCGCCAGTTAGACTAAGGTGTTGTTTCACGTCAGTTACTGTGTGTGAGGGATGTGAGACAGTACACGTCTCAAACTTGCAACTTAACAGCCTTGATATGTTTGAAGAATAATGCCCGCCGTTTGAAACCTGTTTTAATTTAGACTGTAAAACGGTGGAATGAGTTCGTTGTCAATTAGTTAGAAATTCTACACATTGCGTGTTTGTTGTTTCCAATACATTTTTTATTTTCAATAAATATCATGTATATCACAACTCTCCAAAACAAAATATTGACATATGTGTGTTGGGCAGTCATCAATTAATAGCAATATTGTAGCAGTCAGTAAGTTTAGAATGTACAAAATAAAGGGGAAATCGCCCCCTTAGGTACTGTTAAAGTGTACTCGCTCTTAGTTGTTCAAGCTCTTATAAATTCTTCAACAAATTTTGAGATTTTAGTCACAGCTAGAAGGTCCTCTGAAAGAAAGTGATGTGAGTGTACAATACATACTATTCCCTCTGATATTACACCCCTACTAAAATACTGTACAAAATCCCACTTTTCAACGTTTTTGTAACAGACTACTAGCACGCCCGGTGGTCGGAGATTAAAAACACACCTAGTTTCCCGGCTCCAAAATACCCAGCCGTGTTAATCCTATCTATTGCCCATAGCATTGTCTCCAGTTCTAAGACGGCCCGTTTGTTCACCCCCGTGCCACACCTCCACGGCCTCCCCGGGTCTGGGTGGTGTATGTCTAGGAGTGCCGTTATGTAAGCATCACCAGGAATTCTGAGGTATCTCTCCCGGGGGATGCAGGAGTTTGGTGGGTCCTGCTGCGCCTGCGCAAGCGCGAACCAAACCAGACCTGCGATGACCAGTGCCCATGGCACCCACGGCAGAGTAGACCCCATGATTGCTACATGTCTGGAAGAAATTACAATACAATACAATACAATACAATACAGTGCAATGCAATGCAATGCAATGCAATGCAATGCAATATAATATAATGCAATGCAATACAATACAATGCAATACAATACAATACAATACAATATAAAACTCATTCCATGTAGGGTAGAAGTTGACGGGAAACATTGGCTTTGCAGCTTTTCACTGACAGGGGATCACAAAACAATATTTAATGAGCTCTAATAAACCAGTAAATGAAGCCAGATATTTTCTATGGAAATTATCCAAATACTAGTCCTAATACTAATTGTGAGGACAGAAACATTTCTATCCTCAATGCAATATTTACACATGAAATCTACGAAAATAGTAAATGAAGACATTTTCCATGAAGAATATACATGTGCTAGACCTAATTAATTGTGAAGACATATTTTTACACATTATCCTGACTTATATACTGACAATATTTTGTTTTGGAGAGTTGTGATATACATGATATTTATTGAAAATAAAAAATAATTTATAGCTTTTACGGGAAGACTGAAAGCCTCATTTATTTGATTTTTAATAGACTAAGGAAATGGCGAAAAGGCAAAAACACCGAAACAGCTCAGTTTTATTCCTTAGATAGAGTAACATTAAATGGGAGTTAGCCTTCTTTACACTAATGGTGTAATTAATAGGCTCATATACCACATCAGATAAGCACAAATATGGTTTTAATTTGATCCAAGATTTACTAGTAAGTATATATAATATATAACCTATCTGTCTTTTCTGTCTCAAGATATCTTTATTTCTTATATAAATAACTTAAAAAGTTCTATTCGGATCTAGCAACAGCGGGGTGTCCTTAACTTTATTCACCTAAAATAAGATCTTTAAGAAATGTCGATCCTTATACCAGTATATGTGTGGCAAAAAGTTTAAAAAAACTGTGAACCCGGCTTCCTATGTGTTGGGAGGAAGGGGGAGGGGGTTCCAATACCTTGCTATTGCACCCCCTTTCAAAGTACTGATAGGGAAGATGCACCTTGTAACGGTTTATGACGTTGCGGAGAGGGGAGAGATGGGTGAAACATTGGCTGTATATAGGCCTATTGTCTAGGACACTGTGGGTGGTGACATATATATAGGCCTAAATGTGCGGTGGGTGACAGTGCGGATTGGGGTGATATTAATGTCGTTTCTTAGATGCTAAATTAATATGTCACTGAATATGGTGGCGAGAATACGCAAGTCACTTTGTGTGATGGTGGTTTGGTTTTAAATTTGGTCCAGGACATTTGTAGGTGTATTTTTTACATTAGTAGTCTGCATTTAAGGAAGAACGATAGCTGCTTAATGAGCGTGTGTGCTTGTGCGTGTGTTTGTCAGAGAGAGAGAGAGAGAGAGAGAGAGAGAGAGAGTGAGAGTCATCTCAGTAACAGGTGCACCACGTCTCCAATAAAAATAAGATACAAGTCGGCAAGTCACCGGCTTCAACCCACAATCACGCCTTGGAACTCACGCTAAGCGCTCATCAAAACATCTCTCATTGACTTACAACAATACAAAGTATGCGAAGACCGCTATATAGCATACCTGAGACCTGAGAATGCACTTACAACCCATGGAATTTATACAAACGTGTGGTAACGACAGACCCTCATGTGGGATAATGAAGGTACCTTCCTCAGCAGGATGTGCACCTGATGCTCTGGGTTTTTACACATATTTACTTCTTTAAAATCTTTTTGATATTGAAATGAAATCGCCACCTGTTTTGTCCGTTCTGGGACAATGTGCATAATTATGTACATATACAGTTCATACCTGAATGAGGGCGGAGGTAATTTTCATGGTTTGAATAGTTCACAACAATGCTAAAGCCATTTTGATCTTATTTCTGGTAACATTTTCGTCATCTAGATTAATATATATATAAAAGTGTACGGTTTCATATAATCAACTTGACTTACATCGTAACTCCGATTATCTAAGACCAGCCTCAGGGCACCACTGAGTTAAAACGTTTAACAGCCATGTTTTACTTGTCAGCGGTATTTTAAGTTTACAAATTTACATGTAATGGGCTATAAATTAACATTTTATTGGAGTTAAAAACAGAAGAAGGGTCCCGTGTCCATCCCGTCTTGTGTCCGTCCATGCGTCTCCTTGGCTGCCCGCCATCAATGCTTTCACCTGATATGTTATTGTGCTTAAAGAAAATATGGCTCTGTGCCTTACCGTTTATCATGCCTTAAAAATGTCTGGGCGCTAGAGACACCTGTAAAAACGGACAGGGGAGCTTTCTTGTTCAATTGCTAAGCTAAGAGTCCCTACAATAAGTATTACCGTGTGGCATTATATCCGCGTTCCTCGTACCTTTATATATCCAGGATACGTCTCCAAATCTCTCGTAAACACAACTAGTTTGACAGAGTTTAATTTCTATTATTGGCATGCAGCTGTAGTTGCATATCCGCATTCTCAAAGCTGACAACTTACTGTCAGGTAAATCCCTGTGTCTCTTCTGCTACGCTTGTCGTTACTTGACCTAGCCACCTTGTCAAAATTGATGTCGCTATACTTTCTCCATTGGTTCCTGTTTCTTTAAAGTAATATTACGTGTACACAGTGTGTGTTCCAGCTACTGGTCACATGTCACCTGAGAGGTCCTTGTAGACTCAGACACACCTCTATTACAAAACAGCTCATTTTAGATCTTTGACTGGAGACTCGGCTTAATACTGTAACTGATACTTGATAGCCATCGCCGTTGTTGTCGCTTGTACTGGTATTTCTTTAAATATCGCCAATATAACCTCACACCGTCTATTTGTCCTGTGCAACATTATTACCTACCTGACATAGGTAGGTTTGTGATACCTTAAAGGGCTTTAATAAATACGAAGACCGAGGACCGGGTTTACGTACTTAGATCTACGGATAGGGGTATAAAGTGTGATAGATTTAAACTCAACATGTTGTACCTTCGTTTCCTGCTGTTGCTGTCGCCGTTGTTGTTGTTAACTTCTCGTTAGGAGTGTCTTCTCTTCCACAGGCCCTCTGTTATTACTCCTACCCACTGCTACACGAAGTCCCCTAGCTGCTATTGATTCTCTATTGTAATACCATATCCACACATTTGGGGCACAATTGTGAATGAAAACAGCAGGCGCAAACAATGGCGGGGTGCGGTTTCAGTTCTTTTCATACCTAAATTCGTGAAAATATACACAAATAAAATGTGGTCTATTTTCGGTTTGTTGGGAAGTTGGTTAAACGGCGCGAAAATACGCCGAGGGTGCTCTTCAGTTGACATCCTTAAGAGACCTGCTTTTTTATTTCAATAAAAAACCTACACCTGCAGTACAGGTGAAAAACACTGGCGTCACAGATGTGGGTCATTCTACTTATTTGTTGTTCTTAAATGCAGAACTGAACGTCTTAAGGCAATGTATGGCATATTGTGTCTAGGTTTGGGTCATATTTGGGACAAACTAAGATTATTTATGCACTTGTAAAGCACTATTCGAACATTGTCATTCATATGGCGCTTTTGAATGATGGCGCGAATAGAGGTTAGGGGTGATGTTGCGACTCCTTTAAGGGGACAACATCTTTAGATAGCCAGAGAAAGATACGTGCCAAGCCCCTCGTGGCTATTCTCTCCACACTTACAGTCCTTGATACCTTATGGATATAAAATCAGTGAAAGATGACAGGCAGTAAGTTATTATACGGTAGAAAATCATATACCAAAGTAAGTTATTATATACTTACTGCCTGTCAGTTTTTTTTTCACCTCAATATTCGGGATATGTATGCATAAAAATAATAAGAAATAAAATAAAATAAATAAATCAAGACAGTTATTGGTTATACACCTCTATTTGACCTATCATTTACCGATCTTGTTTCGCAAACGAGAAAAAAATGATCTGTTTCTTCTTTGGGATAAAGGTATTATTACTAAGGAATGTCGTCTACATGTCTTCATCCTATACTACTGTATTACTGCTTGCTATGCTATGGTGCTGAACTACTTCCTTATAACAGGTCTTCCTTCATGTTACACCTGTATCTCTTAACCTACCTCTATTTAATCCTCCCAGTCACAGCGAGTTCCATTTTCTTTCACTCTCAATAAAACCGCGTCGACAGGCTCCCGATGTATGTTAACGTCATGGATTCATTCTATCTCTCATTCTATCTTTCTCGTGAATTGAGGGTAATATTCCACAGTTCTTCCTCATTTGTATCGGCCTCTGTTTAGTATGAATCAGTGCGGATGTGGGGGCCTTAGACGGGCTTGCTCTGGACTACATTGAAGCTGGAATGTCCTCTGTCACGCGTGGTTGGATTAAGCTTGGATACCTGTTTATGTACCTGTCTGTATTTTAACTATTACCTGTCATGAAACGCGTTTAAACTGCCCGAGATTAACAGCTATATACGGGGCGTGGGAGAGAAGTAAGGAAGAGTATAATAAGAAAAGGGCATTGAGAAGAGAGAGACGAGGGTCAAGGCACACGTGGTTCAGTTAAGCTCAAATGACGGGGTAACAGTGCATGTACATTGTGATGGTCTTATTTTTACCTGTCACGAAATACTTCAGAATAATCAGGGTTTTAAGAGGATTTTAGGGTCTAGGAAGGGACTCGAGGAAGGGGGTTAGGATCGAAATGAGAGGGTAGGTGGCAGTACAAGAATAGTGCATGATTTAGATAAATAGAGGAAGCAGAGAGATACAATGTAGTGTGATTGACCCACTTGCTGTGCCTGCACCTTGTTTTGTGCAATCATTCAACGTAATGACAACGTAAGTCTGTTTATGATTAATATAAACGTTTTGGTGGTAATTAAAAAGCTAATGGGAACACGCGTGTCTATGTTTGTTAGTGTCCTTTGCTTTTTTTAGGTACTTCACTTATGTATATACTTACGTATGATCTTCATCAAATTGCAACGAATTTCATTAAATTCAAAATATTTGGCGTATGTCGTGGAACACATTATGTTTTTTTAGAGAGGTAAGCATTCCTTTCTTTCCTTGTCGGTGTGTCAGTCGCGATGTAAAATTAGCACCGCACGGTACACCAGGATGTGAAGCAAAATACTGAAGGAGTGGTTGCTCAATACGGATACAAATATGATGGCATTCTATTTCTAGCATGATTGTTTAACGGTAATTTCTTAACTGAAAAAAATAATAAAGTGATTTATATAAGGTGTTTTCTGTAACCTTAATGACATCTGCAGAACTTTCATTCTATGCTACACAAAACACTAAAATACGCAATCTTTCATCGCACCTAGCTAATTAGCAAAAGACAACAGCATTCGGTTACAACTGTTTAATTCTAAGATCACTTTGTGTGGCAGAAAACATACATGATGTGATATTTCTCAGTAAATAAGTTCGATGAACTTTGTAATAATCCAATCATCCTTTGTGTGTAGAGGACTAGCACTCTGTGTCCCTTTACTTTGCGTTATCTAGATCTGAAAAGAGATAATAACGAAACAATTACCTCTCAATTTCTCATATTGTCTATATTTCTGATGACAAAAGACAAAAGCATTATAGCCAGTACACACACACACACACACACAAACACACACATTCACATACACACACACAAACACACATTCACACGCATGCACACGCGCACACACGCACAGGCACACGCACTCACACACACATACACACAGGCCTATATATAATCAAGATTAAAATTATTTTTGCTTTCTGTTCGCCAGTGTGATATTACGACCACACTCAAGAGCAATTTAAAATCAGCTCGTATTTCAAGCTCGAACAATTATATACTCATGGTAAAAAACAAAATATGTTTTTTTCTTATTGTACTAGTAAAATCATTGACCCATTGATGCATAATGGGTGCAAAGTATAATCAAGAGATAGAAGTGAAGCAAACGAAAAAACCACAAATAAAAAATAGATCATAAACAATTTTCAATGCAGACCAGGTGCCAGGAAAAAAGGCTCATTTTTCACACGAAAACTATTTATTCTTCTTGATTTGTAAGGCTTTCACATGTATTATCCTTATCACCGATATCGGATAGCTAGTTGCACTTATTTTAAAAGAGGTCTCTTTTTAAGGCACACACCTTTTTCACAGTGTTTTCCGCCAAACCCCGACACACATTCACACCATACGTTCCCACTGAAGACGTAGCAAGTGGAGCCGTTTAAACAAGGCGAGCTGGCACAGGGGTCGCGCCCTGAAAAGAATATAGATATTTCGAAAATAAAAACATAATTGTAGTTAAATGATTTTTTGTATAAATACAGGAATAAGGAAACTGGCAAAGACGGTGGATAACCCTCACCTTCCCAAGCATCGTCACTGTTGTAAATATTACACGAACAATCTATGAAATAACTGAACACTCATGTACACATCGAACAGAAGAAGGGAATCCTTCGCGAGGAGGAGAATTCTCATGTTTGAGAGGAGTGAAAGGGGTGTGCTGTAAGTCTGTTGAAATATGTTACATTATGCATGAAAGGATTGGAATCTAAACAGGTGTGGATAAAGTCGAAAACGGCTGCAACAGAAATTGAATGGCAGATATAAATGACGAGACATTTCAATAATAAAAAAAGCACCTAAAGATGCCACCACTCACCCAGAGACCCTAGACAATGAATATGGTTAAAACAATTAAAAACTTCAAAAATGGTAAATTTTGGGATTTTCAAGTTTCCTATGCCTCTTGATAGATGGCTACTCACTGTACCTTTTACACAAGTCTCATACTCTTTCGTCAAATGAGCTAAAGTCTTCTCAGCCAGTCTCAGCTCCAAGTCTAACATGGCGTCGCGCTTCTTCAATATGGACGCAGTTTCTGTCGTCTGTCGTCTGCCCAGAATAAGCAAATTTTCAGCCAGCTTTCTGTCGAAAAAGGAAGGACATTCTTTATGCAATTTCTCTCCAATTTCGTAAATTCCTCTGTTCAGTTCTGTCAGTTTTGTCGGGCTGCTGACTTGGGCAAAGCTGGTATTGTATTCGAGGACATAGAGTGCGGTCACTTTTACTAGCAACAGAACGTTGAAAATCCTTGCAACCATGTTTGATGAGGGGTGTCCTTGACTGTGACAGTTGGTAGAGAGGCTTGCTGCGGGAAATGTCCTAACATATTTTGGGGAGAAAATATTTCAAAAACATTCAGAAATATGTGGACGAATTTACGTGTGCGTATTATTATCATAAGAAGCCTAAGACTAAATACAATCTTGTGGGAGATTGAAAATAAAGCGCTACAAATGAACCAAAATTAGAAACAACCTGTTGGAGCCTTAATTTTCTTATCTCTTCTCCGCACTGAGAAAGCTATGGGAACTGGACATCTGCAGCAGGAACGCGGCCATTTTGTCCAGGCTGTCCCAGTGCTAATTTTACGCATCATGCAGTGTTTTCAGTACAGAAGTTAAAGTCAATTGAATTACTGTGCTGGTTAAGTGTCTATATGTATACCTTTACCCGTACTCCTATACCTGTAATCATACTCCTATACCTTTACCCATACTTCTATACCTCTACATATACTCTTACACCTATACTCCTATACTTCTATACCTATACCCATGCTCTTATACCTATACCCATACTTATATACCTATACCCATGCTCTTATACCTATACCCATACTATACCTATACTCCCCCTTACCGTTACGTCACCACTCCGATACTCCTCTGCATTTTACGTCCCCGCACCGTTGCTTCCCCGCACCAAATTTTTTTTTTCGGGAACCAAAAGTGAAAGATGAAGGAATTTAAGAAACAGTAACTAAAATCGGGGTGCTTTGTCGATGTTTCAGGTCAAACTTTGTGTGGGGCTCTAGGCTACCGTAAAGTACTTTTTTTGTGATTTTAAAGAAATATTTCTATGCCTCACTTTGATCTTCATCTGTGGTATCGGTGTTCAAATTAAATCCCCTTTATATCTATCTATTTATTTGTTTTCGAATTGCACGTAATATTATGAATTTCAATCGGTTTGATGTCAGTGCTAGAACTCCAGTAACAGCGTGCTTTCCATCGCTTGGGGTACTGATTTTGACCAACTCCCACAAAATTTGTAGCAAGAGAAAATTCTACAATATTTTAAGCTCTTGAACTTGGCTCTATGAATGCAATGCTGACAAACACAAATCGTCACTTTAAAGGGCGTGAGACTGGATAAAATGACATTCTCGAAGAGGTCACAAGCACAGTGCAACAAGGGTTTAAATACGGAGGATTCGCAGGATCATAGTAATTGAGAAAACCAGTCTAAAAGACTACTTAAATTAATATGTGAAATACTCATTGCATTTTTTTTCTTCTAGTGGGAGAGGCCATCAAACACAGAAAACGCTGAGTCCAGATAAATGTATCTTATTGTAAACTGAATCATCATTGAAAACATTTACAGATGAAATGTGAAAATGATCCACGGTTTTTAGTATTTACAAATACGCATAGAAAACTTGTTTAAATCTTAAATACATTTCCATTTACGCCATTGCCCATAAACATCACACAGCAGAATACCCGAAAACATATTTATCAGTCTGGAATCATATTAAATATCTTAATTAGAAAGTAGCAAGCGGCCAGATTACTCAGTGTCATTCTTATACCATAGGCTTATTGAGCATGCAAGTTCTGGTAGTTAAATTGTCTATTTAAGTAGCTGTATATAATTTGTTCTATTAGTAGTGAACTCGCTGTACACGTATATTACAGAACACTTCACGAAGCTACATTCTTATCGTTTTTACTACAATCTTTGACAACTATCTCTGCTTTGAACGGGTTTCCTGACCGCATACCGTCTAGAAAATAAAACGAACAAACAACCCTTAGCCACGAAGATTTCCTTGATCACGCTTTGATTATGTGGGAACAAAATACATAAGTAAATCCTTATCAGATGCTTAAATTATATCATCTCTGACGTCATAAATAACCAACCAATAACAAACGTTCCCTCAGTTAATAGGCATCGACACGATATCAAGATGAAGACATAAATAGCTTGGAACGATTTACCTATAACCTACCGCATTTCTGGAGGATGGCATAAAGAAAAGTAGTTAACACAATGAATTACGAGATATTTTCAACTGATATAGAAAAACACCACTTAATTCACATGTTTCAGAAATCGGAAACATTTTTACGGAAATCAAATTAAAATTTAAACTTTTTTTGGTGAATGAATAAATTGATCATTTCTGAGCGGACGTAACTCATTGCTCATGAAGTCAGCAGCTTATATATTACCACTATGGGTCCGTTGTTGGTTGTGCAAGTATTATGTAGTTATACTAAATTACCCAGAAAAAAATGTCAATTAACAATTTTTAATTCACATAAAACTCCTCTCCTCTCTTTACCTTACATACACACAGGCACACACTTATACACAAACAAACAAACAAACAGGCTTTCTGTCATTCAACCGTAACATTTTCTATCCTTTACAACTTCCTTTGAAACACATTATTCTGGTTTGACTAATGCAAGCATATAAAAATGAAGCTTTGACTTGGACACCGCTTGGTAGTTATTTCGTCTACCAAAGACTTAAAGAAACTTATTAACATACCTTATGGCAATGTAGAGCAGTGATGCTCTGTAATATACTTGGAATTCTTACATGTTTGTGTGCTATTGGGTAGCACTTCACAGATTCATATAACAATGTATGACATTGAAATGTTCGTACCACAAATACCATTTTGCACCAACAGGGAATAAAAAATCCAATGGGATGTTTACATATCTATGTACATGTTGTTGCACTTTAAAAAATAACATACAAGTTATTTCCATTGCCAAGCACTGCTGTCTCAATACAGAAAATTCACTGATGAAAAGATACCAACAACTTGATCACAAACTTTCGCAGAAGTGCAATTGTTCAAGAAATATAACATTTTTCATTTAGAATTACCATGTTTCACACTTTATATTGAAAATATAGAATTGCACTCAACAGTTAATTTTCAGCAATTTAAAACCCTGAATTAAACAAATCTTTCATTTCCTACCTAAATCTTGACAGATTTTTCGAATTTACAAAATCATATTTTGCCTCCCAGACAGACTGTACACACACATTCTGACCAATTATCACATAAACTGCAAAAGGCAAAGTTCATGTTTCACAGCAATGACAAGAAAACAAGGCAATTATTTTTGCACACTCCCATCTTTTAACTGTAATTTACCACAATGAAGCAGAATACCATTTAACAGCATGAAATTTTTTTTTTTCATACATGAACAAATTTCAAGAAGCACAACTTCCATTTACGTCTCAACTGAACCTCCTATCCATGTCTTCTCATCTTCTTTCACAAACAAGAACCTAACTTGACGTAAGAGGCTCTTGTTTAACTATGGCAACAGATGGCGCTGGATGCTTCTGTACAACCATATCAATGTCAAGGTCACTGGACTCCCTCAATACCCCTGCTGCCACCTGGAGCCTATTCAAATTGTACACTCCAGGGGAGTTGAAACAGGCCACCAGGTGGAGTGTGTGTGTCTCTAGGGGCTGGAGCTGGAGTGTGCTGTGGATTTTTCCAGACCAGCTGAAACCTGACGATGTTGGCTCCAGGATGATGTCAGAGGTTGTGGATTCAGCATGGGATCTGAAGATGAGTGTGAAATATTATTGTAATATTACACAGAATTGCCACATATCTGGTGTGCATGTTTTGTCACGTAAACAAATTATCTTATGTGCACGTGAATGATATTTTAAGTAAAATGTGCATGTGCGTGCGTCCACGTGCACGACTGAACGCACGCGCGTGTGTGTGTGTGTGTGTGAGAGAGAGAGAGAGAGAGAGCCTGTACCTGTGTGAGCTGGGTTCACGGGAAGACATATCAACTTTCACTGTGTTCTGTGATGTGTTATGCAGCACTATACTAACTGGCATGTAACACAGCCTGAAATAAACAATAATACGGGATTTGAATTGACAAATATATGACAACACAATTATTTGACTTTTAAATGAGTTATAAAGCAGTATTCCCTTCATCTGAAATTTTAACACAAGTTTAAAGACATTAAAGCAAATACCGTAAGTCGTTATACTTCTAAGCAAAAAAAAAAAAAGGTCTTCATTTAAGGACAGCCATTTGACTAATTATTGAGACAAAGCGCTCAACTTTCCTCACATTGCATCATATTCAAATTAGTGAAAATGAAGAAGTATCTGGCATTATGCACCAAAGTCACAGTAAAACATATAAAAGCTAGTTTTTCATTTCCTAAAATAAATTACACAGTACAATGGATAAATGTAATATATTTTCTTATCAGCATATGCTAACTCACCTGTTCTTGTGGAAATTATGCAGTACCGTCATATTGTGCCGTAAGCATATCTTGAGTAGCTGAGAGACCAGTTCAGGATTGGGGTGGCTTGGCAATGAAGGGGCGCGGTCCTTGATTATTTTCACTGGGGCATGCTCTACAGGCACCTGTATGCATGGAATTAAATGGCAAAGTTTATCAACCTATTAAAATACCAGGGAAATTATAGAATCCATACACTAAACAATGTACATAAAACAAGTAAAATCTCATCCACTTCTATGGGTAAAACAGCAGCGAAATCAGATATAACAGTTAAAATAAACATAGCTGCTTTGTAATATCCTTCAGTTGCCAAGATACTTACAAGTTATACTCAAATAAATTTCAGTTTTTCACAATATCAAAAATATGTTAAGGCAAATTATCAATTTCTGCATAATTCTATGGATTTGTCCAGTTCACAAAAAGGACATATTTGATATATTTCACAAAAAGGAAGTTTTTATTAAATCTAACACTGGACTTACAATTTGGACAATCTTTTTTAAATTCTGTATATTTCAATCTCTGTATATATTTGTCCCTACCTTGCTCACAGCAGGGGAGTAGGCAGGGGTATCCAGGCTGTCTATATGGAGGTGATGTTGTCCCTGTATTGTCCCTATAGCACCACTCTCTGTCACCACCTTGAACTGATTATGAAGATAATATTGATGAACAAAATGGACTGGGCAAGATCTAGATAGAGAAAAATCTTGCCTATATTAAAAGTTTTGCTTTCAGTTCATGGTCAACCATTCAAAGCAAGTGAAGGTCAATCATTGTTTTCAAAATATTTTCTAAGCAGCATGACCAAATTCAAAGTTTCAGTTTCAAAGACTTTAAGGACTCCTTAAAATCATAACAGGTGTCATTATCAAGTTAAGAATCGAGCATTATTTTTGCTTTCTACAGTCTAACTTTCAAATGAGTAATTGCCAGTTTGTGAACGTTAACGAAAATCTTAGGCAATTTCTTAATGCTCAGTAGTTAGCTTGCTGCTATTAACATTCTTACCTTCCAGAGAACAACTAAGCTAAGATCTATATGTGCCTGATCCTCACCTTCCAGAGAACAATTAAACTAAGATCTATATGTGCCAGGTCCTCCAGACCCTGGTCCTGTGACGGTGGGGTGGGGGTGGTCTGGGGTACAGAAGGATCCCCCTCACTGCTACTTGACGCCAACTTCCACGTCTGGCGAGACTTAAAGCAGAAATCACAGCATGGGCTGCCTGTGCTACTGATCTGAAAGATGATGACAGTTTTGTTTTTATTATTTATTTTCTTTATAATATCATGATAATTGCTGATGTAAAACTTATATTTAAACAGGTTTCTGCTGTGGTTACATAAATCACTTTGAATTCTTACCTGATGCTGATCAAATGTGACATCTGAGAAAATCAGCTTTGATGATGACACTGTAATAAAAAAAATGACAATTTATTTGAAAAAAATCAATTTGGTTGAAAAAGCAGATTTGGTAAAAGGTAAAAAAACAAACAAAACAATCCTTTGGTTAACTATTACAGAAAAAAAAAGTCATGTCATCTGAGTAACAATGAACAAAGTTACAAGCACTACTAGTATATTTTAACATCACAAAAAAATTACCTGCAGCACAGTCCTGACACCTAGTGGCCTTGAATGACATCAATAATGACTCTGTGGCACTTAACTTCATATCTGTAATTAACAAGAATGATCACTTTAAAATCCTGCATTTTGTTCCAAGTTTCTATTCATTTAATGTTAAAGCAAAGCAACAACTATTTGAAATGTATACAAGTTATTATTCTCAATAAATCATAAAAGGCGTCAAAAAATAATAAGCAAGTGGAAATGAAGATAGTGACTCAAATACTTCACAAGTGTCATTCTCAGTATCTGATATTTATGAACAGGTAAAAACTGCTTTTAGGTTAAAATACAAATTAAATGCTTAATCCCTGTGCGTGCGTGCGTGCGTTCGTGCGTGCATGCCTGCGTGCATATGTGTATGCTTGTTTGACCTGACACTGGGATACAACAGTGTTCAAAATGATAAAATCCACTTTATTCCAGGTGTGAATGAATTCTAGAACTCACCTGTATGTGGTCTGGTACTCAGGTGATGCAGTGTCCAGGTGTATATTATCTTATAGAACTCACCTGTATGTGGTCTGGTACTAAGGTGATGCAGTGTCCAGGTGTATATTATCTTATAGAACTCACCTGTATGTGGTCTGGTACTAAGGTGATGCAGTGTCCAGGTGTATATTATCTTATAGAACTCACCTGTATGTGGTCTGGTACTCAGGTGATGCAGTGTCCAGGTGGGGCTGGCACAGGACACCTGCAGTAAGCTCACCTCCAGCACACTGGCATCAAACACCTGGAACAGAAGAGGACAGCAGCTGTCACACGGAGGTATGGTATGGTATGGTATGGTATGGTATGTTACAGTGCATGGTATGACATGTTTTTTATGATATTGTGTGTTATGGTATAGTGTACAGCAGCCAGCACATGGTATTATATGGTGTTCTGCAGCTTTCATATTGTATGGCATGCTGTGCTATAGGTCAGTATCAGGGGCAGATTGAAGCCGTCTTCAGGGTCTTCCCGAAAAACATCAAATTTTCAAGTTTACATTGACGGGTATCTAATTTTTTCTGTTGGAAAACGGTCAAAAATGAAGGATGGATCAACAATGATAATTTGGAAGACTGTCAGAAAATATCTCTGGATCCGCCCCCGAGTATAGTATAATGTGGTTACATGTAATGCAGCTATCATTTGGCACAGTACTTCATGGGATAGTGTACTGTGACTTTCACATGGTATGGTATGGTATGGTATGGTATGGTACTGTGCAGTCAAATGCAACTCAGATCAAGGAGTCATTGTGTTAGATGTGCCAGCAGCACACTCACCTTCTCTGCCTCCAGTGCCAGCACCAGACTGTTCAGTTGTCCCCTCTTACTGGGAGGCAGCTTCTGGGCAGTGGAGGTCAGCTTCAGCGCATTGCTGGTCCTCATCACAGCAGTGTGGCGGACAACACGATGCCTGGAGTGATCAAATTACATTTACCAGTGAAAAGAAATGCATACATCGTATATAATATAATGTAAATGTATGATATACATAATTTAAAGGCTGCATCTCATTTTTATTAAGATTTGATACAAGAAAGAAAACATTCTACACCATTTGAAATATATACATCGTAGAAATGAACTCACCTCATCAATGGACATTTCCTATCAACTGGTTCATAATAAAACAGAAAATCCACATTATGGACTCCATTGATATCCAGTCCCCTAATCCACAGTGGGACACTGACCACTCCCCCTTGGTCTAAAATGTCACGTTTTAAGGGCACCTGCTGAGCGTCCTCCGCCCATAATTCCTTTACAACGTGAAGTTCATTGTGCACTGCTGACCCTGTCTGCTGGGAGTTGTACTGATATAGAGCAGAGGCCTGCGGGAGGGTGTCAGAGCTCCCAAAAGTACAGAATTTTGGATGGGAGCAGGCCATGTAGAGTTTGTGTAAAGGGAGAGGGCCCCTGTTGATGAACTCCACTGTCAGTTGTTGGACCTCTCCACACATCATTGTCTGGGGAACACCGTACAAGTTTACCTGAGAGAAAATAACAGTTCAATGATGGTGTAATCAAAAGATATATTAAGTCTTAGAGATACAGTTAAAAATTGCATAAATTGAAAACAGGAAGAAGTTTTGGCTGCAGACCAAATTATCACTTGAAATCATTTGAATACTCAAAATATAATAAAATATTTTTGATACATATATCATTTTTTCAGATTACAAGTATCAAATATTGAACAGGTATTTAGGGCAAAAATTGTGAAAATCCAATAAAGCATATTGGTTTACATCGGAAAATTATGATTTCATTTTTCAATAACTTTGATTAATTGTAAGATCAAAATTCCATTTAAACTTAAGCTAATTCTCCAACTTTGTAAATAAATAAATAAATAAATAAATAAATAAATAAATAAATAAATAAATAATTGATTAAATCCTTTACCTCTAACAGAGGCATCTTTGGCACAATTCGCACATCCAGTCTCCTGTCGGGGCCATAAATCTTGCTGCATTTCTCCACTTTGGAAGCGTTGAGGCGAGGCCCCTGCACCTCTATCACTTGCTTCCCCCTCACAGAGATACCACTGATAAAACTTGGCTTCTGCTCACCAGTATTGGCAATAACATTGCCACTGGTGGCGCTGGTGGTGTTTGTGCTGGAACTGCTTGTACCCAGGTTATAGGCGATGCCAGTTATGTGCAGCTCTCCTTCTTTTTTAGGAATCACAGACAACTGAAGAGGCTCCGTCATCAGGGCCTCCAGAACTAGCTCTGGAATCACCTCACTCTCTACCAATTCATTGGCTAAAGTTTTCTGGGAATAAAATGAAAGTGTCATGCAGGATTATATTTGAGTAAATAACAAAAATATACTATAATATCTAAAATATGGCTCAGAAACTGTGGCTCTAGTATCAACACAGATAATGAAAATGAACAGCAACAGAAAAGATAAGCGATTATCATAAATATATGAATGCAATTACACCAAAAATTCATTACAAATATTGTTTGATCAAGTTCAAATAACAGAAGTCAATGTGAAAGTCTCTGTTCCTGGGAGATCTTACACACAGTATTTCTTTTCAAGCAGTATCACCATAAAGAGGCATATTCTACAATATGGTCACTTACTTTGCCAGTTTCTACATGTTCATTGGTGATCAACTGTGGGGGCTTTTCTTGATTTTGCTCTTCATCCACATGAGGTAGAAAACTCCACAGTAATACAATGTCAGTCAAAACCAGTGAAATCTTCAGTGGATTGACCAATGTAATCTCCACAAAGATGGGTTCTGTAATGAATACATATACTGATATATTGTTTCACTGAAAATAAATCAAGTTCTGCCATATGCCAATTTATAACAAGGATTGTGACAATCAAATTTATTATGATTTAATCTAGAAACGAAAAATCCTAATGGATTAAAAATGCAATGCAAAATAAAGCAAATGAAAAGAAAATACTTCAACTTGAAAATATTTTTGTTTTTCAGTCAAAAAAAATCTACTTACCCCCTATGACTGCCACAGGGTGTGAACTGTTGTTCGTGAGGTCAGAAAAGCACTGGACACTGGGCTTGAAGTTGGCTGGCACTTTGCCAGGTTTGCCGGATACAGTTGCTGCCACCTTTTGTTCAAGTTCCATCCAAGACAAGCTTCTTCCATCATCTATAAATCCAACACCTGTGGCAGGGGTCTTATTGCCTGGGAAAAGAATATAAAATTTGAAGAATCAAATATATTCACAAAATGTCCAAAAACTAAATGCCTTAGAAACTTAGTATCAAATAATGAAAAAACTTCAAACTAGAAAACAGCAAAAGTGATATCCTTCAAGGGGTGGATCCAGAGATATTTTGGGACAGTCTTCCACATTATCTTTTTTGATCCATCCTCCATTTTTTGACTGTCTTCCGACAGAAAAATTAGGTACTCATCAATGTAAACTTAGAAATTTGACCGTCTTCCGGAAGACCCAGAAGACAGCTTCAATCCGCCACTGCCTTCCTTAGTTTGTGATTGCCATTATCAACAGCAAGGTCAAATCAGTGAGCTAAAGAAACCATAGACTTCCACTGTTGTTGTTGATATTATTACTATTATTATTATTTGAATTTTTATGTATTTGCCCAGTGTATAATGCAGAAGACATTTCCCATCAACAACTACAGTAAGTGTATTATGAATTACTGTGAGAGAGATGCAATCCTCAAACTTGATGCTGATGGCAAAGTTGCTTATAACATCTTTCACTCATGTCTATTTGAAAACTGTCACTAATTAAATATGTAATGCATATTTCAATGTGCCTCAAATTAACAAAGCCACATTCCTAATAAGAAAGATCCCAAACACTACTGATATCTTAAAACAACAAAGGAAATTTACAACTGTGAATGGATACACAAATTCTTACAGCAAACAATGCATGGTCATTATAGAAATCAAGCACATGTGATTAGGGCTATAATATAAGCAGGCCAACCTTGTGGACACTGCCCAGGTTGACAGAGCAGTACTTTAGCCGTGTTTCCATTGACAGAAGGCAGAGGCAACTGAGGCAGGCCGTCAACACTGGAGCCTTGCTGAAGGTGTTGCTGGAATATAACAATATTTAAAGTTTACATGTTAGTTACTTTATGGATAAGTAAAGAGGTATTTTACAAACTGTCACTAAATATTGGAGATCCACTGAAATTTACAGAAGTACTTCTAATATTTAATATTAAAGATGGAATGAATATTATAGGTTGACTTCTAACAACCACTAGCATAAACAGATAAAACAATTTATATTATTTCAATCATTAAATGAAAGCTGTTTTTTTTTTTTTTTGAAGCAAAAAAGTATCATATTTCTTGAAATGTATGTCTTATAAAGCACAAACCAGCAAACAAAAAGGCCGTGCATTATTTTGAACAAAGCATCAATGTTCAAGACCCCAAAGATGTTTGTGGAAAAAAAAATACTATTTTTTGAGCACATTACCTTGAATACAAACAGGTACTCCTTGAGAAATGCCCCCTGCTGAGCAGGTGTCTGTTGACTTGACCTACATAACAGATGCCTGAGAGCTGAGGCAGCGTTGTCTAACTGTTTCAGATTAAAGGACTGCCTGCCCACTGTGAAGTTGATGTGATCCTAAACAGAGTATTAACAACATCTTCATAAATTATATCTCCATAGAAACCTATGTGTTTAGATTATGTCTTATTTAGAACAAATTAATGTGTACTAGATGTTAAGTCTCTTTTTGATATTCATTTATCCCTGGATCAGCGATAGTGTTATATGATTTCAACAAGACTTGGTATGATTCACGAACAAAATGTAATTATTAAAATATATCACATCAGTTCAGCTGTCAAACTGAGGAAAATTGTCATGTACATCTGTTGGACATGCAAAATGAAAATGTCTGGTCTCCCAAGCTAAAAACAGTCTTACTTTCCATTGCAAGTATCAAGCATTAAGTTGGGTTAAAATACTCAAATTTGTCAGCTCTCCTACAACAATAAGCTTCTTAGAATCATTAGGTGCTCCATCAAATGAGGAGGGCACAACATCATTATTGTGTCAGACACACTGGAGTAGCGCTAGCAATATCTTCGTTTAGCCAAATCACTCCTTTTTGTAACTTTTTTCTTTTGATGGCTTCAATTTAACTAAAACAAGTCAAGTCAACCTATTTTGTTTAGCCAATTTAAGTCGGTTTTAGCTTTGGCTAGTGTTACTGCTACCTCAGTCACAGCAGAAATATATCTGGCACAGATTACATATCTAGTAATTAATTCAGAAAATTTACGGCGAAACCTACCTCTGCGAGTATCCAGTCTTTCCCCTTATAAACCTGCAGTGCCTGGCTGTAGGCTCTGAGGGCGTGGCGTCTCTGGCCTGCCTTGTTAAACCTGTGTCCAGCCAGGATCATGTGGAATGCGTACTTTCTCACCATGGGCAGCTTCATGTTGATAAAACAGTGGCCAGCCTGCTCCAGCATCAGGGCACTGCGGAGGTCTGAGTCCTGGAAAGAGAGAAAAAAATTGCAGCATTGAATATAATGAATAAATTACAAAAGTCGGCTGTAAACATTGCTTGGGCTTGTGATGTAATGTAAATGTGAAGCCAGTGAAATCAGAGGCAGATCTTATATGGTTTTTTTAAGGATATTACAAATGTCGAATGAGTCCAGTGTTTGGGGACACTTAAAATTTGAGGATATATTATTTATAAAAAACATCTCTTCTCAAAACGTAAACATGGTTCCAGACACTTTTCAATGAGGATAAAATATAAGAAAAGCAGAAAAATTAAGACAACTTTATGGAAAGCTGTTTAAAAAATGGTGATTTGGAAATATCTCCTTAGATCACTTTTTGTACATGGGTGATCTCCAGGGGAAGGGTCTCTGATATACTTACATATAAAGACTGTGAAAAAAACATTAAAGACAATATGGAGCATATTAAAATCAAAACACAAACATTTAACAGCACAATTTTACTATAAAATGAAATTGGAGAAAAAAATATAACAAAAACAAAATTACAGGTGAACAACAAATAATGTCAGGACAACTACAACAAATACACACGAAAATGAACCAAAATATCCAACTTACAAGCGTAGTTTTACATGGATTACATTGCATTATCGTGTTCATTAAACATACCATGCAACAATAAGCAACATCACGGGGCTAATTTCAGTATAAATCTTATTTCTGCCATATAGCTGAATAAGTTCAGCCACAGCAAAAGTAGCGTGACTGATGTTAAGAGTCGCTTAAATACCTTTTTAACCAATAACTGAATACGCTGAGCCATGCCAAAAGTCAGTTACCCATTTTCAAAGCCAAAACAGTGATTTTCAATTAATTTTTTTCCTTGAAGCATTTTCCTTTTTTGAGGACAGAGTAGCTTGTCTACCACAACAGGTGACAATTTAACCCAGCAAGATCCTTATACAACAACTAAACACAATTTGTATAATAAATAAATAAATAAATCCTGTACATGGGTTGGAGTGTGTTTCAGTTTTTTTCACTAAATAATAAGCTTGTCCTGACTGTGACTTAGGGTCATAGAGGCAAATCTCTTCACTAATTTCCGAAACCGAAAATTTCACCTTCTGATACCATTCTACAGAAAGTTAAAGTTCTTCTAATTCACTGCAAAGTCATCACAGCATTTGAACACAGAAAAATTTCAAACAGGAAATGAAAATTCTGATCATGTTAACTTAAAATTCCTACCAACTCTGATTCACTTTCATAGACAACAATGCGTAATGCATTGTATTCACTTACCTCTCCAAAAACCTTGATCGACTGCATTGAAATATACAGAAGAAAAACTCAAACAAAAATAACACCCAGGGTGTATAATAATCATACTAGAATACAAGGGATGTCACAACCACAGCACTGAGGCTTCATAAAATGCATAATCCAAATGAAAAAATATTGAAACCACAAAGCAGTCTAGTAAATCTTAAAGACAGACAACATCATTGATACATGAAAAAATTTTGTTAAGTCAAATTCTCATTCAATGGAAAAAAAATTAAATGCATTTGCTCATTTTTAAAAAGGACTTCTGACCACTGAGATCAGATCTGATCCTATGAAATAGGACTGAGTCTTTCAGAATTTTCCCAAACCATCTTAAAAAAGTACTAAACACCTCAGTGTCCAACTTTTCAGTAAATATCCAACTTTATAATTTGTAGGGCATTATGGGCAGCTTTTATTTTCCTTTAATGACATATTGCAACTCTAAATCATATCTTTCCAGCTGACCAACTCATAATTAGATTCTGCCTTAAAGGCCCATGGTACTTAATGGGAGTGGCGCCCTCTTGTGATAAAATGGACCCATGATAAATGCCTGTAAAACTAAAGTTGGACCAGTTTATGTTTAAAACTTTCTTCAGTGACTGGTCACTATTCCTGTTTTATGCCAGTCTTAAGAGCCAGTAGGCAATTTAAACATTGTGACTATGTCCCCTCACCTCACTGGTCATCTTGATAAACTGCATAGCTGCCTCTGCATACATGCCTCTGCTCTTCAGTGCCTCCGTGCTCATCAAGGTGGCCCTGGTAGCAAACTGGGGAGACCTGGAGAATGGTAATAATTATTAACTTCAAAGACTTGCTCATCAAAGTGGCCCTGGTGGCAAACTGGGGAGACCTGGAGAATTTAAATAATTATTAAAGGGATAATAACTCTTCATATGAGATCTATATTTCACAATAAAAACCTTGTGAATAACTCATAGAAATATAATATATTCTGTTTTACCACAAAAACAGCAGTTATAGCTATTATTCTGATATCTGAACTTGTCTTTAGACCACGTGACCTCCATTGATGTCTATACTCTGTTAAAATTTCTTAAGAGATTTTAACAAAAAACCAAACTTTTTAGAAAAAAACCAGGGACTAACTTTGAATGTAAAAATGGATTCATTAACCATTGGTAAGTATGGGAAAATTGATGTTTACTCCAGGAAAATTCATTTTTTGGCCAAAACGAAGAGTTATTATTGCTTTAACTTTAAAGATCTGCTCATTCATTTTTTTTTGAAAGCATGAGTGAATAAAACCCTCTAGCAAATTAACTTGCAGATTTATGATAATAACACATACAGATAAATAATTTCACATACAGAAACTTCTAAGCCAAGCATTTCAAAACAAATAAACAACGTTTTAAGATATGAAGGCCTGAAATATTGTTCTAGGATCCACAAAATATTGACAAAAACTGTTCAGTCAAGCAAATGTGGAATGTGGTCACTCACTCATGTGATGCATGAATACAAAAGACCACACCTACTGAGATCACACACACACACACACACACACACACACACACACACACACACACACACACACACACACACACACACACACACACACACACACTGACTTTACTGGAGAAGGACAGAATGACATGATTCCTTTATAAGAAATAGACTCCACAATTTATGTAAGTGTATTTGTTTTAATTTATGAGAATCATTGTTTTATATTATACTTTTGAATATATTATATTGTATTTTTTTTTTTTTTATTTTAGTGACCGGCTATCGGCTATCAGCAATTTTGAATAATCTGAAAATAAAGCCAACTGTGTACAAAAAGGAGTTCTATGTTCTTTCTAACCCAAAACAAATATAATCTTCTGAAGAGGCCAACAAAATATAAATAGATTAAACTGTAAGAACTGACTGAAAATGTAATAAAATGAAATGAAAACAGAAAAAAAGAAAATGTCAAAATCCAGGTAAACTGTGAAATAAAACTGTATTCATTTAACCACATTCTCTTCCTGCCAAACTTAATGCAATCAACAATGTGACTTACTTGCACGTGTTGAGATAGGAGGCAATGGCAGACTCTATATAATGTGCTGGATACTGTCTCTGTGTCTGACTACCCTGCATAAACACTGCCAGGCTGGCCATTTCCTGCAAGGGAAAATGTGGTAGATATGATGCTGTCTCAACAGATGCAATTGGGGGTTCAATATGACAATGAAGTCCTTTGCACTCATGCAGAGACAAATTTTAAACACAGCCTCCAAGCCTCCAACCAAACACCAATGCATTCACACACGAAACAAGGAGACTTCTTATCCAGGATGAATCAAACCCAAGGAGTTACTTATATTGTAATTCATCACTGAAATTAACATTTAAACTCAACAGAAACAGTAACTTTTACATTAGAAGGCAAGTAAAGTATAGCAATGTACATATCTGCTGCTTGTGTGCACAACTATAGGTGTCACTGGCTGTTTAATGCAAGACAGGACTAACCAGTGCTCCAGCGTGGTGTAGCCAAGCATGATCATTGTTGAAGTCTCTCTTCAGGGCATGATATGTCTGGTAAGCTATTTCATACAACTGGAACATGAAGGCCAGGTCTGCCAGCCGCCGTGTCTGCATTTCTGGGGCTTCAGGTGTATAGCTGGACATGTGAATTGGGAAAGAACAATTTAGCAAAAATTGCAATCTATGTTTTGCCCATGTTTGGCTTTTTGGTATAGCTGACAGCATTAAGACTAACTGGACAGCCATAGATGGCCCAAAG
Source organism: Lingula anatina (assembly GCF_051362555.1). Lineage (NCBI taxonomy): Eukaryota > Metazoa > Brachiopoda > Lingulata > Lingulida > Lingulidae > Lingula > Lingula anatina. The sequence goes on along the minus strand of NC_141770.1, from coordinate 25,427,272 downwards.
TTTAAGTATCTGACCTGTATAATTCCCGATAACAAATAATAACTTAGTTAATTCTGTATGCTATGGAAATAACGTTACACTATCAAAGGTACTGCACAAGATGATGAATAAAATGCTTACACCACTGTTGTATTGTTCGTAGGCTTGTCATTGGGTTTGTAGCCACCAAACCACTTCTTAGCACCACTGAATAAGGAACGCTTACGAGATGACACCTGGAGATATAAATGGCCAAATATATAAGATAAAAGTTGTTTGTTTCAAATGGTTTTAATAGAATGGCTTCAATACAGATTTAAATACAAAACATTTATCCACCACAAGTAGTGAGCCATGCCTCAAATTTATTCTGAAATGTGCAAATTGGGAGCGGAAGACAAAATTTTCAATACGAGTCCTTATATCAAAACTTTTTGTCCGTTTCTTTGTCACCACACTAATTAACCATTTCCAGCATGAAGAAATAATCTACAGTTTACCTGGTCATTTAGAGTCCTGATCATCCTCTCAGCCCATGGTATCAGCCCTCGAACCAAAAACTCGTGAATGAATATCTTCAGCCTGTCATGGTCGCTTGGTGTCAGACAGAGTCCATGCTGACTAGACGCAGCAAGATCGCCATTGACTACTGGCCGAGCTTTAGCTTGTGTTTGATTGGGAATGCCTTTAGATTGAGCAGAGGGGTCTGCAGGGGTGCCATCTGTGCTGTCTTGCTGCTGCTGCTGCCCTCTGTCAGCCGTTTCACTCCAGCCACCATCTACCGTGTTGTCATCTAGAGGGTGTGACATCACTGGGGCAGAGGCACTCTTCTGCATGCTGGGTTCTGAAAAGGCAGCAAAAACAAAATGGCGATTGAGCCAGCGGTAAAAAGGCAAGGTGTGACAGAATTTTTTTTTTTAAACATCATATCCACAACAGGCAAATCTTTAAAACATGATAAAAACTGACAAAATATGGTATATTTTAGTGACTGATATTGCCAAGAAGTGTATTCAGCAAACAGTGCCCATGGCATTAACAGTCATAGTTATCTAAAGAGAGGGTGTTTGATGCTGCTTGTACAAAACATGAGCAGTAATCTTTATGATTGGTACCTTCTTTGACCTCTGTAGCATCTTCTATGACAGTCTCCATGCGCAGTGTTCCCTCACCTTCTGTGACCCTGGAGGGAAAACTGGAGTCATTCTTGCTGAACAGGCTGGCTTCCATATCCAATGACTCCTATAACATACAACAGTATAGTAATACAATTAATGGGTGGATACTGTCTTCTTCAGTCTTTTTATTCCAAAAACACACTGAAGCATGTGTTCAATAACAAATGAGCCAAAGCCAACTTGGCTAAATTGCTCAAGACGAGGCCTTTTTCAAAGTAAAGCATTTTATCATTTTTCTAGAAGTTTCTTACATGTCACAGCAGGTTTTATTTACTAGAGAACACTTCTAAAATTAGGAAAATATCCATTAACCATTGACTTCTTAAAACGTTCTAATGCCTTGGGAGGGTCTGTAATCAATATTACGTGAGATGCACGCATGAAAATATTAACTGTCCATTTACCGAATCATTCTTTGGCATAAACTGGCTCCACGGATCAGGTTCATTGTTCAGGTTCTCCTTGCTGCTGACGGACCTGGAGTTGATCTGCAGCAGGTGGCAGCTCCCTGCCCCATACATGGACTTCATGCTTTGATACACTGCATCAGCCCTGAAGTGGCAAAATAGGGTAAAAACTTGAAAATTTCCTGACTTAAAAATTAACGAATTTCTTTAAATGTTGGAATCAGACATGGCGATATTTGGAGACAAACTTTTCAAAATTATCAAGAGTCTCTTTTTCAAGTGTGATGAAATTTTCAAAAGATTTTCTTCTGCAGGGAATCATCTTCTGACAAAAATTTCAAGACCAACTATATTTTCAAGTTTTTATCGTGTTTGTTAATTAAAAATACAGAATTAAACCTGATAACATACTGAACAACATCTACATACAGATAAAACTATGACTGATGTACATGTGCTGTACATCTCTGTGCATTACACATCTTATATCATTTCTTTATCCTTATGAAATTGATTTCAAAAGTGTTTCATTAGCAGTAAACAGGTTAACTTTCTTTTCCTAGTAGATTTCTCCTTAGTTCCTTTTTTATAATATGATTTTAGTCTTAATACTTCAGATAAGTCTTAAAACTTCTTTTGGACCCCAGGAAACTTTGTGGATTGTTTTTGTGCCAAAATCCCACACAAAATCCATCAATGCATGCAGCATAAATCATATCTGATTTCACAAAATCTGCAAAAATTAAATGGTCTTGTGATAGTGGAAGATTTCAAAGGTGCAGACATTTCGCTTTATCCACAATTAAAAAAACATATATAATATTGCTTTAGCCCCCTACCTGCATAACTTTCAAACACTTTCTCTTACAAAAAATCGCAATGAAACTTTTCTCTCATCTCATTGTTACAAGGTTACATTACTTAATATATTGACAATAAGAGAAAATCCCTTTGCCAGACACCAACTAGCACAGCCACTAGAGAGAGAGGACTTCCCAGGTCAATTACATATTCTACAGGATCATCTGCCTTCACCTGCTTATATTGATATATTCAATATATAGAAAACTATATCACTATTTATTACAAAATAAATAAATAGATAAATAATTAAAATTTAATTAGATGGATAAACAAATAAATTATAAATACATAAGACATTACTTTGAAAGGGCAATTCTACACATTTAAATACAAGTGAATGATTGGGAAAATGTGAATTTTTTTTAGAAATAAAACATTTTACTGAGTTAAAAGTTTAATGACTGTGTATGCAATAGAGTTCCATAAAATATAAGTTTTAGATTTACTTTACTGCATAAGCAATACTTTCTTCTTCTTATACAAAAGCATGGATTTGCCTAGCACTACTTTCAGAATGTCTCAACATATACACAATTGCATTTCCAAAAAGAAGTCAATGACAAAATGAATCGATTGAGATTTTTCATAGAAGGTTAGCTTTCTCTAACTGCAAATCAAAGCTTCAGTTACTCAAACTGAGAGATTTAGTTTAGTTTAGTTCAAACAGCTATTAAACTAAAAGCAAAACACAAAACAGCAAAAAAGGAACTGATTTCATTAGGTCTTTTTTTTAAACAGTATTATTCAAGGCAAGTGCATATTGGTATATGATTTAGTTGAGTGACATATGAAAAATGAGAATTCTTGCTACACAGAAAGCAAGTTGTGGCAGTGACATGTTACATAAGGGTCATACTCACTGCACCATCCTTGGGCTGTAGACATTTCTGGAATATACGGCCAGATTTATTCATGTTACCTATGTACCCTAGAGTTCATATTGAGGCTTAACCTTACCCCTACAGATTTTGAAAGCAAGTTATCATAATCTAACTTTTTTAAAAAATATATGTAGTTAAAACAAAACAAATAGTAAAATTGATATCAAAAGCTGAAATATTTGCCAGCAGTAATCTCCAGCGTTTTCAAAGTTGCACTTTGTCAGAGTGCAGATATATGATTATTAATAGGCCATTCCTTGATAAGTCTGGGCCATATTAGAAAGGCACAACTTTGTCCACTTTCCTGCATCTAATAAACTGCTAGAGCAGACCCAAGGTGTTGCTGCAAGTACTCTTTAGGCTGGGGAAGAGTTCATATTCTATAAGTCAGGACGTAAAACTTTTTTCTTTTTATAATTTGAATTTCTATATTATTGTTATGGTTACAGATATTGTTAATCTTAGACTATTATTATTTTTTTTTTTTTTGGCCCAGGATAAAAAAGTTAATAAATCATTTTATGCTGAAAGAAAGACTACAGCATATGCGTTGAGTTGGCCAGTTAAAACCCTTGCATCAACGAAAAAAAGCACCAACACAGGCTACCTGTTCAGTGTACAATATTCATCAGTTCATTGTACCACCTGCGCCCTGTTCGTACTTACTTGGATTCCTCTCCTTCAGCCACATCATGCACCAAGACAAAGTACTTGAATGTGTTAGGTGAGAACCACTTGGGTGGCTTGGTGGGTGACTGGTGCTGCTGCTGATGCTGTTGTTGTGACAGCTTGGCAAACTGGTCCATGGGGTCTGGGTTGGAGGAGGATACGATGAACATACCTGGGGGAACAGTTCAGGAAAATAACTACTGCCAATAAGTCAGAGAACCTGGATGGCCTCGTTCCCTAATGCAGATGCTACATTAGACATTGAAATATGGGAGGTTAACTATATTAATAATCAGCTGTTGATTGAAGAAAAAGTTACTTTATTCTTACTATCTCTAAAAGTAGGAAAGGTGCTTCAAATTTCTGGTTACTGACAAAAATAAATAAATAATAATGAGATAATCTTTCAAAATTTCTTTACATTTTGTATTATATTCTCAGTGCAGTCAGTCCTTTTTTATATGGTCATGAAAATAATCACTCTGAGCAAATAAAAAACAGGATCTCCATTTCTTAAATCATAACCCTTGAATATGGTTCAATCTGTTCAAGGATACAAGACAGGAAGTGCTTGAGGAACTCATGGTCTGATGGATAGGCCACTTCTAGGAAACAGTCCCGATACACCTCAAACCATGGGGTGGTGGCTTTGAAGAGAAGGCAATTAATATATACATTACAGGATTTTCTACCTTGTTAGGTTTTACATTTTAGCTTATGCCTGAATATCATGTCTTTTTAGAACTTTATTTGGATCTTTCAAATCATTGTTACACTATACGACCACTTATTTTAAATAGTAGTTCATTGAATACTATGATACCATCAACATAAAATGTGACACATGAAACATGAAAAAACAGCACAATTCTGATTTAATACAAATAAAATATACCATATAAAACATTCTCGATGCCATCACTTAAAACAGATAGATCATGTACTATCTTCATCTATTCAGTCAGATAAAACTTACAGCTAATCTGGAGATCATAGTCTCCCACAGTTAGCACTGTCCCCTTGGTGTTGTCCATGTTACTTGGGCAGGCTCCGGACACGGTTTCGTTCATGAGCCTCTTTGCCATGGTGGGCTGGTACAGAGACTGCTGCATGTCCTTAACAATGATACGGAGGCTCTTCACAACATGGGGAATGCCACCGGGGTCACGGATATGAGCTAAAGTAAAGAACAAAACAAGTACTAATTTGGTCAAATGTTTTCTTCACATTCAAAATTACGAACCCTTATTTTGTTTTCTTTTAAGAATATCCAAGATTCGAAAGTGACGACATATCGCGTTCTTCTTTTTTGTAAGTTATTTAATTATTAACTAAATAGGTTTTTCTGTAAGTCGATTATACTCAAAATAAATGACATTATTAGATATGAAGGACTTCAGGTCTACATCTAAATATTTTAAACTGATACCTAATATCATTTAAAAAAATTATTTACTGTTAATGATCCAAGTAGACTACAAAATCAAAACAAATTTCATGGGGATCAAAACAGTCCAATTGCACAAATCTATGGAGACACTATGCAAAATACAAATGGTGGTAGGGCTTCAAGCAGGTTTTTATTTTAATGCCATACCTTCTGTGCTCAATCTGCAAAAAGGCTGAATTAACTGAACGAAGGAAAGATTATTTTTCTGGCACAATTTCTCTGCATCAGCGCTGCACAGTACAGCCACCATCGGACTGAAGGCATTGGTGATGAATTCCTCAGCCGTCTGCTTGCACTGGGCCATCTTTAGTGTCTAAGTACATACAACATGGGTTTTCCTGCTTTCAATATCAGTTTGTTCGTATGAGCTTCTTAGTATCACGATAAATTTCTTTACAGCGGGGAGGAACTGCCTACTTTTCCTCCATGTTGGTCGATTTTGGGTACACTGCGCATAGTTGTGCGCAAGATGTGACACGAGATTTCAAGGTCAAGGTCTACTGTGGTCTCAACTACAGCATCCCCCCCCCCCCCCTCGCCACTCCTTTTAGAGAAATAAATTCTGGTTCTGTGTAGCCTGAAAACTACTCTTATCCTCCTTGCTTAAACATAGAGCAATCGATGTTATTATGCAATGGGAGATAGGGCCTAGAAAATAGACTTTTTTTCTTTTTTTTCATCAAATCTGTCATAATTGTTTAATTTGGAGAGACGATCGATAGGCCTACTCATCTATTTTCACGCACGATTTACTAGTTCTTAGGTTAGGTAAGCGAATTTCTACATAAAATGAACGCTGTGGCAAAGCTTTGTTAAAGTTTAAATGATTACAATAAATGTATAAGACCTACCTGTTACAATGAAAGAGCCACCCAATTTTAATGCAAGCGAAAAAAACAAGAAACTAGCCTACATAATTTTGCTTGTGTTTATTAAAGAAAAACTCTCTGTTTGATATCCCTTTAATTTGAATTAAAAAAAATCCTTGCTTTTTCTATAGATAAGGTTAGTTTAGACCAGAAGTGAACAAATAGGAAAAAGAAAAATGCCTCCTATTTCTATTAATAACAGATAGGAAATGAAAAAAGTTATAAATTATAAATAAATCCACTTTAAACACGCTCGAATTTTCAGAAACCTCGAGTGCAGTTGAGATAGTCCTTCAGATCGTTTTAGCCTATCTTTGTCGCTGACTGTGCTTTATCAACAGCTGCAGATGTAGCGTTTATGAGGAGGGAAAGGCATCACGTAAACAGATAAAGTCATTCATAATTTATATCCTTGGTCGCTATGATAAACAGATGAAAGCGAAAGGTCTGCAGCTGTACGTGACTTGATACTGGGAGGACATGAGGTGAACACACGTACAGATCACGTGTAGCTATATAATGAACCGCAACTAATCAATCTATCATTCTGAATTCGACCCTGAGAGACCGACCCTGAGAGATTAAAAATATTACGTCTTCGACTGCGAGCGACTCCCTGGCTATCACTCACATTATAACACCGTTCCGTGAGGATTTACATATTTCGCCAGGCCAATTTCACCGGTAAGACGATTGAAAACGTTTTCAGTGTTATGCTTTTCATTATTTTACTTTTCCGATATAAAATTTAATTGAATTTAACTTTGAACGAATGCGCATGACCACCCACAAAACAAAACCTGTACGCTTTTTAAATTTTGAAATGAAACTTTTTATTCAATTTAACCACAAACACTGAAGCGATACTTCAAATTCATTTAAAATTGGTTATATCATATAAACGTCAACAAATTTATTTTAGATGATAACAGTATTTTGGACGTCGATAAGAAAACAATGTCTGATAACGATAACACTTCTACTGTGCTTATCATGGCACGGGAATGTTGAATCAGCTGTTTACTGGGAAGAGGCGAATGATGTGACGTATTGCACGTTGCCTCGTGATAAAGCATTACCCGACCCTGACTGGGGAAATTGCACCCCCAAACCCGAGGACTATCTTAAATGTGTGTATTATTGGACAAATGCATCTGCTACAAGTGCTAGGATTCGTACACACTACTTAAATAGAACCGATGCCGCTTACTCGGACTATGTGCTTTTCATCGGTCGGCCGCTCATTTATTGTATTGGACTGATTTGTAATATCTTGTCTATTTGTGTTTTCTCCTTAAAAACGCTCCGCCAAGTTGCGACCTGTCAGTTCATGATTGCAATAGCAGTGTTTGACATTTTAACTATATTGAACGGATTTTTATACTGGATTGAATACGAGCTCCTCGTACCAGTGATAACAAGACATTTCGCTCTGTGCAAGATCTCCGTATTTACAATATACTGTGCACCAGAAATCAGTGCGATCACGTTGACTCTAATGAGCGCCGAGCGACTTATGAGAAACTTGAACACTTCAGCTCACGAAAGATGGTTCTCTATAAGAAGAACCCGTATGTACATTGTAGCTATTGTTTTGGTCATGGTTTTCCTGAACCTCTACATCTTTTTCTCCAACATATTTTTTAAAGAATGTTGCAAAAATGTTTGTTGGAATATATATCATGAGGGCACAGGTGTATTACAACTCCACGAGGAAAACTGCAAAAATGGAAATGGCAGCGACTGTAGTAAGTATAGTCACAAGCTTCTCTGTATTCTATTTAAGGCCAGAAGGAGGCTTGAAAATCTGTTAAATTGATTGCATAATGCCACATATTCCAATTACCCTTAAAAATGTAGATTCCAATTTTCATGTTTAGTTGAACTTCTGTTCTTAATCAACATGAATTTTGTAGAGGAGAGGGTTAATTTATAAGCCATCATGAAAGGATCGCCTCCATCCACTGTAATGTTATACCCCCGTCACACTTAATTGGAATCAGCAGGAATCAAGAAGAATGAGGCTGAATGAAGAATTTTAGAAATTCGCACCACATTCGGGAAAAAATTTAATTGACCTTAATTATTGTAAGAGTACCGTTGGAATACTCAGAATGCGCTTGAATTCACCTGGAATCATGGGTGCACTTTCGACAGTTTTAGCTCTCAAATGCAGTTCGAATGTAGTTGGAAAACTAGGAATATCTATAATGCTGTCAGAAGGCAGTAAGAATATTTAGAATATACTTTGAATGGCGTACTAGTGTAGTTCGATTGCTGGCAAAATTAATATTTCACATTCGAAACATTCTGTAAAACTATTTGAGATGCACTCGGAATTTTTAGAATGCTCTTTGAATATCCAGGAATGCACAAAGAATTGTCTTTCCGACGGCATTCTAGTTCATTCTGCCTCTAGTGTGACGGGGGTATTATGTACTGTGAAGATCGTGCGGTCAAGGTTTCCCTATCGTTTGTCACACATATAGGGCCTATATATGATTGCGCGATAATAAAATGTCAATTGTGACATGATCACCGATGTCATTTTCAGGCAATGTGAGTGCATTTGCCTTCTACAATGCCTATAGATGGGTGGCTCTATCAGTTTACTGGATCTTGCCATTTGTCGGGTTGCCTGTCATCAACGGATGGTTACTATACGAAATATGGAAGGAACGGCGGCGACGTAGCAATCAAGAATGCAGGCCGATTATTCCCATTCCAGACTTATCTGTTGAATGCTCGGGATACGACGAAGACAGTGATAAAGAAATTACGAAAATGTTAATACTCGTGACTCTTTCGTATTGGGTTATGACAACGGGGTTTAATTTTATGCAGGCGGGAATAATTGACGTCTACCACGCTTGCACTCCCGATGAACTGGTTAGAAATTCTACCATCTATACAATCGTTATGCTTCTCTTTTACTTGAATCACGCGTCGAATTTTTTTCTGTACTGCATCAGTGCTAAACCGTACCGCGACGAAGTGAAATGTATGTTTGCGCGCGGATACAGAGCTATCGCGATGTTGTTGCGTACCATCGTTACAAAAATACAAAGTTCCTTTCATAATACAGAGAATGACAAGAGATTGAATTCCGTTCCAATATCATTTCATAAGCGTGCCATGAGGAGCTACAGCTCAACTGATTCGCTTTAAAATCGCCCAACGCGGCATCCACAGGTGAATTTACGCGACAAATAATCCAGAACTTAGATCTTGTACGGTAAGCAAATGACTTACTTTGGAAGAGGATATGCAGACACCATGAGACATGCTGAAACGCAACTGAAATGAATATATTTTATGCGTCTCTCTCTCTCTCTTTACTTTTAGTAACCTCCAAAACTCATTTTAATAAGCTTACAGTACGTAATTTACCTTTGATTTTAAATGAGAAGTATATATAAGTATATGCGATATTGATATATATGTAATATGTGTTTCATGATGATGTTGTTTTAAAAGAGTTTTGCTTTGATAACCAAGAAGTGAAGAACTGGTAATTGTACTTTCGAGACTGCAATTCAGAAAATGTAATAATAAATAGAAAATGTAAAATAAAATGTTCAGTAATAAAGGCATTCAGCTTTCAGTATATTGATCAATAGATTTTAACTTTTAACTAGATAAAGAAACGCGGTTTGGAAATGGTCCTGTTATATAACTCGGCTGATAGCTTCCTGATGCAGTTGTTAGAGTTGGGTCGGTCTGAACACAGCAATCCAATGAGCCAATTAGTTAATATAGGCCTACATGCCGAGGATTTAATAATAATGATGATAATAATAATAAAACTATTTTGCTTGTCGATATCTACGCACAATGTATTATAAAAAGACCGTACTCGTCTACTGTTTTCTTGTGAAACGAGGAAAAGATATTAGTCCTTGTTCCCCCACCTACTTAGACAATGAAATACTGGTTCTGTGTTCTGTGAAAAACTTTTTTCATACCTCTCTCTTGCCTTTTTTTTTTTAAATACAAGTATTCAGTGGGAGATTGGCCCCTGGAAAAAAATTACACTTTCTTTTTTCATCAAATCTGTCATACATGTAATTATTAAAATTCACAGAGACTATACTTTTCAATTTGTGACACACGTTTTCCTACTTGTTAACTTTAGGCTGGCGAATGTCTACATGAATAGAACACTGTAGCAAAGCTTTCTCATGGTTTTCATATATAGATCACCTTATACGCTGTACAGCTGAAACGACCACTAGAGATATTAGCGAATGAAGACTTTTGTGCTTGTGATAATTTTGTTTTCAAAAATCACCGTTTGATATTCACTTCATTTGGATTTTTAAATATCTGTTTAATAGGTAATGAGTACAGGTGAAAATAACAATGCATGCAATGTGCCCGTGCACCCTATGTTAATTATTACAATCAGTAGGCCTATATGGGACCTACACTTTACGATGACCAACTGAAACAACCACCGAATGCAACCGAATTGTGTATATTGTACATGATTATTAAAATGAAATAAAAAAGAAAAAAGAAACTTTTTGGTTGTGTTTATTAAAGAAAAGATCACCGTTTGATATCCACTTTATTTGATTTGAAATATTTGAAAATAGATAGACTTGCCCTTCAAGAAATCGACGGAAAATAGCTCTTTTTCAAATTTGAATGGGCACTGTAGAAAACATATAACAGCTAAAGCTCTCAAATTAGGCACATAGGTGTGATATCATGTGAAGAATAAGTTCCGTAAATTTCAATCCAAGCAGTTGAGTACATTTTGAGACAGAACGCTTTAATTGCGCAGCAAACCGTAACGCTAATCCCTTCAAGACATGAAGATCTCGACGAAAACCGGAAGTGCGTCATGACGTCACTCGCTTGTACTTGGAAAGCTGCTGGGTGATTTTCCGATGAGAAATATTTCGTGGCTTATACAAATGTTCGGAAAATGACCATGTAGATAAAAGAAAATTTACTAATCAAAATTGAAACTGCGTAATTACATAGAAAAACATTGTGCATTTCTGACCTCGACTTGTCAGTTTAAACAAAGTGTACTGAACGCATCGCAAGCAAGCACGTGAATGCCGCGTTTGATACTTTGTATCAGACGCTTCGTTTTACTTGACAACACAGTGTTTACAGGGGCCCGCACACGGTGAGCATTCAGCGCGCGCCACTTGCGCTGCGCCAGATGCTCGCGCTTCTCAGCTCCCCGCAAACGATGCGCTCTTTGCTCAGCAGAGGTGCCTCCCGGCCTGCCCCTAGCGGACGCACTGTGAACTGTGGGATCATGTGTTTAAGGAAACATTACATATTGTTGTTTTTTCTGATAGTAATGGATAATGGTGACCACGTTAATCAATCAGACTAACTGTTAATAACTGTGTACATTTTTGTTGACTTCACTGGGGGCTGCCATTTTTGTTTGTTTCCGGCTACTGGCACATGCGCATTGTTAGCATGGCGTGAGCAATCGGCGCTTGCACCCCGCACACGCTGAGACATTTGCCTCAAGAGACAAAAAAAAAAATCAAACACGTGAGAAATTTTGCTCAGCCGCGAGTGAGGCAAAAATCTCACCAAAATACCCCCGCACACGATGAGAAAACGGCGCAGCGCAAGTGGCGCGCGCCAAATGCTCACCGTGTGCGGGCCCCTTACGATGGGCCTGACAGGAAAAACAGTGCAAAAATTACGCACTTCCGGTTTTCGTCGATTTCTTGAAGGCGTCGATTTCTTGAAGGGCGAGTCTAATGAGCGCATGTAGATAAAAAAAAATGCGAACAATCGTCAATGTGTCCGCATCAGTGGTCCCATTTGCGTCCCATTTCGAAATCAGCGACCTAGCAGGTGTATAGGTTTAGTTTTGTGATAAGGACCTACAAGTCTCTGAATGTTCTTTTTTTATTTACGTGTAGGCCTACGTGTGTTCAAAATATTTACATTCGAAGACAATGAGTAGGGCCTACAGGGAAATGTAGGGCCTACCAGCGCACCGGGTGCATGAGTCGGTGACACAACAAAGCCCGAATCGAGTCTTAGATACATACCGTTGTTTGCCTTTTTATAGATAAGGTTATAGATTAGGCAGAAGTGAAGAAGGGGAAATAACAGATAGGAAATAAGAAAATTAATAAATTAAAAATAAATTCACAATATCCCCGGATTCGCCATTTATGTTGCATTTATTAAAATGCATTTAGTAAGATTGTTGACTTTGCCAATGACGTCAAAATAACCGATGCGCTTTCCAAACGTTATTTGATAACAATATAATCGGTGTCTGTCGATCAGTTTTTTACTTTATGTAATTTCAATCTTTTACCATCGTTCACTACTACATGTAAATATTTGGGAGTGAGGTGGAGCTTTAGAACTGCTTGAATTTGCGGAAACCTCGCGAGCATTTGAGATAGTCCTTCAGTTGGGGTGATTGTATTGGCCTATCATTGTCGCTGTCTGTGCTTTTTCAATAGCTGCAGATTTAACGTTTATGAGGAGGGTGTGACGTCACACATAAACATAGATAATGCTGTTCATAATTTATATCTTTGGTCGCTATTTTAAACAGATGAAAGCGAAAGGCCTGCAGCTGTGCGTGACTTGATACTGGGAGGACATGAGATGAACACACGAAGAGAGCACGTGTAGCTATATAATGAACAGCCATTATTCAATATATCATTCTGAATTCAACTGCCATCCTTTTGAGATTGAAAAACCACGTCTTCCACTGTGAGTGGCTCACAGGCTATCACTCACTGCACTGTAACACTGTACTGTTCCGCGTGGATTTACAAATTTTGGCAGATCAATTCCACCGGTAAGACGAATGAAAACGTTTTCAGTTTTATGCTTTTCCTTTCTTTTTTACTTCTTCAGATACAAGAAAAAATATTTATTGAATTCAACTTTGAACAAGCTCAAGTGACTACCTATAAAACCTGCACGCGTTTTAATTTTTGAAATGAAACATTTTTTTATCCAACTTAACCACAAACAATTACTAATTAAACGACATTTTAAATTTAAAACTTAAAATTAAATTGTAAAATTGGTTATATCATATACATGTATAAACGTTAACAAATTTATTTCATCACTTAGGTGATTCTTTCCAAAAAGATGATAAAAGTATTTTGGACCTCGATAAGAAAACACTATCTGATAACGATAACACTTCTACTGTGCTTATCATGGCACTGGAATGTTGAATCAGCTGTTTACTGGGAAGAGACGAATGATGTGACGTATTGCACGTTGTCTCGTGATAAAGCATTACCCGACCCTGACTGGGGAAATTGCACCCCCAAACCCGAGGACTATCTTAATTGTGTGTATTATTGGACAAATGCATCGGTGACAAGAGCTAGGATTCGTACACACTACTTAAATAGAACCGATGCCGCTTTCTCGGACTTTGCGATTTACGTCGGTCGGCCTCTCATTTATTGTATTGGACTGATTTGTAATATCTTGTCTATTTGTGTTTTCTCCTTAAAAACGCTCCGACAAGTTGCGACCTGTCAGTTCATGATTGCAATAGCAGTGTTTGACATTTTAACTATTATGAATGGATTTTTATACTGGATTGAATACGAGCTCCTCGTACCAGTGGTGACTGCACATGTCGTTCTGTGTAAAATATCCGTATTTACAATATACTGTGGGCCAGAAATCAGCGCGATCACGTTGACTCTAATGAGCGCCGAGAGACTTATGAGAAAACTGAACACCGCAGCTCACGAGAGATGGTTCTCCATTAAAAGAACCCGCATGTACATTGTGGTTATTGTTTTGACTATGGTGCTTCTGAACACATACACCTTTGCCTCTGACATATTCTTTGAAGAATGTTGTAAACATGTTTGTTGGAATATATATCATGATGGCACTGATGTGTTAGAACTTCATGAGAAAAAATGCAGAGAAAACATGGGGAACAACTGCGGTAAGTATACGCCTTCCACCAATGGTTGAGATCATTAGTATTTATAAGGTAAACAGGTGGAGTTTTAGCAGGATATACGCTGATAAAACCATGTGTTCCTGAGTATTAAGGTGGGGAAGAGGGCGTAATTAATTAGATTTTTAATTTTTATTTATTGACTGATTTATTTGTACGTGTTTATATATTAATGTATCAGTGGGTTTGATTTTACGCTAATCGCCAGAGAATCATGCGGAGAAAGGTGTATCTTTTATTATTCACATATCGTTGCACAAAACGTTAATTTTGTCTTGATCATTGATTTCTTTTCAGGTGATATGGGTGCACTTGCCTTCTACAGTGTCTACAAATGGGTGGCTTTTTCAATTTACTGGATCTTGCCATTTGTCGGGCTGCCTGTCATCAACGGATGGTTACTGTACGACATTTGGAAGGAGCGACGACGACGTAACAATCAAGAATGCAGGTCGATCATTCCCATTCCAGACCTACCTGTTGATGGCTCGGAATACGACGAAGACAGAGATAAAGAAATTACGAAAATGTTAATACTCGTGACTCTTTCGTATTGGGTTATGACAACGGGGTGTAACTTAATGCAGGCTGGAATAATTGACGTCTACCACGCTTGCACTCCCGATGAACTGGTTAGAAATTCTACCATCTATTCAATCTTTATTCTTCTCTTTTACTTGAATCATGCATCGAATTTTTTTCTGTACTGCATCAGTGCTAAACCGTACCGCGACGAAGTGAAATTTATCTTTGCGAGCGGTTACAGAGCCATCGAGACGTCGTTGCGTAATAAGAACGAATCAAAAATGCAAAGTCGCTCTTACAATACAGAAAGTGACAACAGCGTGAATCTTGCTCGAGCATCATTTTATATGAGTGACGGGAGCCACTGCAACTCAGTTGACTCACTTTCAAATAGCACAACGCAACATCCAGGAACACCTTCAGGTCGAATATGAATTTACACAACAAATAGGCCCTAATCCTGAAGTTCCCTCAGCAAAATGAAAAGTTTGCAGTTTTCAGGAGTTTTCAGGAAAAATTTGTATTGTTGCCATTTTGCAAGAACATAAAAATTCTTATATTTTGCTAAAGGTCAGATCTGCATCAGTGCTAAACCGTACCGCGACGAAGTAAAATGTATGTTGGCGCGAAAACAGAGCAATCTTGTTGCGCCATACAACATTGGTCAAAAAGGTTGTCCCACCCCCAGCATCATGTGCTTTTCTTTATAAATGACCACCTCACCGGTGAAATTTGTTATAAATAGTGATTTTCATTCCAGATACCATAACTAACATGATTAATGGAACAGTAAATACAAACTAGTAGTGAAGATACCAATATTTAATACCATTTATTCACATTAAATACATGTACCCCTTTCAATCGGACGTTTCACTGAGATTTTCACAGAGGCAAAGAAATGTCCATTATATTGAAAAGACACCACCAAATGTCACCAAATTTACACACATTTAGCATTAGGGTGTGTTCGTTAAAGGTCACGTGCCTAATAGCGTGTGTGTCTACCGCGTACTGTAATATATCTCCTGTAGGCGGCGCGGCCTGCCTTCAACAAGGATAGCAATTCTGTTTTGTATTTATCAAAAAGCAAATATTAAGTTTGGAGACTTTGCCTACGACGTCGAAACAAGACGCTTCCAAAACGTTACTTTCACACCTTTAAAAAAGAGTGAGGTGGCAGTTTTTAACTGCTTTAAGTGACTTTATTTGCAGAAACCACGCGAACATTTGAAATAACCCTTCAGTTTTTATTTAATCTCTGTTGGCTCTGTTGTTTTGGCTTATCACTGCCACGGACCGTGCTTTATCTATAGCTGCAGAGGTAACGTGTATGTCGTCACATTAACAAAGATAAAGTACTTCGTTTATAATTCACCCGATTTATATCCTCTGTCGATATATGATACCGAAAGGTCTGCAGCTGTACGTGACTTACCAATGGTAGGACATGAGGTGAGCACATCCCGTTATCAGTTGAATTGTCATTAGTCAGTTGATCATTTTGAAGTCGACTACCATCTCATAAAGAGCCAATAGCTACATCTTCGCCTGTGAGCGTCTCACTGTATTAGAACACTGCTTTGTGTGGAAGTTTGGTGAGATCAATTTTACCGGTAAGACGAAAGGAAATGTTTTTTGTTCTATCCCTTCCGCTATTCCAAATACAGACTTGACATTTAATATGGAATATTTTTTTCCAAATCATTTTTCATCAGTTTTTTCCTATTTTGCTGACTGATAAATGAAAATAAGGATTAAAATCGTGTTTTTATAACTTTTAATTATCTCTTTGATGTCATTGTGACATCAGTTCATTAACTGGATGCGCCAGAGAAGCAAACAAAAACACATCGCCTATTCTATATCATACAACAACCATTAAAAGAGATATTTTGGATCTCCATATTTTCAAAATTATTGTCTGTAAAAGAGTTACACGCTCCACAAAGGATCCTCATATCAGTGTCAAGTCACAGTAACGGTCGTTATTACGCCTGACTTCTTCTGGCTGCTACCAGCGCTCTCAAGCGGCAAGGCATTCCTTGGGATCGGTTTTTAGAGTTCAACTTGGAATAACATTCCAGGCATCGGTCAAAATCTGTCCAATGTGGTCCAATTTTATTGTAGGACGTGTAGGCCATTGATTCGGCGAATAATGGCCTACCCTCATGTTGTCTATGTGATTCAAATATGGCGATTTTGATGACCAAGGTAGCTGCTCATTCCCTTGGTTCTGTAAGTAATCTGCTATTAAAAGTACTCTGTGTGAACCAGCAATATCACCGTGCAACCTAAAATTGATCCTAAGGTGCCCCCTATCAAATGATAGCCAAGTGGTTCCCAGATTATTCCTTTATTTGATCTGGTTCAGGTTTTTGTCGATGACTACCATTGGAGTTTTGGCACCAATGAGGCATCCACTCCAAATACTGACGCTGTTAATGACCTTAGTCACTTTAGACACGGCACACGCTTCGTCGTTGGCCTCTTCTGGATGTCTGTAAACTCTGTTTTGACTAGATGAGCGGTACAGGTGAAATCTGACCTCAATAAAGAAAACCACGCGGTTTCAGTGTTCTACCCAGAAACGGTCAAGGTCCCCAATTCATTAGAGAAACATACAATGATGTTTTGCTGTTTACAGTGGGTTCCTCGGAGGTCGTCTTGTATTCTAACCTGCTAAAACCAGTTTGCTGTTCGCTAAGGGCCTTGAAAATGGTGGTAATTTTGGTGGTAATTTACCCCTTATTCTGAACGGACTTGGTGGTTTTTGTTTAGTTGCAACAGCATATCCCGAAGGACAGTGGGTCCTGTACCCTGGTGGTAAGATTTCAATACATTGGGTGTGACCTTTGTGTGGGTACATCAGTCTGGGCATTACTCTATAAAACTGTGTGCACCGTTTCGTTTGGCGGAATTATCTGTCTGGCAATGTCTGATTTTTTTGCGCCATTCTGCCACAGATTAACAAATTTGTAAAGCACTGCATAACTCATTTTACACACTGTAAAACTGACCACTTACATGCAAAATTTCAAATTCTTCTGTGCAATAGTTGCCGACATATGAATACTTTTTTAACAGAACCATGCTTTGCCAAAGCCAAGCTTTGACCCGCCCAAAGGAGCACCACCCAATTAAATCACTGCATATTACATAATGCAGCAGCGCAACAAACCTGGTATTCAGTTAATTGGTAGCGACACACCTGACTACACACTTCTCCATTCACATATCTCATATGAGATCGGTGTTTTTTGAAAAAAGAACGCATTTTTACCAAGGGATACCTTCGAAACTGAAATATTCCATATTAAATGTCAAATCTGTAGTTTCGAGAAAATTAAGTAAAAACTTGTTACGAACGCACCTGACCACTTATAAAATCTACATGCGTTTTAGTTTTGAAATGAATTTATCATATTTATAATGAATAATCACGCAAACAATATCACTAATTAACGATATTTAAATTCGTTTGACACTGTTTTTTTTAAATAAACATAAAAATTATTTCAGCACTTGGGCGATACTTTCAGAGACGATGGTGCTAGTATTTTGGACCTCGATAAGAAAACAAAATGTGATAACGATAATACTCATACTGTGCGTGTCATATCACGGGAATGTTGAATCATCCATTTACTGGGAAGAGGCGAATAATGTGACGTATTGCACGTTGCCTCGTGATAAGACATTACCCGACCCTGACTGGGGACCCGCAAATTGCACCCCCAAACCCGAGGACTATCTTAAATGTGTGTATTATTGGACAAATGCATCTGCTACAACCGCTAGGATTCGTACACACTACTTAAATAGAACCGATGCCGCTATATCAGACTATGTGATTTACGTCGGTCGACCGCTCATTTATTGTATTGGACTGGTTTGTAATATCCTATCCATTTGTGTTTTCTCACAAAAAGAGCTCCGCCAAGTTGCGACCTGTCAGTTCATGATTGCAATAGCAGTGTTTGACATTTTAACTATATTGAACGGATTTTTCTACTGGATTGAATACGAGCTCCTCGTACCAGTGATGACTGCACATGTGGCTCTGTGTAAAATATCCGTATTCACAGTATATTGTGGACCAGAAATGAGCGCGATCACGTTAACTCTAATGAGCGCCGAGCGACTTTTAAGAAACATGAACACCGCAGCTCACGAGAGATGGTTCTCCATTAAAAGAACCCGTTTGTACATCGTGGCTATTGTTTTGGCTATGGTGCTCCTCAACACATACATCTTTGTCTCCGACATATTCTTTAAAGAATGTTGTAAAAATGTTTGTTGGAATATATATCATGATGGCACTGATATGTTAGAACTTCGTGAGAAAAACTGCACAGAAGACATGGGGAACAACTGCGGTAAGTATGCTCTATGTACCTTTCACCAGTGGTTGAGATGATTATTATTTTTTAAAGGTAAACCAGGTGGATTTTAGCAGGGTATACGCCATTAAAACTGGGGAAAAAAGGGGGCTAAAACCACATTTTGATTATATTTTGACTATTTTTGTGTGGGTGTTTATACTAACTACCAGTGGTTTGATTTTACGCTAATTCTTGGGTGCGGGATATCTAGGCTTAGATTTAACAGTTTTTTCATTAATGAATTCACAGACATATTCATAAACAAATACGACATCATTTACCCATGCTTTGCTTGTAATAGGTACATGTAGGAGAGTATGCGATTGACAGGGTAATGTGATTCGTAATATGATTCTAATACCTGAGATTGATCACCATGCTCTACCACAGGTTTTTCAACGGTAAAACTTAAGGCCCCGTCACACTAGAGGCGGAATGCCGTTGGAAAGACTATTCTTTGTACGTTCCTGGATATTCGAAGAGCATTCTAAAATTTCTAAGTGCATTCCAAATATTTTCACCCATTCTTGTGGCCGATCCGAATGTTTTGCTCATGCTCAAAACGTTCGAAGTGCATTCCAACTGGAGAAATACCGAATTGCATCCTAAGTGTATTCTCACTGCACTATGAGTGCATTCTAAATATTCTTAGGGCATTTCGACAGCATTCGAAACATTCTGATCGCGTTCGAGGGAGAATCGAAATGGCAAGACACTTCAAATCCTGCTAGAATGAGCCGGAATGCTACTCAAATGCATCTCGATGACTGCCAAAATCCTATTTCAGCCAGCAATCGAACTACACTCCCACTGCATTCGAAGTGTATTCTAAATATTCTAACTGCATTCTGACAGCATTATCGATGTTCCTAGTTTTCCTACTACATTCGACCTGCATTTAAGAGTTAATACAGCCGAAATGTGCACGAATCATTCCAGGCGGATTCAAGCGCATTCTGAGTATTCCAACGGCATTCTTACAAGAATTTAGGTCAATTTGAAATTTCTTCCCGAATGTAGTACGAATTTTGAAAATTCATCATTCTGGCTGGTTCCGCTTGATTCCTGCTAATTCCGAATAAGTGTGACGGGGCCTTTACTGCACTACTTAATCTTGTTCTTGACCAGTTATCTTCTAAAATATGAAGGTTCCAATTTTCAAGTTTTTTTTATTTTGTCAGTCTTATCTAGCATGGTTATTACAAGTAGAGGAGATGATTATTTTATCAGCCATCACGTCAGGGGTATCCCCAGGATTTGGGGTACAGGGAATCCAAAATGTTACTTTGTAATTTGGTTACTGAATTCTTGGAGTCCAACTACAAATATAGTATCATTTCCCAATAATTTCTTAATCCATCCAGCCATTTTTGAAAATATAGGCCGTCTTCTGAAGCAAGTGGCCGTTCAAATAACGGCTGGACGCCCCCCTGGGGAAAGCCTTGCATCGCGTACAATGATGTCTCTATTATTTTCCATATATGTCGTTGCACAATATAACGCCAATTTTGTCTTGATCATTGATGTCATTTTCAGGTATTATGGGCGCACTTGCCTTCTACAGTGTCTACAGATGGGTGGCTCTGTCGATATACTGGATCTTGCCATTTGTCGGGTTGCCTGTCATCAACGGATGGTTACTGTACGAAATATGGAAGGAACGACGACGACGTAACAATCAAGAATGCAGGCCGATCATTCCCATGCCAGATCTACCTGTTGATGGCTCGGAATACGAAGACAGAGATAAAGAAATTACGAAAATGTTAATACTCGTTACTCTTTCGTATTGGGTTATGACAACGGGGTTTAACTTTATGCAGGCGGGAATAATTGACGTGTACCATGCTTGCACTACCGATGAACTGGTTAGAAATTCTACCATCTATACAGTCTTTATGCTTCTCTTTTACTTGAATCATGCGTCGAATTTTTTTCTATACTGCATCAGTGCTAAACCGTACCGCGACGAAGTAAAATGTATGTTTGCACGCGGATACAGAGCTATAGCGATGTTGTTGCGGACGATCGTAACAAAAATACAAAGTAGCTTTTATAATGCAGAGAATGACAAGAGATTGAATTCCGTTCGAGTATCATTTCATAAGAGTCGCTGCAACTCAATTGACTCACTTTAAACTCGCACAACGCAACATCTAATCCCCAAACATGAATTTACACGACAAATAGGCCCTAATCCTGAACTTCCCTTAGCAAAATGGAAAGTTTGCAGTTTGAGGCCAGGAGTTCTCAGGAAAAATCTGTATCGCTGCTATTTTGCAGCATATTTGCAAGGACATAAAATTCCTTTCGAAAATTTGCAGCAAATTTACGTCAGGTCTGATATTTTGCTAAGGGTTAGGTCTTGTGCGGTTAGCAAATGCTGTACGTTTGTCAGAAGAGGATCAGTATATATATATTAATAATAATAATAATAGAAAAAAAAACGGGACTAAGTGGGAGTCGAACCCAATCCACCAAACATGGCAACCAAGGACGATACCACTGGGCAAGCGAATCCTGCTATCTGATAATACATAATACCTGTCACGAAGCTTTTCGGAAATTGCCGAAGGCTAGCTAATGTCTTCAAAATATACTTTCAACAGTTATAATCAAATTCAAACTACGGCCACTTTCTCCCACTGCCCTGCGGTATTGTGAACACTTGTAGTTGTCAACAGATCGTTGTAGTTTGGGAGAAAACAGTGAAAAGGAGAATTCGGCTGATCTGCTATGACTATATAGATGGCAAAAGATTTGAATTCCGGTCGACTATCATTTTATATATGGGTGACAGGGACAGCTGCAGCTCAACTGAATCACTTTAAAATCGTGCAACACAACATCCACAGGTGAATTTACATGACCAATAATCTCGAACTTATATTTTGTGAGGTAAGCAAATGACTTACGTTTGTCAGAAAAGGCTAGGGTGAAACCAGACGCCGTGAAACATGTTGAAACGCAACTGAAATAAATATATATTTTATGCGTCTCTCTCTCTTTCTCTCTCTCTCACACACACACACATTTATTAACCTCCAAAAATTTTTTTAAGTTTTAAGAAACATACCGTACGTAATTTACCTTTGATTTTAAATGAGAAGTATATAGCAAAAATGTGTGTGTGTGTGTGTGTGTGTGTGTGTGTGTGTGTGTGTCATGATAATGTTGTTTTTAAAGAGGTTTGCATTGACAACTAAGATGTGAAGAATTGGTTATTATCTTTTTGAGAACACAATTCAGAAAATGTAAAATAAAATGTTCAGGGCGTAATAAAGGTATTCAGCTTTCAAAATGTTGATCAACAGATTTTAACTTTTAACTAGATAAAGAAACGCGGTTTGGAAATGGTCCTGTTACATTGTATATAGGCCTTAAGCTCGGCTGATAGCTTCCTGATACTGTTGTTAGAGTATGCGGCCGCACGTTAACGTTAGATTGGTATGAACACAGCAATACAATTAGCCAGTTTGTTAATATAGGCCTACATGCCGAAGATATGTTCATAATTTAAATAATAATAATAATAAATCCATTTCGCTTGTCAATATCTACGCACAACGCAATATAGAAAGACTGTACTTGTCTACTGTTTTCTAGTTAAACGAGGAAAACACATTAATCCTTGTTCCCCTCCTGCTTAGAAAATGAAATACTGGTTCTGTGAAAACTTTTTTCATACTTCTCTCTTGCTTTTACTTTGAATGCAAGTAGGCTCTGGAAAAAATTACATCAAACTTTTCAATTTTTCACACAGGTTTTCCTACTTCTTTTAAGAATGTTATTAAATTAAAATGTTAGTCTGGCGAATGCCTACATGAATAGCTTTAATATATATCACCTTATACTCTGTACAGCTGAAACGACCACAAAAGAAAAGCGAATCAAGACTTTTGTGCTTGTGATAATTTTTTTTTTTTTTCAAAAATGACCAATTGATATTCACTTTATTTGGATTTGAAATATATAATGAGGACAGGTAAAAATAACAATGCATGCAATCATCAGTGTGTCGCCGTCCGTACACCCTATGTATAGAGGTTAACGCTTCGCTCGTTCGTACGTAACATACGCAAACGTAGCTTGCGCAGTGCTGCGCTCCATGGATATAAATTACTTCCTGACCACAGGGGGCGCTAGTAGTCTGTGACAAAACTATGATCAGTGGCACACAAAATATGATCAGTGGCACACAGTGTAATTTTGTACACTATTATGGGAGTCCATGATATCAGAGGGTAGATACAAATAAGGGTGTGTTTGTACTGAAGCCGGGTAGTATCTCAGTTTGATAGTAGGTGGTCTACCGGGTAGGATCAATTTCACGTGAGACCCTCCTTGTCTCTTACGCCCTTTTTATTTACGTACATTTAAAACATTTTCATTCGAAAATAATGAGTAAATGGAAAATGCACCAGTGCATCAGTAGACAAAGTAGGGGTCTCAGATTCAGAACCAATGCTTGATGACGACTGGATAAAGAAGAACTTATTCTGTATTAGTTAAGGTTAGGCCAGAAACAAGTAACAGAAGAAAGAAGAGTACCTCCTATTCCTAATAGGAAGAGACAGAAATGACAATAGAAATCAAATTATAAGGCCCCTTCCCTTTCGCCGTTTCTTCTGTATTTATCATAAAGCCAATTAAGTTTAATGAAGTTGTCTACGATGTCTAAACAAGAAGCTTTTAAAACGTCACTTTGACACTTTTAAACAGGAGTGAAGTGGCGTTTTCGAAGTGCTTTAAATGACTTAATTTGCCGAAACAACGCAAACATTTGAAATAACTCTTCAGCTTTTATTTAATCTCTGTTGACTTGGTTGTTTTGGCCTATCACTGCCACTGACTGTGCTTTATCTATAGCTGCAGAGGTAGCGTGTATGACGTCACATTAACAAAGATAAGGTACATAGTTTATAATTCATCCGATTTATATCCTCTGTCGATATATGATACCGAAAGGTCTGCAGCTGTACGCGACCTAACATGAGGTGAGCACATCCCGTTATCAGTTGAATTGTCACTAATCAGTTGATCATTCTGAATTCAACTGCCATCCTCTGAAGAGCCAAGAGCTACGTCTTCGCGCCTGCGTGTGTCTCGCTGTATTATTGCACCGCTTCGTGAGATTTTAAGTTTCGTGAGATCAATTAAACGGGTAAGACGAAAGAAATTGTTTACCTTTTCACTATTCCAAATAGTTGCAAGAAAATTGAGTTAAACTTGTGACGAACGCGCATGATCAATTATAGAATCTGCAAGCGTTTTAATTTTGAATAAATATCACATTTATTATAATTAATCATGCAAACAATTTTTCATTAAGCGATATTTTTGATTCATTTAAAATTGGTTATATCATATAAACATAAACAAATTTATTTCAGCTCTTAAGTGATTATTTTAGAGACGATGGTGCTAGTATTTTGGACCTCGATAAGAAAACAATGTCTGTTAACTTTTCCACTTTTACTGTGCTTATCATGGCACGGGAATGTTGAATCATCCATTTACTGGGAAGAGGCGAATAATGTGACGTATTGTACTTTGCCTCGTGATAAGGCATTGCCCGACCCTGACTGGGGACCCGGAAATTGCACCCCCAAACCCGAGGACTATCTTAAATGTGTGTATTATTGGACAAATGCATCTGCCACAACAGCTACGATTCGTACACACTACTTAAATAGAACCGATGCCGCTTACTCGGACTATGTGATTTACGTCGGTCGACCGCTCATTTATTGTATTGGACTGGTTTTCAATATCCTATCCATTTGTGTTTTCTCCCAAAGAGATCTCCGCCGAGTTGCGACCTGTCAGTTCATGATTGCAATAGCAGTGTTTGACATTTTAACTATACTGAACGGATTTTTTTACTGGATTGAATACGAGCTCCTCGTACCAGTGATGACTGCACATGTGGCTCTGTGTAAAATATCCGTATTTACAGTATATTGTGGACCACAAATGAGCGCGATCACGTTAACTCTAATGAGCGCCGAGAGACTCATGAGAAAACTAAACACACCAGCTCACGAGAGATGGTTCTCCATTACAAGAACCCGCATGTACATCGTGGCTATTGTTTTGGCTATGGTGCTCCTCAACATCTACACCTTTGCCTCTGACATATTCTTTAAAGAATGCTGTAAAAATGTTTGTTGGAACATATATCACGATGGCACTGATATGTTAGAACTTCATGAGAAAAACTGCAGAAAAGGTGTGGGGAACAACTGCGGTAAGTAGGCTCTATGTACCTATTATTTTTAAAAGGTAAACCAGGTGGATTTTTATCAGGATATACGTCATAAGGTGGGGACGAGGGTGTAGGGAGCTAAATCCACATTTTGATTATATTTTCATTTTTATTATTTTTGTTTATATTACCAGTGGTTTGATTTTACGCTAATTTTTGGGTGCGGGCTATCTAGGTTGAAATTTTACAGGTTTTTTCATTAATAAAAATATACGACGTATACATAAACAAATTTGACACCATTTCACCACGTTTTGCTCGTAATAGGTACATGTACGTAGGCAAGTAGGCCTATATGTGATTTTAGTGTATTGATTTTACGCTAATTCGCCAGACTTGGGTCGCCAGACGGGCTATCTCCGGTGAGTTTTTTTTACAAATTGGACATGTCAATTACGACATGATCATCGAATTCTTTTCAGGTAATATGGGTGCACTTGCCTTCTACACTGTCTACAAATGGGTGGCTCTGTCAATTTACTGGATCCTGCCATTTGTCGGGTTGCCTGTCATCAATGGATGGTTATTGTACGAAATATGGAAGGAACGACGACGACGTAACAATCAAGAATGCAGGTCGATCATTCCCATTCCAGACCTATCTGTTAATGGCTCGGAATACGACGAAGACAGAGATAAAGAAATTACGAAAATGTTAATACTCGTGACTCTTTCGTATTGGGTTATGACAACGGGGTGTAATTTCATGCAGGCGGGAATAATTGACGTGTACCACGCATGCACTCCCGATGAACTGGTTAGAAATTCTACCATCTATACAATCTTTATGCTTCTCTTTTACTTGAATCATGCGTCGAATTTTTTTCTGTACTGCATCAGTGCTAAACCGTACCGCGACGAAGTGAAATGTATGTTTGCGCGCGGTTACAGAGCCATGTCGTTGCGTAATAAGAACGAAACCAAAGTACAAAGTTGTTCTTACAATGCAGAAAATGACAAGAGAGTGAATCTCCCTCGAGTATCAGTGTATATGAGCGACGGGAACCGCTGCAACTCAATTGGCTCACTTTCAAATAGCACAACGTAACCAGGGATATCTTCAGATTGAACATGAATTTACAAGACAAACAGGCCCTTATCATGAACTTCCCTTAGCAAAATTAAATGTTTGCAGTTTGCTTTCAGGAGTTTTCAGGAAAAATCTGTATTGCTGCCATTTAGCAGCATTTTTGCAAGAACATAAAATTTCTTTTGAAAAATTGCAGCAAATTTACGGCAGGTCTGATATTTTTGCTAAGGGTCAGATCTTGTACGGTTAGCAAATGTTTTACGTTTGTCAGAGGAGGAACAGTACGGACCTAAAGCCAGACACTGTGAAATAACACAAATGAGATGAATCCATTTTATGCGTCTCTCTTTCTCTCTTTTTTAAATTTTACTTTTATAAACCCGATTTACCACCAAATATGTTTGGTTTTAATACACGTGAAGTAATTTTAATTAAAACCTTTGATTTGAAATGAGAAATACGTTATAATGGACTATTTTTAAATAGGTAATAGGTTAATGGTTTCAGAAGTGAAGAATTAATACTTTAAAGTAGTTAAAAATTGGTTATTATCTGTGTCTGTACATAAAAATGTAAAATGTTTAGTGATAGGCACATGAACCTGATGAATAGGCCGAAGGGGTCATTCATAAAGCGTGCACTTTTTCCAGACCCCCCCCCCCCCCCCCCCCATTCAGAGAGTGCACGGCGAAAAACAAATAATGACCTGTGGCAGCAATTTGGGTCATCGTTTTGATTAATTTCAAAAGCTTATACATGGCATTAACCCCCCCTCCCGCCCCTAAACGTACTGTTTGTAGACTTTTGAAAATGATGATAAAAATGTATGACCCCTAAAGGCATTCAACTTTCAGATTGTTTATCAACTGATTATAAAATTTAACTATATAGGGCTGCGGTTTGGAAATGGTCCTATTATATATAAGCTCGGCTGATAGCTTCCTGATACTGTTGCCAGAGTCGGTGGCAACACGTTAGGACGATCTTGGTGAAATGCTCATCGCCTCGCTACCTCACAATAACAGGAGGGAAAACGAATACATCCAATCAAAAAGGGAGATTAAATATGAATATTTTTTATTTATTCGCCTACTTCTTGTCCGTTTAATCAGACTTTGTATCAGTCTACTAATTATTCTCCATTTAAAAACTCAGGTATATCGGTATCTGTACGGCATTAGCTGAGAGAGCCGATGTAACGGGAATGGAAGTCAGCTTCGAACCGTAGTCCGCTTCCCATTGCTTTGTACAGGTGACATTCGTCCCATATTACTAACCCCAATATTCCAACTAACCCTAACCTGTACTAATCATATGGGAGCCTGGACTTCCATTCCTAGGACTTCCATTCCTGTTACACCGGCTTATCTAGGGCTCGGGTTACGTACACGCGCACACGGGACTCCACCAGCTGGCATACGACATTGATTCAATGTTGATTTAACGTTGTTCAATAAAAAATATGTTGAATCAACATTGAATCAATGTCGTTTGCCTGTTGGGCACCTGTAACACGGTGCTAAACAGTGACTTGCATTTTTTAAGTTACGCAATCTTTAGGAACAATCAAAAATGGCAGACAGGGGCAAAGACATGCTCCTCTATTGGGGCTCGGGCAGTTTTCCTTGCTGGCGTGTGATGATTGTACTGGAGGAGAAAGGACTGTCAGACTGCGAGAAGAAGCTTATTTCATTCTCAGATAAGGGGCATAAATCTGACGAAATCCTCAAGCTGAACCCTCGCGGACAGGTAAATACACTATGAGCATCAGTAATTAAAGTGCACATTTTTACTTGATTGGGTTTTTACAGTGGAATAGCATAGGTCTACAGCTCTTGCCGTGCACAAATGTAGCTGCCAAATCCGCCAAGTGATCAGAGGTTTCTGACAGTGACACCGTGTTTGCGTTTCATTTCGTGGGAGTTCATTTACAACAATACTTGACCTAGGGTTGTTAAAAACGAAAGTCGCAAGGGATACATGTTTACTTAAAGAAGAGTAAAAAAAACCTATATATACTGCCCCATGGCAGGAGGGCTGAGTTAATGGAATTGTGCACATATTAAAGGAAATTTGCGTAATATTAATAATACATGAATTTAAACTTCCAGGTTCCGACATTCAAGTGTGGGGACATCATCATCAACGAGTCGTTTGCGGCATGCTTGTACCTGGAGGTAAGAGATCGACACGTGTGCGCTGTAGGATCCAGAGCCGACCAGGGCCCGTAACTCGAAAGCATCGCGTTCTGCGAATAGCGATATCACATAGAGGCTACAATGTATTATATGGGGCGAGTTTGGGCGAGTTATGTAATCGAGACTATTGCGCTCGGTCGCAATAGCGATGCTTTCGAGTTACGGGGCCCTGATCTCTCCAACCCCCATATTCCCTTGCGTCTGTGGGCCCGTCTCTCTTTCTGCTAGATGGTGTCATTGTGAACTGTATAACTGTGTATGAATCTCCATAAAATTATTATGATACTGATGTTCATAATTCTGCATATGTCTTGGAAGATCAGCTTGTTAAAAGCTTTTCAAAAAAGATATTTGAGGAAGCAAAGGGAAAGTGTGAAGGTGAAGTGAAAATTTTCCTTCAATTTTAAAGGACACCTACAAATCCCAGGGACCTCCGCTGATTCCCAGTGAGCCAGCCAGGAAGGCCAATGTTCTGCAGAGAATGTTTGAGGTGGGACATTATTTTTTCATTCATTCTTTCCCCCCATCTCTCTCTCTCTCCCTCTCTTACACACACACGCGCGCGCGCGCGCGCGCGCGTATACAACCATATACTCAATATGCAATATGTTAATTTCTAAAGCATTAACTTTAAATGTTGGTTATGTTTCCTCAGGAGCCAACATTAACCAAAAAAGCAAGGGACGATATTCTGTTACTATACATGACAAAAAAGCCAGAAGAGTTAGACCAGGTAAAGTAGAAAAATGGGATGGCTTAGGCATAAAAAGAATAATAAAATAATAATAAAAATGATGTATATAATAGAAATGAAAAGGACATCGATGGTTAAGTATACTAAATTATGGGGCCTATTAATCATAGAAGATATAAATAGATTTATAGTTACAAATACATTTTCTGTAATACTATGTTTTATTTCAGGAAAAGATGACGAAAAGTAAGGCAGCACTGAAGGAAGAACTGGCATTGTGGGAGGGATATCTAGTGAAAGTATGTACTGAGCGAAGCAGTTATGACTTTACATATGTAGGACATCTTTAGGAAGCACTACCTGTACATGTACAACTGGGGTCTTATTCTCGAAACTTTGTAACTTACAACAATTTGTAACTATATATTTACATGAATTTGTGATTTGGACTTATGCGGCAATACAGCCCCTGGCTTCTCTTATTACTTTGAATGAAAATAGAAGCTAAACTCAAAGAAAAGAGAAGCCGAAATTATTTTTATTATAATTATCACATCATTTGAAAATTCTACAGTTTGTGTCGGGTTATGTCATGCAAAAATGATCACCTCTCTCTCTCCATCTCTCTCTCTCACTCTCTCAATATATTTAAAAAGTTGTCTCTAGCCTACAGAAGAAAAATAGCTTCATCTTACTGCAGTTGCTGAAGTAGTACATAATAATATTGATGGGCAGAACCTTTGTTAGCACGTTTTTGGGAATGAGGGTATTGACTTTAAAATGATTGTCCTCAGTTTAATTTTAGTCGCGTTGCTATAGAAAAAGTCTTCCATTGTAGGCAGGGGGAACTTATCTTGACGGAGGAGAATTCACCATGGCGGATGCCATTTTCTTCCCAAGTCTGGCAATTTTAGTCCGATGTGGTCTGAAGCTTGCCCCTACATTTCCGAAGCTGGCAGCCTACTATGATGCTGTGAGCAAGCGTCCTTCTGTTGAGAAATCCTGGCCACCCCATTTTAAGGACACAGAAGGCAAACCTTACTTGGCTGATCTGTAGGGTCCAGGAGAGGTATTGATGTAGGTTACGCCTATGGAATCCAGCTCAATTTTTTTCAAATGTGCACATTGCTTGCCAATGTATAAAAAAACATTTTTTGTTGGTACAGATACGGTAGAACTAGTATTTATTGGTAAATGGTAAATGGAAAAATGATTGACTACAGTTGTAAACACAATACAACTTTAAAACTATTTGTGAAATTGACAACATTCTGTATGTAGGCATGATTTAGCATTAAACTATTTGTGAGATAAAAATTCTAATTCAAATATATCATTCACGAATACAAGCCTGTTTAGCACAAATTGATAATGTATCAGTGTAGTCACAGATTAGTAAGTTTGTTATTTGAGATATAAAAATATACTGTGACTATGTGTGATTAAACTTTTCATTTGTTGCAGTGCTGGGTCTTTCATAAGCAATGTTTTAACATAACTTACAAGTATTAAAAGTTCTGTTTCATACAATATAAACTAAACTGTTCCTTTCATAAGTGTAACAGACGGACTCTCTTGTGGTTTAAAATATCTTTATTGGTATAACTAAAATTTTCACCCTGTAATAAACGGTGATATATAATTAGATAAAATGACATACAACAAATAATAAATATGTAGTTCCTGTAACTGTTAAATATTTATAGTTCTATGTTTACCTCTTTGATAAAAAAAATAATATGAGACAGATTACTACCAGTTATATGAAATGTGATCTTGGAAATTTTGTATAAAATAGACAAATATTTGAGACCTTGTTATAGCAGCATTAGTGCCGTGACAAAGTAATATGTACTCCTTGGAGCCAGTAATAATACAAAAAGACTTTTAAACGATGCCAGGCATTGAATGTCATTTGACAGTTATTGCTTTAGACGGCATTTGGCTTCTTTAATAATAATAATTTAGTGTAAATGTAAACAGGTATCCAGATGTTGACTTGGTCTGAGGTGTGATATGATTTATAATGAAAAGCATTAGTCTACAAAGTACAGTATTTTTCTATTGTCTATGCCAAGGAGACATCTGAGCAAGATAATCAAATATTTCAAATATTTTTTACAAAGACCTATTGATCAGATCAATAAAAGAGAGCACAAAAAAGTGATAATGTTTCTGTTACGGCTCAAGATCAGATAATACTTAATGTTGTGTTACATGACAGTAGTATCTCTCTTTTTTAATTTTACTTTTATAAACCTGATTAACCACCAAATATTTTTGGTTTTAATAAACGTGATTTAATTAACCTTTGATTTGAAATGAGAATTAAGTCATAATGCGCTTTTTTTTAAATAGGTTAATGGTTTTAGAAGTGAAGAATAAATATTTTAAAGAAGTGAAGAATTGGTTATTATCATTTTAAGGCTATAATTTTAAAAATATAAAAAGCTTACTTATAGGCACATGGATCTGATTAATAGGCCGAGGGGGTCATCCATTTTTCAGATTTTTTTATCATCATTTTCGCTCTTAAAAATCTGACCGTCTTCTGGAGGACCCAGAAGACAGTCTCAATCCGCCCCTGGTCCTGTTATAGCTCGGCTGATCATGATAGCTTCCTGATACTGTTGCCACAGCAGTTAGCGGCCGCACTTTAGGACGGGCCTCGATCGGTAAAATGCTCAGCTTGTAAACAAACATCTCTCTACCTCACAAATAAAGGGGGGAAACGAATACATCCAATCGAAAATGGAGGTATTAAGGGATATAAAAAATATAAATATTTTTGACTTATCAGCCTACACATGGTGAGTCTATTTTAAAATCAGTTTTTATACCAGTCTACATTTTCTGCATTGAAAACTTCGGGTATTTCCACGCTCGGCTGTCACCTTGATTGGATAGTAAACGATTGTCGTAAAATCGCTAAATGATATTAAAACCGGGTGCATAAACTTGAAAACCACCTACAACAACCTTGGACTGCCACATTAATCCAATACAATGCAAACATAAACTATAACAAGTGGTTAAAGCCTTTAAACCGAATGTCGTAAAGTCCCCATATACCTCCATAGAGACAATAAAATATAGTAAGCTTCTGAAACAAGAAAAATCCAGTTCCAACATAATAATCGAAATAAAATACTGCCGGGCATCGGAGCCCCCTAAAACTTGGCACGCTTACCGCTAATACTGCAGGCTACATCATCCCGTCGCTCGTTTGTAAATTCCGTGCATGGCATACGCACAATCAAACCGTAAAAAACAAATTCTCGGGGTGTCGTTGGCCAGGTCCACGCAACAATCCAATTCAGGAAATGACGTAACCGCAGAGGTCGCATTGTCCAATGGCATGGCTTCTTTTTCGTAATGGTAGGTTAGAGTGGACCTGGCCAACGACACCCCGAGAACTTGTTTTTTACGGTTTGATTGTGCGTATGCCATGCACGGAATTTACAAACGAGCGACGGGATGATGTAGCCTGCAGTATTAGCGGTAAGCGTGCCAAGTTTTAGGGGGCTCCGATGCCCGGCAGTATTTTATTTCGATTATTATGTTGGAACTGGATTTTTCTTGTTTCAGAAGCTTACTATATTTTATTGTCTCTATGGAGGTATATGGGGACTTTACGACATTCGGTTTAAAGGCTTTAACCACTTGTTATAGTTTATGTTTGCATTGTATTGGATTAATGTGGCAGTCCAAGGTTGTTGTAGGTGGTTTTCAAGTTTATGCACCCGGTTTTAATATCATTTAGCGATTTTACGACAATCGTTTACTATCCAATCAAGGTGACAGCCGAGCGTGGGTATTTCCGTGTCTGTACGGAATCAGCCGAGAGTACCCGGCTTATCTAGGGCTCGGGTTACGTGCACGCGCACAAGGGACACCACCTGTATATCTCGGTGGAAAACAGTGACTTGCATTTTTTAGGTTACGCAATCTTTAGGAACAAGCAAATATGGCAGACACAGGCAAAGACATGCTCCTCTATTGGGGCTCGGGCAGCTCTCCTTGCTGGCGTGTGATGATTGTACTGGAGGAGAAAGGACTGTCAGACTGCGAGAAGAAGCTTATTTCGTTCTCAGATAAGGGGCACAAATCGGACGAAATCCTCAAGCTGAACCCTCGCGGACAGGTAAGTACGCTGTGAGCATCAGTGATTAAGTGGACAAGTTTACTTAATTGGATTTTTATAGAGGAATCGCATATAGATCTACAGCTCTTGGCGTGCTCAAGTGTAGTCTACCGGTAGCTGCCAAATGATCGTATATATAATTTAGTTTTCTGACAGTGACACTGTGCTAGCTTGCATTTCATTTCGACATGTGAAGTCCATTTACAAAAATGTTTGACCTTAGGTACTGCCGGGTTTGTCCAGGTCACCCTTATCACCCAAGTGACATCAAAAAATTGCTTTAAACTTCAAAATAACTAAATTATTATTTGGATTCTGCATGAACACCAAATTACATTTAAGTACATTTCAGACATTTGCATATATCTCAGGGCCGTAGCCTCCGGGGGGGGGGGGGGGGGGGGGGGGGGGGGGGGGGGGGCAGGGGGGGGGGCAGGGGGGCAGGGGGGGGCAGCTGCCCCCCTGGAATTTGGAATTTTACACACCACACCCTCCCCCCTCGGTAGCTTCGCACCCTCGTGTCCGCTTACTGCCCCCCCTGGCATTTTCTCAGGCTACGGCCCTGTATCTTGGACTCAAAGCAGTGTTTATCTTTTGGTCAAGATCTGTTTTGGAGAAATTTATTTGCAGGTCCTGAGTTATGATGAGCAAATATGAAGTGTTATTACATGTCAGTTTGATGTTAAGTGAGACTCCAGTTTGTGGCACACATTCCCCTTTACTAAATGGAGGTACCCCTTTTCTTCTCCTACTCCCCCTTCAGTAAGTCGGTACCACTATAACTAGTGAAATGAGATAAAAGCAAGCATATTTTTCTTCCTTGTGCCCTGGTGTCATATGTTTTCACTGTAACTTGAACCTATACAGTCGGTGTACAATGGACCTAATGTATCATGGAAAAAAAAAACTGTATACTTTACCAAAACAGGTTAGCTGATTTATTTAAAATGTGTGCATGTTAAAGAAAATTTGCATAATGTCAATTATACATGAATTTAAACTTCCAGGTTCCAACGTTCAAGTGTGGGGACATCATCATCAACGAGTCATTTGCGGCATGCTTGTACCTGGAGGTAAGCAAATCCTACACTTCATAAAAGTATTATGATACTGATGTTAAAAATTCTGCACTTGTATTTGAAGATCAGCTTGTTTAAAGCTTTTCAAAAATCCTTTGAAGCAGCAAAAGGAAAGTGTGAAGGTGAAGTGTGAAACTTCAATTTTTCAGGACACCTACAAATCCCAGGGACTACAGCTGATTCCCAGTGAGCCAGCCAGGAAGGCCAATGTTCTACAGAGAATGTTTGAGGTGGGACATTATTTTTCACTCATTCCTTCCATCCCTACTCTCTCTCTCTCTCACACACACACACACACACACACCCTATGATATGCTACTTTCTAGTCTCAGTATTAACTTGAAATGTTTTTTATGTTTCCTCAGGTGCCATCTTTCACCAAGAAAGCAATGGAAGATCTTTTGTACTTATACATGTTCAAAAAGCCAGAAGAGTTAGACCAGGTAAATAGGAACATGAGATGGCTTAAAAATAAAAATGATAAGGAAATAAAATATTCTTATACAGAAATAAAGGGGCATTGATGTTGATGGTTAAGTTCTATTAGTCCCTGGAATATACTAGATATGTTATATGGGATATAAGTCATGCATGAGACTTATTTTTTCAGTAGAAGATATAAATAGATTTATAGTTACAAAAAAAACTTTTTCTGTAATACTGTGTTTTATTTCAGGAAAAGATGAAGAAAAGTAAAGCAGCACTGAAGGAAGAACTGGCAATGTGGGAGGGATATGTAGTGAAAGTATGTACTGAGCTCAACAGTTATGACTTAACATATGGAGCAAATCTTTGGAAAGCATTACCTGTCTACTCTTATAGTGTTCTAAGACTTCTTGTATGATGATCACTTTGAATTAAGGCAGAAGTTAAACTCAAAGAAAAGAGAAGCCGAAATCATGATTATCATATCATTTGAAAATTCTACAGTTTGTGTCAGGTAATGTTGCGCAAGATTGATCACCTCTCTCTCAACATAACAAGCTGTCTCTAGTCTAAAGAAGAGAAATAGCTTTATCTTACTACAACTGCTGAAGTTAAAATAGTCCATAATAATATTGATGGGCAGAATCTTTGTAAGCACTCTGTTAATCTTTTGGAAATTAGGGCATTGACTTGAAAGAATAATTGTCCACAGTTTAATTTTAGTCAAGGTGCTATAGAAATAATCTTCCTTTTTAGGCAGGGGGAACTTTTCTTGACGGAGGAGAGTTCACCATGGCAGATGCCATTTTCTTCCCAAGTCTGGCATTTTTAGTCCGGAATGGTCTGAAGCTTGCCCCTACATTCCCCAAGCTGGCTGCCTACTACGATGCTGTGAGCAAGCGTCCTTCTGTTGAGAAATCCTGGCCACCCCATTTTAAGGACACCGAAGGCAAACCCCACCTGGCAGATGTGTTGTAAAGCCATATGCATGCACTTCAGGAGGGGTATTGATGTAGGTTATGCCTTTGGAATACATCTCTATAATTTTTTTTCATGCATATTGCTTGCCATTGCATAAAAACACATTCTTTGTTAGTACAGATAGAAGTATTTGTTGTTCAGTGGAAAATGAGGAAAATGATGGACTACAGTTGTAAACACAATACAACTTTAAAACTATTTGTGTAGTTGACAACATTCTGTATGTAGGCATGATTAAGCATTAAACTATTTGTGAGATATACATTTTATAAATTCAAATATATCATTCAAGAGAACAAGTCTGTTTGGCACAAATTG
The DNA here is from genome assembly GCF_051362555.1 of Lingula anatina. NCBI lineage: Eukaryota > Metazoa > Brachiopoda > Lingulata > Lingulida > Lingulidae > Lingula > Lingula anatina. The sequence goes on along the minus strand of NC_141770.1, from coordinate 25,390,973 downwards.
ATAATGTATCAGTGTAGTCATAGATTAGTAAGTGTGCTGTTTGAGATATACAAATACAGCATGACAGCTTTTTTGTTACAGAGCTGTGCCTTTCGTTTGTTTTAACATAACATAAATGTATCAAAAGTTCTGTTGTATACAATATGAACTGAGCTGTTCCTTTCATAAGCAAAATTAAGAATCCAAGTTCTGTTTTATTTGATATTTAGGTGGAATAAAGTTGGAAGATTCACATTGTATTATAAAAGAAAAAAATTTTAAACATCAGGGAGACTAAGGCATATTAACCAGTTTGGCTGTCAGTTTTTCTTATTTTTTTTAATGCACCTAGTTCAGGGTTAACAGGGCTAATTAAGCAGTTAAATGTATGAAACCAGTTACATGAAAATTTTTTATAAAATAGACAAATATTTGAGACCTTGTTGTGGCAGCATTAGTGCAGTGACAAAGTAATAATTATGTATTTCTTGGAGCCAGTAATTAATACAAAAGGACTTTTTATAATCGATGTCAGGCATAATATTGAATGTCATTTGATAGTTATTGCTTTAGATGGCATTTGGCTTCTTTAATATTTATTCAGTGTACATGTAAACAGGTATCCAGAAGATGTTGACTTAGACTGAAGTGTGATATGATTTATAACGAAAAGCATTAGATTCTACAAAATACAGTATTTTTCTATTGTCTATGCCAATGAAACAACTGATCAGGATAATCAACTGTTTTTACTTGTACTTACAGCAGAGCCTTTTCTTTGCAAAGATTTATAATATACCTATTGATCAAATCAATAAAAGAGAGCATAGTAAAAAATGATAATGATTATGTTATGACTCAAGATGGATAATTCTTAATGTTGTGTTACATGATGAGTGTACAAAGTAGAAAATTAACCTTACAAGGAGGAAACCTTGTGTAAGCTTTATGCAGCCATCTGTTATTTACCTAGATGACTTTTAGTGGGCAATTTTTTTTTTTACGAAATAGCAATTAAAGTTATTGTAAAAAAAACACTCCTGGGGTTCAATCCTTGCTTTTATAATATGTGCATATCATTACAACAGTAAGGTTTATGAAGTATGCGTAATTTTAATTTTTTTTTCAGCATTTTCTTCTTTAAAGATTCCTTCTTGGCGCATTCATCAATGTATATGGCAGAAATGGAATTGAAAAATACTGCATTAATTTTGCTCTTTCTCTCTAGAAATCATCTGTTATAGTACACTGCATTCCAGAATTTAAAGTGACAATACAATTGTTTTCGTGTCCTTTCTCTTCAGTAAAGCCTTTTACGCAATCTTTAATCACTGAAGAGGGGTATTAGGGTGGGCGTTGGTGGCCTTTATCTTCCATAAGAGATCCATTTGAAAATGGTCAAACAGTGAGTGTTTACCCTCAAACAATCAATATATAGGGTAAGACATTCCAAGGACTGCCAGCTTTGAATTGCCACATTCATAAGTTGCCTCTAGAGGGCTATATGTCCACTGTTTCCGGTCTGCCCACCAATCCCAACTTAAAAGCTGCCACAGTGACTTGCATTTTTAGGGTGTGTTGTTCTAGTCTTGTAACACAAGCGAAAATGGCAGGCACAGGCAAAGACATGCTTCTTTACTGGGGCTCAGGTAGTCCCCCTTGCTGGCGCTTGATGATAGTACTGGAGGAGAAAGGACTGTCGGACTGCGAGAAGAAGATAATTTCGTTCTCAGAGAAGGGGCACAAATCTGATGAAGTGCTTAAGTTGAACCCTCGCGGACAGGTAAATTAAATTTCTTAGAGGTTAAAGTGACAACTATGATTATTCTGTGTTTGTCAATGATCTGTAAATGAGACTGAAAAGAGTTGCATAAAAAGAAGGGTGGGGGAAGTGGGGAAGAAAAAAAACTAAACTTTGGGTGCAGTGCCTCACTTGCTTTGCTTTTCCTTCAGTCTGCAAATTTTTAAGGCTTGTGTAAAGGTTTTCATCACTTAAAAAGAATGTTGCATTCTCTTAGGATATAAGGACAGGTAATTTACTAAAATTCAAAGTAGGGATATATTAAGGCAACAGAAATCCCATACATATTGCCTTAATTTAGACAGGTGAGTCAAGTTCCACAATAAGAAAGTACTGGGTATGCGGATGTTGACTACTGCTGGGCTGGTGACTGAATGATTATTACTGTACTTCCAACTGGTGTCACCATGTCAAGCAATTTTTGTAGTTTTACGTACATCTAGTTATGTTCGAAATCATACTGCAGTCTTGAAGACCGAGTCATTTAAGCAAGCCAATAATTGAACCATTAAGTAAATATAGTAACTGTTTGCACTAAGGATGAGTAAACATTATGCAACTGCCGATTGGACTGTGTGCCATTCCTCTTCAAAGACATTAACATAATGAATTGATCTATAAGTTATACTAGTTTATTTAAAGAAAATTTTATTAATTCATTTTAATATAAACAGTACATATTATCCCACAGCTGTTGCTTCAAACAATAGGATAATTGCTTCACCTCAATATAATTACATTCTTGTAGGCCACATTCATTGTTGTATCATATATAGTTACATACCAGCCTTGGCATTGAAAACCAGTAAAATCTAAGCAGTAAAAATATGTTAATTTGTGCATTTTCAGTTTTCATTTGGCCCTTGGAATTGATTTGGCCAGTGTAGATTCTTATGGACCTACATATATAGTAGGTCAAACTAAGGGTCAAACATTTCCATCACAGATTAACTAAATTAATTGACATGTTGATTTTACTTTCAGGTTCCAACATTCAAATGTGGAAATCTTGTGATCAATGAGTCCAATGCATCATGTTTGTTTCTGGAGGTAAGAGATTGGTACATGCAATGTACGTGTAATGCTGAATATTATCATTTTATTAAATCAAATATTATACAATTTACAACTTACATTGGAGGTTTTCTATAACCAAGTCTAATTTTCATCCCTGCACTTGGATGTATATGTGAATGTTTTAGAATTTCTAATGGAATAACTTAAAATTGTTCTTAATGAATCACTGTTCATTTAAACCACCATGTCTTTCTGACATCCCAGAAGGTATATACATCCTTTTATTTGAAAGCTTTTATCATTTTTAAGGCCTGAACTGGGAATTCAAGATAAATTTAATAGCTTTTCAAGATATTTGCCTATGACATGAAAATATATATGATTTTAGGACATTTTCAAACATACATATTTTACTTTAAATCTTGTTCTCAATTTACATAATAATAGTAATTATAATATTAATAATAATTATAATAAATTTCTGTGTGGGCCTGCTCTATCTTTCAAAATTTGCTTTGAAATTAGTATACCAGTTTAGTTCCCACATGTAAATTTAAGGAGCACAGCAAACTGTTGTAAATAGGATATAATTTTTAGTACAAATTTTTCAGGACACATACAGATCTGGAACCCAGCTGATTCCCAGTGAGCCAGCCAGGAAGGCCAATGTTCTGCAGAGAATGTTTGAGGTGGAGCATTTATCATAATTTAATGTCCCCTTCCTTCCTTCCCATCCCTCAGTGGTCTGTCTGCTCTTTTCTTTCTTTCTTTTTCTTTCCTTCTTATTCTTCCTTTTTTTGATACACTCCCTCCCTACTGTCTGTCCGTTTGTCCATCTGTCTCTCTCTGTCTCTTGTTCTCCCCCTCTCTCCCCCCCCCCCCCTCCCCCCCCCCCCCCCCCCCCCACATTTACTCACGCACACACTGTTCTCTTTATGGAGTTTCTAGAGCATTAATTAATTGGATGATTTTGTTTCCTCAGGTGCCATCATTTAACAAGGTAGCCTTTGAGGATGTTCTGGGCCAATACTTTTTTGCAAAAAAGCCAGAAGATATTGACCAGGTAAACTGGACAGTTAAGCATTTGAACATTAAATATTTCAACCCCATTAAATTTATATACAGAGTGGATTAAGATCAGATAGTTGTATTAATGAACACTGAATATGAATATTTAAATAAGCACAGTATTTCAGTAAAATGATATTATGTAAAAGGTAATTGTTGCTTTAGCTTAAATTTTTTTTTTTTTTTTTTTTGGAATATGCCAGGTGAAAATTAAGAGTAAGTAGTAAAGACAAGAGAGAAGATCAAAAGAAAGTTTTATGTTGCAAAATTAAACATTTTTTTCAATAAAATATTCTATCATTCAATATGTAGTTTAATGATCTTCTTATGGTTATATTTCAGGAAAAGATGAAGAAAGGTAAGGCAGCACTGAAGGAAGAACTGGCAACGTGGGAGGGATATCTAGTGAAAGTAAGTATGCTGAGCTGTGTGCGGATTCACTAGGGAAATCATCTTATCAAACCCATTTTTGATTTAAAGGAAAAAAAAAACACCTGGCAAGAATTCCCCTGTGGTTTGTTTTTACTCAGTCCATGGTTGTGAAGTGTATTCAAGTGATAGAAGATAACTGAGTGGTTTTGCAAATGTCCACACAAAAAATAATAAATAAGTCTAAGTGAGCAAAATGGATGAAAAGAATACAATTGTAAAAAGATAAATTAGTATTTTGTCATTTTGGATAAGATAGAAGAAAATTTAAATCAATATGCTGATAAAAAAGATGTTTGAGTTGTTTCTGCCAGTAAGTGTGGAGTCCCAGTACCTTCAAGACATAGGCATTTCACCTATCTTTAATTTATATTTCTTGAAATAGTCCTAAGTAATATAAATGTGTATAGTATTTGTGTAAAGCACTAGCTGTCCTTTTTTGAAAAATTGAAAAATATATTGGTTGAATTAAGAAAACCATAGCTTTACTTGCTGTCTGCAAAAATTTTAGTTTGTGTGACAGTATTTCTAACCTTGCAGGGACGTGGGTGGTGTATTCATAGAAAGTGACAGTCCAGCCCTTGTTATGTTGTTATTGCTAAAAAAAATTCTCTTTTAAGGCAGGGGGAACTTATCTTGATGGAGGAGAGTTCACTATGGCAGACGCCTTTTTCTTCCCAACTCTGGCATTTTTAGTCCGGAATGGTCTGAAGCTTGGCCCTACATTTCCCAAGCTGGCTGCCTACTATGATGCTGTGAGCAAGCGTCCTTCTGTCCAGAAATCCTGGCCACCCCATTTTAAAGAATCAGAAGGCAAGCAACACCTGGCAGATGTGTTGTAAAGCCATATGGTGTGCCTTTTGAAATGGAGGTTTTCTTCATGCGGATTAATTTTATAGACAAAAGGAGAATATCTTATTTACTTTTAGGAAACAGGACTATTATTATCATTGTTACCATGATTATAAACCTTATAGATGCATATAAATCAATTTTTTGCCACAAAAGCCAACCAAATGCCAGCATATAGTTTCAAGTAGTATAATTAAGAGTATTACCAAAAGGCATTGTTTAATTTTACCCGAAAATGTTTGAATGGATTTCTGTGCTGTATGTCAATGAGGCAGAAAAGTAGGTCACGAAAGTAGGTTAAAATTCAGACCAAAAATTTAAAGAAAGGAGCAGTCTAAAGCTCTTTTACAGATGATCGAATGATCCATTCAGTTTATCCCTTCGCATGTCAAATTTACTCGAGTCATATAAGAAACTAGTAGAAGTGGTTTATATGTGTTACTGGGAATCCATGCTCCATCGATGCTTGGTTCGTATGTACCTTTAAAACCATTTTAACCAAAATTAAATAAAAATTAAATTTTATTTTCACGTAAACAACCAGTTAAATAGACCAAAGATGCCCTACATCACTTGTTGAGGAATGTAGAATAGCGCTTTGCAACAATAAACACGACTTTTTGGGGTCAAATTCAAAATCAAGGACTTCCACTTATAATTATTGATGTAGATAGTACTGGACTGAAATATTGTCATGTTCCATGTATTTATTTCATAGTTTAGAATATAATATGCAATTAATGAATCTGTGGCATATATCAGTGCTCTAAATGATGTATTTACAAAGAATGTCTGTGTTTGTGGTATGTGTGAGCAGGCTACAGTGATGCAGTGGAGAGAACGCAGTAGGGAGACATTCAGAATAGATGATTCCAGTACTAACTGATCTGCCGACTAAATATGACCGACCACACTTCAAAAGAGATGATGCTGATGGTCTCTCTGCCTCCACACGTCGTTGCTGCAGGGGCCTAGCAATTAAACCTCGGAGCTGAGATTTGATCTGTTTTATGGCGTGTGTGGAAGCAGGGATACACCCATCCACCCCTGTACCCAAAGAATGATGATGATAACTGAACAGACAAGTGGTTTATAATGACTAAAAAAAACAAAAAACAATATTCAATGTTTATCATAATGTTTTGTATTTTGCATAAATAGTAAAGTGAACATGTTACGATCCAACCCCTATATTTTAGATGGTTAATAAGTCCAGCAGGCGGTGCTAGATTGGAACAATAGAAATTGATTTTGTAAAAAAAAAAATTTCAAAGCTGGACAAGCCCTTCGTAAAAAAAAAAAAATCTGGCTGTAGTCATGGATCTATGAGCAAAAATCAAGCAACCTTAACTGTAATTTAATATAATTGTCTATCCCTGCTTGTTTTCACAATTTTAACTAAGTTCTCAACAAGTATGGTTATTACTTCATCTTTTCAATGGACAAAAATGATCAAATTTTGTGATACATAATTTTATAATCACAAGAATAATATAATTATACAGCAGTTGTGGTGTATAGAGTAGTCAATTCTTTAATTTTGTTATTACTACTCAATAGGAATGCTTTAATTTAAGAAATTCTGCCTTAAAAATACAGTGTCTGTAAAATTCACAATTTTCCCCCCATTGAAAAGATTGGGTAATTACAGTATCCTTAGTGTCGTATCTACTTTAACCCTAGCTGCCAGCTACAAGCTATCACTTTCATTTTGCCATTGTTTTTACATATTGGCGTCTAAAAAAATCTCACAACTGAGGTCATTTGGTATCCTTACAAAAAATTGCACAATGGAGCAAATTGCAGCCTCCAAAGCCACTAGCAGACAGAGACTATTAGGTTACACTCATTTGGGCTCCAAATCTAAATAATTCTGAGGGATAAAAAATAAGATACTTGCATTTGAAGAGCACCACTAAAATACCCACTATAATGACTCCTTAAAACATTGTGTTGAATTTCTAAACATGTAAACTGTATGATGAATGCTTTCATCATAAGACAATACAAATATGATAACCAATTAGTTCAAACCAGAATATATAATATTTGAACTGATGTTGTAGGTTATGTCTTCTGGCTGTAAAAAAAATATTTATGCATTTTTTTCTTTAAATTTCAGTACACACACTGGTGACGCAGTGAAAGATTTTTATGTTATTATAATTAAAGCTAGCTTGACACCACCAATGCCATCATCATGATGCAATGAATGCATTAATAATTGAACAAACACAAAACCATGTTTATAAGACATACACATAACCCACAAAATCCATGTAGAAAAAATATTCTATTTCTTTAAAATCTTCATATGTATCATTACATACAGTGTTAGAAATTAACGCTGGACCGTCTGCCCGTGGCTGAAAACTTCTCAGCCCCTTCTGAAAGTTGTACATAACACTGACAACTTTCAAAACGGGCTAAGAAGTTTTCCCACCTGGCAGGCATTCGAGCCAGCTACTTCTCAAGATGGCTGAACTTTTGGTCCAGCAACTGATTTTCCTAAGAGGCAAACACTGATTACATATAAAATACACACTACAGTCACTTCAAGAAAATCTATAATTTAGTGTGTGTTCTCTCTTAGGAAGTCGATGTGAAGACTATGTTTTTTCAAAAAGTTAATTTTTTGAGGTAACAGCTGCCCTATATAATGCCTTTCTCATCTCATCTGCAGCACAGATCTGGACAAAATGTTACTATAAAACATTTCCCTGAAAGGATTATTTATAAGGAATGGTATTATGATCATCAACCTTACACAACATTTTCCTATTCTACATTTAGAATCATAAATCAAAATTTAGATATATTAAGATACAAACCTTTTCTTGACTATCTGAAACAAACTATTACTAGCCAGAACACTGCCACAAATCAAATATCTGTTTGCATTCTGCAATGTACCTATGCAAGTTTAATGTAAAAGACTTTTGTAATACATCCCATAGTCCCTCCCTGTAAACAGTTTTCTAAGTTCTTATTAAACATCATCACAAGCAGTATTTAATATCAGCCAGTGATATCTAAAATTACAAGCGGAATAAGAAATATCTCTACAGCTGCTGGTGGGGAAAACAACACATGAAATATTTAATAAACTATGAGAATTTTGACATCTTTGTGTACTGTAAAAGCACAGATATCAGTATTAGGGACAAAGGAAAAAAATAAATGCACAAGTGACAATAACAATTTATCTATAAAATGAAATGGTTGTCTAAAATCACAGTCAATGACCAAAAGCAAGTGTCTTTATAACTGTTACAATGAATACGTTTAGAGCCAGCCAGTGAACACTGAATGTTTGGTGAGTAAAAATTGTTAATTTTAATTTAAAATTAATGTAGTTCTGAAAGGACATTTCTGATCTTACATGTACACCCTTAACAAGTTAGTAAGAGAAGTTCTTTTTTTTAGATGAGAATCGACATTTTCTTATATAAAAACCTATTTATAAAGAAAGTTTAAGGGATTGGGTAAAGGTTGGGGGAGGGGGGAGAATGGCTGACACATTGCACACAATGACCATGAGCTGCTCAAACCATTTGCATGTACATTAACACCTTATGGTAAAAGAAAATGCATCACCAATGCTGGCCTTTTACACTGGAAGCACCCAGGAAATGTCACTGGCTTATGAGCACATCTCAGTTGAACCCGGTAAACTACCAAACTTCAACTCAACCATGGACAAAATTAGGAATATTATGTCCAAGACTCTACTAACAATGTCACAGTTGAGACAAAATCGCACATGTATCATATTAAAAGTCTGCATAATCAGCTCATTCCTAAACTATAAAAATTCTGAATGGCCCATGTCCCCTACTTGGAGACACATTAAAAATTAAAATAAATATCAGTTTGACCAGAGGCTATTGGACAGCGGGCTTGGCCAGCTGTGGGTAGTGTCTATAGTACCAAACTTGGAATAAGATGCCAATGTCTATGGACACTTGGATTAACCCACATATCCAGAACTGCGGAGGTGCCTCACGAAGGATGAAGTATACTGTCTTAAAAACATCCCCACACGTCCACATTGAGACCATTTTGATGCTGAAATGAGAATGAAAAGATCTGGCATTAATAGGGGAAAAATTAAATGCAAATTATACTGTATGGCATTTCATATTCTTGACCACATAACCTTTCTTACTCGATCGCCCCTGCAGCATCCCTGTGACGAACATTATAATATAGTCTAAAGAACACAATTGCCATTAGCCAAGATTTAGGCAGGTCAAGGTCATGTAATTAGGAAGATAAATTTGAGATTTTCGATGTTTGTCCATTCAATTAAAAAGTTTTATAAATAAATCCGATACATTGTCTCTTCATAGAAAGAGGTGGTGTCAGTCTGTGCCAAGGTAATCAATCACCCAGGTGACTCCAAAACACTCATTACAAACATGGACTGGGATTTTTTTACTGAGAGCCATATGGGCTGTTCTTACAGCAATTTTGTCAAAACTTTTGTGTGCCGCATGCAATAACAAGAAGTAGTATCAAGTGCAATACCACTTAACTCTAATATTAATATGACTTATTTTTTGAACCATTAAAGTCTTAGGTTCAGGACTGTTTTTATATCCACCCATTATAATTATAATATAGTCATTTTACACAGTTAATATCTACCTCATTCCTATTGTGGACTTTTTCTCCCAGTTCCTATGAAACTGTGGTGCTCCTAACATGGCCTCTGCAAACACTGCAGAAAAGCCTATAAACTCTATAACAATCTTGATGTCTATACATATATATGTGATGAAGCCCACCAGCAAACTAAACAACAGGAGGAACTCGATGTAGCTGCCAAAGTCTGTCCATCTCCAAAAGTACTGGAGCTCAAAATCTGTAAGAGAGAGAAAACAAAAGTCCATGATTGAAAAGCTTATTAATTATTACTTTCATGATTGAGCCTTTTAAAATTGGCAAATTTCCTGGCAACTTTCAGTGAATTTATGTTTTATGGATTATTTTAATGTTCCAGTCTTAATAAGTACGTTTCCATGTAACACTGATTTAATGTCTACTTTTGGATATGGCATATTCCTTGACTAAAACATGACACATTAGTTTAAAATTTGCTCCATTCAGGACTTTTGTTTACAATGTGTACAAAAGAGCACCCTCTTTTAATTCTTAGCATTGTTATTATTCACCGTTGTTATTTGTAACATGGTTGAGTAAGTTGAACAAGAAATGCACTATTTGAGAATGTCTTCAGCAGAGAGCACAAAATAAGTTTAAATTTTGGGAATTGGTTATTTACAAATGATTATTTCCTTTGCACTGTTCTCATACAAGTTAATAATATTATGTGTTGACAGCATTACCTAAAGGTCAAGGATAAAATATTTTCTAAACACATTCCATATTCAAATGTAATCAGTTATATGAATGTTATGGACTCATAAGATAGAATACCATGTTAATATTAATAAGCACATGCGCAGAAGCATCCATGAAGTCCATAAAAATATATATATTTTTTGCAATGCTGTTAATCACAGAAATTGCACATGACAACACATTAACAACATCAGTAAAAATGGCCATAAAAGTAAAGTGTATCTGTAAAACTCTTATGAACAACTATATATAATATTTTGGCCTTATTGCACTTGCCCGCACGCACCAAACAAACACATACACATGGACCAAGTGCTGTTTATAATTATATATATAGGGATATTGATAAATAACAGACAATATGTGCATGTCGCTAGTAATTAATTCTTACCTATAATTGTGAAACAACTGTTTAAGTTGCATAGGACCACAACATAGTTGAACAACAGTAAAATAATTTCACACAATATTTCTCAAGAAGTATTCTGGATATCATTTCCAGTTTGGACTGTTCAAAATTTGTAATGAAATTTAAAAAAAAGAAAATATTATCAATGCTGATTTAACAATTAAGAAATAAATAACTTGACAATAATTCTTTAAATAATTTTAATTTAAATATTATTTAGAAATCATCTAAATCACTAACATCTGCAGAATTTTTGGTTTCACAACCTTCCTGAACAAAAATATGATACATAACATATCACGTTCACTAAAAATTTCATAAATTTACATTCAATCCAATTTCAAAAATTCATCCACTTCTTAAAATAAATTCCAAGAAGGCATTGGTTTACAACAATTTGCAAATAATTAAGACACTAAGATTTAATGAAGCACAAAATGAAGCCTTCTGACAAACTAGATTGATGCTATTAATGCAAGTTATCTTGTAAAAAAGAATCATAAAGCTGGTCACAGGTTTGGAGACCACAGGCCCATATCATGAAATAGGTCAATATTCCAATTATGAACAATGCCAAAAAGACATGCGTGTGAAAACTGTTGTTTTAAGTATAGTACCCAAAAGAACTTGCAATACAATATAATCATGTGATAGTAAGAGTTAGATGAAAAGAGAAAAACAATGTCTCAATTAGATGCACTATGTAACTTTGTGGGAATTTACTAGCAATATGCCCCTTTCTATAATATATCCTGATATGAATATTTCAAATACTCCTGATCATGGATAATGATAAAAATCACAGGCTATTCACGGCACTGTTGCAACTGAAATTTCTGAAGACTTCACCCAAGAAGAAGGCAGTTTGATTGCAATCATACGGGAGTCTGTGTTATTCCTCACCTCTGTGTTAAACATTTCTTCTCTTATCTTTTTCCGCTTATTATTATTATTAATATGAATTGCCTAGAATGTGGATGCAATCAAATGTCTATTTCCTGGAACTAGTCTAAACAAAGTTCAAGTTGAAACTTCGCTGACAATTGCAAGAGAGACTCCATGATATCATGTTGAGTCTTCCTCAAACAAACAAACACATAATAATAATCATAATAATAAACAAATAAAATAAATAAGATAAATAAATAAGATATAGAATTTGTTCTACATAAAGCAAAACTACAAGTCTAGAGTTAGAAGCACAGTTCACATTATCCAAAAAGCATGGGTAAAAGACACCTGGCAAAACATTTCAACACAGACAAGATCACATTTGTTGCAGGTTCTTCAAAATTGGATTTGCAAACATGCATTGCTGGTCAGTAGAGTTAATACAGCACATACAGGTGTTTTAGTTTCATAGCAATTTTTGGGGATGCAAAATGTGCTACCAAAAGAGTTTCTTGCTACACCGCTAGCACTAACAGAATGCACTGTAGATGGCGTTGCTGTGCAGATGGTGGCGAGCATGGCAGGCAGCAGCGGGTACCTACCAGTGAGAGTGCGAACCACGGGATTTTGGTGAGGCATCCGTATGGCCAAATCGGCATGATTTATATGTTCATCACTGCGACTACGCTTACTCTCTGCCACACGCAAGACACACAGAAAAACAATGAAGTGAAGACGTATTTGAAGTGAAGGACAAAAACATTATGTAAAAATTTATCTAAGTATGTTAAAACTGTTAAATTGTAGACAATGTGATGATGAAATCCACCAATTTTATCAACTTATAACAATTCTACATAAAACACTGCAACTTTAAATATCTACAAGATATAAAAGATACTATGCAAGATTTATAAAGTTAGTGAGTCAAATATAAATCATAACACCTAAGCAAAAGACAATGTTAAAACAGGTCAATACTCATAGCTGCTGCAGCAACATATTAATTTTTCTCTTTTTCTCACTCTGAACAGGTTGTTATCAGAATTTTCAGCACACCAATGGACATCTTTTTAAAAAAATCTACAAGCCTTTTGCATCATTACCAAGTACGCTTTTATCACAGACCACATTTATTCATCTTAATTTTACACTAAGTGCCAATTTTTTCACAGAAAAAAATTTCAACATGTCAGTAAGAACACAAAGAAACACCACAAACAGTTAACAATTTACTAAACACAAAATATTCTGTTTCACAGAAATGATCAGATACATAGTTCAACAAATAACAAAAAATATTTCAGAAATCAAGGAGCACTTTTTAGGAAACGTCATATGTCACAAGTTTGTTTACACTTCAACTACTCTCATTCAACCTCATTAACATTGATTATTTATGATGTGCATGTAGTTTCCTGCATTCATAAAATATAATGTGCACACAATGACAGCTGCTTTCAAACTATATGGAATTGCTTGAAAATAAATAACGGGATAATGTGATAATATGGTTGCCATACCTCCAATAAAATATTTTTAAAAAAATTATAAGACGGAAAAAAGTCCCTTCCTTATTCAACAACACAGTTTTAAAACAGTAATCAGATCAAAATGACTGCCAAAATTAAACAACAACATAAATATGATATGTATTTTTATCTAAGCAGATAATTAATACTCACCTGTCAAAGTTCTAGGTTTTCCTTGCAAAATTTCTGACCTATTTTTCACACGTACGCACAGCTCAATCATAGACAGCATACAGAATATCATTACTATGCTCTGTGCTAATAGAGGCAGCTCAAAATGCTTACCAAACCTGAAAATGAACACATATTTACACATATATATTTACTATACTAAATACAAATATCATGCAACAACTGTGTGATCATTACATAAATGTGAATGATGAAAATAAAAAGGACAAATGCATATCAAATCAAGGTGGCAGTCCTGTCACAAAGGCAGTATATTTGCCAATATTGTGGGTAATATATTTCTCCAAATTGTTTTGCAATAATATTGTATATTCTTTAAATGCACCAAAATTGAGAATATTGAGCCCAACGAATTATGATACACGTATTCAGCACTCCCTCCTTCCCAATAACACCTGTTATGTGGTGGAAAATGTGTTCATCTGTTGAAGGAATGTAACCATTCAGGGGCGGATTCAGGCCGTCTTCAGGGTCTTCCGGAAGACGGTCAGATTTTCAAGTTTACATTGACGGGTATCTATTTTTTCTGTCGGAAAACTGTCAAAAATGGTGGATGAATCAATAAAGATAATTTGGATGACTGTCAGAAAATATCTCTGGATCCACCCCTGCCATTCAACAGATACATTTACCTTAAAATATACAGGTCTGTTGTGTATCAAAACATATGAGGGGATGCCTTTCTATTTTTAACCCAAAACATCAAATATGAGCTGGTACTAGAGTATGATCAAAATCCTCACCAGAATAATATCCTAAGAATGTTTGCAATAAGTAATGTCAAACAGACAAATGTTGAAAATCCATCAGCATTCATAGTCCTCCTAATGTCCCTGTACTGAGGTATAAAAGGCACCACACCACCAAATATCATTGCTCCTGAGGCAGTCCAAGATATGAGATTGAACAGGGTTATTTCTGGCAGATGAAGATCTTTCAGCTGGCCTATGTTTAGATCAAGCTGATCCATGCTGGTCCCACGTGGAGCCCTGGATGCTCCCAAGTGTTCAGGAATTTGCTCTGTGGCTAATGGGTGAGTGACCTGTAAGACATAGAGATAAGGTATCTGTGTAGTCAAATAAGATAAAGTAAGATATTCAAAGTAAACAGTGTAGCACTATGTAACTGCTGTATCTGTGTATTCAAATAAGATAAAGTAAGAGTTTTAAAGTAAATAGTGTAGCACTATGAATCTCTTGTAAATGACATGGACTGCCTCTTGCGTGAAAATTAACCATGATATTGACTGCTTTTATATGTAGTCAAGCAGAACATCGATGGCTGTCAACTTTGCATATATTTATAATGATTATTTCTCTATTTGCCAAGTGAAATGTTTGTATATTTGTAGTTGTCCACTTTGTGTAATATGTTTAATGAGTTTCTTTATCAATTTCATTGATTTAATTGTGCTTTATTTTTGAATGTTTTATCTATTAATTCTCTTGTTTTATAAGCTTTCACTAGGTGGATAATCCACAGTAAGTTGACTAAGTCTAAGCAGATCATTTCTAATCCACGATAAACATCCAAGATGAAAGTAAATTGCATAACTAATCTACTAGCATCTGAATATCACAAATGAACACATGAATGAATTTTTAAAAACCTCAAATTTCACAGACTTAGAGAGCATTCACAACGAGAAGAGACAAGTTCTAGCAAGGCTGAGACTAAATATGGCGGACCTACATGAAAGGAAGACCATGTAATCCTTAAATGGTCTCTCAATGAATGTCTTTCAAGTTACATTAAAAAATTTTGGGGCATTCTGGGTAAATACTAAAGTAGTCAGTATAATTTTGCTGAAAAAGTTTTCAATCTGTAAGTATCTTAGGTGATATTCTCCCATTTCCTTACATGTCCACTTTTTAAACGCTAACGCTATTATTAATCAGTTATAAATAAGTATTAACAAGTCTATATACCGGTAAGCATTTGCTTGTGATCTTCCACGTCCCAATATTACCATGAAGTATTATTACTTGGCCATAATTACTTAGTAGAGGCTGGGCGAGTACGTGATTACGCCATCATTATTCAGGCTGTATGAGTATCTAATCCAAGAGCGTTCATTAAAATATTCCAAACAATCAACACAATACATTTTTACAGAATTCGTGAACTTTTCACTTACCTGCTCACTGTAGTTTCAACTCAACAGCTTGCCAAGAGATTAATCTGTCTGTGGTCCACCATATTGGAATATCATCGGAGCGAATTATTGCTTACATTTTGATTGGTCAAAAATATTGAGAAGCCAAAGGCGCGAGTCTTGAACAAGTCAAACGTGCTTTTCCAGGCCATGGTGTTCAGATGTTTATTGTGTGAAAGAAAAAAAAGCCTTAAGAATTTAGCCATTTCGTCTTTATCATCAAGGTATACTAGTAATATCCTCTTACAAAACCACTGAAAATTAAAAGTCCTATTTTTCTAATATATATACTTTCACGCATTTCTAGTTTTATTCTTAGAAGTTAGAGCGACTAAAAATGAAAAAACAAAACCAAAAAATTGTAATTCACATTTCCAGGAAAACTTCAACTATGCCATATAAGCCACCAACAAGTACCTCTTGCCTTAATTTAACTTCCTGAATTCATTTCACAATCAATACTTTTTTTCAAGTTTTGTATCATGATCAATTTCCAACTGATATTATATTATATATTATATTAAAAGATGATGCATGAAATTCAGTTTAAAGAATATTTTGAAATGTGATCTTAAAGCATATGAGAAGATAACAGCAGATCTTGCCAACACAGTTTATTGATTGTGCATTCATTGATTGAAGTTTTTATTATTAATCTGTTTCATAGTTTTCCTTTAGATTGAGGTCATAGTGACATCGCAAGAATCACATGTTCAGTTAGACAAACTGCAAAAGCTGATTCAGAACTGGTGAAAAGAGAGACACCCCTGATGCAATCACTATTAATTTTGCTGTTGTGTGCCTTAAGGCCCAAATTTTTGGTACATAATACGGGTCTTGTTTAATGACGAATGGTATGGTGTCACATTTTTCATGTTTTTCTCCCTAAAAGAGCAATATTCTTAATGTTTCAGAAGATTCTTTTAACCTTCCCTGGTGCTAAAACAAGTATTACTATTTTAAGATATAACATATTTATTTTCAAATTATAATATCAAGATATGAATCGACTCGCTTGTGTAGTTTTATGGTTTTAAATTATGTCTAATGTGTCACAAGTGGCTATGTGTTTTTATCCATTTTGGGTGAGTTTTTTATAAAAGATATTTAGTTTGGCTGTTCTAACAACTGAGCAACTTATCCCTGTACTGTTACTTAAGCAGCAGCAGCATCTAGGTGACATTTTCTGTTCACTACAGACCTTGTTGAGATTTTATGCCAAAGGAAGCTCTTGATATACCTTGTTTAATGGAAATCATCTGACATAGCATAAAAAAAAGAGTCTCTTGGCATTGCATTGTGTCCTGTGAGACTATAAAACAAGTGAGAATCTTTGACAATGAACTTAACTTAAAGTAATGTTGCAAGCCAAAGCAATCTTTCATCTTGAAGTCTGGCAGATGTGATAAGGACCCTCAAACTAGTTGTGACGAGAATGTTGTCAGAAAGTGATACAAATTAAAGAAATTCACAAAACATGCCAAAAAGCACCATGGTGCTAAAGACTGTTATTCTACAGAAATTTCAGGAAATGGTCTGGAAAACACCCACACATGAATTCTGGCAGTTTTAATTTATTATCATATTTATTGCAACACAACACCCGCTAGTATGCCAATATTTCTGGCCACACTCTCCTTCAAATCTTGATTTTATGCAAAGTCACCAGACGTTGAGCTATCTAGGATGACTCTCATGTCTTTTAAACTGCTTGGGAAATCACAATGTCAGTTTATAGATATGGCATCAGGTTCTACATTTCAGCCATCCAAGCTAGGTCAGTTTGTGAAAATGACCTCAGTTGAAGACACTGGATCTCTCTCTACATGCTCATGCCAACTGATCCTGCAGTTCCTCCTGTTTGCAGCTGTGCTCTGTTGTCTTTCAGAGTGATTACTCGCCTTGGGAAGCCATCAGTTTCAACAAAGAGATATCTGTATTCGTATTTATTGTTGTCGTTCTGAAATGAATACCCAAAATACATTATCATATGTGAAACAGTAAATTCCATCAAATATACCCATACTTAAAAAACAAAACGTGTGTGCTTGTGTTAGAACATATGTGTTTGTCTGCTGCACTAGATGAACAGATACGCTCTGAATCCCAAATTAATAAATCTCAGAGTTTAAAGCCAAAGCAATATTTTATCTTGAAGCCTGCTAAATGTGACATTGATTTTTATGTGAAATGTGTTAGGTGTGCTCAAGCTTTCCATTGACAACACAATCACATCATATGTCACATCATCCTAGGAAATAAGTAAAACTGTTGTGGCAAGCAGCATCTGTCAGCTATGACCTCGTTCTGCTATGTTTGTCCTACCTTTCTGACCTCCACGTGAGCTGTGGCCCTTTCTCTCTTTCCTTTCAAGTAAAACTGAAGTCTCATATGTTGATGGCCTTGAAACTCGTAAATTGTATGCCTGGAACAGGAAATTGAAGGAAAAGGTTATATATCATTATACACTTGTTGGAATAGTAAAAATAGTTAGTGTGTGCATCATTTAGAGGGATAGAGATATGATACTTTTAAATTCATGTAAACACTGTGAAAGCCCAAGAAAAATATCAACCAACAGTAACAATTAACAATGGATTAAAAATAAATTTAAATAACATATTTTATCCAATTTTGTACCTGATGTGTCTCCTGCGTCCTCTTCCTGAGGTTTCACCATGAGCTTTAAGTGGCTTGCCCAATGCTTCTTGTACCTTAAAACATTAACAAATGTATACAACACACTGTCACAGAGAGCGAGAGAGAGAGAGAGAAAGAGAGCACATATACTCTGGCAACAAATAATCATATCCTTATAGTAACTATATCTTTACTAGTAAATCAGAACTTACTCTTGTATCTTTCAAGCATATGTCCATGGCTTCTTCATATATTCCATATGGACTTTCTCGAGAGAACAGTTCTCGATACACGAAGTAAAATAAACTACCTGTTATAAGAAAGAAATTAGTTGGAAAAGTTCATTACATGAGTCAGCAAATTATGCCACCATAAAATAATATATCTACTGAAAACTTCTCTTCACCGACTTCTGATGCAAGGAGTGGTTTTGAAAGCCAAGGTAATTGCTTATTAACTATAGTTGAATGCCATTTTACAGTTATGGTTTCTTTAATGATTATATCTTTATACATTAGCACATATTATTAATAGCAGTAAGTGTAAATAACAGTGCTTGTTCATAACTTTTTGTGCTAGTACAATTTTAGCAAGATCGCACACAGAATTGGAATTAAAATTTGTACAGTTTGACATGTCTAAACAGGACAATAATGTATATGATTACCTGTAGCACCTAATCCCAGAATTATCCACAAGCCAAGAACAGAATCCTTTCCAACACGGCCGACTGAAAAAAATGTACATGAAATAAGTATTAACCAAGCAAGTACTTGTAAGATATGAAAAAAAATGAAACAGATTATAGGGCTGCTCCCGTTTGTCATACAATGCAGGCAAAAGCATATTTATAACATAAGTCAAACTTATAGTACAGTACCTTTCTGTGCGGTTGAAAGCTCTGAAAACGGGCGGTTTTCTGGGTCCGTCTCCACGACACTGCGCTCTCTTTTATCATGTTGTCCACTGTCTGACTTAAAACGAACAACTGTTTGTGTGATCGATGTTTTTGCACAAGTATTTACTGCCGAACTGGTCAACTTAATGTCGCTGGCATGACTTCCAGGCGCCGTGACATTAATGTAGAACCTGGCACATAAACGGGTGACAGTTTTATCTGAAAGCTGCACATTTTGCCTAAATATGCATATTCTAAGTCTGGCGTAATTCATGAAACCTGACGTCGCCATTCTACTCATGCTAACCTACATATTTGCCCGAAAGAGTTCTAAAATATCACACCTTATCAAGCCACCGGTAAACGGAAGTGTTTGCCGAAGCCTGGGCCACACTGCGCCCGTATGAAACAAGGACCGGAAACCGAGGCTGCCTCTTACAGTAGGCCTAGTACAGCAAAAGAGTCGTGCGTTTTGATGCGTTTTGATGTGCGTTTTGATGTTCACAGCATGCAAAGACCGTCACAACCCGAATCACCCAGTTTTATACCATGTCATTGATAATTCACGTAAATCCAGAAAAACAGAAGACTGGTTTAACAATGCGAACCATCTCTCCCCCCCCCCCCCCCCCCCCCCCCACTATAGGTGCCTAAATGCCTCCAAATGGGATGGCCAGTGCGATCTGAGTATCAGAACATTGGCGGAACATTTCTGAATACGCGTGGAATAGAGTTGCGAATCCAGGATTATTTGAAGGGGGGGGGGGGGGGAGGTCAGCGGATGCGAGGTGTGGGGTTCTTTTTTTGACTCCATGCTGACATGGCTGTGTGATCTGGCACAGTGTTAATTATGCCCTTAGCAAAATATCAGACCTGTCCCAAACTCTTTTGCAAACTTGCTGCTAAATTGCAAGACGTTCTGTACTTTCTTGCAAACTTAATGCAAACTTAAGACGTTCTTGCAAATTTGCTGCTCATTTGCTGCAAATTTGCTAGAACAAAAATACTTTCTTGCAAACCTGCTGCAAATTTTAGATGTCCTTGCAAATTTGCCGCAAATTGGCAGCAGTACATTTTTTTCTTGCGAACTACTGAAAACTGCATGGTTGCCGCTAACTAAAATTAATTTTGCAGCAAATTTGCTGCAATATTGCTGCAAACTTTTCATTTTGCCAAGGGTGGTTGGGGGGGGGGGGGGTTAATGGCAATTTCCAGACAGAACTCGTGGTGATAGGTGGGAATCTGCCTGGCCGGAGGTACATTGCAGGCTGCAGAGATGAAGTTCCTACCCATGGACAAAATAATCTGGTTATTTTGTCCACATCCAACCCAACGCTTGCTCCAGCAGGGCCACGATAAATCCGGATAAATCCGGATAGTATAGGCGTACCTACAAGCAGAAGAAGACCAGGCCCGTAGCCAGCAATTTCCAAAGCGGGGGGTGGGGGGTGTCTTTTTCTGAAAAAATGGACCTTTTCCCATAAAAGCTTAATGTAACTAGATCAAATTTTACCCAGAGTGGACCTTTTCCCAGCAAAAGAGGCGGTTCTTTCGAACCCCCGACTCCCCCCCCCCCCCCCCCCACAACTATGGGCCTGAAGACACTTGTCAGTTGTCAGCTATATTTAGTCCGCGGATCAGTAAGTCCTCGGATCATCTGTTCTGAATGCACTCACAGAACACTTGGTTTTTTTTTAATTAATTAATTAATTGATTAATTATTTATTTATTTATTTATTTATTTATTTATTTATTTATTTTTACCGAAACCAGACCGTAGTAGGCCTACTCGGAATCTTCTTTGAGGGCTCTTAGAGAAAACGTTGTTTGGAGCAAAGAAACTTCATTTTGAAGAAAAAATAATAAGTTTTTATTTTCCTTTACACGATTTGATAAAAATAAAAACTAATTTTAAGATAAGTGTAGGTGCTTGTAGCAAATGAGTATTTTTTTTTCAAAAATTTAACTTTATGCTGAATTGGTCAGTTATCTACATGAATTACGATTTACATTGGCGAGTGATTTAAATAATCTATAGAGATGACCATACAATTTTTATGACGGCCTTATGTCTACAATTATTTTTGATTTAATGTATTTATTAATTAATGCGATTTGAAATATGGTGAAATGACGTGTATGACACCTCATCACTGTATCACTATTATCAGGGTGCGTGGCACTTGTCAACTTCGCACCTGCCCAATATCTCCCCAGTATCTCCGACATTGTTTGGTTATGGCTATAGCAACTATGAAATGTGGGGTGGCCGCTGAGAGGGTTATCAATGACATTCACAATACGTTTTGCACATTTCCAATCTTTTAAAAACATTTACTTTAGATAGCTCTCTTGGACCTATGATTGCGGTACACTGAAACAGACCATTTCGCTCTGGCAATATCACGAAAAGCTTAACTGTAGCACAGCAACACGAATTGACAAACGGGTTTATTAAGTTAATTATTAAATAAAAATACCTACTTTGTCGACCTTGAAGGCTGTGTGTATGGGGTAGGGTGTTCACTCTGTGCAAGCGACAGCAAATCAGTTGTGTGTAGTTTGCGCAGCGTTACTTACTGCCTTAGCGCAATCCAATATTTCTGACTAACTGACAAAAGTTGTACCGATCAGAAGCAGCTACTCCGTTCAGTTAGTAAAAGCAATGTCATACAAGGAATCTCTTGGATATAAGTGCTTTGTTGTGGCATGCGTTTTGCTAGAGGTCGGTCTCTACAGCGTTCCAGTTCTTGGCTGGCCTTCTCTAGTTTATATCTTCAGGGAGGAGAAGTTTTTCGTCGAGCTTTGTGGTTTTGCTGACGAGAGCAATGGCTTTAATAGCACGGGCGGGAATCACACTTACATGTACCTCGGCTGCCCCGGGGAGAGAGAATGCTCCTCCCAGGAGGAAATGCTCAACCTGACCTATACGACAGCTTTAGTGTCCCTTGTTGCCATGACGCCATTGGGATACGTTTACGACCATTTTGGAACCACGGTGATTCGAATTATATGCATGTGAGTTTTGGGTTTGGCGCATTTTTTTTTCTCCTATTTATGTTCTGAAGTTCAATTAGCCGTGGCGTCCAAGCTGTCAATGGTTCTAACTGCGATGTTGTCGCTCTGCAAAAGGTTGTTTCCAAGGCCGTCGAAAGCGCAGACTGCTGTTTTAACTTATGTAATACCTGGAAGCGGTTTTCGAGCTAAACCCAATAACATAAAACGGTCGCAGATAGCAATTGCCAGTGGTTTTGCGCACAAGTGTGTTACGTAACTGAGAGAGTTCCCCTCCTTTTCTAGTTGGTGTTTAATAATTTAACTTACTCGTGCACTGCTCCCACTTGACGTCGGAATGTTTCTTAAATGAGCACAGGTAAAAGAGGATATTAAGGATTTAAAAATGGCAATTTAATCCCAAGATTGCTGATATGAAGCCATCAGTAAAATGGTCATACTTTATTTAAAAACATATATTATCCATGAACATAACATAATAATATTAGGGCGTTCAGTTTTATACAAGGGCATTTTTAGGTTAATATTGCCTAATGTGGTATATATCTTTAAGATTACAAGTGTCCTGCACAGTCCATGAGCAGCTTATATTGACACAGCGTGCAATATTCTGTGCTGATATCTATTTTCCCTCGTAATTCATTTTAAGAAAATTGAAGGGGTAATTTGTTATATTGTGCAAAGATGCCAAAGGACATCGGTTTTCGGTTTTCCTCAAATGCTCGAGTAACCTCATTTGTTAAACTCGTGCTAAATGGGGAAAAGTGATCATTTTTTTTACTGAGTCAAAAACTTTTGTGGCAAGTAAATGAATACATTTAAATCTGACAGCCCGATAAAATGATAAAGTAAGGCAAATGTATTAGTACGTACTGTGCATGTGTAACAAGAGCGAGCTTGATCATTTTCTGAAGCACTTCGTTATTCCTGAAACAAGGCCGAAGACATGAATTAAATGAAGTCCTTATTTTTTTACATTAAAACCTATCAAATCTGTCACCTGATCCCTACTAACAATGGAGACTCGTGTGTTTTCTACAAAGCAATTACAATTGAAAGCAATTATAATTTTTTAGACCGCTAGTTATATATTTTTTTGTGGGTTACATCAATGATTAAAAACCTGGATGGAAATATAAAATTTCCAGCCTTAAATTAAATATTATTATTCAATTAAATTTGTCATTATTATAAATTTATTTGCAGGATATTGAATGTTGGTGGAGCAGTTTTAATGGCATTCGCTCAGAGAGGTAATTAAGAACAATTAGTCTTGGGTCCGTAAAACAGTTCAGATCCTCACATGAAAAAAACTTGAAAAATACCTTGTAATTCAAGTTTAACTCTTTTTAAACTTACATATAAAGCGAGTGTGGATTACCAGTAACAAACATAAACCACTTCTTCTAATTTCTTTTTTTTTCTAAAATAAAGCCGATTTGCAAAGTCATAAACCAACTTGAAGCTATTTGGTGGCATTTGGTCAGGTTTGTGACAGAAATTTGGCTCAATTTAACCCTTTTTTAAAACAAATTCACAATCAATGCATGTTGTCGCTTTTGTGTCGAATAAAGCTTACACAACAGAAATGCGTAACATTTTCAGTCAAAGGATCAGTTTATGGTAACTCTTTATGGTAACGCTTTGTCTGGCCTCCTCTACTGGAAGACTTCTGTTTTCCTAGTGCCTCCCGTTACAGTCATTCCAAACTGAACCAGCCTTTTGTATAGGCCTACACGTCTTAAAAGCGGTCGTCTCTTGGCATAAGCCGAGAGAACGATTTCTTACACACTCTGACCTCTTCTCTAGGCTGAAAAAAATATTTGAACAGTAATCGTAATCTTTTACTTACAAAGGACCCATTGTGTCGAGTATTAAAATAGGTTATCTGTGAAGTAAATAAGAACAAATTAAGACAGTGACAGCCCGTACATGTTTCCTTAAGTAAATTTATCAATTATTCAATTATTCATTAACTCTGTACGTATCATACTTACTAGTATTTATTTATTCATGTTTCCCAGGTACCGAGTGGCTGTTATTTCCGGGGGCCGCCTTCCACCTTCTGGGGGGTAACATGTACACTGTGACTGGGATGCAGATGCCCCAGTTGTTTCCCTCCAGAAAGAATACCCTGGGGACCCTGATGTCTGGGGTATGTGGCATGAGCACGTTTACCTTTGTACTAGTCAAGGTGAGTCCACTGATTTCTCTCAACTCGAGCCATTTGAAAAGTGGTTTTTGAAACAGATGTTGCTATTATTTCGCCTAATTTACGCATTGTTTTGAATGTGTAAATTTCAATATTCGAGATTTTTGAAAAGCGTGCATAATATCTGAATACACAGTTTGAACAGTGAAGGTAAAAAGTCCAGGAAGTGTCCACCACGGACACACACTTGCTACATTTGGATGTGAGAATCACACGGCTATAGGCAAGATGGCATAATTTGGCTTACACAACTTCATTCAAATAAAATGATGGGAATAACAAGTACCTTCATTGTAATTTTTCAGATCGCTTATGATAACCACATATCTCACAAGGCGTCTTTACTCTGTCTTGCCGGTGTCTCGTTTGTTATTAGCACGGTCACGACGATTGTCCTTCCTCCAAGAGAGAAGAAAAGAAGCGACAATGACAAGGAAAAACTTCAGAAGGAATTGGATTATGTACCAAGTTCATTAGCAGACCATAAAAAACACACCATCGACAGGAATGGTCCCGTTTTCGTCGTTGCACTTACGTGTAAAAATCACGAAGAGACGAAAGCTAGCGGGATTCATGACGGTGTTGCAGATAATACAAAAACCGAATCAAATGGCGAAATTACTGAGAAAGGAGAAGGATCAACAATCATTGGCGAGTTAGCAAGACAAAACAGCACTGTGGAGTTGCTGTCAAAAGATAGCTTTGCGTCCCTGGAAGCGGTTGCCGTGTCTTCACCTGCAGATAGGAAAGGACACACAAAGACGTTCGGAGACATCTTACGCAGCCCCATATTTTGGATGACTGAAATCTGGTTCGTGTGTAATGTACTGCTGGGAGTGGCATATTTTGGCGGTTTCAATGCGATGGTCGTGTTCAGGAACACTGGGGAAAGCCACCGGACAAGTAAGTTGGTAAAAAAAAAATGGGGCAACAGTAGTTTGGGGGGGGGGGGGGTATTTAATGGTAGGGTTCGAAGACTGAGAAACGAAAAACTTTTTGTAGAATGAACTGAACTAGATCTAAATCTTTTGGTGAACTCAGTGGGAATCTCGATTACGCAAAAAAGCCGCTAGTTTGGAGCAATTACACATTTCCTCCTTTGAGAAGTACAGCCAATTACTTACTATCGTTTTTTTTTAAATGTAAATCAAGCTTCATACTTGACAGCACACTGATCATATCGGAAAAAGGATAGCTACCATTGTCCTGTTGTATTCCAGTCAGTCTGTACACAGATGTGTTTGGCTATCTGCAACTGGCAGGAGGCATACCATTGGCGTTATTAACAGGGTTTCTTATTGAGCGTTCCAGTCGAAAACAAAGTAGTGTCGCCAAAGAGGGTAAGTGCATACTTGTAACGGGTAAACGTTATAATTCTAGATCATTTCTGATATGCAATCATTCCAATAAAGAAGGCAGCAAATTTTATATAGATTTGCCTAATTACAGTTTTTACCCATACGGGCATGCTAACCGACATAACATTAAAATTGACTATGAGAAATTCGAGCACGAATGCTTGAGTCGGATGCAAAAGGCGACCTTAAGACGGTAAAAGCATACGCATTTTTAATTTCAATTGTGGAACTGGAAACAGGTCGGTCTAGACTTATGCCAAATAGGTTTTCACCCAGTAGAAACACCGTTGGACACCTAGAGGCTGTACACAAAGTAGTCCATTTAAAATGACAATCTGGATATTTTTCCATAGATAACTTACCTCAGGGCAAATAGTCAGAAACTCGTAAGTCATTCTGTTTTGCTACATGTGGAATTTCAATGGATTCACCTGAAAATATTCAGATAAGCAAAAAAAAAAAATCATTTTTAAATTTTAAACATTATCCTGATGTGTAAAATACCTTCCTTTTTTCTAGCCGAGCCGAAAGCGTTCCTGTTCTCGTTCCTAGTAACTAGCACTGCAGGGTTACTTGTATGGGTCTCCTGCGTGATACCGGTGCTGGAGATGCAGTTTACCGCCATGGCGTTCCACTGCATTCTTGGAACTTTTACCTACGCCACACATATAGCTTTTATTGCCTTTGCGTAAGTATAAATGTGTACCTACATACATTGCCTAAGACGTGGACGTTGACTTTCCTATATGTATACCTAAGTATATTTGTGGATGTTTATAGGAAATGCAGTTTCAGAACCTCCAATAAGGCCCAATTCTTTGTAGTGCGTTCTGGACTGTGCTCTATTTTTTAATATAAAGAATTGGTAGATTAAGCCAATACAAATTTATCTTCTAAACCGTGCGTGAACGACAAAATGAAATTCAATATCCAAGCATTTTATTTTACATCATCACCGTTTCTCATTTCAGATTTCCATACGAACATTTTGGAAAGGCGTTTGGCATTCAGCGGCTGATCGCCACGATGGTGACGGGGCTGCAATACCCAATGTTTACCTGGCTAAAAGATGGTCTGAAAGGCGATCCGTTTTATGTGAGTACTACCCTATATACTAGCCCTCCGGCGTGACAGACATGCTAGTCCGAGGAATGGAAGTCCTGGGTCCCATATGATTAGTACAGGGTAGTGGTTGTATTGGGGTTACCATATGACACGAATGTCACCTTGATAATGTAATGGAGAACGGACTACGGTTCCTAGCGGACTTTCATGTCTTTCACACCAGTGTCCAGGTTGGTAATGTACTAGTATGCCAGAAATTAAAAATATGAAATCAGTTAACAGATACCGATAAAACAAGGAAATGAATGAATGAATAAGTAATAAATAGAAAATAAGATAATTTCATATTTTTGTTTGATTTAAAATACAAAACAAACTAAAATATATTTTAAACATCTTCTTAGAGGCAGTGATCGTACAAGAGGCAGCATTGTTGTTCAAAAAGTGTTGAACATATTGGGCCATGTACATTTAAACGGGGGCGTCTCGATAGTCCGAAGGTTCATTGGTCCGAAAAGTGGTAACATTATCATCGATTTTTTAATCAAGGGTTCATTGGTCCGAAGGTTCAATAGTGAATATTCGGACCAATGAACCTTCGGACTGTTGCTACGGCCCCCATTTAAACATACAAGCCAAGATGTAAACTAACATTTTCTGATAGTTGTAACTTCTCCTATGACAATTGTTATTTCTCAAATGTAAGGATGTAATCTATATCGTTTCACATATTAATATTTCAGTTTAGTCTCATGTTGGTGGGCGTGGCACTGCTGTCGTTCAGTCTTCCACTTTACGTGTTTGTCCAGGAGAGAAAAATGAAGGCGGCGGTTTAGGTCAAGATGGGCTATTCATTTTACCCGGGCTAAAACTGTTGTCTGTAAAGAACCGATCAACGTAATTAACATATGTCCAAATGAAAAACAAAACTGATATTTGCCTTTTTGATACTTAGGTTAATTGTAATATTACTCCAAGGCGAAAAGAATCATGCGAGAGTTACTACGAAATGGGAGTCACTTATACCCTCTACTAGGGCTACACGTTAACTTTTAACCAAATATTCACAGATATTTCTCTCATTTATGTTCTGTGCTTTTCTGTACTGTCATTTAAAATATATGTATTAAATGGCACGGGTTGACTTTATATATGTCCGCTTTTTACAGCTGATTTGTTAAGATTCAGTGCTCCTTTTACATAATTCGCATATGCATTGAGGTAAGAAAATTCAAAGACAATTTAATTTTCAGTATTTTGGCACACAGACTCGCTTCATTGTGTTAACGTTCCTTTTATGACTGAATATCGGCCAAAACTAGCTGTGTATTGGGCAGCAAAAAGATAAATAATAATAATAATAATAATAAGATAAATAATAATACTAATAATTAAACTGGTCAAATATCACAACAAATGTCTTTCATGTCATATATAACCTGCTGTTAACAGCGGTTTCCCTACTGGTCTTCGTGCAAAATAACCGGCTTGCAGTAATCTCTTGTTCACGAGGGACATTGAAACGGGTGTTTGAATGATATTCTGCCACTCTCTTCTGAGGACACTGTACGACCAGCACGGCGCACTCTAAGGAGAAGGCGACCCTGTCTTCTTGGTGTGATAAGCGGACACCCTGGTCAAGGTATTGGAGTAGGTGCCCCTGTTGTAGCATTTCTTTGGAGGGCTTTACTAACGGTTCCTGATAAATGTTGCATTGCCTGGCAATGGCTGTCCGTTTCTGGCCATTTTCTCTGATAGTAAGAATCCCATAGTAAGCTGCGTTGCTTAGCTGTCGAACCATATCTTTTGTAAGGTACATGTCAAGTTTCAGAGCGATCCCTTTGTTGCTTCTCTAAATACACTCCAAAGATTGGCCAAACCCATGCGTTTTTATACAAGGGCAGAAATTGCCGAAAAGACCACCCCTCACATTTCTGACCATAGAACATGCAACTGCATGCATCAATTGTTTCGAGAGTTGTGTGGTAATTAGGTAACACACCTGGCTACACATGGAGTGACACCTTAGTTTTGGATTTAAAGTAGTAAGAGAGAAAATAAATATTTTGTAGAAAATTTACTCACCAAAAAATTATATTCCATATTAAGTAGCAACCCTGTATATTTAAATTTCAATCTAGAAATACCAACCACTGACAACTGGATGGACTTCTTTTCAGTTACAGTACAACTGACGATGAAAACATCTGTCACTTGGGAAGGCGTATTGATGAAGATAAATTGTATTTACAGTAAGTTTTTGATATTGAAAACTAAAGCCTAGATTACATTGGATTACGCGATGTCCGTGTGGTGCACGTGTACTGCCGGTAAATGTCGTTTTGTGCGGAGGCAGGCGTCGGCAGCGCGAAATCTGTTGTTTTACGATCCCCGTAGCCTCTATGTTTTTGCCAAGCTTGGACTTTTGACTAATTTTTAAAATCGTTAAATCGTTGATCGTTAAAATCGTTGAGGTTATTGCACAGTTAACGCATGGTCTATGTTCGGTGGACTTGCGGTGATCGTAACAATGGTAGAACCTATAATAGGTAAAAGTTAAGAAGATATTTAAAACGTGCATTATAGTTATCCACTTGCATGAATTTGAAGTTGTTTTGCTCTTTATTCGGAGGTCCTCCCTACTATGACAACCTTTACACACCAAAGGCCATTTATGTTACACATTTTACCTGCTCAAAAATCTCTCCGCACTAATCTATATGGTAACAGCAGACCTGCCGAAGTCTCCTTTTCACGTTTTTCTCCCAAACTACAACGATCTGTTGACAACTGACAGGTGTTAGCAATACTTTAGGGCAGTGGGAAGATGGTGGCCGTAGTTTGAATTTGATTATTAGTTATAACTGTTAATAGCATATTTTGAAGACATTTTCTAGCTTTCGGCAATTTCCGTACAGCTTCGGCATGTGTGGCAGGTATCACAATACAACTTCAAGAGATAGCAGGATTTGGTGACCTACATGTATTGGTACCTAACGTCATTGGCTGCCAAACACGGCGGAGCGGGCGCGATTCCCTCTCATTCCCGATTTTTTTTTCTTTTATTTATTTTATAATTATTATTATACTAATCCCTTATCATGGTTCAATGATTGATGTGACGGGTATCAGCTTGTAGTCTATAGCGTGCAAAAAAGTTTAAAGACTTGTCGTCAAGTAGCTTTAATAAATGTATTTGAATTATGTCTACTCGCTTTTCTTAACAACTTTTCGTGGCATGTAAAGCCCCCTTTACACTGGACGGCGTCCTTTCTGCGTCCAGCAGTACGGCCCCATTTGAGAGTTAAAAAATTATAATACTTTACGTCCCGACAACTGGCCGATTATTGAGCATTCATTCTGATACAAAATCAATGCTCGTGCCCCCTTATTAAGACCACAGCGATGCCAAATTTCATGGTCGCAGAAAGGACGCAGAAAGGACGCCGTTCAGTGTAAAGGGGGTATTAGTATATACTAGCAACACGAAGAGACGGGAAAAGGGTAATGGGCGTTTTGTTTTCTCTTTAAACAAGCCGTTCTCACACAGACTTTTTTGTTTGCACAAGTTCCACTTCTGAACCCAATGAAAGCTAAGGCCATGCCAGGTGAATGTTTATGAGTATATTTTTTGTCAATATCGTAACTAGCCGTTAATCAATTGGTGACCTTGTTTTGTGGCATTTGGAGGGTTGCCCTGGAGAAGAAAACAGAACAATATAGGAACGTGCTCTAGTCTGTCTCTGGTATTCACTCCGTAATTTTCTTACATACATTTGAGAGAAAAAATATTTGTAGAACTTCGTCAGCATGGCAGAGTGGAAACAAAAGCTTTTTGGCTGTTTCAATAATTTTGGCATCTGTATCGTCACGTATTTCGTGCCGTGTCTCACAGCCGGTAAAAATGCCGAAGCCGTTGGAGAATCCTGCGGGTTGTATGGGTGCCTCAGCATCCTCGGTCCTGTTGGGATTTACACTCGGGCTAAGATCAGAGAGAAGATCAGAGAAAAGCAAGGAATAGAGGTAGGGGGCGGTTGGAGTCATTTTCACTTTTATTTTCAATCTGTAACATGTTTTTTTAAAGTGCTTAAAATCTTGATGATAACATCGTAGCGATAGATGCCAAAATACTTCATGTAAGTTTCAAGAAGTTGAAAAACCATATTATGTCCAAGGAAAAACTAATAGTTAAAGAGGCAAGCAGCCCCACTCCCACCAGTTATTATATTTGCACGGATATTAATGATGGGATTTTACAGTTAAAAAGCCGTGAACGATCATGACAATGTCAAAACAGTTTCATGGGATCTCAGTTTTGATAATCGAAAAGTTTTTATTTATGATAGATCCACAGAATTGATTTACCTGGTGACTGTTTCACCTGTTCACATTGACCCTGGGAGGGGGGGGGGGAGGCGAGAGAGGCTAACAAGTCATCATCAAGTCCGAGGTAATTACCTGTTCACCTTCACCTGAACAGGTAAATCAGTTGTGACCAAGACTGTCAGGGTTGATATCAGAAAACTGGAGAGAGGGGTTTTCATTCTTACTCGGGTAACATCAAGACGGACTTGTTGTAATTGACGCCGCTTTTGGTCGGTTTTCTCAGAAAGATTACCATATAAGACCACAGAAATAGTTGAGACAGGTACGTGAACGTTAAAAATATCACGTTCTGTGTCAACACACATATCAGCACTAAGAGATTTAATCGCAATGAATCTCGTCGAATTTACAACCCGCAAACTGTGGTATCCAAGAAAACAAAATTAATAATACACAAGGTCGTAACAACCAGATAACCCCAGAGATAACGCAAAAAAGTGCCCCAATATAAGAGGAGTAATAAAAGCTTGGGAACAGCCTAATAAAATGGTTCATGATCCTAATTCGTTACACGAAGTCTAGTGTTGTGCGGCTTGAGAATTTATTTCTTTGTTTTTAAAGGATATTTCAATCGAAAGATTTATAATTTGAAACCCAAGCACTGCGTCTTTTCTGGTACATTTTTTGCGCCGGCTTTTCAAGTAAACCGGCTTTGTTTACAACAAGTTCGCTTCTTAAAACCTACCGCAGCCCCGAGCAGTGGGAATGGAGGTGAAAAAGATCTATCGCCGCCTAAAAAAAAAGAAGAAAGAAAAAGAAGTAAATAATATGAACATTCAAGGCAGAAGTCCTTTCAGCTAGCTTGGTTAAAGGAATTTCCGCGTATTATTTTTGTTGGGAAGGCCATGTTTAGCCGACCTTGCAGGCCCCGTAACTCGAAAGCATCGCGCGTTGTGACCGAGCGCAAGCGTCTCGATTCCACAACTCGCCCATACTCGCCGCATATAATACAATATCACCTCTATGTGATATCGCTATTCGCAATGTGCGTTGCCTTCGAGTTACGGGGCCCTGGGTCGTCGTACAACAAGGTGCCAGTGACTTTGACTTACTACTTGACAGTGATGGCAGTGGCAGTGACTGTTTTAGAATTTACAATTAAATGACATGAATAACTTTGTCCTTACTAATAAATTAACATGAAGTTCAGGACTTAAAAAGTTAAATAATTCTATGAAAAAAAGCCGGTATAAGAGAAATTGAAAGAGAAACTATTCGGGACTGACTGGTATAGGTATATGACCTAAAATAAACGTATTAAGAAAAGAGCAGTGATGATAAAAGCGACGTTTCTTTTTTAATTTTCTTGTATTTATAACATGAAAAAAGATTAAACGTAGAGCATTCCTATTAATATCATTAATTTATAATGAATATGCAGTCCCCCCCTTTTTTAATTTACTAGCGTTTTTTCATTCATTAAAAACAGATTATCTGAACTAGATAAATACCTCAGTTTTTTGGGTGAAATGCTACCAAAAATCACCATTTTGCAACATATTTACAAAATTTTCTCGGGGGAGTTCCCCCACACGGCCCTCCCGTCGAACGTTTGGCCCTGCATCTTTTTGGCCAAGCACCCCATACGCACCAGCTAGTGGGAAAAGGTGGATACATTTGACATATGACTTCAAGGATTACTTTCTTTTCAATACATTTGCATGTTATTAAGTCTAAAAGTGTATACATGTATATATCTGTGTGTGTGTGTGTGTGTGTGTGTGTGTGTGGGTGTGTGTGTCAGTGCGTGCGGGGGGCGGAGGGCAGTGGAGGATGGGCCAACGAAAATCTCTCTGGATCCGCCCCTGAGTTGAAATCCTATCAATCTCTTTACAACCTGAACTGTGGAGAAGCGCACAAGAAGAATTATTGTAGTGACAACTCCCCCTGATTGATTATTCTCCATTCTATTATGGTAGAGTAGGTAGTGTTCCTAGGGTTGAGCATTATTTATTTATTTATTCGGTATTATTTATTGGCCTATAAACAATAGAGAACGCTTACCAAGTAACAGATCGATGCAGGAAAAAAAAACGCAGTTCATACTGACCTAGGACAAAAACGTTTGTTATTTAGTTTGGCTCGTTATTTATTTATTTATTTATTATATTTTACCAGTCTTGGTCAAATTTCCACACTTTATTACTAGAGTAACATATCGTTTATTGAGCAATAAACAACAGAGAACCCCTAGCAACAAAAGACCTCGATACCGAAAAAAAAAAAACACAGTATTTAATTACTTAGGAAAAACTCTTTCTTATTTCCCGTTTTTATTAGTCTTGGTCAAATATCTACATTTCGCTTCATTAAGAAAACCTACGTTAACACCGCAGCGACAAAATAAAGTCTTTAGTACGTCTAATATGGTTAATATTGAAAAGAATATGCCTAACCAGCCCATACCGTGACTTTGCTACGGACAATGAACGTTTTTTCTTTATAGGTTTTTAGCTTGGAGACCCCTCTCTTTTGTCCCAGCGCGTGGCAATATTTAGTTATTGACACAGCAAATACCAACATGGTGATGGGGTTATCTTGTGTCAATAGCTCATTGAAATCACAAGTTTACATGTAGTTTGCAGCTTTTTATGGCGGTACATCGATTAGTCTTTCGCTACCTGTGTATCTAGGAGCCATTACATGTGTATAATTGAGCGCTTACGACTGAATAGCAGGACAACAGTGGGAGAATGGATACATACATGTACAGCTTCTTGATTGTCGGATCCAGGATTTTTTGGAGGGAGGGAGGGGGGATCTTTTGAGGGGGGGTTGCACTAGGATACACACATTTTTTTGCCTCCCTCCTCTCGGAAAATACAAAAGTGTAGATGAGGACAATAATACTATAATACATACGCCACACGGGGGATAATTAACGAACCGCAGGTGGTTTATTTAATTTTAGAAGAAAAAGAGAGACGAGGGAGAAATGGATAGCTTAGAAATTTAGGGCAGGGCATGGGTCTGTTGTAGAAACTCCCCCCACTCCCACCATATCACACCCCCACCCTCCCCAAATCCCCCATGAAATATATATGTTTACATAGCATGTTAAATAGCATGCTGCCCTGTTAAAATGTCGATAGCGAACAAAGCCGATAGTTTTTAGCTAACACTGTTTTGTACTTTGTTTCCGTCTTGTGTCGTTAACATCGGTTTGTTTTCATGCATTTTTCCAAACCTTTTTGCACATGTATATTATAGGATTTAACTGGCGCTTTCTCATTGATCCGATCCCATGTACTTCTGTGTTTTGAATTATGACGAAATCCGGTATCGACATTCAGTCTACTGTTTCCTTTGATATTGAGTAACGTGTTCTGTTTCTACTGTCATACAGTTTCATGTACAAAAGATTAAAGAACACGTTTCTTTGAAATTTATTTCATCGTTCAGGCAATACATTTAGGATTTGAACTAATTTTTACAGGGAGATTTCGTCAATGATTGTTTGATGCACTGGTTTTGCGGACTGTGTGCCCTGGTACAGGAAGCACAGGTGGGTACTGGAGTGCTTTCCTTAAACAAATAAGAGGACCAATTATACTTTTTTAAAATAACAACGAGAAATCAATAATAATGGAAAAGGTAAAATAAATTAAAAAGCTTAAACGGAAAAGTGACATGAAAAAGATAAGTGCTTTACAGATTGGCTAGTTAAAGGGAATTAATGATAAATAATTATTTGGAAAATGATTTAAAATGACAGGCTGCGTTTTTTATGGAACTGAAATGCTGACAATCAGCCCCTCCTCTAATACACACGCGTACACACACACACACACACAGACACACACACACATACACAAACATACATAAACCCTCACATGGACATGTAGACACACACACACACACACACACACACACACACACACGCAGTCATACACACGCACACACTCACATACACACGAACACATACACAAACATACATAAACCCTTACATGGACACACACACATACACACACACAGACACAAACATACATAAACCCTCACATGGACATGCAGACGCTCACACACACACACACACACACACACACACACACATGCAGATCGACATACACATATACTCACACACACACACACACACATGCAGTTCTGGTCAAATGAAATGAAATCCGTTCGAAAAAAATTCATCTAGGTGTGAGTGAAATGTAAATGTAGGACCATGAACTGCTCCATAGCAATGGTTTGTGCTGGGTAAACTCATGGGAATGACTGACTTTTATTGAATCTCCTTGCAGGAAGTGGCAGGGGGAGCAGAGACGGGCCAATCCATGGTGAGGGAGTAGCCATGCGGGCAAAAGGGAAATGGCACCTGATTTTGGTGATCACCACAGCGCTTTAAAAGATAATAGCGATGAATCTGACATTATTTTAGAGTAGTATCTTATACACACTATACACACACATATGCACACTCACACATGTCATGTCAAACTAACGCGTTTACATAAGCCGTCCGCTCCTTCAAATGATCAAAGTCGACGTTTTTCTCGGCTATGTTTTCACTATATGCATATATCAGTGAATGTAAGTGGCATAATCTAAATGTACTTAAATCTATGCAATATATATACATTTCTGTTGACAGGCATCAGAACTTTTACGCTTTTGTATATCAATATTATAGAAGTTTTTATATTCATATTAAAAACAAATCAACTCACAAACTCGTTGGCAATTCTAAGACGAGTGGAGAGTGTGGGAAGCTGCGAAAGAGAGGAAAAGGGACGACTTGCTTCGTTCTTTTTCATGACTGCACGCAAAAGAAGCAATTTTAGTTAAGCTAAAAGAGGACCTTTGAACTGCCACAAATACCTGTAAAATGCATATATGTCGAAATGCAGAAAAAGTAATATCAATCTTATCTACGCTACATATAAATCGCCTCCAAATACACAACTTTGTAGAACTGCACTTTCTCTTGCTGTACGAGGGTGCTGAACAGAAATGTGGTTACCATTCAAAATCTCTTCAAGAATAAACTTCAGATATTCTGAACAAATAATGTATACGTGTAATTCATTTATTACTCATTCACATGCCTATGTTATGTGAAAACCCTTACCAATTATGAAAGTTCAAATTATACAGCGGATATTTTGCTACAATTATAATGACAGTAAGGGATTATTCCCAATGAAAGCTATGCTACTGCATAATTAACTCGTGAACACTTCTTAAACTCTTCTTTCACGATTCATTTTGACAGCCATCTCTCCTCCGGAACGCCACCCAACCACTGCTGCTTCCAGTCCCTCTGGGTTGGGCGTGAAGCCAACAATATGAAGTATGTCGACGAAAGGTTGCCGCTTTACAGTCTGCGTTATTTATGCACGCCTCTTCACATTCCCTCTCGCTGATGCCGGTTTTGGTCTCAATATTTGGGCCGTTGACATAATATTTCGAGTCGAGTCTTTCCATTGATCCACAGGCCCCAAAGGCTGCAAAATATTACATAAAATATTTTCTTATCATAAGTACCGGTAAGACAAACGAACGACAACGTAGTTGTGAACTGTTGGGTAGAAGTTAAAAAGAAAATACAAAATTGTATTCACAATGGTGAAATTTTATTGTTGAACGAATATTCCATGTTTTTATCAATCTGAATAGGCCTCAAAAGTGCTGTGACCCATGCCTAACAAAAATTTAACATTTAGATCTAAACTCTATAAATTCACTTATCATGTGAATCTTAAAAGAAGAGAATTGAAGACGATATAGGCTTAGTCTCTCTCTCTCTCTCAAACTCACCAACAGTTCTGTAAATCCAGTTAGCCATTTTTCTGACGTCAGTGTAGACCCCGGGAAAAGAGGGTCTAGCACACCCTCTGCCAAAACTAACGATCCCCAGTTGTTTCCACTGCGTCTCACCACTGACTGTGAACGCGCACATGAGGGGTCCGCCTGAATCGCCCTAAAAAACAAACAAACAAACAAAAAAAAAACCGTGTCCTTTTTTAAAAATTGAAATGATAACCGTATCGGGACCCTCAACCCAGCAAACACAGAACGTTTTATAACGTTACCATAACGTTTATATAACAGAAAACGTTATGGTACCGTTATAACAACGTTCTTTGTTTACTGGGTAGAAACGAGCCCATTAATATTGTCTTGGCTCCAGCCAAGGAAAATTGACACACTTGTTTGAAAAGCCCTATGCGTTACCATTATCATGTAATGAAAATGACACCATGAATAAAATGAAGGATTGTTTCTACTTTAGTCGTTAAATGTTACATAATTAAATAGCAAAAGACAGCTTAAGACGAATGCTGGCTGTAAACTCATGGTCCACATCATGACAAGCCCGTGTTATATTTAATTTTCGTGTTTTTTTTCTTACCAAACAAGAGTCTGTTGCGGGTTCGGCTGCGCAGAGCATATCGTCCGTAATTTCATCTCTGGGATACTGAGAACTGGCACGACACGCTTCCGCAGACGAATATCTCACTGACGCTTCCATTAAAACGTCGCTTGGTTGTATGGATCCTGGTAAAAATCAAAACATCTTTGAACCATAGAAACCTGTAAGTTGGAGTGATACACAACACAAATACACAAAAATCTCAAAATTGGTCTCCTACGTTGTTTCTCTAAAAGTAGTCCTAACGTCAAATTGTCCACACTAACCTAATCTCGAGACGCCCCAGCCAGTAACTGTGCACAGCGTTCCTTCGGCCACATTCGTGTCTGCTCTAACAGGGCAGATGGGACTAATTTCATTGGTGTCTTTTACAGGTTCAGAAAGCTTTAACAATGCCACGTCGTTGTCAAAAGTGGCCGCTTTATAACTGTTGATGATGTAAACCTTGCTCACTGTCCTCTCGACCACTGCTGCGGTTGTGGCTCGGCTTGACCGACTGTGGACACCAAGCGACACGCTGATCTCGTCTGCTCGCCACTGGCGCTGATCAGGACAGGAACGACTGAAGTACGATTTTAAAAGTTTGAAATTTAATTAAACGCATTTGGAAATTGGGCTGAAATTACCCCAAGAAAGATAAGGCGATGGTTAAATTTTCCACCGAGGATTTAGTGAAGTCAACAATTTGGATAGACGTGAGGACCGATTTATCCTATCTGATCACGTCTATGAGAAGGCTTTTAGGTAGATCTTAGCGCGAAATTTCATCGTTAACACTCCTTTTGAAGATTAAAAATTTCCACCTAGGATTTAGTGAAGTCAACGTTAGAAATGTGCGATTTTTTCTATCCTCTCTGTCCAAAATTGAACGAATTGTGTGACTGATGTCCTCTACATGCTTTAATAGGCCCTCAGGTATGTTTAAATCTATCAGATGAGTACTGTGCCTGCTAGACCTAAATAAAGCAATAATATTAATTTCCTGAAAATATCAATTCAACATTTGTAGCCCTAGCTTATCGATTTTAATAATATCTCTCTAGCGTACAGACCAAGCGTTTTTTCTTCATAAACTAAACACTTAAGTCACCGCGTCGCTTAGATCTGCTGATCAGGAAATTTTTTTAATCTTCAAAAGGAGTGTTAACGATGAAACTTCGCGCTAAGATCTACCTAAAAGCCTTCTCATAGACGCGATCAGATAAGATAAATCGGTCCTCACATCTATCCAAATTGTGCAGAAACGCGTCCTTTAAGATTGATGGCCATGGAGTCTTCCTACTTACGGTGTGTATAAGCAATGGGCCGCTGTAAGAATCCAGTCCTTCGTAATCAAGCTCCCTCCACATAGCGTTTCACATGAACTTCTACGTCCAAACTCGATGTAAGCCATCCATGGCCAGGAGTGGGGGAACGCCTCCTTGCCGTTTATTATTCTTGGCAAACTGGGCCGAGTTCCACATCTGGTGCATGCTAGAAGTGAAACGTAATAATAATAATAATAATAATAATAATAATATCAAAGGAAAAACCTTCAGAATCACAATGTTAAAAAATAAGTAACTTCATTGGGCGTACACATAGGCCCTACTACACAGCCAAATGTATGTATATACGCATGCCGGAAATGAACTCACTTATTGCAGGAGCGGATCTAAGATTATTTGAAGGGAAGGGGGGTACGCGAATGCGAAACCGACCCCCCCCCCCCCCTTGGCGTGGGTTTTTTTTTTATAATTGGCTAAATAAACTCTTATCTTATCTTATCTTATATCTTATCTTAGATCCAGCTAGTTAAAATTTCTAATTTCAAGAAATCGAAGGGGGGGGGGTGAGGACACGCCTTCCCCCCCCCCCCCTAGGCCGAGTTCCACATCTGTTGCATGCTAGAAGTGAAAATAATAATAATAATAATAATAATATAGAATAAAGAATTCAGTTGTGATCATTCAACCAAAGGGAAAAAAAACGCAAAATCAGAATGTTAAAAAATAAGTAGGCACACCTTGCGCGTGCACATAGGTCTTACTACACAACAAAATACATGTAAATTATAATTGGCTAAATAAACTCTTATCTTATCTTATCTTATATCTTATCTTAGATCCAGCTAGTTAAAATTTCTAATTTCAAGAAATCGAAGGGGGGGGGGGGTGAGGACACGCCTTCCCCCCCCCCCCCCTAGGCCGAGTTCCACATCTGTTGCATGCTAGAAGTGAAAATAATAATAATAATAATAATAATATAGAATAAAGAATTCAGTTGTGATCATTCAACCAAAGGGAAAAAAAACGCAAAATCAGAAT
This sequence comes from Lingula anatina, assembly GCF_051362555.1. Taxonomy (NCBI): domain Eukaryota; kingdom Metazoa; phylum Brachiopoda; class Lingulata; order Lingulida; family Lingulidae; genus Lingula; species Lingula anatina. The sequence continues at coordinate 25,351,022 of NC_141770.1, read as the reverse complement.
GTTAAAAAATAAGTAGGCACACCTTGCGCGTGCACATAGGTCTTACTACACAACAAAATACATGTAAATGCATGTGCAAATGCATGCCGGAAATGAACTCACTTAATGGTAAAAATGATTTGTCCCACAAAAGATTTCAGATCCGAGATGCCAAAGGAATTACACAGACTCTTTTCTAAATAAAACTTTTTTCGGTCCGTTTAACTTTTACATGTGATCTTAATTTTGTATGTTCAAATTTAGTCCCGCTAGTTTTAAGCAAATCGTCAAACTGCCTTCCAGTCACTGTGGTCACAAAAAAGGGGAAGGCTTAAGCATCGGCGGCGCGGACAGACAATTGTGATGGCAATAGATTTAAACACCACTGTCTTTATATATAAAACAGGTCTCTTTAAATCTGTAAACTTACCTCGAACAGCTACACTAAGACAAAGTATTCCCCAAACCACTTGAACGTATGTTTTTAAAACCACCATGGTCTTGGTAAGCGGCCGCCGTATGCTCTACTGTAGTGTACTATTGCTGTTGCTGAACTTTAGTCGTCAAATTTAAACGAACATGACCGCAAACCATGGAAGTATTTTTAAATCCCGGATTTGTTTCTAAGGATAGCGCGATTCGTTGAAATGAGGTCACCCTGTAATGGCCGGATATCCTTTACGTTGATTTTTTTTTTTGTAAAATTTTAGTATAATGGACTAAATCAAACAATATGTGCTGGGACTCAATTCACTGCGCCGCGATGTTTTGGTTGAAAGCAGTAAAAATGCTTATAAGCTAGAAAAAGAACAACAACAAGAAGAAGAGGGAGAAATGACTGTGGATTTTTTTCAAACATTGTAATATAACATCATATATATATATGCAGCAAAAGTAATCTCTGTCTTATCTATTGTAACATATAAACATACTGCGAATACATAACTTTGTAAACTGCGCTTTCGCTTCTTATAAACGTAAAAGGGTATTGAACAGAAATGTTTTATTTTTCACACGAAATCTCTCCAAGAATAATGTCAGATATTCTGAAAAATGGTGTTTACATGTAGTTTATTTATTGCTTATTCGGTTGTCTACGCTATACGTAAATCCTTGCCAATAACGAAAAATCAAATAAAACAGGGAAAATGTATTCAGCGGATATGTTATAGTTACAGTGTCTCTAAAATGAACCCGCTGTCCCACCCCAGGGGTTGGGGGTTGTGAAGCGAATATCCAGAAGTTATGCTACTGCATAAACTCGTGTACACGTCTTAGCTTTATCTGTCACTGGATAGTTTAGCAGCCGTTTCTCTTTCGAAACGCCACCCAACCGCTGCTGCGTCCAGTCTCTCTCTAGGTTGGGCGAGAAGCCAACAATATGGCTTATTTTCACGATAGGTTGCCGCTTTACAGTCTGCGTTATTTATGCAAGTTTCTTCACATTCCCTCTCGCTGATGCCCCTTTTGGTCTCGATATGTGCACCACCGACATAATATTTCGAGTCGAGTCTTTCCATTGATCCACAGGCCCCAAAGGCTGCAAAATATTAGATAAAATATTTTCCTATCAATAGTAAGACGAACGAACGAACATGTAGTTTCTTTTCTTAAACTGCTTGGCAGAAGTTAATAAGAAAAATACTTAATTTTATTCACAATTTTAGTGTTGAACGAATACGCCATGATTTCTCAATCTGAATAGGCTTCAACAGTGCTACGATCCATCCCTAACAAGGTTTTTACATGTAGACCTAAACTCTTAAAGTTACATATCAAGTAAATCTAATGATGTAAAGATATTATGACGATATAGGCCTAGTCTGTCCCGTATGTGGAAACTCACCAATAGTTCTTGAAATCCAGTTAGCCATTTTTCTGACGTCAGTGTAGACCCCGGGGTAAGAGGGTCTAGCACACCCTCTGCCAAAACTTACGATCCCCAGTTGTTTCCACTGCGTCTCACCAATGGCTGTGAACGCACACATGAGGGGTCCGCCTGAATCACCCTTAAAACAAACAGGCCCTTCAGGCCCATAAGTCACACCTTAAGAAAAGCAGAAAACAATAATGCTCAAAAACATGAGACTGCCAATTCTGATGCAATAATACATTATGTTTAACTGCACAGTCAACATCAAAATTTTAATTATGCACAACAGGTAACACTGATGAAAGTAAAAGCATAAGGCTTTAGGCCCATCAGAGTTCAAGTTTACAATTAGAAAGTGCCAGAATGAGAAAAATGAAAATTTCAAAAATGCATAAATTTAATAAAAATGATAATCCAATAGAGCTGGTTTTCTAATATGAGCTGTATGTCAATCCTAAGAACCATTCTTTTAAGAATAGTTAAAAAAATAGAAAGTAACACTTTACTTTACATAATATTAATGGTGGCAGAGCACAAAGTAGGTGTTTTGTCAATTTTGATGCTAATTAAATACCGCCAATTTTAAAATATCTACTATTAAAAACATGGACATTAAGAAAATTTGATTACCACTGGGCTTTATGCCCAAGGGAGCTCCAAGTCCCACATTGAAAATTGCAACATGTGGAAGATAAAAATTTTCACAAAAAACCTGTATTACTTCCAAACAATCAACTAATGAGACAATTTTTCAACTGAAGCTGTATTTCAGTCCTATGTTACTTTCCTGTAAGTGTGAGAAGTGACATGGCTTTCCTTTCACCGCCACTAAGGAGGCAGAGCCCATAATAAGGTTTTGTTCAATTTGGATGCAATATTGCAATATTACACAATGCTTAACAGCATAATAACCATAAACTTTTTAATAATAAAATAAAAGTATCATGGATATTCAGAAAATGTGACTAGCCCATAGAGTTCAGAGTCATACTTTGAAAATCCCAAAATGTAAACAAGAGAAAACTGTATTGAAAGAGTTTATTTCCATTTTCAACACCTTTTTTACATAAAGCAAAATAATCAATTTACTGTCATTTTTATATGATCAATCAAACAATAAGTTGTCAAAGCGAAAATATCAATAGAACAATTATAAATGTCCAACTTGCTCCATTCTGAGATTCTGAACATAGTGAATGGTTGAATCTGACAAACTGTAAAGATATGAGTTTTTTTTCCATTTTACTTATTACACAATACACAATATCAGGTTTACCATCATTTTCATATAATCAACTAACAATGTTGTTAAGATGCAGAAAATGTTAAAAGAACAACTTAATATATCTAATTAGTTCAAAAATGAGACTGTTAACATGCCCGAGAATTAAATTTGAGGAAAAAACACTTATATACAAAAAAAGGCATAACTTCACCAAACCTTTACTGATCAAGCTTATTTTCAAAACTTAATCTGTATTTCAGTAACACTGATCACTACTGTGAATTTCAAGACAATTGGCCAATGGATTTTCCTTAAAATGTGTTATAGGTGTTGCATATAGCTGAAAAAAGTGAAAAAAACAGCAAAACTTTTATAAAAATGCCCTGATCGTGCCAATTTTAGAACTTGACTTGCGTATTATAGATTTTCATCAGTTCTGTAAGTTTCAAGCCAAAAAGTAAAGCGGTTTTTCACTTATCGTGTTATCAGGGTTGCATATATGTTGAAAAAAGTCTAAAAAAACAGCTGACTTCCATAAAAATGTTCCTATCATGCTGATTTTCAAACTTGACCTGCGTATTATGAATATTTATCAGTTCTGTAAGTTTCAAGCCAAAAGGTAAAAGGGTTTTTCACTTATTGTGTTATCGGTGTTGCATAAATGCTGAAAAAAGTGAAAAAACTGCATAACTTCCATATAAATGGCCCGATCATGCTGATTTTCGAACTTGACCTGCGTATTAAGAATATTCATCAGTTCTGTAAGTTTCAAGCCAAACAGTAAAACGGTTTTTCACTTATCGTGTTATCCCTAAAAGTGCACGGCGACGGCGACAACAGCGACGACGGCGACGACAGACGCAGGTGATGGCTATATGTACAGACACATCTGTGTCTGTACATAAAAAGCGTTAATTTATTTAGGGTATTTTTTTCTCATGCCCCCAAAAAGAGTACTTTTTTGCATAATAGTACCAAGTGAAAAATTAAACATAAATTTATACTGTGATTGACAATTAATATGAAATTAGGGAAACATCTTCAGAGTTCATTATTATAAATAGCGGGTATGCCCACCCCGAGCTTGGATAATGGCCGCCAGACGGCGTGGCATACTGTGAACTAGAGTTACAGCTCTTTGGAGAGGAATTCTGGTCCATTCATCTTGAAGGGCATCTCGCAGTTCATCTAGATTTGCAGGGGGAGGCACGACCAAGTTCGTCCCACATGTGCTCAATTGGGTTTGCATCTGGGCTTCTTGTTGGCTGTGACATCAGCTGAATGTTGTTTTGTTGGATATAGTCTGCAATTAAGCGGGCTGTGTGGGGAGTGTATATGTATAAATCGAAATGCAGCAAATGTAATCTCAATCTTATCTATTGTAACATATAAACATACATGTATTGCGAATACATAACTTTGTAAAATGCACTTTCGTTTCTTATATACGTAAAAGGGTATTGAACAGAAATGTTTTGTTTTTTTCACACAAAATCTCTTCAAGGATAATGTCAGATATTCTGAAAAATGATGTTTACATGTAGTTTATTTATTGCTTATTCAATTGTCTACACTATAAGTAAACCCTTGCCAATAATTGAAGTTCAAATTAAACATGGAAAATGTATTCAGCGGATATGTTATAGTAACAGTGTCTCTAAAATAAACCCACTGTCCCACCCTAGGAGTTGGGGTTGTTAATCGAATATCCAGAAGTTATGCTACTGCATAAACTCGTGTACACTTCTTAGCTTTATCTGTCACTGGATAGTTTAGCAGCCGTTTCTCTTCCGAAACGCCACCCAACCACTGCGGCGTCCAGTCCATCTGGGTTGGGCGAGAAGCCAACAATATGACGTACGTTGACTATAGGTTGCCGCTTTACATTCTGCGTTAGGCCTATATATGCATGCTTCTTCACATTCCCTCTCGCTGATGCCGCTTTTGGTCTCAATATTTGGACCGTTGACATAATATTTCGAGTCCAGTCTTTCCATTGATCCACAGGCCCCAAAGGCTGCAAAATATTAGATAAAATATTTTCTTACCTTAAGCAAGACAAACGAACAACCACGTCCTTGTAAACTGTTGGGCACAAATACGTAGGAAAAATAAAACACTTCAATTCAAGTGTTGAAAGAATATACATGTTTTTTCAACCTGAAACAGTGCTAACAGATGTAAACTCCAAAAAGTTGCATATCATATAAATCTATAGTGAAGAGATAATGAGGATCACATAAGCCTAGTCTGTCCCGTATGTGCCAACTCACCAACAGTTCTCTCAATCCAGTTAGCCATTTTTCGGACGTCAGTGTAGACCCCGGGGTAAGAGGGTCTAGCACACCCTTTGCCAAAACTAACGATCCCCAGTTGTTTCCACTGCGTCTCACCACTGACTGTGAACGCGCACATGAGTGGTCCGCCTGAATCACCCTAAAAACAAACAAGGGTGTCACTATTTTAATAAATTAACCCTCTTTTAATGAGATATTGTCTTCGCTTCAGCAACGGAAAAAACGACACACTTGTTAAAAAAATATAGGCCTATTCATATAATGTAAAAGGCACCATGGATGAAATGAAGGCCTATTTTACTATTTTAGAAAAAAACAGCAAAATAAAGATTTACACGTATTGTTGACTGTAAACTAAGGGTCCATGTCATGTCTACCCTGTGTTTTATAAAATTTCGAGGTATTTATACGTACTGAACAGGCGTCTGTTGCGGGTTCGGCAGCGCATAGCATGTCGTCCGTAATTTCATCTCTAGGATACTGAGAACTGGCACGACACGCTTCCGCAGACGAATATCTCACTGACGCTTCCATTAAAACGTCGCTTGGTTGTGTGGTTCCAGAAAAAATCAAAACATCTTTAAAACATAAAAATTTGTAAGCTGGAGTGATGCACAACACAAATAAATGAACATGCGCCCAAATAACAGAAAGAAAAATTATTGTAGAAACTTTCACTGATGAGGGAAAAAAAGCAGATGGAATTAATCTCAAGTCACACAATTATATTTGCGTTGGATCTTCAATCAGCAAGAATTCAATTTTCCGAGAAATACATTCCTTTCATAACCGATGGATATAATAATTATATCAGTAGAAAATATCATGACGATCTATTAACCGGTTTCTGAGTTTAAGGTTTCTAGTTTCAGATACATTTAGTGATGGAGATGGGAAAAATATAGAAATTAAAAAGTCCGAAAGGGAACTGGTAATTTTTCGACGTCAGTAACGTATGGTTCTTCTTTTAAGGTCATATCCTGGGCAACAACCTACATTTAAATGAATGTATTCCCTCTCCACATTGTTTCTCTAAAAGTAGACCTAATTCAAAACTTACTGAAGTTTGTGACGCCCCATCCGGTAACTTTGCACAGCGTTCCATCTGGCACATACGTGTCTGCTCTAACAGGACAGATGGGGCTTATTTCATTGGTGTATTCTACAGGTTCAGAAAGCATTAATAATGCCACGTCGTTGTCAAAAGTGGCCGCTTTATAACTGTTGATGACGTAAACCTTGCTCACAGTCCTCTCGACCACTGCTGCGGTTGTGGCTCGTCTTGACCGACTGTGGACACCCAGCGACACGCAGATCTCGTTTGCTCGCCATTGGCGCTGATAGCGACAGGAGTGGCTGAAGGATGACGGGTGGTTTGCAATAAGACACATACATTTGAAAAAGTTACAATTTCCTCCCATTTCTGAAGTTTCAATTTAGCCATTGCAATTGCTAAAAGGGGAAAAACGGACAGGGCCTAACTTTCGCACCGGGGATGTTATGCAATCAATGGCTAGAAACGGGTGAATTTTTATCCAGTCGATCCAATAATAGGCCTATTTGATTGATCCTTGACATTACTTGATTAAAATTCAAGATTAAAAGTATCAAATGCTTACAATATGCCTCGACTTTTATAAAGCAACAATTTAATTTTCCTAAAAATTTCAACATTGGTAGGCTTATAGATATTTATGGTGTTTTCTTAACCCCATAAAACTTAAAAGCGTTAGTATTCGTGTCCTATCTGCTTACAAGCCTATTCATCGGCGCTAGCTCGACGTGATCAATTTGAAAAATGGAACAACAATCTATACGGGACGTCCCGCTCACAGTCCGCCGTATCATTATATGTGCCGATTGGGTCTTCACACTTACGGTGTATGTAAGCAATGGGCCGCAGTAAGAACCATGTTGTTCATAATCAAACTCCCTCCACATGACCTTTCACATGAAGTTCCTGGTCCAAACTGGATGTAAGCCATCCATGGCCAGGAGTGGGGGAACGCCTCCTTGCCGTTTATTATTCTTGGCAAACTGGGCCGAGTTCCACATCTGGTGCATGCTAGATGTGAAAGTATAATAACAATAATAATAATTTTATTATTATAGTATCCAATATGGAATTCACTTGTGAGCATTCAATCAAAGGGAAACAAGGCAGCAAAGCTGTCAAATGTACAGACAAAAAGCAGAAAATAAAAATGCAGAAAATAGGATACTGTCAATTCTGATGCATTAATGTATTTTGCTTAACTGCATAGCCAACATCAAATTTTAATTCTGCGCAACAGTGGATTAGGATGAAAGTTAAATGTGTAACAAGAATTAGACTGAGTTCCCATACCTAGATCAATCTAACTCCAAGGGGTTTCTCACTAAGTTTCAGTATCATAAGTAACATGGTTTACCCTTAATCGCTATCCTGGCAGCTGTGTCCAAAATAATGTTTTCTTCAACTTTCATGCAATATAACATAATGCTTAACAGCATAATGACTATCAATTTATATTCAATTCAATTCAATTTATTTCTGTACTGGCACATAGATTGTCATGACCTTGTACAATATGATATACAAATGACGATACAATACAGTTAGTGCATTACCATCTTTATATAATGAACATAAGTACCAGTAAAATTACTCATAAAATATTCTATCTAAGCAATGAGATAAACCTTGGTGTGATTATAAATTTACCATAAACATACTATAAACATGTTACACAAAAAGAATATGTTTTTAAAAAACTTAAAACCACCGTTACATAGCTGTTTACATGGCTGTTCAAGGCCAGTTTGATGACATTAATAATTACGATTAATGACAATTACATAAGACAGATAAGTAAATAAGTTACACATATATAAATATTGTGCCATGTTCAGTCCCACTGCCGAGTCACTTCTCACAACAGTGGGACCATACACTGACATTTTAAGGGATATGCTAAGAGTTACCAAGCAGAGCAACCACTTCACTTCTTTTCTTGAATGATTTGATTATAAAGTTGGATAACTGTACTGAAATGATTTTCTTTCCATTTTCAACACCTTTTTTTTTTACATAAAACAAAATAATCAATTTACTGTCATTTTTAAATGATCAACTAGGAAAATTGTTGACATGGGAAAAATATCAAAAGAACAATTTTAAATGTCCAATTTGCTCCATTCGGAGATTCTGAACATGGTGAATGACTGAATCTGACAAACTGTAAAGATATGAGTTTATTTCCATTTTTGACACTTTATTACACAATACACAATAACAGGTTTTCCATCATTTTTATGTAATCAACTAACGATATTGTTTAGAATTGTTAAGATGCAGCAAATGTCAAAAGAACAACTTTACATATCTATTTAGTCAAAAAAATGAGACTGTTTACTGAGAATTAAATTTGAGGAAAAACACTTATATACAAATAAAAGCATAACCTCACCAAAACTTAACTGATCAAGCTTATTTTCAAAACTTAATCTGTATTTTAGTAACATTGATCACTCCTTGAATTTCAAGACAATTGGCCGATCAATTTTCCTTAAAATGTGTTATAGGTGTTGCATAGATACTGATAAAGTGAAAAAAACAGCATAACTTCCATAAAAATGGCCCAATCATGCCAATTTTCGAACTTGACCTGCGTATTATGGATATTCATCAGATTTGTAAGTTTCAATCCAAAATGAAGAAAAGTTTTTTTATTTATCGTGTTATCGGTGTTGCATATATGCTGAAAACAGTGAAAAAACAGCATAACTTCCATAAAAATGGCCCAATCATGCTGATTTTCGAACTTCACCTGCGTATTATGAATATTCATCAGTTCTGTAAGTTTCAAGCCAAAAAGTAAAACGATTTTTCACTTATTGCGTTATCGGTGTTGCATATAATATATGCTGAAAAAGTGAGAAAAAAAAACAGCATAACTTCCACAAAAATGCCCCGATCATGCTGATTTTCAAACTTGACCTGCGTATTATGAATGTTCATCAGTTCTGTAGGTTTCGAGCCAAAAGGTAAAACAATTTTTCACTTATCGCGTTATCGGTAAAAGTGCACGGCCACTGCGACGACGGCGACGACAGACGCAGGTGACGGCTATATGTACAGACACATCTGTGTCTGTACATAAAAACTGCAGAATCAAATTTTCAAAAATAAGTAGGCCTACCTTGGGCGTGCACATAGGCCATACTACAAAGCAAAATACATGTTTATGCAAGTGCATGAAACAATTTGTTCCACAAAAGATGTTCAGATCCGAGATGCCAAGAGAATTGCACACACTCTTTCATCTATAAAACTTTTTCAGCCTGTCCAACTTTTACTTTATTTGTTAAGTGCAAATTTGTATGTTTTAGCTAAGATCTAATAAACGGTACGGTATATTAGATCTTAAGTTTTAGTAAGTTCCCGATAGTTTAAAGTAAATCAGAACACTACATTCCAGTTACTGAGGTAACAAAATATGTGCACGGCTCCAGCTCCGGTGACTTAGACATAGCAAGGGGTTTTGCACCACTAGTACTGTGCCTATACATAAAGCAGGTCTTTATACATCTTCAAACCTACCTCGAACTGCTATACTAAGACAAAGTATTCCCCAAAGCACTTTAACGTATGTTTTTAAAACCACCATGATCTTAGTATGCGGCCGGCGTATGCTCTGCCGTAGTGTTCTATGGGTGTTGTTGAACTTTGTCGTCAAATTTAAAAGAAACATGACCGCAAACATGGGCGTATCCCAGATTTGTTTCTAAGGATAGCAAGATTCGTTGAAATGCCTTTAAGCAAGCAAATTTGAGAATGTGCAAATGGGCACGGGGTTGAGTGAACACGCCAGCAACAATGCGAGTCGTGCAGAGCTCGGTCATTATGACTAACTAGTGTGGTTTTTCTAGATTACCAAAAAAGGCTGTGTAATGTTTCAGATCAAGGAAGCACATACTTGACACCATGATGCAGAGCGAACAATAGGGGGAAAAGGTTGGCCAGGATCGATTAATACTATGTTAGCCACTTGGGATCTTCACAGTGGAAATGCTCCAGGGATTCAGCAAATCCACACACACTGCAATTGATATTGAGGAAGAAATTAATGCTAATATTGAAAAAATGTTCTGGGAAGAGTAAACTGATCCACAAAGCACCAGTCTAAAAACTTGTAGTCTCATAAAAAAGTCCTACAAAATTAAAAAGTACCTGCTGACCAATGCCCCTCAGTCATTAAAAAGGGAAGTGGCTAAAATTAGAGTCAGTGATCATAAACTGGAATTGGAAAGAGGACACCACACCAGACCTAAAGCACCATGCGAGGAACGATTCTGTCCCCGCTGTCCTGCAATCGAAGTGCACATCCTTCTGGAATGTAGACACCATGTAAAAGAGAGGGAGGGTATTTTAAAACTATTCCCTAAATGTGACATGCAACACCTGTTGCAAGCAGTGACGAAAATATTAAAATCATAAAAGCCCAGAAAATTAAAGAATTGCACGCTGTTGGTAAATACCTCCAATTTCGAAAAGAAATTAGCAACATGAGCATCTGCCACACTGAAGTAGCCTGCTATTAAATATTGTATGTGCCATAAGCATGGCACATTAGATGCAAAGCTATAAGCCTATAAAAATTGTGTTCTGCCGGTGTATTGATCTATTTACAATTGTAATAAGTACTTTTAAACACTGTATGAGTAGTAATCCATAGTTATATATATATATATATATATATATATATATATATATATATATATATATATATATATATATATATATATATATATATATAGTGTGTAGAGGGCTAACAAATGTAACTGTCACATTTAATGCTCGAAAAAGTTATTATTATTATAAATGAGGTCACGCAAGTATGGCCGAATATCCTTAAACATTTACCGGATTTTTGTTTTAAAAATGTAATAGATTAAACCAAGCATATATTTGTTCTAGACTATTCGGACTCAATTCCTTGCGTCGTGACGTTTAAACGTTTGGATGAACGCTGTAGAAGTAGAAATTAGAAGAAGAAGGAGAAAAAGAGGCATAAATGATTCTAGCATTTTTTACGCATAATGTAACATAACATCATATATATGTATAAACCGAAATGCGTCAAAGGTAATTTAAATCATATGTAGGCCTACTGCAACACAAACAGATTGCAAATTCATTACTTTGTAAAACTGCACTTCCAGAGCAGAAACGTTGTTTTCAAACAAAATCTCTTCAACAATAAATATCAGATCTTCTGAACAAATGATATATACATGTACTTCATTTATTTCCCATTCACTTGTCTATGTTATATGCAAATCCTTGTCATGATAAATTATGTAAGTTCAAATTAAACAGGGAACATGTCTTCAGCAGGTATCTTTTTATAGTTTCACTGTCTCTAAAATTTACCCACTGCCCCACCTCAGTGAATTGGAGCCGTAAAGCGAATATTTATAATTAAGATATGCTACTGCATAATGAACTCATGTACCCCGGCACATTCCTTAAGCTCTATCTCTCACTAGACAGTTTTTTTAACACTTTCTTCCGGATCGCGACCCAACCACTGCTGCTTCCAGTCCCTCTTGGTTGGGCGTTAAGCCAACAATATAAAGTATATTGACGATAGGTTGCCGCTTTACAGTCTGCGTTATTTATGCACGCCTCTTCACATTCCCTCTCGCTGATGCCGGTTTTGGTCTCAATATTTGGACCGTTGACATAATGTTTCGAGTCGAGCCTTTCCATTGATCTACAGGCCACAAAGGCTGAAAAACATGAGATAAGATTTCCTATTATTAGTAAGACAAACGAACGATGACGTTGTTGTGAACCGTAGAAGATAAGAAAAATATTTCATTTTATTCACAATTATAGCGTTGAAAGAATATATGCCACGTTTCTCAATCTAAATAGGCCTCAACAGTGCTACGATCCATGTCAAACAAGGTTTTTACATGTAGACCTAGAATTATATTTTCTTGGAAATTCGTTCCCTTTAATAGCCAAAGTAGCCTATATTATATCTAAGACAGTTGAAAATATTACGATGATCTATAAACCTCTAATTTTCGAGACACTGTAGAGATGAAGACGGTAAAAAATAAAAACTCAGAGCTCCGAAAGGGAGCTGGTAATTGTTTCTCGACGTCAGTAACGCATGGTTTTCCTTTAAGGCCCTGCCCTGCATAACATCCTACATTTATATGAATGTATTCCTTCTTTACGTTGTTTCTCTAAAAGTATACCTAATTCCAAAGTTTGTGACACCCCATCCGGTAACTGTGCACAGCGTTCCTTCAGCCACTTTCGTGCCTGCTCTAACAGGGCAGATGGGGTTAATTTCATTGCTGTCTTCTACAGGTTCAGAAAGCTTTAACAATGCCACGTCGTTGTCAAAGGTGGCCGCTTTATAACTGTTGATGACGTAAACCTGAATCACAGCCCTCTCGACCACTGCTGCGGTTGTGGCTCGTCTTGACAGACTGTGGACACCAAGCCACACTCTGATCTCGTCTGCTCGCCACTGGCGCTGATAGCGACAGGATTGAATAATGTATAGTTCGCAATAAGACATTCACATTTTAAAAAGTTACACATTTCACCCTCGTTTCAAGAGGAATCGCAATTGCTACCGGAAAAAAGCAGAAAAAAAAACAAAGAAAAAAAAAAAAAAAAACGGACGGCACCAGTGATGTTGTGGCCCACCATTTAGATAAACGTCCCAATAAAATATTCGTCCCGATAGATACGTCTCTATACATACACGTCTGGCTCCGAATACTGATCCACTTAGCTAGTGATCTGACTTAATTACAACCTGATATTTATAATTTATTCATTTATTTATGTATTTATATATTTATTAGGTGTTCAAACAAGACATGCATGTACGTTCGCGTCTACACGTCTATCACACTCTAAAGTTCGGGAACGCGTCATAAACATGAAACAGAACACATGTTAAGTGTGCAAATGTTACATTTTGAGAACGCTTGAAACAATGTTCTGGCGCCAGAACAGTAAGCGTTGTGAAATATAGAACACTTTTTTTTTTTTTTTAGAACACATTTACATGTAAGTTCAGAACACTTTTTACGTGTTCGAATGTTACAATTTGAGAACGCTTTAAACAGTGTTCTGACGCTAGAACAGTAAGCGTTGTGAAATATAGTAACATTTTTGTTCTTTTTATGTTCTTTCACTGAGTATTGTGTGAAAACGATCTAGTAGAATAATATATTGCTGAAAGTATTAATATGTGTACTGTCGTTTTAAAGAATTGCATTTTATGTACTGAGTAGTATACCAACCATTTTGAGCAAAAGCATACCTGTAATGGATCTATCGGTATTTGGATCTCAAAATACGTGGATCTATAGGTATGCGGATTTAAAGGACGTGGGTTTATGAGGACGTCGTATCTATAGGAACGCAAATATATAGGACAGCAGTAAAAAATCGGATCTATCGGTATTTAAATCTAAAAAACGTTTTTTCAGTTTTTCCTTTATGTATCTATCGGTAACGGGAGTATAGGGACGTGTTATATTTTGGGACTAAATAATTTAATTTTATCCGTACGTACCCGTGCAATTAGTGGGTTCCAGTAACCGGTATCTCCGGGACCACTGAAATTCCGCGTGTAGAGTCAACCAGTGTCAACTAGCGCATTAAACTTCTTACGTCTTTGTCTCTACTAACACAATTCTTTCTTCTTACGGATTTCATGGTCTTATGGCAACATCTGAGCATTAAAACTTCAATAGGCAACTTATTGGCAGTTATGGTAAGTCTCTTAAATAATTTAATTAAAATGTGTACGTTGAGTCTTACGGAAAATAAATCATTACAAAATTATCAACTAGAAGTAATATGGTATTACTAATCAAACTGCTTAAAAACATTTCCATACAAATACATATTTTATTGACATCTTTGAATACCTAAACAAATGTTTTCAGAACGCAATGTATTGATAAAGTAAAATTTCCATAACACAAATGAAGTGTGTGCAAGGTAATACACATTTGAAATAAGTACTTCACTCTCATCTCACTATGGGCGCATTCCCATAGATTTTACATCGATCTATCCCCGTGGGAAGTCTCACTAGATTACTGTCAGATAATCCGGCTTGAATGTCCGTCCCGCCTTCTACAAGCTGTCAGGGGGTAATTAACTTTCATGCCCGCTCAGCTGACAGCTATTTTATCGTGAACCCCCAGGGAGTTAGGTCGATCTAGTAGGATCAATCTAATCTCTGGGAATGGGGTCTATGTGTGCTACAAAAAAGACCATGCTTGATGAATGATGAATGTGTACTCCGTTCTCCTCATAAGCAATTGTATTGTACATCTCTTCATTCTATGTCCTCCATATCTTGTCCTTAACAAAATTTTAAAATACAATACACATTGCGTTAAACACACTCAGTGATACAGAAATGATGATGTTATTTCTAACGTTTGTTTATTGAAGTTACATAAAACAACTTTACCACAACAATAACTGAACAAAATGAAACCTTAACTAAAAGGTAGAAATAAACATTAAGAAGTCATTTGCTTCATTACAAGAAAAGAAATGGGTTGCATTTTAGTCAAACAAAAGCAATTTACCAAAATTACATCGTAGTCCTCTTTTATTTCCGGTTATATACTAGTAGTTAAATTAACTAGATGCGATGTCAATACATAAAATAAAATGTCTAACATCAAGATATCATACCAACAATGTTTATCACAGTTTTGCTAAAATGTACGATATCTACATTAAAATAGTGTTACTACAATGGCATTTAACAATATACTATAGGTTCATATCTTTAACTAGATTGAATAAGTATGACCGATCTTGAGGCTCATACTCAACAAAACTATCATCTACATAGATCGATTCAACTCTGCTGGAACTCATGCTGAATGCAAGCAGATTAACACTCCTCTTATTGTGTCCAATGTACTAGTGTAAACACCCGCTTTTTGTATTCTACGCAGCAGGAGGCACATTAATCTGATTGCATTCAGCAAGAGTCCTCACAGAGTTGGATCAATCTATGAAGGATAGTTTAATTGGGCACAGGTCCTTATTTCAACAGCGGCACCCCATAGCGCCAATAATGACCACTCGGGCATGGGTTACATGCAAGATTAGGCGCCCCGTGATCATCAGTTATGGTGTTGAGCGAATTGAGCTGGAAAGCAGCACACTTAGAATATAAAAGACTTCCCTGAAGCAACAATTTAATGATATAGTTTACATACACACAAAGAGCTACTTCATGCAAGCTTTTTGCATGCTACAAATGCTCAAGTTTGCAGAAATTTGGACCAAAAAAATTTTTCTTTCCAAATTGTGTGGAACTAGGAGTAATCGATGTTAGGAAGGGTCATGCAAATACTTGGTAGCAACTAAAGGTTTGAAAAAATAATACAGCAGCTACATTAAATACAGTTTTTTTGTAGCAAATAGAATTATTCTGCAATTAAGCTTTATATATCTATATACTCTGACGGAAGACAATATTACAAAACCACTTTACAAAGAATTACAATCAACATGTCATTAGTTGAGTAGCGTAACATCTAATAAGTCTTTTAAAAACACCCTTTAGACTACTGAAACCAGAAAATTTTCTAATATTTCAATTTTCTAGTGATCTTTAGGAAATATTTGTTTTAGCACTCAAACACACAAAACTGTTTGCAACTAGTACCACAAAATAATGTTGATCAAATCACTTCATATAACTAATACGTGTATATTTGTTCGCTTTGCATGATTATATTCTAACATTTGTGACCTACTAAATCTATGGCAATAGGCAAATAGTTACATGATTTATTTTAAAAAATAAACTTAACCAAACTTAATGACAAACTTAGTACAATCATGCATGTTTCTGGGTACAAACATCTCAAGAGCAATGCATGAAGTTTTGTCAATCACATTTGTGACTGGAATAATTTCCTGAAAATCTATATCATTTTTAACATCTTTAATTTAATGGAAGCAATGAAGACATCTTCCTATACAGCAGCTGTTCTTAAGAGGGTTTGGAGATATATTAGTTAGAACAAAGTGATGGGTTTGTCAAAATCTTTTTTAAAAAAGTGACCATGAAGTGGTTGTCTAAATTAGTTGTCATAAGCTGTGTCTCTAGTCAAGCTGGGCCCACCTAAGTCACAACAACTCATCCCAGCATGCCATCTGATTATATTCACAGGGATGAGACTGCCACTTAGTTGAAAACGTTGCGTGGGTCCAGGGGGCCTGCCTGGGCCAATGACATTTTTGGCTCCCAAAAACTCCAAAATTTGCCGATAGTCGGAAAAAATCTCATCCCTGTATTCAGCTAACTAGTGGAATATAAAAATCTAACTCTGTGTTACTTGCTGTTATAAAAATGGTGTTGGGTGAGGCAACAAAGGAATCATAGCTTTGTTACTATGGTGTTTTTTATCTTATGTGGATGACCCACTGGAGTTGGATCACAGTGAAAAAGGTCAACCAACTTGACTGGAAAAATATCACATCTGTGATGTTGTGCTTGTTGTCAGATACATCATGTTCTAAAAGTCAAATAAAGTAGAGAAAAATACATCAAATAGTTCACACTATAATCATAATGCCTCAGTATCACCTTATTCTAAGCCAAGTTTCAGAGCTTATAGGAAAACTACCCGCCAGAACAGCTACTTTGTCCCAGAGAAAATTAAATTTCTTTGAAACCACATGAAATGTATGTAAGATGATCTCTTCCACTTTAAAGCTGACTGGAGGCCCATTATCTCATTCTGTAGGCTTAATTCCTCAAGGCTCTCCAAAGTACAGATTTTCAGGTATAAGAATGTTGTATAAACACCAGTGGGTTGTTCTGTTGGCAAACGCACAAATGCCAAGGAAAATTATCAATTCAATATCAACAAAGTGAATTGTTCTCTCTATAATTATAGCTCTATTAATGCATGGTATATTGTTTATTAAAATTATTTTGTTATAAGATCTGATACTCCAGGTAATTTCTAAGAAGATTTAATACTCAGGGTAATTTTCCAATAGGTTCTGATACTAAGGGTACTTTTTCTGAATCAGTAGGTTCTGACTTTAGAGGTCATTTCCAATAAGCTCTGATATTCAGGGTAAATTCCCAGTAGGTTTTGGTAGGCAGGGTGCTATATTTCACCCAAAGGAACAGCTAATAAAAAATGCAGTCTCATTCAAGCGCTCTATCAGGTTAACTGATTTCCAATCAGTTCTGAGAAATCTGTCTACTGATTCCTAGATTACTTGACATTGAAGCCAGAGAGCATCTATGAAGGCATTTACTCCCAAAACAAAGCTGATAAACCGAATCTCCCAAAGCAATGTTTTGTTGGTAGTACCTGACAAGGTTGATATACAAGTTTTCAAAAGTGAGTTGGAATATGTTACGTAGTATGTTTTGTAATTGATCAGTGTTGAAAATTATAGGACTTAAAATGTTGAGCTTTTTTTTTTTTTGGTGTTTGGTAAGGTTGGTACCATTATCAAAATATTAAAAACTTTCCTTCTGTATGGTTCAATGTAAAAAGATGGCATAAATATCACACACGGCTTTTTGTGGCAAAATACACTGAGTCACCTTAAACAGGGTCTACATCTTTCTCCTTTTTTTTTTTTTTTGGCTTTTTTCAATCTCTTACTTTAAGGCAATGACATGTTCACACACTTCAAAGTCATATGCTTCAGTAACAAAATATATCTGGGCACCTATTACTTGTCTCTATAGCAGCATTCACACAAACCATCTTCAGACTGAAAAGCAGCCAAACTTGTGTTATCAGATGTGTGAATGCTGCTTAAGTCAGGGCAGTTTACTTCACTTTCTGTGCCCACTTCATGTCATCACTTCGTGGCTTGGACCCTGTTAACTTCTCAATCAGGTCCTCAGCGCGTCGCCAGAAGCCGATCTTCTCGAGAGGATAGTTGAGCCATCCCGTGGTGATGCAGAAGTATGTCT
Organism: Lingula anatina; assembly: GCF_051362555.1. Classification (NCBI taxonomy): domain Eukaryota; kingdom Metazoa; phylum Brachiopoda; class Lingulata; order Lingulida; family Lingulidae; genus Lingula; species Lingula anatina. The sequence goes on along the minus strand of NC_141770.1, from coordinate 25,332,638 downwards.
CGTGCGGAGACACGTGGTGTATGCGGTGGTGCTTGCGCGGCAGGATGATGTGGAGATCCTGAAATATGGTGATGTAACGTGGAAGGCCAAAGTAGGTGTGGGACCACTTGTGGATCTGGAAAAACAGTTTGAAGAATGGAGAAATAAGATTTCTGAGACAGTCTGGTGATGGTTAAAAAAGGAAACGGTTTCTAAGCACATATTGTTATTTGATACAAGGTCCTTTGACCAATAGTCAAGATATAATACCACATAGGTAAAAAACCTGTTTAGTTTCATTATAGAAAGAATTATTTTTTTTACCAGTTTAAAAATATTCTTATATACTAGTACATATAAATAAAATTTTGTAGTTTTTTAATCTCTAGCTCAATTCTCATTATTTATTTGTACCATGACTATCAGTACATCAATGGCTATATGTATCTACTTAAGTTAATTTTGATGTAGTCTCTACCTGACGTGTTAATAGAAATAAAACTGTACAAACATTAATTTACTCAAACAATGACACCATCTAAGTACATTACACATATCTGAAAACTGCAGTCATTTAAATTCATTCCATATATCTGGATATATGTACAAATGATACACAGTCTGCCTTCTCACCTGATTAGTAATACTGACATAGAAAGCCAACAGATAAACATAACATTCCCATATATAGGTGGCTTGCACCTGATCGGGAGAATACGTGGCAAATTTGAAAGCCATGTGCCCTAGGAAGGGGATGATGACAGCAAAGTTGTCCCCGTTTGTCTCAATGAAGTCATGGCGTGTGATGGACGTAGGGTCTATGTGGTGTTCGCGGAATGGTCGTATAAGAGTCTGGAATGGAACATTGTACTGATAAGTTCACACTCGGTGAAATGATGATCATATTAAATGAATCGGTGTACATAAACCACTCTCCTAATTTGTACAAATTTGATTGTCCACATCCTAACCTCCCTTCCCAAAAATAATGAAAAAAAAAAAAAGTAAAGATTAGTAATAGTTATTGAAATGTTCTCCTTGTAACACAGACTTAGCCATGTTAAACCAGACGTTAAAATAGAACAAGTGAGGCATTTGAAATTCAGGAGTAATCACTGCATTATTTGCTTTTCTACACATATTATTCACGCTGGGTGTATTCACATTATCCAACTTTTTATTGATTTTATTGGAACATTAATAAGGATCAATATGATTATATAGATCTTGAGTAAGTTTAACTGGTTCAAACTTGTCTGTACTGAACATCTGTTGGTGTCACATGTGGCTCTTTCTCAGAACTTTCTCTACAATATGCACACACATCTGACAAAACCAGTAGCTTAAGATGCCTCAGGAAACATAATGCAATAAGAAAAGTAATTTCAAATCAAATAGGGAATACACAAGTAGTAATGCTGACTTGTTAATCTCTATGCATTTTTAACCACAGATTCCCTTTCCCTGGCCATTTCATATCCTTTCAAATTAATAACATGATTAAAAAAAAACAATTTTAACATATTGGAAAGTATCCCAGCAGTAATATGCCCAGCTGGGGCCCACATACTACCCGCCTGCTGGCTTCTAAGTCCATGTGGTTCATCCCAACTGGGACCCACATGGTACCCATGGCCAAGCTCAGCTGGCCTACAATCAATGACCCATATTGGCAGGGAAAATGAAGAAAAACTTGGTTCATTTATAATTATTCCATGTAGAATTAGAATATGCATTGGAAATTCTGAGTGGGAAAATAAAAGAAAATATAATATAGATTTAATGATTATATAAACAAACAGATTGATGATTATAAAAAAAACTGACTTCTTCCTCAGAGTCTAAATTACATTGAAAAGCACTTCAATAATGTGAAACATAAGATGGACTAGCTAATACATTACCTTGCCAATAATTGGTAATTCTACACTCCCCCAAGTGTCGGCTCCCCAGTGCACCAATCCACTGAAGAAATCGGCAGTGATACTACCCAAAACTGAAACAAGATAGAAACAAACAAATAAAGATACAAGGTTTTAACAAGAATCCTGGACATATGCACACACGCACACACACACACAAAATACTGAACAGGACAATGTATTTTTCAACACTCCCCTTAGCAGACGATATATAAGACCGCATTCACACTGAATTGAGCCAGGCTTTACAAATCCTGGGGACTAAATATGGCGGACGTACATGAAAGAAAAACCGCCTAATCTTTTTATGGTGTCTCCGCCTCTCACACGCCTCCCCACACGTCGTCCCTGCGGGGGGACAGTCATTAAATCTCGGCTCCATTGGGACGACACATGGGGAGGCGTGTGAGAGGCGGAGAGACTATTAAAAGATTAGGCGGTTTTTCTTTCATGTACCTCTGCCATATTTAGTCCCCAGGATTTGTAAAGCCTGGCTCAACTCCTTGTGAATGCGATCTTAGAGACAAAATATATGATAATGTTAGAAATGAAGAATTATTGAGGGAATAAACATTCTAAATACCACACAACAAGATAATCATCCAGCTCTGAATAATCAAGATAAAGGCCGCATTCACAACCAGTTGATCCTTGGACTAACTAGTCCATAGATCAAATATGGCACACACTTGACAATAAATTTCAGTCTCACATGCTCCCCACCCAAGCAGGGGCGGAGCAATTAAATATCAGCACGCTTTCAAGTGGGGGTGCTCCATATTTGATCCACGGACTAGTTAGTCTACGGATCAACTGATTGTGAATGTGGCCATACAGTAGCCAGTAATAACTGTATTATCCAGTGCTCCTCTAGGGGGACCAATTTCTCCATCAAACAGTTTGCTCTTATTGGTTTTTATCCCCTGGATATTCTATTGACAGTCTACATAAAATAAGATGAAGCCTGAAGCACATGGCAATAATATGACAGGAAATGAAAAATCAATGGCAATCTGACAATTGAGGCCGACTTTGATTGAGTGGTCGGGCAGTCTGGGTCTGGCTCAGCGGGTACTTGAATTTGATTCAAATCTCAGTCAGGGAATATATATAAGTTATATATAATGTATGCATCTGTCTAAGAAGAAATGTTTTGGTTTAAATATAAGTGAAATACTAGTAACATTATGATTATCCATCAGTGAAGGGAGTTACTGGTGTCCTAAGGGAAGATATCTCAAAAAGTATCTGACAAAAATTGAAGACACTTATTCAGGAGTAAAAGAAGTGACTACAGTTTTAAGTCTCCTTATAAATAAGTTTTTTATTAACTTATTATTTTGCATTGGTCTGCAGTCTTTTTGTGTGTGTGTGTGTGTGTCAGAGAGAGAGAGAGAGAGAGAGAGAGAGAGAGAGAGAGAGAGAGAGAGAGAGAGAGAGAGAGAGAGAGAGAGAGAGAGAGAGAGAGAGAGAGAGAGAGAGAGAGAGAGAGAGAGAGAGAGAGAGAGAGAGAGAGAGAGAGAGAGAGAGAGAGAGAGAGAGAGAGAGTGTGGCTTCTGAGGAACTAAATAAAACCTAACAAAATTCCCAACATTTTTTCGCCAAGTTTCCCCCCTCACCTGCTGCCACTAAGATATACTGCCAGTTGTCTGCTTGGAAGTTCACAATAAGATGGTATAAGTTCAGCACCATGAGTCCTAGGCACACCACCACACACAACGTCTCCTGTGTTCTCTTACCTAGTAGAAGAAAATAATATCATTTCTTACTACAAAATGGTGAAAACCACACACAGATGTATACATTATGCTAAAAAGTGGTAATTGATAAAATATAGAAAGGCTGTTACAGCTGATTAAAGCTATAACCAGCTACTTAGTATTAGAATAAATCAGTAAATTAACAAATAAATATTAAGTAATTAAGTATTTCAACTTTCTACTTTCATAAACCCAGTTTCACATTCTTCAATATGACATTTTTTTCTCAAATAATAATAATAACATAATAATAATAAAAACAACAAATACATAACCAAGCTCTTCAATGCCTTTTTTACAACTAACCAAATTTAAGAGTGAAAGAGAACATGATATTAAGTTTATACTCTTAAACAAAAAAAGTATTGCAGCTTTTTCTTTGAAACCCAGTCAAAAATATTTGAAACATAAATAATTCTAAGTTATCCAATACTAATCAATTACTCAAAAATGACATTATCAATAATTTTGACTCACAATATTTCACTAATTCACCAGTTGGACTTATTTAATCAATCCCCCACACAAATCCTTCAACTGAAACCTTTTAGTCAGCAGTCAACTCTTGACAGAGTCCTATGATTTCTAACATGACTGGGTAACAATGTGTTATCACACACCCACTGTTATGTGATCAATACCCCCACAACACCACCAATATTTACAAATCCTAGCATGCTTGTCTATCAATAATATGTTACACAAGTAATGTATGAAGTAATATACAGGGCTCGACATTAGCGCCTGTCCGCCTGTCCGGGACAGGTAAAAAATCAGTTCGGACAGGTGAAGTTGCAGGGTTGGCTGACCGACGGACAGGTCATGTTTTATAAGAAATTTGGATCAAAAATCTTTAAAAAATCATTTTTTGTTGCATACTAACGTCTTTTTGTCTCTTCCTAGACCGTACTGAAAAGAATGACCTACTTTTGGCACAAAACACATGCAGTCGCAAAACGAAGTCTGAGTAAACTTACCGCCAAATTATGAAAGTGAACACCCTCCAGAACTTCATCAGACAAAATTTATTCACATATCAGGTTCACTACTGAACATTTATTTAGTTAAAAATCTACGTGCTCTAGTAATAAAGACACTTCCAAAAACAGACACTACACACGTACTGTGCTGGAGCCAGATTGGACTGGATGAACTGGCTATATCTAGTTAGTTGTCAAGGCAACATACTGCCTGTCAATCAAACTCGTCGTATGCTATCTACTCACTATAGAAAGTGAAATCTTTGGGACAGAAGATCTTGTTGAAATGTTGTTTATTTGCCAAAATATAACCTGTAATTTTGTATGATGCTTTCTTTAATGACTCTAGCATCACCTCTGTTATTTACTGTATAAAATTTAGTGCTGGAATATGATAAATTAACATTGCTCTCATATACCAGTGTGATAATGATGTAAGGAAGAAATTAGTAATAACAAATATGAGAATTTAAAAAAAAAAGAAGGGGAACTTTTTTATGCTGATTTTATTTAGTTCATATATTTTTTAAAAATCAAACACGTGATAACCCCTTAAGAAGTTAAATTGTTAACATAAATATAAGTTAAGTATTATAAAATGAATATTCTTTAATTTTCATTGAACTTTATTCAAATATTATAAAATTTGAATATTTTAATAAAATTAATTTAACAGTACCCCCTCCCCACTTCCCGCTCAGTTTTATTTTTTTTATTTTTTTTTTTTTAGCTTTGGTTTAACTTCATGTGAATCTGTAATCAAATTGCAGACTTACACTTAGTAGACCCTGTACCCCAAATCCTAGGAGAAGCCCTGATGTTAAATATCAGACTTATATGCAAGATTAAGACTCCGTTCACATGGAAAGTCTATTTTCTAAAAATCTATTTTCTATTCGCGGTATCTTGTTATCACGGTCCCTGTGCCCTGTATATCCTGAGAATTAATTACAGCTTTGGAAGTAACTGGCTCGCGCCGCCAGTAATTACGCCGCGGGATATTCAGGGCACAGGGACCGTGATTACAAAATACCACGAATAGAAAATAGATTTTTAGAAAATAGTCTTGTCATGTGAACGGGGCCTAAATCTTCAGGAGTTCACAAGTATGAAAAAACAACTTTTTATCTGAACATAAATTCACTTTAAGGTGCATTTTCGGGGCTCATATGATTGAATGTTTTGGTAATATATATATTAATTTAAATGTATGACTTCACATATTTATTGACAAAGTTCAAAGGTATGAGTAGAAAAAAATATTGGTTTTGTGGACAGGTTGGATTGAAAATCGGACAGGTCAAATTTATGAGCACCTGTCCGAAGGACAGGTGCTCATAAAAGTTAGTGTCTAGCCCTGATATATTGATGAATTCACCCAGGATATGGTGCCTGCTTCCACACAAGCACTAGAGCAATGACTAGAGCAATATTTACACATCCTTGCATGCTTCGCCAAGAAACAAGAGATTACACAAGCGGTCCATTGATGACTTTTAGCACGGCATAAACCCATGCATGCCATAAAAAAGACTGCATGTCAATTTTTTATGCTCAACATGTGTATGCATTTATTGAAAATGTTTATACTACCTTAGTACATGCATTGTCAAGTCTTAAATGAAAAATAATTTTACAAACAATAAACCTCTGCTAAAAATCATTTTCACATTAACTTGATAAAAATTTGCTCTAAAGAAATATTCCAATGTGAACTCTGGATCGTTTCAACAAAAACAGATAATGAACTTTTTTGCACTTTTTAATGTTTTTAAGTTTAAAAAATGCATTTATCCTTAATTTGCCATGATCTTTTTTTTAAACTACAAACTGCTTTTACCTGCCATAAATTTTTTTTTCACTTAAATTGGTTCAGTTTTAACCAGTATTGACAAATGCACTTATGTACTACTGGTATATATGCCACAATTTTTAAGTCACAGTGACCCAGTGGAGAGGGCAACTGGGAGCAGTTCATCTATTTTAAATCCAATTTTCTGGTGTTCAAATAAAATATTCAAATAAATGTTGTACTTAAGAAAGTACTAATAGACCTGTATCCAAAGTCACCCATTCTGAGTATCAGAAACTGAATATTGGAAACTATTCATGGATTTTCCTCCATTTAATTCAACCACAGGAAAACAGAATTGATAGGTATTACAAGTTTGCTGCTGGGTAATAGCAAAGGTGTGTTTCCAGGTGATACTGACACCCAAGGTAGAGAACCCACACTAAATTACCCAGGAAGATGTTACCTAATGAACCACACGTTCTGCTTTAATCTGTTTAAAATAGCCACGATGGTTTTACTGTACAAACATGCCAAAGGGAACCCTTATATTCTTGGACTGCAGGAAATCAGTCTATTAGGGTGTGTTCATATTGAAACTATGTTACTACAGTAGGTACCTCAAACTAACTCTACGGGGAATCTTGCTGAATGCAGTCAGATTAACAAATCCTCCTTTTGCCTATGTACCCATATATAAACACCAGCTTTTCTGTATTCTAGTCAATGCCAGGAGACATGTTAATCTATTAAGCTGACTGCAATCAGCAAGAGCCCCCGTGGAGTTAGTTGGAACCAGCTAGCCCAATAGAATCATTGTGAATGTGCCCAATACTGTTTCCATAATAGGTATAACACAGTGTATGCTGGGTAGTGCTTTTAAAAAACTCAGAACCTCAGGGTAGTGATAAAGAACTGATGCAGCATATAAGGAAAGTTTGAAGGAGTTTGTAACCTTCAGCTGCTGTCAGACAAGCTTTAACAGACTGTCTGGGCTGGTTCTGTCACTTCAGAATCAATTCAACCTGAAGTGAAAGCTAGAATGTAGTCTGACTCGATCTGTAGAGATGTATTTGTAAAACATGTTACAGCCTGCTGTAATTGGTCTCTGACTATGAAATAAATATAACTTTTGATTTGTGTGAGTGAATTGGCATATTGGTGACAATAAAATGCCCAGGAACAAGATCAGAAAAACAATAAAGGCTAGGGTTATGAAATAACCACTTTCTTTGTTACACCATGCTTTATACTGCACAAAAACTGTTAGGACAACTCCATGACAGCAAGACACAAATACACATTAACCTCTGCATTAAGAATGTCAGGTAAGAGTTCAAAGTCAATCCAGGTATGTTGTACCTGATGTTGACGGACATGAAAACTGACATATCATATAACAGAAGCCTGCTTCAATCATACCACTATTTATGAAATTTCTGCAAACAACAAATGCAAAATTATTCCCTGGGTGCCTGACTTATCTGACTTTTGACTTGAAAATTTAAAACAAGACTGACTTTTTAAAATTATTTGGATAATATGAAAATAACATTGGCAATAAGAAATATCCCATATGCCTCTAAATAATAGACTGCTTGACACTCTTAAAATAACTTTGGGATAATAGAATACAATGAAATGTTTGATATTTTTGTTAGCACAAATTTTTTGGTATATTTCATTTAAAGGGATAATAACTCTTCCTATGAGGTCTATATTTCACAATAGAAACATTGTACACAACTCATAGAAATATAATATATTCTGTTTTACCACAAAAACAGCAGTTATAGCTATTATTCTGATATCTGAGCTTGTCTTCAGATCACGTGACCTCTATTGATGGCTATACTCTGTTATAATCTCTTAAGAGATTTTAACAAAAAACCAAACTTTAAAAAAAAAAAAAAAAAAAAAACAGGGACTAACTTTGAATGTAAAAATGGATTTATTAACCATTGATTAGTATGGAAAAATTGTTGTTTACTCCAGGAAAATTCATTTTTTGGCCAAAACAAAGAATTATTACCCCTTTAATATTCTTATTGTATTTTTTGGGTTTAACAAGTAAAACTCACTAGTATAAGCCATATTTCATTATTTATTGCCATTATCACAAAGTATATCTGTAATCTGTATGTAGTGACATGTAGAATGTTTTGCTAGTTTTGATGGTTATGTGATTTGGGATGGCGTAAACGGGGGTCATCACATTCCAGCTGTGGGTATCATGTCGGTTCAAAAACACATCATCATCAAGGTTGAATTTAATGCTACAGAAAACGAAGCGTGAACTTCCCCCATGTCCAAAGTCCACCCAGGTTTTACCATACCTGAACTGACAGCACAATGACAAATTAATTTATCGCATTTGTCCTGCTTACCCTCCAGATAAATTGTCAATATACAATTCCATAAATCAGGTGCAAACCATACAGCTTATTTAACCTGACGCCCACATGGCCTTGACTCAACAGTGTCTTTCTTTTTTTTTTTTTAACTCATAGAATGAAGGTGTCAGGTTCATGGCTTTCAACAGACAATTACGTGAGTGAATGTACAGGCACACCATGTTGTTACTGTATGCACAAAACCCAATGCCTCTGCTAATTACATGACAACAAAGCCAATGCTAAAATATGAAGTAAAGTATGTTTCATCTCTCGAAATAGCTGGGCTCTGATTATGGTTAATCTATATGGTTAATCTATAAAAACATCAGCAGGGTCATCTTTCCAAGCAAATCTCCAATTTATTCCACAGACCTGATGACACCCACTACATCAATCTCTCTCCTGAATGGTAATATCTTTTTTCCTGCAGTTTACGCACATTAACAAAATCATAATACGCAATTCACAGAAAGTGAACACACCAAAGAGTCAACCCCGGATTAATAAATCGACAGAGCAATCTTCAGCAGCCTTAAATTTTGCTCCAATAACAATTTTATCACTTATACACTGAACAACTACCACACAATCTAGGAATTGTAATAGGACCTTCTTAATGTCGGGAGCAGAACTCCATGCATAAATGAACGAGAACATTATTCACAAATGCCATCTTAATGAGTCTCTACAGACAAGAATCATTATATATGTATATATGTGAATGTGTACCAGGGTACCAGCATGGTTGCAGACCATAAATAACAGTGGGCTGTTTGCTAGCTATAGCAGTCAGTCACTATCACCACATTTTGTCTCTTTAATATTTTGCAAATTTAAACAGACCAGGGATATGGTAAATGAAATTGCAATTTAGGTGAGAAGGGGTAAAATTTCAGACCCCCCCCCCCATCCCCCTTATGCATTAGAGACTATAAGTATACAAGTATCCCTTTCCACTACAGACTTCTTGTCATAAAGATAACTATTTTTTTATTTTATTGGAAATGAGAATACAGCTGTACAGGCTGGAACCAACTTCTGTAATTAATCAGATTCCGTAGACATTAACTGTCTTAAATACATTTATCTAGTACTGGCATTTCTTTCCTTTGTAAACTGGTTTTAAAATTTAACATATATTTCTGTACCTGTTTTCTCTTTTAAGTGTATACCAATCTGACTATTTATTGTTCTTGCTAACAATATGATTGCATAAATCAGGGGCGGATCCAGAGATATTTTCTGACGGTCTTCCAAAATATACTTGTTGATCCATCCTCCATTTTATACCTGTCAAATGTAAACTTGAAAATCTGACCGTCTTCCGGGAGACCCAGAAGACAGCCTCAATCCGCCCCTGTAAATGTTCAAAATTTACAAAGCTGGTGCTACATTGCAATATAACAACTCTCTCTGGTATAAAATTATTAAAACAAAAACTTGAAAAAAAATCTTTAAAAGCCTTAGAACCCAATCTACATCAATTTGATAAAATTCCACATGCTTGTCTGAGCCTTGAATAGCCTAAACAGTCAGAAACTGCTTACTATTCAAGGGATAAAAGAAAACCATCATGTCTAACTACAGACTAATATCCACTGAAAGGTTAGAACTCAAGCATCCAGAAAGCACTCAGAATTCCCAGGAACAACGATAAATCATCTAAATGGACCACCTTCCATAACCTCATTACTGAGAGGATTGATATATGACCAGGACCCTGACACCTCCAAACTATGCTTGTTCAACAGTTCCTAGCTGCATATGAAGAAAATTGATTGATTTGAACTCCCTAGAAACCATTATCTTTCTTTTATTCTTAAAATTTTTATCTGGGGCTTAAGTACTGTAATAAAGTCTGAATAGCAATTTGAATTCCAGTATGTAAGTCATTTTGTCAGTTACAAAATGGACTACAAATATCTTGATAATAAAATAAATATGGAATGAGTGACAGAGGTGCTTAAAACTTGTGAGTAATTTATCACATTTGAAACTTAAAGTCTTTATCCAGCACAGACTACAAAAAGGTAGCAAGAGGTACCAAGAGCATAAGATGGACATAACAAAGCCAGCATTAACTTGTTTTGTAACTCAGGGTGCAACAGAGACTCTCCAAGCATGAAGAGGTTTGTACGTATTACTTTAAAAAATCCACTTTCAGACCTCACATAAAAATTCAATTTTCATCCCTGGGGAGTATATTTTGTTATCTAGAGAAGTATTTCAGGTTTTATCTGGTCTAAGCTTAAAACCCCTGAACACAGGTCATAATTCAGTGACCTCACATAAAAATTATTTCCTTTGGGTGCCTCTCTCATGCACTGAGTTTAGTGTATTACTCACATAAGAATGCCTATAACTCAGGTATATTTATACCATGTATGGCTGGGCATAAAATTTATATCTGTCATAATAAGTTGGACATCCAGTTTTTAGAGAAATAACTCAAAATTTGTTCATAAAGCCTCAAAGAAAATCATTGTTCTCAAAGTTTAGTTCATCTGTAGACTTATTAGTATGCATGATGATATTGAAACAGCCAGGTACTACCTGTATCAAATTTTTGAATTTTTCTTTTTAATTAAAAAAAAATTAATAATATTAATAATCAAATCAAATCTATCCATGCCATTTGAACATTTTTGGGAGATTCAAAATCTTAAATTTTGCTACAAAGACAAGTTATTGGGCCAACTTAAGACAAATGATATTAATAATTTGCATGCCCAACTCAGTATTACAAAGTCAAATAACATGAGAGTGCATGTATCATTACCCAGTCTTTCCAACCATATGCCTACCATCACGTGTCTGGATATTGCTACAGGGGTATTATAAAATCAATGTATCCACTGATAACAAGCATGCAATCATTCTAGGCTCTGATAAATATCTAGTATTGTAAATTACTCACAAACTTCAATCACCTCATTTATTCATTCAAGTATTGTACGTGAAAAAATGTTATATATATGATTCTTTTTTTATTGAATGCTATTTCTTGTATTAAAAATCCTATTTTGGCATTGCTAAACCTTTATAATTTTCAGATATTACTAACTGCATATAAATATTTAAAAAAAGTTCAAATTTATTGTTAAGTAAATGTCAGCAATTGCCATGATTACTTTTCAATGGCTATGAAATATTTCCACTGAAAAGAAAATAAAAACACTTCAGGGGCTCAACATCTTGAGGCTGGCACCATATTTCTAGATAATTATATATGTGATAAATAGTCGGGGAAGCATGACCACTCTCATGCATAGAAGTACTTATCATATCAATATCAGGTGTAGTTTAAGTGTCTGCCACCAGCTAGCCAATCCAGTGCATTAATTTCTGATCTGTCGAGAGCTTCTCAAGACCTTAATTGCAAGCTTTGGCCTCTACTAGTACTTTGGATTTATCTTGGCCTCTACCTTAACATGAGGCCTACATTTCCAAGCCCAAAATTGTGGATAAGATAAGTGCTGCACCCTGTGTTTACAATCACTAGCTTACTTTCTCAATTTTTGAAGTTAAAACCTTCAATCACTGGAAAAGTCTAGTCTCCAGTATGGTGTAATGTGTACAAGTCTCCAACATGTGAATGCAGCCAAAGAAAGTGAATGCAGCTGAATATCACTATCACTTGATCACCTATATCATTTGCACGTGAATAAAGGCTGAGTGCCTAGTCTCTACTTGGAAGTATTGGATTTAAACGAGCAGTGATTGTTTTCTTCATGTCATGGCAAATAACTTTATTATCACTTGTTTATATAACATAATCATCAGTAAAAAAAATAGTTTTCAGTACAAAATTGATTAAGTTCTAATGAATTAATTCAAATAAATGTCATGAGACAATATGGTTATTTAGCAGCAGCTTGTCATATAAAATGCACTTAATTGTACAGTAGTTTCAGTGCATGAAATGGATTTGAAATGCAAGCACAAATAAATGAAATCCTTAGTAATTATATTGCTGCCGATAAAATTATTTAAGAAAAGCTGTTGTACCAAAAAAGTTAGGTAAATACATTTATTATGTAAATCATTTATGTAATTTGTCTTTCTCAGTTCTGTTTTACACAAATTTACTGTGCTTTGAAAAGGGGGTACCTTGCGCCGGTACGCGAATTTCTCTGTCAAATCACTGAAAAACCAAACACAAACAGGTACATTACAGCTATAACGCGTCAGACACTATCTACTGCCGTCTGTTGAAGCAAATATATATGTTAACGAACCAACAGACGCGACAGGTAAACGACGCGCCCTTCGCCTTGACTATACATAACGGATGGGCTGGGCCGAACCACTTATTATGACTACGGATGCACTTACTGCTAGAGTAAAGTCCCGCTAATTCCTGGGCTCCTTTGTGCTGTGGTCCCCATCTTGGAATTGTTTCTGTTGTTTCTCTCACGTTGTTATAATTTGGGTCTTCTTCACTCATAGAATTTCGTAAGATTTCGTCCTCCGTCTTTGATGCCATCGCGATCATCCGATCTCCATGCACAATTTGCAGCAACGGAAATGCCGGTTTTTGATTGGTCAGGTCGAAGAGAAGCTACTTTTGCTGCGGAAAACTTCCGGATTTATGGAAAGTGTCAAGGCTGGGTAAGGCAACGATAACGTTTTGAAAAAAAGCAATTAAAAAGTTATTTATAAAAATTGGAAACAAATATGCAGATTTTAAGTTGGATGTATGTTTATTTGTGCGTGTTTTTACCTAAGTGTGTTTGTGTATTGCCTCAGCAGTCTTTGCGTGTGTGTACCTGTAGGCTTGCCTCAGTCTCAGACACAGTTTTGGCGTTTATATTCTCTTCTCATCACAAGTAAAGCCTTGCTTATTGTACCCAGCAAAGTTATGCATTAGGCATAATTGCTCAGACTGAGATAAGAAGGAATGGGAAAAAAGACCTTTTTTATTAAATTATTTAAACTCTGCATCACGTATGAAAATAAATCACCTGGATCTGTTTGCAAGACTGTTTTGAGAGAAAAAAATGTTTCCATTTCATCAAGAAATCAATCTTTTAAAAATATCTTTACCTAAGGACATCCAGGATGTGTTTGACACTGCCCCAAACAGTCGTATTTTAATTGTGCAAAGCTTGATATCTTAATTCCCCATTTAAACCTAATCTTTCTTGAGGAAATTTAGATATACATGTATGTACATGTATATACTACTGTAGTAGCACAAATATTTCCAGTTAAAATATACAGTAGTGAACCTTTTACTATCAGTGACTGCAAACTTGTCTGAGGTTTCTGTATAAGAACATACAGTAGAGGTGTTGGTTATGTTTTTTTACTTTCTATTATATTTGAGATTGGAAACATTGGTAGATCACTTGGAAGTATAAATTCATTGTACCCCTCATGTAGGTACTATATAAATTATATGCTTTATTATGTTTTGTGTCGATGCATTCATAAGTACTGTTGTCATATATTTTTAGTATTCACAAGAGATGCTTAAGAGCGTATGCCAGCAGTGCCACCTATTGCAGAGTGTGAGAACTGCCATACTGAGACACTGTAGCACTGAAGTAGGGTCTCACAAGCTCGCCACAAAGAAAGTTAAGACCAGAGCAGCAGGAAACACAGTAAGTATTTTGTATGTTTATAATTGCAGTCTCGTTACTCAGTAATTAAACTATAACCTTGATGTAACCTTGTGTACTGCAGGGGCAAATCCAGAGATATTTTCTGACAGTCTTCCAAATTATCTTTGTTGAGCCGTCCTCCAATTTTGACCATTGTCTGACAGAAAAAAATTAAATGCTTGTCAGTGTAAATTAAAATACTCTGACTGTCTTCCAGAAGACCAAGAGTACAGCTTCCCTTTGCCCCTGTATAAGTATACAGTGAAAAAGTGTGAGCAATAGAAGCTAGTTTATTCTGGCTTTTATACTTTTAATATCTCTGATTAATAGGAAATCTGACCAGGCTTTATTCAGTGAATTACATAATTATAGTCATAAATGGAAACAAATTTTAGTTTTGGCCGTGCTTTAAATGTTTTGGAGATAATAAAGATGAGCTTTTTTTTTTTCTTTTTTCAGAATGAATCATTTGCAGACCACTGTAAAGTACGAGTTAGAGGTGGTAATGGAGGAGATGGTTCAATGGTGTTCTTAAGGCAAGCCTTTAAGGAATTCGGAGGTCCCGCTGGCGGCGATGGCGGGAATGGTGGTCATGTGATCTTCAGAGCATCCAATAAAATCTCTAATCTCAACCTGGTCCGTGCTGTTTACCAGGCTGATGAAGGAGGGAGAGGAGAGGGAAATTGTTGCCATGGAAAGAGTGCAGAACATTTGTATATTGAGGTAGATGAATTGGTTGGAAAACTCCTCAACTGACATGTTGGATATGTTGTGATGAAGTAGATTCATCTGTTTAAGACTGGTACGTTTTATACTCAAAAGAAAGGTACAATAATAAATTAAGTCCTCTGCTGGTAATTTTTTGTGAAATTTTTCTTTCCACAACACTATTTCTTTATCTCTCTCTCATGTACATAGGTCTTTCCAGGTATTATTAAGTTTAAATTGGTTGTGTTTTGATTTTAGGTACCAACAGGAACAATTTTTAAAGAATTAGAAACTCAGAAATTGGTAGCAGATTTGAGTTCTGAAGGTGACATGTTCTTGGCTGCAAGGGGCGGAGCTGGAGGGCGTGGCAACCATTTCTTTTTGTCCAATGAGATGAGAGTTCCTAGAATATGTGAAGAAGGAGGGAGAGGGGAGGAGGAGCAATATTTGGTGGAGCTTAGAGTGATGGCTAATGCTGGACTGGTAAGATATGCTGTTAATGAATTGAAACCACTGGCAAGGTATTATGCCTAAAATATTTAATATGTACATACTAGTTCACACTTCCATGTACTGGTGGCCCTTTGAAATTTTTAAAAAACTTTTTAAACATTTATCACTGGACTTATATTCTGTATTTTATAAGAAGGGCCAAGATTAATATCCTTGCCACGGAGATGGTCACCTCATTTTTATGTACAGACACAGATGTGTCTGTACATATAGCCGTCATCTGCGTCTGTCGTCGCCGTCGTTGCCGTCGTCGCCGTCGCCGTGCACTTTTACCGATAACACGATAAGTGGAAAACTGTTTTTTCTTTTTGTTTGAAACTTACAGAACTGATGAATATTCATAATACGCAGGTCGAGTTCGAAAATCAGCATGATCGGGTCACTTATAGGGAATTTATGCTGTTTTTTCACTTTTTTCAGCATATATGCAGCACCGATAACACGATAAGTGGAAAACCATTTTACCTTTTGGCTTGAAACTTACAGAACTGATGAATATACATAATACGCAGGTCAAGTTCGAAAATCAGCATGATTGGGTCATTTTTAGTGAATTTAGGCTATTTTTTCTCTTTTTTCAGCATATATGCAGCACCGATAACACAATAAGTGGAAAACCATTTTACCTTTTGGCTTGAAACTTACAGAACTGATGAATATTCATAATACGCAGGTCAAGTTCGAAAATCAGCACGATCGGGTCACTTATAGGGAATTTATGCTGTTTTTTCACTTTTTTCAGTATATATATGCAACACTGATAACACAATATAAGAAAAACAGATTGGCCAATTGTCATTATACTCACAGGAGGGGCCAATCTTACTAAAACACAGGTTGAGTTTGAAAATCAGCATAATCAGTCCATTATTTTAGAAGTTATGCTGTTTTTTCACATTTCCTCACATTCAATTCTTAGGCATGTTAACAGTCTCATTATTGAACTAATAAGATACGTAAAAGTGTTTGTTTGACATTTCCTACATGTTTACAACATTGTTAGTTGATTTTGTAAAAATGATGGTAAACTTGTTATCATGTATTGTGTAATAAAGTGTCAAAAATGGAAATAAACTCATATCATTACAGTTGGTCAGATGCATTCATCCACTATGTTCAGAATCTCAGAATGGAGGAAGTTGGACATTTAACACTGTTCTATTGATACTTTTCCCATCTCATCAATTTTCTTCATTGGTCATATAAAAATGGCAGTAAACTGTTTATTTTGTTTTATGTTAAAAAAGTGTTAAAAATGGAAATAAACCCATTTCAGAACAGTGCTGTCTTGTTTACATTTTGGCATTTTCAATATGTGACTTTGAAGTTCCATGGGCCTGAAGACTTTTGCTAGTTACATTTTCTGAATAACCATGATACTAATATTTTATAATTAAAAATTGATGGTCATTATGCTGTAAAACATTATGTAATATTGCATCAAAATTTGAAGAAACCCCTATTTTGGACAGTGCTCCCATGATGACCATTTAAGGAAAATCATGTCACTTACTGTTCTCAAACTTACAGGAAAGAAACATGGGACTAAAATACAGCTTCAGTAGGCAATGCAGTCTGTTTGGTAAATTTTTCTGGCAATTAAACAGTTTTTTGTGAAAATTTAATTTTTCACATATTGGCATTTCCAAGGTGTGACTTCGAACCTCCACGGGCTTGAAGACCCATGCTAGTCACATTTTGTGAAAATCCATGACACTTATATTTTATTATTAAAAATCGATGATCATTATGCTGTTAAGCATTATGTAATGTTGCATCAAAATAGAAGAAAACACAATTTTTGGTGCTGCTGCCTTGATGACCATTATGGGAAAACCGTGTTACTTATGACTGTCAAACTTTCAAAAAAGAAACACAGGACTAAAATGCAGCCTGAGTTAGAAAAGCAGTCTAATTGGCTTCTTTTTCTGGAAATTATACATTTTAGTGTAATATTCATTATCTTTTTGGCATATTCATTGTGGGACTCGGAGCTCCCATGGACATGAAGCCAAATGATAATCCTATTTTCTACATGTCCATCCTATTTATAGTCAATAAACAAAAATTGGTGATAATTATTCTCTAATTTATTATGTAATGTTACATCAAAATTGACAACAATCTTTTTGCACTGCTACTGCAAACATTATGAAAAGAAAACTGTGCTACTTATGATGATTTTAAACTTACAAGTACGATTTTTAGGATTGGCCTTCAGCTCATGAGAAAACCAGATCTATTGGATTATCATGTTTATTGTATTTATGCATTTTTTGTGAAATTTTCATTTTTCTCATTCTGGCACTTTCTAAGTATAAACTTGAACTCTGATGGGCCTGGAGCCTTATGCTTTTACTTTCGTCTGTGTTACCTGTTGTGCATAAGTTGATGTTGACTGTGCAGTTAACCATAATGTATTATTGCATCAGGATTGGTAGTCTCCTATTTTGGGCATTATGGTTTTGTGCTTTTCTTAAGGTGTGACTTATGGGCCTGAAGACCTTTGAGTGGGTCAGTCTGTAAATTACCCTTGGGTATCAGTAGATCAATTTCAGAGTTATAAAGTCATTTGCTTTAATAGGCCATTAAATGAGATTACGTAAAGCACACTTATTGATATTTCCCTGTAAACTCCCAAAGGTAAAGCCCTCTGCTAGATTAATAATAAGGAAGCAGTGATAATTATGCAGGTAAATTTTGTTTAATATTGCAAATAAGTTATATATATATATATATATATATATATATATATATATATATATATATATATATATATATATATCAAACTGGAAGATTAAAAGTTTGAATAGCATCTTCATTGGAATTATATTTACCTCAAGCTCTGCCAAGGGGGTTATATTTTCACCCCTGTTTGTCTGTCATCCACATAACACAAAAAGTTATGGACCGATTTTGCAGAAATTTTCAGGAACTGTCGGAAGTGGGCCAAAGAGGACAATGATTAATTTTTGGTGGTGGTCCGGATCAATAATCAATCAATTATCAATAATAATCAACAATTGCTGCCTTGGCAGAGGTCTGCACTCTCAAAGTGCTTTTCTAGTTTTGTTGTTTTCCTTTATAATTTTTTCTCAAACACTTGCATTTGTGACTTTTAACTCTCTTCTGCCTGGGGCTCTGCATATTTTCTGTATTTCTACAAAAGCAGTTGTATTGTTTTTTATGTCTTTAAACATTATGTAATATTATTTTATGCACTGTCATCATTTTTCAAATATTGAGACTTTCATAATGTGAATTTGAACTCTCATGGTCCTGAAACTGTAATCTTATTGAAGAGGTGGATTGAGACCATCTTCTGGGTCTTCCGGAAGGCAGTCAGGTTATTAAGTTTATATTGACTGGTATCTATTTTTTCTGTTGGAAGACCATCAAAATGGAGGATGGATCAACATAGATACTTTGTAATACTGTCAGAAAATATCTCTGGGTCTGCTCCTGTTATTGACCATGTTACCTGTTGTGCAAGATTAAAATTCAGTGTTGACTGAGAGTGCTATTATAAGCATTATTTATTATTGCATCAAAATTGACAAAATGACCTTTTTTACATCTTTATTTTCTGTTTTTTGTCTGTACATTTGACAGCTTTGCTGCCTTGTTTCTAAACATGCATAGGTGGAGTGATGATTGGCCATTGCCCTTTTCCTTGTACTGGATATTTGGAAGAGGGGATCATTTTCAATTGCTTCTTTTTGTTTTGCCTCACTATACTATGGATTATCAACATGAGATATCATAGACACTGATGATGCTGATGAAATGACATTAAAATACCATTACTTTTAATAACAGGATAACTGATAATCTTTATAGATTAAATCATCCTTTTAGATAGGTTTTCCCAATGCAGGCAAGTCCACCCTACTGAGGGCTCTATCAAGAGCGCGACCCAAAGTTGCCTCTTACGCATTCACCACAAGGAAGCCTCACATTGGCATGGTGCAATACGACGATTACGCACAAGTGTCTGGTAAGGGTCGAGGGCAGGTCTCCTTTGGATGATGAAATTAATAGGCGAGGGGGGGGGGTTACGGGGATGAAAAAAGTTGCTTTGTTTTGAATAGGAAATAATTATACTCCTAAATTTAACTGTAAGCGTCTTGTTTGAACTGTACCATTTCTGCCTAATCTCTCTGTGTCCATTATAGATGTGGGAAAGGGATTTTAGAATAAAAAGACTGCCCAAGTATACACTTGGAGAAGAGCAGAATCTCTTAATTAAGAGGGTTGTGTTAACTGGTGTGATGTGGGTGGGTGGAGGCAGTTTAATGCATTTTCAGTCCAGTTTTAACTGTTTCCCTTATCACTATCATTGTGGTAGAACTGATGATTTTGATTAGCTCAAGATAAGTAAGTGAATGATCAAATTGATAGATATTGATATGTAAAAATTGTACAAAAATTTAAATCAATGTGTAATTTTTTACACTTTCATAATGCAATTTAGAATTTTTTGAAGACTGAAAGTTCTTCTGTTTCCAACTTATTCCAGTTAAAATTGAATATCTTCCCCTTTTTTTTTTAGGATCTCTAAGTTTACTGTACTCAATTGTTATTCAAGTTTTAGTTTAGTTTTGGCAGCCATGCATCAAGTTTATTTCTGTTTATTACAATAAATTATTACATTTTACATTTTTTGTTTAATTCTCCTAGTTGCTGACATCCCAGGCCTAGTGACAGATGCCCACAAAAACAGAGGACTTGGTTTTTCCTTTCTGCGCCACATTCAGCGATGCTCCTGCTTGCTGTATGTCCTTGACCTTTCCCAAGAGGAGCCGTGGCAGCAGCTGAAGGACTTGAAATATGAACTTGAACAGTTTGAGACTGGGCTGTCAGAAAGACCGCATGCCATCATAGGAAATAAAATAGATCTCCCTAAGGCCAGGAAAAATTTAGATTTGTTAAGAGAGAAGGTGCAGTTGCCAGTTTATCCAGTTTCTGCCAAGTTTTTATTAAATATTGAAGAACTTAAATGCCATATCAGAAAGATATATGATGAACACATAGACAAAATTAGAACTTGATGACATTTTAGAAGTAGCTCTTTGTTGAAAAAGAAAAACATATATTTTAGAGGAGTTGACATTTTTATTGGAGTTTTATAGACACATGAACAGTGAGGGTGAGGAGACATTATGTATTTAGGCCACATAATGTTCTGAACAGGCTTTGCCCGAGTTCATAAAAAATCTTAACTACATTTTACATTAGTGCCCCCCAGAGTTTTATAGTTAACTGGAGGTTACCCCCTTCTATCAGTTTATCCTGCTGATACTTACTGGTAACCTCAGAAATTTGGGGAATGGTGTCACTGAAAGCAAATGACCATATTTTTGGAGTTTGGAAATTTTATTTCAGTAGAACCAAAGACAAAATAAAGAGGATCATGATAAAGTGATCTGTTAAATATGTTTATTGTTTCCAGAAAATACAAGTGTGCAAGATTAACCATGCAAACAAGAGTTTATATTTTCTTAATTTACCAAACCTTCAGTATGTACAGAAACTATTTAAAATTATGAGTGGCTATATACATTACTGCATATGACTGAACATTACATATATAACAAAAAATCCAACATAAAATCTTAAACTTAGAAACTTCATTCTTAACAATGTAGATTGTTTGAAGCTGACAATGCACTATGGATAAATATTTCATAAATGTGTCAAAACAAAAAATACACAGACTAATCATTTTGACAAAAAAAAAAAGCAATATTATGAACGGCATAATTATAAACACTCAATCTGGCACTTTGTAAATTTAAGGTGTCAATGCAAGAAAATAAAAACTCAATTGATGTACTTATTAAATACCAAACAAACTGTTTCATTTGAATCTTCAAAAACTAAATTTGAAAATCGATGGTTCAGTGGGATCAATTATCTGATTTAAAGGAGAAACAATCTTTTTTTTTTCAAATGAAAAAGGAAGACAAAATGAAAGCTTGGACCAAATATATGTCTCAAAACCTTATATCATCAGTCAAGATATCTGCCAATATCAAAGTTCAATGACTTCTAGAAATTTTAGGCTACAGAACACCAGACTAAGTATTTCAGTTGACTTAATTTTCCCTGCTTAAATTCCTCATCAAATCTTCAGGTTTGTACGAAAGGACTTGATCATTTTGATTTCCAATCCATATATATGTGAAAACAAAAATATGACACAGTTTATCACTGAACGGTAATGCCACCACAGAATAAATGCATTGTAATAAGAATTACAAAGAAGCCTCAACTTCCTACCACTTTCTAAATTATTTTCTAAAATAACGTAGTCAGTGGTCTAGTCAACATTGCATCAGGCTCATGCACGTCACACAGCATTTTCTGAAAGCGCACACAACACAGATATTTGCGCAATTTGCATTCCCATGACTTGGTAATGACTTCCGTAATACTAGTCCTAGGCAGATACCTCCATTGCTGTGGACCTGGTGGGGGTCTTCAGGCTGCAGAGCTGTTTGATGGTCTCCACTATTCTGTCATTATCATCAGACAAAGAGATTTGTATGTGTGGACCGTATTGCTGGTCGAGCTGTATGAATGAAAGAAATATCACTTACAAAAGAGCCATGATGACAGTTCTCACCATGAATATGAGATAGAAAGTATGTTTCAAAATGTTTTCATTAACAAACACATTTTTAAAGTGCAATATTTATTTTGTTCAGTAAATTATGGTAATGATGATTCCCATGAAAAAATATTAAGAAATTCAGCAATCATACTTACCTGCTGAAGAACAAACAAAGCTTTGGCACTGACAACTGATCCAGAAATGAAAATTTCACGCTCAGACCAATTTTGATTATACCATGCTTGACCAAATCCAAGGCGAACTTCGATGTTGGGTCGAGGACCTTGGCCTTGAAGGTACTTTTGAACAGCAGGTACAAAATAATTGTTAAAATCAAAGAGTTTAAAGTCCGAGTTGTCTCGCTCCAGTTTGAAGATCTCATCTTCCTTGTGTGGAGAGGCGCAGAAGACGACACACCTGAAAAGAATTCTCTTGATTACTGACCATCATTTCTGTCAATGCAAAACATTCATCTTTATTTACCGAAAAACAGTATATATGTATCATTACAGTGGCAGATTTAGAGGGGGTCAGGGGTCAGGTGGGTCCTGACCTCCCCTTCGATTTCTGGTCCCCTCTTGAAATTAGAATTTTGTCTAGCTGAATCATAGTTCTAAACCATATCAAATGGCACTGTTCGCCCTTTAAAATACGAAAATATTTCGGGCCCCGAACCCCATGCCAAGTGTGTGTGTGTTGGGGGAGGGGGTCAGATTTACATCCGTGGACCCTCCCCCTATTCAAATAATCCTGGATCTGCCTCTGCATTAGATTTTTTTCATAACTGGATGAAAGATTAAATATTTAATTAGTATATCATACTTGACAGATCTTAAAATAAACTTTAAACAAATGCACATAAAATTATTAACAATTCAAATGTCACTGTGAAAGAATACGCAGGTATCTACTTAGAATAAGGAATGTTCATCCTTCAAAAAATTCAGGGATGGCATGCAAGACGTAAGTGTCATCTGCTGTTATCTTTTTAGATAGCCCTCACTGCTGTCCATATGTTATACACACACGCACACTCACTTTTCTCAAATTACAAAGTTACCGCATTCTCAAAATGTGAAATTAAACACAAAGCAAAAACGTACAGGTGCACTTTTTCTCAATGATTATATGGACTGGAACAGACAAAGAATGCTTGCAATTCACTCTAGCCAAGCAAAGAAAAAAAAATTCTTTAAAAATTTAAGTTTAAAGAATATTGGTTGTCAAGTACTTTGTTGAATGCATCTTTATACCAAAATTCCATGTACGGAAGTGTCACCCACCTACAATATCTAGCAGCGTAAATATCTCCATTAACACACTTCAGCAAAAGGCCTCGTTCCATGCACTCTAAAATTTTGTTGGTTAATTCTTGTTGATGGTCTATACACGAACCTGGTGGTGGCATGAGATATTGGCTCACTGCTCTGGGACCAAACAGCTGCAAGAAAAAAAAAACAATTGTATCCAATTTTTTAACACTAACAATCGCACTTATGGCAATAACTGTAACAGTAGCAATTCAAACAAAATATTTTCCTGAGTGAAGTTTGATTGGATATTCACAAAAGGAAGGATTTTTGAAGTTAAAGGAGAGCCGGTTTCATGAAAGGATTTGAGAAAAAATGAATTGGTGATAAATTAAAATGATGAATCTTGAAAACTGAAACAAACAAAACCTGAGATGCACGAATAACAGTTTAAGTACACAAGATTAAAAATTAATCAAGTGATTTTCATTTTTTTGCGCAGTATACTACATTTTAAACCCTCCTCTATGATTATGATAAATCATTTTAATGGCTTACATGAATATCATGCAAGTGTTATCATTGTAATGAAATTGGGGTGAATGGGTTTTTCATAAAGGGTTTAAATTTGATAAAATGTCATGGCTCATATACATGTATAAGAACACCTTTAAGACTCTTTTGAAGCAAAGTATCATTTCTCCAAAAAAATTGCAATTAACTTGGTACCTGATCAACTTGCTCCCCCATTTCCATGGCAAAGCTCTGAGCAACCTCTGCCATGTTTTGCTCAGTGCCAGGATTGGATGAATTATAATACAGGCGACTGCCGTTGGGGTTGTTTATCTCGTACTGGGCAACTTGCTGTCTCTTGTAGAATAACTTCATCAACATCTCATGGCCTGTTTCAAGGTAAAGAATATTACTGTTGGTCGAAAAAAAGGCAGCAATCTGAATAGCTCAAATAAATATAAAAGCGATGCTGACTGTATTTAATCAGTATTGATTTTTCAAATCAAAACTGTGAATCAACAACCAAGACACATACAATTATGACATCTTTATAAAATGCCTTAATTAAACAATAATGTTTAACTTACTATTTTTTCCTTCATTTCAGTAAAATTTGATTATAAGTATAAAAATGTTTATTCAGTACAATAGTGTGCAATACATTTTCACAATAAGCTGTTATTTTAATTAAAATCTATAAATATAATTTATAAACAATTACAGAGAAATAAATTTGAGTAAATTAAATATTCAATTTGTTTTAAATCTCTTTCCTTTAAAAATACAAAAGCTAAATCACATTTTACATTTTTAAAGTCACAAGACCAAAAAAAAAAAAAATGTGTGGGCCTTGTCAAAGGAAAACGGATATATCATATCATATAATGACACGTACTAGCCGGACAAATTTCAATCCATGATCACCTTATCTTCTCTAACAGTAAGGCTTAAATAAATACTGTGGTCACATGTAGATGGCAAGCAGAGGGGAAATGGGGGGAGGGGGTGTGTGAAACAGTGAGGGTCTTGTTTGAGACCAGGCCTGTAGCCAGCAATTCAAAGGTGATTGTTTTTTAAGAAATGGACCTTTTTACCCTTATAGTTGACCCACTTTGAATATTAATGGAATAGAATCTAAATCAAATTTTGATACAGACTATAGACCTTTTCCAGCCAAAAGGGTGGTCCTTTGAAACCCTTTACCCCCCCCCCTCCCCCACACCACCACCAGCAATAAAAGTCTGCTTAAATAAAAAAATTGTGAAGAAGAATCAAGATCCTCCAATTTTCCATATGGAAATGCATTTTTTCTCACACTTAATTAGGATCCCAGTTACAATAACTTAGCCTTATGACTGTGACAGTGTAGTCACAGGGTCTTTATCTCAGCCAGATAAAACATATGAGTCACTGCCTAGAAAACTTTCATAGCTAACAGAAATTACCTGTTAAGTCACCTGTTTGGAATAAGTGTCCAGATTCCTGTTATGTAATGAACAGTCATGTGGAGCACTCGTGACTCATTTTCATCTAGTCAGTTCCTATTCCACTTGATTCAAATTTCAAAATTTAATATCCTAGCTAGTTTAATTCCTTATCTTTAATTCCCTATCATTGGGCAGCCAATTAGACTGAAACAGCACTATATTACAATTATCCAGTTTGGTTCATTGGACTGGTAATAAATTTGCATTTTGAAACATTAAGAAACTTCTAAAAAGATGAGCTGATTGATGTATACACTGAAGGTATTCTAGATATTCTCTTTTTGACTCAAGCCAATTCCATATGCCACAGGTTTTACTGCAATTGTGGTAAACTTTTTATCTTTTCAATCTGGTAGTTTTTATTTGTAAGCTTCAATCCCCCTTCCCCTAAAGAATTTTAAAGCAATTTTGTCATATTTGGAAAATGGAAAAAAATTGGGGTAATATCTTAGGGCTTTATCAGCCCTTACCTTTAGAGAACTGGAGCTCAGTGTAATTTTTTTGGTAAAAAGGGTGGTTAAAATGATTTACAAAAGACAAAAAAACATGATGAAAGGAAAAGTAAAATCAATGTTATTCTGGGGTAGCGCTAGCAATTTTTTCGCTGAGCCAAATCACCACTTTTTTGTCAATTTGTTATCCAATTTGACTAAAATTAGTCAAATCAAGTCCAATTTGTTTAGCCAAGGTATGTCACTTTTAGGATTTGGCTAAATTGGCGAGTGAATTAGCATTACCCCAGGTTATTTACCTTGAGGCTGTGGGATGGTAGTTTGCTGTGCGGCCTGTTGAGGTGGCATCAAGAGAGGAGCTCCAGTCTCTGCATCAGATGGGTAGCTCTGATCATCCATCACCACTGCTTCTAGCAACAGAATATTGAATTATACCATGATTAAATCAGCTAGATTTAGTTTAATCATCATTCTCAGATTTCTTTTTGCTTCTTTTTCCTGTACCATTACGTAATTATTTCATTTTCTTTTTTTTAATATAAATTAAGGGTCTCTGCATCATATAGGTATCATTAATTGTTCATCCATCACCACCAGTTCTAGTAACATGTACAATATTGAATGTTACTATGATTAAATCAGCTACATTTAGTTTAATCATCATCCTCAGTTTTCTTTTCACTTCTTTTTCCTGCACCCATTTCGCAATTATTTCATTTTCTTTTATATATCAATGGACCATGCCTAATTATAGGGTCTGATCTCTCTACATCACCATATTGTTATTCCCCAGCATCTTAACTTCCCTAATTTTCTTTTTTTAATATAAATTAAGGGTCTCTGCATCATATAGGTATCATTGTTCATCCATCACCACCAGTTCCAGTAACATGTACAATATTGAATGTTACTATGATTAAATCAGCTACATTTAGTTTAATCATCATCCTCAGTTTTCTTTTCACTTCTTTTTCCTTCACCCATTTCGCAATTATTTCATTTTCTTTTATATATCAATGGACCATGCCTAATTATAGGGTCTGATCTCTCTACATCACCATATTGTTATTCCCCAGCATCTTAACTTCCCTGTGTCATTACTCTCCCATACAAAAATTTAAAAATTAAATTATAATATTACTTGCATTGCTGTGCCCCCACACCGATAATCTGCTGCACTGTTTTGCCTTCCATCATTTTTCCTAATGAAATTTTTATATATATGCCGCATTAAGACCTATAAATTCCATCAAATTTGTTTTTGTAATTATCAACAGGTCTTGACATTTTTCTGCCAATATTTCATCCACTGACAGTCAGACTTCATCAGGGAGTTTTACTATAGCTACTGACAAAAAAAAACTGTTGGTCATTTGAACATATAGCTAATGAAACTGTTAACAAAATAGACTTTACAAAAATCAACAGACCTGTGTCATGTGGAGTATCACTCTGAGCTGCCTGGGTCACTTGGCCCTCCTGGGTAGTAATAATAGTCAGAGGTGTCCAGGGGGCCATTCCGACACTCACTGCAGGCTGGACGGAGATCATGGAGACCTCGCCACTGATGTACTTCTGCTGGTCAAGACTGTCGCACTTGAGTAGGTCGTCACTTTTGATGTCTCCCCACTCATCATTTGACGTCAAAGTTGTCTGGCTATCTGGAAAGAACGTATATGGATCTTATTAGGAGAGGTGTAAATTGCTGTATATACAAGTTAAGGTTGCCTCTTGGGTTTGATTTTTCTGAATGTGGGATAATCACCACCTACATGAAAATGTTTTTGTTTTTTTTAGTTAAGCTTTGGAGCTGCGATCTTTAAGTTTTTTGTCTTTGCCCAATAATACAGAATTTACAAAAAAATTAATCAAAAAGGTATCATGCATAGCATAAAATTGCTTCATTTTTTTACCCATGCAGTAACATTAAATTCTGACAAATTTAAATAAAAATATTTAATTCATCATATATACACCATTAAACTTTTATTTATAATCATCTAATTTAAATAACACAGTTCACAGACAAGTTGTTACACTTGCATAGAAATGGAATGTCACTTGAAAAGTATTAGTATAACTGAGAAAAAAATTCAAATTGTTAATAATTTGCAGCCTTATGGAACAAAGAACATTTAATTCATGCAAAGCAATATATCATATTTTAAATGAAGGTTAAGGCATACAGGCACAATAATTGACAATGTAACAAAAAGTGGGCATTCCTTTTGACAGCAAAGGTTATACCATTAGGTGTGGACATGCATATTAGGCAACTTCAACAAGCCAGCAAAAGCTGTCCAATGTACAGACTGTAAACTATATCAAGACTATTTGGTATCAGTTCTATTCATATCAGTCTATACATTGAGATATAGTTTTGTAGAGAAAAAATGTATGCTACATAAATATACAACACAACAAAATGTTATAAATAAATAAATAAATAAATAAATAAATAAATAGAATTTCAAATTACACAATTCCAGGTCCATTTTTGCAATAGGCCTAAATTTGGGATCTTTGCAAGACTTACAAGTAATAAAACAGAGAATCTGATTGAAAACCTAGAAATATGCCTTAATCATGGTTTAAAAAAGGTTGAGATACTCATTCCTAATTTTGCAATGTAAGCTGTGTAAGTTACACATACAAATAACTCTAATATGTTTTTTTATTAATTGGCAACTCTGATATTTCAATATATAGTAATTATTTATGTGACAGTTAATGGTCCGTTCTGCTCACACTGACATCATAGATATTAGGAGACACAGGTTACACAAGTATGTCCAGACTCCACATTGTCTGTACATAAAAATCAATATCCAATACCACTGTGTATGGTGATTGTGATATTTAACTTGGATGTAAATCTTTTAAAAGTGAAATATTTTTTTTAAATAGTATAAACTGTATATAGGTGATGACATCACATGAATATTCTAATCATTATTGACTGTGATATGATTACATCAAAGAAGTTATCAATGACATCATTATTGAAAAAGCGAACAGAACATAATATATAAACATCAAATGTGTTGTGTTAAACTTCTCATCCCTTTATCAATTATCTATATTATCACTAAATTTCTAAAACTGCAACAAATTAACAGAATAAAATTAAATTTCATCTTACTAAATCTAGAAAAAAAATAACATAAATGTAACCTCTACCCAAGACAACAAACAAAGCAACTTAATTATTGCTAACAAAAAACTTAAGATCAATGAGTCATGGACACGGAACTGACATAATTATACAACAAAAAAAGTAAAAGTAAATGTTTGTGAAGGACAGGAGAAAACATTCACAATGCATGACACAAGACACTACGTCACAACATAACTGACCGACCCCGAGGAAAAGTGAATAAAAATTGGGACACTAAGTTTGCTTCAAGAGGAGAGCACTTAATATATGATTGTGCACCACATGCCCTGACTCTAGGGAACCTATAGACATTTATACTACAACATAATGTATAAATGGTCTAATCTATCAGCATCCCTAGTAAGAATACTTGAAGCTCAAAAATGAAATTGCTAAAAAGTCCTTTAAATCTTCTTCTTAGGGTGCAAAAATAAAGGATGAACAAGCCATCCAATTAGTTATCTTCATGCATGCAATTTGACATGCAGGAATTAAGGCATTATTCATGCAGGCTTGGTATTCTGCAAACAAAAGCTATGAACAGAACTGAACAAAACAAATGACAATTAAACTATTCCAACTGTGACAAAAAGGCACACAATTCAGGTTAGAAATTTATGTAGCAAAATAATATTTTTTTAAATCTCAATTGCAACACCTTTCCTTTAACGGCTGCAAACAACTATCTTTTATGAAACCACATTATTTGCTTTGAAACCTTCTGGTCCAAGAATAAGTTGCTGTAATTTCCTTTTTTTTTTTTTTTTTTGCTAGATTAAAGTCTTACACACATTGTATGCCTTCGAAAAAAAATA
This sequence comes from Lingula anatina, assembly GCF_051362555.1. Lineage (NCBI taxonomy): Eukaryota > Metazoa > Brachiopoda > Lingulata > Lingulida > Lingulidae > Lingula > Lingula anatina. The sequence continues at coordinate 25,302,692 of NC_141770.1, read as the reverse complement.
TAAACAATAACAGACAGAAGTGGGGCAGAGGTGACAGGAAGGGGAAGGGAGGGAGGAGTTGTACTAATACTCAATTTAAGAACCTGGGGTCGCTCTGATCACTGTAACACTTAACATTACCCTGAGGTTTCAGACATTTTGCATTCTAAAAAGAGTTTTTTTTCTTTTTTCTTTCTTTCTTTTATTTATTTTTTTTTAATCTTCATTCTTTTTCAGCTATCACAGTACAAAAAAAATTCCAAGAATCACACTTCTTTTTGTACTTTGTATGCTCTCAATAATATAAATACATATACATGCAGTTATTGAATATATGTATATGGATGTGAATATTAAATTAACAACTGTCAATTAAGATGACATAACCCATCTGACAATGAAGCCAAAAGTACAGCACATTATAGGAAATAAGCTAATTTGTCCGTGATTTGTTTAAAGATCAGAACCTTTTTGAGAATGCGCCCATGGGTATACATGTTAACTGTTACTTCTTTGCACTTTTGTTTTAGAGTATAAAACCATCCCCTCAATGGCTACCCTCTGCTCCCCCATTTTCGTTACAGCTCTAGCTACACCCCAACATGCAACATTCAAAATGTCTACCTTCCCCTTTTAAACTAGTCTCCACCAGCATCTCTACCTCACCGAGAAGTATATCATCTTGATCTACAGGAAACAGAGAGAAATGACAAAGATGATCATGCAATTGTCAAAATACAAATAAGATCTGCTGACAGTTAAGACCTATATTATCTTATTAAGAGAACTGTATTTGAATTTGATAAGACTGATCGAGATGAGAATCTTTTCATATCATCCAACTACATGATCACATGATATTGGAGGACGGAAATAAAATCATTTTCTTAAAATAAAAGTTTTATAATCTGGTGTCATCAGTTTTATGATACATATGACCCTGTTAATGTTGCAAGGACTCTGCTAACTAAGTTTTATATATACATGTAAGTTTTCTGTGTACTGTAACAGCCTACGTATACCAAACTATAGTCAATTTGTAGTCCAACCTTTAAAAGTATGACATCAGAATCTGGTTTACGCTGTGCCATATATTACTTTACACAAGAAATTCCTGTTTGCAATCCTAATTTGCATTCAAATTGTGCCTGGCAGCTACACTACTCCGCTGTATGTTGAAATACGTACATATTAGGACTAGCATTAACTGCCTTTAAAACTAATTCAAGCCTTCAAAGTTATCATTACTCAGTTGTCTTCATTACTATAGAAAATAGTGCCTGTGCCACTGAAGCACCTGAAACTGCATGTTTTCACAACATTCCAATATTAACATGGTGGTGCCCCATTCAAGTGATCCCCAGGGAATAAATGCGCCCTATTAAAAGAGCATATGCCCTACCATGCACAGATAACACACACACACACACACATGCATGCACGCACACATACACAAACACACCACTGGCTATTTAATATCACTCAAAACTGAGATTTAAATTTTTTTTAACTTGAAGTTAACACTTCTTCTATTGAGTCTCTATTGTTTCATTAAAATATATTTAATTTCCCTAAAATGTAAATTTGTGCAAGTGCTTTTTTTAATTACTGGTAAAAACAAAGTAATCATATATATTGGTTTTAAATACAAAGTAGACCATTCCATTCCCATATCATACTAGATGGATCTATCCAACTCCTGGGGGATTCTCGCTAAATTGCGTTCAGTTTAAGTGGCTTAAATGTCTGGTACACCCCCTTGTAACTTCAAGTACGTGGGTAAATTCAAAAAAACTTTATATGGTCCATGATGTTGTTCATTTTGCTATACAAAGGGGTGTGCCAGACAATTAGGCTAATTATACTGGCTTAACCTTAGCAAAATTAATCCCTGCCAAGATAGATTGCTCCTGCTAGTACGATAAAGTTATGGGAATGCAGTCTAAGATTTCACAATATCAGTGCTCCACTTTATCATCTGACCTTAATATTTGCTTCCATGAAGCTATATTTTTCACAGAAGACCAAGGGTTATAAGGCAGAGGGGGTCCACTGCTTGTTTTATTAAATATACAGCAGGTGATGTGATTGATTAGCATCATATGAGATATATAAAACATTTAATCTCCAAAAGATCCATAATAATTCCAGAAAACCCAATGTATAGAGCCTAAAATGATTGAATTTCTTCTTATAGAAAATCAAAAATGATGATCTTCTCAGCTACAATATTCTATTTCAAATGAATAAATGAATGAATGAAGAATATGAAGCTAACATTGGTCATGCAGGAAAAAGTACCAAACATGACAAATATTGGTATTTCATGAGTAATTTTGTACCAGCAGTAAAACCCCCTATGATTCAGGTGATTAAAAGCAAGTACGTTTCAGAACAAGAGATCGTGTTAATTTGTGCAGCCTAGATGAAACTTGATACCAGAACTTCAGTACCACAATTTGAACTATATTTTTATCAAAGTGGTTACAGGTTATAATACTTACCAATTTTCATGCTTGAAACTACTGTTGGAACAGAGCATGGGGCCATTTGAGTCTGAAATTAAAAAAAAAAAAGAGTTAAAACAATATTTTTAAAAATCTTTAAATAATCAGACTAAACAAAAAATATGACATAGGCCGCATTCAGAGAAGCGTACTAACTAGTATATGCAGATCAAATATGGTGACCAATCTAAAAGCTTGCCATCTAATCCCCTTATAGGCACTGAATAGATCCCCGGGGGATTATGAAAGAAGCATTCAAGTGGGTCGGCCATACCTGACCTGCTGACGTTAGTTCACTGTTGTGTCTGGTGTTGTGAATGTGGCCATAGTCTCTTATGTCTTTATCATTTATGTACTGGTACATACACACAAATAGAGCTGTTGTACACAAACTTACCAAAGCTCCAGTTTCTTCACTGGAATCAGATTCAATGTCACTGGCAATGAATGTGGATGAGATTCTCTTCTTTTTAACTTCTGGAAAAAAAGTTTGCCTCGATTGTTACTTCACTGCCATAGTTACAAACCAAGGGCCAGAGAAGCAGATATACAGGGTTTATGAAAGTTATTGTTCACTCACATTAACCCTATGATCACACCTTAGACAGCCAAAATAAGGACAAAAATTTGCCATGACATTCACATGCTATCTCAAATTAAACACTGTGATGCGCAAAAAATCTTTGACCATTTAAAATTTCAATAAGAAAACAAACATACCACATTTGGGCAGTAGTCTGTACACTCTGTATGGTGGTTCTGCATCTGAGCAGCTTAATTCTTTATCTTGGTTAATATCAGGTGCTTTATTAAAAGCACAGCGTAGACGTGTTTTCCAGGTTGCATAGTCTGGCTTGTCTATGCCTGCTCTATATCTGCCTGTGTGTTCTGCCCATAGCTGAATGAAAAACAAAGAGGTTTAAAGCACACAAGATTGGTGGAACATCTGAACATTTTTGATTTTGGGGGGGGGGGGGGGGGGGGGGGGGGGGGGGGGGGGTAGAGATGTAGAAAAGGTGAATTGATTTGCTTTTAAAATTGTAAATACTGCAAACTCATGTTTTTCTTGGTTGAATGCAAAAAATATGTCAAACTTTTGTATCCCCTCACTGAAATATACTGGTCTATATTTAAAACGATACACATAGCGCAATCTGTAGTATTTATTTATAACATTCTAAATGAAAAAGCAACCTCTTCCAAAGGCTAAAAAATCTCAATTTACAGCCAGGCAGAGAAGTTGCAATTTTTTGGATCTGAATTTCAGTTTCATTCCAACTGACACTGTCCAGGCAAACTGTCAACTTATGTCCATTTGAGTCTAAACTGTGGCACACACGCACGCACACACACACACACACACACACACACACGAGAGAGAGAGAGAGAGAGAGAGAGAGAGAGAGAGAGACTACACCTACTTTAAATATAAGTGAATCTCCCTCATTCCAGTCTGGTTTTCCTCCATGTTTCCACGTTATTCTGAAAACAGTGTGTTCATCGTCTAACCAGAGAAGACCAGGAATAATCCCGCTGTTAATCTGAGCCTCCAACCAAGGCCGCAGACGCTGGCGATTTTCTGACATTACAGATATTTTCAAATTCTGCTGTCTAGTATATTTCTACTGCGTGTCTGAAAATGAGTAACAGACAAATCAAAAACGAATGTGGACGCAACAAACGCAAGGTCCTTGTATATCTGAAGGTTGCCGATTTACTCCTGTATCTGTGGGCGACAAATCATATTGTGAGATAATGTAATGTAGACCCGCTTTTGATAAGGTTCTGGGCCTTCTATAAATACATTGTCCATTTCGTAGAACTCTTAATCTTAGTTAGAAGTCCAATGCATTTATAGCTATAAAGGACATATTGTTCAATACAGTTAAAAAGAGCCGCTGCTAAAAATAGCGCGCGTCAAAATACCGAGACTACATTGTACTTTCGTTTTAGCCTGCGCTTCTTTGTGCAGCTTTCGTTGAAATGGTGTCTACAATACTAAAGTGCCTAAAAGGTTTTTCCGAAGCAGATTTCACTTGAATTACCTGTAGATTTTGTCGCCAAAAATCTCTACGTTTTGTTCTAGCAGTACCCGTATATTTTCAAAGGGGCCGTAGCGATAGTCCGAAGGTTCAATAGTCCGAAGGTTCATTGGTCCGAATGTTCACTATAGAACCTTCGGACCAATGAACCCTTGATTAAAAAATCGATAAAAATGTTACCACTTTTCGGACCAATGAACCTTCGGACCAATGAACCTTCGGACTATCGAGACGCCCCCTTTTCAAAAATATCAAGGTACTTTGTTTTCTCTTCATCATTTCTTTACAGTGCCTTATCCTTCCTCGTGACTTTTTTTCAATTTTTACATAAATTAAGCAATCTCTTAAAATATCTCATTATGGAATTAAACACACAAAATTGAAAGAAAAAAAAACGCTTTTTTATCGTACTTGAATAGGATTTCCCAATAAGCTCCAACAGCTCCAAGTCGGCCAACAGCTTAGGCAAATAGTGTCTTCAGCTAACATCAATTGCTTTGCGTCCCGTGGGAGAAAGCACGTGGTTTATCACAAACACTTATCATTTAAACCCAAGCTCATGAATGGGTACCGTCCCCCACATTGTAATTTCCTTTGCAACTAAAATTACATCGCACGTGATAGCTCGGACCGCGTGTCTTTGCGCGGCTTTGTCTTTCAACTTTGTCATAGCGGCCGTCATATGACTCGACTAAAGCTTGTTTTGGAGTAACGTAGCACGTGCGCACCTATATTTGGGCAAAGAATTTCCGGATCGGGAATGAATATTCAGAGCCCCTCGATTCAAATGAACTGCGAACCATATAGATGAATCACCCTGTGCAAATAAAACTTATTTTAGAGTATTTATTTTAAAAGACCACAGTGACGCTATATAATGACGCCACGTGCGGCGTGAATAATGGTTCTAACTTTAGATGCTTTCGAGTCGCAGCGCTGGATTAAGCTCAGACTTCGCCATGGGTGGTGTACGTGCTTTTTTTTCAGCTGTTGGAAGAGCGGGGACATATTAGTTTACCACTTTTATAAATATGATCATGTATCATGCAATTAATTTTTACTTCAGCCGATACATCATGTCAGACATACGTCATTTACAAGATTTGCTGGCTTACTCCTTTTTTTTTTCAGTTTTGACATTCAACGGATTCAAGAATTTTTCTAGACCCTGTTCGCATTACTAGTGCATCGATCACAGGTGTGACAGGAATGGTAGTCCGCTAGGATCCGTACGTAGTTCGTTCCCCCATTACTTTGTACAGGTGATATTTGTCCCTATACTTACCCCAATAATTCTCCAGACTAGCCCTAACCTGTAGGCCTAGTTATCACATATCGGACCCGACCCCGGACTTCCATTCCTAGCTGTCACACCGGCACTACCAACACTATTATGAAATATGAACAAGGCAGACGTAATTTATGTTTAAAACTCGCACAACATTTTATGTTATCAATAAGACGAGTGGTTATATCATGCTATATATGTTAATCAGCTCCCTTGCTGATTGACCGTTTCCTTTCTAGTTACTCACCGGTTAATTTTTGGTTGCGTCTAAACCGTTCTCTCGATCAGTGCATCAAGATGCATTCCTTAGTTGGACACACGATTTACCGGTCTTTTTGTTTTGGTACTTCGAAACTATTTGAAGAAATGACTGGGTTTTTTCCAAGCATTGAAAATGAAACGATTCGTATTAGACCGATACTGCTGGAAATCCCGCATGTCTAATTTTGGACTAGGTCAAGGGACTTCCCCTTTTGCAGTGCCTACCTATCAGTTGCTGCATTCAATAGCACAACAAAAGCAATCTGGAATTTTTAGAAACTTATTCGCGTTGAGGCAGCTTGTTAAGAATACAGCAAGAACTCGTTTGATGAGAAAACTGTAAATGACCTGTCTGATGATTTTTTTCTGTTGTTAAACAATCAATAACGAAAGTCTCCTTTCTCACCTCAGACACTTCTTTTCACTCAAAGGCGTCAGGTGCTTTTAAGTATGTATTCGTTCGCAGCTGTAAATTAACATTCGACAGACGTGATCGCCAAACTATTTTTATTTTGTTGTAACTCGATACACCTACATAATAGCGCGATCAATTGCAAATTGTGCTCCAAACCTATTTACTTTGAACCTGTTGTGCACTGAAGTTTCAGGAAGTTTTTGTTCATTAATTACTTTGTATGTATAGGTCTATTTAACTTATCAAATATATTCCCGGCGACAAATATTGGGCCAAATATTACGGTTTATATTTTATGTTTAATGTTTATGTTCACTAGCTAGTTTCGCATACGAATAAAATTCCTTTAAAATTAAAAATAATTAAGTATCAGCATGTCATTAGATATTAATAGTGTGCCTATTTCTTAATTTTCTTTGAACCAAAAACCTAATATTCTGAATCAATATGACAGTTAAAACCGTAGATAGACGCAATGCTTCGGAGAAGTTACGATGAAAAAACATAAAAAACACAACTACCTGCAGTTCACATGCATCATTCAATAACAAAGAGAAATTAAAAATATATGAAATGAGCACAAAATATGGTCTTCTTAGAATCCCGTAAATCCTCTTAACTCAACTGGCGATAGGCCTGTGTCGGCGTATGCTTATATACTAACAGTTCTATATTTAGATTCATTAAATTTTTGAAAGACAAATGCAAGAAGAGCTCACAAATGAAGGGATTTCCGTTTTAGACCCATCGGCTCCTCATGAGGCGATCTTGTCAACCTATTATTAGACGTGCGACGTAATTGCGATCAATGATCGTTTATCAGAACCTACGTTCATACACTGACCTCTGACGAAGAGTGCAAACAGGTGAAAAGCCTTTGAGTACACCTCTACCCACCATATATGGTTAGTCACGTGGTTGACGCTCCTTATATGGAAGGCAGCTAAGGTAACGGGGAGGAGTTGCCAGCGGCTTTTTTTTTCTGCTCAGACCGGAGGCGGTTCCACCGGCATGCTTGGGTGGGGGGAAACGTCATTAAATCCTTGCCCCCTCCCCCACCCACAGGGAATAAAACTGATTGTTTCACAACTGTATATAATCGGTGTGTTGAGCAGAGATTTTCATTAGTAATTAACGTTAGACAGAGTGGACAGGCCCTCTCATACCGTGCACGTGTAAAATATATTTCTTTAACTGTAGGCCCACTTTAACAGAGGACTGTGCTTTAATCTACCCGCAAGTGACAGAAAGATCCGGTTGATATCATTTTTGATGCAATTGTAATTATTGATTGTCAATGGATTGCCTATAGATAGGCGAAAAGGAGCATTGCGACATTGACTGGATTCATGATGTCATGAGCCAAATTAATATTACCCAATCTATGCCCCTATGTCACAATCCCACGTTGAATCTCAGTGTTGATAAATAGACAACCGCAGTCTGTCCGCCTACAGTTTTAAGACGTTGACAACAATTTCTCCACTTTTGTTCTCGTTCAGATTTTAAAGAAAGACTCGCAGGGGTTCACACGGCACAGACGCGACTTAACTTTCCGTTTACACAGCCGTCTGGGAAATAAGTTATTAAAGAGACAAAAAAATGTCCGTAAATCGCCAGCGTCTGCGACCCTGGTTGGAGGCTCAAATCAACAGCGGTCGTGTTCCTGGACTCCGGTGGTTGGACAGGGATCACACCATCTTCAGAATTCCATGGAAGCACGGAGGAAAACAAGGCTGGAGAGAGGAGGACTCGCTCATTTTTAAAGTAAGAAGATTTAATACTTTAAATTTTTTAGAGTCCAAACACAAGGTCAACGTCCAAATTCAACGTCTTTTGCCGCTTATTTAAAAGCGAGACAAGTCAAAGTTAAATTACAGCATAGATCATTTTGGCGGTCTGTCTAGGCTAAATTACACTTTCATTTTCTTAGTTCTGAAGGCTATACTATATTCCGTCCGTATTGAGTATGTAGCAAATCAAATATATAAGGCTGTTTAACTTGTGATTTGGTGGTGAAAGATTATCAAGAAGCGTACGCTCTCGGATGTGTCAAAGTTGCGGAACCCTACTACAGCGTGGGCTTCTTTGCCTTGTCATTTTCATGGTTCACTCAGTACAGTGAGAAGACCTATCATTCGGTCTACAGGGTCTGAAAAGCTGACCTGTGTGAGCACTTAAAACAGTAAATTTTTAAACCAAACATATTTTTGAGATAAAATAAAATAAAATAAGATAAAATTTCGTTTTTTTTTTATAGAATTGGGCTGAACATACAGGGAGGTTTAGAAAGGGAATAGATCAGCCCGATTACGCCACCTGGAAAACGCGTCTCCGCATGGCATTAAACAGGGCGCCCAAAATACAAGAGCTGAGAACGATGAGCAGACCCGACGATGAAGACCCCTTCAGAGTGTATAGATTCTTGACAGCAACTGGTATGTTATGAATTTATGTTAACTTTGGTCCATAGATATAGAAATTGTTAATTCGATTTATTTCCGAACTGGTACATACGTTCGTGTTACGATGGTGTACAATATCTCGGAGATCATTGTACAGTACGTATGTGAAGCGCACTTTGTTCTGCTGAACAGAATTAGACTATTACCCCCTTCTTCCAAAATGTTCACTTGGGGAGGCTAAGCATTGATATGTGTATATTTGTTTTAGTAATAGAGATTGTATACCAACGTTCCCTAAAATGATAAAATGAAAGTAGTTGTTTAGTCTAGGCAATTGTCTTTTGTTGGATTGCTCACCTGGTAAGGGTTTGCATGGCATTGTGAAATATGGGGTCCTAAAATACCGCGCTTAAATTTCCGCCCCTTTCTTCAAATCTTTCGTTTTAAACATCGGGCTATAAAAAACACGTGCAGTTCTGAGAATTATACCTGTTTTATCGTTTCTCTTACATCAGTTTACAAGCCTTTTCTGTGTCCAGGAATGTTTTAAATTACACCTCTTCACAATTTTTTATACCACATGGGGCTTATTTGTGGTTAAAGTTTGGAACTTTTCCAACCGGGGAACATGACACATGGCAATCTGCCCCCCAAAGAAATAAAAATTATGATCACCTTAAGCTGAGATGAATATAAACTGCTAGTTTTCCAAATTGAGTTTACTCTAGCGGTTTTATGGAAAAATGCACCTTAAATAAATGAAAATACAGAGAAGGTCGGAAACATAGAGCACCCAGTTAAGAAAAGAAAAACACGAACCTATAACCATAGCGAGTAATGCTAAGGGTATTGATATCGTTATTCACCTGAAATTTAAGCTATACAATGAAGTACTGCACTTACTCATTGATCTCATCAAAATATTTATAGCCCTTCCAAGAACTGTTTACCTTTTCTGTGATAACAATCACAACCCTGGCGCTTATACTTATTGACAGTTTCTGTGCGTGAAGGGGGCAGGCATGGAAGAGGAGTGAGGGGGGTCTATAAATTTCCATTCCTATATTTTCGTTTTTCTCTGTTTTTCTTTAATTCATGAAAATATGCATTTAACCAGAGTGGCTGAATGCTGCATATAGACTAACGTTCAGCAGAGCTTCAATGGCCAAGTGAGAAAATAATATGATTCTAAATAACTCAGGCATGCACCCTTTTAATGAGCTCAAATATTGCAATATCTTACAAACAACACAGTTTTTTGTATTACTACTTTCTCTTTTATCACCACAGAAAAAGGAGACTCTTCAACATGTCTGACAGAAAATGACTCCAATTTGGATGAAGACAATGGAACCTGGGTAAGTAACACCTCTTTCTTGACCCCACCCCCTTAATGTTATAGAGAGTAACAAATAATTAGGTGTCTCATATCAAAAGGGTTAAAAGGTTGACGTGGGTCATAGCTTTCCCCCCACTTCAGGAACTATATTTAGACTTGAAAAGTTCACAAAACTGAATCACTAAGAAACAGCATTACCTTACATTGGGATCGATCCTTATACCCACAGGGTGTATTGAATTTCTATGTAAATCAGTGAATAATTCTTTAAATTACCTACACCCCCTCCAATCTCCTTCACACCGGCTTACCATCCACTCCACAATTTAATTTTGGATGTGGAAATTTGAAAATAAAAATGGAAACTGAAACAACTGCTCCCCCCCCCCCCCCACACACACACACACCTTTGGCCCTACCCTTTGCCAGTACATTCTCTGTGTAAAACGTAGGCGAAATACGTACCTGTACTAGAGTAAAGATAGCCTTGTGAATGCTTAAAAATATATTTCATGTTAAAAAAACACCAACTGCATCCAATGTCTAGACCAAGGGTCTATTCCCACAACTTTAGATCGATCTATCACCGCGGGGAGTCTCACCAGACTACCGTCAGATAATCCCCCTTAAGTGTCCGTCCCCGCCCACTACAAGCCGTAAGGGGCAATTAACTTTCGTGTCCGCCCGGCTGACAGCTATTCAGCGCGAACCCCCAGGGAGTTAGGTAGATCCAAAGTAGGCCGATCTAATCTATGGAAATGGGGTGCAAAATAGTACACAGTCTTAAAAAATTGCTTTGGACTGCAAATGAATCTCGCAGAAATGTTCACATAAGCTCTGACACAAAAAAGTATGAAAATGAAAACAACACAAATTGTATAATTGCTTTTATAAGTAAAATTCTTTCTAATCTTACAAAAAATAAATTAATTAATTAACAAATAAATAAATAAAAAACATTTTCCCATGTATTAAAAACATTTTCTTACTTATAAAAAAGTAATTTATGTAGGTTCATATATTTTGAACAGTATGTTTTATCTTCTTCAGATTCCTCTAAATCTCATTGAACCTCCTTCCATGATGTCCATAGATGAGGAGTGGGCAAACATTAATTCTGATGACCTGGTCAAGTGCGACAGTCTTGACCAACAGAAGTACGTCAGTGGTGGTCACGCCATGATGCCTGTCCAGCCAGAAATGAGTGTAGGGATGACCCCTGTGTCCGGCGTTACTGACCATGACTCAGATGTGCCCAAGGGAATACTGGGACAAAGCAATGACTTGCAAATTGCAGGTAGTGCTTTTTTTATTTTCGTCTTCAGTTTTTATAATTCAGTATCCATGAAATAACTCACTTTATTAAAGTTACTATGACACCTAGAATTAAGTGGTAACCATTGTACGTTTAGTATACTAATTAACATAGCTGAAAAAGAAGTGTTTAATCAAAAAGTCCACCTATGAGTGCACTTTGTAGTTCTGAAAATATTTATCAGATTTTTGCTGATAAAGGTCAGCATAACTGACAAAAATATCTACTTTGAGAATTATGAGTCAAAAAATCATTATTTTTACAAGGCACACCTTTCAATGATTTCTGTAATTTCTTAAAATTGGTACATTTAAATACAGGATCTAGTACTAAATCAACAAAGACACCATCAAAAAAGTTAAGTTTTCTCAATCTTCCACACGTATCATTGTTTTATTGTGACTAGGTTGATGTCATTCTTTACTTCTGCTTTTTGTCGACTATATCACAATGAGATGACGAGTCAATCTGCCCCTAGGTGGCAGTTCAGGAAGTAAAAAAAAAAAAAAACATGATGGTCTCAACTCTGTTGCTCATCAGTTGAATTTCACTAAATTGTGCAACTGCAATAATAAAAATAACAATACAACAAAAACCACAAGTTTGTGGTTAAGAGACAGCAACAGATAAAGAAAGATTTCATGAATCTTTATTTTTAGGATACTTAACTAATAATTTATTGTTACTCACAATGTTACTCTAAATTTTCTCAAACAATAAAACTTCATAATCTTTTACACAGTGTATTGACAAAACCACAAGACTTATGATTTTCGAAGAAACTAGCACAGGTATATGAAATAACCTATTTCCTCTTCTTTAGAAACAGGAAGTACAGCACAATTGCTGATTAATATGCTTGTAATTAAATGATTTTCCTGAATATTTGTACTGCCCAATAATTATAATAGTTGTCAAACAAATTTTCAATATTATTCAAGGAAACTGAATCAGGTGGAGAAAGAACTATACCTTGACACCAGAAACAGGAAGAAACATAATTAATGGACAGTCATGAATCAAATGTTGTGTTTCACATAATTACTGTGTACTTGAAAATTTAAGCTTTCACAAGACCACAACTCAATTATTAAATTTCTACTCAAGCTCTCTAAATATATATATATATATGTCGAAACTAACAAAAAAATAGGATTCTGCAATAAGCATAACTGAATCAGTTAAAAAATTCACATGACCCACTCAGAAAAACAAAACATTTATATAAATCATAATCAGTGAGAATTCACAGTCCTGAAAAGCCCCCACCCCCACCCCCTGGGGCCTTTCACCTGGTCATCCATTTCAGGCTCAACCCAGCATAGTTAGATCCAATTCTTACCACTCATTAAATTTGCAAAAAGGCAAACTGGATCTTAGGATCACTTGTAGATAAAGTGATGTCAATATTGACTTTCAGTCATGTGCTGCCCTGTTATAAAAGTGAAAAGATAGGGGCCTGCATTTTGTCAAGTTTTATTGATCAAAATGTTGACAGTTCTGCTCAGCTGGTGATAAAAGTTGTCCACAAAGGAAGACATAATCTTTGATGACTAATTACCTGGTGGACATATATACTAACAAATTATGGCTCTACTTAATGATAAGAATGTGAAATGGCCGTCCCATGACCAGTCTTCAGTTTCATTCCTGTCGCTATTTGCACATGAATCGGGAAACATAAAACTTTAAGATGCATATTAGGTGAGGACTCCTCAAACCATAGTCACTGAACTCAATCGCATGCTGCCATAGTGATTCAAATAGTATAACTAAAAACTGAAGACTTTTGTTACATTAGCCCCCCACCCCACCCCACCCACCCACCCAACAAAAAAAAAAGATGTTTATGCAGACATTCTCTTCTTACCTTGTGTGCCTTACATAAAAGAGGGGAAAATAGGGCATTTACAACTTGAAATTTGAAAAGGTACGTTTTTTCTGCTGACCAAGATATTGATTTCTGAATCAGTTTTTTTTTTTTCATCTTCCAAGACAAAAGTATCACATGTGTACTGACGTCTTTCATGTTGTCACAAATTTTGTTTTCAATTTGTTTTATGTATAATCACAAGGCCTGTCTAGTTCCATCTCGTGACAATTATGAACAAGTGTGCAAATAAAGACTATAGTGACAAAAGAAAATTTGATATCATGACATGAAAGTTGCCTCCTGATTGTGAGCATGAGAGATAAAACTATTAAGTTGATTTAATTGTAAAAGTAAAACCAACACTTAGTATAGCACGATGCCCTTGCAACAAGTTCAACAAGTTTAAATTGGGATTTGGGTTCAAGTCACCGTTTAGTTTTCTCAACTCCCAAGCAGGTATCAGTAGATGACAATGAAATCACCAGAACAGCTACAATTATTAATTATTACAATCTAATCTGATCCACCTGTCTCTCCCCCTAAAAATAAAAAAATGCCCTACATACCCTTTCAAAATAAACCAAACAACATTCAGAATACTTCTCTTAATAAAATATGTATATTTCTAGTCATTAAAATATAATTTGAATTCTAAGTAATATTTACTTCCTCATACAGGCCATCAGATGTTAGTAAAACTGTTCTACCTCAACAGCCAAGTCGCCCAGTACGAGATGAACAACCCCAACGGCAGTCGCCTGTATTATAATTCATCCTATCCTGGCACTGCACAGCACATGGCCGAGATTGCTCAGACCTATGCCGGGGAGATGAGAGATCAGGTATGGAAATATGGTAATAGCTCTGTAAGTTTGAACAAAATTGATTGATTTTTGGACATTTTATGAAACAGATTATTTTTCCAAATTCAATTTAACTAAAATGAAATAAAGATTATAAATTCCAAAGTATAAAAACTAGGTGTGGTTTGTGCAATGGAGTGTATTAAAGAAAATACATTTTTTTTTTCAAATTTAATTAAATCTTGGATATGCTTGGTGATTTAATCTAGACCTAAACCATTTTGGCATATTCATAACTGACATGTTTTGGACAAACCCCAAGGTTCGTCTAAGTTATTTGAAACATTTGAAGTAACACTCTTTGGCACAATGATAACAAATGGTAAGAGATCATGTTTACTCAAGCTCCTCTAAAGCAATAACTATAATTTTGCACTGTCAACAAAGGAGATTAATACTGTAGGCTGGAAGATTCAGTGTAAAAGAAGAGAGGTGAGCTTGGGGAGGGGGGGGGCATTATTTTATCCTTTATTTTTCTCCCCTCTCACCGCAAGTGAACATTTGCTGAAAAGGGCAGGGGGATATAAGATTAGGTACATGGATTTAGAAACATGCACGTGTTTGGTTTCAGTTGTTTGGCCCTAGTGTGTTAAACCACTATCTGATGCCTCCACCAAAGTATGCCCAAGGAACATCACAACACCAGTCCACCAAGAAAATTCTGGAGAGCATGGAGCGAGGGCTGCTACTGCAGTGTATTAATGGAGACATTTATCTCACTCGCCTGTGCAGGTAAGTGTCACTTCACAAATATGTCATTATATGATATTATATTCTGTTTATATACAATATTTTTAACTTACAATTTTAGTTTTTAAGGTTTTGTTATTAGTTTTCAGTTACCAGTTTTGTTTTCTGAATACGTTTTGTAATTACTCATTCTTTAATTTTACATCGTACACAACACTGAGATACATGCCAAGGATGTATTTCAGTGAAGAAATAATTACTACATAAGCAAATGATAAATAAAACTGTATTTATCAATCATTATTTCCCCTTGCAGTTTTCAAATATTTCCAAGTCTACTGCCAATCAATGTTCCTTACAGTGCACACTTGACTAAATAGCGAATTAGCACCATTTTCAAAGCTGAAATTTTCCTCAAGCTAGGTCAGGTTAGATAAATTACATATAAAAATAATAAACTTCTCATTCACTCATTTTTGCAGATGTGTTATCTTCTGTTCTTCTCCAAGCAAGGGTGAACAAATTTTCAAAGTGAAGAGAGACAACATGGGCATTAAAATATTTGATTTCACCAACTACTTTCTACCAGCTGTGGACAGGTACGTGCAGGGGCAGGGCCCTTGCCCACGTATTGAAGTGCGACTTGGATTTGGACAGACATGGAGCAGTGACGACTGGAGTCGGCGGGATACATTCATCTCTGCAACAGTGGTCAGTGCTAAGGCTTTGCAAATCATTCAACAGGTAAGAATGGGGTTCCTATGTAAATCAGTGTCTTGTTAATAATTATAATTTTATTTATTTTATATGGCACAGTCCATTATTGTAAAAACCAATACACCTTTGAGTTTTAATATTAAAAAATTAAGAATTAGTTTTTAGAGATTTGTATCACAGATCCCTCTACTAGTGTTGCTATCAATTTTGGAAAAATAAGACTTTTCAAAACCCATCTTCAATATCCATATTAAATCATTTTAAAACTGTATATGTCGGTCAAATACTTACCTATATTTTCAATAAAAAGGTCTGGGAATCTGTCAGAATCTAAAATATGAGCTAATTGGACCACAGTATGATAGGAAAAGGAATACATTGCTGTGATTAATAATTCTACTTCAAATACATCACAATTAGCTTTCATCATTTCAGCTTTCATCATTTCAGCTGGGATGCCAACCCACTCCCATGTTTTCTATAGAGATCTCGGGGTCAGATGACTTTGACAGAATTGCCGAGACAATCAAAAAGCTGTGTGAACTGAAAACGTCAAATGGCAAAATGGATACCAGCACTTCAGGATCGCTGCATTAGGACTATGAATCATGTCAAATGAATAATGTATAAAGGAAATTAATTTTTACTAATCTGGACAATATTCTTCATTCAATCTTATTAATGTTTTATCAGTTTTTTTGGTTTTATTCAACCGTTTTCTAGACATACATTAATAATAATTTTTAATGTAAAGCCTGGACTTTACATCTTAGGTTTTCCACAGAAAAAAATGGATCCCTTTTCAAAAATAAACAATAATTTTAAATAGAGTTTTAATTCAGACATCTTTCTCCATCAGTTTTACATATTTGTATTCTCTTTGGTTTAACATTTTGTTTTGCAACAACACCTTATGAATCTTTTACTCTTGCAACAAACACACTTATTATTATTATATATTTGGCATATTATATTATTATATTATATTTTTGTCATTTATGGACTTTGTCTGACTAACTTTATCTCAGGTATATATATATATATACATTTTGTATTTAAGCAAATACTGTTACAATGTATCAGAAACTATAAAATTTGCAGCTGTCATTTTCACACTTTGTAGATGCACATTTAAGTGCTACTTTGTTAGAAATAAATTATATACATTTTAGATCAATATTAGATGATGACTATTATATTAGCAAATGATAAAATAATTCAGATCATTTTAGATCTAATACAGTGTCACATAGTGTCTTCATATGTTGGTATTTACTGACCTTTTAAAGTTTTTAATTTGCAATAAAAAGGTCTCAGAATCTTTCAGATTCTAATTAATACTCTGTGTTAGTCTGTTAGAACATGAGCCTGGACCACAGCATGATAGAAAAGGGGATAAATTGCTGAGACAATCAAAAAGCAGTGTGAATTGAAAACATCACATGGAAAAATGACACCAGCACATTTCTGTTAGAAATAAACTACATTTTGGATCAATAAAGAAATCTTACAGGCAGCACTGTGTCTTTTTATTTTGATAGTCACTGACCTTTTACAAATAACAGAGCTAGAATCAATGATATAAATTACCAGTGTTTACAGTCTTTGAAAACAATGACATCTATGAAGGCAGATTATGTATCAGCTCTGTGGACAAATGTCATCAGTTCATTATGAATGTCATATTATACACAAATAAAACGAAAATAAAATAAAGATTAACCTAAAAATTGGCACCAAATTTTCAACATCATTTATTAGGCACCCAAAATTTCTGATCAGCTTGTGCATTCCCTGTTTAAACAGTCCCATGGCATCTGAGGCATGCAGGCAACTTCAGTCAGCAATATTGGTTTCACAGAAAACAACCATAGAATACCCTCTGAAGTAGTTAGCAAAATGTACCTGCAATTTGTACTGCATGCCTGCTGCTTGTTTGATAGCTGTGATAAAAACACTCCACATTAATTCCTTCATTTCTTCCCAGGCATCAAAACTGTTCTTGTTGGAAGAATGCCACTAACGGGAGAAGCTCTGAAATTAAACGCAAAATTTTTATACAGAAAAAAAAAATAATAAAATAAAAATAACTGGTAAAAATAACTGCAACACATTACTGCTATTGTGTTCTTATGTTTTCTTGAAAAGCTGTCAAATCAGCATATTGTCAAGCAAGGTCATTTTCCTTTAGTTATTAACCACTGTAAAGGACCAAAAATTAATACTGACTAACATACATGTAACATTATGAACAAAAACAAAAAAAAAATCATGTAAAAGAGACACTTATCATTTCATTATTGTATGATACAACTGAACTAACATGTAAGTCTCTGAAAATTAAACTCAGTTTCTTTGTCATGACAAAACAAGTCTTTCTTGGGGCTTGATTAAAATTGTACCAATGTGAAATGAAAAAAAGACCAAAATCATACCTTCCATTTGCTGCTGGAGCATCTTGTTCATTTTCCAGTGCTCAACAAGACTAGAAACTGTCTCAGGTTTATCAGGTGAGAAAACTTCCAGAGTATGCTGCTTACATAGGATACTATGGCAATGTAAGGAGCATAGTTTAATGAGTGTGAAAGCAAATATTATAATGGACACAATTTTAAACATAATTCATTTTTCTGAAACATTAATAAATATATAATTCCCAACTAAAACACTGTTAACTTCTGCTCCCTGATTCATTCACATGGTGTGAATAAACACTTCAATTTCATCATGACTAGCAAAGAATAGTGATTGACAATTATTATAAAGGATACTCCTCCCTGTAAAGCCTGGAAAAGTCCTGCACCCACTGTAACATGGTAGCCATGGAAGGCCACATAGGTGAACATTCCGTCATTTTCTTCATAGTTAACTGTCCTGCATACTTGCTGTATAAATCCATACACTGCTCAGCCTGATGGGACACTTTATCCTTGAGAATATTTTGTGCTGATCTGAATGAGAACATAACATAAAGAATAAAATCATACAGTAGGAAGGGATTAGGTGACTTAACAATATTAAAGTCATAATAATTCTTCGTTTTGGCCAAAAATTGGATTTTCCCAGAGTAAACGGCAATTTTCCCGTACTTACCAATGGTCAGCGACCCCATTCCTGCATTCAAAGTTAGTCCAGGGTTTTTTCCTAAATGTTTGATTTTTGTTAAAATCTCTTAAGAGATTTTGACTGACAGAGCCCTCTCTGACATTGCATAGTCATGCGATATCGAGCGATAGTTTCTGGTGACCTACTTAAAACCGCGGGAAAAGCAGACAACAACAACACTAAATAACAATAATATAAGATTCATAAGATACCGGTAGATGTGCTATTCTGGGCTTTTCGTTATCCGACACACTGTACAAAAACTCGCAACTTACGTCTGCGTAATTGCATCAGGGTTTGGCGCCAGAAGTTATTTTGGTCTCGAATGAACGCGAGAATCCACATGACACCCTAGGTAATGTCATTGGCAACGGATGCCTTGACGACCGGGAAGAAAGGCATCGAAAGCCCTATTGACAAGCACAGACTTTAGTTTTACTACAATAACGGCTGTTTTAGTGGTAAAATGCAATAGAATATATTTCCATGGGTTGTTTACAATGTATTTCTTGCGGAATTTTGAATCTCAAAGGAAGAGTTATTATTCCTTTAAATGAATTTTGGGGTATGTTGCAGGTTGACATTTACCAAGTACTAACTAATAATTTATAGCTGTTGAAGGTAACTGGATAATTCTTTTTCTTCTTTTTTTTTTGTATTTCCTTAATTTTTTTTTAATCACCAGACTCATGCATCATCAGTTATTTCAACTTACAGAATGTCCTGTAATCTATTAATCGCGTCTGTCATTTCATCGTGCTGCTTATATAACAACTTCTCCTTGATATCAGGAAAACTCTCTGCCAGTGGCGTCTGAAGAAGATCAACTTTGACACAGCACTGGTATTGTTCAGCCAGGTTTTCCAAGGAGGTCATGTCTTTCTGGCAAGTTTCTAAAGTCAGTTTCCATTGTTTGCTCTGTTCTTGGATTGTTTTAAATGTCTTTTGAAGCTGGTGGCAAATGGCGAGCTCTGCTTGCATTGGGTTATATCACTTAAATACCTGGAAAAATATGAAGATTATGATAATCATAATAACATGTGCAGGATACGATTATGGATATTATAGTAGATAAAAGCATTAGGGTTTAGACACCCAAACCCGGTCCTACGAAAATACGAAAACCGCGAAAACCGCGAAAACCAGAAGTTGCTAGGCGAAAACCTCACTATAACTTACCAATTCTCGATGTTCTTGACAAGTTGCTGTAATATTTGGATAACTTGGACTATATTACATACATCATGACCTTTGATAACGATGTTGTAATGAATTGAGTATGTAACAGCTGAGTTTTCTAGATCGGCAACTATAGTGCGTGGGAGCCATGTTTGGTTTACAACTGGCATATATAAACAGCAGTGTCCCCTCAGGCCAGTATTGCCATCTCAGGCCAGTATTGCCCTCTCATGCCAGTAATGCTCTCTCAGGCATATGAATGTGGATAACAGCACAATATTTTCTGCTTACTTAATAGATACATATAAGAAACTAACAAACATTTATCAAGTAACATTTACAACATTGTACCAACTTTAAGTTAATTAATGCTTTATTTGTAAATGTGTTATTTGTGCATGAGAAAAATTCCTTCTAACTGTACATGAAGTCGTAAGAACTTTGTATTTGCATTAAACTTTATAAAAGAAATATTGAACCATTAAATGTTTTTCATCATAAAAAAGTTGTTTTTGTTTGTTCAAATCATGTTAAAATAAAGGCTCTCTACATACCAAATTCCATTTTACCAAAACAGTTATCAATACATATTTAGTCAATTTGTGCACTGGCAATTTATTTTTTAAGAAAAGGGACTAAAGTCTTATTCTGAGACAACTACAGTGTATTGTTAATACTGACCCGTGGACTTGCGTGCTTTTTATTTTTAATGCATGGATTGTAGTATATTTTATATTAATAACAGTTTTATCAAAGAACTTGTAGGTTCATTTGACATTACACTCATTAGGATCTGGTTGTCATTTAATGGTATGCTTCTGTGGCTCTGTGCCCTCAGGTAAGTGCTAAATCAATAATGATCAAGAAATGATCAAGACTTAACTAGTTACAGCTGCAGTCTTAGCTGTCACTAATTAAGTCCATCTAGCTGTCAGTGTCAACAAATTTAAGTTCACTGCTACTTATTTTCCATGAATTTTTGCAATTTCTTGGTGAATTTTTTACACATTTTGTCATTTTCAAACAGAGCTGAGAATTTGAATTAATGGGCCTGAAGCCATGTGATATTTGTTGCTGACTCTGCTGTCGAGCAAAATGTATTATTGCATCAGCATTGATATTTTCTATCTTGTACCTCATTATTTATTTATTTATTTATTTATTTATTTATTTATTTATTATTTTTTGTCTGAAAGTTATGCAGTTTAGGGTGGAATTTCATTCACTTTTTTTTTTTTTTTTTTCATTTTCAATATGGGCATGAAACCCATTTATTAGTTATCCATAAAATTGTTGGTGGTAATGCTGTTAAGGATTATGTATTATTGCATCAAAATGCATGAAACCCTCCTAGAGGAGATAAATAAAAATCGATGGTTATTATGTTGTTTATCACTTCATTTTTCGATTTTGTTTCTTTCAAATGGATGTATATACTTAATATTGTGTTAATTTGTTAAAAAAGTCAGAGAGCAGTTACAATAAACAGTATTACTTAAAGTAGATAAATAAAAATTGATGGGGATTATGTTGTATATCACTTAATTTTTCAATTTTCTGTTTCTTTCAAATGGATGTATATAGATTGTGTTAATTCATTAAAAAATAAGGTCAGAGAGCACTTAAACTTAACAGAATCTAATAAATTGATTTTAATTAGAATCCAAGGGTGCATTTGTTTGTGAAAAGTATGCAATCATAATGACCATCAGTTAATTAAAAATCCCATAGGTGTTGAATTTCCAGAATACACAGACTGTATGTTTTTTTCCTTTAAGAATTCTACCCAAATGTGTGCTTGGCCTTCTGGCTGTTTCATGATATTAGAATATATGATGAATATGCATTTTTAGATGCATCTTTAACTCGATGAAATAAGTATTTATAATGTGTGTCTCAAAATATACTTTTCTGTTTGTTAGCTTGTTAACTTGTTTGTGTGAAAGAAATCCCAGGTCTTCACAAAATTTGAACCATTTTACACACCAAATTTAATATATGCAATTCAGTCATTTCTTTTACACCTGCGGATAACAGTTAGCCATTGTCAACTTAACCCTCCTGACCACAATACTTATGGGACTGATTCAATCATAACATCTAAACAATGACATGAATTCAGTAGGTAGTAAATCCCAATGGTAATCAGAAAGATACAAAAATTCTTTTAAGAAAACGCAATTTGTGCTGTGTATGTGGTATGCATTTCGGACTAGCGAGTTCTGAGAATAAACACATCCAAATCGTTCAATGCATTTGTCTGAAGTTTTTTATTTTGGCCTTAGAACATGTTACATATGAATAAGTATGGGTGCTCTGTAAAGCGCAACACAATCTATGACCTTAAATATGTAGATTCATAATAATTTGTCTAAGTACATGTATTCTGATTATAGTTTTATCAGGGTTTAAACCCATTTATGATGGCTAAAGCATTTAGAACTAAAGCAACATTTGTTTTTGACCTAGAATAATGTCCCCTTTCAAAAGTAGTTCAAATCATATGGGAGTTATATGCTATTGCCAAAGCATAATTCTTATTTGGCCAGATATTTAAAGGAATAAAGTTTTAGAGGAGAATTAATATGGTAGAGAGCTGACAATTTTACAAATATAGGCCACATTCAGAATAGTGGACTAATGATCTGTTTCAAAATTGTTACCTTCCTTTCCCAATATATTATACACCATTGAGAAATGCATTGGTTGAGAACTTATAATACTTTTAAAGTACAAAGTGTACACAATAATTTATTAATAATGGCAACTAGAAAAGCACTAAGAGACCGCAGACCTCCACTAAGGCAGCAGAGTGTCGATCCAATGCCATTTTACTCCTAAATTTTCATTCTATAATGATTTAGTTTTTTATTATTGATTGATTATTGATCCAGTTCACCACCAAAAACTAATCCCTTCTAAGTTAACCCATTTCTGACCTACCCTGAAAATGCTATCGAAATTTATCCATAACTTTTTAGTTATGATGATGACAAACAAACAAACAGGGGTGATAAAACATAGCCTCCTTGGCAGAGGTAATAATATTCTTTACAAGAAAACTAACACTTTTTATTTCATATTCCTTTTATTATACCAAGCAGAATGCAAGCCCAAGGACTCTGTTTGGTATATTACATGCTTTAAAATATATGGCAAATGAAATATACAAGCACACACTATTATTTACTATTGATCAACTTCCTGGCAAATAAGAACTGTCAACAGTCCCTTGATATTACAGCATGCCAATAATCAGCAAATAGTGGAAAATACCAAGGTGTTAACATGTTATGGACTATCTTGATATACATAACTTCATTTGCTTTTTGGCAATCTTCAACAAAACACATGCAGGGTGCTTCAAACTGATAAAAACTTACCATACAAAAAGTTGAAGTCTTAAAACACAGCATAGACACAGAAATGATGAAATAGATATGGAATTGAAAGATAATCATATCATATCAATTACGAAATTAGATGTGCACTGCCTAAAACTCTAGGAGTAACCTATTTATTATGTCAATCACATAACATCATTCAGTTGTAATCTGTTATATCTCCTTTCAAGAGAAAATGCCTCCTGCAAATCAGAGTACCAGTACATGTGTTTAATGTGTGTTCCTTTTTCCTTTTTTTCTCTATTATTGTGCATATAATATATATGCATGATTAACTGACTATTGACTATTGTCCAAGCTAGATAAACATGGTGGATTGTCCACACACATTAAAGATAAAGTTATACATGAAATACAAACTATTATGAAAAAATATCATTTAAATGACACATGGAGAAAGTTCCATGGTGCAGAAAGAAGATACACATGGAAAAACTCCGAATCAAAAATTTCCTGCAGACTAGACTACTGGATAACATCTAACGAACTTATAGAAAATTGTTTTATAGAAAAGGCGGAGATACTGTACGCACCTTACACTGATCATGATGCAATATCTTTGTTTTTAAAGACAAAAGATGTGACAGTTAGAGGGCGAGGGTTTTGGAAACACAATAATACTTTACTAGGAGACGAAAGATATATTAACGAAATGAAAATTGTAATTAATGAAGCAAAAAACAGATACAATTACTTAGAGGACCGTGGTTTAGCATTTGATATGATAACCATGGAAATACGGCAGTTTTCAATAAAATTTTCAAAGCAAAAATCTAAACAACATAGAGAAAATGAAAGAGACATTTGGAAAAAAATCAACGCGCTACAAGCCGAGATAGACAATCAATTTAATAAAGAAAAAGCTAAAGAATTAGAAAAACTTAAGACTGAATATGATTTAATCTTAGAAGCTAAAACTGAAGGTGCAATAATGCGCAGTAAAGTGAGATGGTACGAAAAGGGCGAACGCAATACAAATTACTTTATCAACTTGGAAAAACGGAATCGGGTCAGAAATACAATTACAAAACTAGAAATTAATGATACACTAACAGTAACTAACGATAAAGATATTCTACAAGAACAGGAAAAGTTTTATGAAAATTTGTACACCTCACAGAACACTACCTTTAACGAGAGAATCTCAAACAAATTTTTCAATGTACAAAACATACCCCAAATTCCAAACGACCTAAAAATCGCATGTGAAGGAAAGCTAACCATCAACGAGTGCAAAAACGCACTCAAAGAACTTACAAAAAAGAAGAATAAAACCCCGGGTGTCGATGGGCTCTCCGCAGAATTTTACATGAAATTCTGGGAAGAATTAGGAGAGGAAATGGCAGACTGTTTAAATTTTGCTTTTGAAACTGGTCAGTTAAATATTAGCCAACGGCAGGGCATAATAACACTAATTCCCAAAAAAGACAAGGATAGACACCGTTTGGAAAACTGGCGACCTATTTCTTTGCTAAGCGTAAGCTACAAAATAGCCGCAAAAGCACTTGCAAAACGAATGGAAATGACTTTACCAACCATTATCAACAAAAACCAAACCGGGTACGTTAAAAAAAGATATATCGGTGAAAATATAAGACTCATCTGGGATCTTATGTACTCAACAAAAAGGCAAAATAAAGAAGGGATGGCAATTTTCTTAGATTTTAAAAAAGCGTTCGATTGCATTGAATGGGAATTTATAAAAAAATGCCTGAAAATATTCAACTTTGGCCCTGACTTCATTCAGTGGTTTGACATTATGTACGCCAATGCTTCCAGTTGTATTACAAACAACGGATATTCCTCGCGATTCTTTTCAATTACAAGAGGTGTAAGACAAGGATGCCCACTGTCCGGCCCTTTATTCGTGCTGGCCGTAGAAATACTAGCCTGCGCAATACGCGCAGATCCATCCATACGGGGAATTACTATTGATCGTCATGAACACAAATTATGCCAATATGCCGACGATACAACGCTATTTCTAAATGATGTTGGGTCCGCTAAAAACGCATTGAAATTAATATCTGAATTCAAACAAATTTCTGGTTTAGAACTAAACTTGAGCAAGTCCGAAGCCCTGTGGCTTGGAAGCAATAGATTCAACGACGAAAAGCCCCTCGGGTTGCTATGGCCGGATAGACCAATAAAAGCTCTCGGAATTCATTTCTCTTACGATTACGAAAGCTGCAGGTTTCTAGACTTCGATAGTAAAGTTGATCAAATTGAAAAGCTGCTTAACCTTTGGTCCAGCAGAGACCTCACATGGATTGGAAAGATACAAATACTGAAAACATTGGGTCTGGCTAAACTGGTTTATGCTAATACAGTTCTTGAGACCCCAAATGATATTATTTTGAGGATAGATGCTTCATTCAAAAAATTTCTATGGAATGATAAAAAACCAAAATTAAAGCAAAATACATTAATAGCCCCAAAGAGTAAAGGTGGTTTAAATTTGACGCATGTGCCATCGCACGTGCGGTCTCTGAAGGCCTCAATGGTTAAGCGCATAATGTTAGCTGACAACGATGATCCGTGGGTTATAAACATACTGAAATATTTAAGAAGTGTGGGAGGAAAACTTATTTTCAGTTGTAATTATGAACTGAAGAATATTAACATTTCGGACATACCACCTTTTTACGTAGCCATGCTAGATGCATGGAGTGATGTAATACAAACAGACCCTAATAATGCCTCCGATATAAAGAAACAGATAATATGGAATAATAGATTCATACTTGTAAACAAAAAGTCAATATATCTAAGGCATTGGTCAAAAGCCGGAGTAAATTATATGCAAGATATTATAAATATTAATGGTGAATTTATATCATTAGAAGAAATAATAAATCAACACAACTTCGACATTAAGCTGCCGAATTTTCTAGAATACGAAAAAGTAAAAAAATCAATTCCGATATCATGGTTACGTAAACTTCGGGAAAATGCAGAAACAGTTGACAACACAGACTCAGATGAGATAGTATGGACTCTAGCCTCTACAAAAACCATTTACGATAAGCTAATAGAAAGAAATGTAATAAATTTACCCACAGCAAGTTTGCATCTTATCAAATCAGGCGTAAGTGAAAATGATTGGCAGAGAGTTTTCTTGATACCATTTGAGTCTGTCAAAGAAACTCAACTACAAATAATGCAATACAGAATAATTCACAATGTGCTGTACACAAATTCTACACTGTTCAAAATGAAAATAGTTACTAGCCCAGGATGTATTAACTGCCATATGAAAGAAACAATAATACATCGTTTTGTAGAATGTGTACGTGCAAGAAATTTTTGGATTGCATTTGAAAACTGGTGGAACATTCCGAATAACACCATACACTTCAGAAAAAATGAAAAAACTATAATGTACGGGTGTCTGTCAAGCGACCAGCGCGTAAAAGCTTTAAATTTCTGCATTATTGTGGCTAAACAATTCATAAACAAAAATTCAGAAAATCCATCAGTCTATGATTTTGAACTGTTTCTGCATTTTCTTAGTCAGAAGAAGAAAATAGAAAAATACATTGCTATAAAGACAGGAAAAGAAGACAGGTTCAATACAAAATGGAAACGCATTCCTACCATAACGTGTTAAAATTTTCACCTCTAGTACGCTATAGTTGCCGTTATGTAGTTCACAACAAGCATGTATACGTGTAGTATGTATGGACGGATGAGTGAGTGAAAGTAAGTCTATATATTTATGTTCTTATTTATTTATCAGTATTTAATTACCGTAATTATTATCAGTATCATATGCATTTAATCTTTGATTTTCTGTCTAAATATTTCATTATATATGACATAGTTGCCGAGATGTAGCTCACAACAAGCATGCATACGCGTAGTATGTATGGATGGATGAGTGAGTGAGAGTAAATCTATATATTTATGATCTTTTTATTTACCTATTAGTATTTAATTACCGTAATTATCACCAGCATTGTATTACATGCATTCAATCTTTCAATCTTTGATTATCTTTGTATATTTTCTTTTTTCTTTTTTTTTTGAGTGAATAAATGCAATAAAAAAAAAAAAAAAAAAAAAAAAAAAAAAAAAAAAAAAACTGACTATTGACATTTTTTCAGAGTTAAAAGAGCTTATCTCTGTATACTGGCACATACACAGAACCCAAATGTAAAAACAATTAAGCACATTGATTTGAAGGTAAAATGTGTATTAGACACCTTAGGATACACATATATACAATCTACATTGTATAAATTAATTGATGCTTTAGAAATGGATTTGGTTTATTAAGTGGAAAACAATTAGTGTAACAAATGGCTGTGCATGAATATCTTTTCAAAAAGAGTAAGATAAAATGTAATTAAATAACAAAATCAGTGGCCATGGATCAAGTTCAGAGGAAAAAATGTTTTAATAAAAATAATTTAATTGTATTCACCATAATTATATATATTGAATATTATCAATTATGTTAATTAGAACCTACATTTTCATAATGCTTTATAAATTGCTCTATGCTGGTCACTTTATTAAACAATGCTACTCATTTTATATTTGGAAAAGTAGGAGTGTAAATTCTATGCAGGTTCAAAGCTCATACAATATAGACTCTACATGTGTGGTGTATTAAAATGGGCACTTTTTACAAGCATTGATGTGTAGTTTCACTTCTGGTTGGAATGAAAAAAAAGTTCTACTTTGTGCATATCTATTAAATCCTATTTATTAATAAACTTTGCATTACTAAGAATGCAGGTAATCTGTGTTATGCACTTCATATAGTACTTGAGAGAGTATTACTTGCCTGGAAAAGCATTACTAACCTGAGAGGGCAATACTGGCCTGATATGGCAATACTGGCCTGAGGGGACACTGCTGTTTATATATGCCAATTGTAAACCAAACATGGCTCCCACGCACTATAGTTGCCGACCTAGAAAACTCAGCTGTAACATACTCAATTCATTACAACATCGTTATCAAAGGTCATGATGTATGTAATATGGTCCAAGTTATCCAAATATTACAGCAACTTGTCAAGAACATCGAGAATTGGTAAGTTATAGTGAGGTTTTCGCCTAGCAATTTCTGGTTTTCGCAGTTTTCGTATTTTCGTAGGACCCGGTTTAGACTATCAGCTGTCACCTTGATCAGCGGATACATCAAAAACCACATAACACCAAGCCCATGATAAATTTGTGATTTATCATTTACTAGCATCAGTCAACTGTTTTCTCTCCCTTGCTGATATTTCGGCATTACTTCGATCCGTATTTCTTGAGAAAATTTAAGTTTGGTCTAGCCTCTACTCTAGGATCCCAAACGTTTTGGATCCCGAGCTTGGTTTACGAGCATCTTGGACATGCTTCATGATCGTTCATACCTTAAACAAAGTCAACCTTACTGCGCTTGAAGATACACTTTTAAATAAACTGAACATCGTTTAATTTGCCAAAATACATTGGAAAACGTTCAACTGCATCTCTCTAACATCAACCTGCTGGTGGCTCAATGGAGGCTGCCATATTGGTCACATGATCAAAGAGAGCATTTTTGATTGGTTGACCTAGTTTTTGTTCAAATTTTCGGCGGAAGTAAATTTCATCTGTGTGTTCGAAGTTGAGGACATTATTTGATTATTACTGCAGCTCATCTGATAAAATTAAAAGGAAAATGCCTCCCAGAAAACGCAGGACAAGGGCAGTGTCCAGGGCAAAGCCAAAAGCTCCTTCTGGAGACGAAGGAAAAGATCTGACCCTTGAGGAAAGGAGAGCGAAGATGGAATTGTTTTTGAAGGACTTTGATGTTCATGGTAAACAAAACAGATTCCATAATAATTTTTAGCTATGACCATTGATATAAAGAGTGAAGTCCATGTTCAGAAAGTCTCTACCGCGAAATTAATATAAACAATTATCATAACATTAAGGGGGGAGGGGGGTCGTATATTTGTGCTAGTAAAGTACATGTAGCACTAGTTGATTGCAATGTGAAATGCACAGTCACTGTTACACTACAATTAAGGGGTGTATGGTGTCAAGATAAGAGTCATGCACAGTTGCTTCCCAAAAAGCCTAGTGTAAACAGTAACTCCCTTATTCACTTAACATTCTGAAATTTTTATTCTCTACATGTATTTGGAAATTATAATGGGGATACCTCCAAAGTCAATAGAACAAATTCAGGATAAGTTTTTTTTTTTTACAAAAGGGAGTTACTTTTTACAAAACTGACAGGTGTCATATGATATTATCATCTACTTTCGTTCCCTACAGTGAAGGATCGTATTGCCAAGATGAGAGCTGAAGCCAAAAGGAATTGTCAGAAAATAGAGAGTTTGTACAGGTTGGAACTAACCAAACTGCCAAAAGTAAGAAAAACTAAATAAAATAAAGGAGATTAAGATATATATATATATATATATATATATATATATATATATATAAGAGCATTTATAAAAGTAATGATAGTAGCACAGTGTTATGTTTTAGTTTTTATTTTTCATATGCATGTCTGCTACATATTAAAAATAATTAAGGAATTGCACACGATTTTTCCTTGAATTAAATTTTTTTCATGGCATTTAGGTTTTATAGTCATCATTTTATAAAGATAACAAAGGTCAAATCTATGATAACTACAATAAGCACTACTTAAAAGTATTTTAGAATTTCTATAAGTTTTTACTTTGGATGTCTTTCTTCAGTTATTGAAGCATGTAGTGATCATATGATTGAGGTTCTCAGCTGTAATGCATCTTATACTAATACTGATATTTTGTTTTATTCCAGCATATAAGAGACATGAAAAGATCAGAATTTCTCAGTAAGTAGCAACTAGGTAAATTTTTTCTCCAACTAAATGTAAAAGTTTGTGGTAAGAATTCAAGTAAAAATTGAAGGAAATGGAAAGGCATTTTTAAACAGTTTGTGAATGGTGATTTTAACAAGAAGCCTATCGTATTAAAACTCAGGAAGGTAACACGTAAAATTGGTGTTTTTTCCCACCATTTTGGTTTTTGTTTTAAAATATCATTTCTTTGTGTTTATTTTCCAGAACTTGGTGGTACTATCAGTGCAGTCAGCATGCATGAGGCAGAGGAACTTGTAGGAACACTTTCAGCGACCATAGATTCCAAACTTTCGTAAGTAATAAAATGGCATCATTAAGTATCAAAAGTCCCCTATTGGATATGCAGAATACTGTTTAAGGAAACCTTTTTGATAATTAATTATTTAGTCACAAGGCATGTGTTAAGTTTAAGAGCAAATTCATAAGGTGTATTATTTTTGTTTATAACTTTATGTGACTGACAAATGTGTTAAAGATTGAATGATTTGATGTAAGACAGTAAGTGCCTCTACAAAAGATTTAGTCTTATAAAGTAAAAACGTTTTTTGAACAGATAATGATTTATTTTTATTATAAGACCACAGTGTTTTTTTATATACATACATATCAATTACTGCAATACTGGCTACATATTATGCTATATATATTTATCTTGTTAAGCTGTCAGAGATTGAGAACTGTTTCCAAGACATCTAGCACATGTGCTACCATAGAAGAAGAGGAAGAAGAAACCACAACCAAAAAGGTCAGCAAGGACAGATACCAAAGCCTTCCCAGTTAGACACAATTGACATTAGAAATTATTTTCTGCTTACTGAACAACCTTTAAAAAACTTTGAGACAATATTTCCCCCACCTCCTGGTGTTTTATTATTATTATTTCTTTTTTTATGTATGCTCTGTTCTGTTACACAAAAACATTTCTGCATAAAAAAACCCTCTCCAATCTGTTCTAGCTTCAAAAATAGGGTCACAAAAAAGTTTTTGAGGTGTTCTCCATGGGAATACAAAAACATTTAATTTTGAACAAGTATTGCTTGAGGATTTTCTGCAGATCATTTCAAGATGTCTAAGCTATCAGATTAATTTTGAGTAATTGTCCAGTGGGTAAGTATACTTGATAATGATTTGGTGGTATACTAGTATTTGAACATCAAATGCGTGAATACATGCACCTTATAGAAATCTATTAACAGAATTTGCAATCTTTCGATGATCAAATTTTTGTTGTTGTTGTTTCAGAAACCAACACGCAGAGGAAAGGCGGTGCTGGGAGATGCCAGTAACATGCCCCCGCCACCTCCACCCACCACAGGAAGAACTAGGTATACACAGTTGAATTTATTAAAGACAAAGGCTTTTCAATCCTTTAAAACAACAAAGGGTCTATAAGTTTATGATTAAAAAATGAAAAAGATTGATATAAGTATTACATTAGGTTATGTCATTGTGACTCATAACCCTTAGTTTACTACAATCAAGACTTTTAGGAAACTGGTGATGATAATGATAATAATAATAATAAATATATTGTTAATATGACATGAGCCAAAAATGGAAAGAAGAGGTCTGATAAGTGAGTGCTATGGGTATATAGGCTACTAGGTCAATGTGACCTTGGCATTGCATGGGGCATTCACAGTTTTCAGGGAGCAGATTATCTTATTTGTTTTAAGTACTGTGCCAGTTAATACTCCCATGGATTTACCCAGTGATATTTACAAGAATTTTGTAACACGGTGTAGATCAAACCAAAGTACTATACTGGTAGAAATTTACATAAGAGAATAATTCAATCCTTAACACTGTTGTTATCAAATTTTTACTTGGTACCATTTTGAATTGTTGCAGAAGGGCCACAGCCAGGACAACACAGAATGCAAGCTACCAAACACCTTTTGGTAGAGCTGGAGGAAAGACCACCTGTGATACTCCTCTCTTTACCCCAAGGTTTGACCCCAGGTAATAATGACCTTTATTTGACCCCCTCCTTAATGACCTTGACCCAGTGTCATAGCCTCTGTTTGACTCAGAGCACATTCAGAACAGTTGATCCGTAGACTAACTAGTCTGCCGATCAAATATGGCATGGCCCACTTTAAAGCATGGCAAGATTTAATTGCCCTGCCCCTGCTGGGATGGTGTGTGTGTGTGGGAGGCGGGAATCCATTGTCAAGTGTGTGCCACATTTGGTCCGCAGACTAGTTAGTCCGTGGATCAACTTTGTCGTGATTCCAGCCTCAGACGAACAGGTAGCTTATTTAAACAGCAGGAAATACTACCTGTGATTATGATTTATTGACTTTGTCAAATAATATTTGACTCGGGGTAAATATTTTGGTATCAAATTGTTTCTTAAAATTTGGCTTTGAATGGCCACATCCAGTCCTGTTTCCACCACTACAGATACTGCTAGGAGTAAAGGATTGATGTTTGCTGTAGATCAAACCCAAGTACTATACTGATAGCGGTCTTAGATTCATTGTTTTCTTGGTGATTCGTGGGTTGGAAATAGGGGAAATTAAATATATGCAACATATTCAATTTTTCAACAAATTGTATGCAATAATCACACTCAGTAGAGGAGAAAAGTGATAAGACAACCACAAAATTTTAATAATTATCTATTTCAGACTCCCAAACACCCCTGGCACCGTCCTGCGTAAGCAGCGAGAGGGAGAGAAGACGGTGACAAGCGTGGTGAAGTACTCCATGGCAGGCAGTCCTCTGGCCCCAGAAGGTCCAGTCATGCCTGATGTCTTCCTCCCTGTGGGAGATGGACAGGTCAGTGAGGAGGGTCGATCTGGACTGGCTTCAACTTTTGGCAATAAATAAATAAATAAATAAATAAATGTTATGAAGTACAAGAAAGATTCAGTAAGAGACCTTAGTTAATTTTCTCGTGTGAGACCAAAATAATGTGCATGTTTAAATAAGGTAGTATTTGAAGGTTTTTTGTTGCAGCAAGTGGAAAATGTTGACACAGTATAACATTTGTCAATAATTGTACCACCAGCGTAGGCGCTGGCGGTACACATGGTTTTAGTCCCGACCCGTATGTTCCGCCGGCTCCGCCGGCTCCTGCGGCTCCGCCGGCTCCTGCAGCTCCGCCGGCTCCTGCGGCTCCGCCGCCAAGTCACCGTTACCGCTTCTCCTCCTAGACGGTAAAGGCCTCCATACCCATCTCTTGGATTTAGGTCACCTATAATCTCAACTCGTTCCACGTAAAATTTGGGCTTTGTCGGTATTGGGGTCTAGGTGTGGCACTCATTGCAATGCACCTTTGTCCAAAAATGGCAAAATTAAATGCTAATTATCTCCCCTACGGAAGGAATTATGGGAAAAATTTCTACAGACAGCTTTCCAAAAGTCATATGTATAGATTTCAAATATGCCCTTGGATTTGACCTTTGACCTTTATTTCAAGGTCAAACGGGCCAAAATTTTCAAAAAAACAAAATTTTTGCGGAAATAAAAATTATTTGCGCTCTTATTCAGACACCACACAGACTTAAGTAATAATATTAATGGAAAGTGTTACCCTTTGGGTCATCTTTTATCTCCGTGAATTTGGGGTCAATCGGTGCATTTTCACGGGAGTAGCGGCCATAAGATATCAAAACTGAAAACTGTCTCTAATTCGGGAACCGTAAATGCTAGACACCCATTCTTTTTTGCATTTTGTAGAGCATGTAAAGCCCAACACTGGAAATGGTCTCCATTTTTTTGTATTCCATACGGTTTTCGAGTCACCATGAACTGAACTTTGCAAATTTTGCTTCTCTTTTATCTCCAAAACTGGCAGAGATAGGTCCATAGTCTCTATTGAACTTGAATAGGAAGTCATATACTGGCAATCTACATGTGACCTTAAAATTGACCTTTGACCTACTTTTCACCATGAACTGAACTTTGCAAATTTTGCTTCCCTTTTATCTCCAAAACTGGCAGAGATAGGTCCATAGTTTCTATTGAACTTGAATAGGAAGTCATATACTGGCAATCTGCATGTGACCTTTAAATTGACCTTTGACCTACTTTTCTCCATGAACTGAACTTTGCACATTTTGCTTCCCTTTTATCTCCAAAACTGGCAGAGATAGGTCCATAGTCTCTATTGAACTTGAATAGGAAGTCATATACTGGCAATCTACATGTGACCTTAAAATTGACCTTTGACCTACCTTTCACCATGAACTGAACTTGGCAGAGATATGTCCATAGTCTCTATTGAAGTTGAATAGGAAGTCATTTACTGTCAATCTAAAAGTGACCTTAAAATTGACCTTTGACCTACTTTTCACCATGAACTGAACTTTGCATATTTTGCTTCCCCTTTATCTCCAAAACTGGCAGAGATAGGTCCATAGTTACTATTGAACACGAATAGGAAGTCATATACTGGCAATCTAAGTGTGACCTTGAAACTGACCTTTGACCTACTTATTATCATGAACTGAACTCTGCTAATTTCTTTCTCTTTTAACTCCAAACCTGGCAGAGATAGGCCCATAGTTACTATTGAAGTTGAATAGGAAGTCATATACTGGCAATTTACTGTAACCTTGGAATTGACCTTTGACCTACCTTACGATGAACTTAACTTTGATTGTACCATTTTTAGTTATATATATATTTTTTGCATATTTTGAAAATTCTTGTTGATTGCATTTTTACAGCTTGTCAAGCACAAGACTGGTGGCTGTGTTCCTTATTTTGTGTATGTGGGGGTCTATACGAATGCGCTTGCTCCAGCTGGTGGTACAATATTCGGAGGCGGTATCGCCTCTCTGATCCTCTAGTTTGAACAGATTGAAAAAAAAATGATACCATCTATGCATGATGGAAAGTGGGGGTTCTATCTTTATTCATCAAGTAATATATTTGATATTTTTTTTATTGAAAATTGGAAAAGCTTGACTATGAAAGTATTTTATACACAAAGCAGACCTTGTCCAATTTTCTGTTCTTTCAATTTTAGATGATTGCACTAAATGAAGCTAATGTGGATGAGGTGATGGATAATCTCGATGAACAGACAAAATCAACACTGGAAATTGTGCACAAAAGACTGGCAGCCATGTTTGCTAAATAGCAAGGAATCATCAACTTCAAATGGCGTATAAAAAGAAAAAGAAGTGCTGTCAGAATGAACTGTGTGACTCTTCTGATGTCATCTTTTTATGAAGAAACAGAAGGGCAAAAGATAAACAGGCTTTTGACAGAACTCAAGACTTACTGACTCAAAGGGAGCAAGTTGTGCAAACTGATTCAACTGTTTCTTCATTTCATCTTATTGTTCCAAAGTCAATATCACATCATGGTATTGGTCTTTTTTTTCTCGCAAGACCATCATAATGATCTGAAAAACAAACACCTCATTTTATGACCGGTCCTTCAGGAGAACCCAGTTGTTTTGCTTTAATAATTTGGGTTCTAACCACCCTGTACCACAGATTGATTTTTCACAAGATATTCAAAGATTTGATTTGTCTTTGGCTAATTCATGACAGTTCTCTGCTGTGATACAGCCAATGTGTACATATGTCATTAGCAGAGACATATCTGTGAATATCTAGTGGCACTTGGTACTGGGGAGGTCCTAAGGTGCACTGTCTTATTAGTACCACCAGCGTGTACGCTGGCGGTACTCATGGTTTTAGTCCCGACCCGTCTCGTCCGGCTCCGCCGGCTCCGCCGGCTCCGCCGGCTCCGTTGGCTCCGCCGGCTCCGTAAGCTCCGCCGGCTCCGCGTACTGGCGCCGGATACAAGTCACCGTTACCGCTTCTCCTCCTAGACCGCAAGGACCCCTGTCCCCATCTCTTGGATTTAGGTCACATATAACCTCAACTTGAACCCCCAGGTTTTTTTGTCTCAGTCGGTACATTGACCTGGGCGTGACGCTCCTTGAAATGCACCCTTGTCAAAATTTTTGAAAATTCAATGCCAATTATCTACCCTACGGAAGGAATTATGGGAAAATTTTCTACAGACGGCTTTCCAAAAGTCATATATGTAGATTTCAAATATGCCCTTGGATTTGACCTTTGACCTTTATTTCAAGGTCAAACGGGCCAAAATTTTCAAAAAAATGAATTTTTTTACGAAAAAAAATATTATTTGCACTATTATTCAGACACTACACAGACTTAACCAATAATTATATTGGAAAGTGTTACCCTTTGGGTCATCTTTCATCTCTGTGAATTTGGGGTCAATCGGTGCATTTTCACAGGAGTAGCGGCCATAAAATACCGAAAATGAAAACTGTCTCTAATTCGGGAACCGTTAATGCTAGCGACCCGTTCTTTTTTGCATTTTGTAGAGCATGTAAAGCCCAACACTGAGAGTGGTCTCCGTTTTTTTGTATTTCATACGGTTTTCGTGTTATGCTGTATTAAAAAGTACTTTGTGGTGGCACATTTTTGTAACTCAGAATTGTAACATTTAGTCCCTTATATCTCCAAAACTGGCAGAGATAGGTCAATAGATATTATTTAAGTTGAATAGGAAGTCATTTACTTGCAATCTAGATGTGAGCTTGAAATTGACCTTTGACCTACTTTTCACCATGAATTGAACTTTGCCAATTTTTGTTCCCTTTTATCTCCAAAACTGGCAGAGATAGGTCAATAGTTACTATTGAACTTGAATAGGAAGTCACATACTGGCAATTTAACAGTGACCTTAAAATTGACCTTTGACCTACTTTTCACCACGAATTGAACTTTGCCAATTTTTGTTCCCTTTAATCTCCAAAACTGGCAGAGATAGGTCCATAGTCACTATTAAACTTGAATAGGAAGTCACATACTGGCAATTAATCAGTGACCTTAAAATTGACCTTTGACCTACTTTTCACCATGAATTGAACTTTGCCAATTTTTGTTCCCTTTAATCTCCAAAACTGGCAGAGATAGGTCCATAGTTACTATTGAACTTAAATAGGAAGTCATGAACTGGCAATTTACTGTGACCTTTAAATTGACCTTTGACCTTCCTTTTACTATGAACTGAACTTAGCAAATTTTCGTTCACCTTTATCTTCAAAACTGACAGATAGGTCCATAGTTACTATTGAACTTGAATAGGAAGTAATACACTAGCAATCTGTGACCTTGAAATTGACCTTTGACCTACTTTTTATGATGAACTGCTTTTTGCATGTTTTCTGGCCTTTAAATCTGCAAAATTGGCAAAGAAATGTCCATGGTTGCTATTGAACTTGAATAGAAATTCATATACTATGATATTGAAATTGACCTTTGACCTACTTTTTCACCATGAACTGAGCTTTGCATATTTTCTTGCCTCTCATATCTTTAAATCTAGCAGAGATGTGCCCATTGTTTCCCCTAGGTTTTCTCTTTTGGCAGCATATATGCACCATTGACAACACATTTCAAGGAAAACCAATAGGCCTTTTGTCTAGAGAATACAGTAGTGAGCAAGGGTAGGAAAATGCAAGTCAATTTGAAAATCTGCTTGATTGTATCATTTTTAGTTATATTTTTTGCATATTTTGAGAACTCTTGTTGATTGCATCTTATAGAGCTTGTCAAACACCAGACTGGTGATGGTGTCCCTTTTAGGAGGGGGGGGGGGTCCATACGAATGCGCTTACTCCAGCTGGTGGTACAATATCTGGAGGCGGTATCGCCTCTCTGATCCTCTAGTTGTAATGGATATTCAGACACAAGTGACATAGTGACAGATGACGTTTGACGTTAATTTTCTACAACGTCATGTAAGGATCCTGAAGTACACTACTTGTGGTAAATGTTCGAAGTGTAATGTATATGGTAAATTCAAGAAAAGAGACCAAACTTGACATATTTATTTACAGATAGGATAAGTGGTGCATCACCATGCCATTTGTTTACTTAGATTTAGAATTCGACAGAGTATGATTGTGAAAATGTGTGCAGTTCTGTATGGCGGTGAACCTTTAAAAAATTAAATTGGACGGAAGTTTCTGATTTGGATGGCGATTTTAATACCTTTCTGATGTCAGTATCTGTTTCAACGTGGCGGCTGTTCACTCAGAACACAACAAACGTGCTCTTGAATAATTTTAACAGGCCCCAATAATGAGGGTACAAGTGATCTAACTTTTAGATATTAAAAAGTACACATTTAAGTGCTTTGGCATATATACAATACCTATATAGGCCATATTATACAACGCTGTAACGAAACTTTGGTTTCATTCAAATATCTCTGACTCGGCTACTTTTATCCTACAACGGAAGTTGTTGGTAAAATTGAGCCAACGAACAGCGACTGTCTGAAAGTGTTTAACCACATTTCAGTATATTTTAATGTTAATGTTCAACTCCAAAACCGAACTTCAAGAAATAATACTACGGATATGTGAGATGTGTTTTGTTTTTCATTATGTATGTTTTAATTCTTAAAAATAAATATTCTATAAGTACACTTACAGAATGTCAATTCTCAGTTGATAACATGTTTTCTTCGCTGAGATGTTCTAACACGTCTTTCCATGCCAAGTCTGGTGATGAAAAGCAGAGCAGAGGCTGCGTGCTAAAAATGTAAATAAAGAGTTGTCATTTTAACACATGCATCACCACGTATCCTCTATTATGACCTCTTAATTTTTTGCTTATACGTGGACTCTAATCCAGACCCACCTTCAATAATTGTCATATGGCTAAATGTGTTTCTGCCACGGTCATACTAATCTTACATGTACATTTCCGCGCGGTACCG
This sequence comes from Lingula anatina, assembly GCF_051362555.1. NCBI lineage: Eukaryota > Metazoa > Brachiopoda > Lingulata > Lingulida > Lingulidae > Lingula > Lingula anatina. The sequence goes on along the minus strand of NC_141770.1, from coordinate 25,263,737 downwards.
TTCACACGGATTTTCGGGTGACCCCCTCTTGCCATAATTCCAATTATTGAACAAAGCAAAAATATTAATTATTTAATGTAGATTTATTTTCCTCTTTGGATTATAAATGTCAACACCAGAAACTAAGAGAGACCGGTTGTTAGGCAGGCCTCATAAAGGATAGTTCTGCTCTGGCGTTGATGCTGCTTGTTAAATAACTTACGATGGTTTTAAAACCTAAGATGGAAATTAACCTTTATATTGGCCTCTCTCCGAACTCTTTCGTTTAAATGGTAGCAACAGAAGTAGAAAAACACATAATTTAAATTTTAATGATGGCTGAATGTTAAGCAGACGAAATATCGGAGGGTAAATTTTCATTTTCACATTTCAAGTTCCATGTATATATTGAGGTTTAAAGGTGCATATTAAGCGAGTAGTTATGTCAAATCATTGTCACTAATAAACCCGACTAAATGCCAACGTAAAATTTCAAATCGCAGATTTCAAATCACAGAATACTATGTCATTGCCCGTCCCTCCCCCCCCCCCCCCCCCCCCCAAAAAAAAAAAAAAAAAAAAAAAAAGAATTTTTCTGTGTACTTTGCTAGCTTTACTGTCTGGAGGGTAAAGAAGATCAAATTTGCAACAGAAATTTGAAGAAGGTGCAATTTTAAAACATTTTTCGGCTGACCGAGTCATTTATTTTATTTTATTATTTGCCTTTGGTATGTGGCTTTTATTTGGGTGTGTAAGAAAGTGTGCAGTAAACTATTCGTATTTCCCAGAAAACGATTATTGAAAATAAGACGAAACTTATGACAGACTTTAGACTTGTTAGGCACTAGCTGACGATTTAAACATGTAAAGACAAAAAGATGTTTCGACCCCCCCCCCCCAAAAAAAAAAAAAAACACTTACACACGTGTTATATTGTAATACGACAAATTGGCGTAAGATTCAAAAGTCTACTTAAATAAAAAAAAATTCCATTTATGTGGTGGGCCCTGGAGTATATTTCTGTAGACTTTTATCTTGCAAAGAATTGTGTGACAATCTGAAAAATAAACTCCATGCGCAAAATACAGCGACATAAAGGGGGCGCATTTTTATACTTTCAAAATAGTAGCAATAGTTTGTTCGACCTCGGGTAGGTATGTGTCAATAATAGGTAAAGTGCTTTTATTCGGTATAATTCGTGTCACAGTCTGATAAACGGCACGTTTAACAGACCACATTCAGCTTGCTGTGCTGAACTATCAGAAATGTTGTTCTTAGCCGTTTTCACAGCGTTTGCTACCACCGTCACTGGCTCTCCCAGTTTTGCTGGCTTTACCCATCACGTGGTTTTAAAGGATGACGTCTACTTTTTATCCTGGAAATTCGACAATGAAACCATCACGTTCGAGACCCAGGTTCGAACCACAGGCTATGTAGGACTTGGATTCTCTCCCAATGGGGGTATGACAGGGGCGGATATCGTCATCGGATGGGTGAAGGACGGAGCCGCTTATTTAAAGGTAATATAAGAGGCATTTGGGTGCTGGTTTATTTTTCACTTAGATCACGTCTTTAGTGTGTCCAGATTGACTTTCATCGACCACAATTAAGTCTTGATTTGCGGACAAGGATTCAGCGTTGTTCTACCCTCTACCAGGGCTGCATATTATATTACGTGGCCTTATTCTCTAACGCGACCCTGCGAGCAGCGTTGTTCAATGCCTTGGTGTTTTTAATGTGCAGAAAGGATTCTCGAAATATTTCGTACAAAAAATTCCTATGCCTTCACACTTATTGTTTGTTTACTAATTCATTTATCTATTTTTTCCAACGGTGCGAGGTCGATGTCATCCCATATTTCATCTTAGCTAGTTTGGTTCAAGGGCGCCAAAATGACAACATCAACAACACGCTTCGTGCCTTCTAGTACCCGAGTTCAACGATAATCCCTTACTGCGATCCTTTAATTGGCAAATAGGGGATAATGGTTTTGGGTACTCACCTTTAGAATATAAAAGACAATTTAAGGATTAGTTTGCACAAAAAACGGTCGTGCTTTCAATAGCAAGCCCTATTTTCGATAAGCTCCACAGTGTATTTGTAATCAAAATGTGTGCGCGCACATTTATGCGTATGTTTAAGTTTCACGTACAAATGTCTAAGACTTACAATATCGCTGCAGGATATATCGGTAGGGAAAATCTATATTGCCCATATGAAAATAATAGCAAATGGGGCGATAAAAGGCTTTACACTTAAACCTGAAAAAACACGCGAAGCATGACTTTCAGAAAAAAAGTAGCACCGCTTTATTACTATAAGGAGTCAGAAAACAAGATGAAGAACTTTCACAAGTTGTACATTTTGTTTGCCTTGGTTTTTGCGTCTACATATATATCAACCGACGTTTAATTCCAATGTTAAACGATTTTTATCATGATTCATAAATGGCGTTTATACTATTTTTTGCAAAAAAAATAAAAAAATAAAAAAATAAAATAAAAAAATAAAAAAATAAATAAAAAATTCTCTTAATATAGGAAAAAGTAGGATAATCCCCTAAAATAGGTAAAAATAGTAACTTGACGTCCCGTCAGTTTCATTTGCTTTCATAGCTTTGTAAAAAAAAATTTGTTTTCATCCACGTTAATTTCATCTTCCAAAATTCTTTGCTATTGCTGCTTATTTCTTTTTACTGTCATACAGACTCTGTTACTCACACTTCAGCTTTCAAGAAAAGAGATCAATGAAAAGAAAGAGAATTGTCTTTTACTTCAGTCATTATTGTTTAAAAGTTCAGTCAATACACTAATTAAGCTAAAACTTTAATACCCATCTAAATCCAAGCCTATTGATTTATGTGTAATCTGACACTACATCAGTATCTGCAAATACATTTCTAAACATTGCAACAGGGTAAATGTTAGGTCTCAGTTCTGAAGCACTGCTATCATTTAACTCCATTTTGACTACAGTATCTATATCAGATTCCCTTTGATCATTTGTCCCGTGTGACATAGCCTCATCTTGAAATTCTCTTTTTATAGATTGGAGTGAAACCATTGTCCCATGTGGTATATTCTCTTCTTGAAATTCCTTTCTTATAGTCTGAAGTGAGGCTTCTGTGTGAATCATTTCATGTTGTTTGCATTGACTTCTGATGCTATAACTCTTTTCACAATACTTGCATTTAAATGATTTTTCTTCAGTGTGGTTCTTTTCGTGTAGTACACAACTTTGTTTGCTACAGAAACTATTTTCACAATACTGGCATTTGAATGGTTTTTCTCCAGTGTGAGTCCTCACATGTTGTTCACATTTACTTTTGACGCAAAAACTCTTTTTACAATACTTGCATTTAAATGGTTTTTCTCCGGTGTGGTTCATTTCATGTTGTATACAACTTTGTTTGCTACAGAAACTATTTTCACAATACTGGCATTTGAATGGTTTTTCTCCAGTGTGGGTCCTTTCATGTTTTATAAAATTTTGCTTACGACCAAAACTCTTTCCACAATACTGACATTTGAATGGTTTTTTTCCAGTGTGGTTCATTTCATGTTGTATACAACTTTGTTTTATGCTGAAACTCTTTTCACAATACTGACATTTGAAGGGCTTTTCTCCAGTGTGGGTCCTTTCATGTCGTATACAACCCCGTTTAACATTAAAACTCTTTTCACAATACTGGCATTGGAATGGTTTTTCTCCAGTGTGGATCATTTCATGCTGCATACAATTTCGTTTACCACTGAAACTCTTTTCACAATACTGGCATTTAAATGGTTTTTCTCCAGTGTGAGTCTTTTCATGCGCTATACAACCCTGTTTGATTTTAAAACACTTTTTGCAATACTGGCATTTGAATGGTTTTTCTCCAGTGTGAGTCCTTTCATGTTGTTTACATCTACTTTTGACACTATAACTTTTTTCACAATACTGGCATTTAAATGGTTTTTCTACAGTGTGGATCATTTCATGTTGCATACAGTTGGGTTTACCACTAAAACTCTTTTCACAATACTGGCATTTAAATGGTTTTTCTCCAGTGTGAATCCTTTCGTGTTGTTTATATTTACTTTGGCGGGTAAAACTCTTTCCACAATACTGGCATTTGAATGGTTTTTCTCCAGTGTGGTTCATTTCATGTTGTATGCAACTCCATTTAACAGTGAATCTCTTTTCACAATACTGGCATTTGAAGGGTTTCTCTCCAGTGTGGGTCCTTTCATGTTGTTTACAACTAGGTCTGACAATAAATCTCTTTTCACAATACTGGCATTTGAAGGGTTTTTCTCCAGTGTGGATCCGTTCATGATGTATACAGCTCTTTTTAACACCAAAACTCTTTTCACAATACTGGCATTTGAATGGCTTTTCTCCAGTGTGAGCCATTTTGTTCCTTTTTACAACACTGACTCATGGATGGTCACTTCCCTCCTGTCATTTCTTAAGTAGTTGTTTCTGTTATTTAATCCCCTTTCACATGATCTGCATTTGTATTGTTGCTCTCCACTTAGTTTATAACTTTTTGCATGGTTTCTGCAGGTATACGTTATGGTGTTCTTGTCACAGAACTGGCAGGTGTTGGTCTTCTTGCTCCTTGTTGAGAACAGTAACTGCTGGAGCCTGGAAATCTTGTGACAGGCACAAAACCAACCTCTGTTCTCAAAGTAATGTTCAGGTATACATTCACTAATAGCCAATCCTTCACTAGTAGCACCTCCAATACTTCAGGGGTTTATTTTAGTTACTTACATCTTGAATTCCTAGTTTTGACTATTGTGATTCCACATTTACCTTAGTCCATAAATAACCCACTATGGTGTTCTATTGTTCAACTAAATGAAAAACAAAGTCTTTAGAGTCAATGTGCCTTCTCTCTTGAACATCAGATAGGTACACCCGATAAATGAAGATAAAGAACTTGCCGAACAATACCCGACATTTGAACGCAGCGACGAATGGCACTTAGAGCTCTATGAATACCACAATTCTCTGAGTTTATAAATTACAGCTGTTTAGAATGGACTGTAGGTACAAATTTCCATGCAGGGCGTCACGCACTCAGTCTAGGGTGTGACTGAAAAGCGCAATACACTGCAATACAGCGGTCGTGACGACGTGGAACAACTTCTTGAAGGCTAGTTGCAGTTAACGTGAACGGAGGGTTGCAATCTCACGAGCGACCACATTTCGATCGAAAACATCTTTCAGCAAAGTTCCGTGATGCTATCTGATTTCCGATTATAACCGCGAACAGTAGCCTGAATAACTAGAAGTAAACCTCAGAGTCAGATAAAAGTTACAAGATTCGTATCAGTGAAAAGGGTAATACACTCTTGTTCGATACTATTAGTCTAATAGCTTCCAGGACAAGCCGCATTGCAATTCATCAACGGGGTGTTTGAGGTTAGCTTTACCGTCAACAGGTTAAAGAATGTGCTTTATTAGAATTTACTGGTAGATTTTAAATCTTATATATTGTTTAATATAAAAATATTGTTAATAATATTTAGACGAATTAAAAATAAACTCCCTTTTTCCAATGGACACCGAAATAAATGATCGAACGAACCGCCCTTTTTTGCAGGAAAAAAACGGTCTGCTCTTAGTAAATTTTTCTAGGTAGACGAAGGTTTCGTGCGGAAAAAAAGACCCTCATTTTGAAATTGCTGAACGTGCCTGAAATGGATTGTCATACCTGAAATGGATTGTCAGCTGTTGAGACTGCTCTTAAAAGTTGTTTGTACCTCTCATGTTTCAAATCTCTCGATCTCCCTTCACTCTCAGGTGACTCGGTTATAATGCTCAAGTGCGAAGAGAACACGAACTAACAGCGGGAGCTAACAAATAGGCTTAGAATACAGGTGCAGTGTTGCGCAAAGCTTGGGCATAATAACTTTTTCCATGCGCAAAGGAACATTTACGTCAGTCTGTTGTTTACTCTGTCGGGAATTCGAAGAGATTACAAAAGAACTAAATCCAAAATTTAAAACCAAACTTAATTTGTAGTCTTCCCTGACCTTAGACTATATAAAACAGTAGCAGTCAGTTTTCTGACAATAAAGACGTGTACGTCTCATGTGTCATACAACTGTAGGCCTACCAATACTTGGGGGGAAGGGGTGGGGGACGGGCTAGTTCACGAACTTCGAAGGAAGTTGGCCCCTCGACAATTTATGAAATTTATGTACGACGTACAAAATTTATAATGTGCTCTTGTAACTTGACCAAATTCCACCTTGCAAACAAAGGGTCGGTCGTAAAATACCTTTTATTCAACTTAATACATGCATTTGGAGAACTCAGTGGCTTTTTCCCATCTGAAACTATCCACCATAATTGCACGTTTTCAAAAGAATCATCACTAATATCGAACAAATTTTGACAGTATTGACGTAAACATATGCAAGTACACATTTACAATTTTTTTTCCAAAAATGCTCAGGACCGATATGCCACTGCGACCCAAGAGCCATCTGTCGACGACAGCCAAGACGTGGAGCTAATCTCCGGCAGTGAGAACGGCACTTTTACGACTTTACTTTTTAGACGTAAACTGGTCACGTGCGATAGTAAGGACAACGAGATAACAGTGAGTAATAGCAAACATGAATACTTGGCTAGAGAGAGAGAGAGGCTCAGAAAACAAACAAAATCGTACAGAAAATTTGCCAAAACACAAATCAAAGGGGTAATTCTTCTTCGAAAATAAATTGAACTCTGGTGGATATGAAATTTTTATAAGGAGTTGGGTCTGGCATTTTTCTTCTTGTTGAAAACCACTGCGGTTAAATCTATTTTGTTTTGCAACAAGAAGGGCGGACCCCTCACCCTAGTTCTACGTACCTGTGCGAAAAATGGCAGAGTTAGGGAGGGCAAGGGGCGACAAAAATGTTTTTCATTCTTTTCGACATCCGAATTCCGCCAGTGTAAAATATCATATTGCCATCGCCCTTTGACGTATGTTATGTGATTTTTATTTTCATGTTAAGCAAAATACCATGCGCGTCATATGGGCTTACCACGATTCAGACCCAGTGGCTGAGACGAATCTTCTGTATCATGGGAACGTGAACCGTGGAGCGAAGAGCATGTTTCTTCTGGAGCCCGCTGATAACCCAGTTAAAACCGTCACTATACCGAGCGATGCGTATACCATGGAATTTGTACACAATAAGGTAAATCAGTTTTATGAGTAATGGTAGCTCGTGCCTTCAGTTGAAACCATCGTTAACTACCCCCTAGCTGCCGTATCAGACATTTAAGCTGATTCCTTTGATTGTACTTAGAGAGAATCCTCCGCACAGTTGGGTCAATCTGAATAGCACCTATAGATCAACACGATCGAACATTTTTTACAATATGAGGTACTTAACTTCCAGGTCCGTGTACCTTCAACTTCTGACACTACATATTGGTGTTCAGGCTTCACGCTGCCCAGTTTTCCTGAGGTCCATCATATGATAAAGGTACGTAGCCGTTCTTCATGACGGGAAACCTAAAAACATAAAATAATATACCGACGTCGTTTTTTTTTTGTTTTTTTTTTCGGACGTTTAAGTGCATTTCTCTTGTACTGCAGGTCTTTTAATCGATTTGTCTTATGCAAATTATATATGCACTTGTGATTTAACAAAGAAAAATGAGTAAAAAAAAACGATACAAGATGTAACTTATTTAGGCTCTAAATGATTTAAAAAAAGTATCGGTACCGCTTGGATTCTTCTAGTATTTTCGTATCAATGGCCCCCTTTGTAGTATAGCAATTACGGCTGTAACATATTATTATGTAGGTATTGTAAGCGTAATTAAAACATAAAAATACATTTGGAGGGGACGTTTAATTACACGTAAGAACTGAGGTACATAATGGTGAAACCAATAGGTGCCGAGACCAAAGCCGACCAATATTTAAAGATAACATTGCTCACGTTCTAGGGAGAGCCAATAGTTCCAGTCGGCCACGAAGCTCTTGTACACCACATCGTAGTGTACGCCTGCAGCCATCAGTTTAACTTCACCCAATACGCCAATTACAGTGAAGCATGTGACCTTCAGGCCAATATGCCTCCAGATCTCAAGTTGTGTGTCCTGCTGTTGATGGCGTGGGCAGTGGGGGGAGAGGTCAGTACCGATATCACCTACATCAGTACCTATATACGGAACGCCTATATCCGTAGCATTGGCAGATTTTGCAATTTTAAAATCATCGTCATTTTTACCTAGAGGCCTCCGCCAAGGATATACAGTGTATTTTCACTTCTATTTGTTTGTTCGTTGCCAGCTTAACTCAAAAAGTTATAGAAATGGTTATTTTGATAAAATTTTAGGAAAGGTCAGCTACAGTCCAACTTTTAAGTGATTAGATCTTGGTGACGATCTATTTATTAATAAATGGTTATAGTTATTGTTAGATAGATAATTATTTTTCTTGATGGAGGCCTGCTCTGAGCGATTTTATAGTTTCATATTAAATTATCTTTCGTTGACAATGCTTCTTGCGCATGCAATGAATAAGGCAATTGCCAAATCAGTCAACTTATCGATTCATTCAACTTATCTGAGATTACAGGCTCAGGTGTATCCAGAAAATGTTGGCTTACCTTTTGGGGGTGAAGGCGATCCCACCTTCCTTTATGTTGAAACTCACTATGACAACCCAGGTCTAAGAAATGGTAAGTTTAGGTTTAACGACACCTCCGACCAGTCTGCGTTTCAAGTTGTTATCAATAAAATTTTGTGATATTCTGATCTGTTTCTGATCTGTTTCACCATTTTATTAACAAAAACAGACGTGAGATGATTCAGTATGTTTACGACCTGTTAATATCTTCTTTATCATAACGTGGGTCATGTATGTGTAACTCATAATTCTAGTCGATTTTTTTTTTATTTTACGTTATTGTACGTGTCTGTCGGGTTTAACCAGCACCATGAACAAATTACTGCAAAACATGTCTAGCTAATATCAGTTTTTGGCATGTTAGTTTGGGGACATATTATTGTCCTTGGTTAGGGTTTGTCTTCATTTTGCGTACAATGGTCATCCGGTCCTGCATGTATATTTCACATGAGTATAGTTTTTGAGTCTATCAGTGGATTGAGAACCCAAAAAATGTAAGTCTAGATTTAAAACATCAAGATCAATGATTTTATATCTAATTTTATCCCACTGCATTCAACTTTTTTATTTTCCTTACAGATTATGTTGATTCATCTGGCGTTCGTTTTACCTTTATTCCACGCCGCCGCCAGTATGACGCAGGAGTTTTGGAAATAGGCGCACTAACCTATAAGAATTATGTCATTCCGCCATACTATGACGAGTTTTATACTTGGGGACAGTGCTCCGGTTGCTTACAAAGTGTACGCAGAAGCAGAATTGATTAATGTAGATGTATACTAATGTTTAGCTACATGTACTTACATGTATATTGGGATAGTTTTTCAATATCACCAATAACAGGGAAACAACTTAAGGGATTCATAATCACAACTGAGTAGAATAGCATTCATTTGGTTGAGTAGGAGATGCTAGGTCTATAAGTTAATATATACTTCTCGTAAGAAAGGCAAATGATGGCAAAATGTAGGCACACTTTGCACAACTAAAACTAAATGTCAATCATTGCTTATCAAAACCCACATACATAAGACCACGCTATTTTCTTTATTTCATTTCAATTTCAGGCTTTAGAAAACGTGCCACAAGGTATAAAAGTGTTTAGTACCTTCCTCCACACACATTTGGCGGGAACTGCCATTTACATGCGTCACTTCCGGAACGGAACAGAACTTCCGTACATTGCATACGACGAAAACTACGATTTCAACTTTCAGGAGTACAGATATTTTACTGAACCCGTAACCGTCCTGTCGGTGCGTTTATATATCATATATTTCAACAGATAATTCATGTTTTTAGGTTTATTATCTTACCGTTTAGTGTAAGCTAGGCGGAAAGAAACTCATATCGGCTATGGCCACTTCTTAACCAGAAAATAAGATGAGAGTTTGTATTAAAAAGCAAAACCAACCAATGCTGATGTTGGAGGTGGATTTAGAATAAGATGTCCACGAAAATGCAGGGCAAACTGGGGCCTATAAAACAAACTTTTCAGACTATTCCCCTGTACTGATCTGCTTAGAGATATGTTTTAATTTATGACCTGTTTTTCTGAAATGTGTTTGAGCAAGTGGTAATGACATGTACCGTAAAGTACAGTGTATAGTATGCGTTTTATTTAACATAGAACAATGGGAATATTGCCTATTCCAATTGCATTGTACTCTTAATCTATTTGTTTCAGAGCGATGACTTGGTAGCCTACTGTAGATTCAAGAGCAGCGACAGAACCACTGTAACATGGGTAAGGTCCACAAAAAATGGGACAATAGATTGGCTGTAGAAAAAAAAACCTGAAATGCATTCTGATAATAATTTGACATAATTTGCCAGGATCATCAAAATACATTCACCCATTTGTTGGACATTATAAAAGCCTTCGGGTGGTCATAGGTTTGTTATATATAATTATATAGGTTTGTTATATATAATTATGGGTCTCTGCCTGTATAGAATCACTGCAATATAAGCGGAGACCCACCCGATTCAAAGACTATTCTAACCTACATGTATACCTGTGAAAAAATGTCGTTGAAGAATTATTTCTGCATTGTTTCATTGTGGAAAAACCGCCATTCGATCAGGAAAAGTCCGTTCTAAATTTATTAAATTTGATATACGCTCTGTGATATATCTCTGTTTGGATCAACTTAAGGGGTAAAAAAGAAAAATACACCCCGACTCCCTTTGAAATTGCTGCCTACAGACCTGTATGTGACAGAGATTCTAATTTGGGAAACGTGTATGGCAAGTCTGAAAAGGTAACTCTGTAGCCCACGATACTGGTTTTGCTTAGTTTATTGGGGTTTTAATTGGAATTGGTTATTAATTAATTACCCTAGTCTCACATTTTAGGGTGGATTTAGTACTAATGAGGAAATGTGCATTGGGTTCATGATGTACTACCCACGTGTCAACCTGACGACCTGCGTAAGCGGGTCGCTGCAGTCGGAGCTGATCAAGATAGCCCCACAGGTTACTGCATCGTAAGTGACTTAATTTGTGGTGAAGGTTCACAATAAGCGTGTCATCAGATGGTACTTAATTTATTATTACTCATTGTTTTGACTGTGTCTTACCAATTTCACTCAGCTTTGATTGCTTGCGCTGAAAAATTCTTTTGAATGCCTTTGAATACGTTTACAGGTCCAGAAACTTTGGCTTCACCGTGGTTGTTCAAGAGCCGTCCCAACACAGAGGAAAGAAATTTGAGTATGTCATGGAAAACATGGTGAACTGGCATGACCCTGCAACTCGCCAAGCCTTTCAAGCTCTTGAAATGAATGTCACTCGACAACTGTACTGTACTGGCAATCATGGATTTTCAAAGGTGAGATCGATTGAAGAAGAATTTTATCAGCTGTGTTAGTTATAAGAATGATTTTTTCTTCAGTCAACAGCTAATATTGAGATAGGTTTTACCTCCAATATTTCGATGTCTATCAGGACCTCCTCTTCTTCAGGGAATGAGGCTATCCAGGTGAATAGCCTCTACTCAGGAGATATACTTGCCCCCCCTCCCCCATTGTCTTAGGGGGGAGAGAGACACAGGCGATTGAAAAAGAAAAGGTGAAACGAGCTCTGAGAAATTGCGGATATCCGGAATGGGCATTAAAAGAAGGAGAAAAGATGGGAAAGAAACAAAAACAAAGAAGTGTCCATACCACAGCTCAGAACAGTTACAAAAAAGAGAAAAAAACAAGTCATTGTATTACCTTACACCAGGGGGGTCTCGGAACGCTTACAACGGACATTTAAAAAATACAACATTAACTTGTACAGCAAAGCAGGGTTAACCATCCGGAATGCAGTAGTAAGTCCCAAAGACCCATTAGACAACAATAAAAAGTGTGGAGTTGTCTATGAAATGGAATGTGAGGGTGTGGTGAGAAATATGTAGGTGAAACGGGAAGATCAGAGAGAATAGCTGAACACCAAAAATCGGTCAACAATAGAGACAGCAAGTCAGCATTAAGCCAGCATGAGGAACAATCCGGACATAAAGCATCATATGGTCCTATAATCGACAAAATCAAGGTGATTGACAGTGAACCAAGGGAAAATTACAAAAAAAGTCCTAGAATCCATCCTAATCAAAAAGACAGGGGCCAGTCTCAACAGAAATGATGGTGCCATCCTCCCTGACCTTTACCCCCCCCCCTTTCCTAAGACAATAGGAGGGGGGGGGGGGGCAAGTACATCTCCTGAGTAGAGGCTGTTCACCTGGGTAGCCTCATTCCCTGAAGAAGATGTCCTGATAGACATCGAAATATTGGAGGTAAAACCTATCTCAATATTAGCTGTTGACTGAAGAAAAAATCACATCATTCGAGATCGATTGGGTTACGTTTTATCACTGGATATCAAGCAGTGGTATATTTTCAAACATACTGTATATACAGAACATGAACATCGATTCTGGGACCCACTGTTGTAAGCTGGATCTATAAAACTTCGTCAAAACACAGGGTTGATTTCTTTACAAGAACCGTAAATGATAGTATATGACTATGATGATAAATAACATGTGGCATTTAAAATGCGCGATTTCTAGTACATGGTCACGCCCGTAAAAACATAAAAAGCACTGTCGCGTACACGTTCACGCGCGCGCGTGCACACACACGCACACACACACTACGTCATTCTTTGCAACCAGCGATAAAGAACTCAGAGATACAGGTGATATATGAGCGTGAAAAAAATATTTACTTATTTATTCTAGTGGACCCACATCCAAACCCTTCAGATCAGCACACCATACCAGTTACCGAAGGCATCCTGCCCTCCAACCAACTCAACCACTGCGCCAACCACTGCTTCAACCACTCTGGGGTCTGTGTCGTCTGCCGATGAAACCACATGCGTTACCATGGTGACCATTCTCAATGGCTTGATTGTTCTGCTGCTGTTCATGCAGTGAGGTAGATACACAGAGGAAAACAACAAGTGATGGCAAAATGTTGACAATGTTTCCATTGATCAGTCCCCTAATATTGAACACATTAAATATATAGGAATTCATTATGAATTATAAATGTGGACAATTATTATCACTCCAATGCAAATAACGACACCATCCCTTAACCCATCTCTTATATGCTAGGACGCTACATGTATATACAAAGAAATGTGTTTCTCTTTTGATATAAGAGTTCTCTGTTTCTTTAGGGTGTTAGCAATGTTATGTCACACTCATACATATATTTATAGCAAAAAATAAAAAAGCACAATTTTAAGACCAGGGAATTTATGTATGTCCCGAGTTATTAGGCTACCAACTTCTTTATTAGAGTTTTAATTAAAAGCAATTGCTGGTGTGCAAACCCAGAAAATTACGGAGAAACATAATACTTCGTCGCACCTCTGCGAGTTAATGTCAACATCTTTATGAGTGCAGTGTAGTGGATTCTCGATTTTTTTATATTCGTATATAATCATTGGCTAAATAAATTTTCATCTTTTTCTATCTTATGTTGTGAGGATCAAACAGCACTTTTTAACTCTGATATTAACCCAATTGAGCACTTGTGAGAATAAGGCGTTGCAGAAGAAAATTAAAAACTATTTGGACCAACTTTGTCAAGCTGGGACAGTTTCTCACAAAACAGGTAGGATCCAAATTAAAGGTGCTTTTTTCTGTTTTGTTTTTATGAAATGATGCAATCAAAATAAAACGTGCTCGTCATTTCTTTATTGGCGAAAATTCCTTTCTAACAAGCACCTGATTACAAAATGAAACTGAAGAAATTATACTTTAGACAACATCAGATCAATTTATTGCTATCCAAAGCCTGCATTTAAAGACAAAATTCACATTTCTAAATAATTTGTCATTCTCAGTTAAATGCAATTTATGCATTATAGGGAAGTTTACGCCTCTCGACAAGTACCGGATGGACTTATGAAGGACACAAATCTGTTCAGATCCACTACGCACTTCAATCCCTCGGCACACGGACACGAAAGGCGGCGCTTCGAAGCGACACTGGCAAGACACGACCCACCCGAGGCGGTAAGAGGCGCGCACATTTGAACCATTTCAAAGTCGCTAGAAAATAGATAAGAAATTCGTTTCGGTATGAATCGGCTTAATCTTTATTGACATTTCATTTTAAAATCTTTTCCAGACACTGAAGAGAGTTCGGTGACAAGAGAAAGTAAGAATTGAAATGTTACTGTAAAGTTAAGGGGCCCAAATGGCAAACTGTTGTTGCGAAATACGCTATTAAACATTTTAGTCACGCTTTTAATATTACTACTATACCTAAAAACCCTATGACACCTTCACGTTAACATGCATTAAAGGATTTGTTTTAAAACATCTGACAATTTATAAACGCTTAAAACATGGTGACATTCAGTTACGAAATTCGCTTTAAAATTTGCTTTGATAAAATAGTTCAAGACGTTGACACTTTGCAGTTGTTGTTTTGTAATTAAATTCACCCTTACCCCGAGATCTCTCTCTCTCTCTCTCTCTCTCAAACACAAACACACACACACACACACACTTACCCAGCTCTTTTCAGTCTACAGCATTGATCAGGTGCGCAATCATCATCGTTTGTACAGGCCTCGCCAAACTCGGCAAATACTGCCTGGAATTGACATTGAGTAAAATATTATTGCTAACTAAATAGCATTCATTGGCTAGGGGCTGGGAGGACCACCAAACAAATGTTGACGGCAAAATAACGGAGCCAGGTGGTTAATGCTTGTTCTGTTGTGCATTGAAAACTAGAAAACAGTCGGTGAACAGGTGGTATGACGTGATAATTTACCGGAAAAAGCTACTGAATCAATTCAAGTTCGTTGGCTTTCATCGACAGGCCTGCTCGGAACGTTTCTAGTTAGATGACTTCAGATGCTTTTCTTTTCATTTTGTTTTGCAACGAGATAACGTTTGCTGTCACCTTTGACGATATACAGCACGATGAGGTCCACGGCTGTTCACACCTGGGCGGTTTTAGTATTGAGCAGTCTTTACTCTTTCAAATGTCGACTGCGGACTTGCCCCGGGTACTGTATAAAAATTTGAACAGTCTTCAGAAGCGAAGGTGCAAGGAAGGAAAGGAGGGTCACGAAAAGACAAATTGTGTGCTTGTCAAAAGCAATAGAGGCGAAGCGACTTTTGTTAAACAATACAGATTTTCTCTCTGATAATCCTACCGAGATGATAGCACATTTTGATGAAATGCAGTACAGTTAGGTTTTGCTCAATTTAAGTACAAGATCTGTGGCACCAATCTAAGTACTTTTAACTGAAGAGAAAGGAAATGTTATTGACGACGCAGACTTTATTCTAATGAGCAGCAATATGTTCGTTTTAAATCGATCACTTAATGTAAACTTTCTAAAGTATACCGTGTTTTTATGCAAAAGGTAATTTGCTAGGACCCACGAGAGCCCAGATTCGTTCTCGTGACATCCCGATTCAGGGGCCCGGTCGTTGTCGTGATGGACTGACGTGCCTCATCCGGGATTCGAACTCGTGACTTTGCGTTGCCATGGTTGATGGCGCTTTGGGTAATTCATTTGCATCCAAGCACGCTACCGACTGCTCCGTGACAGACCCACCCACCCTCCCTACGTACGAGTTTCCTCTTATAGTAACCAATCGGAATTTTTAAGATTTAATTCTGGAAAAAAAAGAAGTTCTACATCTGCTGGGTCTCGAACCAGCATGCCAGTGTTTGTCTCTTCAGGAGACAGCAAAGTTACCACGGAGCCACGTCAGCTTCGATAATACGCCAAGATCGGATGGAAACTTTCAACCTTGCCACGGACAGGACCAGGTTGGATGTACATGTGTATATCTGCTTTCCCGATTCTGGGAGTTTGTTTTATACTGAGATTAATTTTGGCTTTACCCATGATATTAAAGTTGCAAAAGGTTGGATGTACATGTGTATATCTGCTTTCCCGATTCTGGGAGTTTTTTTTTATGCTGAGATTAATTTTGGCTTTACCCATGATATTAAAGAGGCGTGTCTAGTTTTAGCGAGACCCTAAGAAGAGAGGAAAAAAACATTCAAATGTGTACTAACTGGTGCGATTTCCATATAAGCAATTGCAGCGATGGAAATTTTGAATAAAACATATTTTGCAAATAATTCCACCGAGTAGATATCATTTTTTTCTGCTGAACACGGTTAACAGGTGGTATGACGTGCTGATTTACCGGAAAAAGCTACTGAATCAATTCAAGTTCGTTGGCTTTCATCGACAGGCCTGCTTGGAACGTTTCTATTTAGATGACTTCAGATGCTTTTATTTTCATTTTGTTTTGCAACGAGATAACGTTGTACAGGAAGCCATGCGTGTTTGAGAACCCGACACTGAACTGGGAGTTTGTTTTATACTAAGATTAATTTTGGCTTTACCCATGATATTAAAGAGGCGTGTTTTAGTTTTAGCGAGACCCTAAGAAGAGAGGGAAAAAACATTCAAATGTGTACTAACTGGTGCGATTTCCATATAACAATTGCAGCGATGGAAATTTTGAATAAAACAATAATTCCCAATAATTGCAAATAATTCCACCGAGAAGATATCATTTTTTCCGTTGAACACGGACACACATAGGGCGCAGACCACCGCCTAGACAGCATAATTCACATAATTATCAATTAACTTGTTTATAAATAGAGGGATCGCCCCAAAATCTAAAAATGTATCGCTTGCTCCATTCCTGACAGTTTCTGAAAATTTCATCGAAAGCCGTTCGCAACTTTTTACATAATGTGCATTTTTTTCTTCAGCATGCGACCGTAATGTAGCAAGAAGGGTAACTACAATTTTTTCAAAGGGTAAAATACAGTAAACAGTAAAATAAATAATTGTCAACTGTTTTGTAATCTCTAGAGAGTACTTTGATTCTACACGCGACAGTGACAGCATGAAATTCTGCAAAAAAAAAAAAAAAAAATGATACTGTACTTGCCTGAATCAAGAAAAGGGTCCCCATACCGAATAAAAGCTTCATCTTGATCAGTGTTTTTATTCTTTAGAATTTTAGTCAATGTATGCTGCATCTGCTATCTGCTAGCTCTGTGAGAGTCCGGTTCTATAAATGTCGTCCGCCGTGGCGTTTTTATATATAAATTTAAGGGCGACATATATATACGGGTACAGCCGCGATTAAGTGAACAATGCACCCTTAGTTTGGGTACCCTCTACCAGATTGAGGATTGAGAGCCTCAGATTGATTTTTCACTAGGTGTTCACAGATATGTGTCTTTGGATATTTCTATGAACTTTTCTGTAGGCCTACAGTCCAGCAAAAAAGTTTGTATGGGATTATCATCACTAAGACGGCCTCTAGGATAAAGTAGAGCAGCGTTCTTGCATCCTATAGTGCCTATATAGAGTACACACGCCAAGTCATTTGCAGCACTCTGAAACTCGGGGTAGGATGATTTTGGCGCCATTTTAAGGCGTACTAGAAAAATTATGGTCTCCATTAGTATGTAACCAGTGTGTTTGACTCATACCCACTTGAGTTTGCGTAACATCCAGACAAATAAACAAGAAACCCGTAGACAAGAAATCAATGGCTGATTTGTTAAATATGAGATAAAAGACGTTTATATATTTAAGTCTTCATACAGGGGGCCTTACTCTAAATGAATGATTGTATTTAATAACGATAATGACTGGAGTCAGACGTACGTGTTTATTCTGCTATGAGGGTGCGACATAAAGGTTATGTAAAAAAACCATGCACTGCCAATACGATGGTAAAGGATCACATGACCTATGAGAGCGCATACAGAACAGCGGGCAAACAGATCCACGGATCAAATATGGCGACCAACTAAAACGTTTGCAGCTTAATTCCCGATTAGACACTGAATACATTCCCAGCGGAGATTACGCAACAAGCATTCAAGTGGGTCGGCCATTCTTTTCTTTTTGCTTTAAAGTCTGGGATCTTCGCGGCGGAATTATTTGCCAAATATATTTTTTCTCAAAATTGGCTTAGTCGCAATTGCTTGAATGGAAAGCGCATCAGCTTATACATATTTAAAGTTTTTTTAACGATTCCCTCCTCTAATGGGGTTGCTAAAACTAAAACCGCCCCATTGTGCTTTTCATTAGTCTTGGTGAAGCCAAACTAAATCTCAGCATAAAACATAAAATAAAAAAGCAATCTATCTTGGAACGCAACGATCCGTGTCGGCTTCTCAAATATGTGCTCGTATACATGATGAACTCTAACAACGTCGATGATTATACCATGTTCGCAGACTGGCGATGTACAGGATGAAATACATATATACGGCTCACGACCTATTGATTGTTATGGCAGACATATACATGTACAGCCAATCTGGCTCTCTCTGTGAGAAAGTAAAAAGTTACCATTTGATCCGCACCTTACCAAAGGAGCTTCATTGGCTCCGTGGTAACTCCGCCGATTTGGACACAGCTAGACACTTCCACACGGGTTCGAATCCTAGGACTTTCTATGTAATTCTTTTTTAGCTGGCATTAATTTCAAGAAATTCCGTTTGATTACTATAAGAGGAAACTCGAACGCACGGAGGGTAGGCGGGTCAGTCACGTCACAGTCGGTAGCGTGCTTGGACGCAAAAAAAAAAAAAAAAGAACAAGCCATCAGCAAACCATGGTTACCTCGAGTCATGAGTTCAAATCCCAGATGGCGCATGTCAGCTCACCCCAACTACGAGCTGTCCCCGCAAGCGAAAACGAATGCATGCTCTCGTGTGTCCGAGCAAATTACCTTCTGCATAAAATTACGGTATTACTTTAGAATTTGTGATCGATTTTGACAAGAACTTATTGCTCGTCACTATCATAAAGTCTGCGTCGTCAATTATATTTCTTTTCTCTTTGCTTTAAAGACTTTAAAACGATACTTAGGCGGGATGGTCCTTGATCTCTGTCCTTTACCAACTACGCAACAAATCAAAATTGAATCAAGTCGGTACGTTATCCGGCATGGCGTCATGCATATCATACAGCCCGTTCATAAAAAAAGCTGTCTGCTCGTTGGGACTATCAGCCAGAAAAGTTTTTTGGAAGAGTCACATTGCCGCTATTGCTTTACCTAATCTTACATTTTGTTTTTATGCCCCCCTCCCCCCCCCCCTTCCCCCCCGGCTTTGCTTATCAAGACTGTACTTATAATCATACAGCACCCGGGGCTACTCCACACTGGACGTTTGAAATGGCAAAGACTACTCACAGCTAAAACCGACAATTTGTGAACCGCTCTGGCTCCCATCGTGCTCTTTATCTTCACATGTGAAGTCAAACATAAACTCAGTGTAAAACAAAATGAAAATAGCAGCATCTGAAATCGTCTAACTAGGAACGTTCCAGGCAGGCTTATTAAGAAAAAGCGACGTAACTTTCCCGCCATAAGACCACGTTATTCAGTGGGGGAATGAGGTGTTGTGAAGAAAAGATCACACTAATTCCCTTCCCTTGAAATTAGAAATTTTGCTAGCTGAATCATAGTTCTAAACCGTGTCAAGTGGTACCGTTCGCCCTGCCCCGGACCCCACGCGACCCTTTCAAAGCCCCCCCCCCCCTTTCAAAAATTGCAGGCTTGTCTATATTTGACCAGGATTTGACCGGCCGGATGGCCTTGTGGTTAGAGTGTCCGCCTCCGGAGCGGGAGGACGTGGGTTCAAATCCCGTCCGGGGACATACCAGTCCTTTATAAACGGTACCTGCTGTCTCCCTGCTTGGCACTCAGCACTAAGGGGTTGAAGCAGGGGCCTGGTCAGGCAGTGCAGAAATGATATATTAGCTATGAGCGCCTAATATGGCAGCCGAGCTGTATCCTCCCCAGGGAGGTGAGACCGTCTACGGAGTGCACCAGTGCAAAAATGACCAGGCTTCCTTGACTTGAACATTCATTTCATTTAAATAAATTACATAATTGTATAACTTCAACCTTTGGGTTGCGATTTTCCAATAAAGATTATTATTATTATTATTATTATTATGATTTTGTTTTCAGTTTATTTGATTACCGGAAAAAAGTGGTAACTGCCAATAACGCCAACTCAAAATGTTGGTTAAAGGTTTATATACCGGACGGTAATTTATCATGATTATAATTTTTAAGTTATCCATATGATTCTATTCTGAATCTAAGACTGGGTTCCCGTGCCTAGACCGATCCATCTGGGGAGTCTCACTAATTTGCTATCAACAAACCTGCTTAAATGCCTGTCATGCTTACCGAATCAGCTAGGAGGTAAACATAATTACCCCGTAACAGCTTTACAAGACGTGACAGACATTAAAGCCGGTTAAATTGATAACAATTTAGTGAGACTCTCCAGGGAGATAGATCGATCCAAATATCTGTGGGAATGGTCCCTTACACGTGCAATAGAAGTAACAACCGCAAGCAGTAGTGCTAGACACAGGAAACTCGAACTTAATGGGGGGGGGGGGGGGGGTGCAACATTGCCCACTTCTGAATTGTTAATTTTAACGCAAGTTTTCACTGAAATTTATGACTAATAATCCGCAAAATAAGACTGGGTTCCCATCCCTAGTTCGATCCATCTGGATCAGTCTAACTCCCTAAGGAGTCTCACCAAATTGCTATCAACTCATCCGGCTTAAATGTCTGTCACGCCTACCGAATCAGCTAGGGGGTAAAGATAATTACCCCCTAACAGCTTTACTAGGCGTGACAGACATTTAAGCCGGTTAGGTTGTTAGCAATTAGTGAGACTTCTTCCCAGGGCGATAGATCGATCCAAATATCTGTGTGAATGGACCCTAAATTGTATAAAAAAGTGAAAATTTGCAGTTGCAATTCTTAAATGATCTTTTCAAGACACTGAAGAAATGCAAAATATGACCACATAACAATTTTCATTTATCGCCTTTCTGACACGTCGATGTTGATTTTTAATTTGAAAGCCTATTCATTATCTAGGCTAGAACTTGCAAAACATTGAGAAATCCATCTATAGAAAATCTGAATTTGCTTTATTTCAATCATAACATACAGAGTTAAATTACGGCTTACAAATATTATATCAGAAATACAATCATCCTTCAGTCAATGCAGGTAGTCCTATTCCATTAATAGTAATCTATCAGATTTGAAGAGATGCCATATACTGAAATTGTTCTTGTCTTTCTGTTCTCTTTTCATAATCAAAATATGTGACAAGGGGAACAATTATAGGGATCGTCAGAGGATTTACCGCGTGAAAACACACGGCAGTCCTGCTCAAAATTGTGACAAAAAAAAAGGGATGACATAAAATGGCCACTGTCAATTACTTCTTATTCAAATATATATATGGTTGTAGTTATCTTCTTATATATATATATATATATATATATATATATATATATATATATATAAACTATATAAAAAGAACTATATATATTAATCTAAACCTTGGAAATTTTAACTTAAAGGCCATTCATTTATACCCTACATATATTTAGCCATCAAACATGTCCTACTGCTAAACACAGCCAGGCTAATTTCCCGCTAGGTGGGGTTGATATAACATTGTTTTCTGACGTTGATACAACGTTGTTATCTGAGGTTGACACAACTTTCAAATCCAACGTTTATCCAATGTCTTCTCAACGTTATGGTTCAACGTTGTTTTAACGATAAAACAACATAATTTGCCCGCTGGAATACCGCTATTACTGACCGGTGTTTAAGATGGTGTACCAGTATTAGTGTTTTTTATACGCTGTCCATTCTCTATTACTTATAATCCCCTCTTCGGCATCGGGTCTAAAGTTCAATTCATAGCCGGAGTGCTCGGACACCAGCGAACGTCTTTTTGACAAATCTGGCATTGCGTAAAACAATTTCTTCCAAAACCATTTGCTGCTCACCTCCAAGTAAGTACTGGTGTTCAGGTAAGCCAACAGTTCTTCATCCAGCTGGTCTTTGTTTACATCGTCAAACAAAATTATGATTAGATATTTACTTCTTTCTTTTAACACTTTCTGGTGAGCAGTCCTAAATTCCATCATGCACCATTCGCTGTCCACGTAGTTCTGAGACAGTACCATGATCATTCTTTTGCTTTGTTGAACACTGTTCATAATGTTGTCGAAGATCGTTTCTCCCACGATGAAGTCTCTGTCGTGCACGCATAACCGATAGGGTGGAACATGGTTCTCCATCGTATGGCGAAGGTTGTGCACCACCCACTTATAATCCTGGCTGCTGTAAGACACGAACGCATCGAAGATCTTCTCCGGGCCATCGTCATCCACGCGGTCAAACGGGTGCCAGTTAAATTTGTTGTAAACCAACACTTTGATCTCTATGCTGAACCGATATACTATCAAATTCACAGCTAATATTACCAGCACCACTGCAAGACATATTGCGATAGGTACGATCAATTGGCTCTTTGTCCCGGCGTCATCAGGGTCGCAAGTGAAGCTAGAATCTGGAACGTCAATGATCCTCTGGCCGTTTTGCTTCCCGACTGCGCATGTCAGTTCTGTAAACCTTGGGATATTTTTGCCATTTTCGTTAAGCCATCTCTTTAACCACGTACTCTTACAATCGCACGACAGATAGTTTTTATCCAGTTTGATTTCAGAAATATTGACACTTGTTATCTCCTTTGGCAAATGCGTCAAATGGTTTCCATCCAGGTGAAGCGTACGAAGTTCTGCAAAAAGGCCAAACACCGCTGGGTCTATTGTTTGTATCGCATTGTTGCTCAAGATAAGTTTGGTTGCATTCGCCAGATACGGACGCGGTTCAAGTACCTCTATCAAATTCCCCGCCATTTCAAGTTGAAGTCTTCCCTTTGGCGCAAAGTCTGGGAGCGCGGTTAGGCTTCTGTTCGAGCAGTCGACGAGAAGGTCTCGACTGATTGTCTGTCTGTAGCAATCGCATGACGGCGGACACAAGGGTACCTTCACCTTACAGTTAAATTTAGCTGGAGTCATATCTATTAACGTGGTTCCTCGGACGTCTGTCGGGGTTTCACACGACAAAGTGCTCAGTGTGTCCTCATTGAGAGTATCCATTTCCTGGCGTATTACCCGCAAAAAGTTATATAGTTCGTAAATGTTGCAATCGCAGTGTAGATTATTGTGGGACATATCCAATTTAAAGCACTTAAAAAGATACGCCAACGCTTTTTTACTTCTATTGTTCCAATTCAGGCTGTACGGTAATGAAGATATATCGTTATATCGAAGGTCAAAGCGTTTAGATGATGATGCACATTTCGGGGTCTCAGACGTGATTCCAAGCATTCTCCCTAGATCATCAAAGAAACGAGAAGAATCATTAAAATTTATCACATTACGAGTCATATTGACTAATTCAATATTATTATTGTCAAAAAGGAACTCTGGGATGTTGTGAAGAAGGTTGTTTTGTAGGTACAATTCCTCGAGATTAAGCGATGCTGTTGGCATGGCGCCATGCTCTATGACGTGTATTTTGTTGTGATCCAAATGTAAAAATTGGAGCCGCCTGAGACCACTGAATGTTCCTGATCTGATCTGAACCAGATTGTTTTTATTTAACTTCAGTACTATTAAACTAGTAAGCGTTTCAAAGTTTTCATGACTGACGCTAGAGATGTTATTGCCATGTAAGTCAAGAACACGGAGGGCCACTTGTGATTTCAGTAAATTCGGAGGCAAATGGCTCAACTGGTTACCACTCAGGTCAAGATATTGCAAGTCGTGTAATTCAGAAAAGACGCCACCTCCTATCTCCTCAATACCGTCGTCGTTTAGTTCCAAGCGGAGCAAGCTGCCCCGAAACTTGAAATCAGTCAGTTGTGGAAGCCGGTTTCGTGCGATTGACAGTTTTCTAAGATATATGTTCGTCGGGAAGTCTAAATGTTTATGTTCGTGGCCCTGAAGAAATGTTGCCCTGGATAGGTTACGAGGCAAAGTTAATGTTTCGTTGTCCCATGGGAAGACAGGGGGAACACTGAAATGAGCATTTCTGATTGTCAGAGACTGCAATTTCGGCAGGCGGACGTCTAAACCAGCGGGTAAGCGGGAGGCATCAATATTATTCATATAAAGCTCTGCCAGCCGTGGCCACGTGTACGTTGTGAGTATTGTGGGAAGAGGGCAGGTGGCGCCATCTCGAATTTCCAGTGATAGCGAGCTGAGGTTACTCAAACCATCATATGTTGTGTCGTTGTAAAAAGCAGACTCCCCCAATTCCGTCTCGCTCAGAGCGTCGACGGTGAGCACCTGGAGATCTCCCGCCTTCCCCAGCCGTGACAAGCTACGCCATGGCATGTGGCAAGATGAAAGCAGCACGTACAATAACAGGTTCTCGTTGAAGGAAACTGGATGCTGCTCTTCGACCAACACGAGGGTAGGACGACGACACTGCAGCCTCAGAACAATAAGCGATTTCTCTGTAATGAATTCCAAAGAACTGAAAATACGACTGGAGTTCAATCTGCATCCGCTCGACGCTGCTGACATTATGGTACAGATGTGATCCCATGTCGACACTGGTGAACTGTCTGCATTTACAAAGTAGGAATTACTGTTTTTAGATGGAGTCCTGCAGTGAATGAAACACTGTCTCAATGCGCTGCAATCTGGTGGCACAATTGCCAGAATCAAGATCAAAAGCACAACAACTGCACTTGCCATCTGGGTTGCTCTGTTGTGTACACGTTGGGTACTACCAGGCTGTACCTTGGCAACTGGAATCCTGGGAACGGCTGTCAGCGAGACCTTGGTGAATCTAAAATAATAGAATTGTGCATTAAGCTATTAAGAATGACGCCACAGGAAGGTTCATTTGACATGGAAATAACTGTGACAATTTGTATGGCAAGATGTTATTACGAACGACCCTCTAGCGCGGCAAATTTGTGTCGTGCTAAACCCTCCCGTAGTCACTCAGTCCTGGTTTCAGATTATCCTTTAAGTCATGTAAAAGTAACATTATTTTCAGAGACGAAACGTATACTATAATTTAAAAATCAAAATATAGTGGCCAGATGGTGGAGGTTTAAAAAACTTCTCTGTGGTTCGAAAATCAGCACTTGGTGACCGTTTGTGGTTTTGAAAGTTTATTTATCAAAATATACCAGATTTTGGAGTAGAATACGTCTGGAGATTTGCCAAAAAGATACCTTAAAATGTATTTAAAAAAACTTTTCTCATGGTTATCCAGAGTACGCATGCCAAGGTGTTAAGATTGATAAGCGCATGTAGTTGGTTTGCAATATATTCCCCGATAGGGATGGGAAAAATGGGAAAAAGAAGAAAAGGTGCATAATGTAATCCACACAACTCGTGTCCAGGCCGCTTTGATTGTCGGCTTTTTTATTTCTAGTGTCTCAGCTTTTGTTTAATTATAAAAGCCAATTGTTTTAACCATTGATCCATCCAATTTTCATTAGTAACTTGTGAGGCGATTTTCTTATTTAAAAAATACCGTTCAGAATATAACAGAAGGTTATGTACAAAGACGAATAGCCAATTTTAATTAAAAAACGCCGTAGGAGGTAGGTGATTGCAACTTTGCTTTGCTGTCAAGTGCATTTACTTTATCAGGCTCTAATCAAGTATATTCACCTTATCAGGCTCTAATCAAGTACATTCACGTTATCAGGCTCTAATATTTTGATATTTCTTAAAACATGATGCAACCAATATAATTCCAAATCAGGCTGTTTAATTGTCACTCTTAAAGCTAAAAACTTATCAATACTGCATTTATTATTCTAAACAAATTGTAATTCAAAAATGACAAAGCCATACTCGGTACATACATACACTTATTTCTTAGTCAGAGAACATTCGAGCATTACATGGGCCTCTGTTTGCACCGATATCCCGCAAACATTAATTAAGCCTTTACCCCCTGTAGTAATACATGTACACCAGTAGGTGACCTACCAGACCGACTTTTATCGGGTTTTCCCTTTTCCCCAGGAAAATTATGGTGTGACATGAATGGTAAAGCAATAACAGATAAATAATAAGTGATTTATATAAAAATTGACCAGGTCCTAAAAACGATAAAAAGTTCTGGCCAAGCGTTCGTTAGACGCCAGCTGGATTTTCAGCGCTAAACAATACTTAGCTACTTCCAGCCCCACCCCATGAGACATGAGCGGTGATATTTATGTACACTGTGTCTATAATCTGTGATAAATCCGATTTATCAACAAATATGGTGTAATGCAACTTGGCGAAACCATGGAATTCGAAGTTTATATAGATAGAATTCCACGGTGAAACTGTGCGCCGCTGGCAGGGCGAGTCAAGAAAGAAACTCTACATGTAACCTAAGCACGATGTGTGTCAATTTGATGTATGCTGTAAACTGGTTATTTCCCTATTGCTAACATTATGTTAGAGCTTTATTAACATATATTCAGGTCATATTCACTTGGCTCGACCAACTAGAGTATAATTATGAATTTATTTTTGTTACACTGATTGTATATATATTGTGTATATTCTGAGCTTGTAAAAATACTCTGTACTTGCTGCTCACGTTGGAATAAAGTATATATCTATCTACCTAACTTATTACTTACCCCTCAAAACCTGCTACACTTACAAAGATCTGCTCTGCTGTTTTTAACCAAATGTCAGCCGGCTGCGAAGCTAGTTAACAGTTATCGCCTTATAACACGGCATTGCCTTTTGAGCGAGGAATGACGATCTATACCTTATATACCACACGTGTGTTTTCCCAATGTTTTGACCCACTTTTATTCCAAGTTCCGGCTTCCTTTATCCTGTAATAACAAGACGGCTGACATGAGGCCAAAGGTCGACAGAAATTAACTTGGCACATTTCTGCTGTATTACACATTGCAGTCATTATGGCTTACCAAGGAGTTTCAACAGAGAGTTGAAACTCCTTGGGCTTACGAGTAACAAACTGAATACACATGTAGGCAAGAAATTGAATATAAAAATTGATTTACACTCCATCAAACAATTATTCCAATCAATCTAAAACTGAGGTAAGACTTTCTCTAAATTACTAAATCTCTACTTCAGTCAGTGAATCAAATTTTTAATTTAAATTTAACAAAACATCCATATTCTCCAAACTTCCCTGTCGGCATAAATATTATGTAAGATTTTGTGCTGGTGGAACTGACTTCAGCAAATATGAATCTGAAGTAAACAGATCATTAGCAAAAATACAAGCAGGCAATTTTCAACATAAATGGAACAGAGAAATGCAGAGGAGCTTTCGAAACACCCACCCCAATCGCTCTAACAGTGCATTTCGATGAAGCAACAAAATGTGGAAAAAGAACGTGACATAAATGTGTTATGCTTTACGCAGTTTTGGCACGAGTTGGACATATCTTGATCATGCAGGCATGTTCTAAGAACTGCCACAACCAAAACTGTTTAAATTTGCCCCTGCACTTTCCTTTCACAAAACATCCTTTTCCGTTAAGGTCCGGGTTGAAACGTGTCACCACATCACTCATGCATGACTTAGCTTACAAACAACCTGCATAATAAGGAAGCTGTGGAAGTACTTATTTAATGTTGTGTTAAAAAGGAAGCAAAACAAGCGTATAGTCAAACCTGAACCGCGTTTTCTCAAGGGCATCTTCAGTATCATGTTATCAAGTACTGTAATTT
Source organism: Lingula anatina (assembly GCF_051362555.1). Lineage (NCBI taxonomy): Eukaryota > Metazoa > Brachiopoda > Lingulata > Lingulida > Lingulidae > Lingula > Lingula anatina. Next base: position 25,236,016 of record NC_141770.1, on the reverse strand, counting down.
TTACTGTTCGTTTACCGACTTTGTATAGACTTGACTTCACTTCTTTGTCTAATTTTTGAAAAGTAGTACATAACAGAACATATGTCATAGCAAGGTTTCACAAAATCTCAAGTATATAGTATAAAGCATTTTACTTAATTTTATTCAAAATAGGAAAAAATGCCAATTCTTAACAAGATTTAGTACCAGTAGTCTCAATTGCACATTGAAACAGGTCGCCATATCATGTCAAGGGCAAACCAACATCAGTTGAAAAACGAACACGTCAATATTGCCACCTTGCCCATTGCACACTGCAAGCAGAAAGCGGAGAAGGGACCCTTCAAACCCATAAAACGGAAACTTTTGTTTTACCGATAGCTAGCCAATGAGCAGCAACAAATTCTCATTCGCGATTAACAACTCAGATGAGACAGTGGTTATTTCTTTGGCTAAACCCCTCAGCTTTTGAATTAAGAAAAGACTAGAAAAGCACTCCGAGAGCGCAGACCACCGCCAAGGCAGCAAAGTCTCCACCCAATGCCGTTTCACTCCTAAATTTCCATTCTATAATGATTGATTTTTTTTATTAATGATTATTGATTGATTATTGATCCGTATCACCACCAAAAATTAATCATCTGTTCCTTGGCCCACTTCTGACTGTTCCTAAAAATTTCATCAAAATCGGTCCATAACTTAGTTTTTTATTTTTGATTATTGATTATTGATTGATGTTTGATCCAGATCACCACCAAAAATTAATCACTCTAAGTTAACCCATTTCTGATCTACCCTGAAAATTCCATCGAAATTCATCCATAACTTTTTGAGTTATGTTGATAACAAACAGACAAACAAACAGGGGTGAAAACATACAACCTCCTTGGCGGCGGTAAAAATGTACTGCACCCCACCTAAAAGAATTTAGGAATTATTTCTCTCACTAATAAGGTCTATTCCAATACAATAGAAGGCGGATAATGTGCAGATATGTGTAAATCGTAGTCTTAGTCCAGGGCGTGTATAATTATTATTTATTTCTGTGCATTTTATCAGCTCAGTTTGGCAAAAAAGTAAGTGGGCCCAATAAAGCTTAATGCAAGATACTCTTTCTGTGACTTTCAAACTAAGTCTTAATTTTCAGTGAATCATTTTTCCGGCCGCAAGCCAATATCCTGGTATGACCCGTATATTTCATTTCAAAAGCGTATTTTAGTGAAAAATGTATCTTAGACGTCTCTATTATATCAAGGAGTTACAATAGTAACTCCTTGATTATATTAACTTTCTATCCTGTTAAAATACTTGGAAACTGTTTGTAACGTGCTGCCGTTGATCTTGGGAAAACGCTTCACAAAAGTTCTGAGTAAAATTTTCAGACTTAACATGTAATAGGATTAGAACGGGGGCAATATTAGGGGCCTATACATCAGGCCCGTAGCCAGCAATTTCAGAGGGGGGGGGGGTCCTTTTCTGAAAAAGTGGACCTTTTACCATAAAATTCTCAAGTACATAGATCAAATTTTACCCAGAGTGGACCTTTTCCCCAGCAAAGAGGGTGGTTCTTTCGAACCTCGGGACCCCCCCCCCCCCCCCCCCCCCCCCCCCCCCCCGGCTACGGGCCTGTACATAATATCATATTCGAATTCCCTATACGTGATAAGACTTCAGCAGGTTGCTTACGCAGTAAAAACCTAGGATCCGTCAATTTTTATTCTTCTTTGACAAAAATAGGCGCCAACCATTCAATTAACAGATGTTAATGCGTCACAGTTCTATGAGTGTTGGCCCTATACCTATATATAGTAAGATACGTGTATTATCGTTAACGGAATGAAAAACCAATCCATTAGCTAAAAATACATTCATTTATTTTTGTAAAATTTCCTTATGTTTTTCTGAAACAATTCATACACTTGCCTCAGAACAATTTCCTTATACAGCGTTTTTCCTCATGAGACCGTATTTTCGACCCCCCCCCCCCCCTCCATTAAAAATACTTAGAATTTGTGTATTTTCATATTTAAATGGGCCAAGTGGGCCTTCAAATCCTGTAGCCAAGATACAGTCTAGCTGTGAGGGGCACGTTGATGACGTGCCGCCGTCGGTCTTAGGGAAACGTTTCACAAACGCTCTAAGTAAATTTTTTGACTTTAAATGTATTATGATAGAGCGGGGGCAATAGTATACATTGTATCATATTTGAATTCGATTCCCTCTACGAGATATATACTACAGCAGGCTGCTCAAACGCAGTAAAAACCTATAGGACCCGTAAAACAAGGTTCGTGGACCCCTCTAGTACCCCTGAAGGTACACTTAGATTAAACCAAAGTCCTACCAAACATGTATAAACTGACCGTTCACAGATCTAGAATAGCTTCATGTTTTCTGTGTGAATTAAACTACGTACAATTGTATAAGTTAATTTAATGTAAGTGTAAAATAATTAATCTTTAATGCACTCGAATTATAGAATTTTTATTCTTATTTGACAAAAATAGTCCTGCACCTTGACTCAAAACATTCAATTAACAGCTCTTAAATGCGTCACAGTTCTGAGTGTTGGCCCTATACCTATATATAGTACGATACGTGTATTATCATTAACGGACTGAAAAACCAATCCATTACCTAAAAATACATTTATTAATTTTTGTAAATTTTTCTCATGTTTTTCTCAAGGCAAATTATACCTTTCACCCAATTTCCTTATGCAGCGTTTTTCCCTGTACATATTTTCGAGCTCCCCCCTTCCCCCACCTCTTTTATAAACTTTTCATCACACCCTAGGTGACCCCTACAGTCGACTCGACAACCAAAATAGGCAAGAAAACCCATCCACAATCATATAAACATTTGTTTATGGATCTGTTGGTGCATTTTTTCTTTTGAAGTTTTGTACTTTTTGTATCCCAGAACTTACCAACCTTGGATTGTGGACCATGTTGTTTGCTCTGCCATCTATAGCCGTCTATACACACTACACTTCATAACATTCATGTGATATTCTACAAGTAAACACACAAGCATGGGCATTGCGGAGAGTAAAAGCGAAGAGCTGAAAGTCTCTCTCAATCTTTTTACAGCTTATGAGAAAGAGCAAATCAAGAAGATATTCGCTGAGATATCAGGAGGAACAGAACACTTTAATGAACAGCAACTAAAGGTACTGTATAAGATATGTGTAGGGCCAGGTGTAACGAAACTGCATGAGGGTCCGTGTTATAGAAGGTCCACCTTCCATTTAGTTATAATGGTTAGGGTTGGCCTGTCCTTAGTGGGTCAAAATATAGGGCGAGGCTCACCTGTACAAATGAAAGGGGAGCAGACTCTTTTTCTTGGGGAACTCTCTGTCACATCATACCAGTCGAGGGTGGGGGGCAAAATAAATAAATTTTATTATCTTGACTTTTATATTATTTAGAATTTATTATGGAATATGTAGCTTTAAGAAGTTAAGTAAGGAAAACCCATGCCCTTATTGTGTCTTGTAAGGTTGTTATTGGCATAAATTTTATCCATAACTTCTATTAGTAATTTCATTATGATAAATATATTTAAAAAAGTGTATTCTCCATGCTCTTGTCTTCTGCATTGCACCACCAAAAGATCCTATTATTTAAATTAAATGGAAGTAGCCATCAAAATAAAGATTATATTTATATTGCATTGAATGCCATGTGAAAGGACTGATCTGCATAATGATAACTTAAATTCGCAATTTCAGAAATATCTAAGCAGGTACCTACCAGATATTCTGATCACTCGACTGTACAAAGCAATCTCTGAGCTCCGACATCATAAGCATGCAAAACATGACCACATATCCCATGATACATTTGTTGTGGCAATGGCACACTTACTGAAGAGCACTATTACCCAGAGGAGCCGTATCGTTCATTGTTTGGCATCTGATGAGGCAGGAGACATGACAGCACAGCAGCTGGTCAGTGTAAGTTGCCATACAAACATACAGTACTTAGTAAGTTAATTTAAAATGCAGCAGGCCCGTAGCCAGCATTTTTCGAGGGGGGGGGGGGCGTTTTCTGAAAAAGTGGACTTTTACCATAAAATCCTCAAGTACATAGATCGAATTGTACCCAGAGTGGACCTTTTCCCAGCAAAAAGGGCGGTTCTTCCTGAACCCCCCCCCCCCCCCCCCCCCCAGCCACGGGCCTGTGCAGCCTATGTCTTTAACATTTTAACCCATGGTTTACTTCGACTAGTTGACATCAAAAAAGTCCTGAGAAAAGTCCTAGTCTTAATTAAGCTAAATTAAGCTGTCCAAAGATGAAATTTTAAAAAAGTGAATAAGTAAATAAGAATTAAAATAATTATAATGATAAAAGTAATTATAAATAAATAGGTAAATAATTAAATTAATAAATTAATAAATAGGCAATTGGATAAATATATAAGTAAATAGAAAACTCAATAAAATTTTCACTGCTTCAAGTATAAATGGTTTATTGTGAAACTTGTAACTGTAGTTCAATCTGATGCTGGTGGAGGCATATATGAAGATTGCTGAGGAAAGCCCTCAGTGTAAAACCTGGAAGATCTCTACTTCAGAGGAAGCTAATCTCAAGCTGGCCAAGGCTCTTCTCAGGTCAACATTTAATAAAGGTAAGTTTAGTCAGTGCGCATAGCATACTGTGTTGCCTTGTCTTATGTATTGTGACATTGAGAACTGTCACACACACACACACACACACACACACACACACACACACACACACACACACACACACACACACACACACACACACACATTTAAGTAGAATGCTTATCAAACTTTCTGCATGAAGTCATGCAATTTTTTGGTAACACCTCTAAACACATACACACAGATACTCATATGTCAAGCTAGTTGATAGTACTTGCATCAACAGTGTACACATACAAATATATGTCTTCAGAAAATACCACTGAAATCATCTTTTTCATCTTTTCTTCTTCTCAACTTTTAACCCGTTTTTCTTAACACATCTGTTGCCCCATCAGAGCTGGATGCCAAGCCAGTTGTTCAGACATTTGAAAGTGCAGCCACAGGTTTGTGAGATGCTATCATGATATCATTCACTTCCAATGAATCTTTTGGATGCGAATAATAATACTGCATAATGTTATGTACTAACACTTCACTTGGTGTTGTCTTGTATGCAGAGACCCCTATTGCAAGTAGTGATGAAGGTAGTACAAAGCTTTTTGTCCTACTGCTTGCTTGCTTTAAACTTTGCCATGTTCAAGTGGGTTATACTTGACAGGTTCATTTCTGAACTTGGTAACACACACACACACACATGCACACGCGCATTCTCTCTCTTACACACACATACATACTCACAGGCACACAGAATTGCCCACGGCAAGGGGAAATGAATAATTAAAATAAAATTGACATTTGAAAAATGAATGCAATAACATGTATTCAATCATACCTCTTCCCAAAGAAAAGGTATAAGCTAAAATGAAAAAAATAAGGAATCCATCTCATTCCAATTCAAACACCACTACAGTATGTTCAAATGATCCCTGTTGACCTCCTTGCAGTTTATCGACCAGCTTTTATGTTTTTCCTTTTACTCTTTTGTATCTAAAAATACCCTTATAAAGTAAATCAGCATTTCCAGCATGATGGTCCAGTGATACAGCAGCAAGAGGTTTCTTCCAGTTCAACTTTTAGCTTCTTTAAAGTAGTGCTTTGTATACAGTAATTATTTGGATCTTTTCAATGGGCAAACTTTCAGATACATTATTTTATAATTACAAAATAACATTTCTGTACAGTAGAATAGAACTATAACAGTAGCTTTCTTTTAAATTCTGTAGATAAGATGGACACTATTTGATTTCCAATCTTTATTAACTGGAAACAATGAAGGCTGAAATGCATACAAACAAACTATTAGTAAACTCAGTAATATAATAAATGGAAAAATATGAAATACACAATAAAGAACTAGATCATGAAATACTGATATATGTAAATAAATGAAAGTCACCTCAGGTATAAAAAGTCCTGCACACCTCCTATCAGGGTGAAGTCCAGTGTCTGAATGATTCACTATATAGGCCTACACAGTGTGCATATAGAGAATGACATGTTCTCCAGGTAAGTACTGATGCAACATAGCCTTTGGCTACATCTAACATCTGACTAAGTACTCTTAGTAAGCAATTACCTTTGAATGAAAACTACAGTATGCTCATTATTCTCTATGCCCCCCCAGTCTTTTAAACATTAAAGACGGTTAAAGTTAGTTTTTATTTAGTCTTACAGATCTGCGTAGTCCTTCATTTGATTCCTTTAGTCCGGGTTTGTTGTGTGGTAAAAGTCTTGTTAACATCCGTGGTGGTTTTGGAAGTGCTTTAGGAGTTTCATGAGATGGTTGTGTTAAAGGTAGTGTTCCTGTTTCTTTACATTTTCCATCAGTTTCATTTGGTCCTATGGGTAGAGTTGTGGTGACAATTTTTTCCGACTCCACTGACTCATGTGAATTTTTCAATAAGGTAGATTCTGGTTCTGGTAATTTGCTGAATGTAGGTGTGTCATTGTTGACTGTAGGCTGTTGTATGTAAAATCTGTGCTTTAGGTCATCAATGATAGAGTGACGAGGTAGAGATGACACATACGGAATGAATTTCCTTAAGAATTTTCTATTGCGTAGTGTCACACGTCCAGATCCATCAACTTTCACCAGGTACTGGTCAAACTGTTTTACTTCAGTAATAGTGCCAGTTTTGTCCCATTTATTTGGATGCGGACCAGTCTGATTCTGAATACGAACGTGGTCTCCAATAGCAAGTGGTGGTAGGCGTCTAGTGTGTTCACTCCAGTGATCTGCGGATCTTATATGTCTGTTACGGAGTGCTTCCTCACGTGCTGCTAATGTTGACTTCCATGTAGGATGTGGTTCGTATCGACCTGGTAGTATTGGAATAAAATCCCTTATTGGCCTTCCAAATATACACATTGCAGGGGACAGTTTTGTATCTGGATCAGGTGTATTACGGTACTGTAATATTGCACGCTGCACTGAATTGGTGTCCAACTCACCATTTGGTCCTGTATTGTTCATAAGCAATCGTTTGACTGTTTTGACACCAACTTCAGCGCGACAATTGCTGTGGGGAAATGCTACAGATGATAAACGGTGATGTACACCCCAATCTTCAAGGAATTTGCGTGTTTCAGAAGAAGTGAATTCAGGGCCTCCATCGGAAGCCAATTCCTCTGGGATCCCATAAGTAGAGAATGCACGGCGTAGACTAGTTATTAGTCCTTTAGATCCTCCAGATGCATATTCTACAATTGGCCAGTTGGAGTATCTGTCAACAATGACCAAGTAGTGAGTACCCTTAAACATGAAAAAATCTGCACAGATGCACTGGAAAGGATACTTTGGTGGTATGGGATTGTAGGGTGGCGCAGAAGGTTGTGATGGTGCAATCTGGTGACAATGGTTACAATTTGCACGCACAGCAGTGATGTCCGCAGTTATACCTGGCCAGAATACAGAAGCCTCTGCTCTGGATATCATGGATGAGATGCCTTGGTGAGCAGCGTGAAGTGCAGAAAGTATTTGTTCCCTAAGGCATGGTGGTATAATAATGCGATCCTTGTAAATAATAACACCATCAACACTGTAGATGTGTTCCCTGAATTGGTGGTATTCACGCAATGGAGGTGGCAATTCATGGCGGTGTTTGGGGATTCCTGACTCAATGATTGACAGTAGCTGATTCATATTTTCATCACTTGCTGTAGCCTGCCTAACTTGGTTCCATGTAATTGACTTAATTGTGGAATCAAGGGCATAAATAGCAGAGTCAATCAAATTTTCCTCAATGTCAGTGTAATCATTTACACCATCCATTAGTTTGATGCCTCCTATGAAAGAGTGAAAGATGTCAGCGGAATAAGGTAAGTCATAAGATTCAGCCGTACTAGAAATATCATCTTGAAGCTGCATTTTGGGTGGGTGCTGTTCCCCTGTTGGGTGACGAGATATTGCATCTGCGGCTTTCTGCTTAGCACCTGGAAGATGAATGATACGGAACCTGTAACGGAGAGTACGTTCCTTGAGGTTCCTGAGACGTGTGTTGGATATGGCATCCAGGGATCTGTCTCCAAAGATTTTGAGAAGTGGCTTATGGTCAACAGCTATCACTAGGTCAGTGCATCCCAGAACAAAGAATCTTGCTTTGTCTAAAGCATAAGCCACGGCTAGTGCTTCCCCTTCCACAGGTGCATATCTGGATTCAGCAGGATGTGTGAATCTACTACCTACAAGGACAATTTTCCATCCCGTTTTGCAGCAAAATGGTTTTGCCACTATACAATTGCAATGTTTCTGGAATAACCAAAATCCTATTCCACTTTTAGACCAATCTGTGGCTAGGCAAGTTGTTTTGTTCTTGTCGTATATCTTGACACCCTCTTCTATTTCATTGATGATTACTTGTTTGGATTCCTGAAAAATTTGATCTAATTCTTCAGTCCATTTGAAAGGCGTGCCAGGTTTGAGTAGCTCACGAAATGGTAACATCCTATTGGCCATGCTGAAGGCATAAGAAACCTGATTCAGGAGACCAAACCAAGAACGTACATCTGTGATGTTTTTAGGTGTTGGGAATTCTGTAATTGCCTGCAGGTATTTAGGACAAGGTTTTACACTGTCCATTGTTATTGTGAATCCAGCAAAATCCACCTGGTCTGCAGCAAATACAAATTTATCAATGTTGAAAGTTATCCCATTTTTTCCACATATATCCAACCATTCAACAGCTTGCCAAAAGCTTTCTTCAATAGAATTTGCCCATAGTAGAGTATCATCTACACATTTAGTTTTTCTGGGAATGTTGGAAACAATATCATCATAACGGTGGGTGTAGGCATCACCAGAAGCGATATATCCTTGAGGAGCAACGCAATACCGATAGCGCCCCCATGGTGTTATGAATGTGGTGAGATGTCTGTCATCTTCATGAAGTGGGACGCTGTGATAGCCGTTCCATGCATCAAAGACTGTCTTCTTTTTACCTTGTGGAACAGATCTTGCTTGATGAAACGGTGATTGAGTATGATGTGTTTCACGTTTAGCATGGGCATTTAATGCTTGTAGATCAACAGTTCTGCGAAGTTTGCCATTCTTCTTTGCACAAACGACCATCCTATGGCACCATGTAACTGGTTCTCCTAGTGGAACGGGTTCAATAACACCTAGTTTCACATCTTGGTCTAAGCCAGCCTTGACTTGGTCTTGCCAGTGTAGTGGTACTGGTAAAGGGGTATGGTATGCTTTGGGTTCTGCTTCAGAGTCCACCATTAGTCTCATAGGGGATCCATTCATCATTGTGAGTGGCTGGTGGGTACACATGTTAAAAGAGCTGGATCTGTAATAGTCAATAAGCCATTGCTGAAGCCGCTGACGGTTTTCTTCTGTTGCTGGATAAGGAATAGATGTTGGACGTGAAGGCGGAGGTTGGCGTTTTGGGCATTCACAATCGGCATTTGTTTCATATCTTTTTGTATCACCGGCTGTTTGACAAGCATCTCCAACTTGAGGGAAGTCAATGGAAATGAGACCGAGGTCAACGCATGCTTCTCTGCTGAGGAATATTCTGTCTGAATTGTCTGTGATGTAGACGATCTGTCTCGTTGTGTGGTGTTTTCCAAGCTTGTCTTCACCCGAGAATCGTAATATTACAGCACCCAGAATGTTAATTCCTTTGTTATTTGCTGCATGCATTTTCATTTTAACTGGAATGAGATCCTTTTCAGTTAACTGAAGGGGTTGGATTGCTTTAATACCAGCAAGACAGCTTTGACATCCAGTGTCAGCCATTACATTGAGCATCGTAGATGTAGTTGGAAGGTCTACATTGAAGCCAAGATCAGAATAATCTTGAGAGGATACAGTGGCTTGTAATGATATATATGGTTGAGGTCTTGATTTACTTTTGATCCACTTGTCATTCAGCTGATTATATAGGTGGTGATCTAATGCAATGGCATTTGCAGCTCGGTCGTGGTCCAATTCACCTATTGTACATAGCGTATAAAATGACTCATTGCTATGCTCCATAAAAGCAGATTCCCCATGATTAGTTACTGACTGTGTTTTGGTATTGGATGAAGATGGGGGACCAAGCTTGGGTTTGTTCTTGTTGCGACACATGTGGTCGAAGTGGTGACTGCGTTCACAGTGTTTGCAGATATGGTTGTATGCTGGGCACATTTTCTGACGTGTGCGAAATGGTGCTTTAATACCATGGCCTTTTTCCCCACAGTAACTGCATATCTCAGTTTTATCAGACTTTGCATACCTTTGAGCGCGTCTGTACGAGCTAGTGGCATGGGCACCTTCGGAAGCATTTAATGTCGCTGATGAACGTTTCCCAGATTCTTTAGATTCAATAAATCTGAACACATCTTCAAGGTCCATGTTCTGGTTCATATTTCCAAGCAGGTCTAGCTGGATTTCATTATCGGCTATGCCACGACTTAAAATGTCCCTTAATATGCAATCTGTGTAATCTACATCTGTTTCACAGTTAGGGCATTTAAGTGTAAATTTACAAATGCTAGCTTGACCTTTGATTCTTGCCCCAAACTGACGAATTGGTTCTTCTCTGTCCTGCCGCATCTCATGTAGAATGACTCGGGCAACCATGGGATTTTCTTCACGTACTGCCAGTCTCTTGATAGCAGATAGTACCTCTTCTTCACTTTTGTTTGTAAGAGTTCCACCAGCTGAGCGGGTGATATTTTTCCTAAGAGTTTCATCACAGCATTCCAGTAATTGTATTACACGATCTTGGCCAGTAATTTTGGTTGCTATGGTATATTCTTTCCACCTTGTCAGAAAGTAAGTCCAATCTTCACTAGTACCAGCTGTAGATATTGTGGGGCGACGAATCTTGTCAGTTTTGACCTTTGTAGATGACTGAGAGGAAGTGGCATTATGGCTTTGTGCATGTATTGTCAATAGTGTGTTGACAATGGTATCTGCCACATCTTCTGTCTCATAAGTGCAGTCTGGGAATGGGCACTTTACAACTGGCATGCTGGCCTGTAGGATGGACTGTTTACCGGTAGACTATGGTCATACCTGAGCCTTCATAGATAAGATGGACACTATTTGATTTCCAATCTTTATTAACTGGAAACAATGAAGGCTGAAATGCATACAAACAAACTATTAGTAAACTCAGTAATATAATAAATGGAAAAATATGAAATACACAATAAAGAACTAGATCATGAAATACTGATATATGTAAATAAATGAAAGTCACCTCAGGTATAAAAAGTCCTGCACACCTCCTATCAGGGTGAAGTCCAGTGTCTGAATGATTCACTATATAGGCCTACACAGTGTGCATATAGAGAATGACATGTTCTCCAGGTAAGTACTGATGCAACATAGCCTTTGGCTACATCTAACATCTGACTAAGTACTCTTAGTAAGCAATTACCTTTGAATGAAAACTACAGTATGCTCATTATTCTCTATTCTGTTGCTACCACTCCATAGGAATGTTCTTATTTTAAGAAATCATTACTTAAAATTCAGTATCTGTAAAATCCACCCCCACGGGTCCCACCCCCATTGAAAAGATGGAGTATTTACTATATTTGCTGCCTGTTGAACTCAGATTTGCCAAGTGTTACAGTACACATTTGTCAGTGATGTCTTTTGTTTCCAGGTGTATTTCAGCTGTTTGTAAACTGACACTCAAATAGTGTAGCATGTTGAGAATTATATGTACTGAATGATCATATTGGCAACCCTGGGCACTGAACTTTTAAAGATTGAACATTTTATAATCATACCCCTCATTCAGATTTAACAGCTTGTTGTTTTTGTTGTAATAATCAGTGTTTATGGCTTAATGACATTTTATGTTGTTATTTTTTATTATAATCATTATTATTATTATTGTTGTTGTCGTTGTTGCTTTTGTTATTATTATCATCCTTATTGCTTGAATCCCAGTTTTTGCCAACCTAACATTATAATATCATCAAGAGATGCAAAAATTTCAAATTTCAACCGTATGCAGTTTAGCGCATCTGCTTGTAGATTTGATATTATATTATACATACATAAGATTTCATTTCTGGTTCCTGCTCATCCTGGCTCTTTGACATTGCAGCCTAAAGCAAAGTGAGATAAGAGCCACTTTTTAATGCATGACACTTGCTACTGTAAAAAAAAAAAATTAAGATGTAAAGAAAAATTACCACTGTTCCTCTGATCTAATGCATGATAGCTTCTTCATTTTCACATCTCCAAAAATAATCACTATGAACATTGGTATTGTTTTTCTGTGTAAATTGTAATTTGATATAGTTAAATTTGTGTTTTAACTTTGATATAGCTAATTTGTATGTTTTTACTTAAAAACTTGTTTTGATTTTTAAAAAGATTAATTTTTAAGGGTAGTAAGTTCATGCTATTCTGTTGCCTTAAACATTTGTTAAATATGTGAAATTGGCATTAATTTATCAAAAAATTGTGACTTAATCTTGGTGTTTTCAACTGAGCTGAAACATCAATTCTGTATATACATCATATTTGACCTTTTATAACTTTATTTCAGTCATGGATGTTTTCAGTGCATTATCGATCACAAAAGCATTAACAGAGTGTGAATATCTTTACAACAAAACATGCTGAATACAATCACAATAGGTACATGTATTATAGGTATATTTTATAGAGTAAGACACGTAACCCTTTTCTCTCAGTGAAAGTGGAGGGCTCTGCCATGGATCTGGTACCTGAGGGAGTGACGTATACGGAGGGTGACATAGAGACTTGGTTGTCCACTGCAGCTCTGTTCCTACACATTATGGACCACGTCATGTACACCTGCTTCACTGTCTCTTATGTGAGTAGATTTTCATAGATTAAAATGAATGTATTTTATTGGTTGTGTGATTGGTTTTTTGTTGTCTCTTGTGAAATGATGTAAAAAAGCAATTTGTTTCTAGTAGAAGAGACGAATGTGTTTTCTACCTATAATTGAAGCCATTTGATGAAGGGTCAAAACCTCATGGCTCATAGGTACGAAATACATTTATAGTCTCCTTAGGAACAATTTTTTTTGCCAATTTAAAGTCTCTTTATTTTTTGTGAGGTGACAAATGTTTCTTAGGGTTCGCTGCATCATGCATAAGATGAATTTTGAGTGGAATAATTTTTCTAGAATTTAACTCCCTTGTGGTATGGCAATAAGAAAAGACTCGAGTGTGCCACATATTAGATTTTCATCAATGTTTTCATATCTCTTTATAATGGCATGTTTAAACCTCTTACTATGACAGGTAGAAGAGGGTGCTGCTGCCAGTTTCCACTCTCCCAAAATACCCTATGCCATCGACGTCAACTGGTCTAAGACCTCCACAATGCTAGACATCCCATCTCTGCTGTACATCAACCACGTAATCCCTGCAGAACACAGGGGAAAATGGAGGCAACTTTTCTACAGCGACACTCATGGAGAAAGTTTTGCAACCCTAATGAAGAGGATAACAAAGCAAGGGCCCACTGTGATTATTATCAGAGACAAAGATGGTTATGTGTTTGGAGGGTTTGCATCAACAGGCTGGGAGTGTAGACCACAGTTTGTAGGTGGGTAGAGGGGATGTTTAAGTAATAAATGTGTTTTTACAGTAAGCACATGAAGAAGCTAGGGATTTTTCTAGTCCAGTGGAATCAGGATTGCAAAATCTGGTGTTTGCATATTGGGAGAGTACCAATACCAGTTGTGATATTGTTGCAGTATTGATAATCAGTCATTGATAAAATTAATTTCAGATGCATGCTTTTAATTGTTTATGATAGAATAATTTTTTTAAGAAATGGAAAACTTGCTTAAACGGATAATGATATTGTATAACTTGCACTCAGACACTAAGAAAAAAGATATCCCTACTTTGTCGAAATTTGAGGAAAATTGTACCATAGCATTCTGGAATAATTTTTGAGATCCATTTTCTCATGAAAATCTCTCTCTTCAGGGACCTCAAGATGTTTCCTGTTTCACCTGTTGCCCCATTATGCCATCTATTACGCCAGTGGTTACAATGATCACTACATGTATCTCAACCAGAGCCAGCAGACGATGCCAAATGGTCTGGTGAGTACGTGAAATTGTGTTAGCTGTGACGTTGATTGTGTTGGTTGTGATTAGTTCTTTGGTTGTGTTGTGTTAGGTATCAACTTGATTTTGTCAGTTGTGTCAAGTTCATGCAGTAGTTATGTAATGTTGAGAGCAGCACTTTTTCTCCTTTTTATATACATAAGGAGGCATATTGTTTTCAGGTTGAAATGTAAGGGAACAAAAAAAGATCTAACTATGAACACCAGCAAGAAGAAACAAGCATAAATATAAAATTACTGTCAAGGTTGCAGCTACATGTGTAGAAGAAATAAATTGTCACTCTTTGTCGATGGATTTATTTATTTATTTATTTATTTATTATTGTAGGGTATGGGTGGTCAGATGGAGCACTTTGGACTGTGGTTGGACTGCCATTATGGCCAGGGATATTATTATTATCATTATTATTATTATTATTGTAGGGTATGGGTGGTCAGATGGAGCACTTCGGACTCTGGTTGGACTGCCATTATGGTCAGGGATACAGTTATGCCAAACCTCTCTGCACAACATATCAGAGTCCACAGCTTTCTATGAAGAAAGACTTTGAGATTGATCTACTGGAGGTGTGGGGCGTGGGGAAGAAACCTGGAGAGGAACTGGGTGAAGATGGCCCACAGGTAAATTACATGTGATGACTGCCAATTGTTTTTGTTGACTCAGTGATATTTTGTAAGAACACCTGATAACATATTTTATGAGTGAAGTATGACTTTCTTAGTCCAGAAATCAAGTGAGTGTTCAATATCTAAGTGTTATGGTTTTGTGGTATCCAAATGGATACCGTTTTCAATGAGTGAGACGAGAAATCCAAATTTCCAAAAACCACGTGATTGTTAATGTTCTAAATGACAAGAGCTGTGCACGCTCAGTATAGATATTATATCCACATATACTTGTGTGTCAGTCAGTTTTGACCTTGAACTTTACCCACATTTTACAATGAAATCTGGGACTGGATTGACCACTGGCTTCACCTGTTCAACATTTATCATACATATAATTATAATAACTACATAATGTAATTAGAATGCCCCATATTTTCAGGAAAAGCAGAGTATACTGGACGTAGACCCGGAGGCCAAGGCCATGCTATCCTTACTGGGCAGGGGTCCTGTCAGCGAGGGTCTCAGAGAGGCCGACCCAGAAGCCTCTAACCCAGAGGAGCATAACAGAAATTTTTGAATCAAAACTCAGAGGACGGATAGGTGTAAGCATTACCGTGATGATTAAAGAAAAACAAGAAGAATAGAAGTATTCACAAGATCAAATGGATACAGTTCAAATACAGAACAGTATTAGGGGTGTAAGGATTTTACTAATTAAAAGGTGAAGGGGAATGAAGGGCTTATGAATGTGCCATTGGTTTAAGAAATCCGAGAGCACACTGCTGGAGAAAATGGGATTCAATGCAACTGAGGTGCACTCTTTTGGAGGTTTATAGCTTTTCCATGTTTTCAGATTTAACTAAAACTGAAATATGGTCGTTGGAAACCCATGTCGAAGTTTGTGATTGATGCATATTGGCACATTTTTAACTGAAACAGGGGAGAATATCGTGTTTTAAAAGTAAGAAGTGAGACTAAATGATCAAAAGTTACATTTAAGCATAAACGAAAACTTTGCTCTCAAAACTTGACAACTTCATGTGTTACATTGTTCACATTGTGCACGTCTTGTAGAGTGTTAACTTGATGTAATTTAAGGGAATGTGCACAGCTTAATTATTTTGTGTTTGTCAACTTTGTGATAAATATATGTTGTCACTAGTAAAATTTTACTTGCTAATGTTCATGTTAAGCTAGGTGACTGACTCGCAATATAATATAATATAACAGTCCCAGTTGTGCTTCAATCTATTACTTGGTTGAATGTGATAAATGCCAATTTATGCAGTTTATGTGTTTTTTGTGTATATACACATAGATGACCTAGCTATGAATATGTAATATTACCTCATTTGCTGTGTTCTAATATGTGAAATTTGTAGAATTTTTAAATTATTTGAGTCTGATAATGCCAAGTTTTTTGGGAAATTATTAAAAGTGCTGTCTTTAATGCACATAAGCCATAGCATTCTGAGAATAATATTGATCAAGTTTCATCTGAAATGCTTCTTGCCAAAGCCCATTCCAAGTGCAATGCCAGCATTTTAGTTGTGAAATAAAATCTCATTTCATATGTTAAACTGCAATTTTCATTTAAGTATTTTGTTTTGATTTACTGACCCTTAAGTGGTTTTGTTGTTTTATTGTTGCATATTGTAAACAAAGGCGAATTTTATACAAATGATAAATGTTACAACAGTTTGCAGCACCTTAACAATGGGGAATACTGGATATAAATCCTAAACATGAAACTTCTGAACTCTGTGGAGTTTTAACAAGTAAATGATGCAAGTGCTACTATCCCTATATACACACTGGTATATGATAATATTTTAGAACATCTATATGTGTAACAGTACTTCACTGGGTTAAAACTGTCCACTTATTGAGCAAACAAACAAGGTAAAACTTTCCTTGGTATAATCTTTTATCATTTTAAAGATATATTCCTTCTTCTTGAAAAAGTTTTAACTATTCTAAAATCACCTTATATCACTTCAACAAATAATACTTCTTTTTGAGAAGGTTTTAACAATTCTGTAATCTCAAAATATACCAGAACAGTACTTGTAATGGTTCATGTACCAGTTCTTCCTTGACAATAATCAAACTACTGAACTAGAAAAGCACTAAGATACCAAAGTCCTCCGCCAAGGCAGCTTGATTCATTGATTAATTAATAAATCTGATTCCAAGATATTTCATTGCTGATCTATCTTGATTTTTTTTTATTAAAAAATACTTCAAACCTTTTATAGGTCTACAGTTAAGCTATGCTCTGACCAACAAAAGCAAAAACATAGCCTCCTTGGCGGAGGTAGCAAATTGCACGTATGTCATTCTTCAACTGTAATGCAACCAATCAGGAGACACAGCAATTATCATCCTCTTTGGTGTGTATGGCACCCTGCAGTAAGGTGTTCAATACAGCTTTAACAATGTAGCACATGGTTCCACGCCTTGCATTGGGGGGCGTGTTATAAAAGACAAACATATTGTCCTTTGTAGTGTCCTCTTTCTCTTTGCTCTCGTGAACAACCAGCTCACGCTTGAACATCTCAAAAGCTTCGTGTACAATCTGAAATATAAATAATATTTTGTTAAAGTCAAATGTACATTGTTATTGCATGTCAAGGATGACAGTGTTCAAGAAACCAGGCAAGACCGGGTAAATCTTTACTTTCTGGCCTGATGATCTAGTGACAAAAGTTTGTTTTACTGGAAAAGACGCTTTTAGATGCGCTGGTACAGAATTAATCCTGTTCTGTTAGATACACTAATAAAGTTGTGTGTAAAATGGTATCCAGTTCATGAAGAGGGTGGAATGGTAGGAAGAAAGTGGGTGTGGCTTCTCAGTATGGCTGTGCTGGTTTCACTGTGTTACATGACTGTTTGAAGTGTCACTGTGATGAATATGACAGTTAGATGTGACGACTGTCAGTATGGCTGTCAGGTTTGACTGTGCTGTGTTGGATGTTAGATGTCACTGTGTTGGATGTTAGATGTGACGAGTGTTGGATGTTAGACATCACTGTGTTGGATGTTAGATGTGAAGAGTGTTTGTCTGCCTGTGTTGGGTGTGACATATTAGGTGTACAAGTTCATAAAGTACAACTGACCCTGTCCAGTTCTACTGCTGCAGGAAACTCTATCTCAGGATTTCTTCTCAAGATTGTGGACACAACCGTAAGTGTCTAAAAGAAGAAATAGTAGATTCACTTTATGAACAATAGTAAATAATTAAAACTGAAGCATTTACAATTTTTGAAATAATATGATATTGGCGAGTAAATAGTTCCTAAAAATATTCTCCAGAAAACATCAAATCCTAAATAACACTGGCTTTGTGAACTGTTTGAAAACATTGTGAGACTTCAGTACTTATCTTATCCATTAATTAGAGAAGAATGCACGTGCATGCAAGTCTCACCTCCACGATCACAGATCTGTAAGCTGGATCCAGAATTTTACTGAGCATCTGTTCAACAAGCAGGGAGAAGTTCATCTCGTACATTGTCATGTCTGATAATGTGGGTTGCTGAAAACAAAGAGAAGCTCATGTATTTCACTTTGCACTTAGTCAATGCAGGCATGACAAAACTGTCAGTCCTTAAGCCAAAGAATAACAAAGAGCATTTTACACTGGCGTGATAAAGTTCATGTAAGTTCCGTTTCCCAACAGCAAATTTCATTGTTTACAACAACTCACAATTATTCACATGTTTAAACTCATTTCTACTGCATAATCAACCTGAAAGTCAGTCAAGCTGAAAGTCAGTCAAGCTGTCCGTCTATTTACTAGACCTTAGTGACAAAGATGTCCACTTAATTCATGATCATTTAAAATGTTCAGACTAGTACATATGTTTAGACAGTATTCTGAACTTTTTTTCCTGAATGACTGGTGTTATCCCCCCCCCAACCAACCAACCAAACAAACAAACAAACAAACAAAAAAACTAAGGTCTGTCAAAGCTCTGGCATAGCATGATGGAAGTGACAACTTCACAGTTAAGTTGGCTAAAAAGACTGAATAGGCCCACATGGCTCTAGAACATATTTAATTGTGACCACTGGGTTAACCCACCTGGGGGAGCAGGTACCCAGCTACCTTGATCCCCCCTGGTGTTTTCTCCAAGATCTCCCACACCCTGTCATAAAAATCAATAGGGACTCTGCCCAGAGCACCATCCAGCTGCCGCTTGTGAAGGGGAGCTCTGGAAAATAGTTCATTATTTAAGTTTATGGTCGCTGGAACATTAATATATATATATATATATATATATATATATATATATATATATATATATATATATATATATATATACACACAAAGATGTAATCTATATGTTCAGTCAACTTTCTAATGCCTTGAATTCTCCTGGCAATTTTTTTCAGTCATCTGGAGCCAACCTCCACCATCACCAAACCTGTTTCCAGTGACTCTCTGTTAAGGCAATAAAAAGTTGAACTGGGCTTCAAAAATGGAAGTTAAACAAAAATGATAAATTTAATAAAACTCATAAATATCTCTGTAATTTAAATTCATTTTCAGATCCATCTACATGAAAGCAAAATCATAAATAACTGAATAATGCTTTTTCACTATGGCATACAAACACCTTCCACACTAGCCAGTAAGTTTACCTTTTAGGGATACTCCTGTCATATTTCCCCAGCACTGTTAACAAGACTTCCTTAATCTCACTGGGAGACAGAGCCATGAGGGAGAGCTCTGTTCCCTCCAAGTTGGCAATCTCTAGACGCATAGCCTCTATCATCCATCTGGAAGAAACAGTCCAGTGTGTTAAATGTGATTTGAAGGGGGGGGGGGGGGGGGGGTAGGTGTGATTTGAAAGGGGGGGGGGGTGATAGGTGTGGAAGTGTTATGATTGTAACAATGTTTTGCTTTTTGAGACAGATCTAGGCACAATACATTATAAAACACATCCATGTAACTGAATGGACATGATTGTGCATGTGTGTTTGAGAGAGAGAGAGAGAGGGAGAGATTATCATGATGCCATGCATGTGCATTCATTCTGCACTGCCACTTACCCGATCCTTATCTTTAGTATCCCACTGAAGAGTTCTGGAAAAGTTGAGATGAACTTCCCAATACACAGTATAATCTCCTGCTGTAGGACTGCCTGGCTGATGGAATAGGGCATACACTTGCTGTAGATGATGTCTTTGATTTGGTTGGGAGCCATGGGCTTGCCTATCACATCCTCCTCATGGCCAAATACTCCAATAGTCACCTGGAACACAATCATGGTAATAGTGTAGACTGTCACACCTAACACATTCTCTGTCACACTCATTGCTACACCTTACACACTCACTGCCACACCTAACATACTGTCATAGTTAACACCCTCACTGCCACACCTTGAACACCTGTGACTCAACAACACAAGACTCAAATTTTTAGCTAACTCAGTACTAGCAGTCCAAACAAAAATAACTACGATAGAGTGGTAAAGTCTTCCACTTTCACTAGCAAGGCTACAAATTATGGTATCACTGTCATAACCACCTCAATTTGTGCTTCCTTTTCCACTCATTGTCACACATAACACACTTCCTGTCACATCTAACTGACTTCCTGTGACAACTAACACACTTCCTGTCACACCTAACACACTTCCTGTCACACCTCACTCACCTGTTTCCCCCTGACCAGTATAGCTGTGATAGAAGGGGCAAGACTGTCCACCAGTTTTCCCAACAAAGCTGCACAATATCTGACCACCGCCCAGTTCTTCTTTCTCCCAGAATTTCGAAGTAGCCGCTCCAGTCTCTGTTCAATAGTGGAGTCATCGATACGGTACTCCATCCCCTCTCTCTCTAGTAGGACACCCAAGATCTGAGACTGAGCATGCATATTGTCGAAGCCATGTAGTTTTTGGACTATATCACGTGAAGAGAGCTGCTTTAGTTCCTAGAAGAAAATACACGATAATGTAATAAATATATAAACACAAGCATCTTGTTCCCAGGCTATACAGGACGATATAATTAACCAGAAAAACTTCAAACCATGCAATATGTACCTCTATGTTGATGGCTATGTCTTCTTCTGGCACAACCTTCGGAATTTCAGTCAAACTCTTGAATGAGGAGCCCAGCTTGAGTTCTTCAACATGGCGGAAGGTGCACTCAGAGTCCTCTATCAAAGACTGGAGGAAGTCCAGATTCTCTATACAAGCAGCTGGGATAAGACTCTAGAATAAGCCATCACCATGGGGCAATCAGCAGCATGTAATACATACGTTCAATACACAGGTTCAATAGACAACAGCTTGACTTTAGGTTGAAAATTGTAGGAAAACATCTAAGAGTTAACAGAAACTATACTTCTAAAGAACTCCAGTTGAAAATTGGTTTTAGCGAAGACTAGAAATAATCCTGATAAGTCTGATTTTTCTAAGAAGCAGCATGGTCATTGCCTTCTTTTCTTTATTTTCAATTTTCAATTAGTTTTTCTCATGACAGATAAAGACAGAAAGACAAATAAATAGACAGAGAAAGAGAGAGAGAGATGGACAACATTTTTCCATACTCCATACACTAAAGATTTACCTGTAATCTCCCTAGCCTCACTCTGATATCTCCGACCTGGCCACCTTTAAACTCAGCCAGCAGGTCCAGGAACTCCTTAGTGCTGGGGCCGCGAATGTTCTCCTCTCTGATCAGCATACAGAAGGTAGGCCGACCTGACAGCTTCCAGCATTTGGCCAGGAAGGCAAGGTCACTCTGAAATAGTTGGATCATTTCAGACATGGGGAAAACTTTGGAGATACGCAAGGTCAGGGGCACACAAGAAATCAGCTCCTAATTCTGTGAAAATTATCTCGCAATTTCCAAAGTTTATCAAACTAAGAACCGTACATGTTGTAATAGTTTTATAAAAGATAAATTTAGTTAGCAACTTACCTTAACATCATCAATGACATAAGTCATGTCTTGAGAGAGATAGAAATCACTGAGCTCAAATAACAGTGGAAAACACACCACAATGTGACCACACACTTGGTATAACTGAAATGTTACAGAATACACACATACTCAAGTTAAATGATCATAATTAGTCACAGTATTACAGTTATTGCATATATATAGGGTAATGAAGATGACAAGTTTCTCATGTGTGCCACATAATATTAATGCTGCAGTACTAGTCAGTTTGCATCAAAAACAAATCAATTCTTATTTCATTATTTTCTTTTAAAATCTAATATAATTAAGGTCTGCTCACTGACCTTAGACGTGCCCAGTCCACCAACTGGCCTCAGTGGACGTCCAGTCAGGCCCAGCTTGTTGTTTATCCCCAGGTAGCTGAAGGCTTTGGTCAGTTCGTTAGGTGACCACACCTGTATGGGTTCAATCTCGTGGGGAGTCTGGGTGAGAATGCCGTAGTTTGCCAACATCTGCTGTAGTCTCACGCTCTCGGCTATGAGAACGATCTGCACGATTAGGTCGTTTGCTGTACCCTGGAACACAGGATAACAGTAAAGGTTATTTCTAATATGTGTTTAAGACACTTGACTGACTTCATCTCAGAGAAGAGAGGGAAAGACTCAGTTATTTCAACCACAGGGAAAGTGTACTGATGTAAGTAACCGTAACAGCACGTTTTAGGAAAATGACAAATTCATCATTTTCTGAGACAACTCCTTACAAATATAAATTTAGTAAAATTGCAAAAGTTATACTAAGCCTTGAATGAGAGAGCAGAAAAAATGGTATTCAATCACTGATTAACTTCTAATTAATCAAATGTAACAAAGAATCGAACATGAAAGCTATAGATGATTGAGTTTGAGAAGAGTGCTTACTCTACAACACAGTATAAAATTATTTCATACACAATATTAAACAAATATTCACTTATTCTAAAAATTGGTCATTAGTTGTGTAAACTGGGTTCTTCATCTACAAGTTAAGCTTACTATTTCTAAGACCAAATATCAGAACCATTACACACTCAGGGAAAAATGTTTAAAGAGGATGTTTGACTGTCTAATGACTCAGTCTTAGCTAAGATATCAAAAATATTGGAGTACATATATTTTCACAGCTATTACTGGTACATGTACAGCAACTTGAAAAACATGGTAACTACTATTCAATTTCTGCACACAAAATTTTACAAAATCAGAGAAAGACTCGGGTATTCTGTAGATACAAATATCATGCTTGCTAGTATAACTAATGCATATTACATTTAGAACAAAAAGAGGGAGGATATAAATATCTCAGAAGTCTTGTTTTTGTTAAAAGAGCTTTGTCAAAATGTTGAACTTGTACACTGGAGCTAGTACGTTTTTCCTTGGTGATTAAATACATTGTTATGCAATTTATTCCTTATATGGATGTAAATAAGGAATGCAAGTATTGTGCCACTGTAATAAATATAACTTCTTCATATAAAGCAGCTATGCTAATTCAATATCAAAATATGCTAATAATTTTATATACTAGCAAATATGCTTGCAGTTTCATATACTTGCAAATATGCTTAGCCTAATAATTTCATCAACAAAAAGCACACCATATGGCATATAATGGTGTAATATGTTTGTTGCTTTTTTTATTTTTATTTTTATTTATTTATTCATTTTTTTTTTTGAGAGATAGACTGAGAAAAAATAAGAGAAAGAGTGAGAGAAAGAATGGGAACGAGAGAGAGATGTGAGTGGAATAAAGAAGATTTCAAGATTAACTTATTATGGATATTTGATATTATAATAGATATCTGATATGCATATTTATGTACACATTGAACGCACACAGAGTAAATGTCCAGTTGCCCCACACTGAAAATCAAGTTCCAGATCTTTTAATCAAAAACATTATTCACCAATCAAAATATCATTTCAATCAAAATGAACAATATCTATATCAGAGTCATCCATATGTAATCTGAACCAACACCTTAAGCTGAACAGAAAACTGTGAAACATCCAACTTTCTTATTTAACATAAACAAGTTAATAACAAGCAACAATGTTCCAATAAATTGTCGAAAAAAATTAAACTTTCAAAAAATGTCCAAACTGTAACATGTCCATAAAAAAGGAAAAAATCTCTAGTGGGGTCAAGCCAACATGTTAAACTCTTTTCACTCCCCCCACCCCCCCCCCCCCCAAAAAAAAAAAAAGAAAAAAAATCCCATCCTAAAATTTTGAAGAAAATTAGTTTCTGATTATGATAGCGGCAAACTTTTAAAACTAATTAAAATTAAGTTGATATCAAAGAACATGTTAGAATGAACCTTCTCATTAACTTCACCACTCCCTAAACACATAAACATTATCATTCTTCTCACTGATTTCCCCAAAGATCTTACAGATTTCCCCTCCAAAAAGTAGCCTCTCAGTGATGCTAACTGGCCCTTTAAAACTACAAATTTTCTGTAACAGTAAAACTAAACCGTGCTCACATTAGGACTTACTTCACAATACATGTATAATGTGACCAGATTACATCACAGCAATATGGTAGACTTATGATGTCTATTTCTGGTTCAACTTAGTCTTGATGTGAACACAGCTCAAAACACTGCAATAAGCCCACCTGCCCCCCATCTACACTAAAGATACGCTGCTCTGGCTATATATAGATATAAATATCATACAAAGCTGGCCAAATGAAAAAAAACCCTAACATTTTGAAATGATGTTGAACAGATAATAATTCTGATGGACTGTCATTTTTTTAATGAAATAAATCTGATCATCAACAAATGAATTTTGATAACCCAAGCCTTGTTAAGACAGAATTGTATATTGGTCCTTCAAACAGTCCAAATCAGAATAATTATTACAAACAGCACTGATTGTTGAGAAGCAGGGTGTTGCATACAGTTCAATATCTTTCTCACAAAAACCATACCATTCATTGACCAAAAACTGAGAAATTAATCTATAATCATTTTTAAAAATCTTCTTGAAATTCAAGACAAAATAGAAACTTGTAATGTTTATAGAAAGATAGTGAACTTTACTGTCATCAGAAAATCAACACAAGCCAAGATCAAGATTATCAGTTAATTGCAGAACTTTAATATGGATTACGTACCACCATCTCCTAGAGAGAAAGAAAAGAAAAGCGTAAAAGTGGGTAATCAGTCAATTTTACATCAAAGCTATTTAATAAGAATATTCTACTTATTTGTCTGTATAACGTACACCCTTGCACGTGGTCTATTCATACACATTTGCACAGGCATGTGCATACGCTCGCACACACATTCATCAGTTGGCAAAAAAATCCATTTCAATTGAATTATATCATTTTAAACCAGAGTAAAGAAAATTGCAGGCAGATGCATCCCTTTGAATAATCAAACTGGTCTAAGAACTTATACCATTTGATAACTCCAATATTTCAACAGAGACATGGTTCATAAGTAAATATTTACTCAGAGGAAAGGTCTTCACATTTAACTCTGAACTCTGAATCAATATTTCATAACATGAAAGGAGCACTACATTAAAGATTGTTAGAGTGTTGTTTAAAAATAGTAACATCATTAAACTTGTGATTAATTGTTCAGCAAATTTAAAGTAAAACAACAACTCAAGCATTCTGTTTCTATCTATTACCTGCAGTGCAAATGAAATCCTATCCCCAAACCTGCAGACCTATATATATAATGATGTCACTGTTCGCTATAGAAAATGCCCTGTAAAATCTCACCAATAAGCACTATTCGAATTGATTAAGGAAAGCGTGATATTAACAGTGGAAGGTAAGCCAAACAAAAAAATACTCATATTTTGTGTAATATCTGTAGCAACATAAGTGACTGCAATATAGTGTGCTTATAATACTTACCTGGTGCTTAAAAACAAATAAACATCTCATGAAAAGAGTACAAAAATAACAATTTATGGAAATTCTTCAGAAATTTGACCTTCTCTTCCTCAACATAAGCAATATACTATGACAGGGTTACCAACTTCAGATATTTATGTACTTACATCATATTTCTGACAACTGATATCTTCAATTTCAATTGCTATTGTTTACGACAAGATAAACAACAGTGATTTTTTATTTTGTTAACTGATTTGTTGGTAACGCTGCTAGTATTTAAATCAAGAATTTGTTCAACAAGTATTAGTTGAGAAAAGTCAAATAAAATTTCAACACGAAACCGAAAAAAAAAAGGTTGTAAAACCACTGAGGTTGATGAACAAAGGTAAATTAAAAGCAGCAATAACAAAACATCAACAAACTGCCACTATTTCAAAAACATCTTGCAGTACATTCCTTCATTTCACTTTTGGAAATGCAATACATGCCATGCACTTCTACTCATGACTTGCAAACACCTATGAGTAACCAATATGTTGCTGATAATATTTTTGATGTCTGTGTGTTGATGTTTCAACAAACTCCCACAAAGTAGGAGGTCTGTCACACTGGTAAGCCAGAGTAATCAAGTGTGTGTTATGTTAATTCAAAACTGGTAGTGTTTTTAAAGTGGGAGTTGTTATAGGTTGGGAGGTAGAGCTTTCTTCACTGTCACACCATGATGGGTATGAGGCTTAAAACATCATCAACAAGTGATCAAATTACATAGGAGCCGTTCCATAAAAAGTGACCTTTTGAGTCACATCAGTGATGCCCATAATTGGTATTATAATATTTGCATGACTGTATTGATAAACATTTGATCACAATTAATTTCTTTCCATATTGTGGGGTACTATAAATATATTTAGCACAAGACAGCAAAAATAATGGGGCAAGTCAAAATTATGCAAACATAACCGACAAATGTGCCTCACTGACATGGCTCCAATGTTTACTTTGGTTGTGGAATGACCCATGCCAATAACCTGATGACCCAACCTGATAAAATTTATTGACGTAAAGAGGAGCTAAATCAAGTACTGGATCTTATTTTGCAACAGAATACACAACTCCAAATCAGTTCACCCAAAGAAGGCCTTGTGATAAGGTTAAAAACATTGTGATCTCTGTTTCAATATAAGATCCAACGCTAGACTCAATTTTCCATTAGTATAACATGACTGGATGGGTCAAAACATCCACTTTGGTTAGAGCAAGGGTTTTGACACCATGGTGTCTAGTCATTTGGTTGGACAATATTTTCATGGCTGGACTGCTTTTTAAAATTCTCAGTATTACCCCCCCCTCCCCCTTTCCATAATATAACTGATTTAGATTTGGATAATCTGTTCCAAAATCCTGGCTAAACACCTGGGTTAAGAAGAAAGGTGGACAAAAGACCCTGAACCTGGGAGTGTTGTGTGGAAGAGGATTGGATTGAATATGGAATGGTTTGCTTGGTGTGCCAACTAACCTGGAAGAAGGAATAACGAGTGCTCTGTCGGGGGCGAGCGGCAGCGGGAAGGTGGCGCTTGATGGGATCCAATTCGGCTGGATGAACCAAATTCTCAACTACATGCAAACAAAATGACAACCATTTGGCACATTTTTACAATATTTGCACAATATTGGCACAGTTCACATATTCAAAGCATTGTATACAAATGCAGCAGCTTGCAAGACAAGTAAAAGTCTTCATATCTCTTTACTTTCATATTGCCTAGAAAAGAAAGGCATCAAGTATTAGTTTTTAACTAAAACAAAAGATGGCAGCACTGTTACATGACAGTCCTGTCATACTCAACTTAAACAGCAGCTCTACAGCTAAACAGTTTTACTAAAACAGCGCAATGAAGCTAAAAAATGAAAAAAAAAATGCAGGCTAGCTGAAAATGATGCAAAATAAAAAAATACAAAATACATTTAAAAAGATCATAATTGCTTGTTCTTGGTGCAAGGGATGTTCAGGGTACACATAGAAATGACATGGGACTCGAATCTGATGCAAGAAATGGGACGAAGACAATTTCGGTGCAGGTGCTTTGTTCATCTGACAATACAGATAATTGTAGGAGAATTACCAGGAAATTCACAGTCCAGTGTTTATTAGGTTCACCTCTCATGGGTCTTGTATTTGTTCTTCAACAAAGGCACAAAAACTTAACAAGTCAAACATTATCATGGTGGCAAACAGAAAATCAACATTCTACAACTACGATACACAACCACCTAGACCAACATGCAGTTCACCTGAAAGAAGGAGTAACGCAAACTATGGCGAGGTCTGGCATGGGCCTGTAGGTGGCGCTTTGCTGGGTCCAGTTCTGATCGCAACACGAGTCCTTCAACTGGCATGTCAGCGTGTGAAGCAGATTAATCACATCATTGTAAAGTTTAAACAAATTTCATTCAAAATATTCTTGTTTAAGACCTAGTTGACACTGGCACTACACATGAATTTTTGTTAAAGACACAATGCTTCATCCCACTTAAAACGGTGCACAAGAAAACACATTTTTAACCTAATCATTTTTACATGTATTTAAAGCAATAAGCACTTTTAGCACACCAACACTACCGACAACAAAAGCTATGACCACAAAAACATTTTATAAGTCAAAGACATTTTTTTTTCATTTTATCAACATTCAAAAAACAAATTTGTTTAATTTAATTTCTAACATAACCCATTAAATTCTCCTTTTCATTTCATCAGGAAAATATTTTCAAAACTACCATTATCTTGATCATAAAATAAAATGAAAACATTCCTTGAGAAATCAGCTGCTGTAAAATGCTGTGGACTTACACAATAGTTGTGAGATGATGTACACTGCCTGTCCCCACAGAAACAGGTGCCCCGTGTCCTCCTCTGTGCTGGGTTCCCTCATCTGACTGCCTGGCTTCTCCTTCTCTGCATCCACCAGATCCAGGGGCACGTAGAAATACTTGGGGACTATCACTCCTAGAAGAAGAATTTGAAAATTGGAGAATTCAGGAAAGATTGAACAGTGTAATTTTGATTGATTGATTGATTGACTGATTGATTGAGAGAGAGAGAGAGGGGGGGGGGGGAGAGAGACTCTAATCATACTGTGTGAGAAATTCTTGCATGTCAACACTTATCATAACTTGAACACTCATTTCATGACACCTTCAAGAAACTTGTTAATCTTATAATAGCATGTACTGCATGTGATACTTTTAGGCAGTTTGGATTCTAAACAGGGAATAGACTCACACAATCACTATAACAGTAATGTATAAATAAAGTTTTTCTCAAATTAAAGTGTTCTATGCAAGCATGACTCACCATCAGGTGTGAATGCCAGTAATGGTTTGACTAGCTCTGTGTATTGCTTCACTTTCTCCTGGTCATTCTTGAAGATTCCTGCATTTAGAGAAAAGCGAATTTAAATTAACAACAAGTGATGCTGATAGGTCTTTGCAGCTAGAAGACTAGACATTGACTTTTTTGTTTACTAAAGAATGCTGGGGAGCAAGCTCTTTAGTAAACAATAGAAGTCAACATCTAGTCATTTAGCTGCAAAAGGCATATTGGACTTTACCAGTTAAGCAAAACAAGAATTCTGTCAAAGTCATGAAAAAGTTGTAATGCCCAAGCTGAAACTGTTGTAAAAAACTCACCATCAATTATCATATACAGGAAAAATAGGGGCCACTCACATTCAATACCATCAAAATTCTGGAATAAGGAAAAAAACTTATTAACAATGTAAAAGCAAAATCAGTGATTTCAAAGTAGAAGGCAATTTGCATATATTTTTATTATTAATTCAAGTTCAATAACAAAAAAGCTTGAATGTGGGTTTTTAGATAATAACTGACCTTACACTTCTTTTTTCAATTATAATTCCATCAACTGCAATTGAAAACAGGAAAATTTACAAATACAAGTGGTTTCTATCAATGATGTTTATATCTTTAAAACCTTTTCATATCATAACAAGTCAAATAAGATTAATTTTACTACCACCTAAAAACAGCCAATCAGAGCATCACACCTTTATTTCTGCTGGCCTGTAGTACTTCCTGCTTTTGTCTTCCACCACTGTGCCATAGCCATCCCTCAGAAACCTTTTCATGCCACTGGTTCCTTTCAGTTTGCGTACAGCCTTGTCTATGGTGCGTTGTCTGAGATTCTCATCATGAAGGGCAAAGGCAGGCCAGGAGACCACAGGAATCAGAGAGCAGTCTGTGTTCTGGAGTAGAAAAAATCGAATCAGGTGTCACATTTCAATAAAAAGTTGTATGGAGCAATTTTTACTCTGGAGGGTGATTTTAATTGTTTATTATGCACAACAGTATGACCATATACCACAAGTTTTTAAACAGAGTTTTCACGTAAACACATACCAGCAGTTCTTTAACAGAGGTTTGCTTGAATATACATGTTCCTGTTATTAAAAGCAATCACTTTACAGTTAAGCATTACAATATTACAACAGTTGCACTTAAATGCAAATGAAAGCCAAATACAAAATATGAAAACATTTTCATCACACACCTTGGAATTGGATTCTCTTGGCAACATGGAGTCAAAGATTGTCCTATTTCTGTTGTGGGCGTCCACATCAACATATATAACAGACCAGGAGGCACCACTGTCACCAAAGACATTGAAACCATTGATAGCTTCCAGGGCTGCCTTTGCCATCCCTATGGAGCTGAAATGAAATTGCAATGTTACCAACTGTAAGGAAAGTGAGATCCACAATGTTGCTCAGCATGCTCTCTTCATATCTGAAGTTGTGTGTGAAACTGGGCTCAGGGTAGAATGTCATTTTTTGTGTTATATATAATTATTATCAGTAAGGCTTAGGAGGAAACTCTGTACATTTCATTTTTGAGTTTACACAGATAATTTTATGATTTTTAATTAGTGAGAAATGAATCTCAGAACAAGCTGATTACTAAATATCATGCTTGAAAAGTACAAAAAAATCAGTCAAAATTGAAAAAATTTTTTTCATTTTCAGAAAAATTCCAGTAAATATTCCTGTTCACATTTTGGCTTGCAATTCACCATTGCCTTTGTTGTACTTGGTGCAGGTCTGCAGCAGACTCTATAACTTGGGACATTTTTAAAACAAACAGTTGGTCTGAATAATGCTAATATTCAAGTTAAACAATATTCAAATTTTTAAGCTCATTTCTTAAGCTCAATTTTTAAGCTCATTTCTAAGAAAAAAAATCCAATCCTCAAAAACTGAGACAACTTTTGACATCTTCCATACCTGGCATGCAGCTCACTGTTGCCATTGTTGTACTTGGTGCCTCTCTCCCACATCCCATAGTCTGGAGTCCTGTACGCCCTCTCCAGGTAGTACACCAAGTTCTGAACAAAATTCACTTCATCTGTGGTATAGATAATCTGAAAAATATAAATATATACATATTAAAATATGTGGTACTTCCTTTCACAATGGAGGATCAATTAAAATAACTTACTTCTTTTATAACAGAAACATTACAAATATCTGGAACTGTAGTTGTTTTCTACGGTGGAAAATAAATTGAAATTGTTTCAATATTGTAATTTTCCTTGAACTTCCAACTCTTTTTCCTTAACTACAATATCCAAAACCATTTAAAGCATAATGATACATAAACTTGATTTTGAGCTCCAAGTTTCTAGTTTTTAGGTCACTCTTCTAATTGAGATAGAGACGGGCGAATTTCTCTTCTGATGGTAAAAGTTAGAAATTTAAGACTCAAAAATGAGTTTACCTAGCGTGATTTTATCAATGGATTTAGATGGGATATACATTTGTAATTGTTTTTCAACTTTAAGATCTCAAGCTCAAGGTGAAAGGACATACCTGCAGACCCGATGAGATCATCTGTACCAAGAACAAAACGTACTGAGCCACACAGTCAATCTGGAACAAGTGTGATAAAATGGCATTCAATTCTCTCAGTATAACACGGTAAAGGGCATAGTTCGAAATGTAAAATTAATGGTGATGACAGTATAATTTGCGTTACAATGAATTGAATGATCAACTATTTAAAAATGTTATTGGCACGCCCAACACAAGGAATAAATATTAATTGTATTTTAACCACATCAACAAGGATATTGACAATTGAATATTTTAACGACATGAATAGCCAAAATATAAATAATAAAGCAATGAAGAGGACAAAAATTACCTGCAAATGTTGGTATTCCCCATCTCCCACTACAACAGCACCAGTTTTTATGTTAAACTTTGAATGTAAGGCTGTCTTGGCACTTTGGCTGTGTTTGAACTGCTCCACCTAGTGTTGAAAGCAAAAGTTACGATCATTATCCTTAATTCACAGTGTTGGTTGCATAACACTGAGGTGGCAAAGACGCATATAATGACCAGCTTTTTTTAAGGACCAAAAACACCATTCCTCACATAATCAATAATGCATTTACTTTGTTAAAAAACCAATGACTATTTATTTTGTCTTGCACTTCAAAATCACCTTTTGGAATTTTTTTTGAAATAATAAACAAAGGTATCTGCTGATCCCCCCTCACAATCTACAGTGGCCTGGTTGAAACATTCATCAAGATATTAATGCTATAAATTCTCATTCATTACATGGAGCTCTATGTCACAGTGGTTGATACAACACTTACCCTGTCTGCTTGCTGCATCCAACAGGCTAAGATTCCTCTCATGCACTTCACAGTAGACTGGCCAAGTTCATATGTACGCCCCTGGTCGTCATCTTGTTTCCTATGATAGCAAAGTATGACATAAAATTAAAACATGTGCATCATAATTTTTGAGTGTTTTAATCCCAGCCAATTATCACTGTTATGTGTATGTGCACATGTGTAGACATGTTTGCACGTGCATGCATGTGTGTGCTTATTTCCTGACCTGTATGCCAGTGAGAGTGCCCATATGGCTGCAGCACAGTATACACTGTCCCTAACATGGGCTTCATTGGGAGCCTTGGCCAAGTTACAGGGAAATAAACCAGTGGCAGCATTCTGGTGGATCATCAACTGTCTTTTAACTGAAACACAGGAGATACATGGTTAATTTTAAAAGGAAATAATATGATAAAAGTACAACTGTTGGTAGCATTACATGAAATAAACAGTTTGGAATTCACATCTAGGTAGCACTTACATCCTTTCATTTATATTAATATGTATTCTATTCTTTTAAATTTGGTTCTGATTGTACATAATCATTACTTCAGTGGTGTTATACATACTAATGGCTTCCACTCTGTAAATTACAAAAAATATGAACGGAAATGCCAGAGACAAAAAAAAACTGTGCAATATTACCAAGAGTACACGTATACTGTAGCAGTTAATTAAGCTTACCAAGCTCATTCTCTCCTTCAAATAAAACTGCCATTAGAACCACACTACTTTAAGACTATAACATCAAAAACTTTGTTGAATTGTTCGATATTACTAACCTCTGTGTGTTCAAATTTAGAACGCCCC
This sequence comes from Lingula anatina, assembly GCF_051362555.1. Classification (NCBI taxonomy): domain Eukaryota; kingdom Metazoa; phylum Brachiopoda; class Lingulata; order Lingulida; family Lingulidae; genus Lingula; species Lingula anatina. The sequence goes on along the minus strand of NC_141770.1, from coordinate 25,202,908 downwards.
CCCCCCCTTGCATCCATAGTTTCAAGGACGAAAGCCAAGGGCATAAGATTCAGTCGTACTTATTCAATAGCAAATCACGGTTTGCTTTAAATTTCCTCGCCAAAACAAGCCCATCTCATTGTTCTTCTAAAATCACAGTCTTATACTTACCTACTCCATACCAGTCGTCTAGCCTCCTCACTCTTTCAGCAGCCCGTTCTACCCAGTCAGACGCCATGTTCGGCTGCAGAAACTTCCGACTTACTCTGCTGTCAGAGATAGGATTAATATTCAGGGCACTCGCTGTTGACATTTTGCGCAGCCTCATGCTGAAGGAACTTAGAGTGTCAGAAGTCACCGAAGCCAGTGAATTTTCCCTGGTACTCATTGTGGCATTTACTTTGCAGTGATGCACAGCCCCCAAAAATATCTATATTTAGGTCATCTTCTTTCACCCATGAGATATGTCGTAAACAGGTGTAAGCGTACCCCTTTGTGATTCGCATGACCTAGTTAACAAAAATAGGTCATGTTTACATTGGCATTCCAGTCTCATTGTTTTATTATTTTCATCCAAATCCCTGCATTAGATTCATTCTTAGCTGGTCATATGTTTTGACGGATTTAGTCTTATTATTAATTCTTTAAGCGGGGATTCTGGATAACGGATACATCACTCCTTTGGAGCCGTTTTTCGACTGAAAGTAAATCCCTTACTAGAGGCGTGAAAGTGTCCCACCATCTGTATCAGTATTATGAATTTTTCTCTTTAAAATAGAAACTTTGGTATTCCTTATTAATTTGAGAACCTATGCACTAATTGCACATATTTAGAGATAACTAAAGCCAGATCACCTGAAATTTTCAGCAGTCCTCTGCCTTTTTCTTCAGGTGTTATACACTGTACTAAGTATAGACTATATTTGTGATTGTTTGTTTACTATATTACAAATAATACTAAATTATTTTGTACAATTCAACTCAGTGACACCAAAATAAACTTGGAATGCTTTTATTTCACACAAATTCTTCCAAATTCTTCCACTCCCATACATACTCAGTAATTATCAGCCACATGAATAAAGAAGAAAAAGAAGGTTTTAAAATATCATACCAATATTGCAAAAGTGAGTTAAACCTATATGCAATTTAAAGTTACTGCATTGCAGTTGCAGTTGTTTCAACTTTTACAACAGGTTGTATGAAAAACAGAGAAAACTGCACATACACACCCTTAAATGGTTTAATTTCACAAAACTTTCAAAATCACAAAGCAACCTGAAAATACATCATTTCATCTTTTTGGAAGTGGAATGGTTTTCGACAAATCCATTTGGGCACCCACAATGAAAACAGAAATAAGTGTGACTAGTTGTTGCATGAGTACAAAAATGTTATGAAAAAAAAAACACATGCTTCTTATAAAACACATCCAATCTAACAAAAATATTGTACATCAAAACTACACAAAAAAAGGAATTACTATTTAACTTTTCAAAAATCGATGCTACAAATGTTCATTGGCATTAGGACGGCTTCTAAACACTACACTCCTACTGATGAAAAACTCAAGTAGAATTTTAAGAATCAGGACGGTAATAGTAACAAAAGTAAAACAAATATGGACGTTGGAAAAAGCATCCACGGCAGAAATAAAATTTGATACAAATATATTCATGGAGAAACCTACATGACCTTACCAAAAGAAAAGTCTAGCATTGTTTCAAATATGGGCTGGTTCAAGTATTCTTACTCATCTAAAATCTTAAGTGTGTTATACTCTTTGATAAATTTGGGGATTGAGTTTTGCAAAGGTGTTCATATATACCCTCTGATTAATCAAAAAAAAAAAAACTCACTTCTTTTTTTCCAGAAGAATAAATGCAGTTAATGTGCAGCTCCATTAATATTTTTTATATGTGTAATTTCTAAGTGTTAATTACATGAAATAATGTGTTTAATAAATCTATGAATGGAAAAAATATATATCTTTCCTTTTAGACAGTTTTCAACAAATTCTAATATTAAGAAAATAACCAGATTTGACTACATACATAACAATTCTGAACACGACAGAGACAACACAAAGTGAGCAAAAGGAAAATGGGAAGCAGTGGTTTTGCAGTTCATTCATTAAATAAATAATTTATAATCAGAAATAACAGATCTATCTAGAATGTCGCTGCCACACAAGGTCTTGATCATAAATTGCACTGTTTGATGTGAATCAAATTTTTTTGCTTAGGAAATATGTTCAAGTTTCTTTTCCTTTCAAGGAAGTTTTGTACAAACTAGACCCATTAGAAGATGAATACATGTAGAGCCTAACACTCACTTTCATTTTATCAAATAAGATGCAGCTTAAAAATAATGAAAAAATCCCCAGGGCTCTATTCACATGAAACCACTTGCTGCAGCACTTTTGGATTACAGCTAGTCTTACAAGAGGATAAAAAATAGAAAATCATACAATTCTGTTGTTTCATACTCATGTTGTCAGAACTTCTACAACATACTCCTCAAATAAACTGCATACCACATGCCACTTTTGACATTGAATAATTTGCTTCATCTCTCCACTTGAACGGGTAATCCGGCACTAACTGCTTTTGATCCCGGATGGAACATTTTAACATGCATAGGACCTTTGTACCCTGTCAACTATATTCCCACTTATGGAAGAAACATTGACTGATCTCTTCCTACTTTAAAAACCTGTTTTTTTTACGATCTCCTCCAAACTGACTTCAAGGATTTAAAGATAATATCCTTGTTTCAGTCCTCTTTACTCTGAGTAAGTTAAGTACATTCTTTTGTCACAGTTGATGTTTGAGCTCATTTCTTAGAGTTTTCCTTTCTTGGTGAATTTCTTTTCTTTGGAGGTGGTTCTAGCGGAGTGTCTTCACAAGAGCTGCCACCTACAGTTTTGGCTAGGGGAGTTATAACCAGACCTTCGCTGAGATCTATTGTTGTCCCTTCTTGACTCTGAAACAACATATTTAAACAGTTATGTTAAAGGGATAATAACTCTTCGTTTTGGCCAAAAAATGAATTTTCCTGGAGTAAACAACAATTTTCCCATACTTACCAATGGTTAATGAATCCATTTTTACATTCAAAGTTAGTCCCTGGTTTTTTTCTAAAAAGTTTGGTTTTTTGTTAAAATCTCTTAAGAGATTTTAACAGAGTATAGCCATCAATGGAGGTCACGTGGTCTAAAGACAAGCTCAGATATCAGAAAAAATAGCTATAACTGCCGTTTTTGTGGTAAAACAGAATATATTATATATCTATGAGTTATTCACAATGATTTTATTGTGAAATATAGATCTCATACGAAGAGTTATTATCCCTTTAAGATAAATTGAAACTGATGGAACTGATGTCCATGTTACACGCAATTTAAGCTATTTACTGTAACAATATGTAAAAGATATTCAAGCATAGAGAAGTAAAAAAAAGTCACTTATATGCTCAGAGAACAATTTCATCAGCTGTGTTAAGTTATAATATTGGAAATATTGGAGGTAAAACCTATCTCAATATTAGCTGTTGACTGAAGAAAAAATCACATCATTCACTTATATGCTGCATTTTCATGCTATTTTCAAATATTATGGCAACACCTTTTAAGGTTTATTACAATTTCTTTCAATGGCAACTTATTGATACATGATGGAATTAAAGACAATTATTCACAAAATCAGACAAAAATGGTACTTACTGCTCTGTAGTCTAGAAACATTTCTTTAAAGGCCATGAAATCGCTAAAAGTCAGTAACATCTCAAATATTTCACCTTCTAATTCTTCTTTCCTTTTACTGAAATCAATATATACCATCAAGCTACTTGAAAAACCATGTAGATTTTATTTCATACTATATAAAGAAAACACATCTTGAAACTTATTTCTGTTTAAATTTTGAGCTGCAATATTAGTGCTCACCCAAACAAAAATAAAATGCTGTTAAAGTTATATCTGAATGAACAAATAAACCTGAACTTACATGGCAGCCAGATGATACGTATTTTAGATCTTGGATATCTCAGTCAGATTAAAAGTAGACCGAGACTAGCAACTGGGTTATACACCAAAGATGTAGATTTGATTATACACTTGTGTAGATATTAAGTAAATCTCTTCATTAGGCTCAGTACACCAACATATCAAACCATTATTTAAGCTTTTTTCATTCTCTTACATTAAAAAAAAACATATTTGATCACTTTTTAACCCATCAAAGTAAATAAATATCCATTCAATTGAGAAAAAAAATTCAGCCCAACTTACACTAATTGCTTAGAGAATTCACTCATGCAAAAACCTTGCATTCGCCTAGTAAGTTCTTCTTCAATAAATTTTTCTACCAGATTGATCTGTAAAGAATAGAGCACAAACATTTTAAGTATATTAGCAAAATTGTGCTTGTAATTAACCAATATATATATATATAGATATGTATAGATATAGATATTAAAATGATATATGATAAGAATAATGGGTGTTTGAAATATCTGTTACGATTCTGTGGCCAATGCATCCTTCGCTTTTTCAACCAAGGATTATGGAACTATTACAACAACAAATATGTGACTTTTGGCAAGATGAAACATTGTGAACTTACATATTCTTGATGGATATCTGTGTATATGAATTTATTCTCTTCGCTATCATCAAATTCTTTGTAATATTTTTCAAGGAATTTTTGTTGTAGATCCTGGAATTCATCTTCTGCAAATGCAAAACCAACATCACACCATGAATGCCAAGTGTTTTCTGTTATTATCAAGCAGCACCATTAATAAAAAATTCTTTATAAATACTTTGACTATAACAGTTTTTACTTCTTATTTTGTCAAAATGTCCTCACTCTTTTATTTCTATGGGTACTAAAACCATTATTTTCATAAAATGAGTATTTTACTCTGTAAAACATTTGCACTTTACACATTACCCATTATAATGTCTTCTATGTGTCCTATTGTTATATCAAACTTGGTGTCTGCTATGCTGGAACTGGGAGGAAAAGAAGCTCATTTAAACAGCAGTCACACAGCCACCCAAATCAAATATACCTTTTTTAACAGCTTATCATATTGCAATAATAAAAGTTTATAAAATGTGGTTCTTCAACTGTGGTTAATTTTAAAATCTATAAACAAAAGAGTTACTTAAAACAGAAAACTTTGCCTCAACCAAAGTGGTAAAATAAAAAATCATTTTACTGACACCTCTACCCCCAGGGTACAAATTGCAGGGTGCAAGCTTGATATGAACACATAAATACCTCGAAGAAGCAAGTTCCTCTTCTTGAAAATCCATCGGCTCTGTATCTGGTAACATAGATTTAAATAGAATTTCAAAGGATGAATTGGGTTTGTGTGTTAAGAGCTGTATATTAGTATTACTACTAGCAGTATGCTAACCGAGCACCGCTGGTTATTTCTGTGCATATTCAAGTGGTCGTGGGGTTTACTTTAAAACGTACTGTGTTCCCAAAAGGCTTACCACTCTCATGAGGTGGTTGGAATGTAAATGCGCTAAAATACTGACATCAACTTAGGAGACAATCTTATCCCAACTTCCCAAGACTTCGTTGATCATGCCCGGATGTAGGGCGATTGTCAATAAACTTCTGATTCTGATTCTGTTAACCGCGTTATCAACAAGTTTAAATCGTTGAACATTTCTCATCAATGTCAGAAAGTTTAAGTACACTTGGCAATATATATTTTTTCAATTCTTGAATAATTTACATATATTTTCGATTGCTGTTTACCAAATTTCTCAAATACTGCGACCTTTTCATTGGAATTTTGACAAATGAATGAAAATATTCAACTTACCCGAATCATCAGCCGCCATATTGAAACGGATCACAGGAAGTAATCCGCGAAGTACATAATTACCGGCTTTTCCGGTTAAAATTTAAGAAGGTATTTAGGTGCATAATGAGAAAGACCATTTGTTTACAAAATAAAATAAAATAATTTCTATTCAGAACGCCAATTCTGATATAATGGAATTAATCAGTGTGTGAAACAATTTCTTTTCATCAAGACAGATCTAAATATTATTGAACAACCACTTGCTTTCATCAAGCGTGGATGGTGTAACGGTTAGCATGGTTGCCTTCCAAGCAGTCGATCCGGGTTCGACTCCCGGTCCTCGCACACTTTTTCTTCTTTTCAACAATTTTAGCATGAAGCATGAAGGTGTGAGGGTGAAAAACAGATTGTCATTTTCCTGGCCCTCTGAAGGTGCAAAATATCTAGACCAATTTTCATAGTTATTGAGAATAAGCATATTATATCCCTAGGCATATGCTAGGCGTATTTCGAACTGTAGCCTACTTCACAACACATCACGGACCCGGGATTATGAATTGCCTAATCGTGGGTTCTTCAAGTTTATCAAGTGTGCTTTAATTTCACTTTACATGGTTGAAATAAATTAATATTATCTTAGCTATATTATATCTTTGCCAATCGATTAAAATAAACTATTACTAATTCAAGAGCTTGATATGTAGCGCAAGTAGGCCTATCATTTTTATTTTACTTGTGTTTTTTATTTTTATTTTTTCAATTTTTTTTTTTTTTTTGGGGGGGGGGAGGGTAGTAAGGCTCTAGGTGTTCAGCAATAGTCAAAACAATATTGCTCTAAAAGTAAAGTATACGTAGGCCTATATCATTTTAAAAACGCGTTTGCTTTTCTCCATTTCGAAGTAAACAGTAACTAGAAAAGCACTCAGAGAGTGCAGACCTCCGCCAAGGCAGCAAAGTCTCCATCCAATGCCGTTTCAGCCCTAAATTTTCATTCTTTAATGATTTAGTTTTTTGATTTTTGATTATTGATTATTGATTGATTATTGGTCCGGATCACCACCAAAGACTAATCATCTGTTCCTTGACCCACCTCTGACAGTTCCTGAAAATTTCATCAAAATCGGTCCATAACTTAGTTTTTTTATTTTTGATTGATTATTGATTGATAATGGATCTGGATCACCACCAAAAACTAATCACTTCTGAGTTAACCCATTTCTGACCTACTCTGTAAATTCCATCGAAATTTTTCAATAACTTTTTGAGTTGTGTTGATGACAAACAAACAAACAAACAGGGGTGAAAACATAATCTCCTTGGCGGAGGTAAATATAAAATGTTTTTCGATTGTCTGCTTGACAAATGGATTTTATTTTATTTATTATCACATCTCTGTAGTAACATAATTGCACAATTCAAGGAATTGAGACATTTCCCTTCTCCTCGTGCACGTGCATTTGTATGTGCACAGCATGTTTTATTTCATTTGACTACTTTAGTTTTTCATTTGAATGCAAACGCCAAATGTTGTTTGGCGAGTTCCACTGCTGCACCAAGAAGTGCCCATCTTGTTTGTCTGTTGGATATTCGGTCTGCACGCCATTTCTATGACATTATTACTGGCATAAGCGGGACCCTTGACCGATCCGGAGCATCCATGCCAGCATCCAAAATTCTGGTAGTTGGTGACACCTTGGAGCAGGTCTATGCAGGGGGTCTGTGCGTATGTGACGTCATCGCTATCGATGTAGCAGAGAACCCAACCGGCCGGTACAGTGATACCGGTGTTGTTGTCTTGGCGCACGGAAGAATGGTGGAGAATGCTCCCGCATGGATTCTTGTTCACTGAAATAATATGGCACATTTCGTTTGGTTTGTCTTTCAAAAATATTAGCAGCATTATCCTGCAGCACGCTGATCGATATGGACACTGTATACGGAAAACCGAAAATGTCTGTAAACAAATAAAAAATGTAAATAAATTCATGCTATAAAAAAGAGCAATATTAAGAAAATGCTGCCACCATGAATAATGCTGCTTTTTAATAGTAGCTTAATAAATAATCGCACGATGACGTGCAGCTTCTTTTTTAATCTTCTTCATGTCCTCTCTCTCTCTCTCTCTCTCTCTCTACCGCCTCTCCCCAACCGCCAAACAACCTTAGTTTAATGATAATCGCGAGACACTAATGACAGACACCCCTCTGTCCTAATAAATGTCACGAGGGGCCACCACCTGAAAATCTTTTATGCCGAAAAGACTCACGCACCCTTCTCACACCTATCTCCGCTGTACCCGGGTAGACATCTACAGGTGTAATTCTTCTCACTGGGAATACACGTGCCGTTGTTCCTACAGCTGTTACCGATGCAATTATCTTTAACTGAAATATAACAATCTCTTTTATTGATTTAGATTTCTTTTTCTCATTTTTGTAAAATTTGTTTTATCTCATCGATAGAACTCATGCTGCAGTTTAGATGTTTTGTATTTTAGTACATTCTGCAATCGTCAGACGTGAATATGACACACCCACCACCACCACCACCAAAATAAAACAATAAGTAGAATTTTAAAAGATGCGTTAATGACTGTAAATCATACACTATAGAGCATATGGACATTTCAACAGACCAACGACCCAATATTCAACATAACCGCCTACAGAATCGAAATAATATTATAAATTCTTGTAACCCATCTGTCTTTTTTTTTTTTTTTTTTTTTTTTTTTTGACGGGAAAGAACTCACTTGTGGTGACAACTTGTGAATTCGCCTCGATACACTTCAGATATTCTTGCTTGATGTAGTCCAGCGAATGACGTGCGAGCTCCAGCTCCATGTCCAGACTGGCGGGATTTACCTCTCTCTTCCCAAAGAATTGCGCCAGTTTTTCTGCGCTCTCCGGCTGACTGAAGAACGCCGGACAATCTTTAAACAGTTTTTCACGCATTTTCTCAAGTTGTAGAGTAAGATGGTAAAGATCGTATTTCCTATTGAAAATGCCCACGGCATCTTTCGTATTTTGCCCGTTAGTCCCGACGGACAGGAAGGACAGAACGCCAAAAAGAAATAGGAACATCATTCTACTCGAGCTGACGAATGCACCAAAATACATGAAAATGTCCACGAAGATGCTTATATAAGTATACGTCAACCGCTAGGATTAACCCCGGAGAGTTAACCTATATATATATTTATCTGTCAAGCCGTGAGCTCTGTTCTCAACAGTTTTAAGTAAACCCTTCTTGGTCCAACTTAACGTTGTTTAAAATTATACCGCAAAACTTCTGCAGCCCGAAAACGATCATACTGTGTAATTACTATGCAGCTGTTTTATTGCCAGTTATAAGTGCATAAGCTATTTTTTTCACGCCAAAAAAAGGTGTTAAAGAGTGAAGATAATTTACTAAAAGAAAAAAAAACATTACATGACGGTAAAACACTCTTTTGCAAATGCGCATTAACATCACACAAAGCCCGATTTTAGATGTTTTTTGCTTTGACAAGAGGCACATTTTGACAGAAAGAATCCAATATAAAATCAATATAAACATAACATGACCACCATTCCACTTTTAAAGCCTTATCTTGGATGAATAAGGCTTATTATTTGCCGTTCACATAGTTGATTTTTTCTTTTTCTAATATTTACGTTATTTTATGACGTCATGATTGAGTTTTAGGAGTAAAAAAAATTATTCCCAGTTATCTCCTTAACCTGAGCACTTACGTACACAATTACAACGCCAATGACACCGTTGGGTTTTAAAAACCCATGTAAGCGATTGATCTCAAATGCTTAGTTCACATTTTACCTTTGAAAAGCCAAAATAATGCCTTCGTTCAATGAAATGACAACTGAAATCGATTAAATCAGTACACTAGTGACTGTGTTACATCTAAAATGGCATCGTAAGTATAAGTGATTATGCAGTTTTCCTTGTTGTGAAACAATTATTTAAAGGTATTTTAGGTATAGAAATTTAAAGCGTGATGGCTGGTCATCATCATCATGTCCGTCGCCTGTCAGGGCCGCTGGTGCACCCATGCCTTGACTCTCCTCCTCCATTCTTCCCTGTCTCTGCCTTCTCCTTCAACTCCTCCATTCTGCTCCCAGTCCAGTCCTTTAAGTTGTTGTCCCATCTTTCCATCGGTCGTCCTCTTCCTTTACTTCCTTCCAGTTGTCCCTCCATCACCACCTTTGCCATTCTCTCTCCTCTAACCACGTGCTCACAGTATCTTAGCTTTCCCTCCGTCACTGAATCCATGATCTTTTTTTGGAATGAACACACACTGTCTTGTCATCTCCTGTTGTGTGTACCCACTGGATGATTTTTAAGAGGACTTTGGACGCATGGCCAAGAAGGCTTATAATTCTGAAGGCAGAGCACTTCTTGCTGCCGGTTTCTTCGGATTGGTATTATCACGCTTTCAGTCCACTGATCTGGCCATTCCTTGCTTTGAATAATGACATTGCATAATTTATGGAGCACCTTCACTGTTTCTTTTCCAACGTGTTGTTGTTCTGCTACAATGTTGTCAGCTCCTAGTGATTTACCATTTTTAGCTCCTTTACTGCCTGCTCAACTTCTAAAAGAAGGATATCTTCATCTTCTCTAGGGTCTCCCTCTTGTATCCTTTATTGAAGTATTTCTTGGTTCTTATACGCATCATAGTTGTACAATTTTTTGCAATACTCTTTCATATTTGTGCAATCTCTTCACTCCCGTTTGCATCTTCAGTGATGGACGATGCTTTCTTTCTCTCATCTCCAAGTTTGATTGTACGATTTTTCACTACTTCATAAGCGTCCTTGTTGTTTCGTCTCGCCAAACAATTATCAATTTCCTTAGTCTGTTCACCTATCCACTTGCTCTTGGCCTCTTAGTGCATTTTCATTGTTTCTGTTTATTTTAATGGTAGGTACTCCAAATTATTTGAATGGGAATTACTTATCAGACTAATTCAAACATTGTTTTTGAATTTCAAAATATATAGAACAATGTTCATCGCTATTGAGACTAAGCCCATGATGCCTAGGCTTATGCTAGGCGTATTTCCCACTGTATTTCGCAAGACTGCTCCGACTTTTGTGGGATTATGAATTGTCTTGTGTTTTTTTCAAATTGTGCGTTTCATTCAACGCGGTTGAAAAAAATTAATCTTATCTTAGCTCTAATATATACTGACAGTCAATGAAAACGCATCATTTATTTATCAAATAATATTTTTAGTTCCTTTGGCACATTAAGAAAATAACAGTTTTCGTGTGAAATATGTGAAATATAAAATAGTGGTCATCCTACTCTCTTATGACCAAACAAGTGCATTTGTATTTATTTGTATATATATTTGTATTTGGTTGGAATCGATTCTCGGTAAAAAAAAAAAGTACAAGAAAGTTTTCTGATGCGTTTTCATTGACCGTCAGTATATCTTTATCAATCAATTGAAACCAAACATGACTAATCAGACTAATTGAGTTTGATCACGCAGCGCAATTATTCATTTTTGGAAGGGGGTGGTGGTGGTGGAGGCAGTATGACGCTAGGCCTTCAGTATCAATTTAGAACAACATTGCTTTAATAGGAAAGTAGACATTTTAAAACCGCCTTTACTTTTCTCCATTTTGAAGTTAACAGTAAGTAAAATACCTTGACGAAAAAGTTTCATTTTATTTTCTATCACATCTCTGACGTAATATAATTAGACAATTCAAGGAAATGATACATTTCCGTTATTTCTGTGTGTTTATATGCACAGCATGCTTTATTTCATTTGATTGCTTCAATCTTTCATTTGAATGCAAACGCCAAATGTTGTTTGACGAGTTCCACTGCTGCACCAAGTACCCATCTTGTTTGTCTGTTGGATATTCGGCTTGCAGGCTTTCTCTATGACATTATTACTGGCATAGGCGGGGCCCTTGGCCGATCCGGAGCATCCATGCCAGCATCCGAAAGTCTGGTAGTTGGAGACATCTTGGAGGAGGTCTATGCAGGGGGTCTGTGCGTATGTGACGTCATCGCTATCGATGTAGCAGAGAACCCAACCGGCCGGTACAGTGAAGCCGGTGTTATTGTCTTGGCGCACGGAAGAATGGTGGAGAATGCTCCCGCATGGATTCTTGTTCACTGAAATTATACGGCACATTTCGTTTGGTTTGTCTTTCAAGAAAACCTAGCATCATCTTTAATCGATATGGACATGAATTGACACTCTGCTAGTATACTGTTTAACTAATAAATGTCTCTAAAACAAATAAAATAAAATAAAAATGTTATTAAATTCGTGTTATACCCTTAAACGCAGGCTGAGTAAAAAAATGCACACTCTTATTGCAGGTCAATCTTTGGAATCCAAGCAACGTATAGTCCAGTTAACGAACGAAATTTCCCCATTGAAGTTGAAAAAACGTCAACAAAGCTTTCTCAACTGAATCTGGTCGAGTTATGAGCCAACATAACCCAGATATTTCTCACCGGAATCCACCCATGGCAAAGTGACATGCCCATTTACATACCCTCCCCTATGCATTGGCGGCCATTTTGGATTTTGGCACCATGGGTGGATTCCGTTGGGAAATAATCTGGGATATATTGGCCCATAACTGGACCGGATTCAGTTTAGAAACCCTAGTTAACGTTTTTTTTCCCAACCTCAGTTGTTCGTTTACTGGACTAAGATCGCATTCAGAACAGATTATCCCCGAATTTACTGGTTCGCAGATCACATATGGTGTACCCTACATGAAAGCAAGACCGCCCATTCCTTTGTCTCCCCACGGTTTCTTCTAAATGCGCGTTCTCTCTCTCTCTCTCTCTCTCTCTCTCTCTCTCTCTCTCTCTCTCTCTCTCAGACACTCCCTTTTCAGAACAAATGTCACGAGTGTTCGCCACCTGAATATCTTTTATGCCCAAAAGACTCACGCACCCTTCTCACACCTATCTCCGCTGTACCCGGGTAGACATCTACAGGTGTAATTCTTCTCATTGGGAATACACGTGCCATTGTTCCTACAGCTGTTACCGATGCAATTATCTCTAACTGAAATATAACATTTTTTCTTTTAATTATTGAGAATTCATTTGATCGTGTTAATTAAGTTTTTATTAGATCGATATAACTCGATTAGCTGGAGATATAATCAATACTTTTTTATCGTATTCCATTCCTTTATGTTGACGATGCTGGGGGTGTCACATCAATTTATTTCTGATGGTTGCATAGTGAACAAAAATATTGATTAATATTTGCATTCATCCAAATATTGCTTAATGATAATAAACTGAAGGATCAGAGGCAATACCGCCTCCAGGTATTGTACCACCAACTGAAGTAAATTCATGTTGTGCTTGACAAGCTCTAGAAAATGCATTAAATAAGAGTTCTCAATTTTTTTTGGTTGAAAATTACAATTTATCGGAAAATCATAGGGGAAAGTAAAAGGTGAAATCCAAATTTGTGAATGCGATTTAAGGCGAAAAGTAGGTCAAAAGTCAATTTCAAGGTCTTTCAAGGTCACAGGAAGACTCAATATATGACTTCCTATTTAAGTTCAATAGTAGCTACAATGTATGGGCGTATCTCCGCCAGTTTTGAAGATATAATGGATGGAAAACTTGCAAAGTTCAGCTCATGGTGAAAAGTAGGACAAAGGTTAATTATAAAGTCACATTTAGATTGCCAGTATATGACTTCCCATTCAAGGTCAATAGTCTGCCAGTTTTCAAGATAATACGGGACAGAAAACTTGCAAAGTTCAGTGCATGGCAAAAAGTAGGTCAAAGGTCAATTTCAAGATCGCATATTGACAGAATATGACTTCCTACTCAAGTTCAAGAGTAACTATGGCATATTTCTGCTCATTTTAGAGTTAGTTTACATTTTATTTTAACCAATGAATATTGCGACTTTGTACGTTTTGATATAGGGCAACTCGTAAACCGTATGGAAAACAAAAAACCAAAAAGGACACCACTTCCAGTGTTGCGCTTGACAAGATATATAACATGCAAAAAACGAAGTTTCTAGCATTTACGGGTTCAGAATTAGAGAGACTTTTCAGTTTCGGAATCCAGTGACTGCTTCTCCCGTGAAAATGCACTAATTGACCCCAAACTCAGAAACCTGAAAGATGACTTTACATGTAAGTGCAATACCTGCCGATAATTTTATAGGTTAGGTTTTTGTAGTTTCTGAAAATCGGCACTAATATATATATATAAAACTCATTTTTAGAAAATTTTGGTCCATTTGACCTTAAAATAAAAGTTCATGGATCAAATCCAAGGGCATATTTGAAATTTGCACAAATGACTTTCGTTCAGCCATCTATTGTAAATTTTCCCATAATGCCCTCGGTTTAAGAGATATTTATCATTTAATTTTGCAAATTTTGGACAAGGGTGCATTGGGACGGCAGCCAACCCTAGACCGGTGCACCGACAAAGCCCAAAATCCGCACGGATAGAGTTGGGATTATATGTGACCTACATACAAGCGATGGATACACGGGCTCTTGGGCTGTTGTTGTCTAGGAGGAAAAGCGGTAACGGTGACGTGGCGGCGAAACCGGCGGACGATACAGTTTGAGACTAAAATCATCTGTACCGCCATGTGTACTTGAGCTGGTGGTACTATTATACAATATATAGTACATGTGGGCATATCACAGATTTCAACCCAGCTTTCAACGTTATTACTGCTGTCAGACTCGTAATAATATTATAGATTATTGTAACCAACCTGTCTTCTTTTTTCTTCAGCAGTGAACTTACTTGTGGTGACAACTTGTGAATTCCCCTTGATACACTTCAGATATTCTTGCTTGATGTTGTCCAACGAATGACGCGCGAGTTCCACCTTCAGATCTAGGTTGGCGGGATCCACCTCTCTCTTCCCAAAGAATTGCGCCAGTTTTTTTGCGTTCTCCGGCTGACTGAAGAACCCCGGACAATCTTTAAACAGCTTTTCACGCATTTTCTCAATCTGTATAGTTAGAAGGTAAAGATCGTATTTCCTGTTGAAAATACCCACGGCATCTTTCGTATTCTGCCCGTAAGTCCCGACGGAGAGGACGGAAAGAACGCCAAGGAGGAGGAGGAACATCATCATGCTCGAGCTCACGAATGATCGGCCCCAAAATACATGAAAATGTCCACGAAGATGCTTATATAGGCGATGAAATGCTCTGTTCTGCTTCAGAGCACTCACGTGTTGCAAGTAGTTTTATTAATTACATGTCATTGTTACCTGTTCAATATTACCTGTACCATAGTGAACAGTTTTGCCTGTTGGCACTCTGCCAATAGGTAAGAGCAGGGGCGTGTCCAGGATTATTTGAAGGGGGGATGCGAAGCCACCCCCTCTCACTTGACGTGGGGTTCGGGGCCGGCTGAAGGGCCCCGAAAATTTTGGTATTTTAGAGGGCGAACGGAGCCATTTGGTACGTTTTAGAACTATGATTAAGCTAATCAGAATTCTAATTTCAAGAGGGGACCAAAAAACAAGGTTGGGGGAGGGGGGGGGGGGCTAAATCCGCCACTGGGTTTCAGTATACACATATACCTCCCTCTTCTCTACTACTGGTACACTTCACTCTACATCCACTGGACACAGGGACAGCCCAGTGGGTGGACAATCAGTGCCGGTGGGAACTCTACTGACATTTATACAGTATACCTTGGACATAATAAATATTATGTCCGAGAGTATACCATCAGACTTATGCCTAGATTACATTTACACGCGCAACTGTCCGCACGATTTTTATTTTATTATTATCATTTTTTTTTTTTGAAATCTTAAGGAGCTGCGGGCTACGCCGAGTATGTCTACATTACATGGCCTTAAATCCGTACGATTCCGTGCTATTTCGCACGGCCACCGTCTACCTCTGCTCAGACGCTACGTACAAAAAGGGTATCACGGGCAGTATACGCACCATACGGGCATCGCATTTTAATGTAATCTAGGCTTTAGTATTCAATCCAACCTATCCAGCGGTGTGTTCTTCTCCGGGTTTCCCGAGATTAAAATAATAATTTTAAAATACCTATGTAGTCGTTACAGGGGCGGATCCAGAGATATTTTCTGACAGTCTTCCAAATTATCTTTGTTGATCCATCTTCGATTTTTGACCGTCTTCATTAGATGGCTGACAATGTAAACTTGAAAATCTGACCGTCTTCCAGAAGACCCAGAAGACGGCCTAAATCCGCCCCTGAGTTGTTAACTACAGGCACTGCGTCATCCAGTCGGATTAACCCCGGAGGTTTAACTCATATCTGTCAAGACTTAAGCTCTGTTCTCAACAGATTTAAGTTAGCTCTTGTGGGTGGTTTAAAATTGTACCGCTAGATTTCTGACTTCCGCAAGCGGTCCTATTCGTAATCACAAATCATTTTTATTATTAGTAATTTTGTAAAAAAAAGTGAAGATAATCATGAAAATAGAAAATGAAGCATGACGTAACGATAAAACACCACTATGCAAATGCACCTCAGAAAGTCACATAAGACTTATTTTAAGATGTTTTCTGTTCTTTGAGTAGAGGAAAATTTTGGCAGAGAGAGTCAATATGAACATATCACGACCACCATTCCACTTTTAAAGCCTAATCTTGGACGAATAACACTTTTATTTGCCCGCGTAAAAGATAAATCATCAGTGTTCACAGAATTGACTTAATTGCGTTTGTACATGTCATTTTATGACGTCATGATTGTTTTTTTGAAGTACAAAAACAAAATCGGTTTCCCAGTTATCTTACGTACGTAATTTCAACGTCAATTGAGCGTCACCGCTGTGTATTTCAAGTACATGCAAGATCTCATAATGCTTAGTTCATATTTTACCTCTGAAAAGGCAAAACACTGCAATCGTTCAATTAAACATTGAAACAAATAAGATTAAATCACTAGTGTTCCTTCTAAAATGGCCCTGTAACGCAAAGAGAAAAAGTAGTTTCCAGTGTTTCGAAAACATTTATTTAAAGGTATTCTTAGGTGTAGAACTCCAAGGTAACCGTGATGGCTGGTAGGTACTCTAAATGTTTCTATGACAAAATTCTACGTGCGGTCCCTTTTGAAAATGATGAATCTTTGGAATGACATGACACAGAATGAAATAAATTACATCCAAAATCAGTCTGAAAGCTCTGATCTGTTTAAAACTCAATCAGAATTACCTGATTCAGATGGACGTGTGAAACAAAAGAACAGGTAGTGATGTCGTGCATTTCTTTAAGAATACTTAACGTATCTTAAGCAGTAACACGGATTAAAAATCTATTTAGTCACACGGTGTTAATTAGAAGATTAAAATCGAAATTTCATAATGGATACTGATAAAATGCCCTTTTTATTCTGTGCATTTCTTTTAAAAATAGAGCACTTACAAAAAGTTTGTGTTCAGTCAAGTCCGTGGAATATTGTCACATTATGTGCATTTCCTCACATTTGAAAAAAAAGGAAGTGTGTCTGCACTTAAACTATTTCATACCATGACGAACAGCTGGCTCAAAAGACATGTTTTTTTTCACACAAATTAGTACTGATTTATCAATCTATTGCTGTATACAAGTAAAAAAATTGTCAACCAAGATACTGTCTACATGAAATTTAAGGTCGTGTTGAGTGCAAAGCGCCCTCTAGTGGAAGGACAGTGGGTGTCTCCCAGACTAAATGCACTTCAAAACGAACATTAAATAAAATTATTCTTTCAAACTATGAAATGGCTCACTCCAAAAGAATTAAAAATTGGTTTACTGACAACAATCAAACAATATGGCTGCAAGACCCAATTTGATGTGACACAAAATCTAAAATTCGACCTTAGTGAAACATGATAAGTTTGACAATTTACTTTTTTCTATGTATTAAACAAAAATGGCAAATGTTCAAAAATCCTTTTAATTTTTGTTTTATGATAATATACTTACTTCCATAAAAAACATAACCTTTATCTACTCTTCCATGAATTTTGTTGTCATAAATGTACAAAGAAATGCTGGGACACATACGTGTAGCCCACATATCAATGAAAAACCCGTTTCCTACAAAAAGCTGTAGAAAAATATGCACAGCAAAAATTCTACGCTTGAAAACTATACATATTATGCCAATAGAACACATGGTGTATACAGTATATAAATCAATTTCTCCATCAAAAAGTATGACACTTTTAACATTAGATCACAGTTAAAGATTTATAAGGACTCTGTCCTCTTCTTCCACAAGAAGTTTGTGATGCCTAAAGCGCCCCCCTGAATGAACCTCACAAAGTTGTCCCCGCTGAGGGGCCCCATGGCAAACAACCCCGTCTCACAGTTACTCTGGAAAGTGTACGGATCCAGATCCAGGGGGTTGTGCTTACAGTCGATACAACAGTTTGGCACCACACCTAGATCTCGGCCGCTGTTGGGGAGGTAGGTCAGGTCTGGCTTTGAGCCAATCAGAACAACCGCGTAGGACACTTTGATCATCGGGGTGCACTTGTGCTTCGTGCCCTTGATGAGAACTTGGTTGTCCACACCAAACTGAAGAATGGAGTACTCTGCGTATGGCTTGTAGCACTCGTAGTCTTTCTTCTCGCCCTTCATCATTTGTAGTATTTTGTGGTACTCTGGGTAAAGTTTTGGTGGGAGCGAGTTGTATATCACAGATGGATCGTCTGGCTGCCGCCTGAACACGTGCACGATTGGTATGGATGCATTCATGCAGCACAAAATGGCATCTGCTGCAGTCAGACCAGAACCCACTATCATCACAGGGTCGGAATCTGGTCCAATGTCGCCCACGTTAAGTCTCTCTTCCAACTCTGGGAGGGAGTGTAGAACAAAAGGATACTGCTCTCCTTCCACATGCAGTCTGTTAGGGAGGTCATATGATCCTGTCGCCAAGACAACGTGAGGTGCACGGTAACAGAATTCTTCAATCTCGACATTCTCGTTATCGTCTTCCTCCTTGAAGTGGAAACCCCGTACCTCCCACAGAGGGGACTTATTGCCCTCGGCATCAGTGGTCATCAGTTCCTCCACCTCTCCGTTCTCCATGTTGACCACTGTCTCTGTGTCCACCACTTTCCTGACCGAGGTGACCGTGGAATGGCTTTGGAAGTGGTCAGTCAGGCCATTAGAGTGGACGTAGTCCTGGTAGTAGTCTCTGAGGTCTGTCATACTGGCACGGTCAGTAGGGTAGTCACTGATGCCATTCTCCTCACTGTAAATGAATAGAAGTTGGAAATAATTATTACAGCTGAAAGTTATGAAGTTATTATGTCTAGAATTGCACAAGATGAATTTTCCTGATAGGGTTTGTCTTATGTTACATTAACTCAGCAGTACCTAGTTTGTATTGTCATTTTTCAACCCGTATCTTAATCACTGTTAACAGAACAAGTCAAAGATCTGTTTACTTTAAGATGGATGTCTTTTGCAAATTCCTCAATGTGAACATAATAAAAATAATAAAAATAGTTTTTTTAATGCAAGACACTAATACATATTTAATTTTCTATTTATGCTTGAAATGACTGCAATTAATTCTAAATTATTGCATTATAAAACAAAAATAACTCTTCTGGTAGAACCTATAAATCGTGGAATATTAAGAGCCCCATCATATTTCTATGAATGACTCACTTTGTCTTTGCTGCCCTGTGTTTCTTGAGCCATTCTCTGAAAGGTTTCCCAGGTAGCTCCATCCAGTTGCCCAAACTCAGGGTCTGCATGTTCCCCTCCATCATCTGGAGCAGAACATGTCAATTTTCAGTGAAGGAAATTCTACAAGTATGTTAGCTATTACAACTGGCACATTGTTCAGTATTTACACAGTATTACTCAGTATTAACTACATAATTAAGAGCTGCCAGTTCTTTTACTGTTTAAATCTGAGAGAGAGAGAGAGAGAGAGAGAGAGAGAGAGAGAGAGAGAGAGAGAGAGAGAGAGAGAGAGAGAGAGAGATTTTATTCTGACCCCCAAAAATTATAACAGAGACCAAAAGAGAGTAAGAGAGCTACCAGACCTGCCACGCCCCTCCAGGCAGTGTCTTCCCCAGTACCACATGTGGGATGTGTCTATTTTTATGCAGCTGCCATTTGAGCACAGAGGTATTGTTGAGTCCCGTATCAGCCCCTGGGTGGTTCAGACTGTCCAGTAACACAGCTACCGGGTTAGTACTCCGTCCTTCAATCCCATCAGACAGGCTCTCAAGTTCCTGAAAGATAAAATGAACCAATATGAAGTATAGTATCTTAAAGTGAACCAAATACAAAAATAAATTTAAAAAATTTTAAAAAGAATAAAAACAGAGAGAGAGAGAGAGAGAGAGAGAGAGACTTTTTTGCACATCATAAAATGACGACAATACCTGTCACACCCAATGCAATGCTAAACCTCATCACACCTAACACACTCCAAGACTCACCTGTTCAACTAAGGACACATCTTTCTTATCCTCTAATCTCATCTGTAAGTATTCACTGGACTGCCCTGGGGGCAGTGGTTGACCATTGTAATAAGGCCAATGTCCAGACAGCATATAGGACAGCGTGATACCAGATGGTCCATTTCCTAACATGAGTAAAAAAAAGTGTAAAAAAGGGTTAATCACTGCTATAATTTCTTTCAAATCTTAATAAATATGGAAAAAACATTTTAAACATAGTCATTACAGCTCAAGTTAGTGAAGAACATTTCCAGACTGAATATATTTTCTTTTTTAAACTTCTTTACTGAATGATAAATATACCATTCTAAAAGCAGACCAAATTGTCTTATCTTTTTTTTTTTACAAGAACAAAATAAGGAAAAATTTCCCCAGCACATGCCTTTAAACAGACAAGCAAAACTCTATCATGACTTCTAAACCTAGCACCTAAATGTGGGCAGGATGCTACATAAGGTTTTCAAGCCTGTACAGAAAATGTATGACGCCATATGGTGAAAAAGTCTTGCCAACAGAAATGATGGCTATGTACTTATATCATCAGCAAAGTGATTATACAAGTGATGCTGCCACTCAGGCATTCACCATTTTCAGAAAGATGAAAACTGAAAGGTTTTAGGGTCTATTCACAATGAATTAAACAACCTAGCTACTGCACACAAACTCCATGGGGACTCTTGCTGAATGCAATCAAATTTATCAGATTAACAGGCCTCCTCCTGGTTTTGGGTAGAAAGTTTGCGATCAATTCATAGAAAGTTTCTATCCAAACTCATGATAATTAAAGATGCAAAGTAATACTTTTTTATTACCTGATATTATGATATTCTATAATTGTACTTAAACAGCAGAGAGAGCTGGTGAAAATGTACAGAGAATAATAATAATAATATAAATATATACTGGACTATCAGTTATCATGTTTCTGCTTTCTTACACCACAGTCTCGTTCCACTGTTAACATGAAGACCATTTATCTGCATTTGTTAAAAAACCGCCGTGATTTAGTGAAGTTATGTGCAGTCAGGTACGTACATTTATAACAATGGCTATTACACCTGTCCATGATTATGCTGTAATGGCTATCAGAAGCTAACGGAGGACTTACGTCTTATCCAGGTACTTGGAGCCTATGTGGCTAGCTACTAGTCCTAGGCAGCTGACTAATAGATTTAGCTTCAGGCTTGTAAAAATGCAGATTTTTTTGTTACTTGTCCAATTCACCTTGTGGAAATTTAAACTGTTGCTTCAAATTAATTTCAGATAATCTGCCCATATTTTTTTCACTTTTTTTAGTAATTGGCTATAATTCTCTTAAGTTCCAAAAACTTGGAAATACCGTGTAAATGTGTTTTGAAGACCACTTGTTTTATCCCTTAATTAGCTTTAGTTAATTGTTACATACATGTACATATTATGTGTATATTCCCTGACAATGTGCTTTCACGTCAGCTAAAATATGTAATTTTTGAGCAAAGGTTTTACTTTCGTTCTTTTAGCAAGGCGTTCCATATTGCTTTAAAAAAACAAACAGGCTAACTTAACTTTCGAAATACATGCGTATTCATCATCTGTAATCTGAGCCCAGGTTTCACAAAATCCATTACTGTACAAATTACATGTACTGTTACAAACCAAGAAAAGCCTGTGACTGAATGAAAAAATCAATAAACAAACAGTGGGTTAATTCAATACTTCATGGATTTGTGCTCCACAAACATAACCTAAATATATTAAGTTGGCCTTTAGATACCCTGGATTCTGTGGAGAGGAGGGATGACTTGCATTTTTTTTCTTTTTGAAAAGCTTTTGGGCTTAAAGTTTTTCTTGTTTACCATGAAAAGCTTGAACATGACTTGCAATATTTATGAACCATATATTGTCAAATATCGATCATATCGAGGGGCCACTCATATTTTTATCTAAAATTAACTCCCACAAGAAAAGGAAAACTGGAGAATGCAACTGGAAAGTACTTAATTTAGATTTGAAGTAAGCTTAGTGCACAGTTCAACTGTATATAGAAAGGGGAGACTTATTTACAGATCAACCAACCCTTAACTCTTTCTTGTACTGAACTGGTTTTTGTTATATCATATTTCTCACTGCAAGGTAGTTCTGTGAAATATCAGTCTCATTTTATCTCCATCAATGTTTTCTTATTCACAACTCTCTCTCTCTCTCTTTCCTCCCCTTCCCACTATTACTTGCATAAACACACAAACAACCAATCCCAGACACATACACAAAAACATTTACTAGGATACAGAATTTTATTTCAATCTCCTGAGACTCAGTCTTCAACAGTACACATATTCATCCACTGATATAGTAATTAAAATCATAGCATTAGGCCAATGAAAGCCAATGTATTGATTGAAAACATTAAATACTGCATCCTTGGTATCAGTCTAGGCATACATTGTCTCCAAATGGACTGTGGAAATTCCATTGAAAACTATGGAAATATCCACCCACCTTCTTGGAAGTGCCATTATTAACAATACAATGGCCCCCCTTCATGCATGAATACACAGACATTAAGTAAACACAAATAAATAATTCATTCCATCATTCAGAGTGAGTATTATGCCCAACATCTTTTATTTACAAGGTTCAACAACTCAATAATGGCTGGCATCTTAATTCATTGATAAAATCTTAAGAGCATGTGGTTCTTATGTAATTTCCAGAACATGCTACAATTAAAAATTATAAGTGTGAAAAGCAACACCAGTAGAGCATTTTCGCATTTCTAATATATGCAGTAGATATACGAATGAAAATGTGTCATAAAATACAGTAAATTAAACCATAAAACGAGGCTTTCAAACACCAGTAAGTTTCAGTGGGAAAGTTTACGTTGGGCACCCACTAAAAATATTTTGTTATCTATTTTTTATTTCTACTAACTCTCACCAACTTGGACGTCCCATTAAGTCAGAAATCTAAGTTACAATTTTCAAAATTCTTTAGCTGCTCAAGAACATCTCTCAATTAGCACAATCAAAAGTATTTTCCTGCAAATTGCAACTGTACGTAGAATTTTCAATCATTAACAAGCAAAATGTGAAATTTTAATAACTTCCCCTATGTGCACATATGTATTAATAACCTTTTAATGAACTACTAAGTATGCCTTTTTTATCTTGATATAATCTTTAAAAAA
The DNA here is from genome assembly GCF_051362555.1 of Lingula anatina. Lineage (NCBI taxonomy): Eukaryota > Metazoa > Brachiopoda > Lingulata > Lingulida > Lingulidae > Lingula > Lingula anatina. The sequence continues at coordinate 25,179,476 of NC_141770.1, read as the reverse complement.
TTAGAGAAGAAATAAAAAAATAAAAAATAAAAGACAACAAGTAATAATTTTAATAGTAATCAAATGACAGAGACCTAATATCAATAATATTAATAAATAAATAAAATAAAAAAATAAGCAAACATAAAAAAGAAGGAAAGCACATCACTTCAATAAAAGTGAAAGTGATGAAGAAATGCCTTACCTATTATAATCACCTCTGTCGTTTTCATCTCACTCTTCAGTGTTAAGGAATGTGAGTGAGTTCGCGCTGATGTGACATCGCTTATGAGTCTACGCGCCATGGTCCTGGTAAATAAGAAATATAAGTAGAAGCATTCAATTGGCTGAGGAGAAGGTTGCGCGACTCCCTATCAAACCTTGCCAGTATAGACATAACTGCCTAGTCCAACATCCTTCATGGTTATACAGTTACAGGTATTGGTGTCAAAGAGGACACAAAACAGGTGTGGGGTTTAAATTCTCCATACACAGGCCTTCTCAATGGATAACAAACATGACTGAAAGCTTCAATTCAACCGGAAAGGGTCAATGCTTTGGCTGTTGGTTAATAAATCTTAGATGTAAGTAAACTAAACACACTTGGGCCCTTCACATGGATAAAAAAATTGGACAGGTGATACAAAGTAATCACTGCATGTAAGGGGTCTCAAGAGCTAGACAAATAGCCCTTGTTCTGAATAGCAAATATCACAGTTGAGCAGAAATGCTGCCCCTGTCCAATGAAATGACAGTCTCCCTTGTTTGATTCCGTGCAATGTTATGTCAACGTTGAGTAAACAACAAACAGCTATTTATATTGCGAAGGCCAGTGTTCCCGTGTCCACTGCGTGCACTGGACAAATAGAAGACCCAGATAAAGGACACGCCCCTGTGGTGACCACATAAAAAGTAGAGTTTACTAGTATTATTGAATAGATAAATTGGTTACAAGAAGAATACTTGAAATTCTACTTGCATTAATTTTGTTCACATAATATTCTTCACTAATGACTTTTTTTTTAAAGTTTTTTTAAAGTTTTATATACTTTGGTAAATAATTTGTAAATAAACAGATATTATTGAAAATGTTTGGAAGAAATAAAAACATTGAAAACATGAGTAAAGACACCAAATTATTTAGCAGTAGCACAAGCCAATTCTTAACAATTTGTAAGTTAGTAAAAAGTAAATTGTTTTTAAAGAGACTTAATGCATTTTCTACCTATACAGCATGTTGTTAATAGCGACCCTTCATCAAAATGCCTTCAGATCACATGCCCCACCTGGCAATGTGGGCATCAAATGTTCTGTCTTGTAGGTAGAAAATACTTTCAGTTTCTTAATTACTTCCTTAATTACTCTTACTTTCTTAATTGCCATCATAAGACAAAAATCAACGAATAACCTGTTTTTTTGAACTAGTAAGTTATCTTAAGTTTATAAGGCAACTATCAACCTAAAACTTTGAAGAAAAATGAAAAAAAAAAACAATTAATTATTAAGAATCTTTCCAAACACACTCACAAAATTGTATATACTTTTAACTTTTTAGATAATCAAAATATAAGAGAAAAAGTCACACAAAATATACTTACATGTACTTTTTAAATCAGCAGACTGACCAAGACAACAGTTCTCAGGTGATTCACCAGTTACTAGTCCTCTCCTTAGTGCATCCACCTTATCTCGTTAACTCCACCACCACCTTTGACCCAACAGTGGTCATTCCACACGGAAGGTCAGCAGACAGGTGCTCTTAATCTGCAGGCCACTTACAGTGACCCTACCGTGGTGAGTCAGGACAACAGGACAAGACAGGACAGAATTAATGGGCACCTGTTTATAGCAAGTTCCAGTTTGTATTCTCTGGTCTACTGCCCTTGACCCGAATGTGGTCACACAACACAAGACCAGACAGATGAAGCAAGCACCTGCTGGATGTCACCTCAAGAGTCAATTGCTCTATTATTCCACGAAGCAGGTACATTAACACAAACAGCCACTGAATGCATTCACTATCTCTATCTTCTGGCTTGACTCATAGCAAACAGAAAACTTTTGGAATTAGAATGTTATTTCAGCCTTGTATTTTCCTTGAATAACATTGTCGTTGTGCACTATTGACGACAACTACACTGCTTAACACCTCTAGGGTCCTCGACTTTGCCATTGGTAGTAGAATTATCATTTTTTTCCATTCATTGTGATGAAATGCCAGTCACGCATGTACTGAAATGCAAACAAGTAAACTGGCATGCATGAATTGTTCACGTGTAACAGTGTATGATGAAGTGCAAGCCGGCCGGCCTTGTTGACACATTCTTCAATCCTCCCTGCTGCTAGTACCCTGGGTAATTCTTACACCCCGGCAACAGTGTATGCTCACATAGTATTACAGCATAAGTACAGCTAGCTCCTGTCAGGTTCAACTGTTTTCGAGTACTGTTACAGTCTCCTGTTTCCTGAGAATATATGTCCTGCCTATCACAGCAGACTATGACACTGAAAAAGCCCCCGTATAGCCATTGAACTGGCTCTGGAAACTGAATCTTTCACCCATGCATGGTGATTGATTTTTTGTGTTTAATATTGATTCAGACTCGAGCTTTGCGTAATTATAGGGCCTGCTGCAGAAATTCCTGTTGACTTCCCCGTGTGCTGCTATATATAGGTCGTGGACTGTTCTTTTTATTTACATATATCTATATAGCCACAGCTTTCCTTGTTGTCTGGAATAAATGAAACAATAAGAATTTTTGCACATTAAATATACATGTATAGCATCAATACAGTCAGGAATTAACAACCCCGTTCATGTGAGGCAACACGAATCCCTTCAAAAAAAAAAAAGATTGATGTACCAACAAAATGGAGGCATTAGTCAGACATGTGTGAATATACAAGTACAGGTGCCTTATAATATAGTAATATTACCTTACTTAAAAAACATAACTACAGCTTATTTCTCCTTTTTGTAAGAACAGATTTTTGAAAGAGAATATAAAGTTCTTAAAATAAAAAATTACAAAAATGAAAAAAGAAGAAAAATAAAAGAAAAAAATTGGATGACATTGATTATATCCAGCTCTTCGCTCAAGGCTTCGCCACCACTAGTTTAATACTTAGGGGCTGTTTCAAAAAGTGAGTCTTAAACAGAAAACTAACCAACTAAAATACCATGGCTCATTTAATCAGGCTGTTATCATAGTCAGTATATTTTTGTCGTTGTATCAACTTAACTGGATAACAGCTGATTTATCTTTGATTAATTTAGTAGACAATTTTTTTATTCTAAAGGTTTACACCTATTAGGGTAATTTGTCTGGTAGACAAATTTTTGAAGTGGATTTCGTTTTTGAAACAGGCCCCAGAGTGCTGCTTTACCTTAGCCAGGCAAGTCTGAATAAATGATGGTCATGTATTTTTTCACAATTTCATGATGCCAAATCTTACATTGAGGTGTAATCTTTTTGTTAGATGAGTGTGCAAGACAGCAAGAGCCTGTGTTCATGGTTGGATGCATGTGTGTGTGTGTATGTGTGTGTGTGTGTGTGTGTGTGTGAGTGAGTGAGAGAGAGAAAGAGAGAGAGACCAACTTGGATGAAAATCAACACACTAAACTACATGTACAATGTCAATTATGCTAAATTTTATGCTAATATTTCTCCAATAATCACATAAAAGATGCTACAGAAACATCAACAGAATATCAATCATATCTATATTACCATGCCAACCTAAAAGAGGAGCCCTAGTTTGTTTTCATGCAGACTGTCATGGATACTGGCATAATATGTGACAGCACACTTAACGCACTGTACACGTAAATAGTTGAACTGTTATCACATAACGAGATAGAAGAACATACACATGCACCATAAAATCTGACTCTTAATAGCACTGGGATGACCTTATGAATTTAACCTCTTCAACTGAATGAAGTAGGAAAAAAACTCTTAAAGGCACAATCCATGAGATTTACCCACCAAAACTAATTTTTTGGAGAAAATTAGCAATTTTCTTGTACTCATATCTATCTCTCTAGATGCATTTGAATTTGACCTTGATAAAATTTATAAAGTTTGATTTCCGCTTAAAATGACTGGCCAGTTATTATAACATCAACCTTTTTATTCAAGCTCCAATGGGAATATAAATATATGAGGTACATGTACACTGCAGAAGAAATATTTCAAATTTAAGTCATTTTTAAAGTATATGTAAGATTTTATAAGAAGCTGTGGATGGCAAGAATAAGAATTTTGGTGATTTTCCAAAACGAAGAGTTATTATCCCTTTAAGGCCTTTCATCAAAGAGGTTGTTTTTACTATTTGCCAGTTAGATTAATAGCTGAAGTAAGTCCATACCCAGATAAAACAGTCATAGAAAGGTTGAAAATACTGAATTAAATATATAAATAAAATTAAATATATAAATAAAATCCAGTTTTTTTTAAATTTATAACAGCAGGGTTTGTCATTAAGCAATTTTTTCTTCTAATTTGGTACAGCAACCAAACTTCCTGGCCTGTTTGTGTTCAGTAGCAACCCAGTGAAAAAAGGTAATGCCGAGCCCTGTAACAGATTCAGGCATTTCACCTAAATAAGTTGGATTATCTCTGACAAAGAATATTACAAAAGCATAATACTTTTACCCACTGCCTGATGGACCTTGAATTTGAAGGGCCACAAGATTGTAACCTTGAGATAAAAAGAAAAAAAGATCAAGGATTTTATATCACTTCATCAGTATAAACATCCTGTCCTGGACTCTAAACAAGTTACAGTATCCCTCCATACTAATAAACTTCAGTGCAGGGCAAAAATGAGGACAGCTTCCAGGGACACTCAGATAACCATGGCAAATAACAAGCTTGGGCTGATGTTTGGTCTACTTGCTGCATAAGATAAATATATACCTGTAGTACTAGTACGGTAGTCTACTTCAATAAAGTACTGTAAGCACTTGTCTGAAACATCAACGATGTATTTCTTATTGTAAGCAGGCACAACCTCTCTTTTTGGTGGACTGCTACTAATGATTAATCTAGACTAAAAAAAAAAAAACTAAAAAAACTAAAAAAACTAAAATTCTGTCCATAAGTTTAGACAAATTTTATGGCCCAAGTTAATACTTTTTGTAGAACTGACCCCTACTAGTACTTATGTACTGCTTTATCAAATTGTCCGTGTACAAATGCCAAATAAAGAAACAGGAATTATTTTTCTGTCTCGATGAGCTCCAATCATCATCATCATTCATGCACTCACATTCTCTTTCAGTTCTATAAAGAGAATGCCAAAAAAAAACATGCAAAACCAGTTTTCCTGTGTACATCTTTCAGTGAGGTGAGAGGGAAAAGCTGGCAAGATATAACAGCTTTCAATATCAATTCTCTAGACTGTGACAAATTACATGCATACACATCTGAAAAAAACTACTAGTATTTATAAGAAAAAAGGAGAAAAACAAGTTAATAATATCCCCAAAATAAAGAAATTGAAAATAATAATACACTTTCGGTGCATAACCTTATTTACCTTAATATAAACAAAGCTTCTATCCCAAACACTCGCATCTCAATAACATGTAGCTAGGACCCACTCATCTTGTTTAGTGGGTCCTTTACATATAGCAAAAAATAAAATAAAATAAAATAAAATAAAATAAAATAAAATAAACATGCATAAGAAAACAAGTTTTCATTTTAGATTTTACATCCACTTTACAGTTCAACAGCTACATAAACAATTAGTAGGACACATTCTGAGACTGGTTGATTATCTTGTCACAAACAACTGGGTTGTCAAACTGGTCCTCAAGTTGGAGTAGTATACACATGTAAATGTGACCACTGAAGCAGTAAGTTCACACCAGGTAGGTGGAAATCCTGGGTTACCATACATCATCATGTAGGGGTCCATGTTCCACCCTACCCAGGTTCTTCTAATATTTCGCTTGTCACTGATGCATGGGAGAGGGAATATAACCACAGACTCACATATTCAGTTCCAAGTCTAAAAGTCCTTTAATAAGACCAAGCATTCAGCATTTATACACATTATCTACAGGGAATCTCTCTGCATTCCACAGTGGCAGCAACTCATTTAAATACTAATTGCAATGCAAGAGATAACAAGTGAGTGAAAGTTATATCAGTTCTACTTATCAGGTATACCTATACAAAGGATGATGATTTTAGATATTCATTCAAGACTGAAGCAAGGTGAATGATAATTTGCTGACTGATTATATAATCATAACATGTAGATGAGTGAGTTTATCACTTGCCTTCAGTGGACCTTAACATATTCCTTCTTTTCCCACAAAAAAAATATGGATACATAATTTTTTGAAATATAGATTCCACAGAATACTCAAAGATAACATTTTGACAGCAAAATACTTATACAAAATATCTATGTCATGATTCAACTACAAAAAACAATATTATTCTATCAAATATCATTACTTTAACTAACAATTGTAATTAATTCAGTTCATTATCCATTCTATTGCTGTACAAAGACATGTCATTATTGTAATGAAATTAAATTTGAATGTTTATGCTCCCAAAATATTTTGAAAAAGAAAACTGTCCAGTTATCATACAGATGGTTTAAATAACAGCTTTTCTAATGGACTGTACATTTAAAATCTCAGTTGAACAATTCAGTATTAGGTATATCATGAAACTATATTCTTTCTTCTATAATACATATCTTGGGAATCTCCCAACATGTTGGAAATTTACCATTTTTAAATAAACAAAAACTACTGTCACATATTCTTTATAATCCAATTTAACCTTATATGTAAACACAATTTATCTTATTACTTTCAAATATGTAAGTCATGAATCATTTGGTGCAATTTTACTTAAAACATTGAAACAACTTAAGATAATATCTATAAATCCCATATATCTCATTTTTCCTAACCTACAGTACAGCTCTAACTGATGTATTATCCTTTAAATGAATAAAAAAATCATATCTTAATTTGCAGTTTGGAAGAAGTGTCCATTTTAGTTTCTTTGCCATAAACTTTCTCTGCACCTTTCTGTTGTCTCTGTGAAAGTCCCATTTTATATCTGTCCATTCTTTTGCATTCTCATAAACATTTTCTGTGTCTGAACCTTGTCTGTCTTCATTCTCTACAACTTTAAGTACCTCCTCACTTGCACTTTGTTCTTCATTCTCTTTAACTTTAACTTCCTCCTCGCCTGCACTTTGTTTCACCTCTACTTCAATCAGTTTGTCTCTGTCTGTATCTTTGAAATGAGAAAAATCCATTTCCATCGGTTCATCATTAAGTCCTTCATCAGCATTCTTTACATAATCCATTACAGCCTTTTCATCTACACCTAGTTTCTCCACATACTTTGGGTCATCATCATCATCAAGTCCTTCATCCGAATTCTTTACATCATCTGTTAAAGCCTTTTCAACTACATCAGGTTTCTCATAATACTTCAGTTCACCCATTTTACTCTCACTTAATCTGTTGTCATCATCATCATCAGTTTTCTTCCCTAGCTCTTGTTCATAATCTTTCTCGACAGACACTTCTTGTTTCTCCCCTTTTTCGAAATCAGTTCTCTTTCCTACCTCTTGATCATTTACAAAAATAATGTCCTCGCTCAGTTCATTTCCATCATTTTCTTCACCTACAACTTGTTCCTTCACAATCTCCATCATACATTCATCTTTTTTTAGCAGTACTCAATGTCTCGACTTCAGTTCCCTTCTCCATTTCTGATGGTCCATCTACTTTGCTTTGGTTTCTATCTTTAACTTCTTCTGGTTTCATTTCAGATTCTGCACTAATGTCATTATTTTGTTGTTGCAAACAGCCATATTGTTTTTGTAACAAGTCGGCTAGCTTAGATAGGCATTCTACCAGTCTGCCGTTAATATTATAGTCCTTTTCAGAATCCCAGTCATCATCTTCATACACATACTCATTTTCAAAGCTGGATCCGTAGCTGTATCCCTCCCCCGCAGTGACCCTGGTCGAGCTCGCCATTATGTAGGGGTCCATGTTCCACCCTACCCAGGTTCTTCTAATATTTCGCTTGTCACTGATGCATGGGAGAGGGAATATAACCACAGACTCACATATTCAGTTCCAAGTCTAAAAGTCCTTTAATAAGACCAAGCATTCAGCATTTATACACATTATCTACAGGGAATCTCTCTGCATTCCACAGTGGCAGCAACTCATTTAAATACTAATTGCAATGCAAGAGATAACAAGTGAGTGAAAGTTATATCAGTTCTACTTATCAGGTATACCTATACAAAGGATGATGATTTTAGATATTCATTCAAGACTGAAGCAAGGTGAATGATAATTTGCTGACTGATTATATAATCATAACATGTAGATGAGTGAGTTTATCACTTGCCTTCAGTGGACCTTAACAATCAGACCAATGCAAAAATATCCAGGTGCTTCATAAAATGAGGACAAACGATCTATGCAAAGACTCCTATGAATTCAGCTAAGCTACACTTAAACAAGGAAACTAAAATGTAGCTTATTTATCTCACTTTTTAGTCTTATCAGTATCTCGATCCATCTCTAGAGCAAATCATGATGGTCCTTAACACACACTTATACATGTTTTGTTCTCTCAGTGGGTACAAAAACACATTTACAAGTTAGGGCTCATTCCCATCTTTCTACACTGATCGATCCAACTCCACAGGGATTCTCGCTGAATGCAATCAGGTTAAAATACTAACATGCCTCCTTCTGGCATTGAGTAGAATACAGAAAAACTGTTGATAGTACAAATAGGCTGGAAACAAGAAGAGGTATGTTAGTCTGATTGCATTAAGTGAGAATGACAGTTTCATAAATGGGAGTGAACCCTTAATATCTCAGATATATTTATAAGGGCCAACTGTATATGGTATATATGCTCTTATACCAATAGAGCCATCTTGCTGTTGCCAGCTATTCAAGTTCAGCACTCTAAGCTAAAGTTCAGCCACTAGCAGATATTCTTTACTGTTTTAAATGGTGCTTAAAAAGAATGCTTATACTATCTTACACATTATTGTAATAGATATAGACTAATTTTTTTTTTTTACTGTACTATAAATTCTTGTGTAGACAGATACATGTATAGTGGCACTTCATCTCACTTGTATTAATGCATGCATTGCTGAACAGATGCTACTGAGGTGACACTTTGAACTGAAAATAAATAGTAGTAGAAATGGCATGTTAGTGAAACCAAAATGACTCTTTAACGCATATAATGGTATGCTAAGCAGGTCAATCAGTTCTTCATCTTTTTTTTTTTTTTTGCCCTGCTTCATTTTTCTTTCTTTCTTTTCATTTTAAAAATTACTCATACACACATCAAATGATCCTTATGTATGCAACCAGAATTTGAAGTGAAAATATTTCTTTTAAAAAATTCCTATTCCAACTCAACTTTGAATACATTTTCCAGATGTGTTACTGAATTTCAGTTTGCAAAATCAAATTAATGAATGCAATTGGACCTCGTAAGTAATAGGCAAAATTTAAAACATTGATGTTAAACATTTTGGAAGCCCATAAATAACCAGCTAATATATACCCTATTCCCTATTGAATTAATTTAAAAGCCCTTAATTTGCATTTGTTGATGTCATTGAAAATAATAGTTTGCCTAAATAGCAGCCCTGTACAGGAGATATCTTGTGTAGCTGTAGATTATAAAGCCATTCACTACCAGTGAATAGCATTTTATCTTCAATTGTTATTTTTGAACAATTAATTTAGCTTTAATGTCTCAATCAGACACCTTTTTTTTTTGGACATTTTAAAGATATCTTCTGACAGAGTCATTGGCTATTTAGGATATATGATTTCAGGCAGCTTAATTACAAGAGCTGAGCTACTTGATCCTAGCTTTTATGGAGATACATGGAAACAAGCTATACCCTCTATACCAGTACCCTCTACCAGGGCGAGTAATAGATTTTTTACAGATATTCACAGATATGTCTCTAGCTAGACAGATAGTCATTTAGAGCTGAACTCACCCTGTTAAGGAATCCCATGTGGGAGCAATTATCTCTGCCCGCGCGCAGAGGGCTTTATTCTCGCTCTGCATGAGCTTCGCTTCACAACCATGTGATAACTGCTCGTTACGCAACCAGTCTAAGGCTTTTTTATCTGTCACAGAAGAGCAAGTGATTGAAGTCAGAGTAATTAACTGTTTTGATTGCTGTCACGCAGACTTAGACTGGACCTGCTAAGTGGCAGTGCCTGAGCAGTTATGCAAACAATTATCAGCCATGTAATCAGCCTTGAGATTCCTCAACAGGGTGAGTTCAGCTCTAAATGGCTATCTATCTAGCTAGAGACATATCTGTGAATATCTGTAAAAAAAATCTATCACTCGCCCTGGTAGAGGGTACTATACCAGGGTGGCAGATTATATAGGGAAAAAGGGACCAAAATGACAGTCTATTTATCTAGAGACATATCTGTGAATATCTGTGAAAAATCAATCTGTCCCCCTGGTAGAGGGTAGAAACAAGCAATATCACGTACTGTACATCATGATATATATAATGGTCAAAACAGATATTTAAAACTCAAAAACGGTTGACAGATCATAAATTTTGAATAAGATATACCTCATTAATTGGAGAAAAATTCTTGATTACATGTACATGAAAAATGATGGATTTTGCTATAAAAAGGCACATAAGGCACATATATATGCTGTAAGATAAGATAAGATAAGATAAGATAAGATTCTATTTAGCCAATTATAAAAATTGGAAATCATTTTCCTTTTGGAGCAATATGCAGAGCAAAATAATAAAATAATACAATAAATAAATTAATGAAGAATTGTAGTTTTGAGATCAAATTAAAATGCGTCACTGCACTTGGATAAAAGCTGTTTAAAAAGCGTTTACTGCCTTTAAAAGTTAAAAGTCTACTGTTGCTTGGTAAAAACGTAAAAAGAGATGATGCAGGATGGAAAGAGTCTTTCATGGTGTTGACAATTCTTTTCTCCATTCAGTATGTACATGTATATACTGGTACCATACGTATATGCTTCATGAATGTCATAATAACAATTAACTATATATATTCTGGTATCATAAAAGGGGAAATGATTCTGAAACTGACCTGCAAATTTTACGGCATAAACATCACAAAATAATCAAATGCTATTATTCCTCTAGGGGATTCCCCACGTGTTAATACAAATAGGGACATCTAAAATCTGAACCACATTGATTATGTTCATTAATTAATTAAAATATGTCTAAATACATGTAATGTACACTGTCATACAGCTCTGTAGTACCATCCAGAAGCAGAGATGAAAAAAAAATTGCCATTTTCTAGGACGAATGAAAGGCAAGTCTTGTTTCGGCACTGCACGTTTCACGTGTATATTCACGTTGTAAATTATGTAAACAGTTCAGCCAATGTCAGCAGCACGTCTAGCTAGCTGCAAGTAGACCGGCCGGCATCTTTCATCTAACGTGTTAACTCGTATTTAACTTACCTTTTCACTAAAACGTGGCAAGTGCCCCTCTTACACTCTGTAAACTGGTCCTAGATTAGACAGACAGTAATTATCATTTACCCGTTGGTAGAAATGCAATGTCATCATGTTTTATCGTAGTGTTGCACACATGTTGAAACAAAAACGAAACCAATAGAGGGCAGTAGCATCAAGACGTGGAGAACCAGCTCAGCTCTCCATTGCGTTAAGTACTACGGCGCACCAAACACAATCATGGGTTATTCTCCATACTTTCCATTCCAGAAAAAAAGATCACACCCGAATGCCATTCAGCATATATTAAAATGTTTTTTTCCAAAATCATAACGTTTTACTCTTAACTAATGTAACCATGTTATACATTTGAGATCTTTTAAGATCTATTTATTTACTTAAAAATAAATAAGTAAAAATTAATAAATAAATCTATGTATGTAGTCCATTTTAGTAACAATCCAGAAATATAAACTGAATTTGGACTTTTGGACCTGCACTTGGGTGTCATTAGATATTCTTTGGTCCCTCCATTTATAAGGAAATGGCAAAGTTTGAGAACTTAAAATATGCTTTTCACTAATAGTATGATGGGTACCATAATTTTAATACTGTTCATGGCAAAGGTGGAAAAATAGAGAGTTGAGACTTCCAAGGTCCAGAGGAGAGTGGGGGTAAGTCTTCTACTTTGCAATATAACTCACTTGAAACATTTAAGTGTATTGTGGTCTTATCTGTTCATGACAAGAACAAGAAAGAACTGAAAGTTAGGTTGGATCACAGTTGTTATCACTATAAAAATACAAACAAACATATCTTTTTTTTTTTATTAATTTCTTTCACACCCAGTTCTAATTAGGGTCTCAAATTCTTCAAATTACATAGCAAAATGATTGCAACATAATATATGGTATTCAGTTCTGCTTGATAAGTTTCTTCAGTGTAAATTTCCCATTTTTACAAGCCATTAAATATATTAATGATATATTGTAATATATCAGTAACTGTTTTAACCCAATGCTTTTATAAAAAGTATAATGTAGATTACATATATTTCATAGAGTCAGCTTATGTTCTACAACAGTCATGGATGATCACATCCCATAATACTATGGTGACCTCCATATATCCCATAATTTAAGAAGTATTCACATCCCAGACCAGAACATATTAAATATCCACCACAGCATCATGCACACTTCATGACACTGTACAAAATGAGCAGTCAGAAATGTTTTGGATAATGGTATATTGTAAGAAGAAAGTCCGGAGCTGCTCTCTAGGCAGTCTTGGCTCTGATGGCGGCACGTTTTCCTGTGACGGCCTGGAAACCAGACTTGATGCTGGCGACAGAACACCTGGATCCGCAGGTCTCACACTGGAGGAAAAACAGACGCTCTTCTTTTTGTAACAGCGTATCGGGAGATCTACACGTGTGACAGGTCACATATTCCTCTGAAAATACAAAGAAAAAAATTCACAATAAAACCCCAACACAAAATAAAATGTTTGAGCTATGCCTATACAAATATGTAATTTCCCAGCCCCCCCCCCCCCCATAAATTCCAGGGGCAAAATATTCCATTAAAACATATTTTCATATCATTTTCTGAACCTTTCCCAGAATACCAGTCAATTTCATTTCTTACTTTCATTCATAAATTGTGTAGCTAAACAGATTTCTACATGAACCTTCAAATTTTGTCAAGCACATTTAATAACGATAACCATGCCAGTTTGAGGCCCTGTGCATATTATTGAATTTCAGTTTTTTTCCATAATTAATTCAATTCAAATGTTGTAAACAAAACTGTTTAAATTTCATTTTATGATACCACAACTGTGGTTCATGAACTTACCAATGAAACTGTTAAGCTGTAAAACAAGGTGTCCCCCCCCCCCCCCCCCCCAATTCAACTTCCTTAAAGACATACATCATTATCACCCTGGAACATTTTTATTTAGTTTTCAGATATCTGAAAAAAAGTTTCCCAAATGCTTACTTATGTATCTCCTGAGTACGTTTTCTATCTGTTTCTGTTGAAATCTTCCTTTGATAATCAGTTGGTTTGTACCATCTAAGGAGCCACTGCAAAAAAATAACATCAATAAAAATTAATAAATATCAGGAAAAAGACTCTCCTCATTTCTGGAGCAGGTATTTGTATGTTTCAGAGATGAGACTGCTATTTAGTGAGAAAGTCCAAACACATGGAGTGAGGTCCAGGAGGTCCCTTGCACCAATTCCAAAAAATGATATTTTTGACTCCAAAAAAGTCAGAAATCCACTGATAATCTGAAAAATGTCACTACTGGTGATTACAGTCAACTTAGATTTAGGGTGCTTTCCCAGAGATTTAGATCGATCTAAAGATTAAGTTTTAGATCGACCTAACTCCTTGGGGGTTCACGCTAAATTGCAGTCAGCCGAGCGGGCACCATAGTTAATTACCCCCTTACAGCTTTTAGTAGGCGGGACAGGCGCTTAAGAAGCCAAACTGACAGTAATCTAGTGAGACTCCCCACAGGGATAGATCGATCTAAAAATCTATGGAAATGGGGTGTAAAACATCAGTTGTCAGCAGTGAATATAATGAAACCTTTATTCTTGGTTGAAAAATATGGATATATAGTTTCACTTCTTTGCTGCCATTCCACGATGAAATGGAGCTGATCCACAACCCGACAATCTACATCAACATACACTATCAAGAATCAGGAAAGGAAAAGAGAATACCAACAAAGGAGAAAAATTCTACCCATCCCATATCCTACACTTTTTGAGCATTTTTTTTTTACAGAAACTTGCAACTATTAAATAAGAATCTTTTCCACTTTAAAATGATAAGATTCAAATGCCATATTTACCTCGTTCCCAACTCTGCCAGGAGAAAGGCAAGTAAATGTTTGGGCTGTCTATGTAACCTGTAAATAGGAACATTTATAAATGTCTCAGCAAATTCTATCAAGCTTCCAAGCAGTTTGCCTTTTGACTTGCACCAAGAATATTATTTTGAGCACTTACAATTCCTTCTTCCTGAAATTTTTACAATCAAAACAATGCTATGATTTAATGCTTCTTGCGATTTCCTGAGCATGCAGTTTGAGTTTTTCTATCATAAATGGTCGATGTCATTTTTAAAAATCCTATAGATAAAATACAAGGACTGACACAGAGCAAAGACTTACATTTTACAAATATCTGCGAAATTGGAAAAAGAGCTTTTCTTGGTGCCAACCCTCATGACCTGTGGGGGCTTCATCACAATTTTCTTTTTTTCTCCGGCCACCATGTCAGGGTTCTTCTCTCTCATGATGTCAAACACTCGTGTGAGAAGCTGGAACAAATATTAAAATTTAGTGTGGTTAAGAAAAATCACTAATATTTTGTCATGACAATATGTAACCTATTTATCATTCCAACATGAAGCTAATTTCCAAACTGATCAGAATAATGAGCTTAACGTGTTAAATATTTAAACAGGTTCAGTTTCAAACATCAAAATTTTGGAACACCAAAACAAAATGAGATAAAGAAAATAAATCTAACTTACTAAGCGTCATGCATTTTATGGGATAGTGTTTCTTTAAAACTTTTATCTTCAGCAGAAAATAAAACAATAATTTTTTAACTTAAATACCTCATCATATGTGTAATCTCTTTCTGAATCCAACCAAGTCTGTGAGCTTGAACTGGACACTGTCTTAGCTGGAAGATGAAAAGAGATGATCTGATCAATCCACATTAAAAATTCTGAAAATTTCCTCCACTGTTATAATTCAAATAACCCCCCAAATAATCAATTCAGCAGAGATATTGCTAGTTCCACTTTGACTACCCTTTGAAAACCTTAGAGTTAACAGATATAGTTGTTAGAAAAATTGAAGGAAAAATTATTCATATCCGTATACCAGTCTCAGTATGCAATGCACTTACAATTTTCAGTCCACTGATCTTTCCGACCAGCAGATCTAAAAAAGTAGACTAACCAAATTGCAAGTACAACAATAAAATCTATAGACAACTTACAATATAATCTAAAATAGCCAATTAAAAAAATCCACTAGTTAGATTGGGCAAGCAGTTTTAAACTAGTCAAGCTAATTACTGCGGCTATTGCTACAGATTGCTGAACTGACCACTGTCTTCTCCAGCGTCCACTGTGTCCTCTGAACCAAGGTCATCCATGTTGATCTTCACCTTCTTCTTTTTCTTCTTCTTTGTGCTAAGAAGGTCAAAGTCATCCCCAAAGTCATCATTGTCTGCTAAGTTTGAACTCTCCTGTTTACTTCCATCCTCGTCTTTGTCTTCATTTTCCTAAATATGAGGGAAAAAACATGAATAAGACAAACAGTTGTTTATTCTAAATATTCCACAATTGTGACTCACAGAAACATTATGATACTGCATTACACACCCGCACAAAATGTAATCTTCATGTTCAAAGTTTCAAAGGTCTACGATCTAATGACAACCCTAAGAGTTGCACTGTTTTTACAGTACTTGCATCATCTTCAAAACTTAATATCTTTATTGTTTAACTATTTCAGCAAGGGTCGGCAAAAAAGCTGCAAACGAACTACTGGATTTGAAAACCTCCGATACCTAAATATCATACCCAAATCACAATAAGACAGTAACTGACACAGAAAACTTGTTTTATTTACGTCTTTAGAATAAGCTCGAAATAATAAAATTTTAAAAATAATAGTTGACAGAGTACACAATATAAGCAAATATACCGTTAAAAGTAGACGGAGGCCATCAATGATAAGTTTGAACTTTTGGTACTTTGAAGTGATGATGATGATGATTATGATGAAAATGTTACTGATCTCCTAAAACTTACTGGTAGAGCCTCGCTCAACTCATCCATATCTAAAGGTTTCTTCTTCTTTTTCTTCTTCTTTTTCATATTTGTGAAGTCGTCCAAATTCAGATCTGCAAACACAAGAAATACATTTTAAACGAGTATTCCAACAGCTTATTACAGGATGACATACTTTATTAGTCCAAGAGGGATGATGTAATAGTGAAGAGACTCTCTGAAAGACCCTCTTCCAGATGATTACATCAATTTAATAGTCATAGTAAAATGTAGAACAGTGTCACTCTCAGTTTCTATCTGTGGGGGGCAATGCAACTTTTTTTTTTATTAAAAGCTTGTCACAACTTTTGATAGCAATGACATGCATGCATTAGATATAACCTCAATTTGAAATATTTAAGATGAGAGAGAAAAATCATCACAATTGGGTGTCACATGTGTTATTTAGTATATGTATAAAATATACAAAATACCTTCATCATCTACAGCCTCCTTTTCCTCCGTTTCTTCCTCCTCTTTGGTTTCTTCTTCTGGTGCAGGTTCTGCCGTCTCCCCACTCATGGCAGCCTCCATATCAAACGGAGTCTTCTTCTTTTTCTTCTTCTTCTTCAGAGAAGGGTCAAATATCTGGAAATAGAAAAAAAAAGTTTGATGTGATGACATTTCCGAGTTATAATGAAACCAAGTTATAAATAATGTTGGTGGAATGTTAATCGGACCACTCTAATGGAAATGGATTTAGGTAGTAATGTTATTTATAATAGTTAAATTTTTATTATTATTAAAGGACGAAAGCTATTACAGAGTTGCTTTCAATCACGGCATAGAAATTGTATAGTTTTAAAACTTTGCTATCAGAACTATCAAATGTCCTGCTAGTGGAAACAGACTTGGTTAGAGCAACAAGCTAGCTCTGAAATACTTCTGCCAAGAAAGCATTTGTAACTAATGTAGCTAACAACATTCAGAAATAAACTTTATTTTAATATTGGTTTTGAAAGTAATTATAAACATTTGGCAATTAATAAACAAGTGCCTCAGTCTCCCTCGATTTATTTTAAGTTATTCACAGCAGAATCGGTAGAAAACAGCTGGGACGCAGAAACACGGAACCGCTTTATTTCTAGCAAAAATGACTCGCCTAAGCATCGCAATAACAAAATATTGAATTTATTCGTCACATTAATTAACAAGGAGACATTCAAATAACAAATTTCATGCAAGGTAGCAATACCGGTATAATTTTTAAAAGGCTTAAACGAAATCCCTGTATGCGTGTAACGTTTCACGTTATACGTTCATTAATAATGGCAGCTGACATATTGCTGAAATGCGTAGAAAATGAAATCAATCTTACCGCTTCGTCTTCGGCCATTTTGGGCTAAAATTGCGTCAGAACACACCGGAACGGACACTTCTTCGTTTCCTACTCTCGTTTACAGGGGATACGCACTAATAATTGCCAAATTACAGCTAATTCATGGCCATTTCTTGCATCAGACTCCTCACATGGAAAGCGACTAGATGCTACGGAGTAAATAAGTTATTGGCCTGGATTGCACAAAAATGATGCAATGGAGATTACTTGATTTAGTAAATATGTAAATCTTTCATTGTTAATGGTATTAATTATACTATAATTATGGTTTGTTTCTTTGTCTTTGATACACAATTTATGTAAAGAATAAAAAATAAACAGTTACATGACTTGGGCTTGTCTTGATCGTAATTTCTGGGAACTTTAAAATGGCTGACAACGCTGAAGATCTTGGCGACGTTCCTTTAATTGGAGAGCACTGTGAATTCCCTTCCTGTGGTCAATTAGGTTAGTTTGTGTTGTAGTGCTGCGTGTCGAGGGGACGTTCGCCTGTTGAATTTTTTTCTTTTGTAACGTTCATGCTGCAGGGTAAAATTACTTTCATTTTGCTGCAACTCCCAGTTCAACGTGCTCAACACTAGCAGTAGCACGTGACGATAACAACACGTGTTGGTATCCCACTCAAAACTTCCGACTGTTCGCGGTTACAGGCTCATAACAGAATTAGGAGAAATAGGCTGAATTTTACAAAGTCATATTTTTTATTGCTCTCCCATTTCTCACGAAATTTAATAACCTTTCACTTCCAGATTTCCTGTCATTTGAATGCACTAGCTGTTCCAAGAAGTTTTGGTATGCCAGTTATTCCACATTTATTTAAAGACTCAATAATAAAAAATGTAGATGCATACATTTTTCTAAAACGTATTCTGTAAAGAATAAGTTAACATTATCATTATTGTGTAAGCAATTAAATAACAACCAGGTAGCAACACATATTTTGATATCTTTTATTAGTAGTAGTATTATTTGTATCTTCTCAGACAGAAATAGTGAAAAAGAATTATAGGGATATGTAGAATATAAGAACTTACTACTCATGAAGAAAATGAAACATGGTTTGATCTTCCATGTTATTATTAAGTATTTGATGATTTTTTTAGTTTATTTTTTGCCTTTGGTAACAGAAAAGGTGTGGCATTTTCCATTTTAATTGTATTTTTAGTAAGAACCATAAATCAGAAGATGCACATTCATGTACAAAGGTAAGTGACATAGTGGTTATCATATGTGGCTTATTTGTAACCACTGCTGTTGTGAATTTTCGGAAAGTAATGGTAATGTAGGTTATTTTTAGAAAAAACATTGTGCCTACTTTTTCATAACATCAGTGATAAACCTGACCAAATGTGACAAACTTGTGACTAAATTCCAAATCACTTAATATGCATTCTATAATACTTTCATATGCCACAGTTTAAGTTTTCATTGTCTTGTCAAGTAGGACATTTGAAGACATTTAAACAAAAAACAAGATACAATTGTCACTGCATACAGGGTGGTGCAATTATTAATCTTTAGCAACTTTACCTTTGCTTTTATCATAAGATGTCTTTTCTCTAATGTTACTTCAGTAAAAAGTGAACAAATAAGTGCAATTTTCTCTGGTCAATCTTTTTTCCAGTACTAATCTTTGACAGTTGATGAAAAGTGTTTTTTGAATTGCCTAGTGTGGCCTGGTTTATTTGGCTTATTGCAACTCTTTGTTTTTTGTGACATTTTGATTCCTTGCATAAATTTAATTTCAATGTATATATTTCACCATTGAGTAACAATGCCACTCTCACCATGATACTCCTGTTCCAGTGCAATGTCAGTGTGTCTCACCCAGAGTATTCTGGCCCTAGAGGTCACCACTGTACTGTCCAAGACTGTACCAATCGGGAGCTGACACCTATTGTCTGTCCACACTGTCACCTCAACTTCTGTCTCAGGTAAGCAGAGGTCACTGGTAATGAAAAAAAAGGAAGTATTGTTTGCCAACAGAATTAATACTAGATTTAGAAGTTTGGTAACATATTGGACTCAAATAGTCAGTTTTCACAATAGTGTGTCAAGGATTCCCAAGTATTGAGCTAATTGAAATCTTAGTGAAGTTTATCTAACAGCTCTGTCACATAATAATTTAATAATATAGATGTGATAGTGTAGTGACATTCTATAACATAATCGAGATACACCATGTGTCAGCAAGCTGTATGTGATAGCACAAAGTGGATTTCATACATACCTTGCTGAAACCAACTTGAAGGCAGATTTTAGAACAAGTACAGTAAGAGAGATTTGTCAGGCAGAATTTTGTCATAGTCTTTAAGATAGAAACAAAAACTTACTGGACTTAAAAAAAATGGGACACATCCCAGCATGTTGACCAACACAGCGTATCACTTTAGTATTTTTGGGTTCATCTTTCTTTGTAGATCAATGCAACTCTGCGAAAACTCTCACTGAATGAAATCAGATTAACAGATTAACACACCTTGTTTCCCCCATATTTGCATAATCACCAGCTTTTCTGTATTCTACTCAACACCAGGAGGAGGCGTGTTAATCTGATTGTGTTTAGTGAGAGTCCATGTGGAGTTGGATCGATCTACCTAGAACAATAGTTTCATTGGGAATGAACCCTTAAAACAAGTCCAAGCTAAGGCCAAAGTTTTCAGACTTCTTGTCAAGCAAGTCTCGGTGTGTTTCTCCTATGATAAACCCTATTCTATGGGTTGATATTTCAGCCACAGACACCAAGTGGACCATGACTGTCCTGAGCTGAGACCACCATCACCTAAGATGGCCAAGACAGCGGAGCATGTCAAACAGATAGTAGGTAGGGAGACAGAGTCTTTGTAATTTAATCTCCTTACTTTTCTTCCTTCAACATCTTTTTTTTTCAGTTGCATTTGCATTTGTACAAAAGTTGGTGAATTTCTTTTTAATTTCAATCCAAAATTTGCAATATAGTAGTTATGAACCATCTGGTGGGGTTGTCACAAAGAAAGATATGTTTGAAGCAAAAGAGATTAGTATTATTATTATAAGTATTATCATGATCGACTTTTATTCATTTTAAGAGTCACAAAAATCAAAGCCTGTAAAGAAACAAGGGGCAAAGTCCAGGAAGACTGCTGCCAAAGTGGCCCTAATGAAAATGAAGATGAAAGCTGTTGGGGATAAAGGCATCCCAGAGACGGAGAAAGTGTATATACAGGTGCTCCTGCCACAGGGCAATGCAGAGAAAAACTGCCCTATGTATTTTTCAAAGGTGGGGGTTGTTGTGGTTAATGGAGAAATCTTCTGCATAAAATGGCACATGTAAATAATATGTCACTGTTGTAGATAGTTGAAAAGAGCATGTTTTTTGTAGTCATTTTGTGAGGCATATTGTTTGGTCTCAGGTCTGTATAAATTTACATAATGATGTGTACTTATGATTGTACTAATGATGGGGCTTACAAATTTTTATCAGTTTGTATTCTGTTTTTTTATCTAAGATTTATGAATTGTTTCGGAGGGAAAGAGCTTGCTTATGGATTCCACCTGTGTCAGTTTCACAAGCGGGCACCATTTGATCAGGCTCAGTTTTGTGTCTTCTTTTTGCATTGATAATGATTTTGTCATAGCTTATGGACTGGAATTTTCGTTTCAGAAGTGGACAATTGGAAGAATAGTAGACAAAATTGCAGAAATCGCTAAACTGAAAAATGACAATAACGTAGCTGTAGCAAAGGTTGGTGTAAATAAAGACCAACGTCACTGAAATATCAATTTTGGTAGCAATTGTGAACAGAGAATAGGACAGAGGTGGCTTCAGCAAATTATTATTATTTCTTTGGTCACATTGATCCAATACAATTTTGCTTTATTTTTATTATTATTATTATTATTATTATTATTATTATTATGCCTGCACTCTAAAGACAAGTCTTTCAATTTTTTTTACTGCATTGCAAAATAATTATCAGTGCATCTATATGTTTCTTATATTAAACATTTTTGAATGTTATACATTGACATCTTATTGTAATATATACCTTGGCAGACGTTTCTTAACATGACTATTCAAGTTTGATAACTTGATTCAGTAGGCACAACCATTTTTATGTTACAGAAACTGAGACTGTTTGATGCTGAGGAAGGTGTCATACTGCCCATGGACGCTTCCCTGGACTCACTGATGGCTCCTGGTCATCCTGAACTGACCCCTGGGTTACCCGAGCTGTGCAGTGGGAGCAGCGTCATCATAGAATATGTGGACAATGATTGCAGTAAGTTAGAAGATGTGACACCGTACAGTATGACGTAAGGTTCCGTGGTTGCATGTAGGCTGGAAGATGTGATGTCCTAGCAATAGGGGGATTAAGCTGAAAATGTTTGTTACCTTGGTATTTGAAAATAATACCTTATTATAAGACACAAGTTGGAAAATGTTTTCACCTAGTGGTCAGTGAGTAACAACATGTACTCACATCAATCTGCTTTCCAGCTTGTGTCAAGTACCTGTGATTTACATTACAATACAGGAATTAGATGATAAGACATGATGTCAAGAAGACCTTTGTTTTAGTTGGAGGTCATGACAAGACAAGGCCAAGTACTATAGAAAAAGATGTGATGATGTCAACAAAATCAAACTAAATGTATTTATTTCCACAACCAAGATGTTAGTTTAGATTGCTGTTTTGTATGCTTGTAAAGGATCTTGCTCATGTCACAAAATTCATTTTGAGTTGGGTTTTTAGTGTATATGATTGTCAAATATATACCACCTCTCAGAGTATTCCCTGAACTTTGAAAATTATAGTAATTGTGCAACAGAATATTCCAATTTCTCCCAGACTGTTTCAATCCAGGCAATGACTTTTTCAATTTGTATAAGCAGTTATGGACATGTGTATGTTATCAATATAATAATGTATCAATCCCCACTTCTCCTACAGTGGAAACATCCGGGAGGCAAGTAGAGTTTCCAGTTGCTTAAACTGCGCCTCGCTGGCTTCCTTCTTGGGGAGGAGCCCCACAGCCAGCACAAGTCCCATTCTTTTCAGAGCGGGCATCTCTTTGGGGTCTGGCCACGTGTCTGGATTGTAGAACACAGCTGTCCCCCCAGTGAGGGTGAATGGATAGGTGGAGTCTTGTCACTTCTTGAAAGTTCATTTATTAGAAGAATGTGTTCCTTTTTAACAACATATGTGCCAATTGCACCATATGTGGGACACGCATTATATTTACCAAAATTACATAAAACACTATTTGTATCTAAAATAAAGTTATAGTTACCTTCTCTCAGACTAAGATTCTACCTAAAATTATCATTGCAACAAAAAGTTAGATGTTGAAGTCTTTGTCGCCTGTCTCTGTCTTTGTCACAGAAATTTGCTTCGGCTTGTGTATAATCAAATTGGGCAAAATATGATCCATTTATTGTTATTTTTATCAGTGCTCCAGTTGCACCTCACGTAATCGATTTCTGGTAATTATCCTGGGGATCATTATTTCCAACACTTTGCCCTTTATGCTGCCTTGTGTTTTGAATTTCGCTCTCCATCTGGGACGCTGTTAATAAAAGACTAGCGTCATCATTAATGCTTTGAGAAATGCACGCAACAATCTCTGACACAGTTCCTGACGAAGTGTAGTGCCCACGCATGTGTTGCAGGGTGCACAAGTCCCCATATAAGTCAAAAGCCAGAATTTTGGAAGCTAAAAAATTTGCAAATTCGAAACTGTTTTGTCAATCCATCGTCACATGCTTTTTAAGTGTTGTTAATCACCTTTTTAAAGGTTTCTTTACCTTTATTGTCCTCTGTTGTGGCCTTGTGACTTTTGGAGATTATATGCCTCAGAAGTGAAAAAGGTTGATAATCGGGACGAGAGATCTGGGTGTAGAAAATCTAAGATTCTCTCCATCTTGCATGGTATCATCTGCAGAAGTTACAGCATGCACACTTTTCCCACTTACATTCTTAAAATTAAAATTTCTAACTCACTTTCATTGTTGTTCTCCATCTTCTTTTCTTCTTTCTCCCACTTATTTCACTTCTTTCTTCTTTCCTTCTTTTCTTCTGTGTTGTAACAAATGGGTAGAATTGATATGAACAGCAATACATAAACAATACTCAACTGTAGAAATGTGCATCAACACAAGCAGGACAGGAACTTTTTATCTAGATAAAGCTTTACATGCCAAACATGCCCAAGGTGGATCAAACCATGAAATTAGACATCAGATTTCTGGACTTCATAGATACACTGTACAACAGTTGATGACGGTTGCCATACTTCCATATCTGTGGTAAGCAGGAGTGTAGTGTCTTTCATCTGTATGTAATGAAAGAAAGTATCATGTATCAGTATCTCATTATTATTAAATTTGTTGTAAAAGTTTATAATTTTTTTATGTCACCAGCTGAGAGACAGCCCTCTTGACCAGATGCATAACCCTCTTCACACCCTTCATTATCGGCCTTGAGTGATATGACTTAGGAGCCCATCGTCGAATTTGACAACAACCTATTTAACTGAAGAAAAAAATATGCATAAATTTAGTTCGTCCACTCGGGCCTTGTCTTCTTCATGTTCTTGAATTGAATCAGCGTGGTCAACAAGAACACTCAGCATACTTGAGTACAAGTCAGATTTTCCTCGTATAATATTCAGCAACGTTGATGTCGAATGTGTTATTCCTGCCCTTGGCCTCGGCTGCAAACTGCGGCATTGAAAGCAGAAAATTGATTTCCTCGTTCTGTGGCCTGGAGCCCATAGCAGCCAATGTAAAACGCCTGTCTTGTCTTCAGAAAACAAACAGTACATGCAGTATGGCCATGTATGGGTGCTGCCATGTTTGTTGTGATGACATCAGCATTTGAGTCTTGAAATAATCACGTGAGAACAAAAGTATAATATTGGATGCTGTTAATTATCTTGGCTCTCCGAAATTCTATCTTGGAATGATATTGTGAGATCTTGAATGAATTTTTGAAGTCTTGGCATGAAATTATCCGTCTTGATTTTTTTCCGGTTTGGTGTGCCATACTGGAGGCATAAAGTTAAGAGTAACCTCAGTGTGCATGCCCCTCATAACTCACCAACAAAAATATTATAAAACATATCTGTTTTTGTTTAAGAGTAACCTCAGTGTGCATGCCCCTCATAACTCGCCAACAAAAATAATATGAAACATATCTGTTGTTGTTTTGACCTGAACAAATATCACAATGCACCCTTCTCCCCCAGACCACATGTCTCAAAAAGTGATGCAAAAAACCAATAACAGCATTTGAACCTTTAGAGCAATTGACACTTTCATCGATCAGATAATTTACCTGTTGAGGCAGTGCCTCACAACAGATAACGTATATGGCACATTTCCTTGGTGTTAAAAAATAAATTGGTCCTGGTTGTGCAGCATTGCTGGGATAATGCACCTGCTGGGCAAAATCGAAAGAATAATGTTTTGTAGAGGATCTCATTTTCCTCTGGTAGCCAGCGTCTTTTAGTCATTTATTTGGTGTCCTTGGGGCAAGTAGTATCTTCTTCACTAACATCACCCTCATCACTGTCATGAGAGCTGTCACTCTCTTTGTAATTTTCATCCTGAACAGAATCTGGAAAGGTAAGCACAACTGCAGTGCAATTCTGCAGTGGTTATAAATAAATTCATTTTTTACAAAGTAATAATGGGTTGTAGTTTTTGTTTGGTTGTTTGTACATATGCCACTGATAATCTAGCTGAAATTTTAACACATTTTTTTTTCAAAATCTGCTGATTAATTGTAGATGGAGACAACAGATTTTGTAACAGAACCTGATGATTAACCCCTCCTGCTTAGAGGCCCCCAAAAGACCCATATAAATTCCTTTTTATATTTATGGAAAAAGTCTTACATCGTAATTTGTCAATCTTCGGTAATGGTCATAATTGTTCTGTAGCACATCTAATTGCAGTTCCAATAATGTGTATTGGGTACATTTCTTTTTCCATGTTATATGCAGAGCACATTGCACTAAGCGTAGAGGGGAAAATGTGACAGGAATAGGTGTAAGGTTTTTAAAAATCTTTCTTTTTTTTTCTATCATTGTATCTCATCAATACACATCTTTGATCAGAAACAAGGCAGCAAAGCTGTCAAATGTACAGACAAAAAACAGAAAATAAAGATGCAAAAAAGGTCATTTTGTCAATTTTGATGCAAAAATAAATAATGCTTATAATAGCATTATCAGTCAACATTGAATTTTAATCATGCACAACAGGTAACATGGTCAATAACAGGAGCGGACCCTGAGATATTTTCTGACAGTATTCCAAAGTATCTATGTTGATCCATCCTCCATTTTGATGGTCTTCCAACAGAAAAGAAAGATACCAGTCAATATAAACTTAATAACCTGACTGTCTTCCGGAAGACCCAGAAGATGGTCTCAATCCACCCCTTAAATAAGATTACAGTTTCAGGACCATGAGAGACCAAAGTCACATGATGAAAGTCTCAATATTTGAAAAATGATGATAGTGCATAAAATAATATTACATTTTATTACATTATTATGTTTATTTAAAGACATAAAAAACAACTGCTTATGTGGAAATACAGAAAATGTGCAGAGCCTCAGGTGGATGAGAGTTAAAAGTCACAAATGCAGTGTTTGAGAAAAAATTATAAAGGAAACATAACAAAACTAGAAAAGCACTCCGAGAGTGCAGACCTCTGCCAAGGCAGCAATTGTTGATTATTATTGATTGATTATTGAGCCAGACCACCACCAAAACTAATCATTGTCCTCTTTGGCCCACTTCTGACAGTTCCTGAAAATTTCAGCAAAATCGGTCCATAACTTTTGAGTTATGTTGATGACAGACAAACTATAACCTCCTTGGCAGAGCCTGAGGTAAATATAATTCCAATGAAGCTGCTATTCAAACTTTTTATCTTCAAGTTTGATATATATATATATATGTATATGTATATATATAATTACCTGCATAATTTACCTGTATAATTATCACTGCTTCCTTATTATTTATCTAGCAGAGAGCTTAACCTTTGGCAGTTTACAGG
Source organism: Lingula anatina (assembly GCF_051362555.1). Classification (NCBI taxonomy): domain Eukaryota; kingdom Metazoa; phylum Brachiopoda; class Lingulata; order Lingulida; family Lingulidae; genus Lingula; species Lingula anatina. Next base: position 25,152,700 of record NC_141770.1, on the reverse strand, counting down.
GAAATATCAACAAGTGTGCTTTATGTAATCTCATTTAATGGCCTATTAATTAGGCAAATGATTTTATAACTTAGCTAAGTGATACCCAAGGGAAATTTATAGACTGACCCTCTCAAAGGTCTTTCAGGCCCATAAGTCACATCTTAAGAAAAGCACAAAACAATAATGCACAAAATAGGTGACTACCAATTCTGATGCAATAATACATTATGTTTAACTGCACAGTCAACATCAAATTTTAATTATGCACAACAGGTAACATCAACAAAAGTAAAACCATAAGGCTTCAGGCCCATCAAAGTTCAAGTTTATACTTAGAAAGTGCCAGAATGAGAAAAATGAAATTTTCACACAAAATTGCATAAATTCAATAATAAATGATAACCCAATTGACCTGGCTTTCTAATTTGAACTACATGCCAATCCTAAAAATCATACTTGTAAGTTAAAAATAATAATAAGTTACACAGTTTTCTTTTCATAATGTTTGCAGTAGCAGTGCAAAAAAATTGTTGTCAATTTTGATGTACCATTACAATTTTGATGTACCGTCACCTCCAAAAAACTTCACCACAATTTTCAAACAAAGACAAACTGACCACTTTACCCAAATGTGCAATAGCAAACTTCAAGCCAACAGTAAATTGTCTCTCTTCCGTATACTTAACCAAAAGTGTGAAAGGGCAACTTATGTTGATAAAATAACAAATTATGACACCTTGTCAACCCTTGCTAAACTACGTCTTAGTGACCATAAACTCCACATCGAAACTGGGCGGCACACCAGGCCAAAAACTGAAAGGTGCGACAGAATCTGTCGCCTGTGCACCCAAGGGGTAATTGAAGATGAATACCGTTTTATATTCCAATGCCCAATGTACAAAACAGACCGAGTCACCTTTTTAAGTAAAACCTCAATCCTAAAAGCTGATCCCAGGTCACCAGACAGTCATTTATGCCATGTATTTAACAGTGCCAAAAAAGATACTCTAGTGTCCCTCTCCAACTTTATAATCAAATCATTCAAGAAAAGAAGTGAAGTAGTTGCTCTGCTTGGTAACTCTTAGCATATCCCTTAAAATGTCAGTGTATGGTCCCACTGTTGTGAGAAGTGACTCGGCAGTGGGACTGAACATGGCATAATATTTATATCTGTGTCACTTATTTACTTATCTGTCTTATGTAATTTTCATTAGTCGTAATTATCCATGTCATCAAACTGGCTTTAAACAGCTATGTAACCTTGGTTTTAAGTTTAAACATATTCTTTTTGTGTAACATGTTTATAGTATGTTTATGGTAAATTTAAAATCACACCAAGGTTTATCGCATTGCCTAGATAGAATATTTTATGAGTAATGTTACTGATACGTATGTCCATTATATAAAGATGGTAATGCACTAACTGTATTGTATCATCATTAGTATATCATATTGTACAAGGTCATGACAATCTATGTACCAGTACAGAAATAAATTGAATTGAATTGAATTGAATACATAATAAATTACAGAATAATTATCACCAATTTTTGATTATTGACTATAAATAGCATGGACATGTAGAAAATTTGATTACCATTCGACTTCATGTCTATGGGAGCTCCGAGTCCCACAATGAATATGCCAGAGAGATTATAAATATTTCACTCAAATGTATAACTTCCAGAAAAAGAAGCCAATAAGACTGCTTTTCCAACTCAGGCTGCATTTTAGTCCAGTGTTCCTTTTTTAAAGGTTTGACAGTCATAAGTAACACGGTTTTCCCATAATGGTCATCATGGCAGCAGCACCAAAAATTGTGTTTTCTTCTATTTTGATGCAACATTACATAATGCTTAACAGCATAATGACCATCAATTTTTATGTACAGACACAGATGTGTCTGTACATATAGCCATCATCTGCGTCTGTCGTCGCCGTCGTCGCTGTCGTCGCCGTCGCCGTGCACTTTTACCGATAACACGATAAGTGGAAAACCATTTTACCTTTTGACTTGAAACTTGCAGAACTGATGAATATTCATAATACGCATGTCAAGTTCGAAAATCAGCATGATCGGGTCACTTTTAGGGAATTTATGCTGTTTTTTCACTTTTTTCAGCATATATGCAGCACCGATAACACGATAAGTGGAAAACCATTTTACCTTTTGACTTGAAACTTTCAGAACTGATGAATATTCATAATACGCAGGTCAAGTTCGAAAATCAGCATGATCGGGTCACTTATAGGGAATTTATGCTGTTTTTTCACTTTTTTCAGCATATATGCAGCACCGATAACACCATAAGTGGAAAACCATTTTACTTTTTGGCTTGAAACTTACAGAACTGATGAACATACTTAATACGCAGGTCAAGTTCGAAAATCAGCGTGATTGGGTCATTTTTAGTGAATTTAGGCTATTTTTTCTATTTTTTCAGCATATATGCAGCACCGATAACACGATAAGTGGAAAACCATTTTACCTTTTGGCTTGAAACTTACAGAACTGATAAATTTTCATAATACGCAGGTCAAGTTCGAAAATCAGCACGATCGGGTCACATATAGGGAATTTATGCTGTTTTTTCACTTTTTTCAGTATATATGCAACACTGATAACACAATATAAGAAAAACAGATTGGCCAATTGTCATTATACTCACAGGAGGGGCCAATCTTACTAAAACGCAGGTTGAGTTTGAAAATCAGCATAATCAGTCCATTATTTTAGAAGTTATGCTGTTTTTTCACATTTCCTCACATTCAATTCTTAGGCATGTTAACAGTCTCATTATTGAACTAATAAGATACGTAAAAGTGTTTGTTTGACATTTCCTGCATCTTTACAACATTGTTAGTTGATTTTGTAAAAATGATGGTAAACTTGTTATCATGTATTGTGTAATAAAGTGTCAAAAATGGAAATAAACTCATATCATTGCAGTTTGTCAGATGCATTCATCCACTATGTTCAGAATCTCAGAATGGAGGAAGTTGGACATTTAACACTGTTCTATTGATACTCATCAATTTTCTTCATTGGTCATATAAAAATGGCAGTAAACTGTTTATTTTGTTTTATGTTAAAAAAGCGTTAAAAATGGAAATAAACCCATTTCAGAACAGTGCTGTCTTGTTTACATTTTGGCATTTTCAATATGTGACTTTGAAGTTCCATGGGCCTGAAGACTTTTGCTAGTTACATTTTCTGAATAACCATGATACTAATATTTTATAATTAAAAATTGATGGTCATTATGCTGTAAAACATTATGTAATATTGCATCAAAATTTGAAGAAACCCCTTTTTTGGGCAGTGCTCCCATGATGACCATTTAAGGAAAATCATGTCACTTACTGTTCTCAAACTTACAGGAAAGAAACATGGGACTAAAATACAGCTTCAGTAGGCAATGCAGTCTGTTTGGTAAATTTTTCTGGCAATTAAACAGTTTTTTGTGAAAATTTAATTTTTCACATATTGGCATTTCCAAGGTGTGACTTAGAACCTCCACGGGCTTGAAGACCCATGCTAGTCACATTTTGTGAAAATCCATGACACTTATATTTTATTATTAAAAATCGATGGTCAGTATGCTGTTAAGCATTATGTAATGTTGCATCAAAATAGAAGAAAACACAATTTTTGGTGCTGCTGCCTTGATGACCATTATGGGAAAACCGTGTTACTTATGACTGTCAAACTTTCAAAAAAGAAACACAGGACTAAAATGCAGCCTGAGTTAGAAAAGCAGTCTAATTGGCTTCTTTTTCTGGAAGTTATACATTTTAGTGTAATATTCATTATCTTTTTGGCATATTCATTGTGGGACTCGGAGCTCCCATGGACATGAAGCCAAATGGTAATCATATTTTCTACATGTCCATCCTATTTATAGTCAATAAACAAAAATTGGTGATAATTATTCTCTAATTTATTATGTAATGTTACATCAAAATTGACAACAATCTTTTTGCACTGCTACTGCAAACATTATGAAAAGAAAACTGTGCTACTTATTATAATTTTAAACTTACAAGTACGATTTTTAGGATTGGCCTTCAGCTCATGAGAAAACCAGCTCTATTGGATTATCATGTTTATTGTATTTATGCATTTTTTGTGAAATTTTCATTTTTCTCATTCTGGCACTTTCTAAGTATAAACTTGAACTCTGATGGGCCTGGAGCATTATGCTTTTACTTTCGTCTGTGTTACCTGTTGTGCATAAGTTGATGTTGACTGTGCAGTTAAACATAATGTATTATTGCTTCAGGATTGGTAGTCTCCTATTTTGGGCATTATGGTTTTGTGCTTTTCTTAAGGTGTGACTTATGGGCCTGAAGACCTTTGAGTGGGTCAGTCTGTAAATTACCCTTGGGTATCACTAGATTAATTTCAGAGTTATAAAGTCATTTGCTTTAATAGGCCATTAAATGAGATTACGTAAAGCACACTTGTTGTAAACTCCCAAAGGTAAAGCTCTCTGCTAGATTAATAATAAGGAAGCAGTGATAATTATGCAGGTAAATTTTGTTTAATATTGCAAATAAGTTATACATATATATATATATATATATATATATATATATATATATATATATATATATATATATCAAACTGGAAGATTAAAAGTTTGAATAGCATCTTCATTGGAATTATATTTACCTCAAGCTCTGCCAAGGGGGTTATATTTTCACCCCTGTTTGTCTGTCATCCACATAACACAAAAAGTTATAGACCAATTTTGCAGAAATTTTCAGGAACTGTCGGAAGTGGGCCAAAGAGGACAATGATTAATTTTTGGTGGTGGTCTGGATCAATAATCAATCAATTATCAATAATAATCAACAATTGCTGCCTTGGCAGAGGTCTGCACTCTCAAAGTGCTTTTCTAGTTTTGTTGTTTTCCTTTATAATTTTTTCTCAAACACTTGCATTTGTGACTTTTAACTCTCATCTGCCTGGGGCTCTGCACATTTTCTGTATTTCTACATAAGCAGTTGTATTGTTTTTTATGTCTTTAAACATTATGTAATATTATTTTATGCACTGTCATCATTTTTCAAATATTGAGACTTTCATCATGTGAATTTGAACTCTCATGGTCCTGAAACTGTAATCTTATTGAAGGGGTGGATTGAGACCATCTTCTGGGTCTTCCGGAAGACAGTCAGGTTATTAAGTTTATATTGACTGGTATCTATTTTTTTCTGTTGGAAGACCATCAAAATGGAGGATAGATCAACATAGATACTTTGGAATACTGTCAGAAAATATCTCTGGGTCTGCTCCTGTTATTGACCATGTTACCCGTTGTACAAGATTAAAATTCAGTGTTGACTGACAGTGCTATTATAAGCATTATTTATTATTGCATCAAAATTGACAAAATGACCTTTTTTGCATCTTTATTTTCTGTTTTTTGTCTGTACATTTGACAGCTTTGCTGCCTTGTTAATAATAGAATATTAGTAACATGGACATTCAGAAAATGTGACAAGCAAAGGTCTTCAGGATCATGGAACTTCAAAGTCACACCTTGAAAATGCCAATAAGTGCAAAATTAAATTATCACAAAAAACTGTTTAATTGCCAGAAAAAATTACCAAACAGACTGCATTGTCTACTGAAGCTGTATTTTAGACCCATGTTTCTTTCCTGTAAGTTTGAGAATAGTAAGTGACATGATTTTCCTTAAATGGTCATCATGGGAGCAGTGCCCATAATAGGGGTTTCTTCAAATTTTGATGCAACATTACATAATGTTTAACAGCATAATGACCATCAATTTTTAATAATAGAATATTAGTAACATGGACATTCAGAAAACGTGACAAGCAAAGGTCTTCAGGATCATGGAACTTCAAAGTCACACCTTGAAAATGCCAATATGTGAAAAATTAAATTTTCACAAAAAACTGTTTAACTGCCAGAAAAAATTATCAAACAGACTGCATTGCCTCCTGGAGCTGTATTTTAGTCCCATGTTTCTTTCCTGTAAGTTAGAGAACAGTAAGTGACATGATTTTCTTTAAATGGTCATCATGGGAGCAGTGCCCAAAATAGGGGTTTCTTCAAATTTTGATGTAATATTACATAATGCTTAACAGCATAATGACCATCAATTTTTAATCATAAAATATTAGTATCATGGACATTCAGAAAATGTGACTAGCAAAGGTCTGTAGGCTCGTGGAACTTCAAAGTCACATCTTAAAAATGCCAAAATGTAAACAAGACAGCACATTTCTGAAATGGGTTTATTTCCATTTTTAACACTTTTTCAACATAAAGCAAAATAAACAGTTTACTGCCATTTTTATATGACCAACTAAGAAAACTGATGAGATGGGAAAAATATCAATAGAACAGTGTTAAATGTCCAATTCCCTCCATTCTGAGATTCTGAACATAGTGGATGATTGAATCTAACAAACTGCAATGATATGAGTTTATTTCCATTTTTGACACTTTATTACACAATACACGATAACAAGTTTACCATCATTTTTACATAATCAACTAACAATGTTGTAAAGATGCAGGAAATATCAAACAAACACTTTTACGTATCTTATTAGTTCAATAATGAGACTGTTAACATGCCTAAGAATTGAATCAAGAGGAAATGTGAAAAAACAGCACAAATTCTAAAATAATGGCCCAATTATGCTGATTTTCGAAGTCTACCTGCGTTTTAGTAAGATTGACCACTCCTGTGAGTATAATGACAATTGGCCAATCTGTTTTTCTTATATTGTGTTATCAGTGTTGCATATATGTTGAAAAAAGTGAAAAAACAGCATAACTCCCCTAAAAATGGCCTGATCATGCTGATTTTCGAACTTGACCTGCGGATTATGAATATTCATCAGTTTTGTAAGTTTCAAGCCAAAAAAAAAAATGGTTTTCCACTTATCGTGTTATCGGTGCTGCATATATGCTGAAAAAAGTGAAAAAACAGCATAACTTCCCTACAAGTCACCCCATAATGCTGATTTTCGAACTCCACCTGCGTATAAGGAATATTCATCAGTTCTGCAGGTTTCAAGCCAAAAGAAAAAACGGTTCTTCACTTATCGTGTTATCGGTGAAAGTGCACGACGGCGACGACGGCAACGACAGAGGCAGATGATGGCTATAGCCTAAATTCATTAAAAATGACCCAATCACGCTGATTTTCGAACTTGACCTGCGTATTATGAATATTCATCAGTTCTGTAAGTTTCAAGCCAAAAAGTAAAACAGTTTTCCACTTATCGTGTTATCGGTGCTTCATTTATGCTGAAAAAAGTGAAAAAAACAGCATAAATTCCCTATAAGTGACCCGATCATGCTGATTTTAGAACTTGACCTGCGTATTATGAATATTCATTAGTTCTGTAAGTTTCAAGCCAAAAGAAAAAACAGTTTTCCACTTATCGTGTTATCGGTAAAAGTGCACGGCGACGACAGACGCAGATGACGGCTATATGTACAGACACATCTGTGTCTGTACATAAAAACAGCATAAATTCCCTAAAAATGACCCGATCATGCTGATTTTCGAACTTTATAACGGAGGCTCATATTGCAGTTGTATTCTTTTTATTCTTCCGTAAATACAAGTCATGATCTCCATTAGATTAACAGTGAAAACGTTGATGTCTATACCCTTTACTGTAATCCTGTAATAATAAACAAATATAGTACTTAGACTTCGTTCGTTATTATTTTACCTTTCGTTGCGTTACAATCTAAGTATACTCATTAACTTGTTATACAGTTTTTCTAATAAGGGCTTTCGCTTACACGCTTTCGCTTACACACTTAAGCTTTACGACTTACTTCTAGGTTTGGACATTATTGTTACTTTTGCATTTTAAATTATTAGCCTTTAACTATTGTTATATAATAAAAAAGATTACCTTGACTTAAGAAATATCTGTTAAATGTGAAGCGCTCTTTTGCATGAAACCACATGGTTTCGGACATCTTATAACAAAAAAAATAGTACCGGAAGAACAAAAATGACTGCGTTTTAACAATGTAAAAAATATATATATGTTTAACTGCAAAAATGTAAATAATGAAAACCAAAAGACAATAATAATTTAAAGAAACACAATCACAAAGTGTAAAAGATAAGTTAAGTAAGCTATCTTTGTGCAGAACTTATTTCCCGCGTAGTAAAATAAACGCATACAAAAAATGCATACTTCCGTCGCAATCTTGTGAGAGCATCTATCGCAATCACTAACTAACATTACTGGCTGCAGTAACACCCCCCCCCAAAATCTATCTAAGATTTTTAACAACATTAAGAGTGCATTAAATTAAATATAATACCAAAAAAAAAAAAAAAAATCATTTCCAATGTAAAACTGGATCCAAAGATCAAGGAGTAAATGATAAACACAAAATAAACACTATTTGCTATCAATACATTAACCGCTGCATGTAAAGGTTATATGTTCTACCTTAATTTCCTTTATAACTTAATGCTTAAGGTAAATCCACATGTCACCTTAATATAGTACACTAACATACTTTCTTACATCCATAACTCACCGTTCACGCCCTAGACCTATTGTGAAACTAGCTTTGTCTATTTTCCAAGTCACCGTGAAGACTGAGAACTAAAAATGAAATGACATTTTTTAAAGGATTCATGATCCAAGTTACCAACTCAAACAGTGGGAATGAATCCAAAAAATTTAAAGACTGAGAACTAAAAATGAAATGACATTTTTTAAAGGATTCATGATCCAAGTTACCAACTCAAACAGTGGGAATGAATCCAAAAAATTTATATCCTACCTTAAACAATAAAACTCACAACATCAACATTCAAACTTAACTACAAGTTTTAAACAGTTAGTCATTGAGCAACTCACTCACTTACAGTCCTAATTACATTCAGAGAGTACTAACAACTTTCAATCAGAAGCACTAACTTCTGAATTGGTCTTTCTAAAATAACTGGCTTGGTTTCGTGTTTTCCCTGAGAATTTAAGTCATCAGTTCCTACACAAATCTTGGCCTTGCGCACTAATTTATCCTTGCTGGGAATACATTCAACCACTCTGCCTAGTGGCCAACTGTTTCGCGATACATTAGGTTCCACAACAAGAACAATATCTCCCACTGTGATATTTCTCTTACATCTTGTCCAGCACTGTCTCTTGTTAAGATTCTGAAGATACTCTTTCCTCCATCTGCTCCAGAACTGTTGTGTGAGAAACTGAACTCTTCTCCATCTTTTCCTGAGATACATGTCCTGAGAAACAAAATTTCCTGGGGGTGGTAGTGGCACACTGGATTTCATTGTAAGAATGTGATTAGGTGTCAGGGGCTCTGCACACTCAGGATCATTGATATTGGCTATTGATAGAGGACGGCTGTTTACGATTGCCATTGCTTCATAAAACAGTGTGCGTAAAGATGAATCATCCAATCTACCTGGGCAGAGATTAATCACTCCTGCTAAAACATTCCTTATAGTACGAATCTGTCGCTCCCATACTCCACCAACATGACTAGAATGAGGTGCATTCATAAGAAAATCACAATCTTGATTGGCTAGGTAACAAGCTACCTTCTGAGCATCCATTTCCTTTAATGCAGCTGTGAATTCATTCTTTGCACCCACAAAATTGCTCCCTTGATCTGATCTGATCTGGCGAACTTTTCCTCTAATAGAAATGAAACATCTAAGAGCATTTATAAACGCATCTGATGACATGTCGTCCAGCATTTCAACATGCACTGCTCTAGAACATAAACAGGTAAATAACAGACCATAGCGTTTGAACTCCTTCCTATTCTGTTTCACAATGAAAGGACCAAAGCAATCCATGGCACTATATTCAAATGGACATGATGCTTCCACACGATCAGAAGGCAAATCTGCCATTTTCTGCTCTTCCACTGGTTTTCTCATTTTCCTGCATGTAACACATCTGTGAATAATTTCAGATGTCAACTTCCCTCCAGCAAGGATCCAAAATCCATTGGCTCTGACTTCATTTAGAGTCATACCACGGCCCATATGACCAATGCGTTTATGAAAATGAGATACAATCAATTTTGAAACATAGCTATCCTTGGGTAATATTACTGGATGCTGAACAGAAAAGGCAAAACTTGATTGTCCTAGCCTTCCTCCCACACGAATTACTCCTTTATTGTCTTTAAAGGGGTTCAATGTTGAACTAGGAGGTTTTCCCTCGAACTTCTGTTCTTGAGCTAATTTTATCAAGAATGTGGTCGTTTCTTGCCTTTCCTCTTCTGAAGTGAGACTTGCATTTTTGATACCTCTTGCTCTTCTTTTGAGCCTTGCAATTGCTCTGACTGCTCTAGACCAATCTGAAAATTTCTCGAGTCTTTCTATCATGGATTTCTTTTCTACTGTCTGTGTACTCCTTACAGAAGACATTTTGATCTCTGGGTCCATTTCTGGTAACTGTACATCATTGTGGGGCATGTCAGCCATCTCTAAATCAGGATTCCAAAGAAATCTTGGTCCTGTAAACCAGGTGGAGTCTCTCAACTTCTCCACAGACAAACCTCTTGATGCGTGATCTGCAGGGTTGTCTTCACTTCTTACATAGTGCCATTGCTGTGGGGAAGTTGCTTCTTTGATCAGCTCTACTCTGTTGGCTACATATATTTTAAATCTGCGTGTGTCATTGTTTATGTAACCTAGCACAATCCTTGAATCTGTCCAAAAATAATGACGGTACTTCTCTGTCATCTCAGATTCAAGAACTTTGCTCATTTTGAGAGAGACTACTGCAGCATTGAGCTCCAATCTTGGTAGGGTGATAACCTTCAATGGAGTTACTCTGGCCTTTGACATGACAAGAGAACAATGTACTTCGTTTTTCTCGTTCACAAGTCGTATATAAGAACATTGTCCATATCCAGATAAACTCGCATCAGAGAAATGATGAAGTTCTCTTCGCGTTACTGTTCCAAAGTTCTTTGGTATAAAACACCGGGCCACCTTGATATTTTGAATATCCCTCAATTCTTCAGACCATTTTTCCCACTGTGGCATAAGATCATTGGAAAGTTCTTCATCCCATGCAGAATTCTCTTTACACATTTGTTGCAATATCTGCTTCCCAATAAGAATAAATGGGGATAGAAAGCCTTGAGGATCATACACGGATGCCACTGTAGATAGCACTCCCCTGAGTGTTTTTGCCTTGACTTCACTGGTAAAAGCTCTGTACTGAAAAACATCATCTTCTACATTCCACTGTAATCCCAATGCAGTGGAAACTGGCAATCTGTCTTTATTCAAATCCACACCATTCACCTCTGTAGCACGCTCAGACTCTGGGACCGTTTCTAAAACCTCCCTGCTATTGGACAAGAACTTGTGCAATCGTATGCCTCCACTGGCACACAATTTCCTTGCCTGATCGATAATCTGAATGGCGGTATCTGCGTCATCAGAGCTGGTCAAACCATCATCAACATAGAAGTGATGCTTAATAAATTCTGCTGCCAATGGGTATTCATTCTCATAACTTTTAGCAAGATATTTCAAACCAAAATTGGCACAACCAGGCGATGAAGTAGCCCCAAAAAGATGTACTTTCATCCTGAATACCGTTGGCTCCTTGGTAATGTCACCATTTTTCCACCACAGAAATCGCAGGTAATTTCTGTCGTTATCTTGCACTAGGAATTGATGAAACATTTTTTCAATATCACATGCTACTGCCACTGGGTGTTCTCTAAATCTAATCAAAACTCCTAGAAGGCTACTTGTTAAGTCAGGACCACTTAGCAAATGTTGATTAAGTGAGGTTTGTTTGTAAGTTGCAGAACAATCAAATACCACACGAAGTTTTCCTTTCTGTGGATGATAAACTCCATGATGTGGCAAGTACCATACTTCTCCTTTAATGGTATCATCTGGAGCTTCTTCAGCCTCACCTCGGTCTATAATACCTTGCACCATGCTCGTGTACGATTCACGATAACTTGGATCTCGCTCAAACTTGCGTCTCAGATGATCAATGCGTTGGAGTGCCTGGGACTTGTTATCAGGGAGAGCTGGTCGTCTTCTGAATGGCAATGGCATCTGAATGTGACCATTATCCAACTGCTGTATATTGGTTTCTTGTACTCTCAAAAACTGCAAATCTTCTTGAGACATCTCAACTTCGGTCTTGTCGTGAACAAAATCCTTTTCTAAGGCATTAATAACGTCTCTTGGCATACAAGGAAACACCTCCTTTGTCGTCACACGGTGACAAACTGAAGCTAAGTTATCTCTTGAAGAGCAGCCAACAATACTCCACCCAAGTATAGTCTGCACTGCATATGGCTCACTATTTCCACCAACTAGGGTATCTCTGGGTAGCAGTGCTCGTGGACAATTAAAACCTATGAGTAAACCCACATCACAAGTCTGTAGGGGAGGAATCTTGTTCAAAAGAGGCTTTAGATGTTGCCAGTCTGTTACAGTTTTTCTCGTAGGAATTTGTGTTCTGTCAGCTGGTATAAACTCCCTAGTGAATGCTTGATCAATCTCCAATGTCTCAGTAGACTTGAATCCTCTTACTCGCAATCTTCTGATTTTCTTGCTATCTATGAGGGACTTTTGAGTTGACATTGTTGATAAACTAAGTGTGGCATGCTCTGTTTCAGCATTTAAAGCAGCAGCCGTATCTTCTAATAAAAATGTAGTGTCACTCTGTGTATCTAAAAGTGCATAGGTCAACACCTCATGTTCTGGATTTTCCTGTGTAGACACCCAAACAGGCACTATCATGGTGGTGCTACTCTGACGGTGATGCTGATTGACTTTGAGAGAATTTACACTTTGAGTTTCTCTGCTGGTAGGTGGCTGCCTTTCTTCGTGCATGCAGGTTGGATGCTTGCCCTTACAGGTACCACATACATGTTTTCTTCTGCAGTCACTGTTTCTGTGTCCCTGTCCTAAACATCCAAAGCACAAATTCTTTTTCACCACAAACTCCCTTTTCTTGGATATCGTTAAAGCGCCAAAGTCATGACATCTAGAGATATAATGACCTTCTTTCTCACAATATGTGCACAATTTTTTCTCTGCTACACCAGCATTAACATTTAGAGCTCTGACCATATCATGCACCTTGTTCACCAATGGAGAGGTAATGGGATTGCAAGCCACTTCTGATTCTTCTGACAGGAAAGCACAAAAGTCACGAAAGGAGGGGTAGCCTTCAGTCTTCATAGACCTTGTCACTTGACGATTCCATCTGTGTGATACAAACTGTGGTAGCTTGTTAATTATTTTCCTGTTTTCACTATAATCGTTCAAAACTGTGAGTCCCTTGACGTGCGGCATGGCATCACATACAGCATTCAGAAAGTCTGAGTAGTCTCTGAGTGCATTTCCATCTTTTTCTGGAATCTTTGGCCATTTATCTAGCTTTTCTCTGAAAGACTTCTGTATCAGGAACTCATCTCCAAACCTTTCGTTCAGCTTTCTCCAGGCATCATCAAATGCTGCTTCATCTGTTCTTAAGAAAGCTCCCTGAATCATTTTAGCAGCAGGCCCTGCTGTATACTTCCTAAGAAAAAAGAGTTTCTCAGTAGCATTGAGGGCTTTTCTTCCAATTAAGACAGAGAAGGAGTTCTTCCATTCAGGAAACAGCAATGGATTACCTGCAAATACCTTTGGTTCTGGAACAGGTAGGCGTCCTAAAGACAAACTCTGTTGAAGAGCTTCTGTTAAACCATCGAGGGAAACTGCTGGCGTGTGATCAGTTGTGGCCATAGGCGTAGAGACTGCATGCATGTGTGCAGTTGTAGCTATGGGCACGGAAACATCAGGTGCAGACAGTTTCATACCAAAAGAAAAAACAGTTTTCCATTTATCGTGTTATCGGTAAAAGTGCATGGCGGCGACGACGGCGACGACAGACGCAGATGACGGCTATATGTACAGACACATCTGTGTCTGTACATAAAAATGCCAAAATGTAAACAAGACAGCACTGTCCTGAAATGGGTTTATTTCCATTTTTAACACTTTTTTAACATAAAACAAAATAAACATTTTACTGCCATTTTTATATGACCAACTAAGAAAACTGATGAGATGGGAAAAGTATCAATAGAACAGTGTTAAATGTCCAATTTCCTTCATTCTGATATTCTGAACATAGTGGATGATTGAATCTGACAAACTGCAATGATATGAGTTTATTTCCATTTTTGACACTTTATTACACAATACATGATAACAAGTTTACCATGTTTTTTTACATAATCAACTAACAATGTTGTAAAGATGCAGGAAATATCAAACAAACACTTTTACGCATCTAATAAGTTCAATAATGAGACTGTTAACATGCCTAATAATTGAATCTGAGGAAATGTGAAAAAACAGTATAACTTCTAAAATAATGGCCCGATTATGCTGATTTTCGAACTCAACCTGCGTTTTAGTAAGATTGACCACTCCTGTGAATATAATGCCAATTGGCCAATCCGTTTTTCTTATATTGTGTTATCAGTGTTGCATTTATATTGAAAAAAGTGAAAAAACAGCATAAATTCCCTAAAAATGGCCCAATCATGCTGATTTTCGAACTTGACCTGCGTATTAAGAATTTTCATCAGTTTTGTAAGTTTCAAGCCAAAAGGTAAAATGGTTTTCCACTTACTGTGTTATCGGTGCTGCATATATGCTGAAAAAGTGAAAAAACAGCATAAATTCCCTAAAAATGGCCCAATCATGCCGATTTTCGAACTTGACCTGCATATTATGAATATTCATCAGTTCTGTAAGTTTCAAGTCAAAAGTTACAATGGTTTTCCACTTATCGTGTTATCGGTGCTGCATATATGTTGAAAAAAGTGAAAAAACAGCATAAATTCCCTAAGAGTGACCCGATCATGCTGATTTTCGAACTTGACCTGCGTATTATGAATATTCATCAGTTCTGCAAGTTTCAAATCAAAAGGCAAAATGGTTTTCCACTTATCGTGTATCGGTAAAAGTGCACGGCGACGGCGACAGCGACGACGGCGACGACAGCGACAACGGCGACAACAGACGCAGATGATGGCTATATGTACAGACACATCTGTGTCTGTACATAAAAAATGGGTTCTCTTGACTGGTACCATCAATACAGATTCAGTCAAGCTCTCTACAGCAGCCTAAGGTTGTAGGTCCCTTTTACTGCATGGGTGATAGCGTAGGTGCCTGTGGTAGCCGTAGCTCACTATCAAGGTGAAGTGGAGACTTACGTACTTAAGTAATCTTTCTGTAACTTATCAATTAAGATTCCAATACTGTGCATTGGGTACATTCTTCTTTCATGTTATATGCATTGCACATTGCATTATACACATAGGGAAGAGACAGGGCAGGAATAGGTGTTGCATCAAAAGGAAAGGTTCATTCATCTGAGATAAAGGTAACACTGGCATATATACCTCTTTCAAAATGCACAGAAGATATTCTTGTGGATGATGTTGGTAAAAAATCCTTATCTATGTGACACAGCCAGTTGTCTCCGTGTGGCATCATTTGGGAATTTGTAAAAACATTTCCCAGTTTGTAGTTTGTACATTCAGGTACGCAGCATTAGTCTCCAAGGTACGCCTTCTTCATTCACCCCAATCACTTTATTCCCTGTAGAAAATTATGGAAAAAATGATGATACAGCACACTATGTTTACAAGAAAAAAACAATAACCTGATGCTTTTCAAACAAAACTGGTGGGCTTTGTAAAATACATATGACATCGGTCGTCTAGCATACGACTATGATCAGGGCATCAGTCTTTTTAAGCAAGCAGTGCAGTTTCTGGAAGGACTTAATGCTTGAATATTGCCGTGTCATGGGAGATAAACTGAATAAACTTGTATATGTATCTTGAATCACATCTCTTGGAATTCACTTGTTAAGTGTATAAATAAAACTGAAGAAGCTATAAATCTTTAAATCTGCTTTATTTAGTAATGACTTTAAAAATAAACTTTTGACTTTACAAAAATAATCAAACTAGTATGGCTAGATGAGTTTTTTTAATTACACATGTAGTGATCCTTTTCCATTTGAGATAAGGAACATCCTCATGTGTTTTTATGTACAGACACAGATGTGTCTGTACATAAATCTGAGATAAAGGTAACACTGGCATATATACCTCTTTCAAAATGCACAGAAGATATTCTTGTGGATGATGTTGGTAAAAAATCCTTATCTATGTGACACAGCCAGTTGTCTCCGTGTGGCATCATTTGGGAATTTGTAAAAACATTTCCCAGTTTGTAGTTTGTACATTCAGGTACGCAGCATTAGTCTCCAAGGTACGCCTTCTTCATTCACCCCAATCACTTTATTCCCTGTAGAAAATTATGGAAAAAATGATGATACAGCACACTATGTTTACAAGAAAAAAACAATAACCTGATGCTTTTCAAACAAAACTGGTGGGCTTTGTAAAATACATATGAGATGTGTCTGTACATATTGCCATCACCTGCGTCTGTCGTCGCCGTCGCCGATGCCGGCGCCGTGCACTTTCAGCGTTAACACGATAAGTGGAAGAAAGTTTTACTTTTTGGCTTTATATTTACAGAGCTGATGAATATTCATGAAACCCAGGTCAAGTTCAAAAATCAGCATGATCGAGCCATTATTGTAGAAGTTATGCTGTTTTTTCACTTTTCAGCATATATACAACACTGTTAACACATTTCAAGGAAAACCGATAGGCCTGTTGTCATGAAACTCACAGGAGCAATCAATCTTTCTAAAACGCAGGTCAAGTTCGAAAATCGGCACGATCGGGCCACTATTTTAGTAGTTATGCTGTTTTTTCACTTTTTAGCATATATGCAACACTGTAAACACAATATAAGAAAAACAGATAGGCCAATTGTCATTTAAACTCACAGGAGTGGTCAATCTTACTAAAATGCAGGTTGAGTTTGAAAATTAGCATAATTGGGCCATTATTTTAGAAGTTATGCTGTTTTTTCACATTTCCTTAGATTCAGTTCTTAGGCATGTTAACAGTTTCATTATTTAATTAATAAGAAATGTAAAAGTGTTTGTTTGACATTTTCTGCATCTTTACAACATTGTTAGTTGATTTCGTAAAAATGATGGTAAACTTGTTATGGTGTATTGTGTAATAAAGTGTCAAAAATGGAATTAAACTCATATCATTGCAGTTTGTCAGATTCAATTATTCAGTATGTTTAGAAACTCAGAATGGAAGAAATTGGACATTTAACACTATTCTATTAATATTTTTCCCATCTCATCAATTTTCTTAGTTGATCATATATAAATGGCAGTAAATTGTTAATTTTGTTATATGTTAAAAAATTGTTAAAAATGGAAAAAAACACATTTCAGGACAGTGCTGTCTTGTCTACATTTTGGCATATTCAAGGTGTGACTTTGAAGTTCCTTGGGCCTGAAGACCTTTGCTAGGAACATTTTCTGAATATCCATGATACTAATATTTTATTATTAAAAGTTGATGGTAATTATCCTGTTAAACATTATGTAATATTGCATCAAAATTTGAAGACACCCCTATTTTGGACACTGCTCCCATGATGACCATTTAAGGAAAACCATGTCACTTACTGTTCTCAAACTTACAGGAAGAAACATGGGACTTAAATAAAGCTTCAGTGGGCAATGCAGTCTATTTGGTAAATTTTTTTGGCAGTTAATCAGTTTTTTGTGAAAATTTAATTTTTCACATATTGGCATTTTCAAGGTGTGACTTAGAACCTCCACGGGCTTGAAGACCCATGCTAGTCACATTTTCTGAAAATCCACGATACGTATATTTTATTATGAGGCCACCTGTGTCTGTCGTCGCCGTCGCCAATCATGTTGCCGTCACCGTCGCTGTGCACTTTCAGCGTTAACACTGTAAGTGGAAGACAGTTTTACTTTTTGGCTTCATATTTACAGAGCTGATGAGTATTCATAAAATGCAGGTTAAGTTCGAAAATAAGCATGATCGGGCCATTATTGTAGAAGTTATGCTGTTTTTTCACTTTTCAGCATATATACAACACTGTTAACACATTTCAAGGAAAACCGATAGGCCTGTTGTCATGAAACTCACAGGAGCAATCAATCTTTCTAAAACGCAGGTCAAGTTCGAAAATCGGCACGATCGGGCCACTATTTTAGTAGTTATGCTGTTTTTTCACTTTTTAGCATATATGCAACACTGTAAACACAATATAAGAAAAACAGATAGGCCAATTGTCATTTAAACTCACAGGAGTGGTCAATCTTACTAAAATGCAGGTTGAGTTTGAAAATTAGCATAATTGGGCCATTATTTTAGAAGTTATGCTGTTTTTTCACATTTCCTTAGATTCAGTTCTTAGGCATGTTAACAGTTTCATTATTTAATTAATAAGAAATGTAAAAGTGTTTGTTTGACATTTTCTGCATCTTTACAACATTGTTAGTTGATTTCGTAAAAATGATGGTAAACTTGTTATGGTGTATTGTGTAATAAAGTGTCAAAAATGGAATTAAACTCATATCATTGCAGTTTGTCAGATTCAATTATTCAGTATGTTTAGAAACTCAGAATGGAAGAAATTGGACATTTAACACTATTCTATTAATATTTTTCCCATCTCATCAATTTTCTTAGTTGATCATATATAAATGGCAGTAAATTGTTAATTTTGTTATATGTTAAAAAATTGTTAAAAATGGAAAAAAACACATTTCAGGACAGTGCTGTCTTGTCTACATTTTGGCATATTCAAGGTGTGACTTTGAAGTTCCTTGGGCCTGAAGACCTTTGCTAGGAACATTTTCTGAATATCCATGATACTAATATTTTATTATTAAAAGTTGATGGTAATTATCCTGTTAAACATTATGTAATATTGCATCAAAATTTGAAGACACCCCTATTTTGGACACTGCTCCCATGATGACCATTTAAGGAAAACCATGTCACTTACTGTTCTCAAACTTACAGGAAGAAACATGGGACTTAAATAAAGCTTCAGTGGGCAATGCAGTCTATTTGGTAAATTTTTTTGGCAGTTAATCAGTTTTTTGTGAAAATTTAATTTTTCACATATTGGCATTTTCAAGGTGTGACTTAGAACCTCCACGGGCTTGAAGACCCATGCTAGTCACATTTTCTGAAAATCCACGATACGTATATTTTATTATGAGGCCACCTGTGTCTGTCGTCGCCGTCGCCAATCATGTTGCCGTCACCGTCGCTGTGCACTTTCAGCGTTAACACTGTAAGTGGAAGACAGTTTTACTTTTTGGCTTCATATTTACAGAGCTGATGAGTATTCATAAAATGCAGGTTAAGTTCGAAAATAAGCATGATCGGGCCATTATTGTAGAAGTTATGCTATTTTTTCACTTTTCAGCATATATGCAACATCGTTAACACATTTCAATAAAAACCGGTAGGCCTGTTGTCATGAAACTCATAGGGGTAATCAATCTTACTAAAACGCAGGTCAAGTTCGAAAATCGGCATGATCAGGCCACTATTTTAGTAGTTATGCTGTTTTTTTCACTTTTCAGCATATGTGCAACACTGTTAACACATTTCAAGGAAAACCGATAGACCTGTTGTCATGAAACTCACAGGAGTAATTAATCTTACTAAAACGCAGGTCAAGTTTGAAAATCAGCATAATCGGGCCATTATTTTATAAGTTGTGCTGTTTTTTCACGTTTCCTCAGATTCAATTCTTAGGCATGTTAACAGTCTCATTATTTAACTAATAAGATTCGTAAAAGTGTTTGTTTGACATTTCCTGCATCTTTACAACATTGTTAGTTGATCATGTAAAAATGATGGTAAACTTCTTATTTTAGTAGTTATGCTGTTTTTTACACTTTTCAGCATATATGCAACACTGTAAACACAATATAAGAAAAACAGATGGGCCAATTGTCATGAAAGTCATAGGAGTGGTCAGTTTTGCTAAAATGCATGTTGAGTTCGTAAACCAGCATAATCGTGCCAATATTTTTGAAGGTATTCTGTTTTTTCACATTTCCTCAGATTCATTTCTTAGGCATGTTAACAGTCTCATTATTAAACTAATAAGATACGTAAAAGCGTTTGTTTGACATTTCCTGCATCTTTACAACATTGTTAGTTGATTTAGTAAAAATGATGGTAAACTTGTTATCATGTATTGTGTAAAAAAAGTGTCAAAAATGGAAATAAACTCATATCATTGCAGTTTGTCAGATTTAATCATTCACTATGTTCAGAATCTCAGAATGGAGGAAATTGGACATTTAACACTGTTCTATTGATATTTTTCCCATCTCATCAATTTTCTTAGTTGATCATATAAAAATGGCAGTAAACTGTTAATTTTGTTTTATGTTAAAAAATTGTTAAAAATGGGGAAAAAAACATTTCAGAACCGTGCTGTCTTATCTTTATTTCCACGTAAGCAGTTGTATTGTTTTTTATGTCTTTAAACATTATGTAATATTATTTTATGCACTGTCATCATTTTTCAAAAATTGAGACTTTCATCATGTGAATTTGAACTCTCATGATCCTGAAACTGTAATCTTATTGAAGGGGTGGATTGAGACCATCTTCTGGGTCTTCCGGAAGACGGTCAGGTTATTAAGTTTATATTGACTGGTATCTATTTTTTTTCTGTTGGAAGACCATAAAAATGGGGGATGGATCAACATAGATACTTTGGAATACTATCAGAAAATATCTCTGGGTTCGCTCCTGTTATTGACCATGGTACCTGTTGTGCATGATTAGAATTCAGTGTTGACTGACATTGCTATTATAAGCATTATTTATTATTGCATCAAAATTGACAAAATGACCTATTTTGGATCTTTATTTTCTGTTTTTTGTCTGTACATTTGACAGCTTTGCTGCCTTGTTTAAATTTATAAATTGAAAAAGAAACAAGTGCTATATTGCTATATTAGAAGTACATGTACATGTAGCTGCTGCAGAAATGAAAGGGTAAAAATTTACAGACAAGTATATCTAAGCACCGAAATAACAAATGAGACCAAATTTAAAGGAGAAAATTGGCAAGTCAGTGCAGTTTGCAAGTTATGCACAATATAGACTAGGTTTTTTTTTTTCATACTGGAGACAGAATTAATACTGTATAAGCACCCAAATATGAAATGAGACCAAATTAATTTGAGAATGGGCAAGCCATGATATTATATCACTAGAGATTCACCAGTTTGGTTATACATGTAATGTGTAATATTAAACTAGATCATTTTCTGAATAGAGAAAATATAAGCACCCAAATATAAAATGAGACCACTCTAACTTGAGAATTGGCAAGTTGGGATGATATGATTCCACTAGATAATTCAGTTTGCTTGTAATGAATGCAATGGACTAGTTAAAGTTTGGAGGGAGTGATTAAGAAAAGAATATACATATAGTAGATTCTTCCATCAGCCCAGGAGGATTGCAGGGAGACTGTTAATGATTCCTTCATCCATGCTCAGCTTGAAACTTTCATATGACTCGTAGTTCCACAGCGGCAGCAAAATAGAGGGACCACATGTTCTGGCTTGAGGAAGTTGAGACGGAGGATCCGAGAGAAACTGCAGTGTTGGCTCGTTATTGCTACCCCATCCAATAAGTGGGACAGAGTCCAAGCCAGAAGCAAATCTCAAAATATCCTTAGGTTTCACCACCGTTTTGCCTGAAATCATAATAGCAACAAAAATAATATTAGCATGTGAACATAGTTAAAGTTGTGGTATCAATCTATGTTATTCGTGCAATTAAATGTGGTGAGAAAAAGTAAAAATATATACCTTTGCCAACATCATCTAGATAACTGACCCAATGGTCCATAACGTCTTCCCTCCTGCTGTCGCTGATTGGCACCCTCATCTGTGAAAAGCGGCTGAAACATGCCTAAGATGTCATCTGATGTGAGTTCCTTGGTGGTTGGCTGAGGTACAAAGGCATCCCTCATGGAAATGGGGAAGTCTCTGATAAGATTCGCCACTCCATAATGCTGAAGTCCTCGTGAGAAATCTTCAAGCTCTGATCTACAAACAAAATACAGGATGTTTTCATAATCATTGTATTACACATTTATACAAAGCAGTAATAATTGGGGGGATTGGGTTCTTTACCTGTATAAACCAATGGCATAGAATTTTGTAAGTCGATGTACAATATTGGGCAGTTCGAGAAGGGTAACACTAGGTGGAATATGCCTGCTGCCAGTAGAAGTGAGGCACCATCTTCCAACGTGAGCTCATCAACGTGTTGTATTGTAGCCCTCAGTTCTTCAGTGGATTTAGCATCTTGCATCTGAAAGAAATCATATTCAACCTCATATACGGCTTTTGAAGTTATATACTTTTGGAAACTACACTGTCATTTTTATTAATAGTAAAACTGTGCAACTCGGTGAGTTTGTTCATGACGTCAGCTCTCCTAGTAAGTATTTCCAAAGATCATCTACATGTACACAACGTATGGCCTGCCCCCTAGGCTGTCTAGCAAATTATTATTCATTTAATCATTAAATCATGAAATTAGTGTCTAAATTTTTATGACATTATAGCCAATAATTCCAATTAAAAAGATTAGTTATAAAGTAACATACCTACTCTATAAGATGCCTCACAGAGGTATTGGGGATGTCAGTAATCTCTGTCACCGTCTTGTCAATCCCATTACTCACATAGCTGTACATGGCTGGTGTGAAAAAGGCTGTTTAAGGTCCTCCAAAAATTAGGCACATTGCTACAGCATAGCCAGCCCAATAATATTCAGAGGATTCGAGCTTTTTGGCATTGTGTGTCAACATTTTGGCATTTTGTTGTCAAGCTGCTGGAAAATCCCAGTATTTGTTGAAAACAAATCATCTACAAGACGATACATAAACTCTCGCCGTGGTCCACTATCATCCCTTGTATTCATGGAATCATAGAATTTGACTTGTATAGGGAGAGTGTCCTCAAGGTCGTCCCTGGCAACACATCTCATGAAACTTCGAAACAGCCGTATCCTACTAATTTTCAGGGTCTGTCTGTTATCCCCATCATGAATAAGCCTGCCAACATGACTTTTTACAAGATCAGCAATGGGGGCCTTTATTTCATTATTGTCAGCTCTGAAAAGAATGAAGATTGCAGTAGTACATGTAACTATCTAATGCAGATAGACTTTTGTGTTATAGTAGACCCTAGCCATTAGCGGCCAATTTCATAAAGGAGGTTTAACTTAACCTAGTTTAAGGCTAAAACCTAGTCTAACAAAACCTGGTCTAACTCAAGACCTAAATTGCATTTCACTAACAGTGTAGGAAAGCCAGAAAACCACGTTTAGCTAAACCAGTTTTAACTTGTCCTTGACCTCCTGTTGAATGTAACAGGATTACATAGACAAAGAAATCACTGAACTGTGTCAATCAGGTAGGCGTAAATGAATAGATGACACACACTAACGTTGAAGCAGATAAGCTGTGTAGCTCATATGAGAAAAAACTTTGGAAGTAAAGGGCACGTGAAAATGAGCAGAAAAAGAATTTTTCTGCTGAAGAGCACGTTGATAGCTACCTGTTGCGTAGTATCGCAGAAAGGTTAGCACCTGTAGCTCCGGTGAAATGCTGCAATTTCTCAATGTATAGGGTGCTAATCGATCCTCTATCAGTGCTATGACCTCACATGCTATTTCTTTAGAAATTCTGAACCTGATTTTGAAATCTTGTTCATCATAGAAATCAAAATAATTAACCCTTGCTCGAAAAATGCGTCGGCGATGCCAGGGGCGTCTTCTTGCGTCCAAATTGTTAAGTGCTCGAATATCACCCAAGTCTACGTCGGCCATCTTTTTTCCAAGCTACAGAGTTAAACCTGGGTCTGACCAGGTTTATTTTTAGACTTGGTCTGAGTCCATAATCCGGGTATCAAAAACTTAGACCTCAATTATGAAACACAAACCTGTCTAAACCAGGTTTAGAATGATGTTAAGCCAGGTTTTACTAGACCACTGGTTCAATACTAAAACCTCCTTTATGAAATGCAATCATGTGAATCTTGACGAGTCACGTGAATCTTGAAGCCAATTTTGCTGTCTTGAAGGTGATTTTGCCGTCTTGAACTAAAATTTATCTTGCGCTGATATTCTGTCATTTTGAAAGAAAATTTCCGATTTGAAGCTATTTTTGAAATCTAGACGATGGAAATGTATGAATTGAGACAAAATATCTGTGTCTTGAACGTATTTTTGATGTCTTGAAGGAAATTTTCCCGTCTTCAATTTTTTCCGCTTTGGCGTGCCGTACGTCTGACTCTGATTCACTCCCATGGCTTGAAGAAATATCATCTTGAACCTTTTCAAATTTCTTTGCCCTTGCCCTGACCCTGAGATATTTTTCTTCTTCTACTTCATACTCGTCGTATGTGGCGTCAATCATACTTTCAGTGACATACACCTTTATTAGCTCTAAATGGCTGCGGGTATAACCCTTCCATGCATCGTCCAGTGCTTTGAGTATGTCTGGTACTACAGTTATATTTTCTGTTATCATGGCCTCCCTGAGGGAATTTTTTCTCTTCACCACCTGTACTAGTTTTTCATCCCTCTGATCTACTTTCTGCTGCCAATTTTCTTTTACTTTTGTGGATGCTGCAGGTTCTCTGCCACTTCTCCTTGGCACTTCTTATTCTGGTTTAGTGGCCATGTTCAGTCCAATAAATAAAGTCTAAACTGCGATGTAGTGTCCAATATCTTGACAAACACCTTAATCTTTTCTTGAGACTTTTATTGAATCACCACAATGAATAAGTTCTGAAATAGTATCAATGAAAATAATGTTAAGTATAATTACACAAATAAAGTTTAAAATAGACATGTTCTTATCTTGTTTCTTATGAGATACTTAAACATCTATGCTTTACTTTCTTTACATGACCTACATGCATGTATACTGACAGGGGTATATGATTGAATATCACTCTTATAAATTTAATTTTCATACATGCATTACAAACCTTAAAAGAACAAAATATAACTTAAGAAATAAGCAATAATATACATCAACTAGCAACTTACTAGACTTGTATAACCTCTTGAACTTGTAACAGTCTAAATGAACTTACAGCCTCTTACAGTACACGGACTTGTAAAACATGACATGAATAACTTTGACTGCTGACGTGGACTTTTGTCTTTTTTCTACTATCTTTATACATGTAGATATGAGGTGTCGCGTGTCCTCCATGATTCGGTAGTTTTCTTTGAAAACCTTAAACTTGTTCCTTGTCGTGAAAAACACATTCAACACGTGCATTGTAAGTCAGCCATATTTTCCTTGCGACCTTGACCCTGTTTCGTCAGCAAGATTGTTTCTTAAGGGCGCAACTAATGCAATCTACATTTAGACTTAACATACACCATATTCATGTCTGGTTTTAATCAGTGTTTCAGCTGCAGCTTTCATTTCTGGGGAGAAAATAGTTGCTACCTTCTTATTCTGCTTTCCTTTAGATTGCACAAGGTCCATCATGAGACATAAAAAAATATGATCATGAAGATATGAAGATTATGCATAATGTAACTAGGTCTCACCTCTTCATCATTGTTTTCTCCAGCTTTGAGAAGGAGTTCAAGATTTCTGAGTTAGCCCAATCTGCCCAGCTAGGACGCTCTACAAAACTGTGAACAAGCATTTTGGCTACCTCATTCCCTCTGCATTTATTAAATAAGATAATCCATGCCCAGGGCTTGACACTAACTTTTTTTCTTCTGGCCCTTCGGGCCAGTGAGACATGAAACTCACTGGCCCGACTCAGCTTTCCACTTGCCCAACATGACATCAGAAGTCGCAACTATTATTTGCTTACTATTCATTTATTACAGGCAATTTAAGAATAAACTTTTGGAAACATCGTTTGATCCTTTTAAACACATAACCTATTTATAATCAAAAGTTTGTGTAAATGTAGAAATTAAATTAGTTTTTAATCATTGTGGTTCAAGAGGAAATTAAACAGTTCATGTATCTCCATCAACCGGTGCTTCCTGAAACTGGGGACGCCGCTGTCTCTGAGCTTCCGTCCACCAGAGATGCAAGGCTCTTTCTGCAGAAAATGACTCAAGGTCAGGGCCTTCCAATGAAGCAAAAAATCATTGCGAGATGCCCTCCAATCACTTTTGATTCTCACTAGTGGCAGTGCAGAGAATCCACGTTCACAATTAGCACTGGAAACAGGGATTGCCAATACTATTTCAACAAGTTTGAGATTATGCTTTAAATCATCTGCATGCGTGATGAACATTTCTTGCACAGTGGGTCTTGGATTTCTCTACAGTCTCACTCCCAATATGGCCTTCATGCGAGCCCACTCACTGGATATACTGGGAAAATCATACACTCCAAGATTCTGAAAAACAGGTCTGAAATGATTCACAAGATACTCTACTCTGTCATTCCCATATCCTGCTAAGTTCTGGCAATCCAAAGGCCACTCCTTAGTGTGAAAGACACGCCCTGCATCCAACCCAGCCATGGAAGGATCCTGCTCCTTTTCTAATTGTACCACCTGCGTTAGCGCTGGCTGTCACATGGTTTTAGTTCCGTCCGGATCGTTCCGCCGGCATGTTACCATTACTGCTTCTCCTCCTAGACGGTAAGGGCCTCCATACCCATCTCTTGGATTTAGGTCACCTATAATCTCAACTCGTTCCACGTAAAATTTGGGCTTTGTCGGTATTGGGTTCTAGGTGTGGCACTCATTGCAATGCACCCTTGTCCAAAAATGGCAAAATTAAATGCTAATTATCTACCCTACGGAAGGAATTATGGGAAAAATTTCTACAGACGGCTTTCCAAAAGTCGTATGTGGGAAAATAAAACGGAAGGCTTGGCGAGGCAGACAACTTGTGGTCAAAAATGACATTATTTCATGAAATTTGAACATCTGGAACTTCTGAGCACCTCCCATTTCAAGAATTTCAACCAAAGTGACCTTTTCTTTATTTTAATTAATTTTCTCTGTAGGAAATTTATGGCACATTATTTTAACTCCAAAATTATAACATTTAGTCCCTTATATCTCCAAAACTGGCAGAGATAGGTCCATAGTTACTATTGAAGTTGAATAGGAAGTCATATACTGGCAATCTAAATGTGACCTTGAAATTGACCTTTGACCTACTTTTTATCATGAATTGAACTTTGCAAATTTTGGTTCCCTTTTATCTCCAAAACTGGCAGAGATAGGTCCATAGTTACTATTGAACTTGAATAGGAAGTCATATACTGACAATCTTACTCTGACCTTGAAATTGATCTTTGACCTACTTTACATTATAAACTAAACTTTGCACCTTTTTTAATGCTTACACGTTCAAAACTGGCAAAGATACGCCCATAGTTACTATTGAATTTGAATAGAAAGTCATTAGAGGCAATTTACTGTGACAAGACTGTTTGGTGGTGTCCCTTTTTTGTGTGTGGGGGGGTCTATACGATCGCGCTTACTCCAGCTGGTAGTACAATATTCTGAGGCGGTATCACCTTTCTGATCCTTTAGTTGTAAATGTACTAGAAATGAGCAACAGCAATAAAATACACCTATCTCCACAGAGAAAACTAGCAAGATAATAAATTTAAAGTAAATGGCTGTAAGTTTACCCCACTAAACTGACTGGGGTGCCTCTCCCCAAGTCCTGAACGTGATAATCATGATAACGGTTGAAAGCTCTCCCAATATATTGTCACCTATTATAAATGATGTACAATAACCTTGACCTTTGACATTATCTAATATGAGGGGTGATGAAATCACTTGGAAAACTATATAAAAAAAGAAGATTAAACTTCAGGGCACTTTGGTTTTTGTCATCAAATATCTGATACAAGAGGCTTTTTCTCCATCTAGTGTCATTCCAGCCATTTGGCTGAGTGACTTTTGACACTTACAATAATAATAACCGCTACTATAATTATAATAATAATAATAATGAATCTTTATCCCTTTTACTGCTAGGGATCAGTGTATCTGGAGAACTGTTGTCCTTCAGATTAGACATTTACAAATTCATCAAATTATGATGACGGATTTTAATATGAATACAAACCATCTGTCAAACTATCATTACTGTCATCATGATCATTCTGGTGAAACATTGTCTGAGATACTGCTGTTTTTGGCCTGAGGATAATTTTTTGAACACCTGTCAACATAAATGAACCATTTAAAATATATTCTGTGATGTGTTTGCAAACATATGACTTGGAAATGAATGATTGTGTTGACTCTATGAAAGCCATATTCGATTTTACTGCTGTTCAAACCCCAAAAATTTTGGATTTTTAGCACTAGTATCTACAAATATATTCTAACTGCTGCAAGATCACTCAGCTGCGGCTAGGCCAAGCTCACCAGAAGCCAAGAAAATGCTCATTAAATAGGGCCTCTGATGATTTTTTGACTCATTGTTAATAGGGATCTTTAACATTGAAGTTTTATGGCTTTTAAGCTTATGTTAACATCAAAAGTTTCAGTCATCAGAACACCGCCTATCGTTGTCAAAGTTGTAGTCAAAGGACGTGCCAGGTAAAACCTCCCTGTTCACAGTTTCTTCAATATCCGTTATCCTAGAGGATAACAAGTCTAATTTGGCATCATTAGACATCAGTTTTTCATTCATACTTTGCAAGTATTCTAGAATCTTAGAATCTTGGTTAGTTGCGGTTTTCGCAGCAACACTAGTGGTCTTTACAACAGCACTAGTTGATTTCTTATTGCTAGCGACTTGTTTCTCTTTTAAGTCTTTCTCCGCTATCTCATTTTTCTCCGACATGTTGGAAAAAAGATGTATTGTCAAAAAACGACAAAATACACCACAATGTATTGACAAAAATGTCAAAATACATACACACAAGAAATTTTCTTGTGAACCACATGCTTCTCGCCTCATGCTACTGACGCGCATGCGCACTGTGCATTCTCATTTCATGATGAACCAATATGATTATTCGATATAGAATTACATTGACTCCTATATAGTGGTGTTAATGTCCTATTTTTCAACGTGTCAACTTGTGACTTCTTGAACTTGCCTCCAGGGATTGACTCATGAGTCTGAAGAGTTGGGAAAGTTCCATCAAGACCACTAATTTCATCCCCATCATTCTTGTCATCATCACTACCTGAAAAATAATTGGATACTACTAAAATGAATTTAACTCTTCAGCATCTTATGTAAATGGACAAAAGTTAAAAGACAGCATAATTTCCAAATATTTTGTTTCACTTTGAAATATTTCAATTAAAAAACACAGAGATTCGGGCTTATAAAAACTTTATTCATACATAACTATTTCCTAAGGTTTATGAGTACTTAAAATGAAAACCAATACATATCACAATCTTAATATCCGGATTATTCCAATATAGGGCGTTTGTCTAGACGTTAAGAGCAGCTGCATTAAAAAGACATTGTCCGTACCCCACTGAAAGCCCTGAGCCACCTGGAGCTTATGGTATTCCGTATCGTATGTCAGCAGGGACGCCCAAGTGAAGGTCTGGGCCATACAGGCGATCTTTGTGATGTAACCCACGTAACTACTAACTGTGACCATATCAGCGTTGTCTTTGTCAATTATCTCCTGTAAAATCTTCATGCTGGCCTCCATGTATTGGGCCTGTGTTATAGTCTCTAACGAAGGTCTCCTATTGTTTAGGGTTACGTTGAAGTCTCCTATCCGCAACGATGTGTTGGACGATTCACTGGCGTTGTAGTTTTGTCTGAACATTACGAAATCTCGTATGTCATAGTGACGTTTAGCCGTAGATTTGTTTGTGGTGAAGGGATCAAAAGTGCCCTTACCTTCATGGTTGGTCCCTGTGGGGTCAGTTGGGCTCCTTTCGTCCAACAGCTGGCAGATTTTTGTAAAATCTAATTCCCCCCTTGCTCCGCCAGTAGGGTTCATCTCCGAGACAGCCTCGTTACAGGGCGCGGCCATGTTGCGGGTTGCGTCATTTCCGCCCAGGTTCACATCCGGGTCACGATTCACGTTGTTGTCTGTTAGAGGTTGCTGGCGTTCTTCGCTGTTTGATGGTCCAGGGAACGATGGGCCCAGCGGCTCGCGTTCGTCCTCTCTCCTTCCCCCTGTTTTGAAAGCAGCAACTGCTTCCTGTAGCATCAGAATCTGACCCAAGGGGATGGCTTTCCCGAACGTTTTCTGAATAAGCGCGTCCATTAGAAGTCTGCATGACCTAACGCTCGCAAACCCTGCTTCTTTCAGGACGTCCAAAGTCTCTGTACTTAACTCATATGCGGCCGCTCAGGCGCCGAAGTCCTGTGCCATTTTCGATAGTAGGTTTCGTAGTCAGTGGTTGTTGTAGGTTCAAGGTAGGTTATATATACCAAAGCAATAAAATTCGCTGGTTATTAATACATTCGAGAAAGTTTCATGATGCTCTGTACTGCTGCGTCGCTGCGGTCTCAACTGACATCCCTTCTTATTTGAAAAAGGGGGCTAAAGTTAAGGCTTGTTGCTATTGGTCTATTGTCTTAATTAGTTACGCAACTGGATGATCATTGGACAGGCCATCTAGGTTGTTTTTCACGTGACTATTGGTCACTAGGAGCCAGGGGTTAAGTTAACTACTAATTAATTCCAGATGGCTAATTCCAAATGACTAATGGTCACTACCGAGAGAAAAGGATGCTAGCCCCTCTTCCTGTTTTTTTTAAATACCCCTTAATACTAAGAAGGTAAAACATAATTATGATTTCTCGATCCAAATAAGATGCCTCTTGAAGTTCAAGTTGTTATCATTATTAAAAAGACAGTTATTAAGCAAAAACCTTTTTCTGTAATGGCAGGATTC
Source organism: Lingula anatina (assembly GCF_051362555.1). NCBI lineage: Eukaryota > Metazoa > Brachiopoda > Lingulata > Lingulida > Lingulidae > Lingula > Lingula anatina. Next base: position 25,121,842 of record NC_141770.1, on the reverse strand, counting down.
TTCTGACAAATTTCAGACACCAGTATATATTTTATATGCTGACACAAACCACTGTTTGGAACAATAACTGTAAACTCCGCCAATTCGTTGTCAGTTCTACTAGTAGATGTGCAAAGACACTGTCCACTTTCACAATTGGTTCAGTTTGAAGTTCAGGTCCTGATTTTACATGACCTAAAAAAAGGATACAAAATTTTGTCATGGGTTGAGCATCTGCATGCAAGATTTCTATTTATATATCAAAGATATAAAGCTGCATCTTCTTGGGAGACAACATTGTGACATTTTTGCTATTGAGAGTATAGAAACTATTGACTTACAAACTTCCTTGCCAGGTCCACCAACCCTGATAGTGGGCTCTTGTGGTGCCTTCTCCTTTGTACCTAATGTGCAAATTATAGAGCATAATTGTCAAAATGATAAGGGTTGAAGTAGATACCCTAAATTTGAAATTCTAGTAGTTATATTATACATACCACGTGGACAGTTCATCAATCTACTTACCAGACAGGTTTTGAATATATGTATACATATTGTCGCATTATTTTATTCCCACAAATGAAATAAAGAAGCAGCCATTAATTGGTAACCTGTCTACCAGCAACCGCCACCAAATGCAACCCTTTCTCATCATATCTCAGTGAATTACATATCCCCCAGCTTGATGTGCAAAAAGTGATTTTTATGCCTTATTCAAATGTAATAATTCACCTAATATTTGAAAATAGGCAAGTGAAAATAGGCAAGTAATAATCAGTTTAGCATGGTATTTATGTTATTAAAGATATTGCAGATATCAATTAAGGTGAAGGAAACAAACTGTGCTATAAACAGCATGGGTACTTAGTGTAGGCACATCTAATAAAGTGTTAAAGTAGGGGTTAAAACAGAATTTGGGCAGGACTGGCTAATAGGGACCAGTGGACCTTAGAGGTACTGGTCCGTATTAAGAAGTACTGGTCCGTAAAATTTTACGTTAATAATTAGTGGTTTCAAGCTACTTGATATATAACAAAAACCCATACATGTTTAACATCCATTTTTATTTCTATATGATTATCTAAACACATACATATTCCAGTCAGTTCCTTTAACTGTTTGTACAGGGCTTTGTTCAGGGCTTGACATTTCCGGTTGCAACTTTCTGGATATATAAAAAATTATTATAAAATAAATATAACTTTTACATATATCCATATTTTAATCAATATATTTAATGTTGTGAGAAATAACCAATGACAAATAAAAATCATCATGTGATAATTAAATTTATATAAAAATTATATTTAATATTAAATAACATTATATATAATTTAATATTACTATTATATTTAATATTTATATTATATTTATATGTAAGTTTATATTTATTATATATGTAAATTAGTATGGGTTTTTCTCACCTAGAATCAATGCTAAGTGCTAACCTGTTAGCCTGTGATTTCTCATGTAGGGAGATGCTCTCAGATTTCATGCTGTTGCACCCATCAATAAACACTCTGGACTGTATTGCACCCTGCCCTTTCAGTGCCTCCACATGTTCTATGCACACAGTGAAAGTCATGTCAGTTGGTGTATTTTTTAACCAAGGCCTGCCAACTTCACTTTGGCAAAAATTGCCTACTTCTTTTTTGTTTTTCATAAGAAGCATCATATTCTTTCTTTTTATCTTTGTTTGTTTCCTCATCAGGGGCTATTTTTCTTTTTGGTGCAGGTTTTGACATACCTACAATGAATCGCCACGTTTTTTTATTAAATGTAAAAAAAAAAGGACATTTAACATTGCCGGGGTGTGACGTCACAGCTGCTGAACGCAAAACGATCTTTTATTGGTGGAGATTTGCTGCAGCAACGCGAGGGAGCCAATCACAGCGCTCGAGCCAAAAGATGTTCGGCCTGCTGTTAAAATGCAATATGGCCGCGCTCATGTGCTTTGATTTGAGAGAGACAAGAAATACTTCGATTATTGACCAGATTTTGCCATTTGATAGTGAAATATATGATGGGTTTAGCAACGATGTTCGGCACTTTTCAGCGGTTGCCAAAACGGACCAGTACCCCTGACAGGTAGTCGTCGGGACGTTTCTAAGTCGCACTGGCGAGTGGGCGACTGTCTGTTTCGACCCCTGTTAAAGTGCACAGCAGACAAAAAGATTATTAAATACTCATCTGGAGAAAGCATCTCTACAATTGCAGTGGTGGAATACGTACTCATCAGCTTCTAAGTTAACTTTGTTATGAGTGTCCAGTTAGTACACCAGAGAGTATATGTGTAAACACCATAAAAAGCACCCACACTAAATAAATGTTTAAACAACAGAGATGCCTACCTAAAAATGTTAAAATCAGGACTTTTGGTAAAATTTTCAGTATTTTCTAATAACTTTCAGTAACACAAATCCAATTAATCAACACCTTATTTAAATAATTAAATGTTATTAAGCACTACCTTATTTTTTTATTTTTCCTTAGGCCACACTTTTTTAATTTTATGGATGACATCCTGCGCGCGCACCGATTTTCGTCCGTTCTCAAAAAAAAAAAAAAAAAAAAATCCCCCCCCCCCCCCCCCCCCCAAGGAAGTCGGTTGTCGCAAACGTCGTGATTGAATTTGCCGGAAAATGCAATCGGCAATGCTCGGCTAATTCCGCAAGCTCCATGCTGTCATTGTCGACTGCGGAGACATCCGAGTAGTTCCGAGTGCGGAAAATGAGCTTTCTGCGCATGCGTATTATCACCACGTGGAAATATGGCCGCTTTGCCGTCAAATTCATCTCTAGCATTAATTTCAAAATACACGACAATTAAAGTCATAAAGAGAACGGGGGCCGTCGTTTTGGATTGGTTTGCCATTGATATTGGACATGGGGATATCACCTTTTTACAATTATACGAAAGGCTGGCCGCGGCCAGCGATCATCGCCCGGAAAATTTCAGTGACATTCTGTCCAAAGCAGCACATAGACTTACCAGGTTTTTTTTTGTAGCGAAAAAAGGGTCGACAAGAGCGTCGTGGTATTTGGTGGACTGAAGGTCGGACAGGCCACCCGATAGTTGGCTGTTACGTGTGAGTCGAAGTAGACAAAATGGCATCGACCGAAATTACCTTTTTTAGATTTGGTAGAAGGAAGCAAAGGCCTATCTTTGCTTCATTTTTTAACAATTCTGTGAAGTGTTTACAATGCTTAAATTTTCTGAGAGTAGAAATAAAGACGCTGTTTATTTGATATTTGTTTTATTGATTGCTATACCAACAGAATGCATGAAATAACCTTAAATACATTTGGTAATATGCAGCATATATATATTCATGACTTTTTACCTTTCTACGAAGTAGGCCCTATTCACAATGCTTTAATATTTTGAGAGCATGGATAAAGACATGTTGTTAGTTTGATACGTGTTTCTGTGGTAAATTAGTGTTTCCAGCTGTGTTCTGAAAACATAACTTTTCTTAGGCAGTTTTTTTTTTTTTTTGGACTGTTTTTTTTTTTTTTTCGCCCGCTCGCACCGATTTTGGGGTCCCCAGAGGATGTCATCCATAAAAATAAAAAAGTGTGGCCTTATTTATGAAAAAACAATGAATGAAATGGTAAAAAGTTTAGGATAATCATTATTTATTTCATCAGAATTTATTGATACACACTTTTATTATTCACAGATTAAATTCATTGTATGGTTTAACAAATTACACATTCACTGTAAAAAGTTGTTAATAAAACCACAGCTTTATAGTTTGTCCAACTTGTCACTTCGTTTATCAATTGGTAACTTTTTTAAGATAAATGATTTACTATAGAAAATTAAGTTAAAGATTTTCTACAAGACAATTCATAGAACGAAATATTTGCAAAGTCTAAATGAGTAGAAATTAAATTGTCCTGTGCTAGCAACTGTATGATGCACTAGTTTCTAAAACTAAAGCATGATCACACTCCTAGAGGTTTCCCTATTGTTTATTTCTCTACACATGCTTACTGAGTGATTCAACATAACAGGATTTAAGGCTATCTAGTTGTTTCCTGGTGTAACTCCTGGCCCCAGCATTCCCTGATCTTGATTTGTTTATCAAAATAGCCTCCAGGGTTTGAGAGCTCATGTTAGGCCTGAATGCAGTGTGAGTTTTTCTGACCATGCTGAAAACTCTTTCACAGTGTGCACTGGAGTATGGGATGGTTAGGATCCTTAACATGAACTTGGGCAGAACTTGAAACATCTGTACACCATTCTCATCTTTCATCTGTCCCATTTCTGCCCATGCTTCATCCAGCCGATCCTTCTTGATATCCCTGATGTCAGTTACCTGATATAGAGCAAACTCCCTTTCCAGTTTCCCTCTCTCCTCTTCTGGTATCAGGCATGGGAACTTTTTCAGAAAGAACTGTACTGATGACTGATAGCTTTCAGTCTGCCGCTGCATGTCTGTGACTTCTGCATGTTTCAGCAATTCACATGAAAGAGGCAGCTTCTGTTTAATGTATGAACAGGCTGTTGAGAAGAATGATTTCACATTCTTGTGGAATTCCTGAATTGGCTTATCCCTCAGGTGGTTGTCTTTCTTCTGAGAAAGAAATGCTTTTGCCTCATCTCCAATGAGCAGATCATTTTCGGCTTTAATGTTGCTGGATACAGTGAACTGCACATCAAGGACACCCTTGTAAATCATAGCTGACGGTTTGACGAACATTACTAAGAGTTCTTTGAGCAGACTGTGCAGGCGTCTACGCAGAACATGGATCTTTGGTTCAGCACACTGCAGCTCTGTGTTATATTTATCAAAGACAGCTATGGCATGCTTCAAAAACAAACAATACAATCTGTTTGTTGGTGACTTGAAGAATGCCTTCATTCGGTCAAGATGATCAGCTTGCTTTGAGCTTGTTGAAGAACTTTCCTCTCTAATGAATTGGAGAAGCGGATCCCAGTTCTCAAGAACTCTGTTAAGGCATCTTGAAACACTTAACCAGCGGGTGCACACATGTTTCAGCATGTCAGCATCTTTTAGCTCGTGGAGCACCTGCATTGCTTTGAGCGAAGATTTTCGTAGTGAACTCTTGTCTAGGTAATAGTAGACATCCACAAGAATCTGATCAATGCTGAATGGAAGGCAATGAGCAGCTGCAAATAACATTGAATAACATTTGTCAGGACAAACTCAATGAATATTGCATAAAACAATACTGATACCATATAATCAAACAATATTTAAATTCAAATTAAAATACATTTTCAAAGACATTTTTGCTTATTTCAATAATGAATTCAAATAGCATTTTCAGCTGCATGGTGAATCAGATGACACGCGCAGCCAGACAGATAAATGGAAGGGTGAACTGTAAGCATATGTCCATACACTCCATTCTTCTTCCCGACCATCACATTGGCATTATCAGACCCCAGTGCTATACAATTTGTCCAGGGAATGTGTTCATCTTGAAACACTTTGTCAATCAGATCAAATATGGCCTTCCCTACAATAACAACAAAAATATAAAAATCAATGTGATTTACAAGTAACTCATAATGCAACACAGAATCATAACATTTGCATTGGTTTTAATAAAAGTATTATAAACTAAAGCAGTTAAAGGGACACAAAAGAGGATTCTCCTGCCAAAACTAACATCAAACGAATTTTCCCAAGGTAAACGGCATTTTTCCACCTTTTATCATCCTTTTCTAACACTCGCCATACTTATGTAACAATTTTGGAAAAAGGTGAAATATCCAAACCTGCGCTTAAGCGCGGGTTTGTCTTGATGGCTGACTACATAGGCTGAATAGGGGACAGTGAATATAGCTATGTTTTGCGATATTGTTTAAGGCCATCTATCTTTGAATTTATGTTTTAAACGTTTTTATTGTACTCATGTAAGTTCAACAAGAAGCGATTCATGTCTTTACATTGCGATCAAAATCCTATTTTGTGTCCCTTTAATATTTTAACTTAATCTCAACAAATAATGCTACTATGAAATCATATTGAATAAGAAAAAAAAAACAAAATAAAAAATACACACCATCATGCATCAATGATCATTCAGCAGGCAGAACGATTGTTAAAAAAAAACTGAACATGAACAATCTCTGAAAACAAAACAAAAGAAAATATATTCTCTTCACAATTGATGAACAAACTTGACTGGGTTGAAAGTGTTAGTATATTAATAAAATACATGCATATATTCCCCACAAAAAGTAATTGTAATATATTATTAGCGAAGTTTTAAAATTCCATTCACTACTATGTGCGTGTGTGTGTTTGTATATTCACATGTATTGCAATAAAATATTATTATTTCATATAAAAATTTCAACTTTACCTGTTGCTGATCCTTTACAAGTCGGCACACTCAGCACGTCTGATCTGACCTCAGAAGTTTGTGGATCGACGCATCTAATCACAAGAGGGAATAGTTTCTCCGTATCGTTGCTACCATCTGTCGATATGGTAAAAGGGTTGTCTTTGATTATGTCGATCAAACGTTTCTGGGTATGCTGGGCATTTTTCTGTACAATTGCCGTTGTTTTTGAGCGCCCGCATGCAAACGATTTGGCGATTTCAGAGTCACTGAACTTGGTTTTACATATGGCTGTTATTTTGTCCATAATTGAAAATGGGAGATTTTGTTCCACACAGAGATCGACGAAGGCAACCTCCGCATCAATCACATTATATTTCAGTTGAGTCGTCTTTTGTAAGAACTTGCTCATGCTTGAGCTGACTGCGGCCTTCGCCAACTTGGCATATTCAGCGTGTTTCTTCGACTGCACATGTCGGCGGCAGTCATCCCAGCCACCGTGCGCGATGGAAATGTCCACGCGGCACACTTCGCAATACGTATGACAACTGCCTTGTTTGCTTGCCTTTAAGCAAGGCCACTGTAATGTGTAGCTGGAGATAAAGTTTTGGCTCCGTTTCTTCGCGCTTTTGTCATTTTCTTCGCCTTTACGCTTCTCCGCCATTTCTGACAACACGTGTGTAGCAGAATGAAACTGGTGATCTTTTCAATACGCATGTGTCAGTCCCTACATAGGTTACTTACACTAGACATGATTGGATAGTTAGATACGACACTTCCGCTATTGTATTGTGGACTCTACTTACTACGGTATAAACAAAAACAAACAATTCAATCAATGGTTATATTAAATATACCCTAATAAAACGTATTTCAAAACTATTCTTCCGTAATTGTCAAATCCGTACAAAATATGGCCAAATCGTAAGGATAGGCATCTCTGAAACAACCATTCTAGAACTTGGGCTATGTGCATTGATTGGAAGATGTGTACAAAGTGCATGTGTACAATACAACTCAACCATATCAGGATAATTATTTAGGCTTGTGATTTCTCATCAAAGGCTGCATATAATCAAAGATCACTTAAATCTTTGTTTTCAGCAATGTTGGGGTTTGATTGCAGCAGGTCAAAATGTTCCATTGCAGTCACCTCTCCATATCTACATGGCTAGAGGTTTATTTCGCAGAAAGCACATTTTATCTAATTAAACAAATGTTTAGAAGACAATGAGAAGCAAGCACACCAAATTAAAGTTTACATAAGGCACAAAGCTTACAAAATATATTACCTGTAGTGTCTGCATATGAATTCCGCAATATAACATGGCTATGAGAATGTCATCATGGTACACACATCTTATAATCATTTAACAAAAAAATGAATTATCAATTTAACAGGATACTAATACTGGATACTAAGCAAAATATAACAAATGTCATTTTAAAACTTACCAAGCATTGCCTATATGGTTTGTTTTCCAACAGTTCCTCTACCCTCTCAAGAGCAACTTCACTAGAAATAGGCAGATCAAATTCTTTAAGAAGTTGATCTTCACCTATTTCCAGTGAAGCTGCTTCTTTCTCCAGAATCTTTTTTAGGTATAAGGTATTAGTCCTCACCATTCCTTTCAGCACTTCAACTTCGGTGAGAAGTTTCTTCATGCTGAAATGGGAAAAAAGTCAAATATAATGGAGGAAGAGAAAGTGTAGTTAATAACATAGATAGAGAATTTTACACAGTTCATTACATATATTTTAAGAAGAATAATGTACTAAATTCCAGAAGAGAGTGGCAGGCAAGAAATAGGCTAAAATTAATTTCTTAGTTGTTTACTCCTTAAGCCATTGATAGGGATGAAAGTTAAACTACTGCATCTTACCATGGCAATGACACATTCAGCACTTTAACTATATACACATATCTTTCACGTGTATTTCCTTGTGAGGATTGACTGCTCACAGGCGACAAGTAGGTAGTACTTTATATATAGAGATATATATAAAGTGTGGCTTTGTTATGTGCACAAAATGCCTTGTCTAATTATGAGCCTAAACCAAAAAGAAACATTATTTATAGCTATGTTTCACAGTTTAAGATTCAAAACTGAAATGAATTATTTTACAAACATGACTCACTTCATCTCCTGCCTAGTCAACAATTCTGCATTGTTTCTGTAAGGAAAGTGACTTACATAATTATATATATGACATATATGACAATTCAACTTAGTGAAATAATGAACAACAATTGAAGTGAAATTAATGAACAACAATTGACAATCAGTTATTGGAATGTCTATCAGTGTTTATGCAACAAAGAAAAAAATAATTGTCACTGCCTCTAAGATAAGACAATAGACAATACAGTTGCCTACTAACAATAAATACACATGTGCACTAATACTAACAGGGCATTTGTCACCTGCCCATTCTTGGCTTTTTTCAATCAATACCACTTGGTTCTTATCAGATCTAATAATTGTATTTCCGAGGTTACTCACTTTTTGTGTACCTTATATCAACTTCACAATGTGTCATACAAATAAAAAATCTAAACTGACATGGCATTGTATTCAATAATACTAAAAAACATCACTGTAAATAGTTATACCATACCTGATGGTCAATGAAACGGGAAACAGAGGTAACTGTGGTGGTGTACATATAGGTTGACTCTCTTTCATCTTCTTTTGCAGATGACTAAAGATCCCAACCAAGCATATCTATCTACTTCAAAGTTGTCTGGCTCAGCCTTTTCTTTTGTTACAAAGTTCTTAAATTTGATAATGTCTTCAGTTACAACTTGCTCTTCAGGACATCTTGCTTGGTAAACCAGTTAGATAATGCCTTGTACTGAGAGCTGGCATACATTTCTTGAGACCTAAATAAATAGGCCCGCTGAAATTTGCCAAGCTCTTTAGACTTCGAGTCTTGCATTGTTTCTGTATAAAGTTCCTTTAAAGATTTTATGCGGCTTTGTATAATTGCATGAATATTTAGTTTCAATCCATGTTTTTCTTGACTATAGTCCATGCTAATTAATTTCGTTTTCGAAAATCCCCAGCATCAGCAATAGCCGCTGGCTTCTGCACAGACTTGCCCTTCTTTGCCGATTTTGCCAGTTTAGGCTTTCTTTTCTTATTCCTGCATTTTCCGGTTTGGAATTTCTGCTGTGCTTGCAGTTGCTGAATAGGTTTTATTTGACGCCTTATGTGTGAGAAACTGTATTAACCTAGAAAACGCTGTCATGTGCATCTTTGGTCGATGCGGTTGGTCTCAAATGATACTTTCCTGATTTCATTTACAATTAGATACACACTTAAGTATATAGTGCTCTAATAAAAATAAAACATTTAAACTGCTATAATTGGCACCAGGCAAGTCCACTGGGTATTTGTGACCTTCAGTGACTGTCTTGACATTAAGAGAACGCCCTCTGTAACTTATGTGACTCTCCCCTAACCACTGGAGAAAATATTATGGAGATAATGTCATCCTCTTTACCTTATTGGAGATATAGATCTCCTTATTGGAGATACAGATTCTGCTGCACCCATGTGTCAGGTACCATCCATGGCTTTGGCTAGGACTTCTTGGAAGGTTTTAAGAGTTAAAGAGAGATATGATTTGATATGTTGTTAATCAGTACATTTTGTCTGGTAGGAGTGGTTTAGGCTGTGCCTGCTGGGTGGGTGGGTGGGGTGAGGGAAGGCTCGTTCTTTAGCCACATTGGCACATCTAACATCAGTCTTTCAAAGAGTGGTCTCCTGGTATGACTTGGGAGCTGCTTATAAAAGTCAACATTTAAATTTTTCCTCACATATGTGGCACTGATTCCTCTGACAGGGTCACATGTGGGTCTCCATCTGAAAATGAATTTTGTGACATATCTCTCATTTATAGTTTGAAAAACTTCAGGATACTCAAAACATTGAGGTTAAGTAAAATTTTCATAAATTTTATATTAGTTTCTTACTGATATAAGTTGAAATTGTTTCTTAACCCAAACAAAAATGGCAAGCTTGCAATTCATTGCTATTGCAAGCTTGCGGCAAGCTTGATTCGCAAGCTCGGAATTGGAACCTCGCGACGAGCTAGTAATTGAAACCTTGCGGCAAGCTAAAACCGCAAGCTTGCAGCAGGCCAAACTGCAAGCTTGCGACAGGCTAAACCGCAAGCTTGCAGCAAGCCAAACTGCAAGCTTGCGGCAAGCTTAATTTGCAAGCTCGGAATTGGAACCTCGCGACGAGCAAGTAATTGAAACCTCGCGGCAAGCTAAAACCACAAGCTTGCAGCAGACCAAACTGCAAGCTTGCGACAGGTCAAACTGCAAGCTTGCAGCAAGTCAAACTGCAAGCTTGTGGCAAACTAAACTGCAAGCTTGCACAAAGCTTAACTGCAAGCACACTGAAACTATTTTCTGAAGGTTAACTGCATACAAAATTGACACAAATAACTACTGAGTAGGAGGTTTCACTCATCTATTATTTAGATTATTGTACAGAAAATGAATAGTAATTTGAATTACTAACAACAAGGAAAATTGAAAAAAAAAGTTGATATATACAAGCATACAAATCTATTAAGTAGTGTAATGATTAATTTCTGGAAAATATTACAAGCAAGTGTTCCTTTTATTTACCATCAATGACGAAAATTGAAAAAAAATGTAATATATATACAAGCATCTATTAAGTAGTGTAATGATTAATTTCTGGATAACATTACAAGCAAGTGTCCCTTTATCTACCAACAATGAGGAAAATTTAAAAAAAATGTAATATATATACAAGCATGTAAATCTATTAAGTAGTATAATGTACAGAAAAGCAAAAAGTAACAATGCACAAAATAGGCTTCAGTAACTGTAAATTCTGATGCAAAAGTACATATGCTTCACTGCAAATTCAACATCAAATTTGACTCCATGACTTTGATACTTTGAGAGGATAAACCTCACATTAATCCCAACAACTTTCTCAAGTATGAGGCTATACAAAATGTCATTGGTTTTTCAAAAAAATGGCACTTTTTGTTTTTCAAGATTTTTACTATGTACAAAAAATGTCCCAACCCCTGCGTACTGAACATTGTAACATTGAAACTTTTGTCATAAGAACTACATTGCTACTTGCTGGACACCATCACTTGTGGTAAAATTGTATACAGATAGCTATAACGTATTGTATGGCAATTATGAAAATACAGCTGAAGTCACTGTTTAAACACCAAGTTATTGACTGCAACAACATAGAAAGAAATGCTAACACAATCAATCTGATTGGCAATGGACAATGAATGAAAATATTTTGGTGCATGACATTAGTTCATTAAGAGAAATTTACCAGTACATTCCTCTTCTTCAGAATTACCATCCTCAAATTTATCATGGTCTTGCTGATCTTGGTGTGCTGCCAGCTGATACTTCTGTCTTTTATCCATCTCTGATTCAAGCTCTTTTTTTGATTCTTATAAAATAAGATCAAAACATTTTCATGCATATAAATCATTGGCGACAATTAGAAAATGATAAGTACTTGCAATTACTATATTAACTCAATTTAACTGTTTGTTAACTTAATTTTTCCCAGATTGCTGTGTAATGTTACTAATTTTAAAGAAAGCTTTTTGTAAACAGAATCCAGGTACAAAAATAGTCAAATTCTGTTATGAATTGGCGAAAACAGAGTCTATACTTGAAAATCTTAATTATATAAGTTAAGTCAGACAATGGCTTCTTGAATTGGGATAAAAAGAAAAATATTCCTTTAATTTTATCAAGTAATCACTATGAGGTGGCTCTTTATTTGACAAAACAGGATCAATTTTACCTAATCATTTCAATTTCAAAAGAAAATGAGGGGAAAAAAACTTTAAATAAATGGGAATAACATTGTATCTAGGAACCGTGGGAGGGGGAATTCACAGACAATTCTTGTACAAAGACCAAAGTTAGACATAAGAAAATATAGTTTCAGTGTTAGATCTACAAATTTATGGAATAGTTTACCAGAAGATGTTGTGTGTGCACAGTCTATTAACTCATTTAAAAACAGAGACTTGACCATTTTTGGAGGAACCAAGACGTACTATATGACTATAACTTATAAGGCAGATATGAAAACAACGTATGACTACACGACAAAAACCGGAAGTCAAGTTATTGAGTCCAACGAAGAGGACCCTCTGGGACCTGTGTTGGAAAGCAACAATAAGTAACAATAAGTAACAAAATTACATTATCAGTTTCTCAAGACGGCACGGACTGCAGGAGACCTACATTCTACCTCAATGACGATTTTAAGCTCACAGACAATACTAGTTTCAGCATGAAAAAAAAATTCTTTGAACTTCATTCATAAAATACTTCTAAAAAATATCGGTGTATTCTCAACTGACGATTAAATTAGAAAAATGTATGTTGTTTAACAAAGGAAAACTTACCGCCAATTTCTACAATGACACCTTTCTATAGTCCAAATTTCGGTAGCTTTGCTACAACTTCATCACCTTTTTTGTATTCAAGAAAGCCTTTTCTCGGTTCTTTGATAATTTTTATACTGTTGACGCTAGTTGTATTGTCATCCCAGTCGAACCAACAAAAGAGATTCGCGGTGTTTTCTTCCATTTTTTCGTATTCTCGAGCTCGCAGTTTGAATTTGATGCAGCGGATTAGATGTAGATAGAGCAGACGACATTTCCGCGCATGCGTACGAGTGCTTTGTCTACGCGCCATAGGTGGCGCTGCGGTCATTTCTTCCGTGAACTGTACATGTAATGTAATAAAGAGGTCTTGAAATCGACGCAAGTCTGGGAGTTTTAGCCATAAAAAATCATGTACAACAGTCGTTTCAAAGCCGATGATCCATTAGCCGGCGCATCGAAATCCACGAAATGGCGCCTGAGAAAGAAAATGCGACTTGATCCAGACCCTGATTCCATCCAATGCGACTCTGACGAGTCTGAGATCGACCACGCAAACGATCATAACACAACGTAAGAATTCACAACTTTAGTTTTCCTGTGTTTTAATTTAGTCCTGACAAAGAAATGATTTTAAAAGCAAGATTAATGGCCCTTCTGTAATTTGTTAGTGAACTGTAGAGCCAATATCGTTGTCCTACGTTGCAAACTAAATGACTGCAATAATATACAATACACTGTGTTTTAAAATACGGTATTATTTTACTATACATTTCGTTTTAACGAGCTTTTACATATTTTCCTCAGTGTTTTTTTTTAAAGAAATTGTTAATTTTTTTATATAGCTTATCTATATTATATTTTAATGCAAATTCCCATAAACTTATATTTTTGACACTCTAGAAATTATATATATATATTTTTTTTTCTTTTTTTTTTTTACTTTTTAATTTGCAATATGTAAATTATCTGGTCTATGAAAAGATTAAGATAAACCTTATACACAAATCATAACGTTTCAAATGACATTTTAAGCATTGTAAAACTGTAACAATCTTTTTGTTTCTGTTTCATTAAACCCCCTGAAAATTCATGCCCTTGTTGCAGCTCAAATTATATATATATATATATATATATAAATAAGAAAATCAAAGAATATATGATCCTCTAGTACTTTCACCTCTTTCTAGAGGCTCATCATATTAACATTTTACCTCCAAGTTTGCAGAAATTAAAATTCCCAGATGCTTGTTCAGATTTCCTAGCTTGCAAAAATTCATGCAAGCTTGCAGAAAGTGTCATCACAAGCTTAATTATTAATTACAAGCTTGAATAGTGTTCTGTAAGCTTGCAAAAATATCTTGCATGCTTGCAGAAAACCTCCCTGACCAACTGCAAGCTTGCAGAGTGTTCTGCAAGCCTGCAAAAATATCATGCAAGCTTGCAGAAATCCTTTCTAGCCTCATGCAAGCATGCGCAAGCTTCCAACTTGCTTGTAACAAGCTTGCGAAGGGTAAAACTACATGTAGCTTGCCACAAGCTTGTGACTAGCTTGTTGCAAGGAAGTATTTTTGTTTGGGTATAGTGCTCTAATAAAAATAAAACATTTAAACTGCTATAATTGTCACCAGGCAAGTCCACTGGGTATTTGTGACCTTCAGTGACTGCCTTGACATTAAGAGAACTCCCTCTGTAACTTATGTGACTCTCCCCTAACCACTGGAGAAAATATTATGGAGATAATGTCATCCTCTTTACCTTATTGGAGATATAGATCTCCTTATTGGAGATACAGATTCTGCTGGTCCCATGTGTCAGGTACCCTCCATGGCTTTGGCTAGGACTTCTTGGAAGGTTTTAAGAGTTAAAGAGAGATATGATTTGATATGTTGTCAATCAGTACATTTTGTCTGGTAGGAGTGGTTTAGGCTGTGCCTGCTGGGGGGGGGGGGGGGGGTGAGGGAAGGCTCGTTCTTTGGCCACATTGGCACATCTAACATCTGTCTTTCAAAGAGTGGTCTCCTGGTATGACTTGGGAGCTGCTTATAAAAGTCAACATTTAAATTTTTCCTCATATATGTGGCACTGATTCCTCTGACAGCATCACATGTGGGTCTCCATCTGAAAATGAATTTTGTGACATATCTCTCATTTATAGTTTAAAAAACTTCAGGATACTCAAAACATTGTCGTCTCTGTTGAGTTTAAGTAAAATTTTCATTAATTTTATATTAGTTTCTTACTGATATAAGTTGAAATTGTTTCTTAAATGACATAAAATAGTAAAAGTAATGAAGTTATTAGAAGTATCTTATAACAAGCAACGGTAGGCAGGCATCCCTGCATGTGATTTCCTTTTGAAACTTTTATTACCTAGAGTAAATTAATATGGGGTTTTAGTAATAAAGGGATTTTGGTCTTAACATTTTATTGTGCAATATGTTCAAGATGTACTTGATTGTGTGTTTAGTCTGAAAGCAACTTATAAATGTGTAATAAAAATAATATGTTTTGACATAGATTTGTCATGTGTAAGTGTTTTGAATGTATCAAGGTTGGTGTTGGACATTATATGGAAAGTATCATTAACTGGCTCAATATCTTTTTCATGAGGTACACCATTATATGCAAATCATGTCCCCACTGTTTAATTTGGTAAGAATACAATAGATTTAGATTGACAGTGGAAACTCTTCTCTTTCGACATATGGATGCTATTCTATTGGTAGGTTTGCAGGTTTTGTGAAATTGGATTTTCACTTGGAGTGTTTTTAACACAGAAAGAGTAGTCTAAAGGGGCCCGCACACGGTGAGCATTTGGCGCGCGCCACTTGCACTGCACCATTTTCTCATCGTGTGCGGGGGTATTTTGGTGAGATTTTTGCCTCACGCGCGGCTGAGCAAAATTTCTCACGTGTTTGATTTTTTTGGTCTCTTGAGGCAAATGTCTCAGCGTGTGCGGGGTGCAAGCGCCGATTGCTCACGCCATGCTAACAATGCGCATGTGCCAGTAGCCGGAAACAAACAAAAATGGCAGCCCCCAGCGAAGTCAACAAAAATGTACACAGTTATAGTTAGTCTAATTGATTAACGTGGTCACCATTATCCATTACTATCAGAAAAAACAACAATATGTAATGTTTCCTTAAACACATGATCCCACAGTTCACAGTGCGTCCGCAAGGGGCCGGCGGGGAGGCAGCTCTGCTGAGCAAAGAGCGCATCGTTTGCGGGGAGCTGAGAAGCGCGAGCATCTGGCGCAGCGCAAGTGGCGCGCGCCAAATGCTCACCGTGTGCAGGCCCCTTAAGAGAAGAAGTAAAGCAACAAAATCATGACAGTGACAACAACTGATTGTGTAATGTATGTGATTGACAGTTTATTTCAGTATATACACCAAAATGTACCTGTTTGAATTGTGAATTGTGATATTTGAGCAATTGGAAGATAAATTACATTGATTGAAAACTGAATAAAATGAAATAATGTAAAAGTACATTTTTTTTTCAGAAATAAATTGTTTTATACATATGCATTGGTTTGTTCATTTTATTTAAAATGATTATTTTTAAGGACTAATTGTTTTAATAGTGACAGCAGTCAGTGGGAATGAAGAATATAAGTTAAAATAAACTAAGAATTAAATTAATTAAATTATTATACCTATATATTAGGTTATATATATATATTAGGTTGTAAACTTGATTGAAGGAAGTATGTGTACTTCCTAGATTTTTTGAGGAAAAAAAAAAGCTCAGTTAATTAGCTTAAATTCAACCATTAATTTTAGATTTCAGAAGTAGAAATGCCCACTTTGGCCACTTAAAAAAGGAATGAATGAATAAGAAAAAGCAAA
This sequence comes from Lingula anatina, assembly GCF_051362555.1. Lineage (NCBI taxonomy): Eukaryota > Metazoa > Brachiopoda > Lingulata > Lingulida > Lingulidae > Lingula > Lingula anatina. Next base: position 25,105,260 of record NC_141770.1, on the reverse strand, counting down.
ATAGAAAGGTCAAAGGAAACTAACAAAAAATTCAAACTTAAAAAATATTTGGAATGAGAAAATTTAAAAAGCTCAGACATGGCTGCAGTGAATTCTTCATCTTGGCAAAATAAAATCTTACTGATCATTTTAAGTGATAGAATGATTTGGTATAATAAGAAGTCATGTCTGTAATGAGTCCAGGTATTGGCATGATATTTGTGGTTTGTCCCACTACTGGACATAACTTGTGTGTGTGTCCTTATTTCTTGTCCACACACCTTACACTGGGTTCACATACCTAGATCGATCTAACAGGATGGATCCACCTCCAATTTTTTTTTTTTCGCTACATTGCCTTCAGCTTAAACAGCTTAGATGTCTGGCACGCCTACTAGAGCTGCTAAACAAATTATCCCCTAGCAGCTTCAGGAGGCAAGACAGACATCTAATCCACTGAAGTTGATGGCAATTTAGTGAGAATCCCCAAGGAAATAGACCCATCCACAGTAACTGTTGTAATGCTCACGTACTGGATGTAAAAGGGTGTGGTTCCCAAGGAGAATCTTAACCAGAAATTTGTTCTAAATTTTTGGACCAAAATTTTACTTTCCTTTTATCCAACTAAATGAAGTATTACACCTGTATTATACCAAGAAAGGTGTGGCTGATTTATCATACCAATACTTAAATTATTTATATGAGATAAATATATGTACTACAATGCTTTACCTTGAACTGAAGTAAATGCTAAATGTTTGATTTACAAGTTACATTTTCAGGCCAAACGTCTTTTGTGAAGCCAGTCCTAATTTACAATAAAGTCATACAGTTTTTTTTTTTTTTTTTTTTTTTTTTTTGTGATTCAGGCATGTTTTAACTTTCTATAATACCAGTCTAGATGATGAATCAAATTCATGGAGTTTGTCAATTTTTGAAGGCCTCTTTCCAGACCAGCATGTTATGGCTTATATCCTTGTCCCTGTCTCGAGACGCGTATTTGTGCTTCAGGAAGTGTGCATACGTCCTTCAACTTGCCACTGGAAAATATGTTTATGCCCTTTTCAAGTGTTATGTCTCAATCATGGCACCCTTAAAAGACAACTATTATGTCATGTCCAAAGCTGTGTTAAAGAAAAAAGGTTTCCCGTCTAAATTGTAGTGTACAGACATGGAGCAGAAGACTTTCTTTGTTTATTTGATAAGTTCTCACTTTTGTTACCCTCTGGGAACCATTTCGGATATTATTTGGTGGTCAGTAACGCTGTAAAAGATGTGTGACATTTTGCCTCAGGATCATGTTTGCGTCATCAAATGAAGAGCATTAATGTCATAGTTGTAGTTGGTACACGTAATTCAACTGGTAATTCAAAAACCAGAGTAGTGTAAAAAGCCAAAAATGCAGAAAATATGAAAGTATTTTATTGACCTATTCTGAAAAAAGTATAAATAATAAACCTCCAAAGCATATTATAGAAAAAATTAATTAAAGTTCAATGCTGTCAATTTGCCCAATTTTAATTTTTGGGACTGCATTTCTTAGAATAACATTTCTTAGAATGACCAAAGGCTTACCGACAAGCAATTCTTTTACTTGAATATTTACACCAGCTCCACAGGCACAAACTAGTAATTTCCTGCTATATTGTACCAGTCTTTGTTTGGCTATTTAATGTGCATGGAAAAGAGAAATGACATTATAAGTAAAGTAAAGGCTCTCGCTTGGAGGGTGAGGGGGGTTGAATATCCAAAGTCTCCCATCCTCTTTGAATGTATGTTTCCATTCTATTTCACCATATTTTACAATGGTTATAATCTGTTGGAACATTTTTCAGATTATCTTAGAATTTATCAGTATGGTATGTTAAGTTTAGCCATGATTCATTTTCTTATTCATGAAATTCAATATTTCCCTTTCTTTTTCTTGTGATTTCAAAAATCCATCCTCTTTAAAAAAAATTATAGATGATATATTTTTACTAAAAAAAGTGTCATTAATGCAACTTGTCAAAACTTGAATGAAACTGAATAGTCTTTATAGTGTCATAAATTTAACCATTAAAAACAATGACCATAATTACATAGGTGATTTTTTAATGGCAGTGATAAATGACTGACGTATAGCAAACAACAGGAGCGACATATTTAACCCACACACTTGGTAAGATGACACACGGACAGAGACTGTCAAATACAGGGAAGTCAAATCTTGGCACTGTGTTAATTTGACCAAAGTCATTTCAACAACCCCCTGGAGCAGCTGGCATGGCAGGCCTCCATACATCCATATGCCTTGCCCCAAGACATGCTTCTTTACAAGTGGGCCCAGAGCATGTATAATTAGTGTAATCACTCTTGTACAGCTTTGGGGCATCAGTGCTATCACAGGTAAAACCTGTATGTTGATTAAATTTGTTAGGAGAGATTTACATCTTTAGGGCAAGAATACTGGAGCATAAATGTCTGGCAAGAGGCTTGCATTTTTTTATACACACAAGTTGAAGAGACTTCACTTTCTGACATACCTTTGTGCGTGTTGTAGGATCTTGACTTAAACTTGGACAATTGCTGAAGACCTTGGTGGAAAGTTAGAAAACTCTTCAGAATTTTATGTTAAAGTGCTAACAACATATGTGTAAAGATACATTTTTGATCTTCAAGTTTTTCATGTGAAAGAGGACTCCTGTATTGCAGAAAAGGAAAATTTATTAGTTATATATGATAAAGTACATGGGATTGGATCCAGAGATATGTTTCTACAGAGCCATTATTATCTTGCCAAAGAAAGACAAGTGTGAAACTTATTGCCGTCAGCTTTCAGGAGTTTGCTTCCAAAAAGATACAAAGTGGTAAGTTGATTAATACATTTAACCAAATGAGCTTATTCATAATTTTGATCATTTCATTAGTAATATTTAATTTAAGCTGATATACATACTTATACCTTCAGTCCTTGTACTATATTCATTTTGGCATCTGTTAGTGATGCATTCACATAATTTTTTCTGAAGAAAATAACTTTTTATATTCCATTACCAAAAGTGGAAGGGGGCGTTCTTATTTGTAGTAAACCCATCTGTAGTCTAAATAGCGGGACATCAACAAGCACAAACATGAATTTTTTCATTAGTTGTGTTTCTTTTTGAGTGTTCACAGCCTAAACGATGGAGAAAGGCGAGCCCTTTATGCTCCGTGTGAGTAACCCCACCTACAGTCTCACCAACAGGACAGAGAACGCCATACGAAAGCAGGATTCCAGGGACCTACTCTTCAACCCCAGGAGGAAAAGAAAGCGGTCAATCTGGACCCTGCGCAGATACAGGGTAGGTTTTGTAGTGTATTTCATTTTCTGGTATTAAATAAATCTGGAAAAGAAAAGGTATCACAAATAAGAGCAACTAGTGCATCCTATCGTGGCTGTATTAAGTAGAAACAAGCCCCTATTTTGCATGAATAATGAAACTGAAAATGAGGGCTTGACTTTAATGTGTTTAGGGGCTATCTTGTAATTCCCTGATCAGTAGTGACAGGCAAGGGATCATAAATAGCCACATCATAGGATTAATTAAGACAACCTATGAAGTAGTGTGGTATCAGTGGGAAAAATCTTCACTGACAGTTAATGCAATGCATCAATAACAACTAACACAACTACACCTTATACTTGGTCTTTATGGTATAAGGGCCATTCCTGAAAAAATTCACCTAGAAAATAAACCTAAATTTCATGTTTTTTTCTTTCTGTCAGCTCTAGCCTTACCAGTTAATTTCAAGAGTGTAAATGTGTAGAATTGTTAATTATTTTATCTGATGGACTGAAACAAAATAATATTTGTTAAATCTCATAAAGTCTTACTTAAATATTATATGATTGATATTCAAGTAGACCAGAGATGTGTTTACTATGTTTTATATGTCATCTAGCTAATGACACAAAACTCCTTGCAGTTGACGTCTTAGCCTCTGGACTAGTCATAAGAAATACTGTTTTGCATGTTGTACATGTATAGTTTGACGATTCTGTTTAGAATAACAACAACTTAGTGTCAATGGCAGAAAAGTATACGTAGGACTTGACATTATAACTAAATAAAACAAAAAGCAGGGCAGACTTTACATGGGTATTTATTAAGAGTAAAATTTTACCCAAAGATCATACAGCTGTAAAAATTTGACAACGGTGCTAAATTATAGTTCATTTCTACAATATTCTTACTAGGCTTAGCACAGGTAGGCTATTTTTAGTTAAAAAGTAGGCAGGTCTAAACAGTCTCAATTCCATATAACTCCATGATAGTGTATGTGTGGGTATGTGTTTGTGTGCGAGTGTGTGGTGTGTGTGTGTGTGTGTACGCATGCAGGCCCGTAGCCGGGGGGGGGGGAGGTTCGAAAGAACCGCCCCTTTTGCTGGGAAAAGGTCCACTTTGGGTAAAATTTGATCTAGGTACATGATGTATTTAGGGAAAAAGGTCCACTTTTTCAGAAAAAGAACCCCCCTTTTGAAATTGCTGGCTACAGGCCTGGCATGTGTATGCATGCATATATGTGTGCATGTATGTACGTGTATGTGTGTGACGTGAGATGGGTGAGCTTTCATAAAATCTGAAAGAAACAGCCTGTAGGTATTCACTGTGCTAGTGAATGTGCATACTGCACAAATGTTGATGACTGTAACATGTGATCCAGAAAGCTTATAGTAAATGTGAAGAAAAAAAATTGAATTTTCAAGTATTTTGTAATTGTTTTTGTCAGTTTCTGAGAAAAATGCTTATATTTTGAGAAACTTATTATAATATAATCCAAATAAACTGATGCCTTTCTGTTGCTGTTTTGTACATGAAGCCCAGAGTCCTAATTGTACCACCAGCGTTAGCGCTGGCGGTACACATGGTTTCGGTCTCGTCCGGATCGTTCCGCCGGCTCCGCCGGCTCCGCCGGCTCCGTTGGCTCCGCCGGCTCCGCCGGACGGCTACCGTTACCGCTTCTCCTCCTAGACGGTAAGGGCCACCGTACCCATCTCATGGATTTAGGTCACCTATAATCTCAACTCGTTCCACGTAAAATTTGGGCTTTGTCGGTATTGGGGTCTGGGTGTGGCACTCATTGCAATGCACCCTTGTCTAAAAATGGCAAAATTAAATGCTAATTATCTACCCTACGGAAGGAGTTATGGGAAAAATTTCTATAGACGGCTTTCCAAAAGTCATATGTGTAGATTTCAAATATACCCTTGGATTTGACCTTTGACCTCTACTTCAAGGTCAAATGGGCCAAAATTTTCAAAAAAATGAAATTTTTTACGAAAAAAATTTTTTTTGCCCTGTTATTCAGACACCACACAGACTTAACCAATAATATTATTGGAAAGTGTTACCCTTCAGGTCATCTTTCATCTCCATGAATTTGGGGTCAATCGGTGCATTTTCATGGGAGTAGCGGCCATAAGATACCGAAACTGAAAACTGTCTCTAATTTGGGAACCGTTAATGCTAGAGACCCATTCTTTTTAGCATTTTGTAGAGCATGTAAAGCCCAACACTAGAGGTGGTCTCGGTTTTTTTGTATTCCATACGGTTTTCGAGTTACGCTGTATCAAAAAGTACATATTGGTGGTAAAAGCAAAATGTGCAGTACGGTAATGGATAATAAATTTTGAACTCTGGAAAAACTAGAGGATCAGAGAGGCGATACCGCCTCCGAATATTGTACCACCAGCTGGAGCAAGCGCATTCGTATAGACCCCCACATACACAAAATAAGGGGTACAGCCACCAGTCTTGTGCTTGACAAGCTGTAAAAATGCAATCAACAAGAATTTTCAAAATATGCAAAAAATATATATAACTAAAAATGGTGCAATCAAAGTTAAGTTCATTGTAAGGTAGGTCAAAGGTCAATTTCAAGGTCACAGTAAATTGCCAGTATATGACTTCCTATCCAACTTCAATAGTAACTATGGACCTATCTCTGCCAGTTTTGGAGATAAAAGGGAAGCAAAATTTGCAAAGTTCAGTTCATGGTGAAAAGTAGGTCAAAGGTCAATTTCAAGGTCACAGTAAGATTGCCAGTATATGACTTCCTATTCAACTTCAATAGTAACTATGGACCTATCTCTGCCAGTTTTGGAGATAAAAGGGAAGCAAAATTTGCAAAGTTCAGTTCATGGTGAAAAGTAGGTCAAAGGTCAATTTCAAGGTCACATTTAGATTGCCAGTATATGACTTCCTATTCAACTTCAATAGTAACTATGGACCTATCTCTGCCAGTTTTGGAGATAAAAGGGAAGCAAAATTTGCAAAGTTCAGTTCATGGTGAAAAGAAGGTCAAAGGTCAATTTCAAGGACACAGTAAAATTGCCAGTATATGACTTCCTATGCAAGTTCAATAGTAACTATGGACCTATCTCTGCCAGTTTTGGAGATAAAAGGGAAGCAAATTTTGCAAAGTTCAGTTCAAGGTGAAAAGTAGGTCAAAGGTCAATTTCAAGGTCACAGTAAAATTGCCAGTATATGACTTCCTATTCAAGTTCAATAGTAACTATGGACCTATCTCTGCCAGTTTTGGAGATAAAAGGGAAGCAAAATTTGCAAAGTTCAGTTCATGGTGATAAGTAGGTCAAAGGTCAATTTCAAGGTCACAGTAAGATTGCCAGTATATGACTTCCTATTCAACTTCAATAGTAACTATGGACCTATCTCTGCCAGTTTTGGAGATAAAAGGGAAGCAAAATTTGCAAAGTTCAGTTCATGGTGAAAAGAAGGTCAAAGGTCAATTTCAAGGTCACAGTAAAATTGCCAGTATATGACTTCCTATCCAACTTCAATAGTAACTATGGACCTATCTCTGCCAGTTTTGGAGATAAAAGGGAAGCAAATTTTGCAAAGTTCAGTTCAAGGTGAAAAGTAGGTCAAAGGTCAATTTCAAGGTCACAGTAAAATTGCCAGTATATGACTTCCTATTCAAGTTCAATAGTAACTATGGACCTATCTCTGCCAGTTTTGGAGATAAAAGGGAAGCAAAATTTGCAAAGTTCAGTTCATGGTGATAAGTAGGTCAAAGGTCAATTTCAAGGTCACAGTAAGATTGCCAGTATATGACTTCCTATTCAACTTCAATAGTAACTATGGACCTATCTCTGCCAGTTTTGGAGATAAAAGGGAAGCAAAATTTGCAAAGTTCAGTTCATGGTGAAAAGTAGGTCAAAGGTCAATGTCAAGGTCACAGTAAGATTGCCAGTATATGACTTCCTATTCAACTTCAATAGTAACTATGGACCTATCTCTGCCAGTTTTGGAGATATAAGGGACTAAATGTTATAATTTTGGAGTTATAATTTTGGAGTTACCATAATGTGCCATAAATTTCCTACAGAAAAAATTAATTAAAATAAAGAAAAGGTCATTTTGGTCAAAGTTCTTGAAATGGGAGGTTCTCTGAAGTTGCAGAAGTTTAAATTTGATAAAATAATGTCATTTTTGACCACAAGTTGTCTGCTTTGCCAAGCATTATGTTTTATTTTTCCGGAGTTCAAAATTTATTATCCATTACCATACTGCACATTTTTACGGAAGCCGACTGGTGCCATATGTTGAAAAAAAAAATTATCTCGAAATTTCGAGATAGCATTTTTTTTGTTCAAATTTCAAAATACTATCTCGAAATTTCGAGATAAATTTTTTTGCTCAAATATCAAAATGCTATCTCGAAATTTCGAGATAATTTTTTTTTTGTTCAAATTTCAAAATGCTATCTCGAAATTTCGAGATAAAAATTTTTTTTGTTCAAATTTCAAAATAGTATCTCGAAATTTCGAGATAATTTTTTTTTCTACATATGGCACCAGTCGGCTTCCGTACATTTTCCTTTCACCACCAATATGTACTTTCTGATACAGCGTAACTCGAAAACCGTATGGAATACAAAAAAACCGAGACCACCTGCAGTGTTGGGCTTTACATGCTCTACAAAATGCAAAAAAGAATGGGTCTCTAGCATTAACGGTTCCCGAATTAGAGACAGTTTTCAGTTTCGGTATCTTATGGCCGCTACTCCTGTGAAAATGCACCGATTGACCCCAAATTCACGGAGATGAAAGATGACCTGAAGGGTAACACTTTCCAATAATATTATTGGTTAAGTCTGTGTGGCGTCTGAATAACAGGGCAAAAAAATTTTTTTTCGTAAAAAATTTCATTTTTTTGAAAATTTTGACCCATTTGACCTTGAAGTAAAGGTCAAAGGTCAAATCCGAGGGTATATTTGAAATCTACACATATGACTTTTGGAAAGCCGTCTATAGAAATTTTTCCCGTAACTCCTTCTGTAGGGTAGATAATTAGCATTTAATTTTGCCATTTTTAGACAAGGGTGCATTGCAATGAGTGCCACACCCAGACCCCAATACCGACAAAGCCCAAATTTTACGTGGAACGAGTTGAGATTATAGGTTACCTAAATCCATGAGATGGGTACGGGGGCCCTTACCGTCTAGGAGGAGAAGCGGTAACGGTAACATGGCGGCGGAGCCGGCGGAACGGACCGGACGGGACCGAAACCATGTGTACCGCCAGCGCTAACGCTGGTGGTAAATTTTTTTGTTCAAATTTCAAAATAGTATCTCGAAATTTCGAGATAATTTTTTTTTCTACATATGGCACCAGTGGGCTTCCGTACATTTTCCTTTCACCACCAATATGTACTTTTTGATACAGCGTAACTCGAAAACCGTATGGAATACAAAAAAACCGAGACCACCTCCAGTGTTGGGCTTTACATGCTCTACAAAATGCAAAAAAGAATGGGTCTCTAGCATTAACGGTTCCCGAATTAGAGACAGTTTTCAGTTTCGGTATCTTATGGCCGCTACTCCTGTGAAAATGCACCGATTGACCCCAAATTCACGGAGATGAAAGATGACCTGAAGGGTAACACTTTCCAATAATATTATTGGTTAAGTCTGTGTGGTGTCTGAATAACAGGGCAAAAAATTTTTTTTTCGTAAAAAATTTCATTTTTTTGAAAATTTTGGCCCATTTGACCTTGAAGTAAAGGTCAAAGGTCAAATCCGAGGGTATATTTGAAATCTACACATATGACTTTTGGAAAGCCGTCTGTAGAAATTTTTCCCGTAACTCCTTCCGTAGGGTAGATAATTAGCATTTAATTTTGCCATTTTTGGACAAGGGTGCATTGCAATGAGTGCCACACCCAGACCCCAATACCGACAAAGCCCAAATTTTACGTGGAACGAGTTGAGATTATAGGTGACCTAAATCCATGAGATGGGTATGGGGGGCCTTACCGTCTAGGAGGAGAAGCGGTAACGGTAGCCGTCCGGCGGAGCCGGCGGAGCCGGCGGAGCCGGCGGAGCCGGCGGAACGATCCGGACGAGACCGAAACCATGTGTACCGCCAGCGCTAACGCTGGTGGTACAATAAAACATAAGGCTTGGCAAAGCAGACAACTTGTGTTCAAAAATGACATTATTTCATCAAATTTGAACTTCTGAAACTTCACAGCACCTCCTATTTCAAGAATTTTGACCAAAATGACATTTTCTTTATTTTAATTAATTTTTTCTGTACGAAATTTAAGGCACATTATGGTAACTCCAAAATTATAACATCTAGTCCCTTATATCTCCTAAACTGGCAGAGATAGGTCCATAGTTACTATTGAAGTTGAATAGGAAGTCATATACTGGCAATCTTACTATGACCTTGAAATTGACCTTTGACCTACTTTTCACCATGAACTGAACTTTGCAAATTTTTCTTCCCTTTTATCTCCAAAACTGGCAGAGATAGGTCCATAGTTACTATTGAACTTGAATAGGAAGTCACATACTGGCAATCTAAATGTGACCTTAAAATTGACCTTTGACCTACTTTACACCATGAACTGAATTTTGCAAATTTTGCTTTCCTCTTATCTCCAAAACTGGCAGAGATAGGTCCGTAGTTACTATTGAACTTGAATAGGAAGTCATATACTGGCAATCTATATGTGACATTAAAATTGACCTTTGACCTACTTTTCACCATGAACTGAATTTTGCAAATTTTGCTTTCCTTTTATCTCCAAAACTGGCTGAGATAGGTCCGTAGTTACTATTGAATTGAATAGAAAGTCATATACTGGCAATCTAAATGTGACCTTAAAATTGACCTTTGACCTACTTTTCACCATAAACTGAACTTTGCAAAATTTGCTTCCCTTTTATCTCCAAAACTGGCAGAGATAGGTCCATAGTTACTATTGAACTTGAATAGGAAGTCATATACTGGCAATCTAAATGTGACCTTAAAATTGACCTTTGACCTACTTTTCACCATGAACTGAATTTTGCAAATTTTGCTTTCCTTTTATCTCCAAAACTGGCTGAGATAGGTCCGTAGTTACTATTGAACTTGAATAGGAAGTCATATACTGGCAATCTAAATGTGACCTTGAAATTGACCTTTGACCTACTTTTCACCATGAACTGAACTTTGCAAACTTTTCTGCCCTTTTATCTCCAAAACTGGCAGAGATAGGTCCATAGTTACTATTGAACTTGAATAGGAAGTCATATACTGGCAATCTAAATGTGACCTTGAAATTGACCTTTGACCTACTTTTCACCATGAACTGAATTTTGCAAATTTTGCTTTCCTCTTATCTCCAAAACTGGCAGAGATAGGTCCGTAGTTACTATTGAACTTGAATAGGAAGTCATATACTGGCAATCTATATGTGACATTAAAATTGACCTTTGACCTACTTTTCACCATGAACTGAATTTTGCAAATTTTGCTTTCCTTTTATCTCCAAAACTGGCTGAGATAGGTCCGTAGTTACTATTGAATTGAATAGAAAGTCATATACTGGCAATCTAAATGTGACCTTAAAATTGACCTTTGACCTACTTTTCACCATAAACTGAACTTTGCAAAATTTGCTTCCCTTTTATCTCCAAAACTGGCAGAGATAGGTCCATAGTTACTATTGAACTTGAATAGGAAGTCATATACTGGCAATCTAAATGTGACCTTAAAATTGACCTTTGACCTACTTTTCACCATGAACTGAATTTTGCAAATTTTGCTTTCCTTTTATCTCCAAAACTGGCTGAGATAGGTCCGTAGTTACTATTGAACTTGAATAGGAAGTCATATACTGGCAATCTAAATGTGACCTTGAAATTGACCTTTGACCTACTTTTCACCATGAACTGAACTTTGCAAACTTTTCTGCCCTTTTATCTCCAAAACTGGCAGAGATAGGTCCATAGTTACTATTGAACTTGAATAGGAAGTCATATACTGGCAATCTAAATGTGACCTTGAAATTGACCTTTGACCTACTTTTCACCATGAACTGAACTTTGCAAACTTTTCTGCCCTTTTATCTCCAAAACTGGCAGAGATAGGTCCATAGTTACTATTGAACTTGAAAAGGAAGTCATATACTAGCAATCTAAATGTGACCTTAAAATTGACCTTTGACCTACTTTACACCATGAACTGAATTTTGCAAATTTTGCTTCCCTTTTATCTCCAAAACTGGCTGAGATAGGTCTATAGTTACTATTGAAGTTGAATAGGAAGTCATATACTGGCAATCTAAATGTGACCTTGAAATTGACCTTTGACCTACTTTTCACCATGAACTGAACTTTGCAAACTTTTCTGCCCTTTTATCTCCAAAACTGGCAGAGATAGGTCCATAGTTACTATTGAACTTAAAAAGGAAGTCATATACTGACAATCTAAATGTGACCTTTAAATTGACCTTTGGCCTACTTTACACCATGAACTGAATTTTGCAAATTTTGCTTCCCTTTTTATCTCCAAAACTGGCTGAGATAGGTCTATAGTTACTATTGAACTTGAAAAGGAAGTCATATACTGGCAATCTAAATGTGACCTTAAAATTGACCTTTGACCTACTTTACACCATGAACTGAATTTTGCAAATTTTGCTTTCTTTTTATCTCCAAAACTGGCTGAGATAGGTCCGTAGTTACTATTGAACTTGAATAGGAAGTCATATACTGGCAATCTAAATGTGACCTTAAAATTGACCTTTGTCCTACTTTTCACCATAAACTGAACTTTGCAAATTTTGCTTCCCTTTTATCTCCAAAACTGGCAGAGATAGGTCCATAGTTACTATTGAACTTTAATAGAAAGTCATATACTGGCAATCTAAATGTGACCTTGAAATTGACCTTTGACCTACTTTTCACCATGAACTGAATTTTGCAAATTTTGCTTCCCTTTTATCTCCAAAACTGGCTGAGATAGGTCCATAGTTACTATTGAAGTTGAATAGGAAGTCCTATACTGGCAATCTAAGTGTGACCTTGAAATTGACCTTTGACCTACTTTTTATCATGAACTGAACTCTGCTAATTTCTTTCTCTTTTAACTTCAAACTTGACAGAGATAGGTCCATAGTTACTCTTGAACTTGAATAGGAAGTCATATACTGGCAATTTACTGTGACCTTGAAATTGACCCTTGACCTACCTTACGAAGAACTTAAATTTGATTGTACCATATATATTTTTTGCAATAGTTAAAAAATTCTTGTTGATTGCATTTTTACAGCTTGTCAAGCACAAAACTGGTGGCTGTGTCCCTTATTTTGTGTATGTGGGGGTCTATACGAATGCGTTTGCTCCAGCTGGTGGTACAATATTTGGAGGCGGTATCGCCTCTCTGATCCTCTAGTTTGTAAATGCCATTTGCCATAGAAGCTATTTGTCAGTCTTTAAGGCCAGTGGTTTGTCTTTAAGGATTGCTTTTAGTTAATTGAGTTCAAGATCAACTCTCAATCATCTGCACTATTTCTTAGAGTCAAGACGACAAATATAGCACAGGGACTCATCCACTCGTTCAAGATAACAGTTTCTGAAAAATTAATTTGAAGTCAAATCCTTTGACGTACATGATAACAGTGTTTTCAAAGAAATTCCATCTTTTGATATGAAAAGCTTTTAAAAAATCATTAGGCCAGTTAAATGGTTCTATGAAAACCCTAGCCTACTAAGACTTACATTTTAATTTTTTTCATTGATCAATTGATCAGAATCCTTTATTGATTGTATGACTATAAGGCACATGTAGGTAAGTGGGGGCGGGGGAATTGATCTTAATTCAAAGATTTTATTCCCTCTTTTTGAAATTATTACAGTGCTATTCCCTTTTGAAGTATGCTGTTTAAAATTTACTTACAATTTATTATTTATTTATTACTATTATTAGTGTTATAAGGCATGTTCATTGATATTTCTTTTGTTTTTCAATGTTCAGATAGAGAGAGAAAAAGGAAACAATACCAGCTCTTGTTAAATTTGCAAAAAAAAAAAAAAAAAAAGGAAAAATGTTTATTTAATTTGAGTTCCTTGGATAGATATGATATTGTAGCCTATTAGGTTTGATAAAGTGCCATCATAACATGCATGTGTGTGTCTTTAATTTGAGACAAAACTTTTTAAATCTTTTAAAAACAACTATGATATTAACTTTTGGTTTGTTTTTACAATAATTAATAACAAATGTTTCATTTAAAATCTTTTAAACAATAACACACAATAATTTTCTTTATGCAAAAACCTTAACATTAGCTAATACTTCTTATTGTCCAAACACTAAGAATAACGAAAAAAAAAAAGTGGAAGTTGACACCAATATTTGTTCTGCTCTAGATATTAATTTAATCATACACTACTCAAATGTTATGCTTTAACTTGTTTGTGTTGTGGAAGTTTTCTATCTTTCTCTCTAAGAAAACGTCTCTTGGATCCCCTTGTTTATGCAAAAATTGATCAGAATTAATTTTTTCCTGCTCATATTTCATGGTTCATCTGAAGTTGAGGAGTTGCGCCAAGGGGCATTCTGCCTCCTTGAACTCTCAACACTGTCACAGCACACATTCATTTCTTTGGAATTTGAATCAATATCTAAATGAATGAATGAATGTGTTGACTGTTCCCTGGTGGATTTTGTCCAGAAAATATTTCTTAAATGAAGCGTTTTTGATGTCATTGCTGTTGGTCAGTATGGATGAAGTGGTTTGTTTATCTCTGAAAAAGTTTGGTAATTGGTTGCTATACTGACTGATTAAAAAGTGTCAGAGTTCGATAGTCAGGTTAAGTGCCCTAGTTATTGGATGTGAAAGTGAGATTGTTTTCCCAAACAGCTTCAGCACAGTCAATTAATATGTGTACCAAGTAAAGGGAAAAGTTTGTAGAGATGCATTTAAAGTTGCTGCTTGACAAGACTTTCATATAGATGAAACTGCCTACCCAGAAATGTTAGTATTGAATGAGAGTGTGTATTGGGAGGGGGGGGGGGGGGTTACATGTGTGTTTGTTTGGGGTAGGATGGTGGTCCTGGGATTACATAATAGAGGCATTCCTTATATTTTCTGACCTTCCAATTAAATCAGTATTAATACCAAATAACATGTTTCTCATTGACAATCTTACCAAAGTTTTTTTAAGTCTCCTGCTGCTTTAAGACCAGTTTTGATTGATGAGGTACAGTGGACTACAGACATCATGGAGTAGTTGGTGGGAGTGATGATACTATCTTGTCACTTTGAATAATAGGATATGCTAAGTGCCTGTTAATCAATGGTATTGACCCTGAATGCATGGTGGTTTTTGTGGTTTTGGACGCCAAGGAGTTTGCTGGCAAAATTTGAAGGTTTGTGGTGTATTGTGTTTTCTTGGTGAGTAGTAGGGAAACTTTTTTTTTTTTTTTGTGTGTGTGTCAAAGTGAATGGCTTGAAGATTTTAAGTTGATACTGGTATGAAGGTTTTTCTTCATGACTACAAAAAATTCTTTGTTTATTTGTTTGTTTGTTTTCTTAACTCCAACTCAAAGTTCAGAATTTTGGAATTTTAGAGTTTTGTTAGTCACATTTACTGAATGCTTTAAAGTCTTTGTTTTTGTAAATGTTGTTATGTTAAAAGATGTTTTGATCTAAGTGCACTGTGCTTTTTTTTGCTTGGGTTTTGAGGTCTTTGAACTGATCTCTGAAATTTGTTTCATAATCTTGAAAAATACTCATTTTTACTTCTTTACAATTAGGTTTTTACCAAATTTTCCAGCTAACATAACAAAGATGATTTCATTTTTGTAGTGTTGCAGGTATTTTTTTATGACAGGAAAAGACATCCTAAATACTTCACATTTGAATATGATTGGTGCAAAATTATTTTATAGCATTGCCAAGTTTGAATATTGTTTCACACCATAGCAAAGCCCCTTGATTAAATTGTGTTGATCTTGCAGGTTTTGACTTTCAAGGGTGGCATTTTAGATGCATGATATTGTGGGGTATGGGGACCAGTCATTCTTAAAAACTTATACTATACCAAATTAACAATATTGCAAATTTAACTGTGCATTGGTATCTATCTGATTTTAGCACTCAAACCATTTGAAAGAGATAAATCATGCACTCATGCATGTGCACAGAGGAGGGTGGTATCTCATAATATTGGAATATGAATATTAAGTATCAGATACACCAAGTTATTTATGTACCACAAATCTTTATGTAATAACAATTATACCATTAGGCTTCAAGTTAAAAATGTTTCATTAACTTGGTACATGGATCATATCTGATATAAAACACAAACTTATGGTATGAAAACATTCCAGCTTGTGTTATATAATTATCATACTGGTATATGATAGGCTCTCATTTGTCTGATGGCTTTTAGGCTTTCTCCTGTCTAAGTTGGCACACATTGGAACATGCCCTATGTAGAAGCCTGTGAATCCTATCTCAAATCAATTCCAGTTATTGGATTACTGATGGTCTACTGTTCAGAACCTTCTACATCATTTGTTTAATGGGGCACTCAGGATCAGATTAGAGGAAGAAAATTGGATTTGAAGAGTTCATTTACTGTCATGCACAACATTAACCCAGGGACTGTAACCTTATCGGGACACATTTTTGATATTTGTCCCTGTTGATTCAGACAAGTGACATTTTTGGATGTAAATGGATCCAAAATGTGCCGATTGTCAGAGAACCAGATTGCTTTAGGAGGCAATATTTAGTTCCTCTGAATGTGTATGGTTACGAACAAAAATGTGCGGAGTGTGCATGGTATTTGTTAAGGTGTATGGGGTGAATTACTTCTTGGTAAAAAGAATTTTTACCATTCTTCAGTTGAATGTAACCCCTGATGTCTTGTGTACATGTAACACATGCTATAGTATGATTTTAAAAAAAAAACAACTCTTCATCATCTTTCTAAATTATGTTTGGTGAAAATTAAGTTTTTTTTTTTTTTTTTTTTTTCATCTATTATCATAATGAGCCTCTTTCTGTAATCTTGAACTATTAAGTTAAACTGATGAACTGATAAATTTTCTAATTTTCTTAATGCTCATATGTAAATAATTGTATGTAGTTTATAATGTACAACACCTATTTTGACACAAAATATGTGCCCCCTATGTATTAAAATGTGCAGCATTTGGTATCCCAGACATGATATATATATCTTGTTCAAAAGTGCCTGCATAAACTACCAAATTTTCAGAAATCATTTCCTCCTCGCCATGAATTTTTACGAGCTCCTGAAGATCCTCAGCTGGAAGCAACTTCTAATCAATGGCCAAATAGATGAGCCACATTTAGGCCTACCCTATTGATAGGTTGTTCGACGAGATGTAATAGTCAATTAAATTTTTATTTTAAAAAGTGATAATGACACAGTCTGCTTAGATTAACCCATAGGTATAGCTTTACCTCATTTGCATTACCATAATATTTTGTGTGTTGACAGAATGATTAGATTGCCTTTTTATGGTTAGAAATGATATTTACAGTCTGTTGAGATAAACATCCTAAGCGAAGCTTTGCCTCATTGGCATCACAGTGATGTTGGGCTATGGGAAAAATAGTGATTAGATTGGCCTTTCATGGTTAGAAATGATAAACCACAGTCTTCTGAGAGACAGATCCTAAGCTAGCCTGTCATAACTTGACTGGAAATACAAACATTGATGAATAGATTTCATGGTCTATTATACTTTTAAGTTTATTAATTGTCCTATGATTCTTTGGGCATTCTGTATAGATGCAATGTAGATATGAGGTTAATGCCAGTGAGAATCATCCCTATAGACTTGGGGAGTCCTAATGGACCTGCCTGCCTTGATTAATACCGAGATATTCCAAAAGTACGCAGACCTTCTATCACATTAATTATGGGGTCGCTGTCCCAGGTGGGATGAGTACAGCTGACTTTTGCTGACAAAATGCATTAGGAAAAGTCAAATGTTGAGAATTAAAAGATTTGAGATTTAGGGGCTGCCTGGATTTTAGCGAGGTATGTGACCTTTTTCTTAGGTACGTAGTATTAGGTAGTATTGTTACCTTAGTTTGTTCTGTTTGGTGTTTTGAAAAAGGAAAATGATATAATGAATTGAAAAGTTGAATGGTGAGCTTCATCTTCGAAGGGAACTGTTTTTATCAAATGAAAATTTTTAACAGCACTGCTCTTTAACCCTAGAATTTTCCAATAATGTTGGCTTAATATGCAACGTACAGCACCTTTGGCAGAAAAAGATGATTAGATCAAAACAAGTACCAGAATCAGGATTTACTGAGAGGTGTAATGATCAAATTTTTCCGTACCATCTGGAACTGCATGTATGTTCACTGTTAATCCTATATCACATAAATCATATGATTCTTGCATGAATGTAAGGACTGATCCCCCACTCATGTACGCTTTTAGCTAGGGCGCACTCAGATTTAAACAATGTACTAGCTAGTTCAACTCAGTGGGCATTTTTGTTAAATTGCAATCAGTCGAATCGGCTTAATCAGCACACAATAGTTGTACGTATCCCCTAGCTGCATATACTATGGGAGGCATGTCAGACAATTAAGCTGATTCCACTGATTGCACTCAGCAAAAAAATCCCCCATGAGTTGGACTCACCCATCTAGTATGATGCTTCCATCTGAATGTTGTCTAACTGTGTTCTGGGTCTTCTGGAAGACAGTCAGATTTTTAAGTTTATGTGAGGAGTGTCTAATTTTTTTGTTGGAAGATGGTCAAAAATGGAGAATGGACCAACAAAGATAATTTGGATGACTGTCAGAAAATCTCTGGATCTGCCCCTGTCAAAGGCCCTTAAACACATAATTACTATAGAGAGTTGTACTCCAGTTCTCCATAGGTTCAATTCCTGCTGTTTAGGTAAAGATAATTAATAGATCTTGTGTTTGGGGGGGGGGGGGGGGGAGGGGGGAGTTTTTATATAAAAGCTGGGCAATTAAGTTGTCAATCTCACAAGGTAGACTGGTCCAGTGAAGTGTTTCATTTGCTGTGCAAAAGGTGTTAATTAACTTGCAGCTTGACAAAGTAACACCAGCTGACGGAGTTAGCAGATAACATGTTTTGATAAGATAAAGGAAGAGAGGTGTGCTCTGCTGTGTAGAAGGTGGTGAATATTGTCACAGTTCTTTGTGGTTCTTTGATATTTATGTAATTAGTGACATTTTAGCCTGTAATACCTCATTAGTTTCATTTTGTGAAAGAAAGTTTCATGTGGGTTCTTACGAAAAAATAATTGCCAATTCTAGAAATGTTGCGTGTATGTATGTCATGAACTAAGTGAGAGACGCTGAAATGCCAGTTAAATTCTTATTTTTAAAACTTTTCCTGCACTGTTTTGAAAATCCAAAGGGATCCTGATACTGCCACTTGTACATGTACATGCACACTTTTAAGCTTAGAGAACAAACAAAACAAATCCCCAAATATTCTACATTTGTCTAAGTTGTATGACTAATTATCTCAATTTTTGACTGATAACAAGTCAATAATAGAAAACAAAATCTAAGGTTTTATCTAATTTTATTTTTATCAAAGAAAAGTCTTTATGGTAGTGGCACATACAATGGGGTATGAAATAACAGGTAATACAGCAACAATGTGTGCAGAACTAAAAAGTTACATACCCAGTGAAAGGAAAGCTTATGAGAACATTAACAGCTGATAAGTTTCAATCAATTTTTTTTCCTGTATGAATTATCACCAATAGGACCACTGTGGTTGTTTGATAAAGGAACTACAAAAATGTCTCGCGTGATTCAGCACTTCTTTGGAACGCAAATTAAATCACATTATTACGTGATCAGTCAGGAAAAAAGAAAACAAGTGTTTTTTTGTTGGAATGCTATTTCCTAACTCCCTATTTGCAGGTTTTGTTGGTGCCCTAGCCATCTGACTGCATAAAAGGAGATAAAAGTATAGTATTTGCAGGTACTCATCCTATATTTCATGAGAGTTATTCTAATTCAGTTATGGGAATTAATTTCTGGCGAGAAGGTTGATTCAGAAATGATTCAAGTTCTGTGCATTGGAAGAGTTTTCGCAGGACTCTAACATTCATGAAGTCAGTGGTTGCTCCTGGAGGACAAAAACTCGGACCGCATGTCAGTCAGTTTCTTATTTGAATGTCCTATTTTCATTGATGTTCCAATGGGAAAACTACATGCTAAGCTCTCTGGCATTGTTTTTATTAAGAGAAATTTTAATACAGTGTCACAGCAGGCAACAAGTAGTGCTGCAGTTGGTCTACATGGAAACCGTGTTTTTTACACTTACAAATTTAGTGACTATGTATTGTCTGGAATCTGACAAAGTCATTTATCCCAGTTGATACATATTCTTCAAATGCCAACTGTAATGTTAAAAAAAAACCTTGTTGTTTACCAAACATAACTTGGCACATGCAAAATGAAAAAAAATCAGGGACATTTGAGCTTGATTTTAAAAAAATCACCAAAGACTTCAGAATATCTTATTAGTGAATTTTTATGATGAGTAACACAAGGGGAAAATATTGGGATAGATTTTCCATGGCGATTTAGATTCACCAATGAATTGGTGGAAAAATGTTCAACATGAAGTTGCCCTAGAGACAGTATGTTGTCAGATAGAGCATTGGAAAAAAAATCTGGAGACTTCAATCCTGGCATTAATTTGCTCTATATTCATTTCACAGTGATTTTGTGTATGACTGTGTGGGGAGAGATTCTCAAGATGGAGCTTGTTTGAGCCAGCTGGCTTTACTTTTCACTGCCAGGTGCTTTAGGTAGATGTTACAGCAAAAAATCCTGCAGGTCATTGGCAATCACGCTTGGAATCTTTTGATTTCTGAACCTGCATGTTTTTTAATGCACACTCACATACTGATTTGTTACAGAATAAATCAGGTTTTTTTTTCCAAGTATGGACAGCAAAAAGGATCTTTTCTCCAGGCTTGTTTAACTTCAAGTGGGTTTAGACGTCAAGGTAAAGTTAAAAGGAAATTTAAGTCATCGCCAAGTTAATTCGTTTCACATTTAAAAGAAGGAGGTCATGATGCTTTAGAGATTCATTGAGAGAGAAGGCAGTCTGAAATGCTGAAGGATGCAATGAATGGCATTCAACTGAAAACGATGACTATTTGTTGAGAGTTAAGTGTGAAAAACTGATTTTATGGTGAGCCAGAGTCAATTTGTTGGAATTCAGATTACGGTAAATGAAAATGTGGCTACCATTTAAATCACTGGGGAGCCAGTGTATGTAGTACAAATACAGAGTTAAGGCCAAGAAAATCGGGATTGTATACATGCAATAAAAGCATCCATGTATCAAGTCAACAGGGAAGATTACTGGTATTAGGAACTTATAAACAATTTAAACCATGCACAGGTTTATCCAGTGTATTCAAGTTACTTTGTAAGTACACACAGTTTTAATGCCAAATCGAAATAGCTATTACTGACAGTTCCAGTGCTCTTTCACACACTGGACATAAAAGCATATCAGGAAAATGCACACGTAGATCAGAGAAGTTTCAGAGGAAGATATTTGTTATTAATTTAAAGTAACCAGGAATATGAAGGTAGAGTATTAGCCAGGAATGCACATCTTTTAGGATCGTTATTTACATTCACAATACATTGGAGGAAATCTAGGACAAAGGGCTGGGATTTTACCCTGTTCATTTGGAGGAAGTAGAACAGTGTGTTCACTGACAGAACTATTTGACTGGATTGATATTATTAAAGGTCACTCACAGGAGACATTTCTTGTGGGTCTCCTTTTCTTCCAGCTAGGTTAATTAGCACTGATATAAATGTTCTTGTATGGATAGTGCATTCTCAGATGGGCACTTAACAGCAGACATTGAGTACAGAGACTTAAAGCCAGAATTATTATTATTATATTATTATATATTATCTCTCTTGTTAAGGAAAGACCTGTTTATTTAATTGTCAAAATGATAGAAAGCAGATTTAGTAGCTGTGGATGGATTATTCATAGTTGGAAATGGTCAAAATTTCAAATTTGATTTAACAATGAATATTTCTGACTTTAAATTTATCTGAAAAGAAAAGGGCGAGAAAACTTGAGTGCAATCAAAGATAATTAGCAGAGACACAGCTCAGTGTTGTAAAGGATATAGCCTAGACTGACATGCAGTTGAAGTCATTTCATTACTGAAGGAAAACAAGCAGCTAGAGCTCTACATATCTATGCTGTATAGACAATTACGTAAGACGGAGGTGTTTTAACAAGAAGTTTCCATGACTGCAGAAGTCGTGATGCAGGGTTGTCTGGATAAACAAGTGTAACTGGAATTTGACATCTGAAGCTGGATATTGGAAATGATAGGAACTAGTAATGTACCTAGATTTTAATGTATAAAAACTGATGCTCATATACTATAAAAAATGTGAAAGCTTGTACTGAGAGCTGAATTCAGGCTTGAGCTCTCACTGTAACTGGGATTTGTACTCATAGGAAGCTGGGTTTCAGTTGTTATGAGATGGAGAAGCATGAACTACGTCATGGTTTATGAGACATTGGAAAGACAATTTAATCTCTTAAAGCAAATGAGCAAACCAAAGGTCATAGAAAATTGCAGTGTTGACCATCTAATGAAAAGTTAACACAATTTGTCATTAGCAAAAAGGCAAAATGAGTTTTCGTCAGCATCGTCGTCATCGTCACTCCAAAGGCCACTCTGGATTTATGAACAGCTTGCGGAGGTTGTCCCGAGTTCCTGTCCCAACCTTAGAGTTACGGGACAGCCTTCACATAGATGCTCGCAGGGTAAGTCAACAAAGAACATTTTGCACCTAAAGAATAAATCCAAATTCATTACACTTTTGCACGTCACTGCTTTACAATTATCTTAAATGTTTTCAGTCTGATTTATGATTTTTTTTTTTTTTTTTTTTTGCAAATTATTAGACACGTGTAGTTAGAAAACTGACACAAATCTTGTGATGCTGCTGGGCCAGGTACTTTAATTACATGTATATAGAGACAATGATATTATAGTAATCTGTGTTCAGACGAGGACCATGCTGATTAGAAAAATGTTTCTTTTTGTACCAGTGGCATACTGTGTATGCATTATCACGTGCTCAGAGACAGGTTGTAGTTTTTAATTTTTTTTAAGTAATTCGTGTCCAGTTCCCAGATCATTTTATGATTTTAAACTGTCCCCTTCTAGCAGGTCTTAAATTCACCTGTATGTCCTACGTACTAAATGTAAACCAAGTTCTACTGAATTTCAGTTGAGATTTAATTGAAAGAGATTTTAATTCAAGTGTCCCTAAAATGGGGAAATGCAAAAGTGGGCATTATTGCTTCATATAATGGTGCAGATTTATTTTATTTTATTTTATTATTTTGCTTCTTGGATATCGTCTATGTTCAGATACAATAGTTTCTGCACCTATCACTATACGTAGCCTGTCTGCATGTGTGAAATTCTTGATATTGCATAATTTTAAAATATACTGGGGTAGTGCTAACACTCGTCAATTTAGCCAAATGCTAAAACTGACTTAAGTTGGCTAAACAAAAAAGGTTTGATTTGACAAATTTTAGTCAAATTAAAGCCATTTGGATAACAAAGTGACAAAAAGTGGTGATTTGGCTAAGCGAAAAAAATTGCTGGTGCTACCCCAGATATAGTTATTGTTTTGTTTTGGTAATAATAATTTATTTCTTAAACCCATGATGCATATATATTTCAGCACTTTTTACAAAATTATAATGTTACTACTTATGAAATCTGCTGGTAAAACTCCCTGT
Source organism: Lingula anatina (assembly GCF_051362555.1). Lineage (NCBI taxonomy): Eukaryota > Metazoa > Brachiopoda > Lingulata > Lingulida > Lingulidae > Lingula > Lingula anatina. The sequence continues at coordinate 25,082,147 of NC_141770.1, read as the reverse complement.
TTCCATCATACTCACCAGCCTTTCTGTACTCTACTCAATGCCAGGAGGAGGCATGTAAATTTGTGAAACTGAGTGCATTCAGCAAGAGTCCCCACAGAGTTTGATCAGTCAGCAAAGAACGATCGTTTCATTGGGAATGGGCCCTAAGTGTGTCAGATGTTTGGGGTTGTGATCACATGACCACCTGTAGATAAAACAAACATAAAGTAAAAAAAAGAAAAGATTTCTATTTGGAAAGCAAACATGTTCAATTGCCCATTAGTGAAACTTGTTGAGGAATTGTTAAACTTTTGGGGCTTTGTTTGCAGCCATTTTAGTTGAACATTATCAGAAAATGCTTCTTTTTAATCTGAAGACTCCATGTACATCGTAGTTATTTTCATAGCAGCTGTTGAGAAGGGTAGAGACAAAAATCACAAACTGCATGTTTTTCCAGGCAATGCTTTTTGCCAAAGGAAGTAGTAGCATAAGATGCTCTGGAGATACTAATTATTTTTACGGCAACTCTTGCAGAGCCATACCTGGTTATCCGTGCACCAATTACAGTTATGAGGGTTATTAACATGGGTATCAAAAGTGCATACAGCAGTTGGTGATGTGCACAATTACAAGTTCACAGAGGTTCACAGAACAAGTTGCCAGCAAGGAACCTTTGAAATCCAAGAAACACAAGTGGGAATCACAGGGGGTTTCTAGGGCCTGACAAATTACCCTTTATCAAAAAAATTATTATTATAACAATAAAAAATAAAAATACTGTATGATAGAGATTAAATTACACCTAGAAGATCCTGTAAATTAAAAGGTAAAAAGACAACTTGCAAAACGGGGTAATTAATTTGGAAAATAATGATACATGATAATTGTAACAGTAACTCTTGCAGGGAGTACCTGCTAATCCAAGCATCATTCACTGTGAATTATAGTTGGCAGTTTATTGATGTGGTAATACTTATGCAAAAGGAGGTAGCGTTAAGATGGGAACACGGACAATTTTCACTGCAACTCATGCAATGATTACCTAGTCCATGTCCTGTTTATTAGGAAACATATTTATGCGGCAGTTTGAATGCCAAATGGTTTTCAAATGATGTCCTCCCTGTGTACTTGTTAATTATATTGTTTTATGTAGTTCTCTCTAGGGCACTTTAATTTTTGGTTTGCATATTTTTACATGCAGCACAGCCAAGCAGGTCTACAGGTGTATTGTTTGTAAATATTATCAAGAATGCATTACCAAGAAACATTCTTGATTTTATCTCAGATTTCTTACATTTTGCAAACCGAGATCATTTCCAATGCAGGTTCTATCAGGTCCACACTACTGTGTTAATAGTTACTCTTACAGAGTGAGAGCAGTCTAAAATCATGTTTCTGCTCAAGTTGAGTAGGTCCAAACTCATCAACTCCTTTACCTTATCTCAGTTACAAAGATGAGGTGGAGTAACTGGGGTGGAGGTGGGAGGTTGGGTGGGGGGTAACAGAGAGGCTAAATCTGATGTCTCTGGTGAGCTAATTTGATTTGAATGAGATAATGGGTTGGGTCGCTCTAAAATAGATTGAGCCTGTCTGACTGGAAACATGCTGTTAGGGTAATTTTTTGGAGCCTAATGTGAAAGCATGCTGGCAGATAGGTTATGCACTGATTAGTGTAATGAATGACTGGGGATGAATTATAGACTAAAAGAGAGTTTTTTTCTCTCTCTCTCTCAAGATGATTTTTTCATCTCCCAGAGCATCCTGTGCACATTTCTTTCTTTTACAGGTAAGATGTGTATCTGCAATTGAGAATGTGATTGGAATGAATTGGCTTGTGATTGGAATTAATTGACTCATGATTGGAATTAATTGACTCTTGATTGGGATTACATTGTGTAGAAGTAGACATGATTGACTTTGATTGAAATAGAAGCGTGTGATAACACTCATCAACTAAATAGGTTGCTGAGTCATAATTATAATTATCTCATCAGTTTTTAACTTAAACTTGTATTATCTCTAGACTGCCTGGGAAAACACGTGCATGTGCATGAGTAGAAGTTCCAAGCACTTGGAAAACCCATACATTCCATGTCTCGATCAACGTCCCATCAAATCTGAATTTAACTTGAAAGAGACTAGTTGAGGTCTTCAAATAGACAAATTACACAAGGCTTTCCAACTTTCTAAAACTTAAGTTGAAAAAAGTTTTAATAAGTTGGAAGGTCTTGCTTAGCCAATTAAACAGGAATGTGTGTGAATATAAGTCTTTAAAACTATTTTCTGGTTATTTCTTGAGTTAAAGTCTAATAACTAAAATGTATTTATAGTGCCCTTATGAAAAATTGCTGTGAATAAAGTCTTGAAAAAACCGTCACATTAAGAGAAAACTGAATCATAAAAAAGAATTATATTATTTAAATTAATACCCTGACAACAGTGTTATTGTTATGTTTTGAAAACAGGTCTATTTAAGCACTAAATTTAGAAAAAAAATTATTGAAAGAGTTTGTTTGATAGGACACTGAAATGCCATAAATCAATGGCCTTTTTTTATGATGTTGCTAGTGGCATGTAGCAAAGCTACCCTAAAATTGTTAAAAACTTTTCTTGAGGTGGGTATGTTAAACATGTCATTTTCAACTTATGTTCAATACACTCTAGTCTACAGCTCAGGTTTCAAACACTTTCTGTGGCTTGTTTTTCCTGATTACTGCATGTGATGGCATATATTTGGAAAGGTCAAGGCACATGAAAATGGTCGTTTCAATCACAATTCAAATATTTTTGGAGCAAACTTGGGGTGGAGGAAGCAACATGTTTGTTTCTAACTGTCACCTAGAGACAAGGCTTATTCGATATGTACTTAGGACATCACTATTATTTATACTCAGGCAGCATTTGAACTTTTAACAAAAAAAATGGAAATAATATGTTGACAGTAGTGGCATTTCAGGCAAATTTATACAGGTCTTAATAGCCTAATATAGTACTTAGCATTCATGTTTATTTTAATGGTGTTTATACACTCTAAAAACAACATTTTGTAATTGATTTACTGAATAATTTAATGTATTGTGAGTGGTTATATTAGATTTGTTACGGGTGAAATGAAAGTGGAATAATCCATGCCATCTGGGAGAGTTACAGAGCACTAGGTGTTTTTCCCAGTGTGGACATGGTTACAAATTAGGGAAAACCATGTTTGTTTTTCAGTATTTTTAAACAGTTTTACACTTACAAACTGTTGCAGACAGCAATAAATACCATTTGGATTTTTATTCATGGAAAGTAGCCTACTGGCAGGCAGCAAAGCATGAAATTGGAAAAGAGAATGGCGGTGAGCAAGAAATGAAATTTAAGTATTAGTGCTTACATACATTCCTCGCTTTACACCTTTTTCTCTATGAATTAATTTTTTCTGGTGGATTCCCCTATAAAAGTGCAGGAGGGGATCGAGTTTTTTCTTTGTTCATAAACCTTGCATTTTTGCTATGGCTTTTTAACTTTCAATTTTGTACACAAATTATAGCCACGGACTTTTTTCCATTTTGAAGTCATCAGTTGATAGTTTTGCCAGTGCTCTCATTTCCTCGACATGTACATTTAATTTCCTAAAAATGGAAGGTTCACAGCAGCAGCTAGGTCATTTTCATCAACTGTTTTCTGGATTCACCCTCAGTCTCAAATGCCCTAGAAAACCATGGAATCATCAACAATGACACTGTCTGCCTATTTAGATCAATACTACTCCTAAGGGACACTCACTGAATGCAATCAGTTGAACAGGGCCCCGTAAGCATTGCGAAAAGCATTGAAAGCATTGCGCATTGCTACCGAGCGCAAGCATTTCGATTCCATAACTCGCCCCATATAATATAATGTAGCCTCTATGTGATATCGCTATTCGCAATACGCGATGCTTTCGAGTTATGGGGCCCAGAATAAAGCACCACTTATTTCTAACATACTCGTATAATCACCAGCTTTTCTATATTCTACTCAATGCCAGGAGGCGGCATGTTAATTTGATTGCATTCAGCAAGTTTGATCAATCTACATAGACTGATAATTTCATTGGGAAGGAGCCCTGTGCAAGTCTCTGCAGTTTTCAGTGTCCAGGATACTAGCTGTGTCTGGGTATTCAGGCATCTAGTGAAACTTTTGTGTAGAGATTGGGTTGTACCCAATGTTTTTTAAAGGATTGAAAAGTTTTTTCATGCTTTTTTTCAAGACTTCTGTATAACTGCCCTGTCATGGTAAAGACTACCTTTCATATATCATGCACCAGTCTTAATTCATATTTCATAATCTAAGTAAAACATTATTCACACTTCACTTCATAATCTAATTTTGTTCACACTTCATTTGCTGATTTTTCCTAGGAATTCACCATTGTCAGCTGGGGATTTGATCCTGAATTATTTATAACAGTGTAAATGATATAAAATGACAAAATGGTCAGGAGATGAAAAGATCTTTTTTATCAATTTTTTTCTCAAAATGCACAGAATTGTTATTGATCATATTTTTTAATTCAGGAAAGAATACATGGATGTAATGTGATTGATAGTCAAAAATGAGTAGAATTTGTATAAAAATGTAGAGTTATCCTGTCTTTGGTCTGACAAATTGACAAGTCAATCTACATATCATAGTGATTATTGAGATTTATGGGAAAAATTCAAGTATAGAACTTAAAACTTACAGTCAGCCCTAATAGTTACATTAGGTTTTTCTTTTTTTTTTCTTTTTTTTTTTCAGTGTAAAAACAATTTGACAGAACGAAGGCCAATTATTTCAAGACCTTTAGCGCGTGTGTGCTCAGCAAGTCAAGAAACATTTGACTGGTTTAACATTTTACACTCAGCTTGCCAGATGTAACTAAGGGATTGCTCTAAATGTGCCAAAATTAGGGAGAAGAGATTTAAAAGCAAATTCTAGGGTCACATGTCTATCCCATTTGGAAGAAAATGTGCAAAGGCTGCCAACAGAAACACACTTTCACTTGTGGTACTGCACTTTATGATGTTCTGATAAGTTTGAGAGTCGTACCAAGTAGTTTGCACTCAGTTTCTGTATGGTTTCAATTGTGACAAAATCTTTTGAGGTACAAGTTTATGATAATCACATATTGATCTGATTTGAGTTATTATAGCATATTCCTATATATTTGTTCCTAAAGACCTGGTGCCAGTTATAGAATGTCATCATTAGTATAAGATAGTCATTATAGCATCATTATCTCTAATAACCTGTGCATTTTCAATGGATATTTGACTACCAAATCCTGTTACCAGATGCTGTAAGCAAACAAATACTTAGTATCTATACAGCCAGCCTCTTGGTTCATTTTACTATGAGGCCTTTAAATTCAGAACAGCAGATCCAAGAATCTTTACTAATCCACCGATCCAATACGGCAGACCCTACAATAAAGAAGTGACGACTAATGGGCTGACGGTCTCCCCGCCACCACACACACCCTCCTTGCAGGGGTCTAGCAATTAAACCTCGGAGACCTGATTTAATCCATTTAATTGCATGTGTCAAGGGGGATACCGTCAGCAGATTAGTAGGCTCTTCTTTCATATAGGGTCCACCATATTTGATCTGTGGATCAGTAGATCCTGGGATCTTCTGTTCTGAATGGCCTCTATAGGGTTTGCCCATCAGATAAAGTCACAGGGTGTGTTCACAATGAATCTATTGCACTAGCTAGTGCACACTAACTCAGAGAGGACTCTAACCTAGCGAATGCCACAGATTAACATGCCTCCTCCTGGCATTGACTAAAATACAGAAAAGCTTGTGATTATACAAGTACATGGGAAGCAAGAGAAGGTGTGTTAATCTGATTGCATTCAGAGAGCCTCCTCGAAGTTAGTTCGAACTACATTGTACGATTGTTTCATTGTGAATCCACCCTTCAAGACCAAAATTTACAGAAATATTTGGACAAAAATCTTAAACAAAGGTAAACCTACTAATATGTAGAACAACTAGTTCCCTTGAATCTGATATTGTACCTGTTTTTCTCTGCATATACTGTTAGGGGAATAAATACCGTAAGGCCGATATAGATATGACCAATGATTTAGACCAGTTGTGACCATATTATAGTGGACTGCTTAAGATTTATCCAAAAAATGTCTAATGTCTAATAGTTAGCACAAAAACATGTCTGATACTTAGGACAAAAACATTTAACATTACATCCTTTTGTGGAACCTGCCTCTGGACCAATATATAGTCTAAGTCTGACTTCATTCTTAAACAAAGTGACTTCATTACCGAGTTCATTACAGTGAGACGTGTCACAATTCTTTTCATCATTGTTGTCAATATAAGGACAACTTCTACAAAAGTGGCTGTCAGGGGGTTTCAGTGTGGATTGTGTGGCTGCCAATTTTGCGAGAGTGACAGACAGCTACTGGGGTATCTTTCTTTTAAGTGTGATATGTTTCTTTCTAAGAAATTTGTCTAATTTTCTTCAAGACAGTATTGATTTTGTTATGATATACTCTCAGTTATCCCTTGAACCAAAGGTGACAGACAACTCATGGGTATTAATGCTTATGAAACCCAATTGTTGCACAACAGAGAAGAAATTGCCATTGCCTCAATTGCAGGAAATTTATGATGAGGTGTTATATCAAAGATCCTTACTTATTTCCACCAATTTTTGATATTTCAGGATGTGGGCCCACACCTTCTGCTCCAGACCTTCAAACACTAATTACTAAATTATACATTAGATTGTACTCTGAATGTTCAGGAAGGAGAGAAACATTGGAGTAGGTGTGTGTGGGGGAGGGATAGCTGATAGAATAACTTGCCAGACTGCTAGAATATCTGTGATTTTCATACGGGAACTCAGGACAGATGTAATAATAATTTATTGAGCACGAAGAAATGGTTTACATTTACAGGCTCTCTAATTAATACAAATATAAAATAATAATTTAAGCAGGAAACTATGCTTATCCACACAGGGATACACGCTTTTTAATTGCACTGTTTACAAATTTACATATGGCACTCACACTCTGCACAGAGAGTGGATTGAGTGAAATAGATAGTTTGTTGTCTGTTAGACCCTGCAAATTCACCTCTGGTATGGAGGCGAACAGTATTTCCTGTTCGGCGTACAGTAAAGGGTTGGGAAGCAGCCTTGGTATTAATTCTCCTTATGGTATGCTGATGAAAAAAGTAGACACAAACAAAACCCAGCCTTGGTTCCTGTTGATTAAACCTGAATAACTGATCTTATATGTATGTTATGGTTGTACAAAATTTGACTCTTGGAAAATTACAGCTGATTCAGTGTCTGCTTCAGAGGTGCCTCTGAAACTAATGTTTTAACATTATTAAAACACTATTAAAATAGCTGCTGTTCTACATGGATCTCTATATTTGCTATTCCCCTTTTGTCAGTCTTTTATTGTTGAATTTCCAAATGCCATTTCTTTTAGGACATGAAATATTGATGTCATATTATTGAGAAAAAAGTTATGATGTTAGACATCATACGTAATATTTTGACAATTCCATCATGCTGCAGATGGTGCAGAGTGTTTTTAAACCAAGTCCAAACATTCGATCTGCCATATACATGACAACAACAGAGGTTTTATTAAGACAAAAAATAATACAGTGGCAGCGTCTGATATTTTCTTCACCTTTAAAATGGAAAAGAGAAATATAAGGTTTAACCAGAATGTTTTGTGGAGTTTTTAAGTGGATGTTATAAGTAAATGACTATTAACCCTTGCCTTAGACAGGAGATTATGATATGACAATTTTATTTTAGATACGAAGTGTAAAAGTATTCCCTTTGTTTTTTCAAATGATTATAACTATAGTAAAAACATTTTATATAATGAATACTAAAGTTCATTTGGATTTTCAAAAAATTGTTTGGCTCTTATTTGCAATTAAAGGTAATACCAGAGTGTATCCAGCTGACATTCTGTAAAAAAAAAAAAAAAAAGACTTTTACACCCTGAGTGTCTTAGTTTCAGAAATTCCCTCCATAGCCTCCAACATACATTGGCATTCAATAATTAAGCAGTGACAGAATTTGCATAGTTTGCGTAAAAGACAGTCTTCATTGGCATTATGAAACTTGAGGAACACCCTGGGAACTTCCACATATGTCACACCACATTAGGTCAATCAGTGGAGAACTTCAATTATCTTCCACGCTGTTTATCTCATTTGAACCCTCACTGGGGAATCATAATGCCACGATTAGATACTCCACTGAATGGTTTAATTAAATACACAAAGTAGACTAATCAATTTAAGCAGTTGATTAAGTTGTCCATTGACCTGTACATGTAATATCTATCAAATTATACAATCACTGGGGATTGCCAATAAAATGAACTTGTAGTAGGCTGCGTAAAGACTTCCTAGTTGTGCTGCATGGGCTCACTCCCAATGAATCTAGCATTCTAGGTTGATAAATCCAACTCAACTGTGACCCTGGAACTCCTCTTGACATTAAATAGAATACAGAAAAGCTGATGATTATACAAGTACATTGGAAACAAGAGGAAGCTTGTTAATCTGCTTATCTTATTGCATTCAGGGAGGGTTCCTGCCAAAATGGATCCATCTACGTAGAAAGTTTGTTACATTGGGAATGGACCCTTTGTTATCAAAGAACATTTATTCTGATATCAGTTTAAGCAGTGTTTGCCACCAGTGTTACACTTTGATAGAAAATATATACTTATGCATCAAGCCATGGTATTTTCAGTTAAATAGTAAAGAATCCAGTAAAATAGGTTTTTATTGACTCTTGTGTAATGGTGATCATAAGTCAATAATTGTTTCTAAAAAAGAGACCTAATTTGTTTTCTACGTATGAGGCTTGTGATCAAGAGCCTTTGAAGATGGGTTTAAAAGTCATGCCTGGTAGGCAGAAAACAATTTAAATCTCTTCAGAAATGATTAACTTTTTTTCAGTGTTAAAGGTATCCTCACATGCCAAATGAAATTTTTTCTCAAAAATAAGCAATGATTTTTAAATTAGATTCCCATTGGAAATCGTCTTGCCTGTGGTACTTTGAAACTTGTGGTACAGTAAATGAAATGGCATGTTTGATTTCTGTTGGGAAATGGGAGGCATTGAGTACTTTGAAAAACAGGAAGAATGGACGTAATACTTTAGTTAAGATGAACATGGGGTCTTCTGGCAGTGATGTGAGTTTCGGGATTCAGTGTATGGATTGATGTGCTAGATTGACGTATGTGAATCATGAAAATAAGATTCACCTTGGTCGAATCTATTGTCATATACTGACAACATACTAAAATCAACAACAAGGCAAAGCACACATTTATAAATGAATGATATAAGTCAGTGAGAAATGGTTCTACTTAATTTGGCTGTAAAAACACTGTTGGAGAAAGTATCATTTTGGTAACTGCTTGAACATATTGCCATACTTGTTCTGGATTATACTGCATTCTTTTTCTTTGCTATATTGATACTTTAAAAAATTATATTGGGAGTTTTATCCAAGTGTCATTTTATCTTCAAACCAGCACAGCAAGAGAGTGAAAAAATTCAAAGAGTTCATATATAACCAAGTGAATTCCTATGTGGATGCAATCCAAATTGTTCTTATGTTTTTGCTATTTTCATTCTAGGACAAATTCAAGAGCATGGACATCGAGAGCCTTTATCAGCGCTACTGTGTCCGCCTCAAACACTGCCTGTTTATCAGTCTACTTGTGGTTGTCATGGCATTCTGCACTTCTCTTGTCATCATTGATTTTGCTTCCCCGGTGAGTAACACTATGACACTATATGAAAAACTTTGGTTTTTGCTAACCCTTCATTTAATTTTTGGCACGTTTTCCTTCTAATTTCTGCATTATATAACAAGTCCTTTGAATACCAACAGTGAAATCTTTAATAGATTGTTAGGCCACCATGGGAGTTGATGGCTTACTATAAGCACCTTACACTAATGTTGAGATTTGTGATGGCTGTAAAAACTGAACAGGATAAACATGAAGCACCATACAGCTAGTAAGAATGGCACTCTGTTAACATGATTTTATCAAAAGAAACATCCAATGGCAATTCTGAATATCATGTCATCTTTGGGCAGTGTGACTTGATCCTTTTATAGGTACTTGTGATCAATAGCATGGGCGTAACTAGGCATACGCACGGATGCACTGTGCGTACAATTTTTTGGCCATGATATTATTTTATATAAATTTAGTGTATTTTTCACGGAATATAAAAGAAAATCCTCTGCTTATTAAAGTCACCTGTATGTACAAATCCTCTGTATCAATTGTATAGGCACAATTGTTCTAACCCCCCCCCTTCCCCCCCGTCTTGCAAACTGAGATAAACAATGCCTGTAACCTTAACAGGTCCTATCTTAATCGTACATCTAACTGAAACTTCCTTTACCTCTTAATTGGAGGGTTCAGTGGCCTTCAACTCTTCTGTACCCTCTTTCTTGAGAATATCTGGCGATATTTATCTCAGGTAAAAATCTGCCTGAGTGTTATTTTCAAAGAGCAGCTCCTGCAACCCTGGGGGCACTAGATAAAATCTGGACACCAGGTTTAAGAAGGAGCTAGAGAAACAAAGGAAGAATTTTTCGTGCAAAACTTCAAAGAATTTTGACACGGACTTGACCCAGCTTACCCCTCCAAACTAACAGGGTGACATGGGCAATTTTTACGAACAAATAATTAAACTTAGATGTATCAGAGCTCTATCGTGTCGTACAATTGGTTGTTTTGGGGAGCCATGCATCCACATGTAAGGTGAATGAAACCGTATGTTAGTTCAACTCAGAGGTGGATCCAGGATTATATATTCGAAGGTGGTTCTACATATGCAAAGCTAGCCTCCTTTTAAATAAATATACCGTTCTGGGTAATAAGAATATTGATACTTTTTAAATTGCGAGAATATTTCTGACTGAATGATGATTTTATTATTAATGGAAATTAAGCTGCGATGTGTTGTACATATGCTGTAATTACGCTGTCCTTCATCTCTTGTGTTAGTCTACATTTTGCTGGGAATTTTAAAAATCTGTGTGTACAATTTTTAAGGGTCTGGTTACGCCCCTGAATAGTTCAGTTAGCTAAGGAAGGCCATCAACCCAATGACCAGATCTAACAATACTCATAAGTTTTCACTGCCACTGTGTAGAAAACCTATCATATTTAATAATGGTTTATTACTAAGCTGTTGAACTAACGCTGTTGATTTCTAAAGTTTCTGGAATTTTTTTGAAAGGGATTCTAGACATTTTTGATGTCTTTAACTAAAAGATATAACCACCCTATGCAAGGTGAAGAAAACTAGGGATAGAGCTGTAGCATATGATATGAAGGGACCTCAGAAAGGGCTAATTCATCCACACCATAGTTTCTATACATGTTTCAGAACCCCAGTCACCTCTACCAGGTTTCTATATATTTTTAAAACATAAGATCTAATTTCTCTACATTCCAGCATGCCGACCACCCTAACTCCACAGTCCAGCTTGCAGTCACCTTCAGTGGCACTATCCTAGTCCTCATCATGTTGGTTCTCATCTGCTTCGAAAGAATATTCCAGAAGTTCACAGTCCCAGTGACGTTATTTGTGTGGCTGATTCTCCTGACAGGCACATATGTTTATGTTGGGTTCAGTGATGCCAGGAATTGTATGGACGATGTACCTGTGATATATTACATAATAATTGTGACTTATACAATGTTGCCGCTGTCACAGCGGTGGGCCATCTGCCTTGGGACAGCTACAGGTTTGTCACAGATATGCATAGCCTGGGGTTTTGCTCAGAGATTCAGAGACTATTTGGAGTACCAGGTAGGTGTTGTTAAAATGGCTGCAATTAAGGCAAATCTGCATGCTATCTTTTGGGCCTTTTTCGAGCCATGTTTTTTTCTCTTCTTTGTCAATAAATCTCAACACCACACCTAAATACCATATCTAAATGTTTAGTCAGACGCAATTTTTCTTTCAGCCGTAAGTTAAAAGGTTTTTCCTGTCCATGGAAAAAAATTAACTGGCATTCAGCCTAATATACTGTGTAACCTAACTCTCAACAAAAAATTTATATATTTCCAGAAAATGAAATTATTTAAATAAACTGGGATCAGTCATTATAAGTTTAAAAACAAACAGTCAATACATGTAAGAGACAATAAAATAAGACTTTGTAAAATAATTATACTAAACATTACACACCTATATTGGAAAATAAATTCCGATAATTTTACCATGAAATTCTCACAGTGCTATCCCCTTCAAATGGCACCCAAGGCACATGCCTTATATGCCATACTCAGATATGCCACTGTGAGTTGAAATAATAGTAACAAATGTATTTTATATTCACTACCTTCCAGTTGCTTGCAAACAGTGTGATATTTTTGTGTGCCAATATGGTGGGCATGTACCACAAGTACCTGACCGAGATTGCCCATCGCAGGACATTCCTGGACACACGCAACTGTATAGAGGCACGCATCAAGTTGGAGCATGAAAGAGAACAGCAGGTTTGTATAATAGCTATACCAGGGGAGGCTGGTGGGGGGAGGGGGGGTACCATCATTGGAGGTTGTGAGGGATATTTGTGCAAGATGTCTGTGATGTAAGAGGAGAATATATGTACACCACAGTCTTGATGGGGAGGGGGGTTACATGTGCACGTCTGGCAGTTTATTTTGAGCTGGATTATTAAACATGAGCAGCAGGTTTGTTCAACACCACCTACAGCAGGGTGTGGGGCAGCGCCACCATGTGCGGCATCATGGTGGGAAGGCCAATGCTTACATGTAGACACTGTACTGAAGAAACTACATTTTTTTTTCTTTATTTATGTTTTTTTCTCTTTCATGCAAAAACAGGATGTTTATATGTAGAAGGAAGTGATTTATCGTGATCTATGATTTGACTGTTGATTTATGTTAAACCTGTAGAAGCCCTTAGCCCTTAATGAGTTAAATAAAAGTACGTCACAGTCCCATATGCAGGGCAAATGTCATTTGTATGAAATGGAGCCTGTTTTGATATCTGGGAACTTATCAGATGTATGTATGTTTCTCTTTATACAATACATTACATTGTACAGAGCTGTTGCTGCTATCGGATGTTCCCATGTGATCCTGATTTTATTTTACACTGATTTGTTTATATCACTAAATGTCAGTGATTCCTTTAACTTTCATAGTACTCCCAGGAATTGTTTAACCCTAGAATTGCCAGGTTATTTAATTTGTTCAGAAATTAGGAGGTTGAAGCTAAAATGCACCATGAAGGCAAGCTGATCAAATCTGAGAGCATCTTCCTTACATGATTACAGGGAGCAGGGTCAAATGTGTGAAGCAATGTGAAACTCCCATTGGAATCTTGGCTTTATGATTGCTTCCATCAAATATTCATTTTTAGGTGGTTAACCTCAAAATGCTGTCTTTGATATTTTGGTATTTGGTAGATATGCACTCAAAAGTTAAAGACCAAAAAAGGCCTAAAGCAGCCAAAGCTTCTGGATCTCTCTCTCTCTCTCTCTCTCTCTCTCTCATTGATTCACAAACATTTTAAGCATAATGCTTAATATCTACACACAGGGAAAACACTCACACAAATACTCCAGTATTTTCTTGCATTACACTGGCCCCCTGTGGTTGTGATTTACAGGAGAGGATCTTAGTTAGCTGCCTGCCTAGAAGTCTGGCAAGCCTGCTCCGTGAGGACTTCAAGATGAAAATGGAGATGAAGGCTCCTATTACATCAAAGTTTCATGATCTTTTTGTTCAAACACACCAGAATGTCAGGTACAGAATGCACAGAATATATTGCATGGGAGGAAGTGAAGTTGCTTTGGTTGAAGGATGTGATTGTGGTAGAGGAGATAGCCACATTGCGATTGAGAAGACATTGATTGCATTGGTTGTGATCTACATTATGGTGGAGGCAACAGATGATATTGGGCATAAATATATTGTAACTGAATATTTTTTTAACTTTGTGGTGGTGGAATTCAGTTTACTCTGTGGCATGAGAAATATATTGGGATTTATTTCAGTAACCTGTCTGTTTCTCCTTTTTAACAGCAAGGGAAAGTTTCCAGGTGGCAGATACTCTGTCAGTTTCCAAAGAAACGGTATTTAGAAAGTATTGTGACATAAAGGGTTAAAAAAGATTACAAAAACTATGAAGGATATCCATGAACTAATTTAGGAATATAAGTAGTCAATGATGAAAGTTTGGTTGATAATTTTAATGTTCTACAGTATACAACTTATTGTTTTTATCTGTGAATATTTCTATTTGAAGGATGGATATGGTGAGGAAATGATATAACATTCCATTTTCCAAAGTTTCAGAAATTTTCCAAAATACACTCCTTTTAATTATCTCAGTGACATTTACTGATGAAAATGCTAGCTATTAACAGGCCTTCATTATTTTTCCTTTTAGACAAATATGTCACGGAAGTATAATGATATTGCCATAATCTTGTTCATGTTATTATCATTATTGTTGCAGGAAAAGTTATTACTGAGTGTCATACCAGCTCACCTGGCAGTAGAAATGAAAAATGAAATGATCAGGAAAATACGCACTTCTACAGTTGATCACAATAGATCTTGTAAAAGGGCCTCTTCCACCAGATTTCATGACTTATACGTCAAAGGCCATATTAACGTCAGGTACAGGGGTCATTAATGCCTAAGTGTTGGTTTTTTGTTTAGTTGCTCATTATGATTGAAGTTTTTGTTTTAAGTAATAAAATTTTTATGTTTGTTTTCATTTGAATTTTTTAATTTATTTTGTTTTATTTGCTGATATGCCTCAAAACTTATTAACAAGAGTTAATTTGATTCGAATTTAATTTTTGTGCATGTGGAACATATTGAAGGATTCTTCCAAGAAACTGAAAATTGCTACTACTTTATTTTATGTATTTTTTTATATTTAACACAAACTAACAAGTCTCAGTGAAACTTTTCCTGGTCATAGATTAATCAGTAGTTAAGGAAAGGAATTGAATATATAAGAGAAAAAAACAAAATGTGGAAATTTAATACTGGTATTTTTTCTGACTTTACCACCATATGTTACTCTGACTTGTAATAATAAAATTTCATATTTTTGTTTTCAGCATTTTATTTTCAGATATTGTGAATTTTACGCCTCTGGCATCTGAGTGCACTGCCGCTCAACTTGTCAAGGTCCTCAATGAACTCTTTGGGAGATTTGACAAACTAGCTCAGGTATATACTTAATGATGAAGAGTGTTCAATAATGATTCCATCTTTTCTATGGGCAAAAATTATCACTCTTTCATATACTTTTCCTTTTTTAGAACCATAATAATTATATTTCTATATAGCATTTGTTGTGTTTTAAATGCACAAATAGAACTGTAAGGTAGCCCACTTTTCAGTGTTTTTGCTACCACTCAATAGAAATGCTCTTATTATAAAAAATTATGTTTTAAAAAATATAGTATCTGTAAAATTCATAATTTCACCATCGGGTAATTGTGGTAGTTAAGATATCAAGATTTTGGTAGCTCAGAAGTTACTTAACAACAAAGCCTATGTTCAGTGATGTACATGAGGCCAGTGCCAATACAACAGACATGACAGTACATTGCATGAATCAAAAATTCACTGTTACAGTATTGATTAAAACATACAAATTACTCAGAGTTACAGTTATTATTATATTTTCAGGAAAATGACTGCATGCGTATAAAGATCCTGGGTGACTGTTATTACTGTGTCTCTGGGTTACCCATATCAAGACCTAACCATGCCAACAACTGTGTTAAAATGGGGCTGAAAATGATAGAGGCTATCAGGTATATCCTAGCTTGAGTTTCTTGGAGAATTGGGGTAATACATGCATCTTCTTCATTTTCATATATACGTAATGCACTGTGTTCCTCCACTTATAAGGGGTGCCTCAATCAATAAAAGAGATTTGAAAATGAAGTACATGTAGCTGCATGGCACACTTCAGATCTTACATGTAATTCAGGGTTTTAAAAAATCAGTTCTCAAATTGCATTTTGATCAGTTCATGTGCTTTTTCCCCAGCTGATAGTCTTATAAATAGTCATAAAGATATATTAATGCTTTTCATTAGAATCTACTATACTTTTAATGCAGACAGGTGAGAGAAGCCACAGGTGTCAATGTTGACATGAGGATAGGCATCCACACTGGGAATGTGTTATGTGGAGTACTGGGACTGCGGAAGTGGCAGTACGACGTCTGGTCAGATGACGTCACATTGGCCAATCACATGGAGCAGGGAGGCGTGCCAGGGTGAGGATGGATACTGCTATGAAGAGTATATATAGACAATCTAGTTGTTTGTAGCAATATTAAAGAATGACTAAAATGAATTGTTTCAACTATAAGAGACACTAAGACTTGGTTCCCATACTTAGATCGATCCATCTGGATTGACCTAACTCTCTGGAGGTTCACACTAAATTGCTATCAGCTCAAGAGGCTTAAATGTCTGTCACGCTTACCGAATTAGCTAGGGGTAAAGATAATTACCCCCTAACAGTTTTACTAGGCGTGACAAACATTTAAGCCAGTTAGTTTGATAGCAATTTAGTGAGACTCCCCAGGGAGATAGATCGATCCAAATATCTGTTGGAATGGTCCTTAAGCACATTTACTTCGTGTATGGCCCCTTAGCAAATATTTCAGGCTAAGCACTTGATGTTTTGACCAATGTTTAATTGTTACATGCAGCTTGTATAACCATTCTAAAATTCTGAGTAAAACTGTCATAACTCCACCAGTGGCAATAAATGTGTGTAGCAAAAGAAAAATATGAAAGCAAGAAATGAATAACTGAATTAATTTTTAAAAAATGAAGAAGCATTCAGCTTTTTTTTGCCAGTTACTATTTCAACTTTAATGTGGTCAAGAATTCTTGTTCAAATGCCATAAAATGATACTTTACAGGAGAGTTCACATATCAAAGTATACACTATTGCATCTGAGCACAGAGTTTGGGGTAGAGCCTGGACATGGCCATGAGAGAGATGAATTTATACGAGAAAGAGATGTCGAAACTTATCTTATTATTCCACCAACTAATGTAAGTGGTTTGGAAGATCTGTATGATTGCAAAACCCTGGAAATGTGTAAAATCCCAAGTTATGATAATGTGTGACACAGTCAATTGTTTATTGTTCGAGAAGGTCCAGATGGTACGTGTTCAGACTTGTGATTTTAAAAGAGAATGTTCATGAACTAAGTGTACACTGTACATGTATTAAGGTTGCAGGAGGGCATACAATATTCTCACATTGAGTATTCCAAAATTTGTTTTGCTAATACATTCTAGTAGGACCAAATGAAAGGAACTGCCTGGACAACATCCTTCCTAGTACTCATTAAGTTAAGATAATTAAAGTAAGTTAAAAAATTACTGTAACAATAGTATCTTGTATTATTTTTAGGCTGAGAGTCAAATGACCAGTCCGACCACAGGTCATGGTATAGAGGCCACTATGAGGGCCTCCACCAGGATGTCCAAGTTCCTGGATTCCTGGGGGGCAGATAAACCCTTTGCTAATCTTATTGAATTTTCTATGGCAAAAAATATTGGTGAAACAGTAAGCAGTGTTTCTTCTTGTAATTATTCTTCATTTGAACAACCAGTTATACAAAATACAGTACGTGAAAAAGGGCAAACTTTTTATTGATGTTGATCTGGTAAATATTAGAAAATGGAAATAGATATGAAATAGACAAGACAAAAATATGGAATAAATGGATCAAAATTTTTCATTGTTTTGAACTACCTAAATATTACATTGGCCAATGTGAGGGACCATGAACAAAATTGACAAGATGCTTGAAAAGTCTAAATTGATTTGATACGTAACAAAAATTAAAAGACCGATATGAATGATAGCAGTTCAGGGGTATTTCATTTAAATAATTATAACATTGTACAATTTTAGTATGCATATATAATATGTGTTTTCCATTTTCAGAGTTTAGCCATGATGGAAGGAAACATGAACCCACTCTCTTGTTCTGGAGATCCAAGGTGATTTGATACATCATGCATTTGATCACACTGCATGTATAGCTCCTTATACAGGCCCGTAGCCAGGGGGGGTTCGGGGGGTTCGAAAGAACCGCCCCTTTTGGTGGGAAAAGGTCCACTCTGGGTAAAATTTGATCTAGGTTCATGAAGTTTTTAGAGAAAAAGGTCCACTTTTTCAGAAAAAGAACCACCCTTTTGAAATTGCTGGCTATGGGCCTGTTATACACCAGCTAGGCTTGAAATTGTTTAATTGGAGAATGAAATTTGGCTCACTGTAATGAAAGAAAATGCTGCAACAAAAGAAAAGGCTTAAATATTTAAAGTCCATTGACCCTGATGTATGAATTTTATGTTGACTAGCAAATATTGTCAAAGCCCCAACTTTAAAGAGAGTGCGAGTGGGCAAAAATTTGTTCTCCAAATGATCACCAAATGTGACAGTTTAAATGTATTAGAGACTTAAATAGATATTGGTATACCCGATAATTTTAATTAGTTAGTGTTAAGGCACTTCAAGTTCATTCTTCCCAGGTTAATACCAACTGATTAAGTAGTTAAATTGTGAAATTGGCTGGTTTCGATCAGATTGTTGTAAATTTTTTAATTAATTGAATTTTTATGTACAGACACAGATGTGTCTGTACATATAGCCATCATCTGCGTCTGTCGTCGCCGTCGTCGCCGTCGTCGCCGTCGTCGCCGTCGCCGTGCACTTTTACCGATAACACGATAAATGGAAAACTGTTTTTATGTACAGACACAGATGTGTCTGTACATATAGCCATCATCTGCGTCTGTCGTCGCCGTCGCCGTCGTCGCTGTCGTCGCCGTCGTCGCCGTCGTCGCCATCGCCGTCGCCGTGCACTTTTACCGATAACACGATAAGTGGAAAACCATTTTACCTTTTGACTTGAAACTTGCAGAACTGATGAATATTCATAATACGCAGGTCAAGTTCGAAAATCAGCATGATCGGGTCACTTTTAGGGAATTTATGCTGTTTTTTCACTTTTTTCAGCATATATGCAGCACCGATAACACAATTAGTGGAAAACAATTTTACCTTTTGACTTGAAACTTACAGAACTGATGAATATTCATAATACGCAGGTCAAGTTCGAAAATCAGCATGATCGGGTCACTTTTAGGGAATTTATGCTGTTTTTTCACTTTTTTCAGCATATATGCAGCACCGATAACACGATAAGTGGAAAACCATTTTACCTTTTGACTTGAAACTTACAGAACTGATGAATATTCATAATACGCAGGTCAAGTTCGAAAATCAGCATGATCGGGTCACTTTTAGGTAATTTATGCTGTTTTTTCACTATTTTCAATATAAATGCAACACTGATAACACAATATAAGAAAAACGGATTGGCCAATTGTAATTATACTCACAGGAGTGGTCAATCTTACTAAAACACAGGTTGAGTTCGAAAATAAGCATAATCGGGCCATTACTTAAGAAGTTATACTGTTTTTTCACATTTCCTCAGATTCAATTATTAGGCATGTTAACAGTCTCATTATTTAACTAATAAGATGCCTAAAAGTGTTTGTTTGATATTTCCTGCATCTTTACAACATTGTTAGTTGATTATGTAAAAAACATGGTAAACTTGTTATCATGTATTGTGTAATAAAGTGTCAAAAATGGAAATAAACTCATATCATTGCAGTTTGTCATATTCAATCATCCACTATGTTCAGAATCTCAGAATGGAGGAAATTGGACATTTAACACTGTTCTATTGATACTTTTCCCATCTCATCAATTTTCTTAGTTGGACATATAAAAATGGCAGTAAAATGTTTATTTTGTTTTATGTTAAAAAAGTGTTAAAAATTGAAATAAACCCATTTCAGAACAGTGCTGTCTTGTTTACATTTTGGCATTATCAAGGCGTGACTTTGAAGTTCCATGGGCCTGAAGACCTTTGCTAGTCACATTTTCTGAATATCTGTGATACAAATATTTTATAATTAAAAATTGATGGTCATTAAGCTGTTAAACATTATGTAATATTGCATCAAAATTTGAAGAAACCCCCATTTTGGGCACTGCTTCCATGATGACCATTTAAGGAAAATCATGTCACTTACTGTTCTTAAACTTACAGGATAGAAACATGGGACTAAAATACAGCTTCAGTAGGCCATGCAGTCTGTTTGTTTTTTTTTTTTTTTTTTTTTTTTTTTTTTTTTTTTTTTTTTTTTTTTTTTTTGGCAGTTAAACAGTTTTTTGTGAAAATTTAATTTTTCACATATTGGCATTTTCAAGGTGTGACTTTAAAGTTCCATGATCTTGAAGACTTTTGCTTGTCACATTTTCTGAATGTCCATGTTACTAATATTTTATTAATAACATTTGATTGTCATTATGCTGTTAAACATTATGTAATGTTGCATCAAAATTTGAAGAAACCCCTATTTTGGGCACTGCTCCTATGATGACCATTTAAGGGAAATCATGTCACTTACTGTTCTCAAACTTATAGGAAAGAAACATGGGTCTAACATACAGCTTCAATAGGCAACGCAGTCTGTTTGGGAAATTTTTCTGGCAATTTAACAGTTTTTTGTGAAAATTTAATTTTTCACTTATTTGCATCTTTATTTTCTGTTCTTTGTCTGTACATTTGACAGCTTTGCTGCCTTGTTTCTTTTGGTATGAAACTTACAGAACTGATGAATATTCATAATACGCAGGTCAAGTTCGAAAATCAGCATGATCGGGTCACTTTTAGGGAATTTATGCTGTTTTTTCACTTTTTTCAGCATATATGCAGCACCGATAACACGATAAGTGAAAAACCATTTTACCTTTTGGCTTGAAAGTTACAGAACTGATGAATATTCATAATACGCAGGTCAAGTTCGAAAATCAGCATGATCGGGTCATTTTTAGGGAATTTATGCTGGTTTTTCACTTTTTTCAGCATATATGCAACCCCGATAACACGATAAGTGGAAAACCATCCTACCTTTTGGCTTGAAACTTACAAAACTGATTAATATTCATAATACACAGGTCAAGTTCGAAAATCAGCATGATTGGGTCATTTTTAGGGAATTTATGCTGTTTTTTCACTATTTTTCAGCATATATGCAGCACCGATAACACCATAAGTGGAAAACCAATTTACCTTTTGGCTTGAAACTTGTAGAACTGATAAATATTCATAATACGCAAGTCAAGTTCGAAAATCAGCATGATTCGATTATTGTTAGGGAATTTATGCTGTTTTTTCACTTTTTTCAGCATATATGCAGCACTGATAACACAATAAGTGGAAAACTGTTTTTTCATTTGGCTTGAAACTTACAGAACTAATGAATATTCATAATACGCAGGTCAAGTTTGAAAATCAGCAAGATCGGGCAATTTTTATGGAAGTTATCCTGTTTTTTTTTTCAATTTTTTCAGCACTTTTATAACACCGATAACATGATAAGTGTAAAAATGTTTTTCCTTTCCTTGGATTGAAATTTACAGAACTGGTGAATATTTATTATACGCAGGTCAAGTTTGAAAATTGGCATGATTGGACTATTTTTACAAAAGTAATGCTGTTTTTTTCCCTTTATTCAGCATACATGCAACACTGATAACGCATTTTAAGGAAAACCAATCAGCCTTTTGTCTTGCAACTCACAGGAGTGATCAATCTGACCAGTATACAGATCAAGTTTGAAAATAAGCTTGATCAGTTAAGTTTTGATGAAGTTATTAGCCTTTTTGTATATAAGTGGTTTTTCTTCAGATTTAATTCTTAAGCATGTTAACAGTCTCATAATGGTACTAATTGGATATGTTAAAGTGTTGTTTTAACATTTTCTGCTTCTTAACAATATTGTTAGTTGATTATATAAAAATGACGGTAAACCTATTATCCTGCATTGTGTAATAAAGTATCAAAAATGGAAAGGAACTCATCATTGCAGTTCGTCAGATTCAATCATTCACTATGTTCAGAATCTCCAAATGGAGCTAATTGGACATTATAAATTGTTCTATTGATATTTTTCCTATGTCAACAATTTTCCTAGTTGATCATTTAAAAATGACAGTTAATTGATGATGGTTTTATGTAAAAAAGGTGTTGAAAATGGAAAGAAAATCATTTCAGTACAGTTATCTCTTGTTAACATTTTGGCATTTTGAAAGTGTGACCCTAACTTCCATGTCCTTGGAGACCTTTCCATATCACATTTTCTGAATATCCATGATACTTTTATTTTTTTATAAAAAATTTGATGGTCATTATGCTGTTAAGTATTATGTTATATTGCATGAAAGTTAAAGAAAACCCTATTTTGGACACTGCTGCCAGGATAGCGATTAAGGGAAAACCATGTTACTTATGATAATCAACCTTACTGAAAAGAGTGAAGTGCAGCTTGTGTTGGAAAACCATCGTAATTGTTTTCTGTTTTGAAAGCAATGCAGTACAGTGCTATTTGGTGCAATAAATGTATATGGATAGTAGGCAGTTAATTCAGGGTTATAAAATAATTTGCTTAATTGATTTTCAAGTTATTTCAGGGTTATAAAATAATTTGCTTAATTAATTTTCAAGTGGGTATTAAATGAGATTACATAAACACACATTGAGATTTCATTGTAAAGTCCCATCGGTTTAGCTTTCTTAACTGTGTCACATAATTAGGAATCGATGATTATTATGCAGGTAAATGTTATTTAATATGGAAAATAAGTTTACAAAAAAAAATTTGTGTAACGCTTACATTAATGCTAAAGATGAATAACAGTGCCTTATTATTCTCAAACTCAATAGGGTTATTCATATCATGTTAGTAATTGTACAGCTAGATTAAAAGTTTGAATAGCAGCTTTATTGGTATTTTTTGTTATGTTTTATTTTACATTTTCTTTTAATTTTTTTATGCTGTTTTTTCACTTTTTTCAACATATATGCAACATTAATAACACAATATAAGAAAAACAGCTTAGCCAATTGTCATTATACTCACAGGAGTGGTCAATCTTACAAAAATGCAGGTTGAGTTCGAAAATCAGTGTTATCGGGCCATTATTTTAGAAGTTGTACTGTTTTTTCAAATTTCCTCAGATTCAATTCTTAGGCATGTTAACAGTCTCATTATTGAACTAATAAGATACGTAAAAGTGTGTGTTTGATATTTCCTGCATCTTTACAACTTTGATAGTTGATTATGTAAAAATGATGGTAAACTTGTTATCATGTATTGTGTAATCAAGTGTCCAAAACGGAAATAAACTCATATCATTGCAGTTTGTCAGATTCAATCATCCACATCTGCCATGATGACCATGATGGGAAAACGGGTTCGTTATGATTGTCAAACTTTCAAAAAAGAAACACAGGACTAAAATGCAGCCCAAGTTGGAAAAGCAGTCTAATGGGCTTCTTTTTCTGGAAGTTATTCATTTTAGTTAAATATTCATTATCTTTTTTGCATATTCATTGTGGGACTCGGAGCTCCCATGGACATGAAGCTGGATGGTAATCAAATTTTCTACATGTTCATGCTATTTATAGTCAATAATCAAAAATTGGTGATAATTATTCTATAATTTATTATGTAATGTTACATCAAAATTGACAATAATCTTTTTGCACTGCTACTGCAAACATTATGAAAAGAAAACTGTGTTATTTATTATTATATTTAACTTAAGAGTATGATTTTTAGGATTGGCATGCAGTTCAAATTAGAAAGCCAGGTCAATTGGGTTATCATTTATTATTGAATTTAATGCAATTTTGTGTGAAATTTCATTTTTCTCATTCTGGCACTTTCTAAGTATAAACTTGAACTCTGATGGGCCTGAAGCCTTATGCTTTTACTCTCATCGGTGTTACCTGTTGTGCAAAATTAAAATTTGATATTGACTGTGCAGTTAAACATAATGTATTATTGCATCAGAAGTGGTAGTCTCCTATTTTGTGCATTATTGTTTTGTGCTCTTCTTAAGTTGTGACTTATGGGCCTGAAAGACCTTTGAGAGGGTCAGTCTATAAATTTCCCTTGGGTATCACTTCGCTAATTTCAGTTATAAAGTAATTTGCCTAATTGATAGGCTACATAAAGCACACTTGTGATTTGAGATTACATAAAGCACACTTGTTGATATTTCCCTGTAAACTCCCATAGGTTAAGCTCTCTGCTAGATTAATAATAAGGAAGCAGTGATAATTATGCAGGTAAATTTTGTTTAATATTGCAAATAAGTATATATATATATATATATATATATATATATATATATATATATATATCAAACTGAAAGATTAAAAGTTTGAATAGCAGCTTCATTGGAATTATATTTACCTCTGCCAAGGAGGTTATATTTTCACCCCTGTTTGTCATCAACATAACTCAAAAAGTTATGGACCGATTTTGCTGAAATTTTCAGGAACTGTCAGAAGTGGGCCAAAGAGGACAAAAATCAATAATAATCAACAATTGCTACCTTGGCAGAGGTCTGCACTCTCGGAGTGCTTTTCTAGTTTTGTTGTTTTCCTTTATAATTTTTTCTCAAACACTTGCATTTGTGACTTTAAACTCTCATCCGCCTGAGACTCTGACATTTCTGTTTTTCCACATAAGCAGTTGTATTGTTTTTTATGTCTTTAAACATTATGTTACTTATGTAATATTATTTTAAGCACTGTCATCATTTTTCAAATATTGAGACTTACATCATGTGAATTTGAACTCTCATGGTCCTGAAACTGTAATCTTATTGAAAGGGTAGATTGAGACCATCTTCTGGGACTTCCGGAAGACAGTCAGGTTATTAAGTTTATATTGCCTGGTATCTATTTTTTCTTCTGTTGGAAGACCATCAAAATGGAGGATGGATCAAAATAGATACTTTGGAATACTGTCAGAAAATATCTCTGGGTCCGCTCATGTTATTGACCATTTTACCTGTTGAGCATGATTAAAATTCAGTGTTGACTGACAGTGCTATTATAAGCATTATTTATTATTGCATCAAAATTGACAAAATGACCTATTTTGCATCTTTATTTTCTGTTTTTTGTCTGTACATTTGACAGCTTTGCTGCCTTGTTTTCTTTTACTTCAGACGTTGGTTCAGGTCAGAAGACATGAATGCCTTTCTTCTTACATTCCAAAGAAACCAGTTGGAGCTAGATTACAACAGACAGGCAGACGGCTCATTCAAGTACTATGTTACCTGCACGGCTGCCATCTTTGTCTGTATGGGAGTTGTACAGTTTCTGCTTTTGCCTAGGTAAATTTTCACTGACTGTTCACAAAGATATGATTTTACTTTAAGTTACTGGTATTTTTCACCTGCTTAACTAATTTAGGTGAGTTTAATTTAAGAATTAAGATGCTTGAATTATTGCAATAGATAAAGAAATTAATGGTAGAAAATAATGTCTTCAAAATAATTAAATTAAGAAATAATTGCATATTATTAATCACTTTTAAAAGATGCCATTTCAGGTTATAAACAGTTTAAGAGTGGAAAAGCAATTTTATCAAAAAGAAAACATAGATAGTTCAGAAAATACTTTAAGTTTCAATTTTAATTAAAAGATTTCACTTGAATCTGATTACAGATCTTGATACAGTGCAATAAATACAATACAATGTATCATGATATGATATGATATGATATGATATGATATGATATGATATGATATGATACAAAACAAACTCTGTTACAGGTATGAAGCACTGTATATTGGCTATGGGGTGGGGCTTGTCCTATTTATTATACTACTGTGTGGCACTGTAGCTGAGTCACTAGGGGTAAGTATGCCGAGACAAATTAAAGAATAGCAAGGGTTTGGTTTAAAAAAACTATATAAAATAATATAGATTTAAAACTGGTTTTAAAACTACTAGTCTACTTTGACTGAATATAAATCAGTAAAAAGGCAATTTTTTTTTTGTTTATTTTAATCTAGGATCAAAAACTGAGGTCAAGGGTGCCACCATTTCTACTGAAGATCTCTGCTCTGGTAACAGTCAGCGTATGGGTCAGGCTACTAATGACAGCGGCCATATTGTCCACACTGATGACGTTGGCTGTGGTGACTGTGGTAAGTACTCAGGCCTTAGAAAAGATATTGCTGTGGTCTTGAGCTACTGGTTTGTTACTGCAAGCACTGTACTCACAACTTGAATTGCGATTTCGTGGTGTGAATGTATAAAATACATTACTTATCGCAAGCATCACAATGTACATCACAAAACACAAGTCTACTCCCCTTTCACTTTTTCCACATGCACTGGAGATTGTTGAGAGCACACTTGTCCCATATTAATACAAGATATAAAAAGTAGATTCTGGGAGACAGATTGTTGGAGGAGATTTTCATAAAAATGGATTTTGATCAAATTTTATGGATCCATTATTATAATCATAGTTAAAGTGTGGATGCAGTTTAGACAGTTTCCTGCTCAATTTTTTCCTCTTACAATATACCTATGGTTTCAGAGTGACTGTCGTTCTGATCTCCACACCAATGTATTCAACATCACAGGAGATCCTGGCTCCACACACTGTGATTTTGCTCCAGTAAGTACATTGTACATGTAGTAAGGTGACTTTGTCAACATTCAGTGCTCCCTTTAACCTTAGTTTGAGACATTGGTGGTAAGATTGTCAAATTGATTATTTTCTGTATCATATAGATCTAATAGTTCTTAGATATGTAAGATTTATTTAGGATCTACTGGTTTGCTCGTTAGCAGTATTAGTCCTATTTCACCTGCTGGCAAAAATAATTCAAAGGCTAAAAGAAAAGAGAGAAAGAGAGAAATTTAAAAAAGAGGATGGCATTATGGTTTGACTTCTGATTAATCTTGTGTATACCAGTACAAGCTGTTTACTGCACACTGTTGGATCCTTGATAGCAAGAAGTGAAAATTTACAGATTGCCAAAGCCACTGTCTCACCTAACACATTCTAATGTTATATTTTCAGTACTACATCTTCACAGCCATGATGGCCCTCACTGCCTGTACAGTGTTTCTTCAAGTGAACTTCATCCTCAAGTTTTTGTTCATGTTCCTTGGCATAGTGATCTACAGTATAGTGTTGCACTACTCCAAGGCAGATGTTTTTGACATGTATGATCTGCACAGACTTCTAGGGGAAGAGTAAGTTTGCCTGTCTGACTGCATATCTTTTTGTTTTTTAGACCTCTATTGATCTGCTCGTCTGTCTCTCTGTTTGTCCATCTGTCTATCTGTCTACTTCATTTTATTGTCATTCTGTCCGTCAGTTTACTGTCCATCTGTCTACTTGTCACTCTCTGCATTTACGTTTGAAGCACTGAAGTTTAAAAAATATACAATATGTAGAACCATAATTTAAGTTTAACATTTATGATTTTACAGATTTAAGTGTATAAGAAACAAGCTAATTGGATTTTAATTTAGTAACCATGCATTTGTTTATCTGTCACTTCCAGACCACACATCAGCACCAGAGTGAAGTCTACTATCTATCTTATAGTTCTCTGCATTACTCTACATATATCAGACAGACAGGTAAGTCTACTATCTATCTTATAGTTCTCTGCATCACTCTGCATATATCAGACAGACAGGTAAGTCTACTATCTACCTTATAGTTCTCTGCATCACTCTACATATATCAGACAGACAGGTAAGTCTACTATCTGTCTTATAGTTCTCTGCATCACTCTACATATATCAGACAGACAGGTAAGTATACTATCTATCTTATAGTTCTCTGCATTACTCTACATATATCAGACAGACAGGTAAGTATACTATCTATCTTATAGTTCTCTGCATCACTCTACATATATCAGACAGACAGGTAAGTCTACTATCTGTCTTATAGTTCTCTGCATCACTCTACATATATCAGACAGACAGGTAAGTCTACTATCTATCTTATAGTTCTCTGCATCACTCTACATATATCAGACAGACAGGTAAGTCTACTGTCTATCTTATAGTTCTCTGCATCACTCTACATATCTCAGACAGACAGGTAAGTCTACAGTCTACATGTATCTCATAGTTAGTGCTCTATATTTCTAAATCTTTTATTTAAATTTTATTTATTATTTATAAACTCAGTTTATGATCACCTTTAGGTTTCATCTTTAGATATATTCTAAGGTCCTACTTGGGACATATATCATTTTTAATTTCATTTCTTACCCATAGATGGAGCACACATCAAGGTTAGATTTCCTGTGGAAGACCAAGTTTAAGGTTGAACATGAGGAAGTGGAGACCATGGGCTCTCTGACCAAAGTCCTGCTGGAGAACATTCTGCCAGCACACGTGGCCACTCACTTTCTGAACTCGGACAAAAGAACATTGGTGAGGCTCGGTCTGACAGGATTCATTTAGAAAGGATTAAATAATGATATTATAAAAGTTCATTGAGGCCAGTATATACAAGATAGTGTCAGTATATACAAGACAGCTAGATAGTGTCATTTGCTAATTTTACTCCTACATAAAAACAAATTGATTTATTGAATGGACTATGTTCCAGGTTTCAAATGTCTGCCCATTATATCAATGTATGACTGCTTCTCCTAGATTATTTGAAAGATACAAAATATGGTTTGTATTTACCAATAGGAAAGACTGAAAAACATGAAGACATATTCCAGTATGTGTAATTCATACTTAGCATATATTTTCTACTTTGTTGAACAATTATTTTGTGCGTGTGGGCAAAGGATATTACCAGTTTAGAGTTCTGTTGATTGCTGTTCCAGAGCCTGTACCATGAGTCCTACAGCTCAGTGTGTGTGATGTTTGCTTCCATTCCAAATTTCAAGGAATTTTACCACCAGAATGATGTGAACAAGAATGGACTGGAGTGCCTGAGACTCCTAAATGAGATCATAGCAGACTTTGACATGGTTTGTAGAATTATGCTCTCGTTGTTTGATTTTTACGTACAGACCTATCCCCCTGGAAGGCAAACCCTGTATCTGTTTAACTTCAACTTTGCTTGGTGACTCTGTAGCAGCTAGGTTTAAGTTGTAAAAAGTTAGCAAATTGGAATTATATTTAAATACTGTATGTCTTCATGAAGTACTACCAGTAGACACACGTAGACACACGCACACACACACACACACAAAATGTTTTTTCATTTTAACTAAATGCCCTCACCATTCACCTTGTTGACCAGCGTTTATTGTAATACCGTAATGTATCATAATTAAAAACTATAAATCCAATAGGGCATAAAGATTTTTATGTACAGACACAGATGTGTCTGTACATATAGCCATCATCTGCGTCTGTCGTCGTCTTCGCCGTCGTCGCCGTCGCCGTGCACTTTTACCGATAACACGATAAGTGGAAAACCATTTTACCTTTTGACTTGAAACTTGCAGAACTGATGAATATTCATAATACGCAGGTCAAGTTCGAAAATCAGCATGATCGGGTTACTTTTAGGGAATTTATGCTGTTTTTTCACTTTTTTCAGCATGTATGCAGCACCGATAACACGATAAGTGGAAAACCATTTTACCTTTTGACTTGAAACTTACAAAACTGATGAATATTCATAATACGCAGGTCAAGTTCGAAAATCAGCATGATCGGGTCACTTTTAGGTAATTTATGCTGTTTTTTCACTATTTTCAATATAAATGCAACACTGATAACACAATATAAGAAAAACGGATTGGCCAATTGTAATTATACTCACAGGAGTGGTCAATCTTACTAAAACGCAGGTTGAGTTCGAAAATAAGCATAATCGGGCCATAACTTAAGAAGTTATACTGTTTTTTCACATTTCCTCAGATTCAATTATTAGGCATGTTAACAGTCTCATTATTTAACTAATAAGATGCCTAAAAGTGTTTGTTTGATATTTCCTGCATCTTTACAACATTGTTAGTTGATTATGTAAAAAACATGGTAAAATTGTTATCATGTATTGTGTAATAAAGTGTCAAAAATGGAAATAAACTCATATCATTGCAGTTTGTCAGATTCAATCATCCACTATGTTCAGAATCTCAGAATGGAGGAAATTGGACATTTAACACTGTTCTATTGATACTTTTCCCATCTCATCAATTTTCTTAGTTGGTCATATAAAAATGGCAGTAAAATGTTTATTTTGTTTTATGTTAAAAAAGTGTTAAAAATGGAAATAAACCAATTTCAGAACAGTGCTGTCTTGTTTACATTTTGGCATTATCAAGGCGTGACTTTGAAGTTCCATGGGCCTGAAGACCTTTGCTAGTCACATTTTCTGAATATCTGTGATACAAATATTTTATAATTAAAAATTGATGGTCATTAAGCTGTTAAACATTATGTAATATTGCATCAAAATTTGAAGAAACCCCCATTTTGGGCACTGCTTCCATGATGACCATTTAAGGAAAATCATGTCACTTACTGTTTTCAAACTTACAGGATA
The DNA here is from genome assembly GCF_051362555.1 of Lingula anatina. Taxonomy (NCBI): domain Eukaryota; kingdom Metazoa; phylum Brachiopoda; class Lingulata; order Lingulida; family Lingulidae; genus Lingula; species Lingula anatina. Next base: position 25,051,635 of record NC_141770.1, on the reverse strand, counting down.
GAAACATGGGACTAAAATACAGCTTCAGTAGGCAATGCAGTCTGTTTTTTTTTTTTTTTTTTGCAGTTAAACAGTTTTTTGTGAAAATTTAATTTTTCACATATTGGCATTTTCAAGGTGTGACTTTAAAGTTCCATGATCTTGAAGACTTTTGCTTGTCACATTTTCTGAATGTCCATGTTACTAATATTTTATTAATAACATTTGATTGTCATTATGCTGTTAAACATTATGTAATGTTGCATCAAAATTTGAAGAAACCCCTATTTTGGGCACTGCTCCTATGGGAAATCATGTCACTTACTGTTCTCAAACTTACAGGAAAGAAACATGGGTCTAACATACAGCTTCCATAGGCAACGCAGTCTGTTTGGTAAAATTTTCTGGCAATTTAACAGTTTTTTGTGAAAATTTAATTTTTCACTTATTTGCATCTTTATTTTCTGTTCTTTGTCTGTACATTTGACAGCTTTGCTGCCTTGTTTTGGATTGCTCGGGAAACACAAGGAGATTGGTCATATTCTACCCATTCTTTTTAATATTTTTGGTTAGCTTTTATCCAAACCCAAATTCAGCTATGTGGAGAAGATTAAAACCATTGGTTCCACCTACATGGCGGCTTGTGGACTCCAACCAGGCAAAGATGAAAACAAGATCAATGGAGAACTGGATGGGGGAACAACACAAGTGCTCAAAAAGATTCCCTCTGTTGTGGTAAGAAGAGGACAGGGTTGTGTATGTTATTTCTTTTGGTGATACCTAGAGATGAAAGAAAATGGATGTTTTACATGTCACAAATGAATCTGGTCTGGATTGACAGAACATTTTAACAGTTTAAGCTAGTGTGACATTTTAAAATATCAAGGTTGATATTATTGTAATTATAGAAGTTATGATGCAAAGGCTGGGCAGTGTTAGAAAAATAGGAATAAGTTTAATGATCAAAAGATATGAAAAGTCCTTTGCAAAACACTTACCCATTTCATTATTTTACTATTTGTTTATATCCTTAAGCATACAAAAGCCCAGTACAATAAGATTTAACAAGGAACTAAGCAGAAATTAAAGCACAAAACTTTGTGATAATTTTTTTTCTAGAAACATTTCAAATGCAACCATAGCATAAATATCACAGACATAATTATGTCATCGTGACCCATATCTATTTCAGGATCAGACAAAGTTCAAGCACAGTGTGACAGCTATGGTGGACTTTGCTATGAATATGATGGTATCTTTGGATGGAATCAACAGGGACTCTTTCAATTCTTTTCAGCTCAGAATAGGTAACAAAAAAAGTGGCACTGTGTCATTTTCTTTTTTCCTTGAAAAGATGATATTTCATTTCTGTAGTGACAATGAAAAAAATGAAGACACAAATAGATAAAATATTTGATTATTATTATTATCTTGAACATTCGATAAATACTCCACTTACTATACTAAATGTATAGCAGAATTGAACTATAACAATTGACACTGATGGGGCCAAGATGGTAAAGTCGTTTGTTGAATGATGTTTTACAAAATAGGCTTACACTGTGTTGAGTGTACAGTCATTGTGTTATTGTGCTCTCATTGTGTTAGTTGTTCAATCGTGCATTTGCTGACTTAACATCATATTACTCCTGACATAATAATTTATATTCAGGTATAAACCATGGCCCAGCAATAGCAGGGGTTATAGGAGCTCAGAAGCCACAATATGATATATGGGGAGACACAGTGAACGTGGCCAGCAGAATGGACAGTTTTGGAGAGATGGGCAAAATACATGTAGGACATTTCATATTCATCGTTGAAGTCATTCAGTGATCAAATAGTATAATTACAAATATAGTCTCTTTAAACACAATGGTCAGAGATAGCTGGTTACCTTTATCAATTTTTATATTCATCATTTTCATTTAAGTTGCCTACAACAAAGTAAGTGGACAAGCATTAAAGTAATATGTAGAAACAATGACTTAACTGTTCACCATATAGAGAGATGCATAGAGTGGTTCTTTCCGACCAGAACAGGTTTGCTTAGTAGATAGGAGACTTTAATTTTGTTCATTCATCATTTAGGTGCCAGAGCACACGGCAGAGGTTCTTATGGCATCTGGGTACAGGTGTGAATACAGAGGAGAAATTAAGATTAAAGGAAAAGATGTTCCTATGAGGACTTACTTCTTAGCAACTTCATGACAACAACAACAACAACAACAACAACAGTGAAATCAAGGGCATTAAAGTTCAAAAGCTGCACAAAATTAGTGTATTTTTTTTTTTTTTGTGTGTCTCAATTTAAGGAAATGGTTTCATTCAACATGCATGGCATAAGTTACTCGGCATTTGAAATTGTCAGATTTAGAACCAAAGTATAGGGTTTCTAATTGAAGTCTGGCTGATTTTACAGTCATGGACTTTATACAAATGGCGGAAATTCACCAATGTTTTTATTTCTGCTAATTTGTGCTGCATTGGTAATAGAAACATTTGTCTGTTGTTTCAAACCATCTTGCAGAGATTAAACATCAAAGTTTTACTTGGCAGTTTTAGACAGTAATTTTAATTTTTTAGCCCAGCTGTTAGCCCAGTACTAAACTCAATGGAGTAAATGGCATAAGCTTACATGTACAATATGTTTGCCAAGGCATAAAATCTTGTATTTGAATTGCTGAAATCACTTTAAAATAACAAAGCAGTGGTAATTGAGAGAATTTCTTCTCATCTTTAAAAAAATCGACAAGGTAAAAGTATTAACCATTACATTACCATAAAATGTTTAAGTCATAGAGCTGTTTCATATGTATGACTATGTAATTAGATCAATGAATTCGGCACAAAATAGATGTAACTAAGGATGGAAAACGGCTCCAGTTTTTTTTTTTTTTTTTTTCAGGATAAATTAAGATGCTGAAAAAGTTGAAAAGGCTGACATGCAATTCTTCTTAAAAATATCTTAGCATTTAGAAAACTGTGAAAAAAAAAGTACAAAAATGTCAACCAATAAATAAAATTGACCTCAGAATTAATTTCATTTTAATTTGTTTTCAAAATTGCAACTTGTGATCTTTTCTGCACCAACTGCATCACTGAACTATTTATTACTAAACAGTCTACTGAAAGCACAAGGGAACTGATTAGCAAGTTTGCACCTCTGTTTACTTTTAGATTTGTATGTTTGCAGGTCATTAGTCTTCAATTTATATGGTTTACGATGAAAGTGCACAAAATATTTTGGTGCAATATTGTGTAATGCTTAATAGCATAATCCGCACTAATTTTAAAGTTCCTTATACTGCTATAGTGGACATTAAAATATGTAACTAACACAGGGCTTAATACCCATGGGAATTCAAACTCACAATATGAAAATGCCAATTATTTTGTGAGAAACCAAACTTCACTTAAAAGGCATAATTTTAAAAAGAATATATTCCGAAGGTTTGTGAACTGCACTTTAATCACTTTGTCTGTCTATAAAAACCTCCTTCATCAAGTCCTTCTTGTTCACTTTTCCCATTGCATTCCTTGGCATTTTGTCCATAAACTCCACAACAGTTGGAATCTGATATGGCGGCATTTCCTCGCGGGCCCAGCTCTTCAGAGCCTGGAGATCCAAATCACATTTTTCCTTGACAACAATGACTGCTGCTACTTTCTCTCCCCATGTGATGTCTGGCAGGCCAAGAACAGCAACGTCTGTGATGAGTGGATGTTTCAATAGATGGCGCTCTACATCAAGAGCACTGATCTTATAGCCACCACTCTTGATGATATCTACCGAAGTTCTTCCCATGATTTTGTAAACACCATCTCTAAAACATGCAGTGTCTCCTGCAGGGAACAAGGCATGAATACAAATTAGTATAATAACAGGGTAGGCTCATGCAAATATAGTAATATAGAGTAAAAGTGGGCAGGTTTCCTCACTTCAATAAACCACATGATATAAACTGTGCTTAGAGCATGGGTACTTTGACAATTTGTAGAAAACTATAGATAAAGTTCACATAAATAAAAAACAAAGGGAAAAAAAGATAACAATAGACGAGCCATTCTCAAAATTATGCATAATTAGGTCCCAGTCTGCCAACAAATATTTTTGTGCTTGGTAAAAAAAAATCAAAACCTGTTTACCTCTTACATACTTTTAATTTTAAATTATGCACCATTTCTTCAATCACTTAGTCTAGTAATCTTAAAATTATTGTTCACCAAATATTAGATGGCTGCTGATTGCAGACATTGATTACCTTAATAAATAATACAGTCAATGAAATCTGTAAACTTTACTTTTAGTAGCCAGGTAAATGACATTTAAATGTATACTTTATGAAGCACCTGTTTTAAACCAGCCGTCTTGGGTAAACTCTTTGGCAGTTTCCTTTGGCTTATTCCAATATTCTTTGAACAGACTCGCTCCCTTGATTTGGAGTTCTCCCTGAAGGTCTTCCTTTCCATCAACACCCACATTTGACACTTCTACATAAACATGATAAAAATGATAACATATCAGTTTCACACTTCTTCAAAGGGTGCATTCCCAGAGATTTAGATTGACCTAACTCCCTGTGGGTTCACGCTAAATTGCAGTCAGCCGAGTGTGCACCATAGTTAATTGCCCCCTTACAGCTTTTAGTAGGCGGGACAGACGCTTAAGCCGGCTAAGCTGACAGTAATCTAGTGAGACTCCCCACAGGGATAGATCAATCTAAAATCTATGGGAATGGGGTCAAACTGAGCCCACTTTAGAATACTTAATTCTCAGAGATGAAATGTAATACAATGTTAAAATTTTCAGCCGAAGTGAGACTTCACTAGAATTAATATACATTTTCTTTCTGAACAACAACACAAACAAAACATGCCAAATTAAATGATAAAAGATTTAATATACCAGCTATTCTTGCTTACTACTGTTGCTGTACATATTGGTTGCATACCTATTCCACATGTCACAAAAAAAATTTTAACCTATAAAATTACACATTTCAAAAGTCTCACCATCCATACATACCACGTTTCCCAGCAGGTAGCACCTTAACCCCTTCCACCAAGACATCGTACCCTGATGGCTCATCCTCATTCGATTTGACTAGTCTGGCCTTCACACTGGGGAATGGGGTGCCAACGGCTCCTGTGTGTGTATGAATGGAAATGACATCAAACAGCAAAAGAAGATGCATAAATAATATCAACAATATCTGTGGGATAATGGGTATGTTGTATAATATCAAGGAATAACTCTAAATAAAACAGTACATGACCTTTTTTTGGGTGAATAAAGTAATCAGAAATTCTGATTAGAGTGCAGAGTAATGGACTTACTTAACTGAATGACTGATAAATTATCTAGTACATAAACCAGGCTTGTAGCCAACAATTCCAAAATACTAATTTCTTTTTCTGAAAAAATTGACCTTTTTACCCTTAACCGACCTGCCTTGAGAAATAGCACAGAACCTACATCAAACTTTGACTCAGAGCAGACCTTCTGTCCAAAAGAGACATTATTTCTCACCCCCTGACCCCCCCCCCCCCCCCCAACCACCACCAATGGGTGTGTAAACATACCCGGCTTCTTCTCCCCATGCAGTGGATTGGTCAATGCCATGCCTGTCTCTGTCATCCCGTACCTCTCCAGTAGAACATGTCCAGTGATCTCTGTCCACCTGTCCATGACTGGCTGGGGCAGAGCTGCTGACCCACTGACCATCAGCCTGGAGGTAGAAGGGGACGTTTACTTAATAGCCCCATTCACACGAGACACTTTCAATCGCTATTAGTGCCAAATCGCAATTCTATCGATGTAAAGCTTCTAGTGTGAACGCAGTAGAGACGTCAAATCGCGATTCAAATTAATCCTACTTGAGAGGTGGATTCTATCGATGTAAACTTAAATCGCGATATAAAATTTCCTAGTGAGAACGGGATCGATATAAGCACCGGAAGTTGAGGACTTAAGAGGCGTGCAAGTTTCTATCGAAAGTACAATATAATACAATACAATAAATTTTATTTCATGTCGGGTATAAATTGAAACGAAACATTAGCTAAATACAGCTATTCGCCGACTGGAAAGTGAAAGAAAACAAACTGTCCACGCAATTTCAAGTTTCTTCGTAGTCAGCAAAATGGCCAAGAGGACGTTCTGGTCTGAAAACTCAGTGGCAGCATAACTAAATATTTGGGCCGATGAAAGTATTAAATGGAAAATAACAACGCACAAACCGAAAGCATGGTCTTGAAGGCAGCTACTGCGCATGATCAACAGGATATACCGTGACTCCCCTAGCAAGCGCAGTTGCAATTACCAGATCTAGCTAGGTAAATCGCGATTTCGTTTTTACATGTGTGAACGCAAAAAAGTGAATTTAGCTAAGCGCGTTAGAATCGCGATTCCCTTAATCTCGATTAACCATGTAGGTGTGAATGGGGCTTTAGATTGAGAGATGTTCAAAGATGTATGAGGGTGTGGACTGAGTAAATCACCCCCCCCACCAAAAAAAAATGCACTCAAACAAACATGGCTTAGAGAAGATAGTTGTAATGCTGTTTAAATTGTCTTATTGTACTTTTTGGATAAAGACCCTCTTTCCCTGCAATCATAACATTCATCAGCCACCATCAAGATGCTACTGTGCTGCAAACATGCCAATGACTGGCTCAAATGCCTCGATCCTTGTCTCAGTTTTCATCTTCTGACAACCAGCCTCTCCATGCACGCACGCATGCATGCACGCACACACGCGGGCACGCACACACACACACACACACACAATAGCAAATCACTTTAAAAGAAGCATTATTTCTATAATATTACCAAATTTCTTTCTTGTTTTTAAACGAGCGCAACATTTTACCCATAACTAATTCTTAATATTTATTTTGGATTAAAAGAAGACAGAAATTTTCATTCAAAAGTTCAGACCAATTTTCTGGGTTAAGTTTGGTAAAACAAGCCCCATGCATCATCTTACCTTATACAGGAGGAACACACAGTTTTAATTGCATCCGTTATGAAACTGCTATAATCTGCTTCTTCATACTCCTCTATCAGCTTGGCATATATGGTGGGTACTGCCATAAACATGTTGACACGATTGCCTCCAATGGGCACCGAGCTCATGAGGCACTTCCAAACCTGTCAAATGCCAGAGAACTTCACTTAAAATGACAACTGCACACTTATATCAATGAGCGCATTCTCAACGAATTAAGCCAGGCTTTACAAAGCCGGTGACCTAAAAATGGCGGACGTACATGAAAGAAAAACTGCCTAATCTTTTAATAGTCTCTCCGCCTCCCCACACGTCGTCCCTGCGGGGTGCAGTAATTAAATCGCGTCTCCGTTCGCCATGCGGAAGCTACCTGAGAAATATTAAGTGCGCATGCTCATCAGTTAAACTCGTGGTGAAGAAAGCATGGCGGCTGAAGGCGATCGAAGGAAAAAAGCTCTTCTGTTCTATTATCTTTGAAAACAGAGACAAAAAGGAATAATTTGGCCCGTAGAGCAGCAATGAATTGACTATCTACGGAGATAATATCACCAGAGATATTCACGGAAATATTAATGTTCGGAGCTGAGATTTAATTACTGTACCCCACAGGGACGACGTGTGGGGAGGCGTGTGAGAGGCGGAGAGACTATTAAAAGATTAAGCGGTTTTTCTTTCATGTATGTCCGCCATTTTTAGGTCACCGGCTTTGTAAAGCCTGGCTTAATTCGTTGAGAATGCGCTCAATGATTTGGTCCTTGGTTTTGATTGTTGTCATATTTCATGTGAGTGAAAGAGGCTATCAAATCCAAAGGGGATGCTACAAGTTGCAAATGTGAAAATTAGTCCTGCATTAGTTAATTCACTAAATATTCTAATGGATAGCTGAAAGTATTTTTAAGAAACACCATTCAGCTTAAAGACTGGTTATTTACCAGTCAACCTACCACATGCAAACACATAAAAGAAAGAGAGAGAGAGAGAGAGAGAGAGAGAGGTTGGAGGGGATCAGAGGAAGTGGGAGAAGGAGAGGAAAGAAAGAAACACTATACACCCCACAAGAAAAAAAAACACAACAATCTACATTTCTGGCATTAAACTCAGGCAGCATGTAGCAAGTTGCTCCGCAGAAAAGTGGTGTCATGAGGACGTTGACAATTCCATGCACGTGATGGAGTGGCAGCACATGTAACACGCAGTCGTTTTCTGTCCATTCCCAAGCCTGTACCATGTCTTTCATCTGAGAGTGGAGGCTACCAAAGGTATGGACCACTCCCTAAAGAAAAGTTGTAGAAGGAAATCAAGAAGGGAGAAGGTCAAGGAGCCTAAATTTTTATCATTTGATTATATTTATTAAAAATCTTAATGTGTACATTTTAGTGAATTTGAAGGGTAAAAAGGATGGACAAGAAAAAATTAAAACAATTTTGATAAAACAAATACTCCAAGGACTAGTCTTATAAAAAGTACAGTGGTATGAATATAATTTAATAAAATCACCTTGCCACAAAAAGGAATTGTTTATTCATGTCTATCACGTTGATAGTTCCTGATAGAGAAGTCCCGCTAGTATAAATAATTATGACATTGAACAACTTCTGTGAGAGGTAGTTTCATTGTGTAAAAGAATATTCAAACACCTGGTTAACATTACCTTTGGTCTACCTGTTGTACCACTTGTGTATATCATTAAAGCTCTCCTCCTGAGTAAATCTTTCTTGACCAAACCCTTCTTTTTTATATCAGGTTCCGTTTCACCTAAAAAATCCCCATCTTCTAATGTTAAACAAGAAATAGAATGTTGTTCAGCAACTGGCTTAATCTTGTCCTCCAGTGCCTCTGTTGTGATAACAAGAGAGCTTTCGGAGTCTTGGATAAAATACTCCAGCTCAGGGGCTGGGTGTGTCTTGGAAAGAGGCACGGCGACTCCACCTGACAGCCAGATTGCATACAAGGTCACTACATAAGATATGTCATTGGGGCACAGAAATGCAACCCTGGCTTCTTTCAAACTCCTGCTATTTGTGGTTTTTAAAATTTTAGATTGGAGAGCAAGACTCCTGTTGTACAATTTCAGATAGCTGTGTTCTCCATGGACATCCTGGATTGCTGTCCTGTTTTCATACTCACAAAGTGCTGTTATCACATCCGGATGCATCGACTTCTTGGCACTGCTACTGTAGCATGCCACGTGAGATCTCATGCCAGCATTAGAGAATTGTACAGCATACATGGCATGCCCTGAGGTTAATCTTATACAACTCTGCCTGCCATTTGCAGAACCCTGTACATGACGGCAAGAAGACAAACTGTTCAGTAAAATTCCAAACTGTCTGTAATGGACCTTATTGCTTATTTTCTGCTGGATCATCCCATGGGAAAATGAGCCTACACAGTGGCTCACACCCACATTCCACTTCCTCCACATAATAACTTTTTATATGGTAACTGCCTATAGAAATCTGAAATGGGTAAGAAATGCTAAATTTATTAAATAAGACACTGACTAAATACTATGAGTACTACCAGTGTTTCCAAAACAACCCAAACAGAAAGGGAAATAAAAGAAAATCTCCAAAACAACCCAAACAGAAAGGGAAATAAAAGAAAATCTATTCATTAATAAGTATAAACCTACATTGAATAGATAAAAGCATTGGTAAAAGTAACAATTAAACACTCATTGTTAAAGACGTCACATTTAAGCCTTTATGACATCACCTAGTAACAAATAAACAAAACCCCCTGAAGAAAGAAAGAAACCGGTCGGGGCAAGAAAGTTGCTGTTCTTCTTTTTCTTTTATTATATATATATATATATATATATATATATATATATATATATATATATATATATATATATATATATATATATATATAAAAGAAATAGTGAATTTATAAAATGGGAATACCATATACCATTTCTTACCCTTTACGGTATTCCCATTTTATAAATTCACTAGGGAAACAATCCAAACAGAAAGGGAAATGAAAGAAAATCTATTCATTAATAAGTATAAACCTACATTGAATAGATAATAGCATTGGTTAAAGCAACAATTAAAGACCCATTGTTACAGACGTCACATTTTAACCTTTATGACATCACCTAATAACAAATAAACAAAACCCCCTGAAGAAAGAATGAAACCGGTCGGGGCAAAATAGCTGCTGTTTCTTTTTCTTTTTAATATATATAATATATACTCGTACAGGAAGAACAATTTTACTTTAAAATATATATATATATAGATAGATAGATAGATAGATAGATAGATAGACATTATGCTTGCAGGACTTTCTTGCATACACTTGTAGCACCCTCGATAAGCTCCTCTTTTTCCCAGTCCTTGCATCAATTGAATAAAGAGTTTCTGATAATTTGGTGCTGCTAATAGAAGTAGTGCATACTTTAAAGGCCCAAACGTAAGCATACTCAATCACAGCATGTGCCTTAGTTGGCCAGGCACTGCACCTTGAAAACACTTGCTTTCTAGAAGTCGGCATGATGTAAAAAGTGGGCAGAACACTGTCAAGCACAATGTTTGGGGGACACAAGCCATAAGACTGCCAGTTTGTTTTCCCCATAGTTTGAAATGGACAGTTTAAAAAAAATTGCTCATCAAAAGCAGTGTTTTGCTACATTTAAACAACTCTTTCCTTCACAACAGCGTAACAGTACGAGGAAAGACTATCCCCAGGAGCACAGAAGAGATATACAGAAAAACTGCAGCTCAGCTTTTTTGAAATTTGGCCTTGCAAATTTCCTGCAAATGCACAGGTGATCAACCGATGGTACAGTGAAAGGAATGACCAGAGCATGTCACTGTGGGAGGCCTTTTTATTAAACCTGAACCCCCCACAACACATTATAAATCAGTATGCAGTACATTCCCTTGTGCAGCCATTCATCTGTGTAGTGAAATACCTAAACAATGTAACTATAAGTTGTCACATCAATCAAATGTGATTCAATGTAGTATATTTGGAACTTGTAGCGACTGGTTACATCAACACATAACCTGGCTCGCCCTCCAAACAGATCTCGTGCTAAGCGGAGTACCGCGGCCACTGTATCCGAGTTACCGGGCGGGTAAGGCCCGCTTAGTAAGAGTACATATTACCTTGTTTGCACCTGTGCCCCTGTCCCTTCCACCAGCAGGTTTGCTTCTACATGCACCATTAAAATTATAAGTAAAAACTCAAAGTCTTCTTAAATATTACACCTGATTTCGTCGATGCAACATGTAAGTTTCAAACCCACATGCTTCCAAGGCAAAGGTCATAAGAAAGGACAGTCTGCTCAACCCCGATACTAAGTATTTATCTTCAAGACGAACCGTTCTTAATAAAGAATGAATAGGGGACTTCTTGGACTTTTATTATTTGAGTAAAAGAGCGAAGCCTATAGAACGAAGGACAAACAAGCTCATTTTAAAAATGCTTGGAGAATTGTCACCTGAACTGACCATTTCCAATCCAAACGGCATGACAACCACCACGTTATTTTGGACAAGTGCTAGATGAAAGAACGACTAACCCCTGTCTCAACAACCGCATCGGATATGACCGACATGCACCAAAAGCCCTTCCGCATCAAAATCATCTGAGGCACATTTTAATGTTTTGCTGTGTCCGCTAGACAAGCTCTTTGATTGGTGTTCGATGAGCAAGTGATTTTGTTGACTGAGTCCATCTTTAAACGTAGCAATAGATACATTATAACCCCGTGAAATGCAGCTGGAGATTTAATTAGCCCCCTCCCTGATCCTAAAACGAACTTCTTTTTAACCAGGCAACTTGTTTGTCACCATATTTTAGACCTTATGCATTTTAAGTAAATGTTTATGTGAACAGGATCACAAAATAAAATTTCCCTTAACATTTGTGAACCCCCTATATTTTGGCGCAATTTCTAAATATCTGCTGTGCATGTTAATTAGAGAGAACGAATAATTGCAAAGAGACTGTGGTAGTTCTAGGCCTTTATTACAGTAATGCCTTTCCACCCCTGGGTCTAAAAGATTACTTTAGATGGGATAGGCATGTTCACTTACTCTGTATAAAGCCACATTCAAAACTTTCTTGTTACAGCCGTTTTAGGCCTACTTCTATGCGCAGTTTAAGACGCGCCCCCCCCCCCCCCTACCCACCCACCCCCCATTTCCACCTATGTATCCCCTAAGTTATGCCAGTCCCAAAGCTAAACACGACGAGCAAACTGACATGGTTTTAGTATGATATCATGGGGAAGGTTGCAATCAAGCGTTTACATACGTGACATCGATCTACAACGGTTTTTTGTACGTAAACTCATTCTATTTCAAATGGCTTACGGGGACACCTTTGCCGCGTCCTGGCCCTTTATTTTATTCCAGTTGATAGATAGACTTTTAAGACGTTTTTACCCGAGGACTCAAAATGTGTCACTTCATGTAAACATCACTCTATCATTTCTACGCATGTCTTGCTTTGAGAGCATGGGAAACAATTCTAATATTGTATTTCACTTTTCTGTGTATCCTGTATTATGTAAATTAAAGCCTGTGCAATTCTGAAAATTTTTTTGTCTCAGTTAATTTTTTTAATGAATAAAATCTTCAGTAGGGTTTATTCTTAGCACCAGAAATTTATAACGTTTATGACAACTATCGACATAAGCATTCTGTATAATAATAAATTGCATGAACGTCTAATTCCACACTCAATGAAATTAAAGAAGTTGTACATGTAGGCGTAGCATTTCATTTGGCAAGTTGTCACTTTCATTCCGCCCGTTATTAGCGACATATATTGTGTGGATTTTTTTTTTTTTTTTTTTAAAGAGATTTTTCACTGATGTTGTTTTAATAATCGTTTCAACTTCTGACTTGCAAGATGAAGAATCTCACCTATAATGAAGATAAATAACTGTTTTTCTCCAGCACCCGCCCAGTGTAGCGCGCACGTGGAAGACTTAATGAGCCTATAATGAGGTGATTAAGTCGACTAATTACATGGCTCGTTACGTTACATCTATGTAACATTTTTATCATCCTTTAAATAACATTCCTGCCGCATATTTTACGGGGTGGAACGTTTAAGATGATCGAAGAACATGAGTTAAAGCAATGAAAAATGATGATGAACAGCAAAGTAACATATTATGCAGATCGTTGCTGATCCCTCTCTCTCTCCATAGATAGATAGATAGATAGATAAAACGCTTAAAAGTGTTTGTTTCTCTTTCTGATTTTCATACATCAAGTACTGAGAATTTTTACATCGCTTGCCACATTCATTGAGTGGGTCGCGTACAAGTGACAAAAACTAAACCCTCTTTTTTGAGATTTTACCACTTAAGATGGCATGATTACAATAATGTGTAGCACACTGCTGTTTGCAGTCCGTGAAGTGTTTCGCAAACCGTCCTGTTTGATGCCTTAAGCAAAGAATAATATACTATGTAATTCCTTGCTTTAAGTATGCTGTAATCATAGAAGCAGTGAATAGGAGACAGACAGTTCTAAAAAGTTTTAAAAACTTATCTCTTCCACCCAAATTTTTAATAGTTGCACTGTAATAACTACATGTCATCAGTTGAGGTAGACTGTATTCGTCGGGACCGGAAACCAGATAAATTTGGTTGCACGATATTTGACAAATAAAATCCCTGACGCAAAAAAATGGGACGCTCGAGGGGCCAATCAACACTCTTTGGCTCTCCCTAAACAAAAAACTCACCAATTTCGACTTTAAATGTTGATGAGCTTTAAAAAGTTTTCAGTGGTTAACCGTAATTCGTTTGGTGTGATGAGAGGCACCTTCAGACAGAGGCTTGCCTCCGTTGCGGCGGCTGATTCGACCACGTCAATTAATTTGTGTCTTGCTCACATGACATATTACATGACATTGTTTTCGTCCAAGATTTAAAGCGCAGGTATGCTTGCAACAACAAAGCTTCGGGGCAAGTTCAGTTTTTAATAGCCAAATAATTAAAAAAGAAGTGGATGGCAAAATGACGACAAGAGTGAACGGTAAAACTCAAGGATTTCTAAAAACTCTATGTCTCCCGGCCACGCGCCGTCATTGATTGAGTAAAACACCTGCGTTTTTTCGACAGGTTAATTACGGCATAAAAACATATGGCCGGAGAATGATCACGAAACGAAGTCCCTGACAACAAGAGGGACCGAAAGCGATTGTTTAGAAACATTTAACGATCATCACGAGCTCAAAGGGGCCCAAAAGACACGCGAGGCTTTTCAAAGAAATTAATGAGTCGTGAAATCTTCGAAATGTGATACGGACGATCGTATTGTTTTCTCTCTGTTGGCTCTCCGTGCCTCGTCTATCCTTCGCCTTGAGAAGAATACACGTGCTCGTTTTCTCTTAGTTCAACCTGTTTAAAACTGTAAGTGTCAGAATTTCAGCCGCCAATGCTGATGGTTATGTTCGCACACCTCTGGTTTTTATGTATTTATCGGCCCCCTCACCTGCCATAAAATGACATGTTGGGCTCCACTAAATAAATAAATAAATAAATAAATAAATAAATAAACGAACTTTTAAAAACACACAAAAGGGGGAAAAGAAAGTAAAATAAAAGAGTTTAAAAGTAAGACCTGCCAAAACGGAAGAAAAAAGGGTATAAGATACTCTGCACAGTAAGTATCTTCAATAATTGACGATTTCGCACGGTCAGTGTAAATGGAGATATGTTTAAAAAGATACAATTTTCTAGGGTGTCATAAATGAATCATCTACAACAATAAAGCTATTTTATTATATATTTTTACAATAATGGTTTAAAACTTCAATTAGAGAGAGGCCAAAATCAAACCTTTCATGCCCACACAGTTTTGGCAGGCGATACCTGCCAAAATTTCTCCTGTACTGGTTTGAAAGAAGAGCTGCGCAATCTCACGTTACCGCCTTCTAACCACAGGTCCCGATCTTTTTCCAAATGCAATCATCCAAAATTACGATTGCTAAGAAATTTCGGAGATTTCCTTTCGTGTTTGAACCTGCGGACGCTCTCCGTTTCCGGCGTGGAGGTTTTTGAAGCAGGATATTTTTACAGATATCCATAGGTGTCCGCACGTGACGGGCGAAATGAGGTGAGGTCATACGCGAGGCGGACACTTGCAAGATCTGATTGAAAACATGGCGGATGATTGAAGCGTCTTGGTGAAGATTCTCCCGGGCAAAACTACGCTTTCTTTCGTACTCAAGCACCCACTGCTAATTGCCAATCGTGGGAAAGGTAGAGATAGGTAGAGCTTAGAACGTACCTGTCTGCCGTCATAGCCAATTTGTTAAAAATGATAGAAGTCCATGGGAAATGAATCTCAATTTACGATGCACTCTTCCTTTCTTGCTTTGATCGGTTCTAAATACATAGCACTCCCAAATAAATTTCTAGTATATCGCTTGGGAAAAAAGTTATTGCAAAAATTAAAGATTTCAAAATTTCATTTTTTGTTCACAACTTTCTTGTAATATTATAGAACGTACAGTGATAGTGCCAAGCTCAGTATTTTATCAATAAGTCATGCCTCATTAGTTTACATTGCAATACGTAACGAAATTGTCAGTATGGTATCTAAAAATCTACTCCTCTTCTATTCCTTTCAGTTTTGTCTTTTCTCTTATATATTTTTCATTTCTCATCGCATTTTAAATATCAGTTGGTAGCTAAAAAGTCACAGAGAGTTTTCCATCCATTGTTTACTATTTTCATTTGTAAACAAAGATTCCCTTAATAAATTGTACCAATATTTCGCGCTTAGGGAAAGAGAGAAATAATAAAATGGCCATTTTTCTTTGTTTCACCCCCATACCTCACCAACCCCTCAAAAAAACTTCGCAAATAATTTTCATGGACATAAAATTGTTGATGATTGATTTTGTTTGACGTGAAAAAAACAGTTGATAGAATATTTTTGAAAAAAAAACTATACTGATACCATTTAAATAATCAAACTTGAACGAATAAAGAATTTCACGTGTAAAAAAATCGAAATCGAGTGATAACATTAACAGAATCCATAACCAACTGGAGAGACTACTAAAACGACAAACTTATGGTGACTTTGTGCAGTAGGATGCCTTATGTTAATGGTGCATTGTTTTTTAACGTTCTTGGTAAGCGGCTCCTAGAAGAAACGTTAAGTAATAGGTGAGGCATTTAAGAAAGGAACACTTTTGCACTAACGCCCAAATATATGCATATACACATATATTGAAAAGGTATTGGGGCCACTTCCTCAAGTTTATCAGGTTAATCTTCCATAACCTGCTCAATCTTGCCAGGTTTTTATGTCAAAAACAGGTCCATTTCGCCCAGTTGCTTCCCCATCTCCCTCAACCACGGTACAACAACTGTCGCTGCGAGGAATTCTAAATGTATGTTAGTTTCTGCATGAGCGACATAACGGGTGTTATGTTTTGCTAAAATGGTTGTAATGACTACGGGACAAGTGGTAACGGTTGCGCCTCATTGGCAATACAACTGGCAACAGAACAAAATACCTTCACAGCCGCCATTTTGCTGGGTTAATCATTCGGCTGGGTGATAAATCAGAAAAAGGAAACATTAAATCAAGTTTGTGAATTTGAAATAACAACAGAGAGCTGGAACCGAATTTTATGTTTGTCTTAAAACTGAGAGTTTCTGTAGTCAGATCATGTTTATTTCTCCTTCGTTTCTCTTTGTATTTATATATACCATCATATATGCATGTATTTTACGTTTGTTTTTAAACTCATATTATTTCTTCTAAGCCTGCTGCTGCTGAAATAATTTTGTTATGTTTGTATCACTTTTACTTTAACACCCATGAACTTTCAGAGAGAGAAAGAGAGAGAGAACAACTTCCAAACAATGATGCATATTATAGTTTTTCAATAAAAGCTACGCCACTACACTGATTAAAGGTTACAAATATCTTAAATATACTGTTGAAGAACATCTCCAATTAGTCAGAACGGACAAGAGGTTTCCTACTTCAACTTGTTTATTTGTCAGTATTAGCGGTTACCGGTAAATCGGTATCATACACCGATAAGAGTCACTACCAGTCCAGCTCTGGTTACGTATCTGGCTGACCACGAGACGTCTAATTCACAGCCACTTGCAGACATTTCCGAGAGTTTATTTTTAGTGATTTCGACCGCTGTTGATCTGTTGACTTTAAATCTCTTGTAGATGATCTAGATGAGATGTAGATATCCCGCGCGTGCGTTCAAGACTGCTTCAAAGGATCAAGAAATAAGTAAGGTGTTTTTGTTCTGTTCACTGATAAACTAGGTAAATACACGAGGTAGACGGATCCTAGTCTAAGAAAGGAGATTTGTCGGGGTTTAATTCAATGATATTACTGTTGTGTTAACGTTATATCTGCATTTCCGGCTAGTTATCTTTCATGACACCTTGAGATGAAAATATGATCAAATATGTCTTTGGTCCGTGTTACTATTACGTTTTATCATTACTATTTATTTATTAATTTCAGCAGCAATTATCAATATAACAAAAGTCATATTTTTATGCTTCATCATTTTGAGTGTAGTCAGGACTGATTTAGTCAGAATTGCTTTATCCTACATCGTATCCTTCTGGTCTGTTCCCCATTCACCCTTTTCCCGTATTTTCAGCAGAAACATGTCTTTTGTCCTTTTTTATATTAAGGAAAAAATACTGTACAAAAACGAAGGTATGTAGCTTTATTCCTCGGCATGTTATTAACAAAGAGAAAAAAAATAAGCCATGAAAACAAAAGAAGTAATACAAAATATGTACAGTTGGCAGCAAGTGACATTATTCGTTTCGTATAGACGCATTGCATCAAAAGTGTCTTTACAGAAAGACTAATGTATGAAAAAACGTTCTTCCCAGATTTTCACTATGCACATTTCACCAGTATACCACCTGGACGGTCAGTTTATTTCTCAAATCTTTTCAAGTAGCCACGGGCGACTTTTATTGACAGTTTTACCAGACTCTTTCACCACATCTGTAAAACGGTCGAGCGAACTGACCAGAGGCTACTAAGAGTGAATTAATATATCTGACTTCATGAATTCACCGCTTTCACCGCAGACAATTTCGATCGGTCTTTCTTCTCTCGATGCCAAGGGATTTTCTCGTTTCCGTTGCCGGCGGTGTTTTTCTCTTTGTGATCAGCACCTTCACAAAAAAAAAAAAAAAAAAAAAAAAAAAGAGTAAAACATAAGTGATAGATGTAATAGATTAATTGGTTTTCATGCTATTTCATTTGCAATATTATTACAGATTAAAACGATGAGAAATAGTAGAAGTGAGCAAGTTAGATCAGCCTGAAAATTATTCTGATAATTCATTGGTAACTGTCTCTTTTCATACACATAGGATTACTGTACAGTAGTAACTCAGAAGTTCATCGCATGGTTCTGTCATTCAAACTCCGTGCTCCTCGAGGCGAAGAAATAGACAAAAAATAATAGAGAGTAAACGAAGGAGAACGGGCAAGAGAGTGATCGGTTAGCGTTGAAAATCGTCCTTTTCCGTCCGTTATTTAAACAAAATTAACGATAAATGAAAGGCAGCAGACGATACATAAAAGTCACAGGCAAAAAAACTCTGGCACACCCTCGGTACTGTGTTGAAGACGTTAACGACCGCGTGTGTATCCGTTATATTGTGGAGCCAACGCCGTTTAAAGTGAGGGAAGACTGAAGGGTCGTCTGCGCGTAATAAACTTAACAAACTGTTTAATGATCATTTCGACATCACACCTGTCCTTAAGAGTCAAAGATGTTCAGCAGCGTGCCTTGACATTTATATCTTTAACGAGGAAAAGGTTTTTAAAAACTCGCAGCTTCTTGTAAAACCAACGTGATTTGATGGAAATCGTTTTCAAAATAATAATGATTCTTTTTTTTACATGCGCAAATAGGCAGACCTGTGAACTCTCTCAGTTAAATTTGAGAATGAGAATCTTAAAATTTCAGACCTCATTTCTCACCGTCACGAATGGATGACAGGATTTGAAGATCAATGGTTTTGAAATGTGCATTCTGCATTTAACTGAATATAGAACGATCATTTATTGTTTTGTGAGGGAGGGGGTTATTTTATATTCAACGAATATGCCCGATTTTTTCATGATATTATATGATAAACGATATATGCAACATTGGTGTCTTGATGTTGCTCCGAACTTTTTTTCGATTCTTTTTATACACATGTGACTAAAATGAGGACGGTGAATCAACCAAAAACAATGGTTAGAAAAAACGTAAATTTTACCCGACATAGATGTTTATGACCTATTGTTTGGGGTTCATTCAATCATTGGGACCGATGTGCTTATAGAGAAAGACAATTAGCGGAAAATACATCAAAGCATCACGCTTTTCTGATGGTCTTAAACACCTCCCTCGAGAAAAAATTCACCAAATACAAAGCCGCAAAGTAGACATCACATTGTTTTTTTGCTCAGAATTTCCCACCGTTTAAGTCGCTACAAACAACCACGACCCCACTGTCACCTTACAAGCAAAAGGATGACACCGGCAAATCGTTTCGTTTCCTTCATTGACAATGCACCTTCAAAATGATGCCAAGAAACCGACCGCGGGACTTAACTGAATCATCGCGTTTCCTCTTTGACGTTGTCTTTTTAAGTCGTGGTGTGTGAGTGCCTCTTTCCTCACTGCGTCAGGGCCTACACACGCACGCGCATGGCGCCCCTGATCTGCATGGTTAATACGCTGTATATTTTATCCAAATTTTGGAATGGTGTGTTAAAAGTTCATGCCCTGTAAATGATTACATTTGAGCCTGCTATGAAGCTAGGTGATACCTAAAATCGCTCCAATCTCTGCAAAGTACAATGATATATGCACTGTTACTCTGTCATGTTGAGCTCTGCATGTGTTTTGCCTGAGGGGTGCTGTTCTTTCTGGTTATAAATTGCTTTTCATTGCCTAAATTAATTCTCAAAGACTGAAGAAACTGAGTTGGTGCCAGGACATAAAGCCCGTTATATCTAATGCAGTATATAACTGCCTATTTAATAATATCTTTATCTACTTTCAGTGGTTAGCATATGTCTTAGCTCAGGTACCAAAATACACATAGATCTATAATTTACATTTTATTTGGAGAAGACACATGCACACGACCACTGAACATTTAACAAAGAGCAATTGCAAAGCGGGTTATGCAAGTACATCTGCACTTACCCCCACCCCCCACGCAGGCAAGGTGGGTTCAGGGGGTACTACAGAACAGCCCTTTTTTGCATAAGTCCAAAGGTTTAGTTGGTCAGCTAAGGCGGGGTATAAAGGCCAACTTAAACCCCATTCCCATAGATTTTAGATCGATCTATCCCCGTGGGGAGTCTCACTAGATTACTGTCAGCTTAGCCGGCTTAAGCGTCTGTCCCGCCTACTAAAAGCTGACAGGGGGTAATTAACTCTGGTGCGCGCTCGGCTGACTGCAATTTAGCGTGAACCCCCAGGGAGTTAGGTCGATCTAAACCTAAAGCTCAGGAACAATCTAAATCTCTGGGAATGCATCCTTAAATAAAAGAACACCCTTGGGATTTAGAAATTAGTCTATACAGGTACCAGTAAGAGACGAAGTAGTACATGGCTGAAGAGTAAACAGTACAAATCACCCGATGCTGGGGGAGGGGTGTGGATCCATGCAGTGGGTCAACCTTATCAGTGAATGAAATCTGGGAAAAGTTAGAGACGGCGCATGTGTCACCACTTTCTCAACCTCGCCTTAGATGAATATGTCACTATGACACGCTTTCAGAAATATGTAGCCTATTTGAAAAAAAACTTTTAATTTCTCACTCTATCTTTCAGATTGCATCACGAGCATCTCTCCCCCCCCCCCAAAAAAAAAAAAAAAGAGAAAAAAAATGAAAAAAAAAAACAGGTTAAAATAGTACCATTTTGTTAATAGTCATTTTATTTCTAAGATATGAAATCAAAATGTCCTTTTATAATCTATGTTCAAACTGCCCTGCTAGTGTACGTTGTCATAGCATAGGAAAAGTCACGTCGCCCTCGCCCCCTCAACACTCAAACCGATTAAAACTTGACAGTCCTCCAGGACTAAGGTGGAAATTCACTTTGTCACATGAGTAACAACTGTTGTCCGATGCCAACCATCACCGGTTCTCACGCCACCTGGCGACCCTGGGTACCTGAGACCCCGACACCATCAGCCACATGAAACACGGCATTTGCATTCTATGCCTTCTAAACTGTCAGGTTCTTGGAGTGCTTGCCAAAACCGCTGACAATGAATGGATGCTGAGATCATCCAAGCCTTCTCGGTGACTCGGACGGGCGTGGGGGGATGTTGACAAAAATTGATGGATGTGTTTTCGCTCCCTGTTTTGCCAACTCTGTCCACATACAGAATTTTACCTATTTTTGGACACATATTCTTTTTTAAAATTGAGGTTATTGTGTTAGTAAACATGCTAATAATCAACAAATCTCACATCTTATTTTCTACAGAATAGGCCTACTCCTTTGCTGGCAACCAAAATGGGGCCTTCTAATTTTTGTATGCCGTTAAGCTTTGTGTTCAATTTTTGTGTGTGTACTGTTATATGATTTTGTATGGATGATTGTTGGAATTTTCTGGACAAATTTTCGTTAGATTTACTGTATGTCTGTTGCGTAATACAAAAAAAATCAAAGGAAATTTTACAGACCAAAAATGAAATGCAGGGGAGCTTTAGAAAAAGAGTTTGGAAGATATTTTGGTCCAAAGTGTAGGGGAATGGGGATCGAGATGGTTCTTAGACTGACTCACAGGGCACATGTATTTCGTTCTCGTGAAAATAAATGTAAATCGCCTCAGCAAATGTTTTTTTTTTTAAGTCACTTTCGAACGAGATGTAAAAAGTAGAAAAAAATCATGTCAACAGAGACAACATCAGTAGTTATACAGTTATTTCACAGCGGAAGCTCTCTATGCACCCATATTCGTGACCCGAAGCACTTGTCACTTGGACGATCATTCTGAATGGAGAGGCATTTCAGCGGAGCACGTACCCCACCAAGTGTGACAGTAAAACACGTCTTTTACGGCACCTGACACACGGACGCTGGTCACTCCATTAACAGGGCTTTGTAAAAATGTACCCTGGAGTAGCGAAGGGTGGAGTAACTCTGATAGCCATCGCAGTTCTGCTTAGCACGAGAAAAAATGAAGACGCGATAACGGGGGCTAGATTCCACGGCCTAAGACGCGCTCATACGGGATCCAACTTAAACCGCTTGGTCACCGAATGAATAAATTATTTCAGCACAGGTTTGAATGTCTGAGACGTAAGAGGAAAACTCTTCAAACCCGCCCTTCTCACTCAGACACTAACTGCAACACGGACGCCTTAATACCCGACAAATTAATTGTTTATAGTGACGCGTTTTAGTCGTAGACTAGCGTTAGCGTAAAACTCGTCTGAACACGATTTTAGCGAGTGAAAGCGAGTGCAATATGCTTACAGGTCCACACAACATGTTGTTATGCAATGCTTACAAGGTCACCGGCTGGAGGTGACAAATGAAGATGCTCTGGGGAACTCCCCACCTTGTTACATAATCACAGTGTACGCTAAGGCCTGCGCGCACCTTTGCAGGAACTCTCGCGACTGCATGCACACAGAAGGAATGTACTCAACAAACTCTCGTTCTTCGCTTCATTTGGCTTCCAAAAAGCAGTTGAAAAATCAAGTTTTAAATCATTCGTAAAAAGATATTATTAAACTTGCCCCATACGATGATAATATAGCACAGTGTCTAGAAATACATGTATAAAAATCTTCAGTCAGTGTAATACAAACCTGAAAATCATGCTGTTTAGTCAATGTCAACTAATCCTAACTAAGAAATGTGTGACTTAAAACATATATCAGGCGGACAAAATAAACACCAAACTGTAGACTTAAATGTCTCAAAACCTGTTGTCTGGAATTCAATATAATTCAACCGAACACTGCTAAAGAATATTGTCTTGTTTTGACTTAATAGCTTACGAGCTTATTGGCTTAAATGAAAGTCGTGCAGCGTTGATACAAAAATCATAGTTAAAATGCACAATGTCACAGTTAAGTCGACTCTTGATAAATTACATGTATATGCATTTAATGACCTTCGTCCATACTGTCATAACCGCTGTCCACTTGACATGTTCGGTCAGGGTGACCTGCCAGCCGATGCCGGGATGTCCATTTAATCAATACGTTTGTCAAGATAACT
Source organism: Lingula anatina (assembly GCF_051362555.1). NCBI lineage: Eukaryota > Metazoa > Brachiopoda > Lingulata > Lingulida > Lingulidae > Lingula > Lingula anatina. The sequence goes on along the minus strand of NC_141770.1, from coordinate 25,028,392 downwards.
ATGGTCAAACAAGGTGTCACATCAGTTAAAGGTCACATTACGCAGCGACACTTGTTTCTCACGTAACAGTCGTGTCACAGCGTTTGTTTTAGACCGTGGGACACCGTAGTTTACACCATACAGATGACACATGTGAGGTGCCAATGACAATGACAGACAGTGTCATACAAAGTTCAATTGCCCCGTCATCAGGTGTCATCAATAAAATAAAGCTGCCAATCTCGTTTATGAATTTGAAACGCAGAGAAACGGAAGTGTGTTTTATGCATACAGGCCTTTGTGACTGAATTTATACATTTTAACTTTAAAGTGAATTTTTCTGGTATTTTAAGGCACATTAAAAATTCACTGATTCACATTAAAAATCAACTGGTAATAATCGGTACCCTTAATGCCCTCTTTTCAGAGCACTGAAACTTAAGTTTATTGTCATAACTTTAAATTAAACATAACTTTCCTTTTTTTTAATGTCGGAATTTTCCAATAAAATTCAGTCAATCTTTTTTAAAAAGTAGTTCAAAACAAGAAATTAAACATGTAAGTTTAAAATCAACGAAAAGCAACTTTTCATTTCGTAACTAAGGGATACCTCTTCGTGAGTTTATTCAAAACACTAAAAAAGACATATTGCTGTGTTAAATGTAAAGAATGGCATTATTTAAGTTTCTACAGGTGAATATCTCTTTATTATTACGTAAATAAAGGCTTGGTCTCACTTACTTATTAATACCTAAAACCACATTTAATACCCTCAAATTCGTAAACTTGTCAGGTGTCCATCAACCCAGGTGTCCACATCATTTTTATCTCTGTATGGTAAAGATGCCCTTGATATAACTGTACTTGGTCACCTTTCTTCAACCTTAAATATGTTCAATAAATATCATTGTTTTTCCTTTAAAAACAAATTTTCTAGTACAGATTTTCTTAGCCAATGAAACATATACCGATCCAGGCAAGTTAAAATATGTAACAATTCTTTGTATACTTATCAAGCAAAACAGAGTTCCCTCTTTCTTCGACCAGTGGATCATTTTAGCTACTATACAACGAAACAATGTTTCCAAAAGGTCAAAGTTCACACATGTGGCAGTGTAAAGTTTCATCAAAATCATGGTGACAACGTGATCAGTTGGAGATCGCCCTGCCTCGGTCAGGTGGAAGAATTTACCCGCACTGGTCAACCTTCTCCACCTCATTGTCCGTGAACTGAGATGAGGATAGTGGAAACAATCGCGTTCCTGGGAGAAAAACTGACCTTGCTGCTCGACTGGGTTTCGGTTATAAAAAGTTCGCTGATTGAAGGCGGCTTCCCAGCTCACGCTGTATTTTCCACGTGCACTGCCCCAGCAGCAGGTGTGGTCCGTTGACAAAGTTACACGCTGAGCTGAAAGGGACTGACAGCGGGCCTTTCACCAACTGTTGTTGTAGATCGGTACTATTTTTGTTGCTCTGTTTACAGTTTATAACCCGCGTATATTTTGCGACAATTGTGATTTCTTTTCTCTTTGTGCACGGTATTCTTCAGGGGTCACGACCTCACGAGCGAAAACGCCGTCGCCACAAAGAGTACGGAGATCAAAACGCATTTTGTACAATCGAGCGACAAAACGCTTTTTTCTTTGTTTATTTTTCCATTATTCTGCCATTTTGGGCAGGTGACACGTTCATGAAAAGCAAACTCTGTCCATTATGTGTGATCTCCTCCCACCACTATGTAGTAAACAGATAAGAACGCGCAAAATATGTTTTCTTGTTATTGTCCCCTTTGTCGACTGCTTTCTGCGCTTAGCCAGGGATGCACAGAGCAGGGACAAACGCTTGTTTAGAAATGACGCTTCCGAGTAAATGATTATATACAAAAAATACTTATGGAATAACAATGCGTTGTTTTCGTGTGTTCTTTCTCTTGTTGTAAGGTGTGATACAATTTTCAGGTTGGCTGTGTAAGAACAACGTCATTGTGGCGCACTTGTTAGAGAACGGTGAATTTTCACTTCTCAGAGATTTGATCAAAAGAGAAAGAATTTCTTCCCTTTCTCTTCGTGATTTGAAGGATGTCACGCACCAAATAACAGTGGCTTTATTTTAATCTCTATAAACATTAGAATGGCTTTAAGGATGGGGTATTTTCGTTCTTATCCACCTTTGCTCCCTCTACACCTGGCTAAATCATTGAATTAGGAACGGGAATTTTCAATTTTTTTTTTAATTTTCATCCTCTTTGGCTCCGTCTTTTTCTGGATCTGTCATCGGAACATTTTCTTCCTTTTTCCACAAGTGCCACCACAAAGATTACGTAGCAGTTCTGAAATGTCAAAATTCGGGTTGAATATATAGGAGTGTAATAAGTTTTTATTACGTCACTTCCTCATACCTGTGTATCACCTGCGCCGAGCCTTAATTTGTCCTCATCATCATCTCATGATTTCCCATTATAGGGGGCTGCCATTACCCGGAGGTTATTCCCAGGGTCTTGTGTCACAGAAAAAAAAATTGAAACCGAAATTGGCCGAAAACTTTAGTTTGCTGAGATCCAATGTAAATCTGTGGTAGTCCATAAAATGAAATACCCTTCATGTTTTGTGACAAAAAAGAAACTGCAACTGATTGAAACTAATAGCTTCATTTTGCCAACGTATTTGTGTAGATAAAGTCTGAATTGATGAGACCAAAAGTTGCGACAAATTTCGGTCCAAGGTTGTTTTGAGAAACCGGGCCCAGGGTTACTCCGTCCATCCCGGTGTAAGGCATAGAAGGGTCCAGAGGGGAGGGGGGGGGGCACTGTAACGCCCATTTCCTGGAAATGCTTTTTTTTCTATTTTTCCTTTTTTTTCAAACTTGCAGTAGTGAACGGCGAAGAAGCGTGGAAATGACGGCAACAATATTGGATTTTATTTAATGTAGACTACAACCAAACTGAGGGATTTGATGGGCATTCAGTAAATGTGATAAAAATACGTCACCGCATATCCCCGTATCCTTGCAGAGAATCATACTTCTTTAAGAATAACGTCAAAATGTGGTCTCTCTCTCTCTCTCTCTCTCTCTCTCTCTCTCTCACACACACACACACACACAGAGAGAGAGAGAGAGAGAGAGAGAGAGAGAGAGAGAGAGAGAGAGAGCACGTGCTCCCCAGGGGGATGTTAGATGGAGAGATGTGTAAGAACAGGGCGTACCCGCGGGCATCAGTCACACAGTCCAAGATGATGACAAATAATGATAATGACCATCTTATACCCCGTGGTCAAACCATTGTGACAAGTGGATATGGAGGCGGTGGCCTGATAATCGAGAGGAAGACGGTCAAGTTGGCTGGAGAATAACCAGGGGATGAAATATTGGCTTCCACTTGCTGACCGATCCTGATGTACCAGCCAGGAAGGTGGAGCATGTTCGCCACGGGGGAAAGGAGGAATGGGAAGGTGGGAGATAATGCAGAAGTCGAGACAAACAATAGGTGTTTTTTTTTTCTCATTGCTGTATCCCTCAATAAATCTTAATAAACTGGAGAATCATTATAAAAAAATATGCAGTTACACTTCTCAAAAATATGTCGATACTGACAAACAACAGAACACAGGTTTAAATCAAAAAGGTGAAAAAACTATCTATACATGAGCAACATGAATGAAAAAAATGTACCAGATAGAGTGTAAATAAATCAACAAATCATTAGTATGGTGACGCGTGTCAAACTCGAAGCTTATGGTTATGTCAACCCGACCGCATACAAAGCTGGATAGATGGTTGTCTCTTTTTGCCAAGTCAACAGTTCCAGTTACATGAAGTTGTTTACACCATCTATTATACCGCACTATATCATAAGATAGCATAATGCAAATCGATTTAAATTGAGATACTCGGAATCACGTGCTACCAAAAGATTTATTGAGAAATTTACACCATTTTGCACGCTTTCAGTTTGTATTTGTTCATTTTGATATATAAGGTGGACATAAATTTGATAATCAATTTAACTTGTCATCGCTGTTAACTAGGATATAATCTGTTAGCATTAAAATTTGCATTAAAAATGGGCATCCGGAAAATAGAGTTGGACGTGCACCATTAAAATAAATTAGAGTATAAAAAATTCTCGTTTAAAGTGTGCAGTGGATATGAAGGACCTTAGGGGTGAATCCTTCCATTATATAAATATGGCGATCACCTCTTGGTAGAACAACGAGTAAGCTGATAAAAACATTAAAAAATGTATTCATTTCAGTTAGGCGCCTGGACTACCATGTTCGAACAGGAACTCGCTTGAGCTAAGCATTGTTCCAACGTTTAATTACCTGTATTTAATGGAGTAAAAAGCTCTTCGACAAGTGAAACAGAATCATTACCATTTTGCAGCTTCATAAAACGCATGGCTTGGAGCAAGTATTGCAACGAACTACAATATGAAATCCAATAATTGGTTTATTTATGGTGGATTTATTCTATATGCATTGGGGACAAATGCTCACGGCTTTTCGATCCACTACATATTAATACCGTAGCTAAATGACGCGCGTTCACTGTCTGTGCTTAAAATTTTATATAAAGCGGTGGAGTTTTAATTCTGCTGTGGGTGCCACGCACAGTCAGTGCAAAGCCGTCAAAAGGTCAGGAACTTTCTGAATAATTATGAAAACCTCTCTTCCACCTCATCACAGCGAGAGAACAAATTCTATAATCTGGTATGGCAAAGGTCTTCCACTTTATCTATTAGAACAAATTTGCAAAACGAAATTTTGTCGTCATTTACAGTAACCAACCTGTTATGTATTTGAACCCAAGTCCTTACATTCAGAAATTTGATATATATCTTTTAGCGAAGTTTAGTTCTAACCATCAAAAATGAGATAAATGCCAAAACAGCGAGTGGCAGCCAGTCAAAACACCCCACCTCTATATCCTACCTAAATTAATTGTTATCAATAGACCAGACCCGAGAGCCTCTACTCGGAAATTCAGGCATTTCCTGAAATCTAGAGTTATCTCTATTTTTCTTCCCCCCTTTCGCCCCGATACCAGGTAGACACCTTATAGGATATTAAACAAGTATCTTGTAACAGGATTATGCATTCAAGTACAGTGTACTATAACAGTACATATGACAAGGCGTGAGCACCTACAAATCAGAAAACAAGTCAATTGGTTCAGTTGATCTTTCTGTTGACCGGACTGCGTCAGATTGACGATTGGATATTCCTGGACCTTACGGTGTGTACTGTTATAGTACACTTTGTGCTCACCAAGTCAGCAGCATAGTTTGACTTTCAGATGACTGCTACAAATGGTTATTTAAAATAAGGAACTGGTTGTCGGTAATAGCGTCTTGGTCAACACTCCTTTGACGTGATATCGATCGGACTGTGCTCCCAGTATGAACCTGTCTTATTTAGAGAGGCCCCTGTACAAACGAAAATTGACGTAGTTTAGTGGAAAGATGGTCATTTTAATGAAGAGTTCAATAACGCGTTTTTCTCCCGTGCAAATGGTCTAATTATCTCCGATTCAGCGACTCTCAGCGGTCAGAACGTGGTCCATCGAGGCAGAGGGGGCGCTGAAACTCGGGTCTCCTGCGCTCCCTCTCGCCGTGCTCTTATAGACCCTTGCTCTCCGCAGTTTAACAATCGTATTATCGTTTTCCAAATGGCTGACTAATGACTATAACAAACCGCTTTTCAATCTCAGCGTTTAGTGTAGAAGCATGAGCACCTGTTCCAGTAAGAAAATATCGGGTGTTGAATTACCTGGGGCGTGCTGATGGAGGGCGAGTCACCAAGGCGCTGATTGGTTGACGCAAGGTTGTTACCTGAGTTACGCACGCACTGATTGGTCGGCCAGGTGGGCTATTTACATATGATGTGCTCGTAGTGCAGTACATAATGAATTCATCTCCACGTGAAGGCAACAGAAACTTCAGAGTTCTCTGACCGTGACAAGAGGAGCAAGTGAGAAATAGAATACCAGAGACGGAAACAAGAAATCTTTTTTTCTCCAAGCCAGAATCGCCAGTCAATGTCCATGCTTTTCGCACCTCGACTCAGCAGTGGACACTTAGGAGGGGCTGATAATGCACCCACACCTGTCACCGTACCACAACATCGAGACTGGATTAATTCAACTTTAATAACTTCATTCAGTGAGAGGACCGCAGAAAGGTGCGAAGTGCCACACACTTCAACTGTCACCAGAGCAGTGGAGAATAACTCACCGTGGGAAGGTGGCTTCCCCAAAATGCCAAAATCTTTTCTCGTTAAGAAAACACTTGACGGACTTTACATTCAGGTCCCAGCAGAGGCCCTGGCCGCGGAGATTGACGCCCGAGAGGCAGCGGCCGCGGCAGCGAAATTGACGGACACCGACGCTGCGTCGTCACCAGCGCGAGACCCGTCAAGTCCCCGAGAGAGGAGACAAGAAGAAGAAGAGAGGGAGGAGAAGACAACAAGCAGGAACTGTGTCGCCCCAGACAGTTCATCACCCGCGACAAGATTATCCGGTAAGTCTGAACTAGAGTTAACTCTATTTCTGTAGACTTTGATGACTTACTAATAGACTAATGATAGTCTTCGTGTGTTAACATAGACGTGCAGCTTGACAGGATGGCCTTGGGCCAAGGAAAGGTATGTTCGCCGTCAAACTGTCAACTCGACCAACTGTCGTAATGATTTAGGAAAAAAAGTGGACGGCCATGTTATAAGATATACCGTGCAGTGGTCATTCAATGGTGATTTTTTTAAATGATGGACTTTAAACACCTCTTTTCTGAACACTTGTCGCGTAGTGTGTATGTTCTTATCGAGTCGTGCCTTAAAGCTAAAATGCGTTTTTATTATTCAGTCAAAAACCATCAAATGGAACATTAAATAATGGACAAGTTTGCTTAAAATTACTTAAGGAGTACATGCAATTGCCGAAAATAAGGAGAAAAAACAAATTAACAATGTCTTAATTTTATGTTAAATTTTTAAAGTAAATGAAAATACTTTTTTAGCGATCTGATGTCATTTAACAATTTAACATAATAAGGCTAATGAATGAAATAAGGAAATGTTTAATGGCAAAAATCGAGACATTTGGTTTAAGTAAAATAGAGATTTCTTCATTATATTTTATTGTCCTTCAATCACTCGAGTCATCCGTCACGCCACGAAGAAAAAAGGAGAGATTTAAAACTCTTAACTGGATACGTCATTAACAACTATTATTTAGTTGGAGAAAAAAAAATAACAGTAGATGTGGCGACACGTTTAAAATTTTAAAAAAGTAATATTTATTTTTTTTTTGGCATAAATAAAATGACATTGAAAGTCCATTAATGTTTGGCATTTGACATGTGTCACACAAATCAAATTAAAATGCCAGAAATCAATGATTATAAAATACCTGTTTGCGGTTGACAGCCGCAATGATTGGTGATAAAGATGACTCTGAAAAGTGTCAATCGTTATTTTTTTTCATTTGTCCTCAACGACCGTGGCACTGACATTTCACGGAATGACATGAAACTGCGAATGGAGTAGAAAGTTAATGATGACATAAGACCATGAACCTTAATGAAAAGACCAAGATGAACGCGGCACAAGTGTTCAAATATCTCACGCCCTCGAAACAACTGCCGCTCACTTATGATATACAACATAAAGTTAAGATGAAGACCAAATTGTCAGAGACGACAGAACTACAAATGTCAACTGGCTTAGGAAAGATAAAATTAATTACGGTATTTATTAACCCAACACTTGTTTTTACAGAGGTAATTACAGTTTAATGTTTTTTTTTCTATTTTATAGATTAAATTTAAATCAACAATCGTGCGAAAGGCATTAAGAGAGCCGAATCTTCACTTATATTTTTCATTTCAAAGATATGAATATTTGTTGTTAATTCATTATTGAATTGGTGGCTGCTGTTTTGATAAATGGTATTAATCTCAATGTGAATTGTGTTCAAAACCGCTTCTTTAAATCGGCGAGATTAAGTCCGCCTTACCTTGCCAGCAATCCTTCAGAGTGATCAGTCTTCATCAATTTTCACTCAACATTTGTTTGGAAAGTGGACATGACTTTATTTGAAATCGTAAATGAGCTAAGATTGCAAAAAAAAGTCCGAAGCAATCTCATCATCAACCTGATCGCTTAAACTTTCCGTTTAAACGAATCAGTTTGACGAATATGCCTTTTCACAATCATACAAGAAATAGGAAGCGGAATGTTATCCTTCGATAATGGCAATATGGCCCTCAACCTGCTCGCGACAGAAAATGAAACTGTAATCAAAATCTTTTCCGAGAAATAAACAAGTTAATAACATCGCCCTCACCGCGAGGTTGGTGATATTGTGACCGCGTTTGCTGTCTGTACAATAGCAACAAGCACTGCAATATCCGGACTACCACCCCGGCTCAATACGCGGTCGACTGACAACACCGTGATCGAAATTTTGTTTTATTTATGACTCTCTCTCTCTCTCTCTCTCTCTCTCTCTCTCTCCATTCATTTATTCATCCTCTGCGCTATCTTCTTCATCGTGCTCCCTTTTCTGTCCGCTTTCTTCTAGTTGTTCACCATTTCATTTCGACTGAAAAAAAAAGAATGGATTAATTTACGACACAGCTAAGAACCAAGAGTATTTATTGAAGTTTATACAGGTAGCCAGCGGGGATCCCGGACGAGACTACACTGGTTCAGAATAATGCACTTGCTGCTAACATTCTTAGTAGTGGAGCTGTTGAACAACAGAACAGGTTTTTAATAGTTTCGTCCTTGATTTTCCACCGTCGTCGCTTCGGTCGTGAGCTTGGCCCGCCCTAGGATACAAAATAAATCCTAGCTTGGTCCCTGTTTTAACTTTCACCGGCCTGAGGTAGGCGTGGTGACCATTCCTCGTATTCTACGAAATTCCTTTTAACATTGTTATTTTATATTAAGTTACATCATATTTATGTACCACGGTCTTGTAAATAACGCGTATTGGACGTCAGTACAAAACCTTATAGTTTGATGGGACGTAGCTTATTCAAAGATATATTTCGAACAATTGCAGTTAGTGTCGCTCTTTGATTGAAGGTTATATTTTCAGTCGTTAAGTATTCGCCATGGCTAGCGTTGTATTTCGCATGTCAGGAAAGATAACTCCTGAGGCAGTGTGTGCTTATAACGTGATATGTTTGTTTCCAGTCAACACACCTTGTTCTAACAGAAAGTGTAATTTTCTACCTCGCGATTCACAAGTTATGACTTTTCCTTTCCGGGGACTTCCATCTCGGAGTTGCGGAATTTCTGTGAAAGCATTTTGTTCGGTGCGTCACTATTCATTATCCATATGACCGAGCCCCACTTACTGTGTAGAAACTACAGATTGAGCGGACTGGTGAACTACATTGCTTGTCCATGTGCCCGGTCTCGGTCTCGAAAACGCGTGTGCCCGAGAACCCGAATGACGTTTCGCGCAGACGACACGTAGCACTTTTACTGATTTCTGGTGTCGTTTCTTTGATTGCGAGATTCAATTGAAAGAGCAATATCGATTACTCCAACTACAATGAGGTTCCTCGGAAATTACCTGTAACGATATTTTAACTGCTTTTCTATCTCGGCTTTTAATCGATGACACTCCGTCACCCGCGTTTCAAAGCCGGGAATATGGAACATCCACGAACTGGGCCTAATTACTTTATTAAGATTAACTGAGCGGGGATTTTTAATTTCCTCTATCAAACATCCAGAAGGCGGTCTATTTTAATTGTTTCATTTCCCTTGAAAGTAGTGCACAATCGCAGACGATCTCGTTAGATCTCACCTGCGCACTTTTTTTAATTACTCCAGGGGTTAAGTCTTATGTCAAAGAGACACAAATGGCAGAAAGGGTCGTGGCTAATAACGCGTGACGCTTACAACTATCGGCTCATAACTGGAGGTGACAAAGTCAAAGCGAACTGAACAATCAGATGAAAAATAAAATTAAGTGTCCGAACGTGATACAGGAATTGAAGCAGCAGTCACGCCTGCTGCGCGGTAAAAATGAAACCGGAGGAGCTTTTGTGTTAGCGATGATCTTTCAGCGCTTTCTTTGACATCAATGAACAACGTGGTCCGTCAAACAGTTTCAAAATGCTTTCATAAAAATCACTGATAATAATGTGTATGTTTATCTCTGTATCGTAGAAGTAATATTTCCTTTTAATTTCACTCGGCATTCTTTTCGATGTGATCAAACGGTAATTTGAAGTATTCACAAAGGGGTTGTTGGAACGCGAAGATAATGGCAACTGCATGATAGCATATTTCTATTAGACTTTAATTCTTATCACTTTGCTCTGCGATGCGTTGGGGCAATGGAAAACTTTTTTGAATTGCATGTTTTTTTAACGCAAACTTTATATCTGTACGTTAAAATTTGGAGTTTTGTTTTGCCATATTATTAGTTTAAACATTTCTATGACATGTTAACAGAAAGAAAAGGGTGGATTTACAGAATTTGTTTTCTTTAATTACAGAAACTGAGCCAATTACTCCACCACCACCATCAGTCGCAAAGACAGAGTCAGAGCTTTATTCCGAGGTAGTTTACGACTTGAGCATGAAGTCTCCCCCACAGTCAGCCGTGGCCATGATTGCCAAGCCTGAACCTATTCCAACAACAGAGACTCGCCACATGGAACCCGAGGCACTGAAAATGAAAAGCTCACTACCAGAACCTCTGAAGGTTCCAGAACTTCTGAAACCACGCAGTCCGGAGGTCTTGAAGTACCACGACGTGCCGTTTTGGCAGTCGACTTTTGGCGGATTCGGGTCGCCTTATTTTGGTCTCTACGGCAGTAATTTCCATCGACTTCATCAGTTACATTTCCAATCTTTGCACGACAGCTTTAAGTACAGTCCGTACTACCCACCGTTCCCAGGCGCCTACCTGCCGCCCCCGCCCATCTTGCCAATACCGAGATCGTCGCCCCCTCTCCTGCCACATCCTCCTATGCCAGAGCGTTTGTACGCCGACAGCGGTCGCTATGAGAGATCCCCGATCACAGAACTGAGCCCAAAGCAGAAAGAGAAGCCAAAGTTGCCCTGGAGCATCGAAAGCATCATTGAAGACACGAAAGATGTCGAAAAGAGGCGGAAACTAGGCGATCCCCCGAGGTACCATTGTGAAGCGTGTAACAAGAGCTACTCAACGTTCAGTGGACTGTCGAAACACAAACAATTTCATTGTATCACGCAGGTGAAGAAGCAGTTCAACTGCAAATACTGCGACAAGACCTACGTGTCTTTGGGGGCACTCAAGATGCACATACGCACACACACGTTGCCCTGTAAATGTAAACTTTGCGGCAAGGCGTTCAGTCGGCCATGGCTGCTTCAGGGACATATTCGAACGCACACAGGGGAAAAACCATTCAAGTGCCCTCACTGTGGACGCGCGTTTGCGGACCGCTCGAACTTACGTGCCCACCTCCAAACCCATTCCGACATCAAGAAATACAGCTGCAAGTCCTGCACGAAGACATTTTCTCGCATGTCTCTTCTTCTCAAACACGAGGATGGCGGATGCGCGGGCATCATTCACGTGGGATGAACAGGGTTTATTTAGTGTTACTGCCTATAGTGTCAATAATGTACGTCAGTACGGAGTAGGCAGATCCCCTCTTCTACTGACCGCAAGTTAACGAACAACGACAAAAAAGATGACAGTTTTTTGTTTGTTTTTACTCACGCGTTTTAGATTTAGGTTTGAAACGCCGTTGACCAGAAAACTCTTCTTAACTCTTGTTAACATTATGTACGAAACAAACCGCGTTGTTTAGAAATGCGCAAGTAACATTTACAATGTTTTACGTGTCATTTGTTATTAATATTTTAATGGAAGCAATCATTTATTCGACACAGAAAATCACCAGCTGCTCAGTGTTAGGATAAACGCCCTCTAATTACTTGACATTAACGCTGAAACTGAGTTCAGCTGTCCTTACTAGATATTTTAACCATTTCCAATGTTTAGTACACGCCAACGCATAGTCATTCCTTACAAGTCTCTGTCAAGTGTCTCTGTCCTGTCAATGACCTGGTGTCAACTTTACTTTGCTAACGAAAAAGGCCACGTGGTATGGTGGATAAGTAAAGGCGATTTATTTGGTGTTTCTATAGAGACGTGAGCTGCAGCATTGTATGGTGTATTTCTTTTTTTACCTTGATATGCGTGATATCGCTTATATACATTAACGTGTACACCAAGAAATCTTTGTTATTTCTGTCTCAGCTGCAGATATGTCTGCCGATTTGTTTCCACGGTTTAAATAATTTGATATGAATCCTTATTTTTCATAGAGGTTATTTAACATTGGCTTTGAGATATTTATATGCCAACACGGTTTCGTTATTTAATCGTTTATATTACATGTTAAGTATAGTTAATGAATTTATTGGTGCTAAGAGGTCTCACGTCAACTTAGATGGGGAAAAAGGTTTGAAATTCTGAGCATTGAGCAAAGCACTTGTATGTAGAACTCTACGCTGTATCTCAAAAGCAGGTGACTCAGTTTTCTGCGTTGAAATGCAAGGTAGAGCTGCAGTCGGTAGTTAAGTTAAGCTGAGATGCACAGACGCCCCGTTCGTATTTATTTATCATTTATCTGCTGCGCGTGCGACTGGATCCACGCGTCTTAGACACATAGCCACTCTAAGTGGCCGGCTCTCACAGGGTAGACAGAAAAAATAAACTGTTGATGATTTCATTAACTCCAATTAAACATCTTATTAGATGAGATTATTTATTTAGAGAGTTTCCACGGAGCACGGAACGTCGCCCATAAGGCATTTGCATGCTGACCGTGTAGGTTATTATATAAGAGTTTGTTTTTAGATTGTATTCAAATCCTGCCTTTGGTTAGAAGATAGGTGTATGTTACAATGTAGCTCACTTAAAACCATGTAAGATTTAGGAAAGGAATAAGGTAATTAATATAACTTAAGCGCCACACTTAATGCCAACGTTGAGGTGCGTACAGCGAACGGTCAAAACCTGTTCTTGGAGTCTCATTTGGTGTCTGAGCTTTTTTCTTTTTTTCGAAAACACTTTCCGAAAATTGGTTTAAATAAAATTTTAAGACTGAAAATTGTACTCTACGTTAACACTCGATAAATCAGAAGTTGTCCAATTAACTTAAATACTGCGCTCGTTTTATAAGAAGAAAGACGGGCTAAATTTAAGTTTTATTATGAACAAAAATATACGGACATTTTGGTTTAAACGTTTTTTTGATCAATTTTCGGACTGGGGATCTATTGTCAGACTGGTCCCTGAGCTTTTTTGCAGTGGGACTGAGAGCAAGACAAGTTTGCTGAGTATTGTATAGTCCACAACAATGTGTACAATGTCTGTTAGGGAGGTTTAAGTGTTTAACTAAGGTCTCTGAAGGAATAAAATTATGTATGAGAAATACAGATCATAGTTTTTGTTTTACATCCATTGTAATGTATTATCAGAACGTCAAATTTGCTTTCTTTCTTTAGATCTCTTTTCTATACAGATAAATCCGGTACAGTATCAACAGCGGGGAGCAGTATAAACGAAGCTCGCGTGCCGTTCATTATGCTATGTTTCAGCGTAATTAATGTATTGATGATCAGTGATATTTTTCAGTGATCAAGAATCAGAGAGGTCATAATTGATTCTATTCCTTTCTTTACACCATCGAGTAACTGAAGAAGGGCTTTGGAAAATTAAAAGGCGGGTTATGCATATATTTCAAATATTAGAAAAACAGACACATACAGCAGATGGTCATGAAAAAAAAAGTGGTGAAGTCGCATGTGTTAATTTCGTATCAAACAAGCAGCGAAACCGATTTAGAGCACACCACATTACGGCCGCTGAAAAATACACTAGTTGGATGCAAAATAATACTGTAGTACATAAAGTTAAACTGACGGAAAACGCATCAAATAAACAACGTAGAGTATTCTGCCATTCTCCTTTGCTTTTAAATTCAAGGCAGGTTGCAGTGATCCTGGAATAGAAAACAAGAAGCAAGTTCACCGTGTGTGTGAGGTTGTTGTCGTTGATTTCGAACCGTAAATAATTATGAAAGAGGTAAACTCTTCAACGTTCACATTCGAACCCGCACGACCCTTGGGCTCATTTCAAGATCTCAGGTGTAGTTGTGATTTTACTATGCAGTATGAAAACGCCTGCCGAGTCTTGGTCACTTTAAGGGTCAGAAGTTGGTGAAGGGACATTAAACTCCCGATTTCATGCAAGGTGTGTGATTCTGAAACGGTTCCGTTGCTTCTTTTCATGCTGTTATGCTTGGGAGAAGCCAACGCACAAAGCTAAAGGCTGACGTAAGCGGTATGTAAGAAAAACATCGTAATATGCCCTTTATTGTTCACTTTCACGGGAGCACGCATCCCTGCTAATCCGCGCGTGCTCTCGTGAGAGAAATCACCTGCTTGTTACCAATTGAACCAATTTCTTTAAAGAAGGGGTCGGCTACTTTCTCCCTAAGGGCTTTAAGTGCGTCCCTCCGAATATTTCCCGATTGATAGGGATTCAAGCAAGTCGAACGCAATCACCGTCGGGTACCGAATCATTCCAGTCGACTGATGCCAGTTTTTACTTCATTAGCTCTCAGTGGCTGTGTCTAAATTTCTGTCACACCGACAGGTGACCGTAAGGGTATAAGTCAAAACAACAGCTTTTATCATTTGCCCGACCCTGTTGATTGCATCACCTATGGCTTACATTAGACATTACTGCGTGACTTTTCAGAGAGAGGATTTTTCCAGCCGTGAAGTCGAACAATTAGTGCCTGTCTCGGTTCACGATGTTAGGAAAATAGCGATTGAACTTAGCCACAAGTTGTTGCTCGGAGGTCGTAATTTGACGACAGAAGTCAACAGCGGTGAGGAAAACAACTTACGGTTATACAATTCGGACGCAAGAACTCTTTTTAGCCTAACACGAACTTCAGAATTTTCAAATTAATTCATTGCTGGGCGTAACGCTTCTGGAATTTTGTGATGGACTGTAATAGTCTGATGAAGTCAATGTATGATTCTAATGGGCGTCGGAGTTTTTCTTCAGTGCTGTTTTTTTTCTTAATTTTTCACTTCTGTAATTTTCACAGGTGTGACAGTTGTCTTTTATTGTCTTGAATGGAAACAGAAGTTTTCTCACGATCTTAGGTTGTCATATACATATGTCAGTACAATGTGTGCGTCAAGACCACCTTACCACACGTACATACACACATCCTTGTATAGCAACACCATGTGCTTTCTAGGCAGGTCTGGCTGGCCGGTGTCGAATAAGGGAGAGGTCCCCTGTGATATAGGGTCCAGTTCTCATTGATAAACCCCAGGCCCGTAGCCAGGCGGTTCGGGGGGTTCGAAAGAACCGCCCTTTTTGCTGGAATAAGGTCCGTTCTGAGTAAAATTTGATCTTGGTACATTAAGTTTTTATGGTAAAAGGTCCATTTTTTTTTCAGAAAAAGACCCCCCCTCCTTTGGAACTGCCGGCTACGTGCCTGAACCTGTCCTTGGTTTTCATCCACTAATCTCATGTTAACCATAACCTTTATGGATCTAATGAAAGGCGGACTCCCGAATGTGTTTAAGTTAAGCCAAAATTCCCTTACCAAATCTTAGTGATAAGGAGTAGCCATTTATTCCATGTTTCAATAGTTATTTTCACTGTGGTTTAGTGTCTCTCGTAACTCTGACAAAGAGTTTCTCTTTATTGTCTAATTAAATTTATTCTCTTGATATACTTTAAATCTTAAAGAGGTGAAGCATTAAAATATAAACATCTCTTTAATAACTAAATATCTACCCAACAAATCTTGCGATTGAGACTTTTAACCACAACAAGCCAATTTAGCCAATTTTGTCCCCATGTAAACCGCATCACGTGTCTTTAGGGTGGCTTTAAATGGACAGCAATAGTAATTTCAAAGTCTACTGTAATTACACGGACAAAGTTGACACAGTTTGACATTACGAGTGGTCAATATATGTTATCGAATGCCTAATTTATGAATAGAAAAAAGAATATTTAGATAGATAAATGAATAAAAAAGATTTAATCAAAGAGTTCATTTGACTCTATCTTCACGCCACTTTCTCTCTACTATGATGCCAGTTGAATACGTTTTAGTATTTATTGTGTCAATATGTAATTTTGAAGCGAGACAAATGACGAACAACAATAAATACAACAAAATACAACCACACTCGGTAAATTTCCGTCCCAATTCTTTTCCCCTCATCTCTCTGTTCTCTTTCCTCGGACCATCTCGGCTGAAGGTGGCCTTAATCGAATTTACTCGGTAAATCGAACAAGATTAAAAGTTTCGAAAACTGATAGCGTCCACAGCGAATCTGCTGTGCTTTGCTGCCGTACTTACGTTGATCTACAATTGATAATCTCTCCGGCATGTAACCGGACTCTGGGAACGAGGGACTATCCAAACTTGTTAGGGGCATTAATAGCAAGAAGGTTGTTCATTTACTTTTCAACAGGTAGGACTTGAAAGATCAGAGGAAATACTTCATTAAGCGGCACGCGTTTGAGAGGGATGAGATCTCATCTCTCTCTCTCTCTCTCCCTCTCTCTCTCTCTCTCTCTCTCTCTCTCCGAACATTAAAGAAAACTAATGTATAGAGTGATTTCTAGTTAAAATCATCAGTCAGTGCAAATCAGTCAATGCAAATAAAAGGGCAGTAAAAGTAGTAACATGGGTTGAATCTATTTGCAATATATTATCGATAATTTCAGCAAAAGTGTTCATTAGTTTGGCAGTTGAATCATATAATAGTAATTATTTAATATCTAAAGCTGTATTTATGATGACAACCTCCGACCAGGTTAGCCCCAAGCTAACGGTGAGGGCAGAACACAGGCTTGTGATAAAAAAATAATTACTTATATATAAATAATTTTATTTTATTCAAATTGTTAAGCAGACTTATGCGCAGAGACGATGTTATTGGTAATAGTTTCTAATGTCATTATGCCCTTTGGAAAAATCATCAAAGAATTTTCATGTTTAATTAAGCCAAAATTAAGGAATATAAACATCTGTTGTCATAATCATTATAGTAATTGCGTTTGACGTAATTAGACAATTATGGGCAAGTTGTTTCACCTGATTTCCTTTTTGTTTTCATGAAAATGCAAAAGCCGCTTTTTTGCATTATCTATTATTTTTTTCCAAATAGAAAAATATTGAATGTGACATTCTATAATATATCAAATATAAAATTTGGATAAATTGCCATAGCGATATCAGAAGTCGTGTTACAAAACCATTCGTTGTATAACAGATTCTTTGGATTATTTCAGTAATGACATTTGTCTCAATTTTTATTGTCGTAATGTGCATTATTTCAAAGCAATATCAATCAAACCTCGAAAAGCGAAGCAATCAATAACAAAACGTGACAAGAAATTTGAAAAAAATTGACCGACTGAGATCAAAAAACATCTGACCCACGAAACAGGCAGCAAATTGCAGACAGGTTGTGTATGAACATTGTCTTTAATTGCAGAAAATGAGCCAGGCCTCAGCTGCAGTTGTTATCACCACCCTGAACTCTTGGAAACAACTCCACAAAACTTGTTACTGCGAACGCCACCTGCGCCGCCTCGCCGGAAACCTGGAATCGGGACGTTGAAGGAGGCGTCCGTATTGGAACTAAATTAGTTATTGAATTATATGTTAATTTTTTTCATATGTCTTAATATAATGTAATCATGTTTAGACTTAGAGCATAGAAAACTAAAAAGTGAATACAGTAAAGTGGCGAATAATAAAGTAACAGTGGTCTTTACTGAACGAATGCTGTAATGGTTATTACAGGACATTGAGTTTTACCTTTTGATTTTTGAAAATGCACATTATCATAGCTGCAGCACAGAACCTTTAGAGTACATTCAAAGCGATCTTAAATGATGTAGAGATGTGATGAAAATAGGGACAAAAATAATATATTTTTTAGTTGGTCCACTTGATCAGTAATTCCTAGATTTTGGTATGGTTTATGTACAGAGATACATACCTGGAGATGTTATGTGATCGTGAAGATATACGCTTTATTCGTTTTTTAAGGTGTTTTTCGGTGAAATGCGAGTACTTGCTCACAGTAAACATGTATATGTCAAATAACACTGCCACCCTCTCGTGATATATATATATAAATATATACCTTTCTCTGACTCTTGAATATATCCCTCGGGTAGCAGTGTATTATCTCACACATATTTAAGCATATAGTCAGTTGTTTTCAAATTGACTGTCCACATCACCATACATGAATCTGATAAGAGTATTAAACCTGATCCTCACAAGTTTACATGCGATCAAACAGCTGCCGTCAGAAAAAAAAATAATTCGTACCCGGATACCTTTTAGGTTGACATAATCAAATGACTCGTACTTGCTGCATCACGTAATATTTCGAGATCCTATAGCAACTGCAACGGACACGTAATAACAACGCCCTTGCAGTCACGCTTTATTGTCTTTGAGTCACGCAATGGTGAAGTAGAAATACCTTCTTAAAATAAGTAAAATAAAAGTAAAATATTATGATATGCAGTTGATTTAAGTCTATTACATCACCCGGCTTGTTCCTATAAGGCGCAGGAGAGAGAGAGAGAGAAAGAGAGAGAGACATGCAGGCGAGAACGCAAGTGAACTAATTTTTTTAGACAAAAAACAATTTCTGAACTCTCAATAGCAAATTTAAAGTTAAAACCAAGAAGAGGTACATATATATATATAGTCTTATATATATATACTGTATAAAAAATAAGGCGTTTGCACTTGAAACCAAGTCATTAACTGCATGCTATGCAACAGGTTGTAGAAATTCAACTTAGCTCGATGTAAGGTGAAGTCTGTAGCTAACAGCAGCTTTGACTAAATTAGTTTTAGTTCGCTAGGAAAACTAAATGATTTTTAATAGTGGTACCCCTGTAATCATTTACCTTTTAAACAAATTAACTTAGAGATAATTTTTTAGTATTAATATATAATCAGAGGTTTAGCCTACTAATTTACGGACCAATCAATTGTCTCCTAGTGGACATCATGTATTTAAAATCCATCTCAGCAAAGCCTTATATGAAAACAGTAAAGATATGATAAATCACGCAATGTTTTTTTTTTTTTTTTTTTTTTGCAGTCCATTTTTGACAGGGTTAGCCTTAGTATGTGAAACTCTGGCAGTGATGTAAATATTGTCAATAATTTTACCTCAAAGTTCAGAGAAATACTGCCGATAAGATTCTATAATATCCCGATGCATTTAAATTCCGTTTAATTACAACTCAATAATCAATCACCGCATTTCGTTTTCATTTTCACAGAAAAGGGCTGGGCTGGACGGAAGGCCATACGGTCCCATACAACCTGTTCTAAGCTATCGTGTGCGTGTGCGTCCCTGTCACACGCGCTATCACATGGGTAAGGTTACTCAGTGTCTCATGTCGCATAACAGCTGGTCAGTTGACTCGTGTGTGCAAGTTGGTCACAGGACTGCCAAATCAACTCACCTTCGAGTACTTCTATTATTTTATCTATTTATTTATTTTTTTTGCCTTTTCTCTTGGTGTTTGCGTGTTTTACTATCTGTTATTCATGAAATGATGTGACAAGTATCAGGAAAGGCATACTCAATGGTGTTGCTCGTTCCTATGTATATTATTATTTTTATTTGGACAGCTATTAAAATAGTAAACATTTTATTTTGGCACTTTGAAAACTGTAGGCCTATTTATAATATACAGTACCTATATATACTTTTTAGAAAATACATGTAGCATGGATATCATTTAGTGTGAGAAGAATGACCGACAAATCAACATAACTTGACAAGATAAACATAATTTATAGCATTTTTAATCACTTATATTATGTTATATACAAACTTTGTTAACATTAGTTACAAAAGTTACACAGTTTGTTTGAACTGTAAATAATCGTTACGTGTATATAACGATAAAAATCATGGCATTAAGGAATCAATTTTCCAAATTTTTGCGGAGGTATTTTTCTTTATGATTTAATCTTATATGTAGAAGACACCAATGAACGTTTTAATTTTCTTTTCAAAAACAGATTATCTGGGTTTCCATTACCAAATAAAATTGTGATAATGACTTTTACTCTAATTGATTGCAGGGGCATCTTGGATTTTTTTCTATTAGAAGAATTTTACAAAATGGACATTCCATCACTAATGGTGAAACCAAGGCCAGCTTGCCTTGACCTTAAACCTGCAACTCTTCACTTTTCCCACTGGTTGCCATATGGCGGAGGAAGCCAGTTGTCTCTGATGAGAACGACATGGTGAGACATACGACAGCAAGTGGTCATATCACGTGACCTTCTGCTTGACCTCTGTGACCTCTGTGATCGTACTACAGGCTGTGCAGCGTGGAGCTCATTTACAGCTTGTTTCTAAGACAAAGTGTCGCATTCAGCACCGTTTTAACTAAAACTTAAAATTGATTCCAGGAGGAAGGAGGCGCGGTTGCACGTTGGGAAGATTTTTGTACATTAATTTACCCGCCCATCCTCTTATTGTGATGACCGCTTAACCAGAAGTTCACTTGCAATGCGGGTGCTAATAAATCGTCAATTTCGTAGAATAAGCTCAAAACCAGTTTTTAATTTTAACGGTGCTGGACACAACCTTTAAAAAGGGTGGGCACCTTGCATAAAGTCAGTCTGGCATTCAAGATGCAACTTTTTTTCAACACACTTTATATAAATTTCTTACGTACTATGATTGGACGAGATTGCATGCATGAATTTACGTGGGGATTATTCACCAGTTTCGAAAACAAAAAACAAAAAACAAAAACAAAAAAAACGATCATTTGAGTAAGGGTGACATTGAGACAAGGCCAACCTTTAAGAGCTTTAAAAACGGCACTAGAAGTAATGTACTTTAGAAATGTGTTTCTCTGTCCGTGATTGAATATTGGACTAAAACAATCATTTCAGCCGCAAATAAGATTTTAATGCAATTTTCTTCGCGGTCGGAGCTAGGTTGCCCTGGGCAACAATTCGTGCGGCACTTGCCAGATATCTTTCCTTTCATTAGGACTCCCGTCCTCTGACAAGACAATGTAGACCACCTTAATTAAATATTCTGTTTCAAATTTGTTCAAGTTCAACATCAAAAGACAAGTTAAAACATTTCTACCGCGGAGGGGACTCTGGCAGACGATGAACGGCGTCGCGGCAAACGTGGGAAGCGTAACGCGAGTAGCCGGCAGACGAGAACAGGTGCTGTCCAATCAGAGCGGTTCACTTCGCAATTTTCAATTTTCGCCCTCTTGTCAGTTATTTTTTCAGTGACTTTTGAATTGATTGAAGCTAAGTAGATGTAATAGCCAGGATGGACTGACTTTGGACCACACATCTTTTTCATATAAACAGTATCTTTTTATTGTTTGTCTATTCGCATTTTCATAGATATTTTTACCATCATTTCAAGTGTTGTTGGCGATGGTAATATCATTTGTATGTTGAAAGGTAAAGGGAATGGGTGGGTAGGTGAATGATGATCTCTCTCTTATTTATCTTTTATTGCAATACATATGGAGAATAAAAAGAATATGAGTATGTACTTCGGACTTCGGTGGGGAAAGGATAAAGTCATAAGTTATCAAGAAGCAGTATATCACATATCAACAATATGCGCATTGTTGAAGGTTTCAGTTATACAAACGTATCTGAACCAAAATTACAGGTTACGTTTTCATAAGGAAACAATTAGTGGAACTGTATTTAAGAAAGCTAAGAATAGCGACTCAATAGAAAGAAACTATTATGGCACGCAAAAAGAAAATTAAGGCTTGGAAAAAGTATTGTACGTAATAAGTGTCCTGTATATTGCCAGGGACAATGAGATCCTTAGGGTCAACAAGGACACATCGTTGTCGATCCACTGTTTTATTGACAAGTTTAAGTCCAAAGACATGAGTCTCTCCCACCTGCAAATTTACGTTTCACCTTTTGAAACAACGCGGGCGTTTATAGTTGAACCGAAGTTATAGACCTTACAAAGTATTAATAATAATAGTACTTCGAGTGAAAAGAACATTCATTCGACCTTATTTTCAATATTTCTATCATTACTTTAAAATAAAGCCCTCCTTCGGTGCTAATTCGCAATGGGGTTGTGGCTTGGGCGGAAAAGTTAAATTAAGAAATAACGCTCTTTGATCTGGAATAAAAATTGAAACAACACTTTTCAATTTTTTCCATTTCTCCCCGGCGACCGCGTTAGAGCGAAGTGGATTCCCTCAGTCTTTTAAAAATGTGCACCTGTTCCTGGCTTTCACCCTAAAGTCTAGGTGAGGATCGGCGTTCCTTTTCATAAAGAATCTTTAAAGGACAACTGAAGTGTATACAAACTGAGGTGAGCGAAGAAAATGCAGGCAAACCGCTTAAACGCCGGGGAATAGATGAAAATATAAAGGAAAAATAGAACTTACAAACAAAAAGCAAACCACATTGCAGGCACTGTGAAACAGAGAGAAAGGTAACGAGCGCACGCCATTCAATTAAATCAATCGAAAGGGCAGGGCCTATTGTATCGCCATTGTGATTCGGATCATTCTGTTTGCTTTGATTTGTTTTTCTTCAAGAACGCGCACCTGCTACTCGGCAAGGAACACCGAGGACAGCCAAGTCTGCCCCTGACGTGGCTTTCTTCCCTGTTTTCTGGCGGAGCAGCGTTGAATAAAGGGGCTTTTCTGACGCAATTGCCCCCCGGTCCCAGAGGTGCCTAACCCAATGTGCCGGGTGATTTAACTTGAGTGTGATCTAACAAGTGATCTTTGTGAATGTTACGATCTTATAGCCATGCGGAAAGATTATGGATACTCCTGTTAACCTGGCCATAGAATATGAAGTTTATTTTTTCACTATTGTCATGAATTTTTATTTTCTACCACGATGAAGGTGCAAGAACACATCAGATGGGACTAAAACTATGTCGTCTCTCTTTTTTTTTAAGAAAAAAAAACTGAATTACCTTCGAATATCATTTTCAACATAATGTACATAATTTGGGAGATTCTAAGCAGGGGAACTGAGAATATCATTTGAGAATATATTTATATCCGATCAGTGCATGTTCAGAATGTCTTTAAATTCCACCAGTGCGTTGTATTGCGCTTAAATATGTGGGTAAAACTTGTTGCATCTCTACAGTTTTACAGTAAATATTTTAGGGTGTGGGGTTAAGATTATCCAGGCTGAGCAATATATCATTCAAGTTGACAGTAAACTATTCCAATGTCAAATTACAAACCAAACCATCCATTTTACGCTATAAACTCGTTTATTAAAAAAAGATCGTCTTTAGGTAGACCTTGAAGTCTGCACAAATAGGTCACTGAAAAGCCAAGCAGAATATTTCATATCATCATATTTCAGCCACAGTAAAGGAAGAGTTTACGACAATAATAAGTAAGCAGCATGGCTTGTTGTAGTTTATGCACATGTTGAAGTAGAACAACGTCATAAAACAACATCGTGGTAAAACTAGAAATAAATTTACCAAAGAATATGTAATTCTACACTTATGAAATCGATAGCGTATGCCATAAATTAAAAGAAAAAGGTTTTTGGGGATTTTGTATCAAGTATTGAGTATTTTATATTTATTTTGTATTGTATCTTGGCGATACCTCTGATTACATCAAAATGACCGCTGCCTTTTCTTCTGTCTCAGTCCATTTACCCAGCGACCACCTTGAGCCAGGAAAGGACGGCTAGCCGATAACGAAATTTTTCTTTTCCAAATTTCAAAATCCTCAGGTGGGCTTGGCTATTAAATTGGTGATTGGCATTGTCTCCGTGGTCTTTAAGAGACGTTCTCATGCCCCGGCCGCTGTGGGAAGGACAGAGTAACGAGTTTTTAAATTCCTCCATCTTGTCAACGGACGAGAAATATGCCCTTGCAGGTAGTCGACGGAGTTGATTGAAATATCAATGGCGGTGCACCTGTGCCTTGAACCCCTGGGGTGAAGCTGACATGTGAGTAATCCCTACAGTGAAACGACCAACATGTCCTTGCTGTACTCGCCTACGCATAGCACCAGACCTTCTCTCTCTCTCTCTCTCTCTCTCTCTCGTATCACTTTTGCTCAGAAAAAAAAATGCAGATTTCTGTATATTCACAACAAATATATTTAAGTCATATTTTGTAAAAATCTTATTAAAACCCTTTGAAATCTTTGAATTGAAATTATGTGCCTATTTATTTGAGGAAAAAAACACAGCTGAAACACAATAATACTTATTAAGTTTAGAGTAGAAGGCCGGAATGGATTTCTTTGAGAGTTTTTTTTTCAAAGTACAAATCATCATAATCAGGGTTAGAATAAAATTGTTTGTAACATCGGTGAAAGAGGCTGTGTGAACCTGCTAGTAAAATCCTCTAGTATGAAAGAAAAAAGAGAAGAGTTGTTTACATCAGGTTGGAATGCCTCACCTGAGTAGACTTTTTTACCTTTTCTATAGAGAAAGGTAGCGTTGCACCTGTAAGGTACGTAATTCACATTTTTATTGATATGTCCTGGCAGAGAGACAGATGATTACATCGGAAGTTAAAGCGAGTACGTGAGAAAACGACAGTTTTGACTTTAATGACGTTATATAAAATTGTCTTTTGGCGGGAACGAGTTCTGGTATTAGATAACTAAATATGAATTACAGACTTAAGTGTATTTGGGAAAGAGATATGATTTGAAGTCATCTAATGCCGAGCAAGATTTAGAATTTTAGAACAACTTTTCATATTTACGCTTGTCTACTCTGTCTTCAGGTTATATGATACACATGCAAATAAATAAATAAATAAATAAATAAATAAATAAATAAATAAAAATGTAAAGAACAAAGAACAAACATATAAGAGAGAGACGCCTTGGAGTGAGGAATATAATTTCAAAAAAGCACAAAAGATTTGGGAATGGCTCGATGTGCCCAAAGGACAACGTGAGCTGAAAAAGGTACTTCTGGCAAGACTAAGGAAAAATAATTCCACCTACTTTCACGTTATTGAATCGCAATTTGTCATCACTATTTTCCCAATAAAGTAATGAAGGTGTACATATTCAAAGGGACCTACCACGGCTAGTTACAAAAAACTGTAACTTTAGCTTTGCAGGTAGGCGTGGAGGAGAGGAATATCGGCATAAAGACACGGGTGGGGGAGGTGGTGAGCCCTCGTTGTTGTCCGCGAACCCGCAAACAAACACCAAAAATCAGGTGCATGCCGAGTAGAAAAGGATCGGTTCTACGGATCGCATTATCGTCAACACAGCGTTTATGAACATTAATTAAATCTAAATATTGCGATATAACAAAGCTTGGAGCGATGAATGCCTTGTTATTGAGACCTGTCTCTCGGGCGGGCAATGAAACGTTAGGGACGTGAAAGGCGGGTGAGGGGGTCTGAATAAATTGATATTAACCCGTTCCGTCAGGTGCAGCGTTTTGAATGGGGCATGGACAGCCGAGGGGTCCGAGAGAACGCAGAGCTCTAAACACTTAATTCTGACGCTGATTGAACATATTACTTTTAATCCACATTAAATAAACACGAAAGGATTATCAGGACAGTGAAAATAGGAAAAAGGTTTATTCTTCTCGACAGTGTGCCCTGCGGGTTCTCCTTGACCAAAAACAATAGCCAGGCACGGCCCCTTTGTGCCGAGGAACAACCTGCTCGGGATATCACTGCCCAACTTCCACTGTATCAGTCACGCATTTTTGTATGACCTTACACAATATAAACTAACGTTGCCAAACCCACACAGGTCCGGACCAAGCGAGGCTAACGAGTGCCCGTGTGTATAATTTCTGATACAAAATGACACAATACTCTAACTTCTCCAAACGTTTAAATTCAATATTACGCGCGGTAACAGGTGCGGCGGCATTGTGTTTCTTTAGGTTAGCGAGTTAATCACTCAGCGTTAACATCAACCACATTTCGTGAACTGTTACGTGAATAAAAACACCTGTAAGCTCGGTCCGCCAAAAATAGAAAAAAATGTCGCGTTGATGATGTAACATACCTATTGGGAATGAGAAATACCAACGCGTGGACATGGTTGAAGGCGCCGATGTTAAATGAACCGTTTTTCTTATTTCAATCGCGTGGCTAAGTCAAAGGTGTTCAATTTGCTTTACAGTTCGCGCTCTGATACCAGGGGAACAAGTGGACTCCAGCACTGTAAAGAATTACATTTTTAAAAGATTCTTACGATAAAACAACTTTTATACAGTCCTGATTAAGAATTTTAGTATGCAGTCAGTTCCGGGTCTATACTAGCCCTTAATATAGCCATTTTATTATATTCTTCTTCCAACATATATTTTCATTCTAAAGATATAAACTAAGCACATCATGGAAGTTTAACACTATTTACTGGGGACAGATACAGACATTTTTTTCGAAATGAATAAACTAAGCTGAGCATTCCACCATGGAGGCTACGTGAATAATGTCACTCTCTATTTACAACTAAATCAGCTAATCAGAAAAAGAAAAAAAAATAGTTTCTCCCTCCAGTGAAATAAAATTTTCAGCGGTCTTGACACCTCTCTGCCTTTTCACAATGAATATCCGTCCCTTTTTTACGCTTCTCCATATTTAAATAAGGGCTGGCCCCGAGGAGTGAAACCGCAGATAATACACCTGTTGTGTGAAACCGGGTCTAAGTACCTGTTTCGCCGCTCGTTTAATTCACCAAAAACGCCTCAAAGTTTCCTGTTGACGGGGCACAAGTTGTCATTAAATTACACGTCACTTAAGGCCCAGTGTATTGTCTCCGCGTGACACTATAATGACGAGTTGGTGACAAGACGCCATATTTACGAACGCTCGGCGGACAACTAAATTGTCCACCGTGACACCAAAAAGTGCTATAATTGAGGCAAGTGTCAAGGATCACCTCAGCTACATCCCAGGTCACGCTTCACTGTGGTTTAAGAAGGTAGTCAGTTAGACAGAAAGTACGTGTTACCATACGTTTGACATACGTTGCCCACTGTGGGGTGAGCTTGTGTGTTTCAAGAGCTTGTTTTCGGTTTGATAGTCCGGTTTCACTCGACAGCGACCGTCCATAACAATGATGCTGTTGGTTTTCGATTGATTTATATATTTCTTTTACAGGATAATTAAAATTTCTGTTGTGCATAATTGGCATGGTATAGGAGGGTTGGGCACTAGACCTGCAGATGAGTGTGAAAACACTTATTACTTGTAGGCTGAAAGCAGAAGTGATTTTACAAAAGTCGCACTCGATTTATGTACATTTTGGCAAAACAACAACAGCAATCATATCAATAATAATAGTGACAACAAAAAAGAAGATAATGATGATGATGACGATAAATAAAATAAAGTAAAAAGAAACAAAATAAGTTGAAGGGATAAAAATGAAAAATATTGAACCTTTCTCTCCTTTCTCTCTCTCTCTCTTTATTACGCGTGGATTTTCCAGAAACTACAAGCATGTAGAACGTAATAGTATTTTAAAAAGTAAAAAAGTTCTTGGGTTGACATGCAGGCCTATCACAGTTCATGTTTAATGGACTCTTTTTATGCGCCTTACAGCATCTGAAACCAAATGCCACGCCAAATCTAATGTCTGAAAAAGGTTGATTAAAAAATCTCATCACTTCCGGGAGCGAAACAAATTATTACCGCGCCTTTTATTGCTTTACAAGAACCCCTCCATCTGTTAGGTGAATCCAGACTTAAAACAGAAATCTTTTTTGTTGACTGAAATACAATTAAGAGAAAAGCAGCAGGGCAATTCTTGAGTTGCGTCTCTAAAAAAAATTAGAGCACGAAAAAAGAGATCGTTTCTGACTGTTGAAGAACGTTCAGTAGCATACGTTTTCGGGATTACGTATCTCGGCGCACCTGTCTCGATCAGTTCTCAGCATGCTCGGGAGGTCTTCAATCCCACCCTGGCTAGCTAGCAGGGAAAATTGAGACTGACTGTTTTAATGTCTTTTTTTACGTTTCTTTTGATTTCAGTTGTTTGTTCTTCAAGACATCCCCAGTGAGCAGACTATTCTGTTGGATTAGAGATGGCTCTTTAACCCTAACACTAACCCAAAATCTAACTTGATTAACATCTACAACGCTGTGATGAACGCTCTTCGAAGAAAACACTTTGATTATTACTTATTTCTTTTTGAGAGCATTGTATAGAAAAAACACAGCGTCTGAATTTATCCCAAGCGGCAAGGTTTGCCGATAATTGTGCTAGGTGAGACAATAACCAATAAATGAAACGTTTTTCTATAGACCCAACGAAAATTTGCACTGTATGTCTGTTTGGTGTGGGAAATATTACTTTCTGTCAGTACAATTATACTGAAAACTTTATTATAACACGACATTTTAATTCTTTGCAATTTCTGTATCTATGTGTAGATCAAGCTGCACTGAACACTTTATTAATACATCTCGTCTAACTCTAAACAAAAAACAAAAACATAACAAAAAATGTTAAATCGGTAACCTGTATGATTTCCCCCTTTTCCATTCCAAGTCAGAAGGGTACAAAAAAAAATAAATAAATAAATAAAGAAAGAAAGAAAAAAAAAATAATAATAATAATAAATAAATAAAATAAAAAAAATACAAAGTGCTTCTTTTTATCAAGGACTTCTTATAAGGTAGATATCAATAGCCACCTCCAATTTTTCAGGGGCAAATAAGGACTTGAACACTTTGTGCGATTGAAAAAGGCGACGTATTTTTATGATTCGATTTACAATTTATCCAATATTTTCGACTAACATGGAAACTCGGGCAAAGCACAAGATACAGGTGAATTTTTCAAGAGCTTATTCCGTTAACAAGCCTGTCTGCTCGTCTGTCAAGAACCTGTGGCATTTTCACGCTCTTGTAAGGTGCAAACGATCTTTTAGGTATGAAGGCGAGGAACGCGGAAAATTACCGAGTCTCTAATAAGGATTTCAATAGCAAGAGCTTGGTAACCAAGTGTTTCTTAAAGGGGGGAGGGGGGGCGAGATAGAGGCATCATCTTCATTATCGACCTAAATCACGCTTTGAATCATTACTTGTCGTCAAAAGACATATGTACAGATTTGACGTATGATACAGACCTGTTTTACAATGAAAACCAGAATAACCAATAGACAAAAGTCAAGTTAAAACTTCTTTTGCCCAGATCAGATCACTGCAGGATCTGCCTTTTTTCAAAGTCGACTTTACGAAACGTGATCACTTTCCTGCTTCAAAACAGATAAAATAAAGTTAGATAACATATAAAACACAAAACAATAAAGCAATCGAAAAAGAACCCTCAATGTCGCATTTTTTCACCGTTGAAGAAACAGGCGAGGCCTCGACTCGAAAATGCCGCAAACAACTCCAAAATGAAAGGAAAACAAACTTGTTGTTACACCCAACTGATGTTTCACATGAAGACCATAGGCCAAATTAACCACAAGCTAAAAGAAAGGACGGGGAGGACGCTAGATTTCAGCATAGTAGTAAGGACGCGAAAAAAATATGGAAAAAATGATGCAGGACTAAATTGATTATGAAGATATAATGGATGCATTGCTGCCATTTGCTGGAATTATTAGTTTTAGCAACAAGGCCAATACATTACTTGTAGTATACTCAATATACACAAATGGAATAGGAAGGAACTAAACGGAACAGTAAGAACAGAAATTATGCTTATTCGTGAAAATATAAGGTCAAAATACCGCCTTAATCAGCATACATTTTTTGAAGCGCATGCATGGTCGTACAGTCTATGCGCATGGTTTTTCAGACGAGAAAAACAAATCACAAAATAAAGTTCACGCGAGGAAAAAAAAGAAAAAAAACACGAGTAACTGAGTTTCTCTCGTCGTTATTTGTGAACAGACGATTAGCATTACATTTTTTTCATCGACAGAACAGGTGTATGAGGTGGGAGAACTGGAATCCTCGAATGCTGGAACAAATTGCATAAACATCAAATCGTTTAGGGAGCAGTAGTTCTCATTCCACAGTCAGCTAATTGAAAATTCTTCTCGCCTGACAGTTGAAAGGGGTAGGTGTTTGCTTCGAAACTTTAAAGAAATAAAGAAAAATAGCAATAACGAGATTAGTTGATCACTTCTGACAACTAATGATCTTCTGCCCGGATTTGTGGGTTGAAGTGGAGAGAGAGAGAGAATTTGGAGAGGAGGTGGGAATAAAAATATCAGCAGTAGAGGGAATATGCCAGCAGATGGTAGGTGAGCTGCGTAGAGGAGAAAGTATGTCTAGGATATCTAGCAATCAGCTCTGTATCCGATGATAAAATACATTGCGTTATTTTATTATTTAATCCCATATTCGAACTGTTTACGCGGTTGAAAATATACACGGCGAATCCTACCCGATGTTTTCTATATCAACATTATGACAGTATTACAGAGATACCAAACACCACAGAGTAAGGATCTTAATCTAGAGGGAACTGATAAGTATATGATCACTCTACGATGAATATAGGCCTATCACAGACCAATAGAAGATTTTTTTTACCTCGAAAGGTCACTATGATGTATTTATGTATGGGAGTAACTCGAATCTCCTTGTAGCGATAGACGCCTGGGTTACATACCAACTTACTGTGAAGGACTCCATATAAACCCGGGTGGAGGCCTACACTTTGAATGCTCGTCAAAGTAATGTACTTCTTAGAAATAATCTAATTACAAAAACGTTTTGAGAGATCATCCTGTTCGATAGAATAATAAGTATATGTTTAAACTGAACAGCGTAACCGCAGGAAAATTTTTTAAAAAAGCAGCAGAAACGGCAGGCAAGGTTTAAAAAATCTTTTCAAGCAGGGGTAGCACACATAAAGATTGATTTTCAGTACCTCGCTAATAGAAAAAAAAGGATATAATAATAATAATAATAATAATAATAATAATAATAATAATTACTGAAGGTCCCTATTTGATCGACAAATGATGTTCACACAGGTCAGATTTCAAAACTGTGAAAAAAACTTCTGGGTACCATTCATACTTTTGCTTGATAACCATATGCTTGATGCAAATCAGGCTATCACAAAATTAACAAAAGTTTAAACGAATTGATTTTAGGGACGTTCATTTTCGTTCAAAGTGCGTTGGCGGATAAAGCGAAAACTTAACAGGCCAATTGCTTTAGGTGCAACACTATTTCTCAACTAGCACAACTAGGCAGTGCCATTTTAGTACATCTTTTCTCTCACAGCTATAATATGTCGGTCAATTTTTTTAAATATTAATTCTCGTATCGAGGCAAAATTGAAAACGGTCACGCTTATAGATTTTAAAATTTCAATTCAAAATTTCAAATGCTGATACAATCTTATTAAATGTCATAATCGTTTTTATTGTGAAAAACATTTTTGGTACAACATGTATTCATATGACTTTTGTGGTTTTAAAACCAAAACAAGAAATCCTCAGTAAATTTGAAGAATTTTATAAAACCACATGCATTTTACAGTTGGTCCATTAACAAATATAGATAAACAACACCTGGGTGGGAAATCAATTTAGTATATTTATTTTTGGCATTGTAAAGAACTGTATTTACAAAGGAAATCATTTTGTTAAATGGTTTATATTTATAAAACTAGAGTATATCACGGTTTCTGATAATAACTATGACATTCCATATAAACACAATGAACAAAAAATAGCTTCTGCTGAAAACAATTCAGGTATTTTGTACATATAAATAACCATTCATTTAGATAACACTTGCTTAAATGTAGGCAATCTAATTATTTCTTAGCTAAGATAGATGTCGGGAAAGAACTCTTCATCAAATGGGTTCGCATAAATTTTCTACTCTCAAAAATTCCTCAATACGTAAACCATATTATATTCTAACCTTCAGAACTTCTGCATGTTTTACAATGTATTCGTCTTGTTATCGAAGTTACCATCACAGTATTTTTTAATGCAATCTATGATCCAAAATAACTTGAGAGCACTTAGAGAGCGCAGACCTCCGCCAAGGAAAACGTAAAAAATACTAAAATGAAATATTATGATTGAAATTGCAATTACTTCCTACCCTTCCAAACAAATCTCCATCCATAAATTGTCATAAATGTTCGCCAAAAGCTTTTTGGTTTATCTAATTTACAAACTAACGCTATCTCTTTCATTGACAAAGGTAATAATATATAGGCGACACCTATGGTGAACGAGGAAATTTAAAGCGACGTAGTTGTATCGCAACGAACGTGTGATCATGAAGCTTTGCAAATGCGTGTTTTGATTATTACTTTCTGAACCCTGCAATCCTTGAAACATACTAAACAGAATATGAATTTTCCTGTTTATGCTCTCACTTTTTTTTACTGTCACTTTGTACATTTGTAGACTTTACTTGGTAGTCATGAATGACATCTTTTCACTAAAAGTATGCTAAATCCTTGCATTATCAATTCAGAATACCAATCAATTTCCCATACCTAACTGCACTAAGGTTAAAATATTATAAAACCATGTACATATCTTTGGTGGAATCTGACAAAAATTCAATAAGTATTTTATATAGAATCATTTCTCATCACTTCTTACCACCTAGTATTATAATCATCAGAATCGTTATAAATTAAATTTTAATTTTCTTTCAAACTGTAACACCATGAAACTGAGTCTAACATAATGATGGAATAAATAACAATTTTCCTCTGCACTTAGGTTACCTCAAATGCTTTGTTTTTTTTTCTTTTATGATAAAATAAGACTATTCTTCAAATTTTTTCTATGGGTTATGAATTCTGAACAGAAAATCACATTCATTCGAACAGTCTTCCCAATACAATGTGACAACATTAAACCGTTGCAATACTTTGCAGAGTTTTCATTAGTATTAACAGGGAAAGATGTTTAGGAAGCAGACACTTAGTTGCAATCCCCTCATGTAATCCATACAATATCTCACATCACATTATAATAAGAGCATGTTTAAAGAATTATAGAGAAAATGTGGAGCAGGAGAAGGCAATCACTTACTGGTTTCTTCAAATGTGGACTTGAATATTTCTGTTTTTTTAAAAACCTATAAGCACACAGCTTTAGGTCATCTTATAGCCATCAAAATAAATAAATAAATAAATAAAAATGTGGAGAAGGTCCTTTCCTTTTAAAGACAAGAATTTGTATG
This sequence comes from Lingula anatina, assembly GCF_051362555.1. NCBI lineage: Eukaryota > Metazoa > Brachiopoda > Lingulata > Lingulida > Lingulidae > Lingula > Lingula anatina. The sequence goes on along the minus strand of NC_141770.1, from coordinate 24,995,156 downwards.
TTAAGTCCTGAATAAAAGAGGGCGCCAGTGAAGTCTTACGATGCCCACATTTCTAGCTCTGCTAGATCATCATCTGCATCTGCCTGGGCTTTGCCTGAAGAGAAGAGAGGAGAAAATTTGATCATAGCAGTGCTGTATCACATCTTAATCACAAATGCACAATACAGTATAGACTGTTTGCTCCAAATACTGGACTTTATCTATCTTTACATTTGCTTTGAACATACTTGCTAAAACATTCAACTCAAAGAAAGATTGTAAGTCAAAAGAATGCTTCACTACAGCACTGTCATTGTTTTAAGGCAAATATTAAAATCCTCTCTATGTGGTGAATATTCAAGTTTTCATGAGATATACAAGCAGGGTATGGGGAGTCCAAAAATGTTGATCTGTAATTTGGTCACTGATTTACGGGGAGTCCAACTACAAAAATACTGTCACTCCCCCAAATTCATAAGCCGTCCAACAGTCTTTGACAACAGATGTCAACTTTTGATGTTAGTAGCCATCCAAATGACTGCTTGGGCCCTAAAGATAAGACCCAAATAATTTTCCCTACCCAGTGCCCTACATGTAACTGCATCTAAATGTTTTATGCAAGCAAGAAAATTCTGCATCCCCCCCCTCCCCCCCCAGCAAAATCCTGGATGTGCCAATGGACTACACCTTACCTTTGCTCTTGGCCACAGGTGCTGTTATGGGAACTAAAGGTAACTGACCCCCCCCCCCAAAAAAAAAAAAAAAAATAAATAAATAAATAAATAAATAAATAAAAAAAATAAAAAAATAAAAAAAATTTGATGTGGCCATGGACTACACCTTACCTTTGGTCTTGGCCACAGGCTCTGATACAGGAACTGAAGGTAACTGATCTGTGACTGGACCACCAACTTCTAATAACTGAGCATCCAAATCCTCCTGCTCCAGCTCTTCCAGTTCTGCCATTAGCTCATCCTGATATTAAGAGTACACAAGTTAAGGCATGTGAAAAAAAGGATTGATGATAATAAAAGAAACTCAAACTGGGTCTTAACAGGGCTTTATGTATTTCTTGCCTTTCAAGCAATGTTATTATTAAACAAAACAGTAAAAAAATTTCATTTCCTCATTAATTAACTTGAAATGGCTGAAAAACATTCTTGTAAGAAAATGATGGTGTATTCATAAGAATGCCATCATCAATTCATTAAATAAAAGTATTTTTTTAATTGCTTTGTCCAGTGCTATTTTTAAGAAAGCAGGTCATTAAGCACATTTTTACTTTAAAAAGTCAAATATTGGGGTTATAAAGGCCACTGAGAGCATGATAATAAATAACACAATATTGGTGTTTATTGGGTTATTCAGTACGATTGCAGAAGGAGACAAGCAAGGAAACAAATTACGTCCAATCAAATTATCACCAGTTGGCAGCTGCGGGATCAATCTGTGCCTACATGAAGGGGGTTGTTGTCTGGACAGATGTAAAATCAATACAGGATCACATAATGCTAAATTTGGAAATATTATATCACTGGCCCATTCTACAGATATTGACCTGCATCAAGCCATTATGTATATTGAAGAAACTGCAGTCATTCAATACTAACTCTTTGGATGATTTTTCAAAAACCTTTGTCTGTCATATAAATCCAAACAATTGTGATTATTTTTTTGTCTCGCTAATATAAATTCTTAAAATTTACAGTAAGGGAAGGTGCAATGCAAATCATACTGTGATCACTGCTCTATATCTAAAAGTATGTAATACCCCATTTATATAATTCAATTGCCAATATATCAAGAAACGATCAAAATTTTCGTTTGTATCGTTTAGACAAAGCCAATAAGCCAATGCATTCAGTTCTGCTCCTACCTCATCAACATCTGTACCAAAGCCAACAGGATTTGAGATGGCTTCTGAAATTTCATTGGCTATGTCTTGCTGCTCTGCGACTTCATCCATCAAATCATGGACCTTGTCAACGTCCCTGGGGAGCAAAGCAACTAATCAAAACACAATCACTTGATCAAATCAGCGTGCCAGGGTAGAGGACTGCAGAGGCTGAGAAAACATGCAGATAATAGCTGAAGATGTTTTTTTATTCCCCTTTTAAATTTTCTTATAAATGAAAGATTGCCCAATTTAGGCTTTTGGAATTGACAGTGCATATTAATTTAGAATTTAACATCAGCTGAAGACTATGTCACAGACATGAGGCTAAGGAGGTCATGTATGTTTTCTCAGACTTAAATAGAAAGTCCATGTCAAAAATGTTTTAATGGATGAAACTCCACCCAATCCATCAAGATACAGTATTTTTTGACATGATCTCTCTACAAATAGAAAAGTAAAACAAAGTGGGGTGCAATAATGGAGGAGAGGTGTACTTGCAAGCTATATCATATAGTGCCTTCATAGAACCTGGGCACACTTTAACGCAACTTCCAATGAGCCATTCAACATTTTTTTTGGTCGAAAAATATTTACATAAATATAGAAAACAGTTAACGAGGTCCAGTTATTCATTTTCTCTTAAACCAAAATACAATATTCTACTAACTGGCTAAGTAGTACTACTAGTATATGTTAAAGTGCACCCAGATGGGTCTATATTGTAGACCCGAGTTACCAGCTCACTTACTTGATCAATGTCTTGCCCAAACCCAATGGGCGATGCTATAGCATCATTTACTTCATTAGCCAAATCCATCTGCTCACCAATGTCGTCCATCAGATCGTGAACTTTATCAACATCCCTGTACACCATACACATTATAATACCAACAATATTCTACATAGTTTTATATCATGGCAATTTTTTATTTAAAAATAAACAGTACTTTTTCCCCTGTCTTTGTTGGCTAACCGCAGAAACGTCTTTTGATAGATAATAAAAATATCAGAAAGTTAACTTGGTCCGTCACATCAATATTGGCTCCATACCAAATGTTGGTCCTACAAGAGTGACACTATTAACATTGTGTATATTTGATCAGTTACTTGGTCACTTTTCTTAAAATTTTGCCAGCATATTCCTAGACCTTAAAAGGTCACCAAGATTAAAATTTCTTTTTTTTTTGCCACTGACTCAGACTGGGTTACAACTAATAAGAAAGCTTGATGTGTACATATGTCTGCGTGTGAGAGTGTGTGTATGCAGATGCTTTCCAGAATATGTATAAAATTTTACAATAAAATTTATACTGCTTGTAACAAAATGATATTGTTCAATTTTGTTCGTATTTATCATATGCTGTGTACATGCCTATAATCTCATATTTGCATAATTTACCATAAAAGAACAACCAGGATCATTTCCATAAAAACAGGGAGATGTATACAGTACTTAAAACTATATCTGTACAAGTACACTTAATAGCTGCTTGGTAACAGAAGAGTAACTTACAGGTCATTATGGGCACCCTTCAGAGCCTTTGCTGCTGTCCCCATTACTTTGAGAACCTCTGTGTTAGTACTGGCATTTTCCAAGGCCTCCCGCTGGAATTCTATGGTTGAGAGTGTCCCATCAATCTGGTTCAGTTGTTTCTCATACCTCTTCTTTCTCTTTAGGGCAGCAAGTGCAACTGTTCAGAGGAAAAGGATCAAAATATGTTTCAAGCTAATCATAATGACACACTAAAAATACCTTAAGAACAGTTTTGAAAGCTACCAGGTTGATGTTGAAGTCGAGACTGGTTGGCATTTCCACACTGTGCAACTCAGCAAAAAATTAGAGAACTCCCGCAACACAATTTAAGTCATTTTACAGCTATGTGCACCTATATCTTTCGTGTGTTAGCACAATTCTGAGGCTATAAACAGGAAAGCCAACACATGAATTTTTGTGCTAGAGGTATTTCTGATTCTTTGACAGTGTATGCAGCTGATCTATTTAAGTGTATCACCCAAGCAACGAGAGGTGTAAGAAGACAAACATCAATATAGCCCAGAATGGCATCATACCGTGACGTGACGACATCACTATTTTCAAACAACGATACCTACAATACAAATATGTCAATACGACAACAGCCTAAACGCCCAAATTCAACGACCTAAAACATAACAACTACTTCTACCTACTAGTTAACCTTTCGTCCATCAAATCTTAGTTCCATAAACATTAATGGTTGTAAATGATATTACATAAAACCTAAATACCACAGATCATACCCCTTTTGTTTTTCGTTCCATTTTTCTTAGCGATTGATAATTCCTGATCGACCTTTTTCTCTAAATATTCCTGTTTTTTCGTCAACATTTCTTCAATTTCTCGAAGTCTCTGTATGCCCTCCTGTGGTGTGGGGGCTTTTTCTCCCTTTTTACCACCAAACAACCTTCCAAAAAGACTCATGTTGTATTTGTTGTTAAAAAATCCTGTTATTTAGGAAGTGAAATCCTGAGCTGACTAGGTACAATCTGCGCATGAGTCACTGATATATGACCACCAAAGAATAGATGGCGCTCAAGTCGGTAAAAAGCAGGATAAAACAAAACTACGCATAACTAAAATCTTGCAATAATTTAAAATTTCTTGTTAAATTTAAGGCCGAAAGATTACTCGCTAATCGTTTTTAAAAAATTAAAACAAAAATACATCTTGAAATTACATGTTATTCTTGTTTATATTAGCGTTCACACATCAAGGGCCTAAAACGTAGGCCCTGAATGTTCTCTTATAAGATATCTGAGACCGATCTTCGAATCATTTACAGACTTTTGTTCAATTAAAGGTTATACCATCTTTGCTAAAAACAAAAGAGATTCTTGGGTTTCTCTAAAGAGAACTAGGAAGCACATATACCAATAGGTACTATCATGTATTAGAAAAGGGAATGAGTAGGCCTAATAAACACGTCTATTTGCGCAACTACTGCATTTGAAAGATGGAGAGCATATAATGTGGAGAGCATATAATGCTTCCAGCGCCTTGCCTCCACTTCATTCTTTTGAATAAACGTTGTTTAAAAAAAATTTGAAAGATTCTATTTAAAAGAACGTCGATCAGCACCTACCAGACATATTTTAATGTACTTAAAAGTACACATATTAAAAAATAAATAAATAAATAAATAAATAAATAAACGCACCTCGTGTGTTTTATTGGGTGTAACGAGTATAAATCATGAGACAAACAGGAAAAAAAAACAAAACAAAAAAAAAAAAAAAACGAACACCTAAGCAATAGGCCTACCTTAAATTGAAGGTCTATACATGCATGTGGCTTCCCAAAACAGTTTTGCATTAAACAAACAAACAAACAAACAAAATATTAACAATATTAAATAAATACATAAATATGTAAAATAAAATTAAATTAAGTTAAATATAATTAAATAGAAAATAAAAATAAAATAAAAATATAAAATAAAACACAAACAGTTCATCAAAATTTGATTTTAGATGGGACATCTCTAATACCAAATAGACCTTAATATATGCGAAAGAGAGGGCTGGCAGAGCTGCTAGCTGTCCTTTATAATTCCAGTTAATTTCACCTGCTTTGAATTTGTTTACTTGTACCATAATATTTACCTGCATACCTGATCCCAGCCTAGTTATGTTAACAGCACGCTGGCTTGGGACGTAAACTGTGTACACACGTATGGGGAACGGCTATAGCTCACCAGATAGTCTTGGAGCTGTAGGAGATATGAGAGAGAGAGAGAGAGAGAGATCGAGAGAGAGAGAGAATTTCTTGGAAAAACGGATGAAGGGATAGAGAATAAAAGAATGAAGAAGGTTAAGGAATTTAGCATTCTATTTTCAAATTCGCATGCCGGATTTCCACACCCCCTAAAGGGAAATTGGCTGCAGTAGCTCGGAGTCCGGACCAAAAACAGCGAAAGACGCCCCACACTGACACAAAAATACTATATCTATCTACCTTGTCATCAGCATGTGTGTGTGTGTGTGTGTGTGCGCGCGTGTGTATGGGTGTTTGTGTTTATGTGTTCGGGGCCATTTGTTGCATTTTTCTTTTTCGTAATAACGAACTTTCTAATTCAGTTTCTCTAAAAGGATTCAACATGTCGCTGAGAAACGAAAATTTACAAAATATGAAGACTGAAGACAAAAAAGACCAAAAAGACCGTAATACATGTATAGTAGTACGTCTCTGGTGCGGAGATAGGATTCGTATAAAAATAGTACTCCAATAATTAGAAGTGAACTGAGCAAATTAATTTCACTTAGCTTTTGAAAGCTCCCCTAAGAAGCGATCCATGAACATCAGTGTTTATCAGCTATTAACCGTGGAATGAGTTGATTACAAGTGATCATTCTGTTTCCAGACGTGGATTCATCGTAAATTCCTCAGCAGTGTTTTTTTTTTTTTTTTTCAATTTGCAGTTTCTATTTTAATCTATTTTTCTCCAGAAACTTAAACAGATGATTGTTAATATTCAAGGAGGCAATCTGCTATATAGTTCGGGCAATATGTCGGAGCCTAGAAATGGCGTTTACTGTATCATTTTTTTAATTCAGGGGCCCAAGAATAAAATGAGCTTGGTTGAGACTTTGGCAACTTTGGGCAACTTGGAGTAGTCAATATGGCCACCAGTTCTCGTACCCTCACATTGAAACATTTTTTAACTTTCGTAAAGCAGGTGCTGTAAAGTATTCATCATAATTTGGAGATGAACCTCACTGTAATGAATGCTACAGCTGGATGCGGGGAAAGCATCCCTTTGCGGGACGTCTATCTCTTCATGAACTACTAAATACTTGTTTTCATTTTTTTTATTCTAAATCAAGTGGTACAATCTGCTGCATTCAGTGCAAGCCCCACTAAGGAAGAATTTACTTGCTTGCTATATTCTGCTCTGAAATCCAGCTTACTGCTGCACATCACTGAATTCAGCAAACAGAGATAGTTTACAAATAAAAGGCCTAAATAGTTTCCATCAAAGGGATATTCCCTGAAGGTGGACTTGAGACATTCGGGACATTCTACAATTTTCAGTCTTTTTAAAAGAGGCACTGCAAAATCGTTTCAGTATTCACCTGTAGGATTTGCCCCTAAGCGGAATATACCCGTACTAATTACCACACGCCAAGTTAATGCAAGGTGTAATTTGTAGAAAGTAATGCAATATGTGTCCGTAGTTTGAGGTTACTATCACATCTAGGGTGCAACTACGAGCTCGATAGAAAAACGATCAAGTTCAGTTCCATCCAAACTCCTTCAGAATATATTGGGGAGGGGAGGGGAGAGGGGAGCTCATGTTTTCGTTTGTTTAGCTGGATTCGCAGGACGTAAGGCATAAACTGTGGGATATCGCGATGAAAGGAAAGACATTGATAAACTTACTCTCCTCATAGAGAGAGTAAATATGAGCTTTGGATTACAGCGAGTGAATGGTGACGCACTAGCTTGTTAATACCTGTACGATTAAGACGCCGAAGAACCAAGGTAGTCTTACCATTGTCATTCGCTCAACCACGATATTAGAAGAACCCGTGGGACAATGTCGTCTTGGTGTCACGTATTATGTCAATGCTGATTAGCAAAATATATGTTATTGTCCAATCTTCGAGGGCAGACAACGCTCGTGTGGGTGTGGATGCCAGGAAGACTATTAAATGCCCGAGCTATACACACGTAAGGCGTCGTTCGTGTGTGTATAAACTTACAACACGTAGCCGTCGGAGTTGGGACGGAGCGTTGAGAATACTCAGGTAGCCAGACGACAACGCGGTTACACGACCTATTCACCTGAGGCAAAGCGAGAGCAGGGAGCGGGGAAACCGAGAGCCAAGTTCTCTGCGGGATCAACGGTGAAGATCTAAACTTTTTAGGCCGACCTGCATTCCTGAAAATATCGCCTCAGAAATATCAATCGGGGTTACTTATCCCCCTGTTGCACGTGACTTCGGGACGTTTGTAATATATTGAATACCTAACAGGTCCCCCGATTGCTGCAACTATATTTCCCATGTAGCCTACATAATTTACTCAAGGGGGTATCCACAACGACTTGCCAGTGAGCAGCGAAGGACAAGCAGACAATTTGTTTTTATAGAATTACAAATTACAACTCGTGATTGCTACAGGATCTTATTGAAGAATTTACCAGTTGAATTTACCGACCGGCACAGGGATATGCTTTGCAGTGTTAACGTAAGTCTACATCCCATAACAATACTTTGCGGTATTGCGCTGCATTGAATAATGGTATGTGAAAGAATGAATGAACTTTAAAGGCGGGGTCAAATATCTTAAAAGGTATGGTTTGTTAGGCGTCGATGTGATACGGATATGCCACTACAGGATCCGGCTCAATCTGCATTGCTAACTCAAGTGCTAAGTGGTGCTTCTTTAAAAATGTTCGTACTTTCATTTCTGTAGCTGATTTTTCTACAATTCTATTCGAGCTCACAAATTAATAGCAACGATGTAGTATGTTAAGGGATATAAGTGGAAACGTGATACAAGTGAGTGTACATGAAATACTTAAACATCCGCGTTTCATAATTATGTATGAGAGGATGATGAGTCTAAAGAGATATGACATAATACAGCAGTGTTACTTAACAAACATGGTGGGGTGGGGGTGGGGGAGAGGTAGGGGTGAGGTGGGGGTAGGGGTGGGTGGGTGAGAGGCCTTACATGGGCAGCCAACGTATTCATGTAAGACAGGCTACTAAGAGTAGGCTAAAGTTTGAGGAAAAAATGAAAAGGCATAATATAGACTTATACTGAACCCACGAAAAAAAAGACTGAAAAATCTTATGCAATAGTCCGAAGCATGTGTACATACTGCAAACACAAACACACGTGCGCAGACACATAAATACATACATACATACATACATACATACACGCACACACACACAGATCCATGCACTCATCCATCCATCCATCCATACATGGCATCAATACATACTTGATGGTATGCGTTTAGTACAAGAATATGTATATTACCAGGGTGCCGGGATGAGACAGCGTGAAGGTAGCCCCCCATTCATTAGTAATAATTATCTTTAAAATTACTCGGTCGCCAGTTTGCAGTTTGACATTATAATAACAGGATTGTATTTCTCCGTTACGTAGGACATGGTGAAAACTCGATGCAGTGTGGATTTAAACGGGTCGGTTGGACCAGGGTGGGTGGGAGGGGGTTGGGGGCAGACCAGGAGAAAGGTCGATTTTGGGGGCCGGTGGTATATACAGGGGGAGATGGTGAGGGTTACTTGGACGTGGCTCGTACCAGCAACTTGGGAAGTTGGGGGAGAGGGGGGGGTTATATATTGATATATATATATATATATCGATGCCATTTAACAATGGGAAGAATAAGAGAAGCGTCTCAAAATGTCACGTGGATTGCCAAATAAAGTGACCAGTATATGTGAACACGTTCGTTCTCAAGGCTGCAAAAGGGTCATAATAACAAGCTATTAAAGCTTTGACATATCATCGAAATATTTCAATGTTTTGTTTGAGCGGTAGATTTAACAATGGCAACATCAATATAGAAAGTGGCGATTGCCAAGCTGTGCATATTATGTTCATTGGCACTGAATACCTTACGTTAAGATTATGTTATTCTACCCTGGGTTGAAAATCCCTCTCCGGATTTCCAAAGCCGCTTTCAGCTAAATATTAACAAAACTCTTATTAGTTACAACGCCAGACGCCTAATTGCAACTCCCACTTTGTAAGCTGTATATTACTGAAGTTATCTCTGGGTTAAACGGGAAGTACGTGTGCGCGCGTTAGTTGTCAGGCCAGTAGCCAGGGGGCTCGGGTAGTAAGAAAGAACCTCCCTTTTTGTCGGGAAAAGATCTGCTCAGGGTAAAAATGTGATCTTAGTACCCAAAGGTTGCATGGTAAAAGGCCCACTTTTCCACGAAAAAAAGAGCCCTTCCTTTTGAAATTGCTGGGTACGGGACTGTTGCTTGTGGGCCGAGATGGAAAGGCGCAAGGAAACTCTATGACACATATGATTTGGTAATACCAACCAGGATACAACTGTAGAGTTTCACATACCCCCCCCCCCCCCCCACCCAATCATTTCTAAACGGCTCCTTCAACACAGTTCATATTAATCAGTTCGATACATGGTATAATCTTGAAAGTGCTTTACTGACAATTGGAACGCCCGAAACGCAAACGTGAAAATTAATCTAATTTGCACTAAAATGCGTGGTCTCCTTTTTAAAGCAATTTCACACCATGGCATTAAACAATTTGTTTTTATTTTTCAAAACAAATGATACGTTGTAAACTTATCTCTGCAGCGCTTCTTTGCCTGTTGAAGGATAGTGATAACCGTAATAATTGTGCAATCTTTTGTTTTGTATTGTGGACATTTCTTATTGTCAAAATATATTTTGTTTCGTTAAATATAATTTATTACGTTAAATTACCCACAATGTTTTCTAAAACACCAGAAACAGATGGTGATACAGAGACACCCATTGCGGAAATTCATGTCGACTACCAAGCAAATCTGTTGCCTTGTGACGTCATTAAGTCATTAAGTCCGGTCCAAGTTAGATGCGTCGCGAACTTTTCTTCTGTTACATAGGCCTAATGATATTAACCCAGCTTCTTTTCCAAGAAACGTGATTGTGGTTGCTGACAGTATACAGATCTGTATATAACAGTTCTAAGTCTAGATATAAAAGCTCTAAATATAGGTAAAAGTTCGAAGGCGCGTTACTCATATATATATATACCATAAACGGGGTTTCGAGAAAGATTGTGGGTCTACCGTTCAAAATTGCTGCAAATTTCAAACTTCAAATTTTAGTTGATTTGACGTATTCTTTTGGTATTTCTTTAGAGGCGGAAATAGCATACAGCAGAAGAAATGTCTCCGGATTATTCAGGTGTGACATCTTCGCGTTTGTCATAGGGCGACCTCATTACGCAGCCAGCTAAGCACTGAACTGCATTTCGATATCAAAAGTTCGGATCGCGCAGCAGACAAAGATGGATGACTTCCAGAACTCTGCTGCCTCGCCGTCAATCTCCAGAAGCGGTAAATATATGCTAGATAGATCGTAGATAGGTACCAGTAGAGAGATAGATACCAGATGATAGATAGATAGATATGCGGGTAGATGGACATCAGTAGTCGAACTGGCAAACAGACAGCCAGACAGACAGACAGACATGAAGCCATACATTAGGACAGACAGACAGACAGACAGACAGACAGACAGACATAAAGCCATACATTAGGACACACAGACAGGCAGACAGGCAGACAGACAGGCAGACAATAAAACAATAAGACAGACCGACAGGTGAGTGCAATGATGCAAATTCCAGTCATTTGCAGAAAATCGTTTTAACCTTGTATCCTTTTGTTTCAGATATAAGTCTATTGCTTATAACGTACGCACTAAATGGAGAAACCTCTTTAATTTTGACTACAGTGTTTTAAATTTTGAATAAGTTAATGTAGGAATAGGCGGAAGGGATTAAAGAAAGGTGACCCAGCAGAAACATGACATAGACTTATATGTATACAACCTGTTCTTTAATATGTATCTCTACAACACAGAAGTGAGTATTTTCAATGTCAGAAATATTCTAGTATAAGGCCAAGTAGCAACTTTGGCGTCTACTCGGTCACCTTCTTTAACCACCGCCGCTATTTTGATAATCACTCAGATCACTACGAATTACGGTTTTTAGTTTTAAAACTGAAAGATCTTCCTCTTTCTTGGGTTTCACGATCTTGACTTCGGCGAAACCTAATTTTATTTAAACGCCGATAGCTTACAGATATTTTCTCACCGCGTGAAATGTTGTTGTTCTGACAGACTTCACTATCCAAATATCACTTCACAAAATAATTGGCTCAATCACGATTTCCTCACACTTGTTATTTTGTTATCTGATTTACCGGGAAAACGATTTCAGGCAGTGCACTGTTATTGTCGTATAAGTAACTTAGGAGGATTTAGACCTGTCATACCAGTACATCGATCGTCTGGCAGAAGACTCGATTCCAGAAAAAGATTTGTCACAGAGAGTCGTAACTTTGAACTCTCTTTTATACATGTATATACTCGGCGTCAGTCTGCAATTCTCTATTCCATATTATACACCCGAAAACTGCTAATACTAAATTGAGAAACAACATATATTTATCAGCGGTCGGACACAACAACAAAGCCGACTGAAAAATTAGGCGATTGGCCAATAAGGTTAATGAAACTCACATAATTCAAACACAGTTTTATCTTAATTAAGAGAACAATTGATTGGTATGAGAGCATTATGTGGATATTGATTTCCTGGTTTTCCTATAAAAATTACGTGTGAAATTCAAAATGGGTCAGTACAGTTCCCCTGGCAACGGAAAGAAGTAAAACGAGTTATGGTTTTGTCAAGTGTTTCGAGCAAGCTGTATTAATTTTTGTGATTTATGTTACTTTTAATCGAAAAAAAGAGACTATAGCCCTAGCATACTGATTTCGTTGTAATATGTAAAACCACATGCTATTAAAAGCGACGTTGAATCTAGGCAAATATGTAAGAGCGCATCTATGGAGAGAGAGAGAGAGAGATAGAGAGAGAGCTTGTAAGTTCAGCATAGGTAGATTAAGGTGAAAGAGACGGCGGGGCCTGGGCCTTTTTTTTGCTTCCCAATTTGAAATCCTTGATCCGCCGGTGACACGACATGGCAGGCTGTCTAGAATCTTAGTCAACACGTTCATCTGCCTTGCTGAATTTTAATAACACTGCTACAGTGAACATAACACAGCTTCGTGACATAAATTGAATGGGTGAGGATGTCACTGGTAAATATATGTGTATTACAACAAAGGATGTTGTATTGTGATCAAAAGAGCATTGATTCATTCGATTTCTATGTTTGATAACGTCATGCATGAAACTAACTTTCAATTACCAAATTGAAAATGTAAGGCCTATATTATCTGTCCACGGCATATTTTTCACTCAAACCTTTTGTACCTTTTTGGTCTACTGAGCTTTAGATTCTTGAGGATGATGTTTTATCTACGAGCATATTTTCGGTCCACTTGAACTCGATCATTTCAGAGGGTTTATACAAAACGAGGATTAATTCAGCTGATCTAAACCTCAGGGTTTCCCATTCATTTACTCTTAGCAAGCAATGATTATGTGCTTATAATTTTACTCTTCTTTTTTTTATTAGTCATCTTCAATTATAGTCGCCTGGCACTTGAGGGGCATTCCATCACAAAATCCACCAAATGGTGTATTTCTGCGTCCTCAGATTGTGTCACGAAGAACGTCATCATTGCTGCTTATCCGCACGCTCTTTATGACTTAATATTAGGGAGATGATGAAAATATGACCGCGTTCAGGACGTTTATAACAAAAATGTTTTTATACTTATATCGAACCCAACAATAAAGTAAAACCAAATGCTTGGCCCACTCAGGGGCTGGGGGTGGGGATGGGGGTGGGGTAGGGATGGGAGGGTACAGTGTATGCAAACCATTCTTGTTAATTTACCCCTAATCGTTTGTTGTGTTGGCCACTTTTAAGTTGAAATGTTAAAACATTAAAATATTATTATTATTATTATTATTATTATTATTATTATTATTATTATTATTTTAACACTGAGGACTATTGTGAGGGGGGGGGGGTACATTCAAGCGTTTATTTCATCATGGTCACTGGACAGTATTTGGATCTATTGCGATGTTAGAGTCAACTTAGAATGGACAGTTATGTAGCTGAAATATATCCCATGCGTGATGAGTGGTTCAATCAGAGGTTAAACTTGAACCTGGTGTGAACGTACTTCAACTCTGCCGTTCGACATACTCGCTACAACCAATGGTAGGGTGCTGCAGGAAACCCATGGGCTATCGCTGGTTGTGGTCAAGTTAACGGGCTCTGACCTTTAAGACTTGTGATGTATTGATAAACAAGCTTTGTTGATATCAAAAAGTTAAAACAAGGACTTCTTTTAAAGGCCAATTTCTAAATGTGCGTATTTTGGGGTTATTGAGTAATACACCGTACTCACTTTCCATTGATTTTCTTTTGGTTGTTGGGACTTTTCAATACCTTCCCTTTACTTGCCGTTTAGAGGTATTGATATTCACTTAGTTTTCACATATCATTCTTGATAATTAAAATAATACTTTCCGGCAACTTATTTTCTCACGTGAGATAGATTATATATGTGATTATATAAGCAATGTGATTCTTTAATGATATACACCTTTACGTATAAGATGCAATCAAATCTTGGACACATATATCTCACTGCATCTAACTACAACGTTACACAAATAGCAAGTAAGTTGCATATTTAAATAGGCATCATCATTGCACACATAGATCAAGTATTTTATGTACAGGCATGTGCGAGCTTAAAGCCGAGTCAACTGCTCACAGCAAGGGGGTCGGACGGTAGCATCATACTGTAAGCACTGTAAGCAAGATAAATGTATAGAAACAAATAATGCACGAGCCTGCTCCCTATGTTGAAAACATTTATTAACGTGACGCACAACTATTCAGAGAATATCAGAGAATGTATATCTTTACTAGGAATTATATTAATACTTTCCGGGCGACTTGTTATCTCACGTGAGATACTACGCATGCGATTAACCACTATATATCTTTACTTGGATTTCCCGTCGCGTTAATCACTCTTTGTCAATATTATGACTAAAATTACCAAATAGACAACCATATGTGATTTGGCATCTTAGACCAACTTTCAGTAAGACGAGACTGAATCTCTCACTCTCTGGTCGATGTCATGAGGTGCAACATTGAAAAGAGCGGTTAGACACAATTTGTAAGTACTACGCTACTAGGATAACAACAAAAAGATCATTCTTAGTTCTAAGTTTGTTTTCTGCGAACTGTGACCCTGCATCATCTAACGGTTAGACGTCTTCAACCTGATGATGCCATTCGAATATTGTCTGGCAGTAAAATGTCAGTAGAATTTGAGTATATGTGATGCACAGATAATCTTTTACAATTTGATAGAATTATTTGGTTGACATGACTTACAGGGGAAATATGAGCATAGGGTGTACTGATAATTTTTTACAATTTGATTGAACCATTTGGTTGACTTAAATAAACAAATCAGTTCTGGTGCCGTTCATCGTTAGAATCATTTCACGGTATATTCTAGGAATGGCCTTTGTACGACTTTTTTCTGGGAGTGCAGCATTCCTGACGCACGGAAATGATTTTCAAAGGAAACAATTTACATTTGCTGCTCTCTCTACTTGTCTCTGTGTAGTTTCATGCGGCTGTTAAATACATATATATTAAGCCAATTGCCTCCTGGCAGTCAGCACCTGTTAAGATTTCGGCTCTCTGGTGTCTGTGTTTTCGACGAATTAACCGGTGTTTGTATAAGGCCTTTATCGGCGTTTTTCACCAATGACAGCGCCTGGTTGTATTTCAGGAAGTTAATATATCTAAATGTTTCTGTAAAACTAGTATGCCATCAATTTACACACAATGTCCAAAGCAGGGTTTAAAGTGAAGTTGTGTATAGGATAAAAGGCGTCCCTATATATTTATACATGCAAATTGCATTTTTTCAATCAAATTTAAATTTCCAATTCTGTGCGTAGTTAAGAAAAAAATATAGAGATGTCACCCTGTAGGTTCAGACGCTTCTTACTTTCTCTGCTCTTTTTATGTTTTTGTGAGTAGGAAAACCAAGGGGAAGGAGGAAATAGAAGAAATAGAACGACAGACTTTCCTCCTGCAGGATCCTTTTTTGTCACTTGTTGCTAACTCGTTTTTATCTAAACCCGGTAGTTGCAAATGTTACGTTCTCTCGCGCTCGCAATGTTTAGGGTGATTATCTGTGAAAACTAACCGAAAACTAACCTGGAAAATCGGTCAAAACATGACCCCAGTCTGATACCCTGCTCTGAGAAAAGACAAAACAAAGAAAATGATAGAAGGGTTTATTTGATAAAAAAATGGGGGAAGGGATATATGACAAAAATATAAGCGTATAAAGGTTATCTATCAAAGCGCATGTAGAATATATAGATGACCTCCTTACTCCTTTATTTTTATTTAAATTTAACTGGAAAACGGTGAGGTGTAATGCATAATAATTATTGACTGAACGAGGCTCGAATTGATGAAAGTGTAGAACTGTTTGTAAGGAAACATGGCAGGCTACACCAATCAAGCCGACTAGCCAGGCAGAATATCGCACCGACTTATCTGACGCCGACTTCTGTTTGGCATTCAAAAGGATTGCCCCGCAAAAAAACGTCTTACAGGGGTTAAAAGCGTGCTGTTTCGTAACTGACACTGACAGTACGAACCACAAGAAGACTTCATTCTAACGTTTTTATTTTGTGTAAGTCTTTGTGTACCTTGAGTTTTTAAAATCGGTTTTGGGTGATATCCTGCTGATTGAATGAAAAAAAAAAAAAACCCCGTCACATCACCTCTCAAAATTGAGAATGGTCTTTAAAAAAGGATATATGATTCTTTGGCTACATTGCACATTATGTAAATATCTGAGATACGCAATTCAATAGCGGATTTAGGGAATTAAAAAAGGTATTAAAAACGTGAACGTGAACGTCTTTCTCCCTCCGTACTGAATAATATATAAAACTGTACAACGCCCAATCTTACATCTTACGCAACCACGGTTCATCATACAGCATGCCACGTAACATAAACAGCATTGCCATCATTTGATCTCGTGTGTTCTCGCGGGAATTGAAAGCAGATGGAAGTATGTAGTTGCCCTGTTCCCAGTAATATTTGCATATACAGCTGATACATGTGTAACAACTTCTGTTTGTCTGGTATGCCCGGATGCACTTTTGTTTGTCTTCTGTTCGTGGCAGTAAGCCTAGATGCCGAGTTTTGTTGCTTTGAAAAACCACTGCACACTACGGTCAACAGATAATGAATAGCTTAAGTCGAATTTCCCTAAATAAACTTTCTGCAGGTCGCTTGATAAATTTCATTTACTCACACCTTGCGGTTGATACGGTTTGACGTGTTTCAAACAGTTAAATAGATCCAAATTAAAAACTAAAAAAAAGCAGACTAGATGGAATGACATTCAAAGGAAAAAATCACAGATTAGGTTGCGTGTGGTCCGAGAGTTTGCTGGAAAGGGGTATAAATACACGTGCCCAATAACCCATTACTGACCAAGGAGTACAAAAATAAGCTACCTACCAAAATCTTTTTCGTATTCTAGAAATCATAAACAAAGTTTGACCGAAGAAGCCATTCCACAGCGACTGTGTATGACTTTAATGACCTTAACGACGTGCATGTTTAGTTTCGAAAGATATTAAGTTTCCCTTTAGAAATGTAAATATTGAGAAAAAAGCACTTTAACTATTCTTAATAGTACAAGTTCATTGGGTAAATGCTTCTTTTCTGAACACTTTCATGTCAAGTACGTATGAGTAGCAAAACATATCCCTATACTGCATGGATGTGATGCAGAATAAAAAGACCTGGATGAAACAGATACTCGTATGGTGAACTGATATTCTTTGTAGCTAATTGCTTCAGGATAAATGATATCATCAATCTTTTTCACCTTAATCTGGTGTGCAAGTGTGCTTTACTATATATATACAGGGTGCACTGTAACTTACGCTTACCGTTAAACAGGGAACTTCTTTATCATAGAATCAGATGGATGAAGAGGCCTTCAAGAAAGTAAGACGTATTTCGTTTATAATTCGTAAGAGATTCTCTCAATTTTGTGATACACAGTAACTGTTTTTGTATATTGGCACCAACGGGATTTGCGTCTTTGTGCGCGCGCACACACATATACACGCACTTACATGCATCGTATATCTAAACAATGGTCTCCAAACACGCCCACATGAAATTCACATGAAACATTCACAAAACGTTCCACACACACACACACAAAAAAAACTAAAATACCAAATGTACATGCACAAAAAGGCAACGAAATGTAGTCACACGCACGCACACAATCGAAATGTCGATCACAAGTTTCTTTTTCGCATATATATGCTCACAAAAAAGGACGCGAATGCGCGCACACACACACGTATATATACGGATTTTAGCACACAAATACACAGGCGCACGTCGGACACTGCGTCTGTAATTCTCTCGTGACATTACATTCCACATTTTTGAAATGTAATAAGCATGCCATTTGACCGCAGTGTGGCATTTAATAGAAATTATGTTTTGTACATGCGCATTAACCTAGATGTGACCGTGACGCAGGCAGTATTGTACTCAGCGTCAGTAGCAGTAGCACGGTCTACAGAGTAGATAGTGATGCGGCAGCGCAGACATTTTTTGCGGCAGATAAGTTAACTTGAAGCAAAGATCAACTAGAATGAGGATGGGGATAGGAAACAGCGCAGTCCTGCTGCTGTCGAGGTAAAAGTTGTGGTAGTGTAAGACTGCAGACAGTGAGAGTTGGTGTGCAAAAGTTGTCTGCCTCTCTTCCTATCGTACCCCCCTTTCCCCCTACGTTTTAATTAACCCCTATCCTCTGCCATTAAATCTGCAACGCAAGTTTTAGAAAGAGATTGGTATCGGCACTGAGAAACCTTTATACTGTATAATGTTATTTAGACTGTATACTTGGACGTATTTTTTGCTACAACCGAGGTGCGAACCAGACTGGGACGGTATATTTGTGCCTTCAGAGAGAGTAGAGAATGATTTTAAAAGTATCTCAAATCATTCTCTCTCTCGCTCTCTGTCTCTCTCTGTTGGTTTATTAACATAAACATCGAGCAAAACCTCTGCCAAAGGCTGGTTAACGTAGTATAATGATAAACACCGACTAAACTACTACAGTAACTGTATTGAAAATGCGTGTTAAAACGCTTGTGTTGAATTTTCGCCGGATTTAACTGCGGTCAAGTGCTCTAAATATTTGTCAGAATGTTAATGTCGCCACGGCTTCAGACCTGGGCTCATTGAATGTCCGTAGTACTTACACGTATCCCCACTATGTCACGACTCAATTGCGGTTATGGTTTGACTAGTTGATTCCATTACCTGATGCAGGGTCTTTGTACATTTAATCACCTCGTAAAATTGATTACGGGAAATGGGAGCTCTTTTAAACAAGAGTTCAATATCGTTTTATTAATGAAACAAGAGACATGGAGCGCATTCAGGGCAGATGATCTGCGGACTAACTGATCCGCCGAATACATATGGTAGACCCACTTAAAAGCAAGCCGCTCTCCACACTCGCTATTAAACGGATTAAATCTCGGTTTCTAGGTTTATTCGCTAGGCCCCTGCAGCGATGGCACCGGTGGAGGTGGGGAGACCATCAGGGGATTAGCTGCATCGCTTTTAAATGGGTCAACTTTCAACGCGGATCAACTTGTAATGAAGCACTGTGGAGGGGCGCATGACTGGGTGTATACAAAGAATGGTAAATGTTTCCACTCCTGACAGTAATTTTAGATAACACTTTGTCAGTATTCTTCGTCTATTTGTTAAAAACTTATATACATGTTAGTGAAGCAACGATGCTGTTGATGCTTCGGTTTAGTGTTTGTATTATTACCTGGCAAGCACACCAATAAACAGCCATGATTGCCAATGAAGAAGGTAGCAAAAAAGAAATAAAGGACAGAAAAAAAAAGAAGAAAAAAGGATCTCATCTGATGTCCGCCAGTGTGTAGCCCATAATTACGTCAAAACATTGGTCACTGTCAGTCGGCATCTTTTATACTCGCCACATTTACTTATAAACGGCTTCATAAATTATTCACTCGTTATCTTAAAGTAATGTCCTCTCTGCGGCTACCAAGGACAGCAGGGCTTCGTGAACAGAGACATATATAGTGGAGACCACATAATTTATTGTAGGTTATCTAATGATAAGTCTGTAGTGGTTAAATTGAACAGCTGATCAATGGGATAACATTCCGTGGTTACGTTGGGGTGAGAACGGGTATATAAAAAGTAAAAATCCTTTGTTGATAATTATTTATGTTTACCTTTGTTTCTTTTATTCATAAATGTACATTATTCGATGTTTCTCACGAGCCTTGACATTATGCCGATTCTTCTTGTCGAGGTCACGTGATTGTCTCTTTTTCTGTGGCTGCTCTACTCCACCTTCCTTTCTTCTTCTCCTTCATCTGCTTTTGTCTGGCAACACTCGATAGCTACGTATTCACCTCCCAAGCATTTACAAAAGAATCATTTCGTCTAACGCAAGTGCGTCTAGTATTATCTTCTGTAATTTTCCTCCTCATAATCGCAAATATTATGTCCGCTTTGGTTCCGCGGTCTTAAAAAAGATTAAATCATGCGGTGCAAAAAAGAACAAAAATATTCATATCAGTCCCAATACAGCACTTAAAACGGGTTGCATTTCGTCTTATCTCTTTGCTCTTTTCCAAGCGAAATATCTATATAGGTCTTTTATTTTATAGGAACTGTATTTTTTCCTAGTGGCCACGGATGCCCAGGAGCTCTACTGTTCCGCTCTAGATAAGTCGTGCTAAGCTTGCGAGGGTCATTAAGGGTTCGTGTGATGCTCAAGCAGAAAGGCGGTGGTTAACCTTCGTAGTTCTACTACGATCGCGATTCAAGGAGGACACTAGACCTTCGGCGTCGTTGAGCTTGACCATCTGAAGTTTTTAAGAGTCGAGGTGTAGAACACCTCTCGTATCAGCGTTTGTTTTTGTACTGCACTGTGCTTTTTTACACTACGGGGAAAACACGGGTCTGTTTGTGTCACTGAAAACGACCATTTATTCTACGTGTTGGTGGTTGGTTGGCCTTGACGCCATGGACACTCCTCGTGCGAGCGTGGGGTACGTTTTCTTGTGAGTATTGTCAACTAAAAATATCAAATTAATGAAACTCTTTTTGTAGACTGAAAATACCCCGCGTCCAATAGGTGTATGCAGTAGTTCCAAACATGTCCAGTTTGCCCATTAAAGAATGGATATATTTGATATTTTTACCTGACTCTCTTTGGCTTTACTCAGCTCAAACGTAAAATTTCAAAGAGGAGATCTAGAGACAGGGGTATAAATATGTGTGCAGGTAGGGGACAGAATATAGATTACACAGGTACAGGTACATGTAGAGTTACTGTACGGGTCTCTTTATATACTAAAACAAAGTGAGATTCAAGGGGATAGGGGGGAGGTCGATGGGATACATTTTTCATTTAGCAAATCGACCCAATTGTGTGTTTTGCTTGTCTCATAAGCATCTCGGTCATGTTATCAATGAGTTTTAAAATATGGGACATTTATTCCATAACATTCTTTAATATTTTTTTGGCTCCTGTCCAAATGGGTTTTATATAGTATCTAATTGCTTCTTTATATTCCACACACTTGTCAAATATACTGGGTATCTACCAAGACAGCGAAATACAACATTTAACGAGCATTAAGTATATGTCTTTATATACGTGGCATGGCATTGGGTTGAATTAGTACAGACATACCATTCAGGTTACATGAATACTAAAATAAGGAAAATGCCTGAATCAACAGGTATATCAATAGTCTGCAAAATGCTAAATTTATACACATGATAATAATAGGCTGTGTTCAACGAAACGAGTATGATAATACAGGGGAAATTATTTCACTGTCTCACATTTCGATAACACAGAAAGTGATATAAGATAATGAAAAGTAACAACATTCTGAAAAATGTAAACAAAATAAAAGTGAAAATAGGGAGAAAAAAAAATTTAATCGTCTTAAATTAAAAGAGAAGTGTTATTTGGTGAATATGAGATAAGGCAATGTATCTCATCAAATTGGTAGTTCGTTTTTTATAAATACCTTCTGAATGAATTTTCGACAAAGAGGGACGGCCGCGACAATAATTTCGCCATTTCGCTATTTACTCCAAATTTCTACAACCTTCTTTCTTTTCAGCTGAATAAAGAAGGTAAATGGAGATCGTTTTATTATTTTCAAAATTGTTGACTTTCCCTTTTTCGTAGGTTTCAAGTTAATTTTCATAGATGATTCCCTATAGGATAAAAATAGTCGACGTGTTCAACCGATTATCATTATTGTGCGAAAATATTTTTAAATTTCGGGTTTTTTCGAAATAAACATATTTTTTTCATTTCATTATTTTTAATTTTTTTTTTGTTTTTATTTCAACATAATGAATATTACACATCGTTGCTGTCATATCATTTCACAACAGACCCTTATAACGGACACCACTGTGTATTCAACTTAGATCACTTACCTGCCTAATTACGATGTGCCTTCGGCAAATTCCGCTAGAAAGGTATCATTTATTCCCATGTTGTACAGTCACATGTCAAAAAAAGCTAATAGAGCCCTAGTGACAAAACACACCTCCGTGGGGCATCCGTGTTAAAACCATCCTCAGTTGGCCTTTATTATTATTATTACTATATATATTCAGTGCATTTACCGGCGTGTAGGAGAAATCCGTTACATGCACGACAATGATAGGACACAGAAATTTGCCATTTGTCATTTAGATCTGGGCGCTTCCTGTAGACACTAGAATACTTGAGTAACACACTACCACCAGTATAGATATTTTAAAACGTGCCAGTGAACGAATGATGGTATTGAATTTTTTTCAAACGTTATGTATAATTTCTAGTACTTTTACCTAATGACCCTATACTTTACCTGAGATCTCTATATTTAGGTACATGTAGTAATTAGGTAGTTATTAAATGACTCCGACTTAATAAGGACTTAATAATCTCTAGTTGATACTGAGAATGCTTCTCGTGGCCTTCCTTGTACATGAGGCACGTAAGCAGCGTACTCATACATGTATGTAGTTTCTTTGCGTAGATAAAGGCTTCGTTCACATGCAATGTCTATTTTCTAAATTCTATTTTCTATTCGCGCTATCTTATGATCACGGTCTGTGCCCTGAATATCCCACCGCGTAATTACTGGCAGCGCGAGCCAGTTACTTATAGTAACTGATAGTAACTGGCTCGCGCTGCCAGTAATTACGCCGCGGGATATTCAGGGCACAGACCGTGATCATAAGACATACCGCGAATAGAAAACAGAATTTAGAAAATTGCCCTGAATATCCCGCGGCGTAATTACTGGCAGCGCGAGCCAGTTACTTAAAGTAACTTATAGACCATGATCATAAGATACCGCGAATAGAAAATAGATTTTTAGAAAATAGACTTTCCATGTGAACGAAGCCAAAGTGTGACGAAGCAAGATATACCGGTAGATCCGCAGTAGTCTACATAGGGATACTTGGTGAAGCGATCGAGTGAGAGGCGTAGGTTGCAGGGTCGGGGGAGGAGGGGGGTGTCCGTTCACCGGTCAACAGCTGCCCCTAGCTTTCTGGACCTATGACTCTGATCCTGAAGTTAAATTAATTATGTGTAGTTTGTAGACAGTATACTGAGTAGTTTCTGTTGTACGTTGTATAGTTTTATACTGTGAAGTGTGCCGCGTGAGTCTGTTTATATAGTGCAATGTACTGGCAGTATTTAGCAGTGTACTAGTAGCCCAGGATAGTGTAACATGATTTATGCAAAGTTTCTGCTGTTCGAAAAAAAAAAAGTATTCATTACTAGGACAAGAAGTATACAGGGGTAGTTTCACGCTTAGGTGATCAATTGTTTTATTTTCCATGTAGGTTGGGTGAGGTAATTCACTATTATTATGTAAATTTTTAACAATATGCAGAAGTTGCGAAAAGGAGAACAAGTTTCTTGGAATACAGGAAAGACTTAGGCGCCAAAATTTAACGCTTATTGAAGCGTTCAATATTTCTCTAAATTGTGAACTTGAAACTATTATCATTTTTGTTAATCTACGTCTGGTGGGCGACGACACATGGCGTATTAAATCACAATAATATTAAGTCTTATTTCGGCACACGTTTCGGCGAAATCGTGACACTTAAACTATAGAATATCCCTATCCAATTTTCGGGGGCGTTGTTGAACTTAATCAAAAGAAGGCAAAGGCCAGGAAACACTCATGAGAAAACAATAATTACCGCACCCTCCCCGTTCCCGACCCCACGCAAAAGCTTGAACTTTTATTATCATCATGGCTTGATGGTCTCGTCGTATTTTTGAGACATAATCCCGCTTCTAATATATCTCATAAATATGGTAAAACTTGATATCTCTCTATACTAAGAGCCAGAGAGATGAGATTATTTCCAAGCACAAATTTTATGCATGTAAAACCAAGGTGTGTTTTGTAATACCGGTATTTATAATGTTTTTATAGTATTTAGGTAAGCGACAGGTGTTTTATGATTTAAGAAAGCAGTTGTTGGCAGGAGTTTACTATTTATTAATCATAGCTAAAAACTTTTTTCTAATTAGTGGTTTTAACCGTCTTCGAAATACAGTATGCAGAGCAGGTATATCCCATGAACACTGTAAACGGTCTACTTCTGTATGACGTACGTAGCAGTACTGTAAACAGAATAAGACGACATTTCACTGGAGTTGTGTAAACATTACAGTAACATGTGGGGCAAAAAAGATGTGATCGGGTGATCAAGTATCAGATAAATTTATTTTATTTCTGTTAGCTATTGTTTTGATGTTCATGCAGCTACCAAAACTTGGCAAAAGACAAAAAATATCGATTTTTTTTTGTTTCTGTTAGTTATTGTTTTGATGTTCATGCAGCTACCAAAACTTGGCAAAAGACGAAAAATATCGAAAGTATTATGGATAAGCAGGCGCGTGGCCAGGAAGTTTTGCTTTCTCGGTAGGGTCAGGCGGTGTTCATTTAAAGGAAGTCTACTTGTAAAAGACAATTAATACATACAATACCACGTTCTAAAGAAAGGAAAGTGAGAAAAGTCTGATAGTTCGGGAGATATTTAGTCTAAATTGAGAGACTCCCAACAAGATCGAGAGTGCTGATAGGTCTGCAACAAAGCACATAGCTATCTCATTTGCCTTAACCAGGGTTAGACAGTTAACAAATAGGATCGTGGTTTGTCCACCTGAGGGACGCAGAAGTCATGGCCGCTCAAAACGGACGGTGAGGTTGTTGATTAGCTTATTTGTGTTTTACTGCCTGAAGGAAAAGGTCAAATAGTTAACAGCCTTCTTTCCGTAATATCTCGGTTTTGCAAACACTACTCTAGTGTGGCGAATGGGTTCGAAGCATGGCAATAAAAGCAAAGATAATAGCTCTCTTAGCACTAACAAGATAACCCCATCGTATTCACTCTGCAGGGATAATTTGAGTTTGGTAACAAGTCGAACGCCAGAGTGAGGACATTTCATTTGTTTTGCTACCTTACATGTTGCACCAAGCGGCTTGTATGCAAGGGGAATCTAGCTTATCGTTGCCACCGCACTTATGATGGGGTGACAGAAATGGGACAGAAATATGACAAAATAATATCATTCTGTCGTTATGTCTCCGTGTAGAAAGTGGAGGGATTAACCTGGTTCTGTGGAATTTCTACGCATATTATCCAAGTTGGATAAGTCACAGTAATACGAGAGAGAGATAGAGAAAAACTTCTTTTTGGTTGTCGAGGTTAGTATATTTAAATACCAATGATCCCGGCGAGGATGCAAGAAAAGAAAGGTTAGGGAGGGCAATACAGTATTCAGTTTTAGAGACGTCTTTCCTCTACATAAATGCGAACCCCCGCGGGGTAGTACCGGTGCGAAAGGAAGTATGATGCGTGGTAGACCCTGTATAGGATCATCCTTGTTAAATTACTGCATTATTACAGTATACATGTTCCAATGTAATTTTTTACGTACAAAGTGACAGACTTGCTGGACAGTCTTCCAGACAATGTTGTGACTGCCCCATCAGTAAATGCTCCATCAAATGTCAGCTCGACAAACTCTGGGAGAAATGACACTCTACCTTTGCACCATACAGGCGTTGGTATAACACTGTTGATATGCTCCATACAACTCCACACAATATTAACTGCTGCTGTGAAGAGACGGACCATAAAGTACTGATGATCAGTACCAGAGCCACGGTCTATACAACTGAAGAGAATAATAATGATGATGATATTTCATATTTATAAAATTCCAACTGGTATCCATTAGTTATCCATTACATATTATCTATTATTATATAGATACTTCTTAATTCCAGGGAAATCAAAGTACAAGATGCAGCACTGGCAACAGGTGCGTGAGAAAATCAAGACACAGGCAGAGTCTATGGAAAGAAAGCTTCGCTCTGAAACCATGGAGAGATACATACGAAATCACAGGACCACCGCCCACGCTGGGGCACCCTGGGGAGAGGACTTTTATAAAATACTCAAAGGTAAGGGTGCCTATTATTTGCCCCAGTTTAAAGCCTGGCAATTACTTTATATACCTGTCCTTAATTGAGACAAACATATTAAGATGCCCCCTTCAATATGGGATAAGGATATAACGTTTCTAGATACTTTAGATGAGAAGAAAGATATTTCCACTTATAATAGGGCTAAATACCTTCATCAGGAGACCGCACTTTAAGTGTCTTTCCATGTTGCGTTTGGTGTACATTGCATGTATGACGTTATGTAATGAAGTCATTTGGAATTAAACCGGTTTTGATCTAAGTCTTTGTCTGATCATACGTGTAACAAATTTCCCTTGTTTTAAACAGGTCGTTGTCAGTCGTGTCCAATGTTAACGGTAACGTTTTTTAACCTTTTTCAAAATCAGTTTTACGTTATTGATTTCACCCTTATCTGCCTGGCCCGCCCGACCGGGCTAAATAAAGAACTAATGAAAGCGAGAATGAAGAAGAGCAGAAATCCTGTGAAGTATTGGCAAGCTTCCGTGTACGTTTTTCATATCTACTTCAGCGCTGTACACGTTAGGTTCACGGTACCAGAAGCAAAACACTGTTTCTGTTCCAATAATGTTTACATCTCGGGTTTATTATATTTTATTGTGATTTCTGAAAAGGCTCTATGAGCACTCCGATATTACAACCACTGTCTATACACACACATATAAAGTCGAAGTGCCTTCGTCAAAAATTACGTCCTTCAGATTTTTATCGACGTTCGTTAATAAAACATAATTTCCAGTTGATAAAACATATAATTCCCACGGCCACGTTCTTTTTCTAAAGGTGTTTACATTCTGGCTCCTTATAATCATCAACTATATTTATTGTGGTTTCTGAGAATGCACTATCAGTAGAATCTGATCACAGGACCCGCTAGTAGTCGGTTCCAAAATTATAATGTCGGCCTATACTTAAATTCTGTATACTATTTTGGGGACCCCTGATATATGACATATATCAGATGGTACTATCAGTACACCGCGTCGTCAAAATGACAGTCTATAAATACAGGCATTGTGTCACTGTGAAATTGTACAGTGACGTCCTTCTTATCAGCACTCGATCTGCCCGTGACCCTGCCGTTGTGGTCTTCTCCAAGGCCCCATTCAGAATAGGGGACTAACTAGTTCGAGGGTCAAATATGGCGGACCCACTTGAATACTTCCCCACGGGATATCTACTCAATGTCTATTAGCGGATTATACGGCAAGCCTTGTTGTGGGACGCCATATTTGACCCTCGGACTAGTTTGTCCTCTATTCTGAATTGGGCCCAAGACGCCGGGTGGTCAGTTGAGATGTTATCAGTGATGGACATAGTCATGAAATGCCTACCGTATTATCACATGAGAACAACAGACAAGAGAAAGTAGAAAATACAGACGAGAAATTGTATGAAAGAAGAAATAACGATAGACTGTTCTATGTAAAAAAAGAAATCAAAAGAGCAGAAACACTATGGTCAAAGTAGTATTAAATATTTTAGACGAAAAAAACATGATATCGATGAAAATTGGTTTCAATTCGACAAGGTAGTTTTAAACTTTGAATAAGTTGCCTTAAAAACACTCACTTCATATGTTAATTTCCAATATTCTAACGAATGCTTTATTTATACGGTATTTGTAACTCATACGAATACTGTATTACTTATCATTCTGAATTTGGGTGTTTTTCTTATGTATAATATTCTTTCATTTTGAGCTTATACCGTCTCATTTTGAGCTCTATACTCTTTCATTTTGATCTCTATACTCTTTTATTTTGAGCTATATACCCTTGACAACCCTGTATATAACAAACGACAGTTACAGTGCTTTCTGAACATACTGTCCACACCCCGAATTTCAGAGTCTTCTAAAAACTCCCAAATACCCTAGGACCACCAAGGGCGTATGCTGGGTAAAGTTGGGTTCTTGAGACTAGCACACATCGTTAGGGAAATAATATAAGGGGACGTTCACAATGAATCTATCGCACTATAGCTACTGAGCACTAACTCCGTGGGGATTTCGGTGAATGCAATAAGATTTACAGATAAACATGCCTCCTCCTGGCTTTGAGTAGAATACAGACAAGCTAATGATTGTACAGCACTCAGCTGGAGTCCCGGCGGAGTCGGTTCGAACTACCTAGTACGACAGTTTCATTGTGAACGCACCCTATGAGAGCTACCTGAATCTCAGGGTGATACAGTCACGTCATTACTGTCACCGATCCACGTCCAATAGTTACACCGTTTTAAGTTTATCTGAATATCATGGGGCGCTTAGTAATATGCCTTGTGATTTATGGAGGGATTAAGCATCCTTTTCATGGCTTAAGGAAACGATGTCCAGTATGTGGGACTTAATCAGTATTTGCACTGAAATATGTAATAAACTATTGACATTAGTTCCTTGGTTTATACATATGAATATACACGGAGGGAAGTCGTAAGATGGTGTCTGGTTTTTGAAGCAAATGTTTGTTCATCTGCGTGCGCTTGCATAACTCTTGAACATCGTCTGTTCTCTTTCAAATTGCACTCGTCTGCTGATCTCTTTATCGTCTGCTTACAACACCAAGCACCAAGAACAAACAGTTCATCTGGCCAATGGAGATAAACACCCGGGCGCAGACTGCGCACAGAAAGCGAGAAATACAGATAATCCATGTTTTGAGAAATATAAACCTGCAGAGTGTGAAGACGGGGAGTTCGAGGAGGCATCAATCAAATGTTTTTTCGTCCATTTTTCTTATTCAAAGGATAAAGATAAGGGCGCCTGCTTCCTCAACTTAATTAAGTTATCAGTGAGCAACGGTTCACGTAATACTTGGATCTTGAATCATTAGTTTATGTCACTTTGCTACATTTAAGACAATTTATGTGCAATAATATACTATGTTGTGCATGGAAATCAACGGATATTTGATATATTGTGTGCACTTGCTCCAAGTTCTCCACAAAGGGGGGGGGGGGGTAGACTTGGAAATATACTATCCATTAAACCTGCGTTTGCGTCGAATTTTCTTTTCTGTTAGAGAAATATGGTGAAAGCAGTGAGTTCCATCCACTTCTATTAAGCAGTTTTATTTTCAATTCCACCGATACAAACAGAAAACGGACTTGATTTCACGTCAGCCTACAGTGATTTTTCTCCTTGTCTTTTTAAGACTGGACTCACACTGGACAGCGATTGGAAGTGTTGAGATAAGACCGTTTGTATATGAAGCGACTGCTTTAAAAGTCTCAACTATCGCAATATCCTCCGCCTCGCCCCCCCCCCTCTCTCCGCCACTAAAATAACCCAGTTATATAAATGTCATATACCAGGGCCGTATTCAGACAAACTACAGGGGAAGGGGCTGTTGAAGGCCAACACTTTTTGCAAGCACATTACTTGTACTGTCTTTCGTGTTCATCTAGGAGCTGAACAAAGGAAAAGTAGGACATTGTTAGAAAGAAAAAGTCTTACACTTTAAACAGATCCCCTCAAACTTTTCCAAAAAACCTCTTAGGCGACAGCTCCCCCCTCCTCCAAGGACATGTACTGGTGCATTTGTTCATTAAAATCATTAATGGACCTATTTTTGGATGGAAATGATAATAATACACATTACACAATACAAGATAGTGTAATGTGTATTATTACACAATACAAGATAGTGTAATGTGTAATAATACACATTACACTACCTTGTATTGCTCACATGTGTCATAACAATTCCAACGAAACTTATGTATAATGGTATATTTAACATACTTTATTTTGCTAATTCAGAGAGATCAAAGGCCAACAGCGGAGGCCGACATCGGATAAATACAACATTCAGTTTTAGTGAAAATATTTCCGACAGCCAGGTAATGTGTCATAAATAGATCAAAGAAGAAAGTTCAGTTGTACTTGTGAAATTCTTTATATTTCTTGAGTGTCCATGATCTAATGCGTAGGTTTTGTATGTTCTTCACAACACAAAAGTGCATGATTCATCTATAAGTCAGAAGTTACTCCCCAGAAAGTAAGGACAACAGATTATTAAAGTATGAAAAATGTAATATATTTTTTTGCTTAAATTTTTCCTCCATTGACAAAAACATTGTTATGATATATTCTACCCTCTTTCTCTAGCTCTCGAAAACGGAAGAAGAGTTTTTCCATGCGTGTGAGTTTGGAGACATTCCGCGCGTGCGGCAGTTCCTCACGGAGGATCTCCCCGACTTTGACCTGACAAGGTCAGATCCTTTAGGAAGAACTCCCCTGCGTCTGGCAGCTGAAAATGAACACTTGGAGGTGAGGGTTTGCCTGTATAACTGCTTCTAGAAAGATACACGGGCTGACTTAAACGCGACTTGCATACACTCTCTCTCTCTCACACACACACACACACACACACACACACAGGGAGAGAGAGAGAGAGAGAGAGAGAGAGAGAGAGAGAGAGAGAGAAAAGCACAAAGACTGTACAGGTCACTCTTTTGAGTGTGTGTTGGGTATAGTGGGATGGGGTATACCATTAAAAATGTAACTATGGCTGTATTGTGTTCAGTAAGTGAATGTGACTGCCAAAATGCAATGAAAGCCAATTCCAACTTTGAGCGCCATTCATATATATCACCAAAGGAAAAATGCAAGGACTTAAATCTTTAGTATGATTTATAAAAAAAATCTTTTTTTTCCTCATTTTTTCAGGTCGCTGAACTGCTGATCAAACAAGGATGCACATACAGAGACATGTACGACGCATTGCTCCTATGTATTACACTGGGACACCAAGAAATTGCAGAGACAATTCTGAAAAACCCAACCTACCTTTACTATGCAAAACAACAAAACAGTCGGGACGGTTCGCAGTGTGAAAACACAGACAAAAACCACGTGGCAGAACACGCGCATGCGCCTCGAAGGGTCTCCAACGTGCTCTCGGACGATTCGCAATTCTCTATGGATATTACTCCGCTGATGTTGGCGGCACAACACAATCGGTTTGAAATTGTCCAGTTATTGTTGATGCGAGGGGAGAGGATACATCGACCACATCATTATTACTGTAATTGTTGTTCTTGTAAAGAAGGGGCCAAAGAGGACCAATTGAGATTCAGAATACGGAGATTGGAAAGCTATCGGTCGTTAGCCAGTGAGGCATACATCTCGCTTGCTAGCAGAGATCCCATTTTGACGGCATTTGAGTTAGCCAAGGAGTTGAGAGAAGTGGCGTCTATGGAAAGACATTTTAAGGTTAACATTAGTCGAAAAAGCCATCAAACACATAGGGGTTTCTAGTTTTTTAAAAATTTCATATGAAATTATATGATTTGATATGTTAAACTTTCTGGTAAATTAAAAATGACAAGTTAGACTGAAAAGCTCATCAATAAAATCTACATGAAACTGAAAAAAACTTGTAAATAATCTCCACTGCAAAGGAGAAAGAGTAAAAAGACCAAACATCTGTTATATTAGTTTTTTTAAAAATTATAATCGTTTTACTATTTTTCAGAATGAATACAAAGAGCTAGCAGACAAGCTGAGCACGTATGTCGTGCGTCTGTTGGACCGCGTGCGGAGCAGTGCCGAGCTGGACCTTGTTCTGAACAAGACCGGAAGAGCGTCCAAGGAACGCTACAGTAAACTCGCCAGGTTCAAATTGGCAATTATATATCTAGAAAAGAAGGTGAGAATAATAAAAATGTACTTGATTAAAATGGTCACATTTGAGATATCGATTAGTTCGCATTTTGTGAACAGAGTTGGACATCAAAAACAAATTACGTTTGGAGTGTCAGATTTGCAATAAAAGTACGTTGGGCTGCTAATCACTATGATGTCTGTTTTTCTAAGAATGTATTGAAAATATGGATTGTGAATGGAAAATTAAGAGTTACACACATTTTCCGGAATTGTAAGTGTTTTGGTATTAGTGTTTATTTTTGGTGTTCACAGTTAGAATTCTTGCCACAAAACTGCTGTAAAGATTTTTGTTCGTCGATGGTCAAAACTTTTTGTTGCTGTAATCTGAGAACTTTTGCATATTAAAATTAATAATCTTTGCAAATGTTCTTTTTTCTAGTTCGTGACACATCCGTTCTGTCAACAGAAACTTACCGGCATTTGGTACGACGGCGTCCGTGAGATTTTAGAACACAACAACTGGTTTTACCGCGTGCTGTTCGTGGTACTGCTCATCCTGTTATATCCCCTGCTGGCCATTGTCTACATCTTCGCACCAGACTCCAGGGTGAGTTGAAAGAGAAATTTATCGGGACATTGTTGGAACCAAATTAAGGAAATTTTGCATTCCATGACCTACATATGGCATATTCGAAAGAATTTGACTGTTTTGACATTCGTTGTTTTATTGTATTGTCTTATAAATATTTGAGAATTAGGGGCAAAGTATCGACAGTGCTATCAAAATCCGTAACAATAAAATGTTTCTTACCAATAATTAAGTTTGCTACGTATGGTGAAATTCAAGTTTAAGTGAATGCCAACAGAAAAAGTTTTTTCTAGTTTTGTTTCAAAAAAGTGCTATGTTTGTGCCACATTCATTATTAGCCAAATATTGTCCTAGTGCATTTGTGCATTACTTGCTACATGAACATGGGCATATCCCTTTCACAGAATGTTAAAAATCTTCTTTTTATTGAACATTACATCTTTTCTCTTTAATAGGTGGGAAAGTTCCTGAAGTATCCCATTGTAAAAATGATATCCAGCACGACGACCTATGTCACCTTTCTCACCATGATCCTGGTGTTCACGCTGACTGCCAACCCTGCCAATGGAAGGAGACTCTCCCACTACCAGCCGCAGTACGACTACTACCTACGCCACAAGAATGTGTCCACCACAACGAAGGGTTATCCGGATGATTTTATACTGCGTTCCCACGTGCCTGATTCTTTAGAGATACTCATTGTGATATGGATTGTGGGTAAGGAGAATTTAGTTAGTTGGTTATCCCGGTTATCTATAGTGCAGTGATGATTTATGGAAACTTTTTTACGTACTGATATAAAACATTTCCGAACTAAATTATTTACAAAAGCGTAGAGGCCATATCTCAAAGGCAGGATGAAAGGTAGTACATGCGCAAGTAGGGTTTTATTGATTTTTTTATTTAGTATACAAATACTTGATGACAATGAAATTGATTGCAGTCTTCTAGGGGGATACTTCTTTGACGCTCATTTTTACGTCATTATCACGTAATTGGTACGTCAATATCACGTGACATTTCAGGCATGCTGTGGCAAGAGTGTAAGCAGGTCTACCAGTTTGGGATTCGAGAGTATCTGTGGTCATTGTATAATATCCTCGACAGCAGTATGATTATGTGTTATATAACCTCCTTCACGTTGAGATACATTTGTTATGAAAAGGTATATTTTATTGAATAATATTATTCCTTTAATTTTAGTAATAATTTCCTTATGGTGAATATCGAGTTCCACTTTCATAGCATTTGTTTTTTACGACAATAATATTAGTACTTTTGTTTACACACATGTTAAGTCAATTATATACCGTGGTCGGATGTATAAGAAAAATGTTAGTATACTGTTTAACTCAAATATGATGAGATGCACTATAATTAGTGTGAATATTATCAAATTTCAGACAAAATACGCCATTGGTTATTTTGCCTCGGAAGATAAGTGGTATCAGTTGGACGTGGGGGAGGTCGAGGCAAGGAATCAGTTCTACTGGCTTATAGCAGGTAATACTTGTCGACAAGAATTTAGGGGAAACAATGGATTGAAACAATGGATTGAAAATGCCATTACGTAATACAAAAGATACGCTCTGGTGTGATTTCATATCAAGTGAACAAATTTCATAATTCTAGATTTTACAGTGCAGATAAAACTACCTACACCGAAGTGCAACGATGAAAATCATTAATTGAATACCTTAGTAAATGTATATCTTTACAACCATGCGCTCTTTATAAAAAATTGAAAGTTAAATATCGACTTGTTCTATTGGAATTGACTTTTGTTTTTTCAGACCGTTATTTGTGGCAGAAATACGATGCATTCTATATCTCCGAGGGATTGTTTGCTATAGCCAATGTGCTGAGTTTCTCTCGTATATCTGCCCTGTTACCAGCGAATTCCACGGTCGGACCAACACAGATCTCTCTCGGGCGAATGGTGAAGGTAAAAACTTTTAATTTTCACAGTTTGGTCCGTGTATGAGGTTACGATTTCGACGAAATTGTTTATAATTAACTCTCTTATATACACGGATCAAAGTTTACAAACGGGCATGTTGTGTAGTAGGAATTGCCAATCAAAAACCGCTTAGGCCCCTATTTCACACAGACCACGAATCCCACGAATCGCCAGGAATTGACAAATTTCAGGATTCGTGAGGATTCGTGAGATTTTGCCAATTTTCTGGTCTAATTCGATACGCTCACGATTCAGTTACGATACAGGTACGATATTGTTACGAATATTCGTGGGATTCGGCTGGAATCGCACGAATATTGTCCAGAAATTCACTACGATTTTTGGGAATCGGGAGTTCGTGGTCAAAACTTTGAACAGCTCAAATTTTTTGCCACGAATTCCCGATTGATCAAGAATTGCAAGAACTGACTACGATTATATACGAATCTGTCAAGAACTTCACGAACTGATTACGATTCAACCACGAATCCTGAAATTTTCAATTCCTGGATATTCGTGGGATTCGTGGTCTGTGTGAAATAGGGGCATCATAGTTTTTGCCACCAATTCCTGTTGGTCAAGAAGCGCAAGAACTGACTACGAATATATACGAATCTGTTAAGAACTTCACGAACTGATTACGATTCAACCACGAATCGTGAAATTTGTCAATTCATGGCCATTCGTGGGATTCGTGGTCTGTGTGAAATAGGGGCATTACAAAGGAGTAGCATCCACCAAGTTGAAAACCATTTTGACCATTTAAAAGCCCATTACTGTAAAGACCATTCTGTGAGTCCACGGTACTTTAAAATGTCGCAGTGAGTACATTGGCGTTCACTCGTAGTTTTAGCAATTTTTTACCCAAATTACATTGAAACACATTTTATTGTTTGTGTCATTGACCAAATTCTGATGAATATCTTGTCCTTAATTATCTTACAGAGTGTCACCAAGTTCATGTTCATCTTCCTGATGATGTTCTTGGCGTTCATGGTTGGCCTTCAGAACCTCTACTGGTACTTCAATCCCAGCGTCCGCCTTGAGGTAGAGATTGAGAAGAGAAACGTTACGACCAATGCCGAGGGAGGATTTGGGACGTAAGCGAGTATTTAACCAAAATCGTTAACCGGCAATGTGCAAGGAAAGTTGTACAAGCGTTCTAGGCTTGCTCATCGTGTAGTTAAAGCTCAGTTGTATTTCGAAAACAAGAATCATGCTAAACAAAACAAAGAATCATGCTAAACAAAATTCGCGACTGTTTAAAAGTATAGTTGAAGAACGTTTTGTACAGATAGGAAAAACAAAAATATCGAATATTCTGTAATCGTATCTAACGTGCGCCTATTGCACCATTATTGGATTTCATTGTCGAAAATTGAAATGTTACCAGTTAAAAGGTCAGGGGTCAAAACAGAATTTGGGCAGGACTGGCCAATACGGACCAGTGGACCTTAGAGGTACTGGTCCGTACCAAGAAGTACTGGTCCGTAAAATTTTACGTTAAAAATGAGTAGTTTCAAGCTACTAGATATAACGAAAACGCATACATGTTTAACATCCATTTTTATTTCTATATGATTATCTAAACACATTCATATTCCAGTCAGTTCCTTTAACTGTTTGTACACATCCTCTTCTGCTAGCTCATCATCATCATAATATATAAAAAATAAAATGGATATATAAAAAATTATTATGAAATAAATATAACTTCTACATATATCCATATTTTAATCTTAAAAAATTAATTTAATTTTAATTGCCGGGGTTGAACGCGAAACGAAAAAAACTTCTCTCAAACTTTACTAGCCCTAACCAAAAAACACTAGCCCAATTTAAATAATTCATTTAAAAAGTTTAAGCAGATGCTGTAAAGAGTTGTGGTACCATACTGTACTTTCTTAAACCTTATTATAGAAGTAGAGCAAGTGAATAACAAAGTCAATCAGGTTAATTTCCAGTTGATGGGGTGGTAAAATTAATTAAAAATATATTTAATTCTTTAAATATTGAAAAAATTCTTTTTTTTTTAATTTGTAATACTGAATATAGTTACCCTTACTTTTCATATTTTTATTATATCTTTTTTTCCATTTTTTATATGCAATCAAATCTTTTTTTTTAAATTCCCATTCTTTTTATTGACAATGGCTCTTTTCTGACAATTTATTTCCAATTACATCGGTATATAATGCCACTTCTAATTTAAAATAGATAGGTGCTGTAAGGGTAATTAAACAAACGTCTTACAATTTTTTTGGTAACATTTCTTTTGGTTATATATTTGTAAAAACAACTTTTCAAGGACTTTATGAGGACAAAGTGTGGAGGGGTAGCCATGGCATAAACCGAACTATCCCACATTGTCAAGAATAGTTCATAGGGTATTTATGTAACTGCCATGTATTTACTCGTGGACATTAAAATTATAAATAAAAAATATAAACAAAAAAGGAAATAGAACACTCCACCCCTCAGTCTGCTAAGTGGTCCTAACCTAAATGTTCTATGAGATAACGCATACATTACACTTGCTTCGGAGACAAGGTTGTTTTGACAAAACCTGTTGCTAGTACCAAAGAATTCTGGTCTGATCCAGTTTCTTGATTGACGGCAATTTGTAGTCATGACAACAAACTGGTCAAATAAAAAGATGCCGACACGCTGATCAGACAGACTGCTACTATTTATAACTACAGTGAAGTTATTTATAGCAACTAATCAATATTCAGTAGTTTGAGCTAGGTGTGAGTTTTTTCAACTGAGAGGCATGTCATACTCTCTAGAAACGTCAAATTAGAGGCAGGGACAAAGAAGACTGGCGACTCATATTTTTGAAATCTTACTGAGTGTTAAAATAGGTTCAAAATTACAGCTAGTGCTTTATAAAATTTCAACTAGCCCGGTGCCACTTTAGGTGGGCAATTGCCTCGGGCTAGTGCTTAACGTCGCAGACTGTGGGTTTGGCAACGATGTTCGGCACTTTCCAGCGGTCGCCAAAACGGACCAGTACCCCTGACAGGTAGTCGCCCGGGACGTTTCTAAGTCGCATTGGCGAGTGGGCGACCGTCTGTTTCGACTCCTGAAGGTATATCTTTTTTTCTCTTTCAAGATTCGAGCTGACGTTCCGCACGGTGTTCTGGGCCATATTTGGTCTTGGAGAGTCACAGGTGGTCCAGTTGAATGGATACGACGCCGTCTTCACCGAGTCCGTGGGTTACATCATGTACGGCGTGTACAACCTGACCACTGTGGTAGTACTGCTGACTATGTTGATAGCTGTGATGACCAAGTCCTTTGAGGTGATACAGGTGCGTGAAATGTAAAACAAATGGTAGCAAATGAGCGAGTTAATTTCCATATCTACACTATGTACACTAATGTGACTTAAGGTATTTTGTCTCTCTAATGAATATGTGTAGGCCTATACGCAGCATTATTAAAATGTAATCATCTTCGAAGAATAACGTGATTGTTTGGCCAACCGTATTGTCTCTAACACGTAGTACAACTAATTTAACCAATCTTGTTCACTCTTACATGTAGCAAGATGCGGACATGGAGTGGAAGTTTGCCCGCTCCAAGCTGTTCATGGAGTACATAGAGGATGGCACCACACTTCCGGTTCCTTTCAATATTCTTCCAACTCCTAAATCCATCAAGCATTTAGTGCTGTTGTTCATAGGGTGGGTGTTCTTATTAATATGGCACGGACAGTTCTTAAAAAAGTATCATTATTCAGCTGATTATCACGTATATGTGTTTCAGGATTGTATATATATTTATCCTTATAGGACCAGTAAACTTTAGCAAAATATATGAGTGACATTTATTTTTTTTGTTTAACAAATTAAAGTATTATATTTGGTTTTATACTTGACTGTTATTATTATTATTATACAAGTCCAGCGTTTGACAACTTGGTTAAAGTGCTGTATTTAACTTCACCTGGTGAAATTGAAATAATGGAACGCCACTTTACTTTTACTGTTTTAACCAGGCAAATCAGAGAAAAGTTCTGCAGGGCGGCTGTAGAGAAGGAAGTTCGTGAGGCTTGCACCATGCCAGTGGAGACGACATCCGAAGCCTACGACATGACACCAAGAATAGAACCAAAACTGAGGAAAAACTTCAACAAAGTGCGTAAAAGACGAGCACAATGCCAGAATAAAGATGGTGCGCTCGTGCTTGTACCAGTACTATATTGAGACAGTGTTCTGAGTCAATGAATATCCGTTGTGAGGCACCAGCCATGTAGAATGACACATACATATTCTTAGCATTAAATATATCCCATGGTAATTATATTCTGATTAATGGTACAATTATAATAATATAAGTAATATAAGTGTTCCTCAGCCCTAAATAAGCTCCCTTACCTAAACCAATATCACCTGCGCTACGACATCCTTGTTTGTATAGAACCTCACCCGCGCCTTAAAAAATTGTGATAAATATTGTTATTTCCGTCTAGTTCCCCAGTCTGGATGAGGTAGAAAGGGCAGACAGCAACCAGGGGTCCCAGCAGGGGTCAATACAGGGGGAGGACCAAGCAGAAGCGGACGCGGATGTGGACGCCGGTGACGTGAGTGACGTCAAGCCTCGTTCTGAGCTGAAGCTAACATACTCGGTGAGAGGGTGATCCTAAAACTTTCCTTGCCCTGATGCCCTGTACCCACGTTACCCTTTTAACACACTCACACACACACACACACACATTTTTTAAAACGTGCGCGCGTGCGCGTGCAAAAACACACCAGGAACTGTTCCCATCAGTTTTAACTTAGACGAAGTTATTTTTTACTTAAACACTTTGAGAGATTGTGAAATTAAAGGAAAATTGTGTCACAAATTCACCTTAGCCCGAAAACAGACCTTATCTTTTAGAACAAATATTAAGTGTACTTGGGTCCAGATAGGTAGTAGTCCAATTACATGTAATTTTGCACCTGTTTTACAATAAGGGACCACAATCGAATTATCTTTCATTGAAAAAGAACTCGATTTTGATTTAAGAGTTTAAACAATTCATGCTTAAGTATTTTGTCCAACGGTTTTTGGTCTATTTTTAAGAGGCAGAAGTTTGCAAACATCCCCCATTTTGCACCTACGCAATTCCTAAATGTTAACACACACACGCACAATGATCGGTGTAGTTTGACTGTATCATATGGGGGATTGCACTTAGGTGACTGCTTCCTTGAGGTAGACCTTCAACAGTTTAAACTGACGACACAACATTACTTCATAGTGAGAAGTTGTCTTGTATATGAACAACATAGGAATATATAGACGGATATTTACATACACACACCGTAAGTGCATATCTTGAATACATTGAAACGCACAATCTTCTTTTATCGCAATATCTAAAAGAGCATGGCGTATTTCTAGAATTTGGAATATTAATATCTTTAAAATTTGGGGTTTTTTAACTACATTGTTCATAAAACGTTTCTTTTCATATTTTCGACCCTTTATTTCTAACATGTATGTTTAAAAAGTTAGAATTTGTAATAACTCGTTTTTTACCTTTTCAATTGGGAAATCGCACTTTAATTAAAATCCGCACTACTCATTTCCACATGCAGCATGTCATGGAATGGACTACACATGCAATTTGGTGAACGGTTGCACTTTAATTTCATTTTTTTTGCAGGAAAAACAAATTTTATTTGAATGCATGATTTGTGGATTATGTTTTTCAGTTTTAAGTTACGCATTTTGGTGCAAGTTGTTCTAATTTTGAAAGTTAGTGGTTATGAGGGCAAGCACTTAGGGGCTCGAATGTCAGAGTGGATCAATGTCGTCTGAAAAAACAAGTTAGGTCATAGAATAATAAATGTGTCAGTATAGTAAAGATGATCCCTTGGACAACATGACCCATATTCCTTCACGTGAGTATTTTGGATCACTCTGCCACGTCATAACGCTTCCGGCCAGTCACGTGTCCAAAGCGTGACGCAATACCACTTCCGTGTGTTCCTGTCTGTACTTCACTTTTAAGCGATGCAAATTTGCTTGCTACATGCACTCTGCATGCCTGGCTAGGCTATATCAGGCGCAAGATTTCATTTACTGCCTTTAAGGAGCAATGATGTAGGCTTTGTAGACTTTGAATGATTTTTCATTCATTAATTAATATTTCACAGTTTTGCTTTTCTATGACATTAATTGAACTACTGTGACAATTTGTTCTGCCTTGCTTATCTTTATATTTTTAAGTTTGAAATAAGTATTAATAAGTATTAATTAAGTGAGGGTGCAGTGAAAGTGAAAGTTTTCAGTCTCTTTAACATTTAAATTGTAACTCACAAAACAAAGTTGTTTTTCTTTCTATTTTGAGCGGTGAGAGGGAAGGGAGAGGAAAGCGTGTGACGACGGATTTAGACTTGTACGTCTCGTCTCTGACGTCATACAAGTTGGAACGGGTTAAAGCTTAAAAAAAAACAAAAATATTTTTCAGAGTGTATCTTTGTGAAATGCACATGCGCTACTTAGTTGTCAGCATTCTATTGTAACTTGCTTTCATTCAAATTTGATTGCTGCCGAGTGCCTTGAAAATTTCATGAGTAAAGTTAGCTGCTTTATATTGATCTATAATTTTTGCTTTTCTTGTTGTTGCACTGTTGCAGAAAAATTGATCCTTAGACATAGATTCTAAAGTTAGGTAGAGTAGCATATAGATTGCTAGTTAGCTACTTATTTTATCTGCAATCTTAATATTTTGAAATTAAAACTAATTTTATATGAAGCAAAGTGACATAAAAATGTAAATCATAATCTATATATTTGTATTTAGTGGTGTTTAGTTCAATTATTCTAATAATGTTATTAGAATGGGTTTCAGTTGGAATTTTATTTTCCGTACATATATAGAATGATTTTGCAATTAAATCAACATTAAAAATGACCACATTTGTTTTTGATTTCTCCTGTCTAAGCCTATTACTTTGCTAACATGTAAAACAATCTTTATTTATCCAGAAAGTTGTGCGGTCCATAGTGAAACGCTATATATTTGAGACTGCTATGGAGGATGATAAAGAAGGTGGGTTTGTATAAAAACAAAAATGGAATAATCGAAAATGATGATAATGGAACAATGGACAGAGTGATCTCAAATAAAGAAATAAAAATATAATTAATTAATTAATTAATTAACAAAACGACAGAAATAGCTGTGTGACGCCGTTCAATAGGTCTTTGGGTTTTTATCTTTGCAAATAGCTGGGGCACGAGCGAGGTAACAATTGCATGTTATTCAAATGTACCTATAATTATGGCTTAGGATTACATGTAGGCCTATGTTCAAATGTTAATGTACGATTATGGCTTGCAGTAACATGCACATTCAAATCGCAATAAAACGTGATAGTAAAGTTTGTGGCGTTTCATTTCAGTGACAAATGAAGAGTTAAAACAAGACATCTCAAGCTTCAGATTTGAAGTCCTCAACAATTTTAAAGGTCGCAAGGACGGCGATCGAACTCCCAGCAACAACAACAGCGTCTCTAGCTCTATCCGGGCACTTCAGAACTCTCTAAACAAGGTTCAAGATACTCTCCATTCCATGGCGGCAGCCAAACCGGTTTCACGACCGAAGTCTAGATTACTTCAGAGGTCGTTCGCAATACCTGAACTATCAGAAGAAATGGATGACCAAAATGGGCTCGGAGACTTGGAAGATGAAAGAACAATAATGAACAAGCCGCCATTTAAGACACGCTCATTAAGTGAGGGGGATGTGAAAGTACATTTCGTTAACGGGACGCCAAGCACGAAACGTGAGGTGTCCACGCAAACGATAGATGGCACCACTGATAGTTCTGCCCAACTTGGCGTGACCTCACAGAGCGTTGCTGTACAAACAGAACCAATGGGACGCAACGCGGCAAGAGTGTCGTTTATACAACTTAGTGATCCAGGCGAAGGCGACCAAATAAACACATCGCATTTATCATTTGTGTGACAGACGATTTCATATTAAAATCACTATCTCATATACGTTGCATAACTATGTAGATTGTTATGAATATAAGTGGACCAACTACACTTGAAAATTTCAAAAGTTCATCAGCCGAGTTTTTTAATGCAATCACTGAAAGCAGTTTTAAAAATCCAATCTCACAAAATGGCCTTAGAGTCCAGAAGAGCACCGAAACGTCTTCCATACCTATGCTATGCAAAATCGC
Source organism: Lingula anatina (assembly GCF_051362555.1). Taxonomy (NCBI): domain Eukaryota; kingdom Metazoa; phylum Brachiopoda; class Lingulata; order Lingulida; family Lingulidae; genus Lingula; species Lingula anatina. The sequence goes on along the minus strand of NC_141770.1, from coordinate 24,952,540 downwards.
TAACTTGATAACTACAACGTTCCAATTAGTTTGATATCAAGCATTTATTTTGGACATGTATTTGGGTTATAAGGCACTCGGACCAATTGCACCATGTATACGTAAGATAAGCAAACGCCATTTAACCCGCTTGGAGGTAATATAATTCTAAAACGAAGTCGCACGCATTTTCTTTATGTTTTGCTGTTCTGTCCGCTTCATAGGAAGCGTATTATAAAGTCACAGCAGCATTTCTACTTGTTTTTAGGCGGCTTTTTCATTGTAAAGTTTATTGCGTCTCCATTTCCTCCTGCAGTATCTTTTTGTCTTGACAGAAAATTGTTTACGATCTTCTCCCATAGGTACACGGGGCGGATTTAGGCCGTCTTCTGGGTCTTCCGGAAGACGGTCAGATTTTCAAGTTAACTTTGACAGGTATCTATATTTTACTGTTGGAAGACGGTCAAAATTGGAGGATGAATCAACAAAGATAATTTGGAAGTCTGTCAGTAAATAGCTCTCCATCCGCCCCAGTACACATGATTTGTCTTCTAAGGATATCCGATCTTTACCATAAGTCCGAGACTTTGGCGGGTTAAATAATTGTGGCTTATGAGCCAAGCAATTCGCTACTGATTGTCGTGTACACGTTTTGATTATGAATTTACCTGGCAATTCTCGTTACGCTACCTCACTTATATACAAGGGATGCACTTTTTTGAAATAAGAACCGGGTTTAGAAAGTGGTCAGATATAACCAGTTTTAGATTATGCAATTGACCCTATCAGAGTATGGTTAAATGTGAAATGGTAGATTGTGTAATTAGCATACATGACGACCCACCTAAATGTTGATCCCATCATCATTATTGATATTTTCGTATCTTGTCATTGTCAAAGTAGCTGGATAACAATTCTTATTTGTAAGAAAGTAACCAATTATCATTTTTTCGAAGAAAGAAACATTCATCCATTTGTCATTTTATTCGTTTGTGCAATAACCCAAAACATTTGGCACCAAAAATAAATAAAATATTATTCACTTCAGTGACGCGTTGGGTTTTATTTTTGAATCAAAACGTAGATCTAACTTTTGACTCTGATTTTCTCTCTCTCTCGCACGCGCACGTGCGTGTGGGTTTGTTTGTATGCGAACACACTGAAGAGGGCACCTCGTGAAACTGGTCCACATATAATTATTTACAACAGATGTAGATTTTTTGCTTAAAGCATCATGTCTTTAAATTGGTAAGATAACTATCATTAATAAAGGAAGAGGTTCGCAGCAGATTTCCGTTTTTTCTCCTGTCTTTAATTTTCGAAAAAAAAAAAGTCCCCACTTTAACTAGATAGAATGAATTTTACAAGTTCTTAATAGACTAAAAATGACTTTCGTGTTTGCATTGTCCACTATTTGGAATTTAACTTATTTTGACTGTCTATTTACTAATTGCTTCTTTCCTTCGATTTAGTTGTGCCAAATGCATGACAAGGTTTAAAACTGCTCATCAACAACGATGAAACTTGTCATTAATGTGTATAATACACTCAATATCAAATGGTGCTTATTTGGCATGTACACACCACATCTTTTGATGATTTCCACGAACATCTGAAGAAATTGCAAGAAAAAAAAGTTGAAAAACAACATTTTAATTTAATTCTTAACCAGGAATGGTGAGTGAATTACAAAATCACTTTAAAGGCTGATCTCGACCAGCTTGCTCCATTTTAATTTAACTTCTTCTCTTCTGTTTTAAATAATCGACTAAACAGTTTATAATGAGGGCATTTCAAAAATCGTGAACACTTACGTGACATCAGTAAGTGTCGCCTGAATTTTGTGTTTTATTTGCCATGATCCAATGTAGTCTAATGGCTTTATTGGCACGGTAGAAAAACAAAATGATAATATTGTCAGGAGTGGGATTCGAACCCACGCCCACAGAAGTGGACTGCGACCTGAACGCAGCGCCTTAGACCGCTCGGCCATCCTGACTTTTGAGATGCTCTGAGCGAATTTCTTGTGCCACTACCAGGGATCCCTTCCTTTTCAAAACGTCTCAACAAATCTGTAAGGCTATGGAAGAAATATTTTCTAAAATTCATACAAGATGAGATGTATCAAAGCAAAACTATTAGAAAACGACAAACATATATCAACATTTTCTTGCTATAGGCCTACCTGGTTTATGAGCACATTTTGTTTATATGTCCAATTAAGACTCATGCAGAAAGAAAATATAATTTTCAGATTGAAAATAAATGCAATTTTAATAGTTAAAATAACTTTGGGGAAAATAAGGGATTGAATAAAACGATTAGATATTTTAATGAAACTTGCTGTTGCGCATTGACAGAACCAACGTCACGTGACCAAACTTGACCTAGTTCAATCTGAACATGGAGGAATAGCAGATCGAGACAGCACTGGTAATTCTATGTAACATGAGATTGTTCCGTCCGCTTAGGTGTGCCACTAGACTGGCGATTGAGACTTACTCTAAGTATCAACCTTCTCCACTCACCGTTGAACAACTCACAGATTTCGGTAAGGCAAATTGCGTTATCTAGTAATCTTAAGCTTAGTTCGCACATGATCAGACTCAGACCGCTATGACTATGTACACTCTCTCACTGGATTGTACGGCCTCAGGTAGGCCTACTGTTGTGATTAAAGTGAACAGCGCATAATGTATATTCGGTCAATTCAGTCTTCGTGTCGTAAAGGCAACAGTCTTGTTTACCTACTCTTTACGGCCTCCCCCCCCCCTCTCTCTCTCTCTCTCTCTCTCTCTCTCTCTCTCTCTCTCTCTCTCTCTCTCTCACACACACACACACACACGCGTGCGCTCGCGCGCGTCCTCATACCGGGGTTTGTAAGCCATTTCATAGATAGAAACACATATATCCACGTATAACATTGCTTTAACTCGTGTGACAATATAGTTAAAACTTAATAGACCTGCTTCATGGATTCATACGAGTAGGCCTACTGGGTGCCCGGGGGTACAGGGTCGTTTATTTAATTAAGACGCTATGTCGAATACCAAATCAATGGAAAGATTAAACACACAAGATAAACGTACATTTTGCGAAGATTATTAAAACAAATGGCATGTGGAAACGTTTAATTTCAAAATAGAGATTCATCAGCATCTATTGTAGTTATGGGAAAGCCATGTAGCCACATATAAATATGTGAACATAAATTTAACAGCAATTCGGTAAATGATACATGTAGGTAAGAAGATCAAATAGAAAAAAATGGCATCATTGTCTGATTATCTCTGATTCAACGTAGGCCTACATACAGTAGGAAAAGGAAGCATTCTATTGGTACGTGTGGGTTGACACTCTATCTTCGACCCGCCCTTGCTCCCAGTATTTCAACGTGAACCCATGTCATAATGCATATAAAGTTCCTTCCTTATTCTGTGGATGTCTACTGCGGAGACATTAACTAGGGCATGGATACAATCGCATCAAGTGTCATTTGCGTCACGACCTGAGTTAAATTCCAAATTAAATGTCACTTTAATTGTGTTGTAAGTACAGTAGATACCGTACAAATTGACGTACAGTAGGGGCCTACATATTAATTATCATGGTAAGCCTTACCCATGCGTTTAGGATCCGCCAAACTAAAAGATGAGTCTTAGTATGTGTGTACGCCCTTTTTTATTTTCATCATTGTCGGGGATGGGACAGTTAACCCCCTCCAGTCGACGTCCAGGTGGTACAAATAACCTGATTGCATGTACATGTATTGTACGCCTTCAACAGCTGCCTCCAAACTCTTATTCTCTGTCTACAGACTTACTGTATTAAAATTCCCAGTTACTTTACATGACTGCTGCACGTCATAAAACATTGGGGGCCATGAACCCTTTGTCCAAGATGTTTATAGCGAAGGCAATGATTGATTAAGTAATGATAAGCTAAATGAAACAAAATAAAGTAAAATAAATCACGAACGTAGCACGGTGCATTATTTAGCGGGATAATCCTTTGTCTCTCTTTTCTCTCTTTATATTTAAGTGTTATGCGTCACATCATCCTACTCTTATTGAAATACCATTTCTTTATAATATTGGAACACTTCTGACGTGTGATGAGTCACAAATGCCCCCCCCCCCCTTATCTGTAACTTTGCATAACGACTTTGTTTTGCATGGCAATTCTTTGTACTCCCACTCCTCGTTTTCTAAATAATCGACATATAATGAGTTTTTTAAACCACGAAGTTTGTGACAGGAGCCACGTGTTTGTTAACTGATCTTTGCGTGTAGATTCCATTTTTATCATCTAGCACTTGGCATAAATAACGTCGCATAAATAACATGTAGTTATAATTACCTGTAAAGCAGTCGGAAAAATATCTGTTGCGCTTGCTGCAAATAAAGCTCTGCCTCTTACTGTACATTACAACATAAGTATTATTAAAGCACTCGCTGATACAACATCACCTGTCCTATACATTAACGTGTCCGAGGGAATGGAGGGTTGGTGGTGGTGGGGGGGGGGTAGGTTTAGGGGAGTTGACAGCTCATGAAGGATAGGTCCCCTTACATTCCAAGCAGGGGAGAATCCAAGATTATTTGAAGGGGGGGGGGGGTCTGCGGATGAGAAGCAGACCCTCCCCCTCCCTGGGCGGGGGATTCAGGGTCCGCTGAAAGGCCCCGAAAAAGCTTGGTATTTTAGAGGGCAAACAGTGTCATTTGGTACGGTTAAGAAGCTGGTCAGCTAGTCAAAATTCTAATTACAAGAGGGGACCATTGGTGTGTGATTTTTTTTCAGAAATCTAAGAGGGGGTCAGGCCCCCTTGACCCCTCCCCCCTAAATCCGCCACTGCCAAGTATGTTTTCTTGTTTTGGTTTGGGATGCAAATTGTTCTTTTAGTCCTGTAGCCCTGTGCACCTTTCCTATAAAACCCTGTACCCTCCACCGACCCAGAGCAATACCTTGACCTTGCTTTCAACGCTAAGGCCTGACAAAATTGATTCTTTGGTTATTTGCGCGTTTTTTCCCCCTTTAATTTGGTGATGTCAAATCCACAGTGGTGGCGATAAACAGTATGAGCATAAAAACAATCACGGTTTTGTTTTTCTGGGGTCACTTTTTAATTTTTCCGCTTACCAAACAAACGTACAATTCATCTTTTGTTGGTGCGAGGAAAACTTAATTTTGCCTGGCCTTAAGTGTCAGTTTCATCAGTGGCAGACGTTTTTTAGATAGACGCGAGAGCCACAGGTAAAGGGCACATGCAAGCTCAGGTAACGGACAGCTAACCGAACTCAGCGTGGTGTATATGCAGTATTTGTGGTATTTTGTGAGCAGAAGTTGAGGGGTCGAGCAGTGGTCATGAGGCCCTTACTTGCCTCTATGAATAGTATTTATGAATAGCATCTTATATAGTATGTTCGTCCGTCCGTTTTGATTGAAGCAGTGGGACTGTGTAGAAAATGTCTATGATAAATAACAAAGCAATCTGTTGAATATGATATAGTGGAATAAATGGCAATGACCTAATGCTAACATTCAATTATTTTATTGGTCTATTGACTGGACCAACCCCCAGAGCTACATGTAGGAACAATTGCGCTGTTTCGGTAATGTTCATCTTTTTTGATAATCAAGTTGTGTTATGATTTAAATTGACAGTTGGCCTTGAATATAAGACAGAAAAGTTGAGTTTAAAATAAATCTGTACTTGTCGACAAAAATAAAGAAAGAGTTGGTCTAAATATCAGGCATTTTTCACTTTTATTAGAGACCGTTTTTTTTTTTTTTTTTTTTTAAGCTTCACTAACACGCGTTTATCTGACTAAAAATTTGACCAAAGTTGAAAGTCATAAGTTCTTATTTGAAACCATCTTCTAGGTACAGCCTTAATGTATACAACGTTAAGACCAGAAAAAGCTCTTAAAAGCCCGTCAAAGTAATTTATTTAAAGGTTATTATGTGTGTATTAATGACTTTAGACGCGTCATTCATTCATTCACTGTAGACAGTATCTGTTGTGGAGAAGGGACTTGGCTTGCCATCAATTTTTGTTTCGACATATACATGAAAGACAGAAAGTATTGACTTATATGAAAGGGTGCATCTCACACGTCAAGTGGAATAAGGCCTGTCTGGTTAAATGCCAAAAAATGTATGAAAAACACCGGTAATTAAGAGTTGTGACCCAGCAGTAATGTGTAGTACGAAATTTTTGTCCGCTTTGCCATAATTGAATTTGAATTTAATTATCACGTAGTAGGATGTTACATACAGTAAGGGTATTGCATCCCCATTGACAGTTGAATGCAGATCATTTTTTGGAATTGAAGAAAAAAAAACTGAGCCCTGCATTCCTCGTGTTTGCCCATTAGACTGCACAAATTGCGGGAAAAGAGTGTGAAACCTGTATCTTTTCCGAATGGCGATTAAAGTAGTTGCGTGACAAATGCCACGAAGCTAAATGTGTTTGAACTTAAAATAATATGATCTATTTATGCAGGCTGTGCCTTTGATTGCAACTCTCAAGATGTGGCGTCATTTATCGTTAATCCATTTCCGAATTTCATCTCGCACACACTGTAATTCGACTTAGTTTATAACTGAAGAGAAAACAACCAGGTTGATGTCCGTGGATGAGTTCTGCTAGCTTTTATCCTTGCCGCAACGCTCTCACTCATTATTTCTGACCCAACTCTCCTCCAAATCTTGCGAAATCTCGCTTGATTTTACTTTAAGTCGCGATACTGGGCTATTCCCGAAGGTTTTCTAAATAAAGCGTGCGATTAGTAAATATTTATACCCCCGATGCAACGCGTCTTTCTTCTAATACAACAAATTAACTGAATGTGTTTTCCAGCCTTGCAGCCATGCGCGAAGACGTCGTACAACTTTCTGCGCAAGGAGCTCCCAGTTCGCCTTGCAAACATGATCAAAGAGATCCAACAGCTACCTCGTGTTGTCGTTGAAGAGGAACACGTTCAAACAGTTCAGGAATGGTAAAAATCCACACACTATTTGAACAGCCATCATTCGGTTTTTGTCCATTACATTTCCTTGTGCTTGTTTGCAGTGGTACCGAATTTCACCCAAAAGGCTTGACATTAAATTATCTACGCAATTATGCTCTTATCTATAATCATCGGCATAAACGCAGTTGTTAAAATACCACAGTAGGTTTCTGCATAACTAGTCACTTTATGAAACGAAATTTTGTTTAACTCAAAATTTGTGGAGTGTTATTTCTTTGGTAAAACCTGAATCTTTGTGAACATTGCCTGACTCCAGTTTTCCTGTAAATTGAGCTAGGTTTCTGGTCCCAAGATGAAGTTATGCGGAGTCCGTGTAAAAAACTCACGCAGGGTCTGCAAATTAAGGTTCTTGAAAGCGGTGGTAGTTGTACAAAATGTACGTAGCTTTGAGAACCCGTGGAGAACCCGTGGAGTTTAACATTTAAAGAATCTCACTTCATATAATTACGCAGGTTTTCTATTATCTAGTATTGCAACGTAGTGGCAGCACACTTTAAGCGTTATTACAGTTAACTTTGGTGTTGTTTGGTTTTAACAGGTACTGGAAGAGTTTTTCAGATCTGTTAGAATTTACGGACAGAGACGCCGAGAAAGATGTGGGTGTGCTGGAAGAGTAAGTGTTAGCTTTGCTAATGATGAAGAGTAATTTATTACCTTTTTAATTTTAATTTTACTTTAATTTTAATTTAATTTAATTTAATTATTTTTTTTCCGAAAAGATCCCAGTAATGCGGATTTTATTCATGTCTTATTTACTATGTCAGTGCAAAATTCATAATCAACTCAAAACACGTTTTTCGTTTTTTTCTCCTGAAATTTGGTCACGTGAAACAAACTTATTTTCTCTTCAGTTTCTGGGATGCTATCTGGAACATCCGGCGAAGACATGGTAACGTGGTGGAGACCATGGCAAAGGTAATGGTCTCAATGCAGTGAATGACGGGTCTTTCGTTTGATTGGCGAACTCTTTGAAGTGAAATATTATTTTTGCTCGACTAAAGTGTCGATGAACACGAGGTAATAAGAGACTTGAGTGTTATACGTAAGAATTATGTCTACTCTACATTGATCAGAGGTTGTATGCTCCAAATTACGTTTAATGGCAACTCGATAAAAATCAAATGTATTTTTATCTCACTTTTTTTTTCTTAATTTTCAGGGCGTTGCGGCCGTACGCGACAACGAGGGAATTGATGAATTGATGCAGGAACAAATTCAGTTTTTCCTCGACAGATTTTATACCAACAGAATAAGCGTATATTTGCTAATGAAACACCATAGTAAGTTTTTTTTTATGCATTAACTAATTGGGGTAGGTTTCTTATGAATAATACGTGGAGTGTTCAGAAAATTAAAACACAATTGTGAACATGTAAGAAATCGCGTCAGATCAGAAGGTGATGTTAAACTCAAAATGTGTTAAATGTGTTTGTTGTTCCAAGATGCGCAATGGAAATTTGCCAACACACTGATGATAATGGTAAGCATAACTCCATGGAGAATAATCGTAAACACTGGACGGCCAAATTAAGTTATTATTGGATAATAACATACAGCTTGAGTGAAATAGATCTACATCTTTATCTGAGTTAAAGCGAAATGCTGCGTACTCTGTAACATCAGGGTTATGTTGCAGCCATAGCCGTTATGTTTAACATACAATTCGCTTAATATCTCAAGCTATCAGAATCTGTAACTTTACGGAATCCTTAAAGATATTTTTTTATTCTCTACACCCATATGAAATGTTTGAATCTTCTTGGTTTTCTTACCCAGTTAAAATTTCTATCATAAGGTTGTATCAGATATTATTATCATGACTATTATATAATTGGGAGCGGGTGATTATAATGTTTATCCCATTGATATTGTTTGTTATATATTCTTTATTTCTAGTGATGCTGTTTGACACATTTCTTGACCCGGGCTCAACAGTGGAGGAGATAAGAGGTTGTCTGAACCCTCAGATGGACGTCAAACAGGTGGTTCTAGGTGAGTACTAGGCATCATCTCCATCCACTCAATGGTACCCGTTTGAAATTGAGTGAAGGTCTTTCTAGGTGGTTACAAAGTATCCTCTCCATCCACTCAATGGTACATGTTTAAAAATTGAGTGATTGGCGATTGCCGAGTGAGTTTTTTCACTGATTTTATAACCGATGTAGGCCATCTTAATCCCGAGTTTCAAGTCCTTACAGATTCTTCCTCAGGCAAATCACAGGGTGTGGGGTGCAGTGAAGAGTTGTCATCAGTAGTTTAAGGCTTGGGGTGTCTGTTAAAGAGAAGAGAGGCCCATAATGTTGTCTTAGCTCATAGTCACACTGACCACGATTCTGAAACAGAATTTTGTTATGGATTTACCGTTAAAGACTGAAAGGAGTAGAAGTGTCAAATTTAACATGGAGTTAATTTTAGTCCTGCCCGTCTGTGTCTAGTGTTACGGTGCGTTCTGAAACCCTCCCATTTTCTACTCTCATATTAGACATAGATGCTCGTTCCTTTTTTTTTTCAGATGCATACGACAGAGTGCGGTTTATATGTGAAACAACTCATGCCAACTGCCCGACTCTAGATTTAGAAGTACATAATAGTAAGTGGACACAAACACAAACACACACACACACCTATTTCTATACCGGTGTAACGTAACAGAGAGTCCCCCATGATGGGGAGTCCACCTCCAATTCATTTCTACAGCGTCTCCCTAGATTTTGATCCACTCAGGTCGGGCTAACCCTAAACATTATAATTAAATGGAGGTCGGACTTTTGTGTTACACGGATCCTCAGTTTCGTTACACCGGCTACATAATTAGGTGGCGTTTTGACATTCCTGGGATACATTTTGACAATTATCACACAAAAAAAGGCCACTCAAAGATTCTTGTTCATGCATATTGTACTGATTGCTTTATTTGATTTTAAAAGATCAAATATAAAAAAATGCATTTGCTCAATATTACATTCTGACGTTTGAGTATAAGGTAAAATAATATTATAACATAGATAAATAGAACGAACAAACACTCGCACACACATTCCTTTTAAAATCATTCGTACATCTCTAATTTGCTCTTGTAAAAACGACGATGTCTTAAAATCAAAATACGCCAACTATACAAAAACGATTTTTCATTTTTTTTTCATCTAGAACATAAGGAAGGACTGCTTATGAAACTAACCTTCATCACGCGAAGCGTAGAAGAACATTATATAAGCACATTGTGCTGCAGAATGGACTCTCGTTTGGTTAATTTCGGTGCTTAATTTTATATAATGGGAAATGGTCCATTTTTAGAACGTAGACGTTTCTACGCTGTCATTATGAAATCAACGCGTCAGATCTTGCGTGTTCGCGTGAGAGAAAGTACGTGTAAATGAAAGGAAAACTTGACTCAGCGAAAAATTGGATTTATCGTCTCCTGTAGTGCAGCTGATCTTGTATAATACTGCATTAAATGATTGAAATAAATAGCGTATGGTTACCAGGGGCGGATTGAGGCCGTCTTCTGGGTCTTCCGGAAGACGGTCAGATTTTCAAGTTTACATTGACACATATTTAATTTTTTCTGTCGGAAGACAGTCAAAAAATGGAGGATGGATCAACAAAGATAATTTGGAAGACTGTCAGAAAATGTCTCTGGATCCGCCCCTGGTTACGTCTGGTGTAGTGAAACTGAGGGTCCGTGTAACAGAAAGTCCGCCCTCCATTTAGTTATAATAGTTTGGGTTAGCCTGGACTAAGTGGCCTAATGTTTATCATAGGGGACTCTCTGTCACGTTACACCGGGGTAAAAAAAAGTTTCCAGATTTGTGATTGGAACAATATTGAAAGGTGTGTTCTTACTTATGCCTATTGCCCCTCGTGGAGCAAAGGCCACCTACAAGGCCTCTACCCCCCCCCCCCCCCAATATCCCTCCCTGTTCTGAGCTCTTCTCTCTAGTTGTTTCCAGATCATTCTAAGTCTCTTGGTTCATCCTCCAACTCTCAACTCCATGTGTTTCAAAGCTTGTTCCTCAACTTAGTGTGGCCAAACGCCACTTGTACCTCTAAGAAGTTAACACCAACCCACAGGAATCGATGTTCCTGTAGTATCTTTATTGTTTCATCACACAGAAAAGCAATAAGCTTGACAATGAAGATACTTTACAAAAGCACACATTTTAAAGGCAAACCAATTTGATTTTCCCCCTACTTTTAGCAACTGACCCGGATGAAGACATCAAGATAGTATACGTCCCAACACACCTCTTCTACATGGCGTGCGAGATCATGAAGAACTCCATGCGGGCCACGGTGGAGAAGTACAACGATGGCCTTGGGCCCCTGCCACCTATCAGAGTGAGGATTGTGAAGGGCGTGGAAGATGTCACTATCAAGGTACGTAGAAACTGTTTGCATTGACGTCACTTCCGGCGCCATGACAGGATACATTATCACGGTAATTCAGTTCCGCGTGAAAGTCGACTAGTCGGCCATTGATTGTTTGCGGCTGCTTGCTTTACGCAAATTGGCGGTAAGCCACTAACGTGCAATCCCCCGCCATGTCTCCTTGGCTGATCCAAGCTACTCAATGTTGTGGTGTGAACACTGAGTCTGTTCTCCCCAAGTGCCTGCTCCTAGGTCTGAATGTTAAGTTCATTATCTTTTTTTATAGCTGATCAATGACAAATCCATTTACTATACACGGACATACATACCTAGGGATGTTATATGACCGTGGCGATATGATGATCACTGAAGCCTGTCCATTTAGGCAAGCTTCAGTGAAGATCGAGGGCAACCTCGAGCCGCTACCCAAAAATGTCTCGCTTCACTCGACATTTCTGCGTAGCGTCTCTCGGAAAACTCGGATTTAACCTCGATGTAGTCTAGAATTTCACGACTACATCTTGGTTAAATCAGTCGAGCTGAAAGCCAAAGACAGAGTGATCATGTGACCTTCTTGGCATCAAGAGAATAGTGACGTTGCTTGCGTTATATACCTACATGTACCAGTAGACAAATTTAAAATCTCTCACGCTCTTAAAAAATTAGCATAAACTTTTCACGTTTAACAATGATTATTTATCATTTTATCACACTAAGTCATATCATATGGGTATGGTTTGAAAACAGGAATTAGTTTACATTTAAGCCACACGTGCATACAAATTATTTGTAAATCTATAACTTTTTAACGAGGGTTGTGTTATTTACCTTTTGTTTTTAAGCTGTTCATTCTTCCCCTTTATCAGATATATCGGTAAAAATAAAATGTATTCTCCCTTTGAACTTGTAATTACATGTAGCACATGAATGCTCTGAAAACCAGCACATGTATATTCCGAAACCGCCTCGTAGTAAAAAAGAAATGTCACCAAAACGTCAAATTATTACCCCTGTGGACTTGAAATAAACATCCGTTTGATTTTGACTATATTCAGTAACCGCCTCGTCGTCAGAAATAACAATAAAAAACTAGAATTATTACTCCCGTGAACTTGTAATAAACATCCGTCGATTTTGAATATATTCCGAAACTGCCTCGTTGTCAGAAATATCACCAAAAAGTAAATTCCTTTCTCCTTTGCACTTGTGAAATATAAGTTTGACTATATTTCGGTCTGACGCTCCTTTTTTATCAGAAATGTCACTAAAAAGTAGAGGTTTTGCCTTGGGACCTTGTTTCCGTGGCAGTCCCAGCTAGGTGTGGCTCAGCTGAGACGTGCATGGTCAGTGTCGACGGTTGATTAAATACTTCTCAAGACAGTTGAATGTCCACGACAAGTATTTAGCAAAAATTGACCAAATTGGTCAGACATTACGTAAGAATTTGGAGGGAGGTGACCAGCGCACGTGGACGAGTTTATTCCGTATAACATCTCTAGAGCGTGATATAGGGTCACTTTATTCGGTTTTAGGGGTGTTTTAGGATGAAATGACTGTATTTTTTCTCAGTATGTATGTCAAATAATACACTGTCACCCTCTCGCGATATATGCCATGAACACCTCTCGCTGACGCTCGAGGTGTTATGGCATATATCGCTCGGGTGACAGTGTATTATCTCACACATAGTGGCACCGTGGGTTTTCGCGGCTTGGATCATAATGACTCAACTTTGCGTAAATGCTGCATGTCATGGTACCTGTGTCGTTAGAAGTAGTAATTGTCATGTACGCTTTAAGCTTTTTATCGACATTTATGTTATATACTCGACGCATCGCTTCACCAAACTTCACCTTATGCTTTTTTTGTCTTTGGAAATCAATTATTTTGTCGCCTGTGCAGGCGGCATTTTTTAAGGCATAAAGCAGACGATCCATGATGGGATAGGGGTATTAGTTTTCTGACGCTTTTTACTTTTGGGATTTTATTTTTGTAATGAAGAAGGTTCTGACTTATTGAAAAAGAAAACAAGAATAGCAATAAATGGGTTATTATTTCAAAAAGCAAATATCTTGTAACTATTCATTTTTTTGTTTAATTTGTTTTTGCTATATGGCCGCTTGCATTGATGATTACCAAAAAGTCGCAGATATCCATGATGAGTGGCTTGCATGCTAGTTTTGATAGTTTCAATGATAAATTTTGTCTTTGTAGAGAGAATTTTAACGCAGCTCGAATCAGTAATAGTTACATTTGTTAACGCTGTTCCAAGTTTTATGCTTGAAGTCACTTAGTTAGATTCATTGCCTGACAACATTGTTTACATTTTGGTTGGACAGGCGATAACGCAAAATCGGTTTTCTTATTATGGCATTCATTGCCTGACTTAAGATCACAAACTCAGTTAAGTTTCACTTGACTATTCGCGTCCTTGGTCGTGTTATGCAACATTTGAAACTTTCCTGGTTGCCTGTATCAAAGAATGAGATTTGGTCGGATTGAGTCATCAGACACGCTCCGAAGGTACCATGGAGGCATTCAGTTTGATCTTGAGCTCCGCAGTACTAACGGCGGATCGGGAGTGTGGGGATGGGGGGGGGGGGGGGGGGGGTGCGGGACAGCATGCCCCTCCATTGGCTTCTGAGGTAGGCCTATTCTTTCTGCCTCCAGAATAAAAAACAATAAAACAAGCGAAACAAAACAAGACGAGACCATTTTAATACCCATGTGCCCGCTAGGCAATCTTTCAGATTTTTGTGCTCTCCCCAAGCATATTTGTGCCCCCCTCCCCCCAGCAAAGTCCCGAAAAAGGTCCAACGATTAAATTGCCGATGATTATTTGAATGGAATTGGTCGTTTTGTCAAACTGCTTAAAATATTTATTTCTTTGTGTTTGAACTTTCATTTTGTACGACATCTTTTTTTGCAGATAATGGACAAAGCCGGTGGCATCCCACGAAGCAAAATTGATAAAGTTTTTCAGTACAATTTCACCACCGCCAAATCACCCGGTTCACTGGTAAGCAAAGAGCTTTCTCTGAAATTAAAAAAAATATTTGACATTAATTAAAAAAGCAAGTTTATAGATACACAATAATAAAAACGTATTGCCATTAAAATCGGTTTTCAGTTACAAATTTGAAACATTATAAAAGGGCACTGTGGTCCTAACAGTGTGTGTGTTGGTGAAAAGTCATTGTCAATTATTAGGAAATCATTTATAAAACGACAAACGTGCTCCATACCCGTGTTTTATTTTTCTAGAAAAAAGCAATATGGCACCGTTTTAAATCTCACGAGTCGCACATTAAAAAGGAATCACGCCAAATGTTTTCTTAAAAGCGGAACGTTTCTATGAACTAGGTGATGTTTATGTTGTAAGGTGTGACAAGGTACTTTGCTCCCCAAAAGAGTGCGCTCTTTTCTGACACTGTTACACTTTTCTTCTTCCTAGGCTGGTTATGGCGTGGGGTTGCCCATATCACGTCTGTATGCACGTTATCTCCATGGCGACCTCAGCCTGACGTCAATGGAAGGGTTTGGCACCGATGCGTTTATTCACTTAAAGGTGAGGACCTAAGATAAACAAAGAAACAAACAAACAGATGCATACATAAAAAATAAATAACACGGTTTCGATACCCATGCAGTCAATTGTGGCACGTGTTTTATCATAAACATGGGTTTTCTTCATTCAGGTTCATTCAATGGACGCATTGGAACGATTGCCCATTCTGACCGCTGCCACTGCCAGGTTGTATAGGCAATCCAAGTCGCCACCGGAGTGGACATAAATGATCATTGCCGGACGTTTGCGATTAGGGGACTTATCATTGTCAGTTACTCACGCTGGCAGAGAAATATTGTACAGCGTTTTCCGCTTTTTAGTAAGGATACAGTAAAACTGCAGTTTTTTGCGTGTGTTATTTGAAAAATATTGTCTATAGGAGTGAGGGGAGTTAAGGCTGATGATTATCACTGTCCGCAGTGCATCGTACTCACGATGAAACGCCCCGCAATGTGTTAAAATTAGCATTTTGGTACGCAGATCTTGTTCAGGTGTAAAACACGTTCTCCCTCCAATTTACAAGTGGGGTGAAATAAAAGATACTTTTTATATAGGTTGTTTTTTTATAAACGGCAACCACTATGTTAAGGGAAATTATATATTTTAAATCTGTTGTACTCGGGTAGCTCCAAGGCATTCTGTAAGCGAATAATACGCGTTTTCAGTGCCCCTTTGAAATAAAATAGCTTTAACTCTATATCTTTGCGGCCGTCATATCCAGCTTGTTTACAGCAACCGAGTTGTTGAACTTGTGGTTGTGACGAGGAACAAGTTTCGAATAAATACTACTGACCTTTATTCTTTATGCCACTTTATTATCAGTGAATAGATCACCGACAATTATTATTATTGGTGAAAAGATGGGTTTGAAAGATTAACTTTTAATAACTGATATTATGTCCTTTCATGTAACTAATGGGTTTGTACTTAAAATATTAAATACACCTATTTACTGTGTTGTGTTCAATTTCTTTTTACATTTGGGACTTCTAGCACCTTTGGGCTTGTCCAAGATAGCCAGACTTAGTCGCACTAATCACGCCATGCCATTTATATTTGAATGATTTTGTTAATTGTTTACACCTTGTTGAAAACAAAATACCCTGACGTCGTGTGTGTCCTAAACACGCAAGTCACGCGAGACTGCGAGATCCATTAGGTTTTGGACATTTTGTTCTCGTCGACATCTGCTCTGGTTGAAGTCAGAAACGCAACTTGTTCACAAGGTGTTGTGACACCCTCTTAGTTTTTGCACTCGTCTTACATATTCCGGAATCTCAGAAAGTTCTATTTCCAGAAATACATAACAGAGTCGACGGAAAAGAAAGACATAGAGAATTTTCCTCGGAGACAAAGGCGATTTTACACTTTTTACGAGACCTTGCACGACCCGTGTTTGCACTTAGTACAAACGTTCTATTTCGAGAAATACATAACAGAGACGGCGGAAAAAACACAAAGATAATTTTCCTCAGTGACAAATGCAATTTTTACACTTTTTACGAGACCTTGTTCGACCCGTGTTTGCACTTAGTCAAAACGTTCTATTTCGAGAAATACATAACAGAAACGGCGGAAAAAACACAAAGAGAATTTTCCTCGGAGACAAAAGCAATTTTCCACTTTTTGCTAGAACTTACTTGACCCACCTTTGCACTTAATCAAAATGTTCTATTTCGAGAAATACATAACAAAGACGTCGAAAAAAATCCCATCATTATAGACGTGATGATTTTGGCTGTCTAAGAAATCTTCCACGACTTCATCTTCTGCAGTAGGGTTGTGAGTTCTTCAAGTTTGAGAAGAAAGAGACAGGCCTGACGGAGCTGGAAAAGCAGATATAGGCGGGTTTTGGTCAAAATTACACTTACTGCAGGGTTATTAAGCAAACAACAATAAGTGTCCATATCTTGACATAATACTCTTGTCTGAACATTATTGATATTAAGTTCGTGCTGAGACTTTGGCCCCATTCAGAATAGGGGACTAGCTAGTCCGAGGGTCAAATTTGGCGACCCACTACAAAGCTTGCCGTCTAATCCGCTAATAGACACTGAATAGATATCCTGCGCTGAAGTTTCTAAGTGGTTCGGCCATATATGACCCTCGGACTAGTTAGTCCCCTATTCTGAATGGGGCCTTTTTTTACGATGCGATGTTTTCATTGGTTCCTGTATGATGTGTGGATACGTGCGTGCTGCTAAACTTAATTGAGTATTATTTTCCATTAACAATATACTCGATCAAACTAATTGTATTTTATTTTAAGCAAATACCAGTAGCGAGTGCTGTCGTCTGTGACCCTTTGGTGAACACTATGTTGCTTTAAGTGCAAAAAAAAAAAAAAAAAAAAAAAGAAATGTAGAACAGTTTTCTATATGTTGGCCACATAAAAATACAAAAAAATTATAAAAAAGAAGAATGATTTTAAGTCGAATCTATCTTATTTAATTAAATAATAAATTAAATCAAATATGAAATTTAATTAAATATTAAATTTAATTAAATCTGCAAAAATATTATTGTCAGATTATTGTCAGAGTTTGAATAAATTTGTTGCTGTTCCAAATTATTTAATGTATAACTTAGTACGTGGGGGTAGGGATATTTTTTAGATTCAAATTCCTATTGTTGAAGTTTTATAATGGACGGATCGATAGGTTGATATATATATATATATATATATATATATATATATATATATATATATATATATATATATATATATATATATATATATGACAAGAGACAGCTAGAAGTCACAAAATTTTTCAACCCAGTCGTCTTTTTGTACCTTTCTTTACAACCTCAAAACCGTCAGGCGTGATTAAAAGGTTTCATAAGCCAGGTCCTTAAAATAGTAAACTACCCTCGTGTGTCTAATTATCATTTGACTCAGTGCGATGACGTGACTGGTAGCATGCAAATACTTCATTCAATTAGGCTGTCTGACCAACATGTTCCAATTCATTCATCAATCTTGTCGGTGGTATTTGGTTGAACTGTTCCCCTCTTACTGTAAATAACTCTCAATTTTGTTTGCATTCAGTGCGTTTTATTTTATCCCAGAAAGAACCATCCACTCGTGTGACATATGCATGCAGGGAAACGGTTAAAGGGTAATAATGCACGTCTCGCCTTTATATAGGCCTACTATTGGTTATACAATGTGGCCACACCTTTAAAAGTTTTATGATTTTTACTGAAAAATATATTTTTTTAGTCCTGGGATATGATGATTTTTTTTACCACGTGCTAAACGTTGCATCATTTTACATTTAAAATAAACAATAACAATCTTGCATTTGTGTACATTTAGCTGTGTTTAAACATGACCCTCAAAAATTGGGCTCTAGATCTTTCCTGTATACTTAAAAATGAAATAAATTTGGGTTATATTTCAAAAAAATCTGACGCGAATTTATTTGCTAACAAAAATATGCAATCATCAACATTGATAGTGAGTGTGCAGCCCTGCAAACACGGAAAAGGCCTGGGACGAAAAAGGGTATGCTGCCTACAAGTGTCGCCAATCTTGTTCTTGGAAATACTGGTCCACACTTCAGCCAATTAGGCCTGTGTCAATTCTTGCACATTGGTAATTGCTTGATCTCTTCTTTTCCCTTCAAAATCCGCCACGGAGTACTCTATAGGATTCATATCTGGGGAGCGTTCAGATAAACCATTCGTACTAGATGGATTGATCCAACTCTGCGGGAAATTCTCCCCAAGTGCAATCACTGTAATTGGCTTAAGTATGTGAAACGCCACTTCAAGCTGTTGGGAGGTAATTAAGCCGAGCTCACATTTAATTACCCCCTAGCTACCCAAGGAGGCTTGGCAAACAAATAAGCTTATTACATTGAATGTAATTTAGCGAGAATCTCTCGCAGAGTTGGATCGATCCAGCTTGTACGATATTTGATTCTGAACGCGGGCAGAATGGGCAGAATGTGGTTCTGTTGGACAAAAGACGTCACCAGGCGAGAAAGGTGAAGGCTTGCGCTGTCGGTTTGCCAGCGGAAATTGTTCAGGCACAGTCCTTGAGGGAGGTGAGATCGTCAACACATATTGTAATGAGCAGGTGTCTAACTATTTGCTATATATGTAATGCACATGATTGTAAAGTCTACTGAACATATGTATATGGAATTAAGACTTAAAATAAATAAATAAATATATAATAATAATAATTATTATTATTATTATTATGGTACCAAGTACATGTAGTTCTGGAGGATGTTTCTGCACAGTGACTGTTTGCCGCAGCAGAACCAATGAGCAAGAGCACTAGAGCTACAATGTAAGTGCTCCCAACACACGGACTGTGCAACCCCCAGCGACCACGGTTAATTGAATACTCTGTAGGAACCACCGTTCTCTGACAAGACGACGTACCCTAATAAGGCCATCACATGGATGCAGCTTGAATCATGGGTTTTGACTCATCAGCAAATGCTACATGATTCCAATGAGTCAATATAAGTTTCGGTTCCTCATGGCCCAACCCATTCTGTTACCACAATTGATTTGAGTTAACTTTGGTTTTTTTACCATTTTGTTTTTCGATCTGTACCCATGTTAAAGAAATTTATTGTTGACCTTAGTCCCGCTGCAATGCAACCGGCGAATGTTTTCCGGTTTTTCTGGCAATATTGAGCAAAGTGTGGCAATACTGTAGGTTGGGCAATATCTACTTTGCCCGTGGCAGCTCTTTTCTGGAAAATTATCATAGTGCTACCAGATACCCATTCTGACAACTTATTATGGCTTGCATTATGATCCATTCTGACAACTTATTATGGCTTGCATTATGATCCTGACCTACCATCCTGACCTACCATCCTGATCCTGACCTATGTCTGACGGGCCTGGCATGGGCATAGCTTTGACTTGGTGTGTCTCATATACTCCACACTACGGCACAATATTATGGACAGCACACAATCTTACAGTCAAAACAAATTATAAGATTAAAACAAATATATTAACAAATAGAGAAACGTGCTGACCTTTGACCCAGGCAATGCCCAGTGGTCAGTGAATTCAATGGGTCAAGTATGGGTCAGGTGGTGTCCCGTAAACAGGGCAAAGATATCCGTTTCGTTTAGAAAACAATTTTTAAGGGTTGACAAAATGGCATAATGCAAAAATAACAATAATAATAATAATAATAATAATAAAATACTCAGAGAGAGAGAGAGAGCAGACCTCTGCCGAGGCGGGTTATTTCTCATTACTGTCAATTCTGACTGGTGGATCACCACCAAAATCTGATAGATACTTACCCAATTTCTGAACTATTCTAGAATGTGATAAAATTTGTTCTTTACACTTTGAGTTAAGTTTTTCATTAACAAACCAAGAAAGAGAGAAAGAGCCTCCTTGGTGGAGTTTTCTTAGAAGTTTTAATTTAAATGGTATACCACAGACAACCCGTTTTTGAGTGTAAAGTTTCCGATTTTGAATCGATTTTTGTAATGGTACTGTGAATTAATGTCACTCTTAAGGGTAAATTAAAGAATAGAAAATTAAAACTTGAAACCAGGTTTATAGATCGTACTTTTTTCAACTTTTTTTTTTTGATACACTAAACCTCGTTGATTAAAAATATTGAAACCATAAGGAAAAATATACATAAATATACATGTATCATATGCCCTTTACAGTTCTAACTCCCATTGCATATCTTTAATAGTCCCGATGCACTGTATGTTGATGGCGGTGATTGCTCTCCCCGAAGGGCCATGCATACGAATGGCTCTTAGCACTGTCCCGTAGTCTGGGGACCCATTGTGACGATAATGCAAAGATGTTCTCATTAAATTCAATTGCTTTCAAACGATCATTGGCGCATCCAAGCACACATGGTTTTCGCCATAAAATACTAAGGGGTACCTTTGAGAAAAGAAATGCGTAATTATCGTAGGACTTCAGGGAGAGGCCGTGTTTTGATTAACCCCCTTTGGTATGTGTTTAGACACGCCGGAAATGGAGCGTAGGAGATCCCAGAACGGAAGAGGACCATTTTTTATATTGCAGCATGTATGGATTTCAGTGACGATATATGAGAGTGACACTATATTAATTAGTCAAATGAAGCAGAAGCTAGTTAGCATCTGTTGGTGTAAGGTTGATGATGATATTATGTAATACAAGATCTCATGTTTGCATAAATATGTACTTTTGAAATATTGTGTTTCTAACCATAATGAAGGAGCATTCAAATAAAAAAGGACAAAAAAGTATAATGCCAATAAATGCCAGAGAAAAGAAAAAAGTAGACATAAGTAGACATAGCGTGTGAAGATATGGGTGAAGGAAATGTCAAATGATGTGTGTAATTTCTAAGTGACACATCTGGACTAACTGCACTTGCTGTGCGTCTGTGTACTTTAATAGACCTCTTATCTCAACTTCCTTTGAAAATATCCCGATTTAGTTGTACGTGCATGACTCCATGTCACCGTATAACATTGCTTTTAAACTAATGGAATTACTTCATCTGCTGAAAACGCATTTGATGCGAAGTGGAAATGCGAAAAGTGCACCTAACCGTTCATGTGGCTATGAAGCAAAATTAACAGTGGACTACAGAAAAGCTACATAGGGTACTTTGCACGTGGCACTCGACAATGTAAGGGTTGACGAAATTCGTTGTTACTTTGCTTTTGCGGCAATTTCGTACGTTTTCTACAAACTTGCCAAACCTTGCCAAATAAAGAGAAAACACATCTTGAAATTTACAAGGTATTTATTTGTATCGACCTGTCATGTTTTTGTTTTTCGTGCTGATAAAACTAGTAAACGTTATTACGGCTAGCCATAGCAGGGTTTTGGAATTCAGTTGCTGGGTGACACCAAGGTATGTGTGTTTATTGGGGGGTTGCAGTCAGCAAGAGTCCCCGCAAAGGGCCGATGGTGTCTATGGGAATGGGGCCTGAGCTGCAGAAAGATACCTTAGTAGCTGTGAGGTATTAACGTAGGCCTACTTCGCGAATAGCCCTACAAAGACCATATTGCAGGAATATCTTATGGTTTCATTCTCTGCACCACGGGGACAGGCACCTTAAACCCGAGGGACCCACTGTGTGTTTTTCTTTCTATTAATACTTCAGTATCTGATACAATTCGATGCTGTTTAGCTGGGCCAAATGACGTGCGGGTAATATCTTCACAGTCACATAGTCCTCATAGAGCTTCCTTAACAGAATTACTGGATCACGGCTTGAAGCACAGGGTCTTCTTGGGTAACTCAATTACCGGAACAGTTAAGTAAATCATTTTGAGTAAATTGCTCCCTAATGTACGCAGGCCGGGTTTAGCAATGGGAACAATAGCTTGAAAATTTGATTATCTTTAGCAGTGCGGAATACTTAAAAAGAATTTCATTCTTTTCAGACTGCAACTGCTGCCATTCATATAGTTGTAGAAAGAAAATTTTTGTTACGAATTTGATATATATTATATATATTCTATATAGGACAAAGTAAAAAATATTAGATGTTTGTACCGGATTTTTACGCGTTTTCAGTGTGGTGAAAAACTGTGGCCTTGCACACATAATATCAATGAAAAACCCAGAAGATAACACAATAGGTGCCAACTCCCCCTCCAACTTAAGATATTTCCCCTAAAACAAAAAAGATTTTCCATAATTTTGTCCTACGTATCATGGTTAAATTGTCTTCAAACTAATATAACAAATTTTTCGAATGATGCGAAGCGAAATGTTTTATCATTCTGCCCATTGCTTTTTTAGTGTTAGATGAGGCTTTATATATATATATGGTCGTGTGTATAGATGTATAACGTACACTTTGAACGTGTATGGAAATTCCTCAAACATCTTTACAAAGGGTTGGGGAACAAAGAGCCAAATAACCCATTTATTATGTATAGAAGATATGAAAATGAAATACTTTTGGTGTGAATCATAATTTTTAGATACGAAGGATACCATATACGGATTTTCAAGGTACCACAATATGGTGTTACTGTCAGTATACAGCCGGGTTGAAGAGAAGGAGGGCGTTGTGAACGGACGGTTCGAGTAGAGGGAGTTCATCTCCTCGTGTGAGATGACAAACTGTCACCGGAGTGACATATGCCAGAATACTTCTTGCCTGAGAGAAAGGTGTTCAAGGCATATATCGCCAGAGGGCGGCAGTGTGTTATATGACATAAAGAGAAAGTACTGATATTTTACCGGAAAAACACCTCTTAAACCGAATAAGCCCATATTGCCATTGTCACATAACATCTGTACGTATGTATATTCTTAGACCCCATTCCCACAGATTTTAGATCGATCTATCCCTGTGGGGAGTCTCACTAGATTACTGTCAGCTTAGACGGCTTAAATGTCTGTCCCGCCTACAAAAAGCTGTAAGGGGGTAATTAACTACAGTGAGCGCTCGGCTGACAGCTATTTAGCGTGAACCCCAGCGGAGTTAGGTCGATCTAGTTAGATCGATCTAAATATCTGGGAATGCGCTCTAATATCAAAGCTGTGCGCCGACAAGGACCCAGGACAAATGTGTCAATGATGTCCGCTCAAAATCAGCATTACTTCCTACGTGTTCTTAAAATTGAACAACTCACGCGAACAGCACCGATCACGTGAACGCCAGGCATTGCGTGGGCTCCGGAAAACAAGTCAATTAGATATTCTGTTATGTTGACGTATTCTCTGTAAGGTACATTTCTTTCTCTCTTGCGTGTTAAAGTGGATTTTTAACCTTAATCTAGTAGTATGATCCATCGAGTACCGCAGTTTTGTTACTTTTATTGTAAATTTTAAACCAGCCTTCGGCTGGGGTTATCGCAAATTATCTTCACGTGTGTGATAAAGTCTCAAGTAACTCCTAGGACAGGACTTTGGCCTGACAGGACTTAAACGTTTTAGACTTTCCCAACAATCTGAAAATAAATTATTAGAAAATTTCCGATGTTGATGATTATTGCTTAAACCTAAACCTTGTTTATACATGTAAATACAAGATACAGTTGGGACTCCCTCTAGACTAAATATCCATATTTAAAAGATTGCCAAGAGGCACAAGTATGCTTTATTGTTTCTTGTTTAAGAAACAGCTGCGGTCCCTAGTGAATATGAGTGCAAAATTTTTATTTCAGTGCGTGTCTTCGCCAACTATTATGACGTAAACTATGGTCTTCAACACTCCTACAAAAAAGGGAAAAAAGAAAGAAAACATAATTTTGCCTATATTTCTTCAGAGAGGCTTCAGACAATCTGTTGCTAATTTTCAAACGTTTTCCGAATGTTTATGTTACCACTCTACTGGCGGCCTTACGACACAACCGGGAATTTGTTATCCACTCAAAGACCTGTTTATTACTGCATTAAAAAATTACACACACAATTTGACGTTTATATTTATTTTTCTCACGCAAATCTTCGTCGTCGGATCATATCAATCCCTCGTTTTTCCATAGCCTATCATAATGAGACATATACTACTATATATGAAACATACAACACGAACTTATCACAAAATATTACTTTTATTTGAACCCAATGATTTGCTTTTTGTGCTGTTCATTTACCGCAAATGGGATTTGTGCAATCTTGACTCTGCTTTGTTGCTTAGTTTAGACTAGACTGCATCTGTGTATACACGAAATGAATGTTGAAGAAGTAGAATCTACTTTTGAAACGTTGACTGCCTAATACATGTACAGCTGGTATGGAATTCTTCGCCGTAAACATACATGTGCATTTTGCTAAACTTTTTTCTTGCATCTTTTTTGGTAGAACTGCCCATATTTGTTTTGATTATAAAGAGGTAATTACATTAATCATACGCAAAATTCCCAATACCGAAAGGCGTACTAACCTTCTTGAACAACATTATGCTTAGCATTTCTCTTGAGAACTGGATGGTTCATTGGTACTACAAAACTGTTGAGACAAGCCAGGGAAAGTATTTTGCGTCGAAATCTAGATTTATTTTTTCTCTCTCTCTCTCACTCTCTACCTTTATTTTATGATTATTTTCTGCAATGTTGGATATATAAAATAATAGTCTTAGTTTATGTTGTAGACATGGCTGAATCATTCCGAGAAATGTTTGGTTGGGTACCATGGATTCTAACAGTGAAGCCAAGGCAGCGGTTTTAAAATACCACGGTTAGCGGATTCTTACAGTGACGTCTAGGCAGTGTTTTTAGAATATCATGGTTAGCAGATTCTAACAGTAGGGTCCAGGCAGCGGTTTTAAAATATCATGGTTAGCGGATTCTAACAGTGAGGTCTAGGCAGCGGTTGTAAAATATCATGGTTAGCAGATTCTAACAGTGAGGTCTAGGCAGCGGTTTTAAAATATCATGGTTAGCGGATTCTAACAGTGAAGTCTAGGCAGTGTTTTTAGAATATCATGGTTAGCAGATTCTAACAGTAGGGTATAGGCAGCGGTTTTAAAATATCATGGTTAGCGGATTCTAACAGTGAGGTCTAGGCAGCGGTTGTAAAATATCGTGGTTAGCAGATTCTAACAGTGAGGTCTAGGCAGCGGTTTTAAAATATCATGGTTAGCGAATGATTATCATTTAAATGCCATTCGCCAAATTTGGGAGCCGATTGCCTTAACGAAAAGATATACGCATATATAGTCCCCCAAAACAGGTACCAGATGCTTTTTGAATTTTAACGGGTCCAAGGTATGGAATGATGGGCAACCGTTTCTCCCTTGTTTGTCCTTGGCAAAAGATGGAGACAAGATACATAACAGTGTTTTATGTAGGTTAATCATCACTGGGGAATTAGCTCTATAAGAAAAAAACGACGGATAGGCTATTTTTTTCTGTCCCCTCCCTTTCTGATAGCCTGCATCCGCCATGCAGCATCAATCATAGTTACAGTATCAGGATGTTATTTTATGAAGCTTCTTTTCGATCTCCACCTTTCGCCTTTGTGACAAGATTAGGTTGTGAGATTAGGTTTAACAGTGCAACACAGTTATATATAACACTTTTTTTAATATTTACCTATGATTTCGTAAACAGACCGAAGGGGCAGAGGGTATGAAACATACAAGTGACATTACGACTGGTTAAATTATGCTTTTAAAAACGCCACCACCGCGTGCACTGGATTGATCAACAAGGAAGTTATTTACATCCTTAAAGTAAAGCTATATATTAAACATAAACAATATTGCTACTATAGATAACGGCTAATGTCATAATTGCAATTTGTGAAGCCAAACAAACCATCTATTCCGCAAATTTAGTGTCTGACAGTCGAACAATTTAATTTGTTCTGACTATATACACTCTACGAGGCCTGTTCTAATAGAAATTCTCTGTATCTTCTGTCAATTTGTTTAGTGTACAAAATCGAAACAAATGTTAATGTACGAGTAATACAAGCATTCGACTGATCATCGAGGTTAACCATACTGCTTTTAGTCTGTGAAAGAGGTTATGCTTATATTTCATCGGAGTCGATCATTCGAAATGTATGGAGTACACATTTTACTTATGTAATGAACAGATAAGATGACACACACAATGGACGGAAAGAACACCTGTAGAAGGCGATGGAATAATGAGCAACAGGTCTGAAGTATTTATGCTATTGAGAACTGTAATACTGCTATGACCGCACATTTGTGGGTACAATATATGTGCATTATTTGCTTGTCATACACACAGAGCAGTAAGCCTACAAATACCTTATTTTAGTTTTGTCATTGCAAGTCACAAAAAAACATCTGCAATAAGTGATCTTAGCTCTAATATGAAGCTGAGCAACTGCCCTACGAATGATTAAACCAAAAGTATTTACTGTATCTTTGCGGAGTAATTCAATCTTTCTAGTCAGTTTCACAGAAATCAATCACATGAAACGTTTCCTACGCTTGCATTTTCTAGGAAGTTGTTCGAGGCATGGCGGAATATTGTTCAGAGTTCTGCAAAACCTGGCATGTTGGTGAGAGGAGATGAAGATGCCTAATACTCGGGGGACTCTAGTTTTGTGCGTGGGGCTGTTATCTTCTTTGCGCGTTTGTTCCTCTGTTAAGTCACTGACTTCATAGCTCTTTCAGATTGCCCGCCGATTGTTTTACCTGATAGTTTGGGTTCGCTGTTTGATCCGGTCCATATGCAATGTCGGTTCTTGCGTTTCAGTTGAGACTGCTGGTTGATACAATGTACTGCTCTGTGCGTACGATCTCCTCCCGTGCTGTGCGTCTGACATAGAAGCTGAAATCAAAGAAACCCAGTGGAATCATTACGTAAACAGAACACCTTGTGGTTACTCACTGATAGTAGTTTCAAACGAGCAATTAAATTTAGAAGCCGCAACAACATTGCCAGCACTCATCGGATGACAAATGGGTTTTGAACCCATTATGTAATTGCCAATGCTTCAAATATTTATTCTTGTTATCGACCTTCCAAACATATACGGATATTGAAACGTATTATATGTGGTGCCTATAATGGAATATTTATGAATTTGCATATATAAGGAAGACATTTGTGTGTATTTGGCAGGACTTGCTCTTAACCACCAATTTTGATCTGGTAAAATACATGGCACAAGCACTTAAGCTTTCCGAAAACTCCCATTTTGAGAAATTCTTTAAGTAATGCTTCTTCAAGCATTTCTAACAATTCTGGTACAGGCATTACATGAAACTGTGACACAAGTTTAAGTGTACTTCCTCCAAACTTGGATTAAGAACAGTTTTTTTGTTAAGTGTGATGATTAGTGTTAAGCGCTGTTCATTTAATGGTGATAACGCATTGACCATCCGGGTATAACAAAAGGGGAAACAAATGATTGATACAAAAGTCTGTGAATCCAATAAAGATAATGCAATGTTCCTCGGCGACAGACACATCGTCTAGCTGATATGGCAATGGCTTTCGGAGAAAAACTAAAAATTTACCAGATACGCGGCGGCGATTCCGCCTACAATCTAGATAGCACCTAACGGTGACATTTATGCAGATAGATAACTTTTTTGGGCAATAAGGAAGCGATTTATGGATCGCTCTGTCTATCTTAATGTATTTAATAAGCGATCGAGCCAAAGATTTGTTAGGAGATTAAGTGGATAAAAAGCAATGATAGAGCGACGCATGGAACGATTTGTCAAGGTGTTGGTTTTTCTTTTATACGCACTAGTAAATGTTATAATATATTAAGTCCATAACACAAAATATTATGTTTTATCAGTTCCCATTGGTAGAACATACTTGTATGGGTTTGATTTATTAATACATGATCTAAAATGAACTACATTGTACATAAGTCGGATCAATGTAAGGGCACATGCGTGTTTTACACACAAATGGGGCAGCTACAATATAAGACGGAAGAAATAACAAACTAATTGTCAGGGTGAACAGACTTTGTTCGGGTATTTTTGACTGTTATATAGTTTGTAATATACACAGCACAAAATTGTGGAAGTTTTGTTTCCACTCAATGGGACACTTTTCCTAATCCTATACTTATTTTTGAAACATGAGTTCAGCGCCATTTTGTTAAACTCAATATGGATCGACTCAAACCGAACACAAATTCAGTCCAAATAGGACTTAAAATAAAGAGCAAATTATCCATCTCCGTATATGAACATTTTGATAGCAATTCATTGTTGATAAGAGTTATTGCTTTACAGTTTACAGAAACCATAAAGCAAGAAGCTTAAAGAACTGTTTGAAAGGAAACGGACGTTTTGATCTTGTTCCATATTTATTTTGCATTTATGCTTGACGCAAAATGTAGCTAAAAAGCAGAAGAATTTGAAATTGTAAGCAAAACTTACCAACGTGTTTCAAAAGACGACTTCTGGTGCCTGGTATGCCTTGATATGTTGCTGGTCTTTCGTGTTGCTTTGTATTTTTCCAGACAGAAAATGGCCATTGGTCGGTCGTCTTCTAATAGGTTCGTCGTTGAAAATCCTCTGGTTATCTTTATTATTTCCCACTTTAGGAAATTTCAACATGAATTCTTCTGTCATCTCCCATGGGCTTGCCCAATAATGCTTCTCTTGGACATTTGTCGGAGTTTGGGGCTCAGTTGGTCGATTAAATCCCTGTCCCTCTTCTTCAACTCTTTCTGATATTTCTTCAATTTTTTCAGATATGGAGTCGTAAAGGGTCTTAATCAGTGTGTGCTTTTTGTCTGCGAATGCTACTTTCCAGAGCGAAGCGGAGGTGGGTTTTTCGCTGCGGCTGTGTTCGAGTGCGGTTTCGTTATGCACTGGGACTGGAGGCTCCTTCCAATGGCTCCGGTGGAGCCTGTTAGCCAGAAACCGAATGCTACGTCTGGTCTGGTACTGGCAGCGCGATCCAGCGTACCCCAGTTGACACCGACACCGACAGTTGCTGAATGGGTCCTTGGGCAGATACATCTTGCCGCCATTGAAGCAACCATGGCACAAGAGTGTTTTATGAAAGCTCGCTTGGGCCAAAAGAGAGAGCGCCGAAAGAAGGCAAATAACAAAGCAGAGTGACTCCAATCTGCAAACGGGCCTTACAGAGATTCCCCGTCCACCAAGCCCTGTCATCATCATTGTGCCCGCGACTTTGATCGTTACTCTAATTGGCGCTCTCCAATTGTTCTTCTTATATGGCAACCTGGGCAAGCCCAGGAGAAAATTATCGGCGTGATAACTATAAATTATCGATGATTAAATTTATTGATTGCCATTTTTTTTCTGGATGAGCAGAATCGAGTGGGAGGCGGAGAGAGAATCGAAATACCTTTCTCAATTCTGCATCACATTTTCGCTTCTTGACTGCTGTTGAGATATATTACATGATGTAAACACGTATGTTACGCCTACAAAATGGGACGAAACCCTGTCATCAGTCTACTGTCAAAACGACGTTCCATTGTAAGTCCCTGTAGCCACGCCCACCGCACAGCAACAGGACCAATCAAATCTTACTTAACTTTAAATGCTTTGTTGTATAATGTATAAAGCATGTTCCCACCTTATCAACTGAAGTACGCGAATCTTGTAATCTGATGCAGCAATATGGCTTGCAAAGAGCTATTATCCTCATTAAGTTTTGTCATAACAACGCATTTCCACATTTCGATTCCTCGCTCTGTGATTTCCGCGTGTCTCACGAAAGTAAGTCTAGGTATGCTCAGACACACGCAACTACCTCGTCATCGGCAAGTCGCTGCCGGGAGCTCCTTCGAAAACAACTCGACTCGGTGGCGGACTCTCCATAATGGACGTCTCAAAAGACCCGGTAATGTTTTTACACAGAGTATAAGAGTGCATTCTTCCAAATTAGTCGACTACAGTCACGCGTTGAGGAGTGCCTCGTTAAGATAGCCTCCCACGACATTACTTTTACCTATAAAAAAATAAGGCTACTTTGGTAAGATACGCGTGAAATAATTCATTGCCATCTGAGCACCTGAGCGATATATGCCAGAATATCCCGCGGTCTTTAAGGCATATATCACGAGACGGTGGCAGTGTATCAGTTGCTATACATACCAAGAGACAGTACTTGCATTTTACCGAAAAAAACATCCCTTAAGCAGAATAAAAAGTGCAAATCGCCATTGTCTCAGACATGCAACATGTCTGGGCGTGTGCATATGCTATAATGAGGTGCAAATGGGATACCACACTTATTATGAGGCACAAGTTCTGTTTCTGAATATTTCCCGCATAACCAAGATCAGCAAATCTGTGAATATGCATATCGAGAGATGTTATGTCATATACGCTTTTTATATACCCTCAACCAGGGCGACAGATTGATTTTCCACAGATATGTCTCTAGATAAATAGCCAGTCATTTGCCTCTCTTTTTTCCATTTTTCCCTGTATAATCTGCCACCCTGGTGGAGGGTACCTTTTATACTCGTTTTTTATTCGGTGAGGTGCAAGTACCTTTTCTCGGTATGTATCTCACACATCTGTGACAGTGTATTATGTCACACGCAGCGCTTATGCGACAGCCGATATGGCACGCCAGGGGAACGTTCAGAAAAGGAAGGTGCTGCCATATACTGTTATTTATACACACTTGTTTAAGACAGGGAAGGAGCTTTTATCTTTAGCTTCGCCAGGATACAACAGTTAATCGCACGTGTTTGCAGGTGATTTTGAGGAAATTTAGTCTCTCTTAGGCTGAGAACGGCTTTGATATAATAATAATAATAATAGGTTGTTTATTGCACAACACTTACGTTTCAGGAACTATTACATAAATGAAATAGGGTCATTCAGTCGTTTGTATTTGATTGAAGAAGATAGCGATTGCATATGAGTTTTTGGATGTGTTTCAACACGCACACTCGCCCTTGGCGCATCACACGTTGGAAAAAATGACCTTTTCTATTCCAAACGCTTAAAGAGACCCAAACAAGAAAAGAATTTTTAATAAACTAAACTGCAGGCGGTGAATCTTTATTGTAAAATGTGACAAAAATTAATCTTCAAACCGCGCATGTCTAGATGATGCCTGTCTGAAATAGAAATTCACTGAGTACGATCAAAATCTGGTTTACAGGAATTTTTTCTAACAAACTTAGCCCGCTCTATCTTGGATATGTTTATGTGTGAGAATGAAATATCAATGTAAGTAAATGAAAATAAAAGAAGATATGTAATTTGAAGGTGTTCTATTCTGGATTTTCCCGCATAATCGTTTTTTCAAAAAAAAAAAAAAAATAATAATAATAATAATAAATAAATAAATAAATAAATAAATAAATAAATAAATAAATAAATAAAGATAAATCTCCTACTCTCGATTCATTGCTCGACCCGCGCATGCGATTCTTTGTAACTATAAAATATAAAAATACAATTTATTACTTTAGTTCTAAATGACTGGCTGACCACTTACATCTGTGGTGCCTCCCGTGCTATTTTGAAGGAGGTGTCAACATCAGGGACTTTTATTTCAGGGGTTTTGTTGTTTTAAAGGTCTGAATGGAAAAGATAAGTAGTTTTGCAGGGTATAAAAAAAAACAAAAAAAAAAAAACGGACATTTTCAAACTCGGATAGTGAACTTTTAAAAGACCCATAGAGTGTTCAACACGAAAATGTATCACAATATTCAAGGCCGCATAAAATACACAATAAAAAAGACAAGGCGAGGCTTTTTTCCTAGCCTAAAATGGCGTAACGAGTCTAGCATATTAAAAGCAAATGGCATGTGGAATTCTAAGTGATCACTACATGATCAAGTAGAATTTACCTTGTTGATCGATAACTGTTCACGTCACAATACTATTTGAGTTGTTTGGGAAGGGCCCTCCATCCAGTTCAAATAGGAATGGTGACATTCAGTAAAAGGTCCTATTTTCGTACGACGGTCCGAAACCACGACACTCGCACACGCCTATCTACACATGTGTGTTTATGGTTCCTTTTTCATTCAAACTGCATTTAACTTGAAACTAACCGAATCCTTTTGCAATTTACCGCATATCTGTCAAACAGCCCTATGGCATACGTAAGAGTCAGAAAAGAATTTCATCGGCTGTGTTTTTCATATGTATCCATGGAATAACATGATGAGTTTTCTTCAACCAACAGCAAATAATGAGATTCTTGTTTATTTCGACGTCTATCAAGAGCACTTTCTTAAGAAAGATTTCTTACGTTTCAAAACAACAAAAATGCCCAGTAAATGGGACATTTGTTATACGTACTAGAGGTCACCGAATTTAAACTGATTTTTGCTGACCGCTCATCTCATTACAACTGCATATTAATTGATGACATTTATCGGTTTCAGACAAATAAAAGTGATGTATAGTGACGTGTTTTAATTTCAGATCGGTTTTGGTTTTAAACTGGCACAAACTCATCCTAAGCATGGCATCGGAGATGTATCAATGGTGTCATTTAGGAAATTGACAATTTTCGCCGCGATGAGTTCTCGAGAAAAAAAATATAACCGATTAATGTGAGTTGAGTGCCAGATAAATATATCTGGGGTTGTAGACCACATTTCTATAGACGCTATCGGTCTACGTAGATCGCTCCAGCTCTGTGGGGACTCTCGCTGAGTGCAATCAGCTTAACTGAATGACATGCCTCTTCTTGTTTCCTACTTACTTGTATGATCAAAAGCTTTTCTGTAGTCTTCGAAACGCAGGAGGAAGAGGCTCATCACTCACTTCAGATTCCCGCAGAGTTGGATCGATCTGGGTAGACCGATGGTGTTTATGGGAATGGGGCCTGAGTGAGAAAAACGTCACTTTGCCCTTTTACACTACAAATTGTTTCTTCAATTCATTACCTTCGATCCAGCCATCTTGGTACTGCGGGTACTTTCTCTACTCATGGGCAGTGTAGTGCAAAGCTTTCTCCGATTCTTTGAATAGCCTCAGTCATATCCCCTAACATACTGCAATTAAAAGTAAAACAAAAAGCATGTCGTTCCTTCTTCAAATTATCTCCTATCTTGGTTGTCCTTCCTCTTTTATACCTTATACACAGATATCAACGGAACTGACATTGATATTGAAGCTGAAGATAAAGTTTCTTTTACATCGTCATGTATACCACAAAGCGCACTATTTTATTTATTTCTTTATAATTTATTTATTTATTTATTTATTCTTTCCTCCAAGAAATTCCTTATTAAGTCTTGGGGAACACTTTGTTTTAGGATGGCTGTCAAGGAAGGTTCAAGTTGCCAGGTAAACACAGAAAATTCACCTTTGGGACACACTGAAATGTGTACTAAGCTTGTTGAAAAATGTGCTATCCTTTCCTAGAGGCATACATTTTTTTTATATTTCTTGAAGGTGTTTGGCGATATCTGGATGAGCCATCCACGCGTAGTCGCTCTATTGCAACTCCATGCTAATGCTCTCCTGTCAAACGCTTGTTAGATCTACTTGAGTTTCCAAAGGGCTTTAAGCAGCCGGTTGATTGCAATTAATCGTCTTTTCCCTTCGGAAGGAACTGAACATGAAGTTGTCCTTGATGCGGTTTTAGTAGGTAACAAGACTATCAGAAATGTAAGATGTGGCATTGCTACATGTAGAAATGGTGAAATGCAGTTCCATTAGTTTGTTTATAAAATAATAAATGTACCATAACAGAATTCATTAATGGATTAGTCCACGTTATTGTCAAACACGCAACAACGGGCCTATCTCGTTGATTAGTCAGGGGAGTAATACCGTCTCGCCCCAAAAATATATATACAGTGTATGTGTTGATTTACTAGTGAGGATAAAAATCTGTGCTTTTACCATTGTATGAAAAGAGTGAGAGAGAGAGAGTTTATTTAAACAAAAACAAAAAATAAATAAATAAATAAATAAATAAACAAAAGTATCATTTACAAAAGAAAAATAAAAAAACCATTATAATTGTGTTGATATGTAACAAACGACACGTTTCAGAAAAAATTCCCTTCCTCCTCTAAACTCACCAGCTTTGTAACGATTCTTTTCATCAATATCAGCTGAATTATATTAGTTTTGAAACTAACATAATGTGAGAAACCGATCTATAGGAGGAGCGCTACACCATATGTGCACATCACGCGAGGCAGACATCACGGATAACGGACGTCATATTGGCGTTTGCGGTCCGATTAAGACTGGTCCTTTGGGAAGAAGCTAGTACGTTAACTTACTAGCAGACAAACATTATGGGCTGAAACATGGTGCTACCAACCACGGTAGAATTACTGTTTGATTTTTTTAATATCTTGTTTTGTTCTGTTGCAGGCTAAGTTCCCTTTCCTTTTTGATCTGTGATGAATTGAGAATCACGCAAAAATTCACTGTTCTTTCCGCATCGTGTCGCTTTCTTTCGGTGTCCAGTTTATCTGGATATTGAACAGTCTAGCTAGTCAGTTAGAAAAGAATCCGTTGTTATTCAGGAAAGTAATTCGGCATGAAACATTTATAATGCCATTATGAAGGTACGTGTGTTTCAACGTGCGCCAAAACACGAATTTAAGGAACATGTTTACATACTTTTAAAACAGAGTTGATCACAATTGACTCATGTCATATGTCTTTACTTTCAGGTATAGGCTTTTTAGGGTAATAAACAGACAAAAAAGTTTTAATTGACTACATCATTATCGTGATGAACATTTATTAATATTATTTTCTTGATTAAATGAAATGATATTTACAGTCAGCGACTTTGAATCTTACATGTCAATGAGCCACAGATGGAAATTAAAGCGTCAGAGTACCGGAATGTAAAAGATAGCAACAAGAACGATTAGATGTCATTCTTTAATGGAAATTTCTATATGAGCAGACGTTGTGAACTCAAGTCAATTGTCCATTACCTAATTGTTCAATTACGATAATTTGATTGATTGCTAATAATAGAGAACTATTTTAAAAAAATGAATAATAATGATATTATGTACCTGTAAGAGTAAAACATTACACCATTACCAAACAAGGGAATATTTAAATTGAAGAATAGCTTAGAGTGGAAAGATGTGTAAAAACCAGAGAATCTGTGTGATGCAGCATTGTACTGAAATATGACATGATAAGATAAAAAAGGGGTCTTATGCTTGCAAAAGTAAGAACATTAAAGTTTCCAGCAACGAGTTTGCAAGAAAAAATTTATGGCTGCGTATTTTCAGCCATATTGCAGCAAATTTGCGGCAAATTTTTAGCAGACCTGATATTTTGCTATGGGTGGTCGGCTAACTGGTGTATCGAAGGAACATATCATCACATTGCCGTACATGTATTTCATATGCTTACTGATTCCATTGATCATTTATTGACTGCTACAGTGAGGCCAAATAAACAAGTTCTCTAGCTGGTAGCTGTGCACTTGGCACTTGGCATGACGGTGAAGTTCTAGTTAAAACTTCTTGAATATTCATCTGTTCCTGTTCCATTTGCATCCATTTTCTCACCAGTGTGCATTTTCCATAATCTCAAAAAAAAAAAAAAAAAAAAAAAAATGTAATGTAATGTAATGTGTCTTTCGTTTACATACCAAGTATCGATATTTTAAGTGTCCTTAAGTTACTTAAATGCCTCCTTTTTTTTGTAAAATTATCTCGACAAACCAAAAATTGAAAATTTTTTAAATTTCCAATTTTATTTGTTTTGTTCCGATATTCTTCACAACAGCATTTGAAGGTACATTGGTGTACATAAGTTGCAGGGGCAGATCCAGGGTTATTTGAAGGGGGTGAATGCATGTGTTTATAATTACAGGTACGTGTTGATAATGTCTAGGCTACTTGCGGAAGTATCATCCTTTTTATTGGCTAAATCTCTTTTATTGAAAATAAATTTTGAAAAAAGCCAAGCTGTTTGGGTCGGAGCAAAGCGCGGCTGTGGTGAGGAGTATCAAACCTCTAAAAGTATTTCTTGGAATCATAGTGGGAAATTTAAACTACTGGGTTTTGGTATAACCTAGCAAAGGATGAAATTAATGAAGAAAATTTTAGAGAAAATTGCATTCCATCAAATCATTGTTAAATGATTGGTCGTTCCGTCATATTTCACTCCTAGGTAAAGTGACTATTTTAAAATTCTTGGCACTCCCTACCATCATCCAAATATTAACTGTCCTTCCTATGCCTGCTGATCATTTCTTTAAAGAATTGGTGCGAGTTTTTTTTTTTTTTTTTTTTTTTTTTTTTTTTTGTCGTTTTATCTGGAACAGTAAAATAGATAAAGTTAAGAGAAAAGTTATGATTAATTATTATGAAAACGGTGGGTTAAAGGTCCCCGAGGTGAAATCCTTCTGTAAATCCCTTAAATTGATATAGCTAAAGAAATTGGTAAATCCACATAATTGTTCCTCGTGGAAAACTCTTTTGATGGATGATATTGCGGAATTGGGGGAATTGACGTATTGCTACTTCCATTGAATGGCTTACAGCATATACGCAATATTAATAAACTAAATACTTTCTGGAAAAAAGATTTTAGGGATATGGGCTTCTGTGCAAAAATTTTCTACTACATCTCCGGATGATATTCTAGGGCTGGGGAAATAATTATATTAAGATCAATAAAAAGATAATCTTTTATAAAACTTAGTTTCTGAAAGGAGTTCTTTACGTTAATAACCTGATTGATTATACTGGTTCAGTAAAAAGTCTGGACGTTTTTTGTGATGAATATAATGTAGATTGCAATTTCCTTGACTATCAAGGCGTCATCAGCACTTTACCTTCTGCCTGGAAAACTGCCCATAAGAGGGTACCAAAAGAACCTTACAGTAATAACGAATAAAACTCTCGTATTATTAAAATCGGGAAACAAATTAACGAAACTTTTTTTATCCGAAATTTATTTCTGACAAGGAAGCATTACCTTTTTACACCCATGACAAGTGGAGGGAAAAGCTGCACATTTATTTTCCAATTGAAAAGTGGAAGTTCATGCTTTGCCCTTTCGAGAAACTAATGATCATAAACTACTCACATTGAAATTCAGAATTTTACATAGAATTAATTTCACGAATTTGATGCTTTTTAAATATAATATGTTAGAACATGAGCGATGTACTTTCTGTAATGACCCAAAAGAAATTTGATTGCATATTTTCTGGGTTTGTACACTTTTCCAAGCTATTAGGACTCGTTTCATTCAGAACCTACGTACACAGTACTCTGTTGAATTAGAACAAAAATCTTGCCTGTTTATATTTGGATTCTTGGACGACAGCCCTCGCATATACATGTAGGTCTTAATCTACTACTCCTTCGTATAAAGAATTATTTCATTCTATGTAGACAGAATAAAATTAAACCGCTCTGGGATGCCTGCAAAAAGTATTTGGAAAAGCAGAAGAAAATAGAAAGGCAGTTGATCTAAGACAAAAATGGGAAAGTATAGAAAAAATATTCATATGAATAGAAAGGAACATTGGTCATAGCCTAGGCCTACTAAGATTCTTTTATTTAAAACATTCTACATGTATTTTAATAACTATTTGTAAGAATTTTTTCAGTGTGTGAATGGTGTGTGAGAGGTGTCTTTGTATCTCATTGTGTTGTAAAATGTCCTGTATTAATTTTCGTGAATAAAAAAAAAACTTTTAAAAAATTTGACCTCGTTTCACGGCTAAGACAATAAATGTTGACGCACATGTTTCTCCAGATTCCTTAAAACAAACCTGAGAGAGGTGTTGAAGTAAATTAAAATTGTACATTTTATTTCAAATAATGCCTTTATAGATTCAATTTGATTCTTGTTTAAATTGCAACTGCAAGACGAGCTGACCGCTAAACGAGAGTATCGATACGCAATAGATATCCTTCCAAAATGGCTACGAACAGACGGTCGGTGCCAGCTGGAGCCTTTAGAAAAGATGGCAAAAAGTCATTGCCAGGTCCAACCAATGTCCAGGCCGTGATATCAGCGATGATCAATAACACTTGTAAGAGATATCTCTTCATCGACACATCAGCTAAGATCGGGGCTTACTTAATAATCGTATGTGTAGGATCCTTGATTTGCGACTTGTTCCGTCCGCCTCGGATGTACCTTGCGGATAAAAATAGCATTCTCAACAAATTTTTCGTGCGTGTTGGGTGGGGATGGACTTGTGCCATGTTGGGGCTGTTTATCTTCTTCACCATGTACATCAGCTGTGGGGGAGATCGCCGTAAAATCGGGAGGCACATGTCTCGGCTGGCCGTGGGGACTTTCTGGTGGTACATTTGGACGAACGTGTTCGAAATCGTAGAGCACCAGTCGGGATTCTGTTCCATGAAGGACCTGACAGATAAACGCACCTGCTACCGTGGCGGCCACATATGGATAGGGTTTGATATCTCAGGGCACGCCTTCCTATTGATTCATAACCTGCTGATGATCTCCGAGGAGGTGAAGTGTCTCAAGTCATGGGACAAGGTGCGTCTTGTTATTCAGAGCGAGGGCGACGAAACCTCCCCCTATAGGCTAGACGGTGATACTCTGCAGAAAGTGAAAGAGGGACATCTACAGTATAACTATATTGTTAAAGGAATGACAGTGGTACTAACAATGTTGACTTTACTATGGGAAGTGATGCTTGTTATCACTACACTGTACTATCATACGATTGCTCAGAAAGTGGTGGGGGCTTTCATTGCCATTGGGTGCTGGTTTGTAAGTTATCAGATGTGGTATTTATCTGACTACTCACCAAAGTTACCCGGTGAAGGAACAATTAACACTCGGTGACTTCACACAGTGGGCAGCATCCAGAACTATTAACAAGTTTTACAAAGGGAATGTGGACTTACACTGCTGCTTTAATCTTTCTAAAAAATATTTGGTGCTACCACATGTATGTACCACCTTTAAGGGTACCCTGTATAGATTTTTTTAAAGAACACAGCAAAGGTGCAATCTATGCAATTTCACATAGATGTACACATTAATTTATTATGTTTGTATATGTGTGAGTGCAAGTGTGCAATTATGTGTTCATGTCTATATTTATGTAGCAAAGATACACTTAGGGTGCATTCCCATAGATTTTAGATCGATCTATCCCCGTGGGGAGTCTCACTAGATTTCTATCAGATAATCCAGCTTAAATTAAATTACCCCGTTACTACAAAATGTTGGCTGACAGCTATTTAGTGTGAACCCCCAGGGAGTTAGGTCAATCTACTTGGATCGATCTAATCTCTGGGAATGGGGTCTTAGTGTAGCATTTGTTTTAGTTGCCTATCACAAAAATGCCTTTTCAATTAAATAAAGGTTCAGGTTCAATGTCAGCATTCAAGAATACAGTGTCACTCTTGCCATAATTTTAATTGATATTCTATGCAGTTCCCAGTAACAGACCCAAAAGAATATATTTTCTATCCAGAAACTGGTAAAAGATAATGAGTAATGGAAATTCTTAGAAACTGTGTGTATAAATTTGAAAAATTCTGAAATATTTATAAATGGTTATAACTAGCGCAGTTTGGTATTAGGGATTTTGAAACAAGAATAGTATGGTCTGTACAAAGAAGATTCTAGCCTGCAGATTGATAGATCTGTTGTTAACAGAATCAGATTTCTGTTGTTTGAAAGAACACACTTAATGTAAACAAATAACTGGTGCTGTTTTTGCTGAATCTATCACAATTGACTCGACATAGTTTTACACTGTATTATGCAAGTGAGTACCACATTTTAAACTGGTAGTTAATGCCAGGTTTGGTCTCAAAGTTAAGTATTTTCTTTATGTGGGTCTGACTAAGAAATCCAAAGCTGAAGTATTTATTCAGTACAATTATTTTTGCGTAATTTCTTCAGTTATGGTCATTATATGACTAATAAGAAAATTGCTTAACTGCAGTTGCAATAGCTATGGTTGAATATACACAATTTGCAATTGATCACTGTGCTTGCTCTCCCCTTTAATATATTTCTGTGTAGATACCAAAGATGTTTTAATGGCAGAAGTGCCCTTAGACCAGCAATGTTTGAATATTCTAATCACATAATTGGTATGAAATATTTAACTCAACCTTTTTGGAGTACAAAGAGTAGTGGTTTAGCTGTGGCTGCAGATGAAAGCCTATTTTTATCAATAAGATATAATTGTACAATCCAAATTCAAAAGTGGCTGTTTTCAAAAAGCACAATCGTAAGGGTTAATATTAATGAAACTTGTTTTATTGATGAAGCAGAAGTAGTGGCATAGGATGATTTACATCAAATACAATCACCATTGTACACTTTATTTCAAATGCTCAGGTGTGCAAGTACTTACTGTTGGTGAGATCTGATAATTTTTCTTCATCTTGTGTACTTTATCAAGTAGACTGTAATATCATGGTGAACTTGAATAAGTCACAGGAGTTCCACATAACATTTTTTATGTACCTTCACCCTTAAGTTTTTTTTTCACAAAAATATGGCTGTGAAATTTCGAATTTCATTTTGCCACTTTCTAAATTAAGGTACCAAAGAGAATAAACTTCAATGATCTATAGAAAAAAATTTTTTTTTGTTTTATTTAATTTGTGTCAAAGGTACATCACTATTATGATGAAATTGCATCTGACTAGCCCTACAGATTGGCACCTGTGTAATTTTACTATATTTATTAAAATTTATTATAGTTAGTTCAGACATGTTTACAAGCATTTCCTTGTCATTACATATATCTTATAAAACCGAATACAAAGTCTTTAAATACAAAATTTATTACCTTTTTGTAGACCAAAATTACTCTAAAAAGCTTATTACAACATATTTCGTATTTCCTTGTATTATGTATACCCAAAGCTGTTTTACATGGTTCAAAACTAGTAGAGAGAATGCAATTTATGACATGTCTATCCTGTAACTCTATTCTCACTGGTATTTGTGCAGTAGAATTTTCAGCATATACATTGTATTAAATCCCAAAAGCATATCATACTTCAGCTGGAACTAAATAATGGTGACCTTCTTTACCAATGTGCGTTGCACACACAGACACGCAGTGCAATGTTATAACAAACCTTATACAATTATACATGACTAGGATGTAATATCTGCTGATAAAAGCATAAATTCCATGACTAAGAGATCTGAAAACAAGTGTTACTCCAAACACATGGTCCTGACAGAACCAGACAGAGGTTTGAAAGCTAAGTTGGCTTTCCTCTCCTTATGGAGGCTACATCTTTTAAATAATATACCCATGTATCCTAATGTGACACATTCAAACAACAACCTCCATTAAAAATAATTCTTAAAGGAACAAAAACAACATCCAAACCATACATTACTATTCTCTTGAATCATGAAATAAATGACTCCTAACATTTTTTCACTTCATAAAATGTTTCTCTTCAATAATTCTATGAACTAAAAACACTCCTTTATCATACCCTTGACAACCAAACACACAACAGTGAGCATAGCTTTTACATTTTAGTTGAATTGACCTTTTTAAAATGGAGCAAAACCTTAACAGGGGAATGCAGTCACATTTCAAATTTTGGGCAACAACAAGCAAATAGGGAAGAAATTATTATAATTACATTACCAACCGGTCCATAAATAATGCATATTTGTGAAAAAAATCTTGTTAAGATACTAACATTTTCATGCTGAAAATAACAACCCTTCGCTCTTGATTAAAATCACTTAAATCATAGAGAACATATATTATTAACAATTGAGTTTGAAGTAAAAGTACAAAGCAGTGACATTAACAATTGATCAAAAAGCACTGAGGACATGTCATACATAAAATGGAGCTGCCACAATATTAACATGTATAAATAATAATGGATACTATTTTGGAATATTAAGTTGATAAAATGCATTGCTATATCTTATACATACAAATGAAAAGCCTTTATTGGGTAAATTGTACAATAATTATGTTTTGCTTCAGATCTTCAAGTTTCAGAATCTCATGTTTGTGGTAAATCCACTAAACTAATGCATTTCAGGCACTAGTTAGAATAAACAAAATTAAATACAAATATTGGCAAAGAGAAAAACACTTTCCAAATTCATTTCCCTTTCTCACTTCACACACATATAAAATTACAAAAACAAAAAAAATGGAACCTAAAAAATAAAAACCATAAAATATTTTGACTTCAATCCCTCTCCATCAAATCAATTTTAAGAAATCACAAAAATATAAATATTTTAATCACTTCAGAGTTGTTGTCACCACCATGGTTGTCATGACAACCATACCCACCCAATCCACATCCTGCATTATGACCTGGTATACCACCAGGCTCCCACGGCAACAGCAGTCAACAAAACTACAGAACCAATCAGAAAGCCTGCATTCCTGCGTATTTTGGGATAGAGAATGTGTTTCATTAAGTTCACCTCCACTGCCACTTTAAGGGACGGCCGGTTCTTAACCCTGTTGTAATAAGCAGCCAGTTTTGGGCGTGTGCCCCCTTCCCAGAATCTTTCTGATAGACTTAAAACATCCAGTTGCTGCAGTAGGATTATTAGATCAATGTCCCCTATTGTGAACTGCTTTCCAAACAGATAAGTGTCTCCTGAAAAAGAAAAAAAATCAAAAACATCAATAATATGTGTAATACCAAAGAGATTCTATTCTTATGCACTTTGACTATTATAAAAAAAGTATAAAGGGCATATAAATGACCAATCATTGCCTTAAATAATGTTCTATTGCACCAACTCGATACAAGAGCTTGTATCCTGCAGACTCGATCTGACAACAGGATTTGAACACAGTTAATGTCACAGGTGCACACAAACCAATGACTTACTTTCTACCCAATCGTATTTCACCAGCAAAGGAACTCTCTAATATCTTCAGTTCAGTTCAGTGGAGTACTATTTAAAATGCAAATCATATCTATCCAAAACAATGTGATGAATTGATGATTGTTGGGAATCCTTCACTTACCCGTTCCATTTTGTGTGACCAGCTGTCTTTCCACTTGATCCAAAATGGCCTCCACATCTTCCAGTCTCTCCATGACACGCACCTTGTCCTCCCATTCTTTGTCTAAGTGCTTTATTTTATCAAGGCTGGAGATGATAAATAAGTTCTCATGATTATAAAAAACTGTGAACAATTCTGAATCTTTATCTTAGAATGTCAAA
This sequence comes from Lingula anatina, assembly GCF_051362555.1. Classification (NCBI taxonomy): domain Eukaryota; kingdom Metazoa; phylum Brachiopoda; class Lingulata; order Lingulida; family Lingulidae; genus Lingula; species Lingula anatina. The sequence goes on along the minus strand of NC_141770.1, from coordinate 24,909,068 downwards.
AATAAATTCTTAAAGGAATATGGGCAAATTTTTGACACAAAATTACATTTTCTTTCCTGTTTCCTTATTTGGGGCAATGGCAATTACACACACACGCACGCATGCATGCACGCACGCACACACACACACACACACACGTTGTCCAGATCTTTACAAATGTACTTTGAAATTCTGAGCTGTACAAAAAATGTCAACCAGTGTCATTACAAAACTGTGTCATTTTAAATTTGCACCTGAAATTTGCCAATAAAATGACTGACTGATATAAAATATAAACAGAGTTTTTTATGTAAATGGTGTGAGAAAAATATAAGCAAATGAAAGTAATGAAAACAGTGAGATATGGATTCTGTCACTCATTTACTGCTGATCAGTGTCACTCTTTACCTAGTAATGTAGTGCTGCCGTAACGATGGATATTTCTTCTCACATTTCTGAAGTGCCTGACTCTTGTTGCCCTGCAGTTCTATCATATAGATAAAAAGATATTTACAAGATTATTTCAGTCTGAAACATTAGCATATAATTTATTCAGCTACAAGCCACCAGCAATCATTATATTAATATATCAAATAAACATTTTCTGTAGGATGTCAACATAAATTGTTTCAAATAACATTAAAAATTTTGACCTTCAGAACTGTTTCAATAGTGTCTCGGCATAGAAAGAAATATCCTGATCTGTTTCAGTCATCTAAATGGGAAAAACAAGCTTCCTTATCATATATGGTCATTGTTTCTGTGTATATCTTACTACACCATACCTAAATACAATATACTCACCCATAAACCACTTCATCTCCCTTGGAGAGAACTGCATGCCACTTGTTAGTTCTGGATACTTCATACAACCAAAAAATATTATGTCCATGCGCAAATTTTGCATCTTTTCTCTCATCTGTTGGTATTTTTTCTGCTCTGTCTTATTCTGGTCAGCTAAGGCTAATTTTGGTGGAGTATCTGAAATATAAAAAAAATTATATTGAACAGTATGATTTGTGTTTGTTGTTGATAAATGTCTGCTGTTTGTGAGAGGCACCAAAGTGTTTATGATTTCAAATTCTGCCTGTTGACTCTCTCAACTGACCCCACTCCAGAAAAAAAAGAACATAATGCCTATGGCCACTAAAAACTGTATACAGTTCTAAATTCCAGAAATAAAACATACTTAAGAGCACAACATCATATATTCACTAAATATATTAAAGTCTTTATTTTGAATAATATTTATGTCTAATTAATATGAACAATGTACTAGTACTGGTACTTAATCATATGCAATGGAAAATTTTGTCGGTCATTAAGGACAAGTGTGCTGTGCATAATACCTTACCAAATTCTTTTTCCAAGTAATCCATCATTTGTTCCGGATCTCTGACATTTACCACATTTCCTCTGTGCTTTATCACTGGTAATTCTCGCTTGCCATTTAAATTTATGAACCAAGGCTCATAATGTTCATATCCTATAAAATCCACGCAGAAGGACTTGTATGGAATCTTCCTTTCTTGAAGATACATAACAACCTGGCAGTGGGTAACAGAATATTATTTTTGCATTAAATTTTAAATTATCATATAAAACATACATTTCAGCATTTTCAGGTTATCATTGATACATAGCTTGGTGCATGCTATAACAAATTGGTCTCCATAAAAATAAGAATGTTATTCTAGTTATAAGACTTTATATAAAATAAATATTTGCAATTCACAAACATATGCTAAGCACTTCTGCCTTAACTTTCAGCCGGGCTTTGAAGGTTGACCTTAGCTAAGGTCGGGCTGAAGTTAAACTTGAACCAAATGTTGCAATCTGTTAACACATCTTAATCATACAATTACTTGAAATGTACTGCTAGAAATGTCCTTGAAAATACGCATACCTTGCGTGTTGCATACAACAATGGTGAATGATACAAAATGATGTCACTGCGTCCTTCCGCTTGTGAATTCATTTTGTACCTAAAATCAAAGTTTCCCACTGACCACACGGCTCGTCTTGGCCTTCACCTTGGATGCTAAAATGGAGATTGTTCCCTGACGCGAAATGCAATGTCAAGATTTTAAAGGCATCTTAGATTTTTATGCTGACACTGATGCCAATGTATATTCAGTATTGATTCCCTTACATATTATACATATATGATATATTTCAAAAGTCTATAACGGTGTATATTACAATTTTTCCTACTCACATTTCTTGTTATAGATTTTAACTCTTCCGTTAAGTAAGTCACGAAAGTTGTGAAAACGCTTCGCACATTTTTTGGGAGTTTTACGTTTTGGAATGTAGAAATGTCCGATCTGTCAAAAGCGACGCTTTTAAAACAAGGGGCAGAAGCTAAAATTTATGTCATAGATTTTCTGGGAAAGCCCTGCATCGTGAAGGAGAGATTTCAGAAAACGTATAGACACCCAGACCTCGATAAATCTCTGACGACACAGAGGACCAAGTCTGAAATTCGTTCAATGCTACGGTGCAGAACGAATGGTAATTATGGAAATGCTTTTTCCTTTTACGTTATCTAACCATGCAGGTGAAGTTTGGTTTATTTTCCTCTTTTTTTTTTTTTTTTTTTTTTTTTTACTGTCACTACCTGGCTCCAATCGACCATAAGGTTCTCTCTCTCTCTCTCTCTCTCTCTCTCTCTCTCTCTCTCTCTCTCTCTCTCTCTCTCTCTCTCTCTCTCTCTCTGCATGTGTGTGCGTTTTTAAAAGATGCAAACGTGTGCACTTTATGACCTTTAACACACCAGTATAAATTTGAATATTTTTCAGGTATCAGAACCCCAGTCATTTACTTTGTTGATCAGATAAAGAATCACATATACATGGAATACATACAGGACTCTGTTACAGTCAGAGACTATGTTACTGCAATTCAGAACAATCCTGATGGTGACACTCACTTGCTTGAGGCACTCATGCAAAAGGTTGGCAGCACACTGGCGACTATGCATGAGAAGAACATAATCCACGGAGACCTCACCACATCAAATATGCTGTTAAGAAATCCACCAGAGGAGCTCAATCTGATCCTTATTGACTTTGGTCTGGGCTATATTGAAAATCTTGCTGAAGATAAAGGAGTTGACTTGTATGTTCTGGAGAGAGCATTCTTGAGCACACATCCAAATACCGAGGCCCTGTTTGAACTGTTACTTCAGAGTTATGCCAAAGATTATGGCAAAGGGGCAGTGGAGGTGTTAAGAAAATTGGATGAAGTTAGACAAAGAGGTAGAAAAAGGACCATGGTTGGCTGATATGCAGTTAGTTAAATACCTCTTTGGTTTTCAACATGTGGAAAAACTTTTTTTGATTATGAAATTTTGGGAATAAAGTTACTGTTGAAGATAAGGTTCAGGACAGAAAGTTTTTTTTTTTTTTTTTTTTTTTTTTTTTTTTTTTTTTTTTTTTTTTTTAGCTTTGTAAGATAAAAGTCACTTGAAAATGAATACCTTACAGGACTTGGCACTGGTGCCTGTCCGCCTGTCAGAGACAGGTAAGAATTCAGTCTGGACAGGGGAAGTTGCAGGGTTGGCTGTCACACGGACAGGTCATATTTTATGAGTATTTGAAAACAAAAGTTTTGAAAACAAATTTTGCTTGTTTATATATAAATAGCAAACTCGTCATGAAGGAAGACAAGAGAATTATTTACACGTAGCTTAAATTTTTGCTGTTTTACTTTCCTAGTTAGATTAAACAATGTGGATTTGTTCAGTGTGAAAAAATACCTCGCAACAATTTTATTTACCAGTTGCTACCACAATATTACGTGCACCCAATAGTGATTCATGACGACCACCACATGTGCACATAGTGTATTCCATATAAGAAAATAGTCTCATAACCAACAAAGTGGAGCTTTGATTGTGCTCGTTTTGATAATAAAATGTTTGCCAAACTTAAATACTCCATGTGCTGTCGAAAAAATTGTTTTAAGGGGAAATATAGACCAAACATGGCACGGTCAGAAGCAAAAGTAAGTGATAGATTAACCTGAAAACGCATTTCAATCTGAGTTTGTTCTTTCTAATGCCGCTCAATCTTCGTTTCGACATCAACCCTTATATGAAGTTTTAAAGCAAAAAATGTGGTCGTGTGACAGAAAGAGGGTTAGTACGCGCATTGTGCACTTGATCTCTTCTAATAAAGTTTGCCTGGGAAAAATCACCAGGGAATGAACACATTAAGCTGTCAAAATGGGTTCCAGGGCGTTAATACTAATGCATTCTTGATTACACATAATAGTTTACAAAGTTCAATGACAGGTAGGAATGGGTAAAAATATTGGTTTTGTTGGACAGGTTGGATTCAAATTCAGACAGGTCAAATTTATCAAATTAAGGTTATTAAAGTTAATGTCGAGCCCTGCCTTAGCTAGCAGAAGGTACTACATATTGCCAACGCAATGATATAATCTGCTGATACAACTAATACGTTTGTCTGCAGTGACCCCATGCTTCGCTAACGCAATCCATAGAAGTAGAGGAGTACTTCTATGCGCAATCATATCTTTCAGAACATGTGGTTGAATTATTGATTGACACAGAAATTGCACAAAGCAAGATCTTTTTTGTTTGAGTTAATGCCAAGTAAAAAATTCTAGTTCAGCTTGATAGAAAAACAAGTATGGGCAAAATTTGCTTTTGGACAATTGATGCCTAAGCGTCGTTTAGAGACTTATCTTTAGGTGTTCAATATCACAAATAAATTGACAGAATGGCGTAAGATTTCCTTCTCAACCATTATCCATATCATTACACCACTGATTGGAAATTGAATTGCTTCTAACCATTCTGTTGACTAGGTATTGAATTGTTCATCGCAAGAGCTGTGTTATTATCTGTCTAAAAAAAAGTAGCCTAAGGTCAGGTATCGGGCGCTGATTATATTTTATGTAATCCTCAAGTTGATGTCATAAGTGCATGTTAGACCTATATGGCGCAAAATAAGGATTTCTTTAAAATTTAAGCAAATTTTCCTGTATCCCAAAGAAATACAGAGTATCAAAATTGCTTAGAAAATAACGTTCATTTTTGAGCTCTTAATTTCTGTTTTTTACCGTCAAGTGTAAAATTCACTAGTTCCCCCAACTGCATTACTATACTAAAGTGGGTCAAACTTAGAAAATTAGAACTCTTAAGCATGTTTATAGATTTCTGATGTGCTGATGATTTTACATGTGGTATAGTTTTGTGAATAAAAAAAAACGTTAACATTTCCATATTAATAGTTGCTATATATTAACTCATATACATATAAATCTGGAGTTATTCTAATGTGCCTAATGCTCCCAATGGTTTGTGCAGGCCGCTGTATTATTCTAGCTAAGACTAGGACCCAGTTTACTGTGTCCTAGATTGTAGCAGGGAATTATATCGTATATAATTCCCTGATTGTAGACACTGTGGTACAAGTGCCACGTTATACACAAAGAATGTGTACACTGTCGTAACACTGGGATGTGACAACTTAGATATACCATAATTACCCAGGCATTATTTATAGAGGTAAATACAAAAAATTATATATATACTCGTATTTTGAACCCCGTTTATGATTAACTGTGCGTCTTTTACCTTAACTTCCTGAAGTGAAAGGGACTCGGTGCTCAATATGCAAATTTCGACATTGGATGTACCTACATGAAGATTTTTATATGGTCATACATGTATGAACCACCCAAAGACTAAAAGTTACCTAACTTCATATTTGTTTTTGCAATTAGTCCTGGGTGAAACCTTTTTTTATCTTAGACATAACAGATTCATTCACCTTTTAACGGCAGTTGACATGTAGAAAGTCGGTATGGTCGAAGCAAATGTACAGTGTAGAGGAGGGGAAGAGAGCAAAGCCACACTTCTAAGATGTGCTGTCATCTGGCGACCCACAAAAAAAAACTGAAAGAATGCTGCGTGATCTAGCCCGATCAACGACCAAAGAAACTGCCAGCGAACGGGTTCGAATTTTTTAATGTGATATCCTAACCTTGGTACCATTAGTATTCAGGGATGTTTTAAATAGAAAAGTGCAAAGAAAAATATATTTCAATTCTCTGTGGTCCATGTGCGTTTTTATCTCCTCTTCGGAATAGTTAGGCCTACCGGTATTTTTTTATATGATAGGTTTCTTTGATTCCTATATTTCTTTTTATCACGTCAGTCTGAGTCACAATTTATTGATAAGTCATCCAGATATACTTTCAAAAATGCAAGATTTGCACCTGGTGACCATGGAAAAAGTGCTCGAAAACTCGGCATTCAATAAATACCGTTATCTTAACCTTTACCACTTGTTGTGCAATGTGTGAATTTGTTGATACAATACCTTATGTATTCCATAACACAGTCATTGCCTAAGGCAGTTGAATGTACAGAATTAACGAAAACGTGTTTTTTTTTCGAGGACATGCCATACGTGCTGAGCACTGGGATGGGTAATCATTACATGTAGAAACTCACACGCCAGTCTGTATTCCCACTTGCACCCCGTGCACAAGGCTCTTGAATAAGCGCACGTGGTATTGAATGTTTTTGTTTATTTTTTCTCCCACAAACGTGTCAGTGTTTTTTGTAGTAGACGCATTTTATTTTTCTAGGTGTATTGCAAGCCGCTCAGTTTCCACAAAGTGGATTTTTTGTTGTTTGTGGTGGTGTGTTTATGTGCTGTGTGGCACCGTGTGTGTGTGTGTGTGTGTGTGTGTGTGTGTATGTGCTGTGTGTGTGTCACAGTGTGTGTGTGTATGTGCTGTGTGTGTGTATGTGCTGTGTGTGTATGTGTGTGTGTGTGTGCGTGTGTGTGTGAGAGAGAGAGAGAGAGAGAGAGAGAGAGATCAACGTTATGGGTGAAATGGTGTATTTGTCACAGGCAAGATTGAAATCCAGGCGAGATTCAAATCCAGGTCACAGCTACATAAATCACATCCCAAAATATAGCCATTTACTTTATAGAACCTATGGCTTAGAACTTCTTTTATTAAATACTTCTCAAGCACAGCAAACAGGTAGAAAAACTATCAAGATATAACGAAGCTGTTGGACACGGCGTGTTCGGTTCCAATAACGCTTCTCTCGGGAAAGATGAACGTTCAAAACTGAGGGCAATTCAGTTGACAGAGACAGGAAAATTTTTGTCAGATTCTCTCAAATTTCAAGCATCTGAGGCAGCAGACCCGATTGAACATTTGGAAGATTCCGTGACAGGTTGGACTTCCTATATTTTGGGATATGATTTATGTAGCTGTGACCTGGATTTGAATCTCGCCTGGATTTCAATCTTGCCTGTGACATATTCATGTCAATCACGCGTGGTACATGTACATTCGTTTAAGATATCAGGTGTTTTAAATTTAAAAAAAAAAAACAATATTACCAAAGTTGTTCCTCGAATTTCACATTCTTGATCAATTTTCTCACGGAAACACTACCGCACTGAAAATATGTCATTGTTATAAATATTCCTTTTACTGTTATTATTGTAGGGGGGAGGGGGGGGAAACACTGCGCCGCTCCAGTAAAAGTGCAGATGCATGGCCGTTAGCAAGGGTCTTTCACCCTTAACCATCGATATCGTGCTAACAAGTACATCTAGCCTTTTGCTTGGTTTACCCAGATCAGATAAAATAGTAAAGGAATGGAGAGAACCCCATTAAAGCCTCATTAATGTCTGAATTAGCCTATGTTTCCTTTGGTAACAGGATCGGATGAGCAATCAATTCAGACGCATGAATGAACCTTATCGTTTTCTTCGGCTTTTAGTGGAAAGCACGCGATACTTGTGTTCGTAGAAACTTCACATGAGCACGCCTAAGACGGTAAAAATCACCTAATCACATTACAGACCCTTTGCTAGCTAGCTGAAATAGCCTACATCACCCTGTGGGTGTTGTTGCCGCCCCCCTCCCACCCCCACCCCCCCCTTCTCCCCCAAAGGTTCAAATGGATACTTTCCTTATTCACTCGTCTTCACATATCATTTTCTTGTTATTGTGATACCTACACTAGTTAGAAAGTGTCTTAATTAATACAGTGTAGGCCACTGTACATCTTGCTATTATTGCTAGCGTGTGATATTATTCAAACTTAAGACCGGTGTCACGGGGCAGGTGCGCCAAGAATGTTGTGGGAATAGAAATCCGTGGAACCATATGATGACTACTGGTAAAGATAAGCTGGAAGTATCAGAATCAAAATTTGGGGCTTAACTTCACCTATACAAAGTAATGGGGAACGAACTACGGCTCCTAGCGGGTTCTTATGCCATATCAATCACACTAGTTTCAAAGCCTCGTTGTGGTTCTCAACTGCTGCCTCCTCTTCTGCCTTTACTAGCTTACACCTATTCTTAGCCCCTACTCTAACCTACAGAACCTGGTAACCTATTGAAGTTCCTCGTTCCTCATTGAAGATTGGTTCTGAATCGAAGACATTAAATGACTGCATGCATTGGTACATTGACTTGTACTTATTATCTTCGAACCAAAATTTAAATATTTTAAACACGCGAACATGAAAAAGGGAGATATAAAAACTAGGAGAACCTCAAACAAGGTAGTTTGGCTTTAATTCGAGAAGATACAGACTGCACCACCGACGATGATATCTTGATGATTGCTTACATTGGTTGATTTACCTGTACTTATTTTTTAAAAGAAAAAATTCCAAAAGAAATTGTTCTTTTTTTTAATAAACACAAAGTCTAACATTTTTAGAACTGCACCATCATACATGTAGTAAGTGATTTGTTTATACATTTATTCGATTGAGTAATGAATATTCTATGCACTGATTTTTACATTGATGCGTTTTGTTGACGACTTGGCCTTGTTAGAAACGCAGATTTTTTTTTTTTTTTTTTTTTTTTTTTTTTTTTTTTTTTTTTGAAAGAAAAAAACATAACACAGTGTTGAAATGTTCTTTTCTTGCCTAATTCTTGTGTGAGATGTAGCATGTGTAATAAACACGACAGTCATGCTTGGCTTGCGTTTATGCTAGATATAAAGCCTAGCTTTCACGTGCGCACGGGCGTCTTTGTGCTTGACATCCGTCGTCTGGAACTTTCATTTTCTCAAAAAATGCAGTAAATAGTGCGAAAAATAATGAACAAAGAAGAAGCAAAATATGAAAAAAAGAATAAAAGTCACCCATTTTTAGAAAACGTTTTTAGATTTTTTTCGTATTTGTGATTCATCAGCCTGCTTATCAGTGTAATGGAGGATGAATGCTTTTGATTCCGACTCCTGAAAATACCCGGTAAAATGGCGTGGTTCAAAAGAATATAGGCCTATATTGTACACGGGTGACAGGAGCCGTGTGTGGGCTCGTGCACGGTTAGAACTATTACTTGAGTATGAAAAAAAAAATCAATCGTGCTGTAATCAGAATAACACCTGAGACACAGCATAACGTGCTTGGGTGAAATAAAAGATCTAAAGCCCGTTAACTAGCGTATATAGCATCACATCGCTTCACATAGCCAGCGATTTCAAGGATTTTTTTTTTATGATTCAGGTAATTTTTTTTACCTCCTTAGTTGAATCAACGTGAGAAATGGCTTAGAACCTAGATCAAAATTTGATACAGAGCGGACATATATATATATATATATATATATATATATATATATATATATATATATATATATATATATATATATATATATTTTTTTTTTTTTTTTTTTTTTGCAAAAATGATATAGGTAGTGATTTCGAACCCCTCTCGTCCCTGACGCCCCCCCCCCCCCTCCCCAAACACACACACCCGTAGGGGGCTGAAATAGTATCTTAAACTGGAGAAAAATGTTCATTAGCTTGGATCATAGTTGGATCATATGATAGTAATTACTGGTGTTTTCTCTCTAGTTTAGCCTTCGGCCAACCTGTTGACATTCACAATATGCTCCTGGTCGCTATAGATGTATGTAACCAAGCGGTCAGTGAGGAAAAGCATCAACTCGCATACGTCTGACGAAGGTCTCACAGCTGGTTGGTTCTAAGCTTACAGTTGGGGAATATTCCAGCTTGATCTATATAATAACTTTCATATTATTTAGGCTGAAGAGAAGCAATCAACGCCTATAACCTTACCTAATAGAAAGCAATCAAACACCGATTGTTTATTTTTCCATGATTGCTTCAGTAATTACGTTACCATGGAGCACTAGTATTAAAACCCAGTCAAAAACTCGGCGTCAAGAATCTGATGAGGATCCGAGTAACAGAGAACCCGTCCTTCATTGCATTCGCACAGATGGTTAGCGTGATAAATTGGGTAATATATTTGAATGGGCCTTACCCGAACAAATAGATGAGAACACAACTCTTTCATGGGGGCCTCTCTGGTATATGACACGGGATAACAGGTGGGTAGGGGGAACAAAATGGCGGATCCTTAGTCCAAAATCTCCGAAATTACATCGTCTTTATTATTCACATGTATCATTTTTTATTTTTATTCTTTTTCTAATTCTTTCATTCTTATTTTCAAGATATTGGTAGTAATTTGATTATGTCATTTTCGAATTCACCACACAGGCTGAAGCCATTGTTGCTATTTCATCAAATGGAAATATCGAAATAAAATAATCAACTTGAAAAGATGTTGCTGGGAAGCCATGCATGAAACACAAATATTTTGAAAATCGACAGTTTAGGCGTGTGATTGAGCCTCAAGATTCTCTTAAATACGCATGTACAAACAAACATCCCCAGGAACTATGTCTTTTAAAGAAGAAGAATCCGCACTAAATCTGCTACAATTTACGGTCTCATTATTTGGTTCGTATTTACTGCCAAACTGTCAAACGTTAACTCGTCCAACATGGTAACAGAGCAAGATGCGGGCATGATAAAGAAGCCGAAGTTAACCAGTAACCAGTGAGTGAAAAGAAACAGAAACCTGACAGTCGCAGTCGAACCAAGTAGGCTTCTCCGATAAATCCAGATCCCAACTCTATCCACGTGATTGCCGCCTGCGACTGTGTCGTCCTACTAGAGAACAGATGTTCGAACAAAATATACAAGTGATCAAGGCCCCTGGAGGCGCTTTTGTTCTTGTGTAGAGTGCTTTTTTTTTGTCAATTCCATTAGTCATTTGGTCTTTACGACATGGATAAAAAAGTACAGGGTACAGGATATTTTACAAAATCACCTGATCCCATTTGTACGTGCAATATACTATCCCAGAGCAGCTTTCGCTTGCGGAAAGACGATGATACCCATCTCCCATAATGCCCGCTTGCACGTCTCATAAACGATAATTGCCGATAATTGCATTAGATTTGGGAGCATAAGTGTACACATTAACGGTCTATACCACGAATTAATTATCCCAACGTAAAATCACTTAACACAAGCCAAATCTATGGCTCGAGCAACGCCTACTGTAATTTGGCTTGACTTGGTAAGGTTTTTTTTCACAAACACAACATTCTGTTCATGGACTAATCCGCCAACTGACATGGTTTGAACCCAATTGAACATTTATGTATTGGAACGGATTAGGGAAAGCTGTATTAAGGCAAAACCCACGTTGAACGAATTTACAACAGTTGAGAAAAGTTTTGACCCTAGAGCGCAACTGAATCTTCCAGCAAAGGTTGATGTCACCTGCGAACGGCATGCTTTTATGATGCACCTTAAAGGGGGGGGGGGGGGGGGGGGGGTCGATTTCAAATGATTGCAAAAAATTCTCCTATAAATACTAACTGCATTTAATTTTAGGTAATTACCAGCTTTGCTTTATGTGAGGTCGCCATCAAAACCGTTCCAAAGGAAGTCGTCCGAGATAACCCAACGTCGCCCGACACCGACAAACTGCTATAAATATGAATGGTTATATATTTGTCCTATTAAAAATGTGGGGAGTAGATTTCCATGAAGAATCATCAGATTTTTTTGTAAAATCTGTATACAAAATAATCCATGTCTTATGACTTATTAAAAACTCCATTTAATTTGTAAAATGTGTGCAATATAACGGTGTTTTTTTCTTTTGAATGTTCACATATTATCCACTTTGTATCTGCAACGTACGATACAACTGTGCAATAAAGAACAGTTGACATTTGGTAACAATATCCATACTATAAATTGGGTGTGACAACCATTTTACGCAATAATGTAGTATACAATTTACGTGTAACATGCGAATATATTCCGAAACATTGCAATCACTTCCTTTGCTTTCGATAACCTCTTTTCAATGAACTCCAGCTATTGATAATTGCTTTTACGTTTGCATTGTTTAAATGAGCACGTTCTCGTGACAATATTTTCCTGTCAAGCCTTTTCAAAGACGTGGGATAATTCTTGTAAGCGTCCTTTTCCATAGAGACAACTGAACGTGACGAAAAACACATGGCGTGTTCACTGTAAGGTGTTATTGGCTTTTTTTTTTTTTTTTGCGAAACCTTGTTTCTAAAGAAAATTGAAGAAAATCACTTTACTCTTAAACCCTGTTAGTCCTAACGCCCAGGGATGGATAATCGCTAACTTTGTATGAGTAATTGGTTAAGTGTCGAATACACTTCAAAATGGCATATGAACGCCATTTGATGGATCTTTATTTACAATTCATGTGTAATTTGGTCGCATATAAAAGACCCCATTTAGCTGTAATATTCGACCATGGCGAAATTCATCTCTGTCTGCTGGGATTGAATACACATAATTGCTTGTTCAATTTCGAGCACCCTTTCTTAAGATTAAAAAAAAACTAAATCTCCTATGAATATTGACCGTACAGGTTAAGCTTACATAATTACCAGCTTTGCTTTACATGAGGTCGCGATCAACACCGTTTCGAAGGAAATCGTCCGAGATATAGCCCAACCTCGCCAGAAACCGTCAAATTAAAGGTACTCTCCGCCGGTTTTACCCACCAAAATCAATTTTATGGGGTAAAGGACAATTTTTCCTACTCATCATCATTGCTCGAACCTTCCTTGCACTTGGATCCAATGCTTTATTATATTTTTTAATGAATAATTGAGTTCTTGCCAGTCAAATTGAACCATATCAACCTTCAGGGGCATTTCCTCGTTTTTACATAAGAAAATGGTGCGGTGTTTTATATCGCAGTCCTGTGCCATGCATAATACAGACGTTGCAAACTACCAGACATGACAGTTGAAAAGGCAGAGAAGAGTTTTGTTGTCTTCAAGGTCTGAATTAGGAAACATAAAAAATTTGAAGGATATAAACACGACTTTCAAACGCGTTTAGGGTTCTTTAAGCAAGATTTCGTGGGGTTTGGAGGGGCGTGCATTTAGAAACAATGGCATACTAGAAAGAGTAATGCGGCAACAAATGACCGACTTTATCCACTGATTTTTTGTCGGGGTCATTTTTCTCTATGTAATTTTTTTTTTTTTTTGCATGACAGTCGATTATATCGCTGTCTATGACCACATTCCTACCGCATAGTTTCAGGACTTATTGCTGCAATATAAAACCCACCTCACGCGGGTTATAGCTCATTTTCTAGTGTCATGTGATGTCACGACAGCCTCGATTATATTACTAGTACAGTAAAAAGAAGACATTAATTTTGTACATATCTGCTGCAGTACATGAATGTTATTCATGAACGGTCAGTTTAGCAAATCGAAGAACTACACGTTCAATTGCAAATAAATCGCTTACAGGTACCGCATCCCAAAATAAGTATAAAACGGTTTTAGTGAAAACGTTGTTGGATGCAGCCATCCAGTAAGCTATTGCAGTCGTAACCTCAATATCCATAACATCAATACGTCTTAAAGCAGAGCTGAGGTGCAAGCGCGACGGGCTCTTATGGCAGCTTGGATGAAGTGACACAAACTGACGGTACAGAGGCAAAGGTAAGTCCTCCATATCTACAAAATCTGTACCTTTAAAGGGCAACTCGATGAGATTTAACCACCAAAATAGATTTTCCCGGGGAAATAAGCAATTTTCTGGTACTCACGAACCATTTATCTCTCTATCCCTCTTCTTACTTGGATTCAATCTTTAATTGACTTGAAAAAGGTTGATTAAGTTTAAAATGAATGACTAGTCATTATAACTATAGCGACCGTCTTCCTGAGCTCCGATAGAAATATCAACATCAGGTACGCTCCAACATAGATATTCAAGGGGTTAAATCGTTTTTTATATGTATGTAACGTAAGAAGAATGTATATAAGAAGCTAAGGATGGCACAAATAAGCATGTGGGGGATTTTCAAATCCATGGAGTGTACTTTTTTGAAGCTTTTTTCATTTTTTTCCGCTTTTATGGCATTGCTTATTGCACTTCATCCACTGGTCTTTCGGCATAAGGTTGATTGGTCACAGTTCATGCAGCCCTCCCTAGTGAGCGTTTACATTCAAGCTGGGTCGACCCTTCTCGGTACCACCCTGCTGATTATGAGCTAAGCGTGCGATAGACAACAGTTTATAGTGGACGGGGCACGCGTCGTATTCGCTGTTTCTTTACGTTTGTGAATTATAAGAAGCAGACAGGCTACAGGGGCGGATTATTTCAAGGGGATCTGGTTTTTAGGAATGTTACGCATGTTTTTATAACAAGAAAGTCATTGCTAAAAAATCAGTCCAATACGTAAAGGGATAATAACTGTTTGTTTTGACCAAAAAATAAATTTTCCTGGAGTAAACGACAATTTTCCCATACTTACCAATGGTTAATGAATCCATTTCTACATTCAAAGTTAGTCCCTGTTTTTTTTTTTTTTTTTTTTTTTTTTTTTTTTGTAATAACCTCTTAAGAGAGTATTACAGAGTATAGCCATCTATGGAAGTCGGGTGGTCCGATGACAAGCTCAGATATCAGAATAATAGCTATAACTGCCGTTTTTGTGGTAAAACAGAATATATTATATTTCTAAGAGTTGTTTACAATGATTTTTATTGTGAAATATAGATCTAATATGAAGAGTTATTATATCTTTAATTTAAGTTTACTTCTGCGGATGAATCTTGAACTGAAATAGATAATTTTTTGTCTATAAGTTAGGACCACCGATCTTTGTAAAGCTCTACTGAGAACCCGGTGCGTCAGGAAGGGTATAGTCCGCTTCCCATTCATTTAAACAGATGCCATATTCATATTTTGACCGGCTCTTCCGGTTAACCCTTCTTACCTTCATGTCAACTAATCATATGGCAGCCCTACGTACTGTACTTTCATTCCTAGGGCTACATTCTTGCCACACCGATCCCTAAGTATTGGTTACGTGAAGGTTATTTGGGTCAATGGTTATTTCGGTCAATTGGAGACAGGGAAAATTTGTCGGTTTGTAGGGCTTTCAAGCCAAGAAACACCAGTTACGTGAGGATACTCATAAATAAGCGGCTACTAGTTTGTTGAGTTATTTGAAAAATTAAGCTGTCGATGTTCATCCTGCCATCTTCTTTAGGTGGGGTAACTCAAAGAGTTCAAGGTATAACTGCTGATTAGAAAACCACAGATATTAAATTGTTATTAGGAGTGAATCATACGAATGATAATATTCTTTATTAGTTGCCATGATAACTCTACCCTTTCATTGCAGTCTGTCTATTCATAGGCTTATCATTTGAATGTATGAAAGACTGTACCAGAGGAATTTGGCACTTAATGTATGTCATGTATCTACTCATACATCGTGTTCATGATTGAATTCATTCTGTTATTGCCGGATAGCTATAAAAATACATCGTAACTGACCAGATCTGAAACCTATGTTGATGTTTGAGAAGATTCAAAAATCTTTAAGAGAGTGAGATGGGGTTATATAGGAAGGCATTTGTTGATCAAGTGCAAGAAAATTATTTATCTCCAAGAAAGAGTTAGTACTGAGTGAGGCGTTTGCTGTTCAGGGTTAATATTTGGAATCAAGAGAACGGAGAACTGGCCGTAAACAGCTGTGATTGAAACACATCAGATGTAGTTGTAATGTAGTTGAAAATCAAGGTCGATGACGTGTGAGTGTGTGAATTCAGAAGAAAAATAAATAAACATTTCAGGGACCTTGCCTAATGGGTGTTTGCAGATGAAAAAAATATTTCAGCGCCTTTGCAAAAGGTGTCCAGATTTCTGAAACAAGGGTGAGGATCAAGTAAATTGCAAACAAATACAGTATTCAACCTTTGAGATAAGATATTTTTCATCTTCAGTAGGTGCAAAAGAAATGCCTTCGTGTGTCAACGATCGATGACAACCTGTTAGCAACCTTATGTGCCCACTTAAAAACCTATGGCAGTCTCTTTGCGACTGAGGTTGCTAAAAAAGTTGCCAAGAAGTTGCAAGCTTCAGTGTGATCCAGGTCTAAGAGTCAGCGTGATTAAAACTGACGCCCACAACCTCCCGTTTGCCCTTGACAAGAGCTTCTTTACGTCAGACAATATTTAGCAAGAATTTCTGCTTTTTTTAATTCAAACACGCAATCGTATTGTATTGTGTCATCAGGCTTATCGCAGAAATAAAACTAGAAAGCTGGGATATGGAAATTCGGCTATTTACGTATCTATTTTATTTTTGTTTGAAAGCAGTTCCTGTGATAGGGCCTGCTATTTTTTCATTGTTATCTTATCGTCAATGTCTGTGGAATATTGTTCTGCTGGTGTAGGAATCGCAAAAAAAGGAAGAATGAGAGAACCTCCTGTTATTATTATTATTATTATTATTATTATTATTATTATTATTATTATTTCCCCGCACCATTCAATCATATACAGTTCGTGCCGTGACAGTATGTCTACAACGCATTAAGAAAACAATGGACTCGAAAATTACCTAGAGAAGTCAATCAAAAAGTCTAATGGTTAACAAAATCAATAGCGGACATTGCCTTTTATGCTATTTTACTTTCTGTTCCACTGTAAAACCCAACTTGATGCTGAACAACGTAATAGTGCCTCTGTTGGCCAATGTCCCATTAATTCTAGATTGATGGAAATTTATCGCTTCCTATATTGTTTTTCAGTGGTAAATCTCCCTAACAGGACTTCCTGTGCTCGCTTCTGTACAGGTGACGGCTTAATGGCAAAGTACTGCATTCAGCGAAGCAGACTAATAGATCAGCCGACTTCATGTGAGTGCTGCGAACCCTGATTTATTAATTTCTGTAAATTGAATCATTTTACCTGTAAGTGATGTCTTTACTGCGGATAAGCCATGTCACCGATCGCACAATCTGAATAGATTTGTCTTCCTCGCCTGCATAAAGAGGTTATTCACTTGCAGCTTGAACTGGCCCAACTAGAAAAAGCAGACAGAGAGGTAAATGCACTTTGAGGGAAACACTGGAGAGGACAAAGTATTTTCTCCTTATAGTTTCACCCTTTTTATGAATGAAACATTTGAGTGGGTTTTAGGGTTTATGCATTAGAATCCCTTTCTGTCATTACTGAATGACTTGTCATTGGAAGTAATTGAAAACGAAATATTGGAGAGAAATCCCAGGGTTGCATGATATTTTTCATTACCCGGTCCTTTTCTTGCTGACTAGTACGGTAGGATTGAGTTGCTGCTGCTGACGTCATTTTATATCCATCTCGTTAGCAACATTCCGTCGTCATCATTCTGATTATCTCGCTAAAGAGTGTTGATAATGCTGACAGTGGCGGAGATTTTGTTTTTGTTTAATTCAGATCGAAATCACAACTGAATTGTTGGAAAACCGACACCTTTCATAACCCCGTGCATGATATTTTCCGTGATGTACAAATGCAATAGCCTGAGGAGACAAAGTCAATCAAGTTTCATTCCGTACCCATTACATTACAGCCGACAGTATTACAATACAATATTGTATCGTCTCCTGCACATGCTTTCTAATTCTGCCTTATGCTCCCCAAACCCATCCTGGTCTGCCAATGGAGAGAAAGGGTTTAACGAGCTGTAGTCCTCCATGAATTAATACTTACGTTCCTTGGTTTAATTATTGTTTTTACTTGTTGGCCTTTTTGCTAAGATAAAGGCGTGGCTATAATATCATATCCCCTTTGTTGTGGAACATTTGAAAGTCTTACATGTGCCGGTAAAACAACGTAGTCCAGAGTGTTGGACATATTTGTCTTTGTCATTTTGCAGAGTAGGCCTACTACATTGCCATATTCTATAATATATTTTCATAATACCCATAGCATTAATGGAATATTATTTCACTTCTCACCACCTAAATTGAATGTCACCTGTATTCTGTATACGTATACGTAAGAAAGAATGTGTTTATTGATGAAACCTTATAACATTACTCCTTCCATCAAGCCGCACGAAAACAGACGATGTTCGTTTTCTCTTAGGGCCATTTCACGGGAGAGTTCTTGACGTATGCATGTGTTTGACGTCAATTTCAATACTAGTAAGTCTTTATCCAGTTTTCAAAAAGACATTAAATATTTTTCATTCTTGCTGTCATGTATAGGATAGGACTGTCATGATTTATTAATTATTCAAATAAATGCTGTGCGTTTTCCTTTCAACCTTTTTTTTCGGTGGGTGGGGGGGGGGCGCGTGGGTTCAATAAATATTTTGCAGCCTAACAGTTGAAACCGCTACCGAAAATTGGCAAGAAGAGGCAAATTGGGACGAATCGAAGTCCATTACCAGACCTGATGGGTCAAATTACTCCCCTGTGCGTACATCCGTGTCTACCCCTTCTAGAATTCAATTTAAACAGCTCTTGATTCCCCCAATGGCTATCGTTAATGAATCAATCACAGCCGTCCCTTATTGATCAGTTAAAGACGTAAAGTGGGTTTTGGTCAGTCTTCATGGTCTAATGTGCACTTCTATTAGCACAGGATTGCCATCTTGCTATCTTTTGTCAACAAGGCTAGCTGTTTTTATGAAATGTTTGACATGCTCGCTTTCTGTTTTTTAAATGGAAAAGAAACTGAAAATGGTATCTCAAAAAATATTTACTGAATGGCAATGAACGAATGTGGTCCGTTTTTGGTACAATTTAAGGTTTATTTCAGCCAGTCGTGTCACTATATTAAATGACGTGCAGCAAAAAAGTGACTGGATTGTCTTCAAAACTGTTAAAACCCCTTGCCAACGAGGCGCATAAAGTATCACAATATTGATTTCGACTTTAATATTTTCTTTGTGACTTACCTGACGTAATTAAAATATTTTTAATTATTGCGCTTCGAAATAAGAAAAAGGTGTTATCCTGCACATAACTTTACAATATTAACTGAAAACGGAAATGCAAAATATAGAATTGTTCCAGGAAATTAATTATTGTATTGAATAAATGGAAAATAATAAAAATAAAAAGTTCATTGAGCACTTAATGATATGAATACACTTGCAGGCTCTCTAGACTACATAAGGAAATACATTTCTATATGTTTACATATGTAGTATGCAAAATTACACATGTGATAATGCATGTTAAGCTATAAAATTAATCAAGCTATTCACAGCATTATCATCAATTAGTGGCTGTGATGTACTAAATTGCAGGTGAACTATGTATTTTAACAGCAGTCTTTACAAATTGCTTTGAGACTTTTTTCACAGGGTGGATTAAAGAGAATTGGCAATACCTGACCATTGTCCTCTAGACCCACTACATCGATTTTCAATAGTTCATCATGCATTCTTTGCCTTTTGTAATAGGGTACAATTATTCACATGTATATATAAATATGTAATAGTACATTGTACCTTAATATAAGTAGCTTAAGTATGTGAATAGATGTAATGAAAATGTACAGCTGGTGTGAGCGCCCTTTTAGTGTCACGTGGGTCATGTGCCCCTATACTATAAAAAACCTTTGGAGCGTAATTCGAGAGAGATACACCAGTGATCGGACGTGAAGAAAGTACTGTATTTGATGTAAGATCAGTCGTAACAAAGACTTTTTGAAAGGACAATACATTTGTTGTCGTGCCACGGTTGCAGTTTCAACAGTGTATCTTGTACATACCACGAGGAAGTGCTTTTCATCCTCTATGCAGTTGCAAGCTTTCCATTTTCTCTCATCAAGTGGAGTTTTGGGGTTTGTGCATGTAATGTATCTATTGCCAGGTCGTGGTCACTTTGTCTTATTTTTACCAGTGTTTTTATATCTAAGGGGGAGACACTCATTTTGATGTAATTTTCACATTCATAAGATTTTCAAATTGTTTTGTATGTCCTTAATTTGCTTGAGGTCCAGCTATTTAATTCCTGCCAAAAGAGTTTTTCAATTTTTATGTTCAATTTTTCTACTAGGATTTCTGTTTCATGTAAAATGAAGTTGACATTGAGGACAAAGGAGAAAACACTTAATCGGAGTGCTTTTTGCCCTCACGTCCAAGTAAATAAATTTTCGATGATACGCGTAGGGCTGGATCGTAAAAAGTCAGCCACTATAAAAAAGTTATTGATTGTATATGAGATCAAGAGTTAGACGCCTAGAAAAAACGTCTTACATAGCGTGTTAAGATACAGACTTGACATTTAATATGGAATATTTTTTTAAATCGTTTTTCATCAGGTTTTTTCCTATTTTGCTGACTGATAAATGAAAATAAGGATAAAAATCGTGTTTTAATAACTTTTAATTATCTCTTCGATGTCACAGTGACATCAGTTTATTAATTGGATTTGCCACTGAAGCAAACAAAAATACACTGCCTGTTCTAAGTCATACGACAACCACTAAAAGCGATATTTTGGGTCTCCATATTTTCCATATTATCTGTAAAAGAGTTACACGTCCTACAAAGGACCTTTATGTCAGTATCAAGTCATAGCAACAGTCGCTGTTACGTCTGCCCTCATCTGGCTGCTACCAGGACTCTCAAGCGACAAGGCATTCCTTGGGATAGGTTTTTAGAGTTAAATCTGGAATAACATTTTAGGCATGTCCAATTTGGTTCAGCTTTGTTGTAGAACATGTAAGCCGTTGATTCTGTGAGTAATGAGTAATGGCCATCCCATATATTGTCTATGTGGTTCAAATATGCATTTTTGATGACCAAGGTAGCTGCTCATTCCCTTGGTTCTGCAAGTTATCTGCTATTAAAAGTGATCTGTGTCAACCGGAAATATAACTGTGCAACCTAAAATTGTTCCTATGGAGCCCCCTATCAAATGATAGTCAAGCGGTTCCTTTATTGGATCTGGTTCAAGTTTTCATCGATGACTACCATTGGTGTTTTGGCACCAATGTGGTATCCACTCCAAATACTGACGCTGTCAATGACCCTAGTCACTTTAGACGCGGTACACTTTTCGTCGTAGGTCTCTTCTGGATGTCTGTAAACTCTATTTTGATAAGTTGAGCGGTACAGGTGAAATCTGACCTAATTAAAGAAAGTCAGTGTTCTACCCAAAAACGGCCGTGGTCCCCAATTCAATATAGAAACAGACGACGATTGTTTTTGCTGCTTACAGTGGGTTTCTCTGAAGTCGTCTGGTATTCTACTAAGCTGAAACCAGTTTAGTGTTCGCTAAGGGTCTATGAAAAAGCGTTTTGGTGGCAATTTACCCCTTATTTTGAACGGCTTGGGTGGTTTTTGTTTAGTTGCAGCAGCATGTCAGAAAGGACAGTGAGTACTGTACCCTGGTGGTAAGTTTTGTATACATATGGCGTGGCCTCTGTGTAGGTACATCAGTCTGGGCATTACACTGTACTGTACAGAACTGTACGGACCGTTCTGTTTGGCGCAACAATTTGTCTGGCAATGTCTGTCTTTTTCGTGCCATGCCACAGATTAGCAAATTTGTAAAACACTGCTTAGCTCATTTTACGCACTGCCAAACCGACGGCTTTCATGCCAAATTTCAAATTCTTCTATGCATATGGACACTTTTTTTGACAGAACCATGCTTCGCAAAAACAAAACACTAATGGTATTTCCCTAGGAATAATAGCGACAATAACAGAAACTCTGAGAAACACAGATATGTTAGTTGATATGCATATAGAAAACTGTACATCACAAGTCTTTTGGACTGGCGATATTTATGTAAAAATACAATACATAGACTAACGAAAATAAAATACTTAGTTCAGACCTGCAGAGGATTGGGAGAACCTGCAGATTTCTTGTAGTAAATGGTACCCCGAACAACCTCCAGTATCTCCAAAGTTTTCCCCATGTCTGGTAATACTATAAAACCATAAAATGCGCATGTGCATGTATATTTTATCATGCACAGTTCTGCACACGATTTACTTATTTATTTATTTATTTATTTAGCCCCTGCACACCGGTCTATAGATCGTAGATTTAATCTTCATTTTCTTTGTTTTTTTCTTCTTTTACTTCTGACATTTTAAAAACTTTGTCCATTTCCTTAAGGGCAGTTCCCAATGGTCATAATGTAAGTGTGCTTGCTGTCTTGTTCTTAGAGCTGTTTCACAATGAATGTCCTTAGCTGTCAGACCAAATATACTTATGTTTCTAGAAGATTACCTGGGGATATCTGTCTCCGCTTTCATTTGTTGTGTTGCCTAGTCCGAGCAGTTTCATTTCCTGCCTGACTCTGTTTACTTTGCAAAAAAAAAGGGGGTGAAAACAAACCACGGCGTCTTCTGTGTTAGAACGAGTGAAGAACATACCCACAGTCGTTCATTATGTTCATTTGAGGTGATACAAAAAACGAATAACAGTTTAAGTCAGACAAACCTAAAGTGAAGTGCATGCAATAACGCTTTACCCGATTCAATTCCCAAGGTTGGGTGAACCCCTTTGAAGGGCTATGTTCGTCTGAGATACGGCAGTTAAACAGAAGTCATGGGTAGACTATCGATTCCAGTTGGGATCATCTGTAGCTGTGCAATGCCTAGGAATAGCACGAGAGAGGTGGCGGTTAGACAGCCACGTCAAATGATAGCGTTGAAGAGCATGATTTAGTATGTGGGATAAATTCAGCAGAGGTCCTTTATGTATTAATCATTCATCATTGCACTTGTTAACAGACTGTATTGTACGGCAATCCTTTAGTATTTATTAATGCTTGTTTATATGTTTCTAAAGATCGTACAGAATGTATACGGTACATGTACAGATGTAGCTGTTTCAGCAAATGCCTCATGGCCAATTTTCTCTGTTGTAAATGCGAGATGCGGGACTCGGATTGAAGCTAAAATTGTCGAAGGAAATTAAAACCCACTCGCGGGATTTGGTTTTCTATATCAATTATGGCTTCCTCCATTAGCGGGCCTGTATGGTCTGTTGGCCGTCATATTTTGTTGGAATCGGTAACAGCTTGGTGAGCCTGCCACTGAAACACCTTGGATGTAAACAGCAGCACAGTGGCTGTAGCCAGCTCCCCGCGGCATTGGCGGTGAGTTGAGGAATTAATGGTACTTACTCTTCTTTTATGAATTTATTATGTACTGCTGTTGCTCTTGGCCTTAATCAGGAACTTTGCAGAAAGAAATTAACGGGTTGTTTAATGCTGCCGTAGTCAAGGAAGCAAATTTAGAACTCATGGGACTTGTGCACTATTCAATTGCTTTTCGACTTTTAATTAGTAATTGTACATCGCCTTTTAGAATGCTTTATTCATACATGATGAGTTTGGCACAGTTTCAGTAGATTCAAAGTGCTGTCGTTTACCATTGCGTCAGTGCTTTGATTTTGCTAAGCCGTCTTGTCGGTAATGAAATATTGATCTTTATGATTTAAAAAGAAAAAACAAGAAGCTAGTGCAGTCTCTCATGTTTTAATGTCCATTTGTGTTTAACATCACCAAGTCAAATGCATCTACGGTGAGGACGAGGGGATATCACAGATAGCAACTGCCCCCATGTGTATGTACCGGTATAGTAAATCATCAGTTAGTTTGGGCCCGTTCCCTTTTATCCACCCTGCCTTTCAGTGATTACGGAAAACTCGCCTCTGTTGTAGCAGCATGTCTCAGTCGTTTCCACTACAGCATTCTTATGAAGGATGTGAGTGCCCAGCAACCTTTGTAACTTAGGGTACCTCCCCCCCTTCTTGCAGTGATATGTAGGATCCCCCACTGTTACCCCACTTCACCAAATTGTCCAAAGTTGCTCGTAAGAGCTGCCTCATCAAAATTGAAGCACCTTGCGGTACGGACACTAACGGCCCCTCACCTCTATACTCATCATAGGTGGGTGTGTTTATGTTTCATTTGGGGAGCGTGTGATGCTTACAGCCAGATTACTGTCAGCACTCTCAAATTCAAGCTTGATAAAAGTGGTTCTTTAACAACATTTTGATCTATCTCATATTCTTTGGTGCTGTATTGAGACATAAAGGATCTAAATGCTTTTCAACTATTTCATCTATCATTCACATAAAAATGAACAGCTTCAAGTCTAAGGTAAGTACAGGTACTAGAAACTCTCAAGAACACGTGTTTTGTTGCTGGCATTCTCAACTTTTCATGCAAGATACTTGTAAAATCAGGGTTTAAAAAGATCGAAGTTAGTGTCTTTGGCCTTTGGCCTCGTTTTTTCAATAGTGATTCTAGCCACCAGAAAATAGTGTCGTGTTTCAAAATTAAAGCCATTCTGGTAATAAGAAAAACTGGTTACAGTGACATAGCAATAACTGCATGTATACTTTAGTGGACTGGCATATTAATGTAGTTACAACCAAGTTAGTGCTCTCTGATTGCTGACATTTGAACGTTGTTTTCAAGGACTTCGTTGCATTAGAACCCATGTACTTCTTCTCGACCTTGCAGGTATGTTATTTGCGTGAATGTCAAGTGTCATTAGACCACACGTTCTTCAATTATACTTGTCCTTTTGGGTGGATTTCACAAGGTCATCTTTTGCACTTGACATTTTAAGGTATCTAAAGAGCAGAAATAAATTTCTTGGGTAATTTCTGCAAAGTTTTGTACATTAAATGGCTGCGCTGTATGTGTATACGCCTGAGCGTTTTCATTCACAGGTAATATCTATTCGATATGGACCATTTGTCGTGTCATTACAGGTTTTTATTGAATAGTTTTTCATAGTGCCATTGAGATCCTAAATTGATCAAAATGTTTAAAAAATAATGTCTTTGGTGAAATGTCGACTTCTTACTGTCATCAAAATGACGTTTGCTTACGTTCACCATTATTTCGAGCTACCGTATTATCCGGGAAACAGTTCTCACAGTCGCGCTATGTACTAAGACGTATACGACAAAGTTTTCTTTAGACAGCAGTCAAATTAGAATACAAATTATTCTGAGAGAAATTGTTTCTTTTAAGGTTAAATGTCACCTAAACCGTAATGTATAGGTCACATAAACATTATATAAACATTGACATTTTAATTTGAATAACATTTACACCGACCCTATTGTGATACCTTTAAAACAATAAACCGCCCTTGAAACATTAAATTGAAATAGTATGGCCTGAAGCGTGAGTGTAGGGACGGATATGGAATGGCCTGCATAAGACAATTCTTTTAGCATATTCCTCATGATAATCCCAGAAAACGCAATCGACGCTAATCTTAACGTAGTCCCAACACCAGACACGAAAAGTACTTAATGATGAACATCACCCAACAAAGAGCCCCACTGCGAAGTATCAGTGTAGCTCCACATGAAAAAATGGTTTTTGGTCCAATTTTCCTTTGATCTTCGAAGGATTTTCCTGTAGCGTGTCGTTTGCGCTTGTCAGTTTCCATCCTCCTGTAAGTATCTTTATTTTACAGATCGGCTTACATGCAGCAAGTTCATTTGTTCAAGGCCTTTTTTTCCAAAACAATTACGATCAAAGATTAGTCTAAGGAAAGGTTGCTGAGATCTTTAGTCGAAAACATTTGTTTAACGAAGACACCACAAGGCTGCTTACCTCGTCCCACTGTTTTTTTTTTTCTTTCAAATAATCCAAAACGTATTTGCATTGGCATCTTTTTCCATAGAAATTGTAATAAGCTTTCATTGGTTACAGTTGTCCATTTAGGTATCTCATCTACATCAATTCCTTCACAATCACCATGTGCAATGCATATCCCAAAGCCTGCTTTACGTTGTTAATTAACTACGAGTATTTTTCTATGCTAAGTTAAGGACAAAAAAAGACAATTGTCATACGTGCTGTTTAACAGGTCCCAGAACTATTAGTTGGTTCACAAGACGATTTAACTCGAACATGTACCTAACATGTTGTCGAGTCAATGCTGCATGCTCAGCAGCTTTCTGGTACTATCGGAACATTACGCGTGAGGCCAACCAAAATGCACGCTGAGAGAATTCTCCATCCAGAATCCGTTAGCCGAGAAACAAGTTGACCTCCACGCTACTCCGATAACACAATGCAATTAGTCGATTGAGTGAAACAGACCAATGGAGGTTTCGACCAACGCTTATCGGACCAAAAAATGTTCGCGAAAGAGACTCGAGATATTTCGACGACCAAGAAGTTATTTCGTTTAGGGACGCATCACCGAAAAACGTACAGAGGGGGAATCAGTGATTTGACGATATTTTGTGAAGAGTGTTAGACTGGGCCAAGGAAGATAAGACCAGTCATTGATTTGCCTGTTGACCTCATAAAAGATATGCCAAGTGAACACAGCTTGGATAAGGACTTAGTTCCGTAATTGCAGAATTTATGAAGAGAAAAAGGAAAAACAATCCAATGCTGTTCTTTCAGTAGTCTTTATTACACCAGTCATATAGTTCAAGAAACGGGGGTGGGGGGGGGGGGGGGCTGATAAGGAATCTTCTCTTGCTCATTTGTTTAACCAAAAACGCACACACACACTCACATACTTAAATTGTGCTTTTAGCCACAAGATGAAGGGGAAAGCACGTGTTGCTTTTAAAAATATCCTCATCATTACCACTTGTTAAATATCTCGATGAAGCATGTGTAGCTCTCTTACTACATTAGTCAGGGTGGCATGATTTGGGTGAATACCTCCTTCTTGTACACGTGTTGTTATATATATTGTTAGTTTCTTTACTCTGTGGCTGTTCCGCAAACAAATTTTGATATCAGTTGTTTCCTTCGTTTTACTGCGGCCAAACACATGTAACAACATCTTTCTCCTTTTCCTTGCAATGTTGCTTATTTGTATCGTTACACTTTTTACGTGCTTTTAAACCAGCAAGCTAAAACACGTAAAATGTCCTTTCAGACTGAGAAGAACATACATGTACTGTATATAGCCTAAGCTTGTTAGCATATGAAACTTTACGAATACTTTTTCCTTTTTTTTTGGGGGGGGGGGGGGGAGGGGTCCCTCGAATTTCATTTGCGTATGCTTGGAAACGCATTGTCTAAAAGAAAGTCAGTATCATCCACAATATTTCTTTATTTTAAAAGAAAACAGTATATATTTCTGGAAAAATATACGTAACCATTGGCGGTAAAACAGAGACCTTTTTAATGCGCATCAGGTACCTGTGCTCGAACCTTATTTCAGATTAAAGGGATAACAACCGGCCTTAAGATATCCATATTTTACAGTAAATACATTGTTAATAACTCAAAAAAATACAATAAATTCTATTTTAGCCCCAAAACACCGGTCAACACAATTATTTTAGAATTTGTGCTTGTCATCACATAACGTGACCTCCATAGATAGCTACATTCTGTTATAATCTCTTAAGAGATCATATAAAAAACAAACTTTTTTAGAAAAAAAAACAGGGACTAATTTTGAATGTGGGAATGGATTCATTTACCATTGGTAAGTATGAGAAAATTGTCCTTTAAGCCAGGAAAATTCATTTTTTACCCAAAATGAACAGTTGTTATCCCTTTTACTTTAACATTATTTTCAACCGCGTTGCACATTACGTAAACAAGTGCATGATACATCTTGACATTTTCTAGTCACAGGAAAATAGATTACGTGTATTCCTCTGCTTGATCAAATCCCTGTCATCCAAGTACACGATTTTAGCTCTCATCAGCTCATCTGTGCCAATACGGTACATGTATATGAAATTAGAATGTCTAGTTTCCGTGGCAGCCGATTTTTCTTTTTTTTTCTTTTTATTTTCTGGTGCATGTTTGTCAGTGTACGCTGCACAGGTAAATGTACAAACCGTTTGGTGGTTTTTGAGTACCATCTTATACAAAAAATATTATTTTGTAGCAATGCAAATTATACGTGCTAAAGTCAAATTATTTGCCTTTTGTAATGATGCGGCATTTTTTCTTTGAAGGATATTCGTGTAAAGTCGTTGAGGTACAATGTGGCCACAATTGATGACGGATATTTGTGGTAATTAAGTTACCATATAACGAACCATGAAGTTCACAATGGTGACCATGCTGGTTTGCCTAAAACGAGGTTGTCGGCACTGCGTGACGTCACACAAGACAAGCAAACATGCTAGAATCCGTTTGAGGCGGGACCCAATTCTCAACGGTAGGATGCTACTCTTCGCGTCAGTAATTACGTTTAAGAAAACACTACAAAAGTGACACCCAAACATGGTGAATCGAACTGTTGAGCAATGAGTGTGATTTGACAGAGATGAAGAAAAAAACAACCAGAAATATCCTAGGTAAATTCTGTCGGCTTTAAGTCACTGTTGAGCTGCAGTAAATAGCCAGCCATTATTTCAAAACCCGCGAAATAGCACATGCTTTTACGCTAAGTAGTTTTAATGATGATTTTAGCGATACTATAATTAAAAGACGGCTGTGGTATTCTAGCTGACTGAACACATAAAGGCAAGCAAAGCACGTTAGACCTTTATAAAGGAAAAGAAAAAGTGTTAAAAATCTCAAAAGTCACTAAGGTATATCTGATCCAACAATAAGGTAAATGACGAGGTAGAGAGTTGACATTTCAAATGGACTTTTTTCCATCACTTTCAGTTTTTCCTATTTTTCTGAATGATAAATTGAAACAAATGTTAAATTTGTGTTTTTTTACTTTTAATAATCTACTTTGTGTCAATTAGACATCAGTCCTTTACTTGAATTCACTAACGAAGCATTACCAAAGTACAGGCTTTTTTAGGTCATAAAGCAATCACTTAAAGCGTTGTTTGGATCTTCATATTTTCCAAAGTATCAACTGCCAATTATATCAATGTCTGGTCAAATCAAAAGCCAGTGGCGAGTCTGGCTCCTGAGGTGCACTCTAGCAAATGGGAGGACGGTGGTTTCCAGAATATTTCTGTATTTGACGATGTTCAGGTTTCCATCCATGACTACTAATGGGGGTTTTGACATCCACACATCCGGGCATCAATTCTTGACGCACCAGCCTCGTTCCAAAGATTGCAGCCACACGGTGTGCTAGACGCACATCCCCTTGTTAATTAGAGCTCTGGTGATAGAATGTAAAGGTTAAAAAAGGTTAAACGTGAGTTTTGTAATTTTCTCATTTTATGTTTAGCAAATTGGAAACGTATACTTGTATGCTTGGCAACTGTTAGGAATAAGCGTGGCTGAAACGAAAAGTACAAAGTTAACATAAATGGGTGGATATCATCATGTTTTGGTCAGCAAAACAGTCTCTCTCTCTCTCTCTCTCTCTCTCTCTCTCTCTCTCACACACACACACACACACATATATATTATCATGCATCAATTGCCCACTCACACACGCACCACATACATTTCACGGAAGGCCATACATTTAGTACAGCCACTGGGTGTACTACAGTAATTGCCGTTTTTTTGTGTACAATGCATAGAGATGTTATGTGACCATGGCAACATACGCATTATCTGGTTTTATGGGTGTTTTAGTGAAATACGAGTACTAACTCTCGTTATATGTATCGGTATGTCAAATAATACCCAAGGTACACTGTCACCCTCTCGCAATGTACACATATGTGTTGAACGCCTCTTGCTATAGCCCAAGGTGTCGCTCGGGCGACAGTGTATTATGTCACACCTACATGTCAGTCTGTGACTGCATTGTACTGCGACTAGAATGCACCTACATATATGCGAGTCGTGCTGATATGGACTAAATATTATTATATATGTTTTTGACAAATCTGTCCACCGTAGAGGTGTTATAATTGCACGCGTAGGGAATTAGGCGATGCTGCTACAGATATTTCGAGCCTTGGCCGGATGTCAAAAATTAACTCCAACATTTTGTGTTAGTATCATAAGAACTTTGTAGAAACACGGGTACATGTATAGATTGGCATTGATGCACCGATCGAGCAATTTTTTCAATCAAAGGCGATGTCATCCTTATTAGCGAAATTACTCGGCGGAAACCCAAGATGAAGGAAGTGTTTAGGCTGTGAGCCCAATAATGGTCTAAGAACATAGTGGAATATAACAAGGTAGTGGTATCTTCATTTGAATATATATCCTATTACATAATGTTGATCTCTTGAAAGCTGTCTAGATTTCGTGTTTCATGGGTAGGGCTATTTCTAGTTACCATTTCTAGAGAGACTGTGTAGAATCTGTATTTATGTATTAGATCAGGTCGCGAATTTAGCCCGGCTTCTTGATATGTGTGCATAATGCCCCTACTTCACACAGACCACGAATCCCACGAATCGCCAGGAATTGACAAATTTCAGGATTCGTGGTTGAATCGTAATCAGTTCTTGGAGTTCTTAACAGATTCGTATATATTCGTAGTCAGTTCTTGCAATTCTTGATCAATCACGAACTGATTTCGATTAGATTTATTATTTGGTTTGAAAAATAATCAATTAGGAAAACCATAAAGAAACTTGATGCACCAATTATGGGAATCCTCTTTGGTATAGGTACATTTACGTTAGTGTTTGATAATACATATTCTGCCAATTAAGCTAAAAGTTATTTGATAACAGTACAACTAAAGAATTTGTGCTCTTTTGCACGAGTATCGTCAGCACTTTTGCAAGTGGAACTACCGAAGTATTGTTGTCTACCTTTTGGTATGTAAAATGCACCGAATCTGTTATGAATATGTTTTATGGTTAATTCTAACGTAATCCACCGCAGCTTAGAAATTTTTGTGATCGCAAGTGACATTTTAAGTCCTCAGCACACACTAATTTTCTTCCGTCTCTTTCTAAGTGAGTGTGTCTTAATTACACCCACTTCAAATTTATAACAAAGGCTTAATTTGCACGTTCGTTTTATAGATGCCTGATTGTATAAAATATATACAATACCAGTGTGGTTAAGTATTAGTGACACTTATTATTCAGAAATATTCCGTATCTCTATTTATGGCTCATTATTTAGGAATACCTTGTATCTCTATTTATGGCTCTCTTTACTCGAGAAATTTGAGTCAACAACATTGAAATCTCTGAACGTTTTTCAATCGTAAACCTCCCCCAGATTCCAAGGAAATATCGTTAATGGATCTTATTTCTCTGGCATACCATCATTTAAAATGACTTGTGTAATTCAAACACTCACGTTTCGGTTACGGAAGAAATGTGTGTTACTGAAATCGATACTTTCATTGACCATTAATGTACCACAATATTATTTCTTTTTTTTTAAAGGTTTTCAAGTTTCTTGAAATATATTTCGTATTATGTATGACAGGTTTGCCAGTGTATACAGACATGTGTGCACATGTATATACATGGGTATAGATAAATGTATGCTTTTTTCAGTGATTTTATGAATCCTTTATATACACTTTTCATTTTATGCCTCCAGAGAGATGAAAGCAAACGGTTTTAACTTTTAATCAGACAGTTTATAAATGTCGTTAAGGTTCTACATTATGCTCTCAGCATGCATAACATTTTTCATTAATAATTTGTCTCTTCTAATATACCCTACTGGTTAGTAATTATACCGGCATTATCTTGCGGAATTCTTGGAATCAATTTGCTTAAGATCACAAAATTTAACACCTTCCTTGGCCCACTTAGTGTTATAAATACATCCTGTTATTTTTCTTTCAGTATTTCTGCCAGTACTATTTGCTTTTGTATGAAAGTGTGAATATTGCCTTCGCTAAAATTATTAACTTAATCTTCAATATCCTTATTTAATTTTTTCTGTCTTACAGCGGCTTCACAGATTGCGCATGTTAACTGAGAGGGAATAAAAACCACAGCGGTGTCACCTGGGAAACACAGAACGTGTCGGCAACCACTGCGCAGGCGGCTCATACTGTCTGATAGTGTAGAGAAGGGTTTTTGTGCTCCACGTATTTGATTCTTGGTTTTGGACATATAATCCAACAGCGTCCTCTGGGTGCTATTTTGGCCCATATTTGCCTCGCAGAGAAAAACTACTCATAATATACCCTGGTAAGTAAATGGATAGAAATTTACCAAAGCTTTGTGTGTTTTTTGAGGACGTATACTTTGCTGGAAAGTATACAGTTTATATCTCTATAGTAACTAATAATAACACGGTTTAAGGCGGAGACTAAATTTGGTCAACTGACAGAATGACTTTCAGTGTTTTTGTTTGCTAGTTGTTTGGTATTTTCAATTAAGTCGTGTATAAAATACAATACCAATAACTGCTTTAGTTCTATCTCTCTCTCTCTTTATGCTATTAAGCTCCACTTCATATAAATGTCAGCTGTTAACATAAGGTTTATGATTCAATTTTCATTGGATACAATATCCATGCTTTTTCTGTTTATTAGTTATACTGATTGAGACTTAGATTGATTATGCCATATCCACTGAAGTCCAATGCCTGTCTGTCTTTTTCGCGAGGAGTGCAATTCAGCAAATTTGGAAGGGAGAGGGGTCAGGAATAATGACAGGTGTGCTGTGTGAAAAGAAAAAAAAAACGAAATTTATCCATGGAAGGTTTTCTGGATGTTTTTTGCTATTTCTGTCCAATTATAGTTCTTTGCACGACAGTTCCAATTCACCATGATTTGTATGACACTTCCGTATCGCTTTTTTAAGAAGGCGTTACATTGAATTTCACCCTTATCGCTAAAAAGTTAACTCCAGTTCAAGCAGATTCTGGCATACATTCTAGTTTCGTATGACGTCATGTAGTGCCCAATACCTCATTTTAGTCTATATAAGACTATCTAAAGACTCGCGGTTTTCTCTGACTTGCTTCAACGAGGCTGTAGGATAGACGGTCGTTCGGTTGAAGGTGGGTGGTTACGCCAGGGGTAATCCTAGAGAGGGGTGAGAAACGTCCATTGTTCTCGTCAGTGAGGCTGGCCAAATTCAGGGTATGTACGCACAGACAGAAAACCATGTATTGTGGGAACGTTACTAATGAAGCCACTGGTAGTACTAGTAGATATCAGTGTGTACATGTAGTCTTGAACAAGCACCTCGTTGACGAGTGAACAGTTGTCAAAAACAAAAGACCCAGGTGTGGTAGTTCGACTACTGTTCATGCGTGCCGCAAAGACCAAGCCTAATTGCCCCTCAAGGTCACAAACCAATATCCGGTACTGACGGTGAGGCTCGTCATAATCATTTTTAGTAGCGCGTTTCCACCCCCTGGTTACGCTGAGATAGCGGCCATTTTGTTTCGGTAAAGAGATAGGAAGGACATTGCTATTTTTTAGAACCTTATAAAACCATTTATTCTTGAGCTCTTAACGCTCTTGTCACGAACACAGCATCTCTTCATATCAGGAACCGTCAATTTTACTCACTCAGAGAATGAGAAACTAAGCAACACGAAGTGTCCACGGATGTTGAGATGACGTCTGCATGTCAACACTTTCTTTTTATCTTTCCGTAGAGGCCTTTTCACACTTTAAATTACTGCACGACCTAGCTGTTTTTGTATCAGTCAGACTCATTAGCACATCAGTGCTTTGTCAAATCAATAGAAAGTGTTATCTGGGAGCTACCGTTACATGAACATCCACCTGCTCATATCATTAGTAGAAACATAGAGCCGCTCAGCTATTGTAAGAAGAAACCCTCTACATGTACGCCTCAAGGGTGGTTCGCAAAGAGATCTAAAATTCTTGAGCTTATCTAAAACTTTTTCAATCAGTCTTGCGATATTGGAATAAGAGCTGTCTAGAGTCTCGTTTTGAAACTGCAACGCAATTTGCAACCATACAAAAACGCGAAAACGCGTCTAGAAACTGTTTTCTAAAAATGTCATCGGCATTATTTGAAGACTAAATAGTGGGGGATGGGGTGACCTTGACACCGTATACCGAATTGCTGTTTTCATTTTCAGTTTGCATAATGTTAAGCTTTATCATCAGACATTTTTATTTTCTTACTTTTGATACCAAAAATAGTTTGGGATGACATTGCGACTCTGGGAAGGGCTGTCTCTGGGGATGGATGATTCTGTTTTTTTTTTCACACCAAGATAATTATTTTCTACCAGTCGCAACGCATTTTGCAACCAACCACATTTTGAGGCCGATTGCAAATGCGACTCTGCAGCTTTTAGAACAATTGGTCCACAATAAACTGTATCTGACACATTTAAAATGGCCTATTGCTCCTACCGAAAGTGAAATACTTCGAATTCCCCATGACAATCAACTTAAACTCAGTTAAAAGACTAGGTAAGAAACCTTTAGGATCCTTTGTGAGACACACCTTAGAAGGGGGGTTCAAGGTGTCTTACAGTAGATTCTACCCCGAAAATTGACCTCCGGCTTTTTGTGCAGCCGGTGTTTCGTGTGCTCTTCTAGAGTGCAAATTGCTGTCAGGCTTACCCCCGTGTTCCGTACTTTGATGTAACGTGCTGAAAGGAAAACAATTTCATTTCGCGCCTCTTGTAGAAGGAAAAAGGAAGTCACACTTCATGTAGTTAGTATTCGTGCAGCGAGATCTTTTGTTCAGAACCGCAATTAACGTAGTGTTAAGTGCTTCTCCATCCCGTATGTCCAGTTTATATGTTTATTTGTATGTTTATTCATCTGTTCATTCATTTAACGTATCTTTACTTATTCATTCATTTGCCAATTCATTCGTCCACTCGTAAATTGTTTAGACTGGAAAGGTGTTGCAAGTGTATGAGTCGTGTTTTGCCCCTATTTCACACAGACCACGAATGGCCAGGAATTGACAAATTTCACGATTCGTGGTTGAATCGTAATCAGTTCGTGAAGTTCTTAACAGAGTCGTATGTATTCGTAGTCAGTTCTTTCACTTCTTGACCAAAAGGAATTAGTGGCAAAAACGTTGATGCCCCTATTTCACACAGACCACGAATCCCACGAATCGCCAGGAATTGAAAAGTTCAGGATTCGTGGTTGAATCGTTATCAGTTCGTGAAGTCCTTAACAGATTCGTATATAATCGTAGTCAGCTCTTGCAATTCTTGATCAATCGGGAATTCGTGGCAAAAATTTTGAGCTGTTCAAAGTTTTGGCCACGAACTTCCGATTCCAAAAATTCGTAGTGAATTTCTGGACAATATTCGTGCGATTCCAGCCGAATCCCACTAATATTCGTAACACTATCGTACCTGTATCGTAACTGAATCGTAAGCTTGTCGAATTAGACAGAAAATTGGCAAAATCTCACGAATCCTGAAATTTTGTCAATTCCTGACGATTCGTGGGATTCATGGTCTGTGTGAAATAGGGGCCTTAGGCTTCGTTCACATGGAAAGTCTATTTTCTAAAAATCTATTTTCTATTCGCGGTATCTTATGATCACGGTCTGTGCCCTGAATATCCCGCGGCGTAATTACTGGCAGCGCGAGCCAGTTACTTATACAAAGCTGTAATTAATTCTCGGCTGTGCTCGCATTCTATAAAATTTCATCCTCCGTTGCCGCATCGCTTGCCATCGGATGATGACGGTTGCACTCGTATCTGTCGTGTGTATAGCTTCTTCATCTTCTTCGTCTTGTTGTTGCACAAAATCGACAAACACATTTTTCAAAGCAACCGCGACCGCCATTAACTTTCTAACTTCCTACTGCGCATGCGTCAAGGTATCAGAATCTCCTCCGAGCACAGCCGAGAATTAATTACAGCTTTGGAAGTAACTGGCTCGCGCTGCCAGTAATTACCCCGCGGGATATTCAGGGCACAGACCGTGATCACAAGATATACCGCGAATAGAAAATAGACTTTTAGAAAATAGACTTTCCATGTGAACGAAGCCTTAATGTTGAGGTTGAGTAAGAGAAGTAAATGATTTGGGAAGTTGTAATGAAATTTTATCTCTTATTTCTGTGAACTGGGTCGAAGTGACCCAGCCATATCCCGGTAACTGCTGCATTATTTGTGATGTTCACAACTGCTGGCACAAATTCCCCCAAATTCTTATACACAGGGAGAATTAGTGTCCATTATCGAAGAAAGAGAAATCGAAACGTGAGGATTTATCTCTTTATCCGCTTAGATAATGCGGAAATACTGCGGAAGCGGTGTCATGTTTTTAGAAGTCACATTAAACCACAACGGGATATAATGGCTAAATGGAGCTGATGATGCAACAGCAATTTTTTTTTTTTGGGGGGGGGGGGGGGGGAGAGGGGGGGATTGAAAACTTTAACATCATTTTCAAACAGATCTCAGCACCGTTTTGCGCCTGTTCAATCACAACAGTAAATACTACAGTTCGTTGCCAGGCTGAAGGTCAAAAGCTACCCAATTAACAGTTACTGTCAAAAAAATAATACTCTCTTTTTACTTATAAAATGTTCTGGGTTTATGTAATTCTTTGTATTTGGATACATAAGCGTGTAGTCGGAGTGGAATCAAATGTGCTGATGATAGTAAAGCAGCAAAGTCGGTCTCTGGTCGAAAATGGCTCAGTTTACCGTTTTTTAAGTTGATTATATTCTCTGAAAATACAAAGCGTAATGCATGGAAAACTAAGTGCCAATACCATACATGTACGTTCTGTTATGTTCGTAATAGCATTTTGTACCGTCAACGTCTATGACCATCACGGTTGCATTTGTTTATTCATCTGGTTATATTTCATCGTACTTTTGCACATGTATCTATTCATTTTGTATTCTATCCATTCAATCAAGCATTCGTTTGTTCATTCATTAATTTATTCACTTATCCATTTGTTTTTATACTGTTAATCCCATTTAATCGTATTTTTATCTTTTCATCTGTTCATTACTCCATTCATTTAAATATCCATTAGTTTATTCATTATTTACTTATTTGTCTTTTTCATCTGTTCATTTTGCTAATAATAAAGCGTCTCAGTAAGTACTGAATAAGTACTGCTAGTTTTCAGCACTTTCCATTGCCTACATGCGTCTTTACCGGTATTTTGTCGTGTTCCTGGAAAATGATTACGCAATAACTACCATTCACGTCATTATAAACCGGTGTAATCCGGCTTGTCTTTGAGCCCTGGACACAAGAGCAATGTTGCTTTCTGCACGCAATTCTAGAGTTCATGACAGGTAACACGTGAAAACAACATAGGGGGACAGTGAAACAAATCTTTGAGCAGAACGTTTATTTGTCACAACTGGCCATGAATTTTGCTGCAATTCACTCGCGTACGACTCCCACATATATACACGTTTACATTCTTTAATTCCCCTAATTACCTCCCTCAATTATCTTGGCAAACTCTGTCAACAATCAGTGAAAAACAACTCGCTTTGGTAATTTCCCATATTTCTAATTTTCCTTTTCTTGTGACTGCACGATCGAACTGTCTCTTAACTCAGGACTTATAAACGGTAATTGTAGTTTGCGATCTCGAGCCAAGGATATGTGATCCCGAACGCCAAATTAATGAGTCAAACTGCGACATTATGGTGCAATTAGTAGTCGCGAACATCACATAAAAGGGCGTGAACAATTTGGCCAGATTTCATCCGGGTCTCCCACTTTTTTGCATACGGGTTCTTTTTCTCAAACCCAGCTATTATGCGCTTTCGACAATCTCCGGCACAATGATACTGAATGTACCGAACGGGTAGGTAATTGGATTAACGGTTCTTTTATGTGAGCTCGCGACCACTGAAATAACGTTCGTGCCAAGATAACTCGATTTGAGTCGGGATCACAAACCCGAGGTTCAAAATCACGGACGGCTAATTTGTGTAATTTTCTGAAGGCAGCTCATTGAGCATTTATTATATATATCTTTTTTTTTTTTTTTTTTTTTTTTGCGCATTCTGTAGCCAAGTTATTGATGGTACTTTATGTAATAAATACTGGTGTAATTCGTGTTGCACATTGCACGTGTATATATGAAAACGTGTGATACATAACAGATACGTGCCATACATAATAGATACTGTAAACCGCCAGGTCTTCCCTCTTTCCTCTCTGATATTGGGCTGGAAAGTAAACACCGTCGATGCTAGCCGCCTATTGCCGCCCCCATTCACATGGATTACGTGCCGTAATGCTTCGTAAATCCTGCCAAGTCGCTCTGTCTTTAAGTTGAAGACATTAAATGCGCACTAGACATCTGTTGTTTATTTAAAAATCCTTCAAACACTAACACTTTTTCGTTAATCCTCAAGGTATGCTGTATCTTTTAGATTTATTGGAGTAAAAGATAACAATAAATTTTTAAAAAAACTGCCGTTCTAACAGGATAGGGCTATTCCATGAAAAAATTGATTCTCAACAAGAAAAAAAAAACAATCGACCACTCTGTATAACATGTATTAATTAATTTATATAATGTAAGTGACAGTCTTATTTAATTGTTGGTGGAAAGAAAGGTGATGAGTTTACAAAGAATCCGTGCTACTTAACCTGCGTGGTGCTGTGACGGCAATGAAACTGTCGTCCCTTACATAGTTCGATCCAACTCCGAGGGGACTCTCGCTGAATGCAGATTAACGTCCTGTATCCATTGCACTAGTATCATCATTAATCTCTGTCCACAGGGTGCGCTGGTAGTATATTTCAAAATCCTTGCAGGGGGCGTGTTTATCACATTACAGGGGGGTGTTTATCAGATTGCAGGGGGGCGTGTTTATCACATTACAGGGGGGTGTTTATCAGATTGCAGGGGGGCGTGTTTATCAGATCGCAGGGGGGTGTTTATCAGATTGCAGGGGGCGTGTTTATCAGATTGCAGGGGGCGTGTTTATCTGATTGCAGAGGGTGTTTATCAGATTGCAGGGGGGCGTGTTTATCAGATTGCAGGAGGGTGTTTATCAGTTTGCAGGGGGCGTGTTTATCAGATTGCAGGGGGCATGTTTATCGGATTGCAGGGGGGTGTTTATCAGTTTGCAGGGGGCGTTTTTATCTGATTGCAGGGGGTGTTTATCTGATTGCATTCATCGAAAATCCCTGCGGAATTAGATCGATCTACGTGGAACGATGGGTTCTTTTGGAATGAACCCTAATTGTTTACATCTACGAGTATCAATCTACAAAGAAGTCCATCTTTTATGGTACTCATAGCAAGGACACTAATCAATTAATGGCAAGCGAACTTTAGAAAGCTTAGCTTTTATTTCTTTTGCTCCTTAAACGCTATCCTGTTTTCTATTGATGTCTTTTTATTGATGCGCTTTTGTACTTTATCTGAAGTTTCCGTCCTCCGAAGATGGGCATTGATGCGCCTTCAATGTAGAAAGATGTGTGTATATTGATGTTATAATGGAAGGTGGCTTGGGAACGCATTAAATGCTCTTGTAAGATATACCTGTATAGCTATGTGCATAAGGTATAAACAATTGGATGACACCCATTATCTACAAATTGGATTCCCCAGAAAACCCTGGAGCAAGGATTCATTTTAGGTATTCAAAAACTATTACAGGTTTAATGACTGTCGTGTTTTATTCATTTTACTGACACATTGCATAGGCAATATAATGACATTGCATTAACCGCCATCATGTTTCTAGACTTTCGAAAGGAACTTAGAATCATTATGGCTTCCAATGCCTCAGATGACATTAGTTTCAATTTGATTCATCTTGAGAATTCAATGGATATTAAAATCTTCTCTATTTTAGAACAAGAAATCGACCAGAGTAGGCTTCAAGCAGTAATTGTTTCAGTGTTTCGGTCGAGCCTACCCTTAGTTCTAGATATCAGTATTGCCAGCTCGATCTTGATTTCATAAATAACCCATTTCAGCAATACACTGTAAAGATACCACATCATGAAAAGTTATAGTGAGTAAACTAGCTTTATAGTGCCCTGATTTATAATGCCTGTTTTGCTGAGGAACAAGTGACATACGAAATGGTGTTTCTAAGTATTGATAACATCTTTTTTGTCAAAAAATTCATTCTTCGGTAAACTAAACACCATATTGAAGAGCAGCGTTTTTTTTTCTATTTGTGCATTTCTATTTGTGCATTTCTATTTGTGTATACGAGCTGATAGTCGTTTCCAAATGTCAGTAGTAACGCACCGTAAAAAATCGTCACTCTTGTGGTTAGCAGTTGTGTAACTCTTTAATTGAGTAGCAGACGTGCAGTAAAATATTTTTAAAATGGAATGTCATTAGTTCATTTTTTATGAAACGCTTGTTTGTGAAACTGAGAGACTTAACATCAGTATTTTCTCCGACAATTTTATCTATATAATTCGTGTCAAACTGTTGGGAAACACTACTCGGGTTATTATTTTTGGTTTACGTATGTTGCTACATGAATCTGTCTATCTCTTTATCTGTCTGGTATTATTTCTGTCTGTTTATCTATCTTTCTGTCTGTCTGTCGTTCTGTCTGTCTGTCTGTCTGTCTATCTAGCATGACTTGAGTAATACCTTTAAAGATGAGTGGTTTATCTTTCTATCTATATATCTATTTATCTATCTATGACCCCATTCCCATACATTTTAGATCGATCTATCCCTGTGGGGAGTCTCACTAGATTACTATCAGCTTAGCCAGCTTAAGCGTCTGTCCCGCCTAATAAAAGCTGTAAGGGGGTAATTAACTATGGTGCGCGCTCGGCTGACTGCAATTTAGCGTGACCCCCAGGGAGTTAGGTCTATCTAAATCTCTGGGAATGCACACTATCTATGTTGTACTCGCCCGTGTCGGTTATTAAAGAAATCATTGTCATGCGAGAACGGTTGGATTGGCATCTTCTATTCCCCAGACATGAGGTCGAATAGTATTTTTTTTTTTTTTAGACATTGTACTAGTATGACGTTCTGTGTGGTAAACGGGCAAAACTAATTATTTGTACCTCGATGAACAAAAAAATATGAATACTGTCTGTATATCTACGTGCATTTGATTAATTTTGGCACCAGTTTCCAGAAACATGACAAATGTACAATTGCACAATTAGAAGTTATGAAATGTCGATAATTTGCATATGACAAGTTAGACGAAGCTGACGAAACCTCTTCGAAACCATGGATACAGTTATATAGTTGCGACAAATCAAATCAGAACAGCCTTTTCGACTGTGCTATTGAGAAACACTTACCGTGCGTTCGATGCCGAGGGGAAGCAACTTTCGCCTACAAAGGAGGCTGAATAACAGGATGGTGCTGTAGTGAAACCCGGAGAAACGCCAGAAGCCTCTGGTTGATAAGAATTAAGTCACGATCCATAGTGTACCAGTAAGTAAGGCGTCTTTTTCTTTTCTTCAGTACGTTTCAATCTTGTTATGATATGGCAGTAGCTTAGCTTGATTACAGCTATGTATATTTTCTTACCTAGGTTCGTATCTGAGGAAATTATTGCCAGTAAAGCTCGATTTGTGCGAAGCCTACTTTAAAATCATTTTTTTTTTATTTGAATAAGACTTTATTAAAAATTCAACAAAAACTTCATAATATAATGATATCCCGAGTTAAAGCTTTCCCCAGTCTTAACTCACTTGCTATTTACATTTCTGGGTTTCTACAAAAGAACCGAGTTAGTAGCCTAAGTAATATATACTTATAAAGACCACAAACATATACGACATGCAACGCATGATCTCTGCCCCTACGAAACGAGTTTCTGTGTCAGAGTACCGTTAATATCCATTGCTTAACCTACAAAAAACGTGTTTACTTCAGGAGCCCATGTAATTGCAAAAAAAAAACGATGCAACGGTTTCTAGGAAAATGTGATGTGCAGTAACATATACATGTATATACTGTAGTTAAAAACATTGTCTAGGCCACATCGCGTTTAGCGTGAATGACGAGCCTGTCAGTGTAGCACAGTTGTGAATCGATATTGTAGCTTTGTGTCAATGGAGTGACAGGGTAAATGGATTATTTTCTACAAAAAATAGTTGACAGCAACCCACCAGTTGCTGCCCACGTTCCTTGGGATGTTTAGCAAAAGAAAATCCGCCCGGATGAAAGACCTTACTTTTCAACCAATTTAGTCTATATTTTGGTGTAATTGAGATAATTCAGATGGAGTCCAATTGAATGCAATTTAAAGCTTATTTTAAGAAGAAAGAGACGACACATGTTTCAGACCAATACCGTGCTACCTTATGTAGTCAGCTAGGGCATTATCTTGAAGTGAAGTGACCAATACCGTGCTTCCTTGTGTAGTCAGCTAGGGCATTATCTTGAAGTGAAGTGACCAATACCGTGCTTCCTTATGTAGTCAGCTAGGGTATTATCTTGAAGTGAAGTGAAGTGACCAATACCTGTTAGGCCCGTAGCCAGCAATTTCAGAGGGGGGGGGGTCGTTTTCTGAAAAAGTGGACCTTTTACCATAAATCCCTCAAGTACATAGATCAAATTTTACCCATAGTGGACCTTTTCCTAGCAAAAGGGTGGTTCTTTCGAACCCCCGGACCCTCTCCTGGCTACGAGCCTGACTAATCATATGGGAGCCCGGACTGCCATTCCTAAGACTACTATTCCTGTCACACCGGTCAATGCATGGGTAAAATTCTATCGGCGAATAATTGTTAAAACCTCAACTGACTTACCAAAGCCAAACATTTTTAGGCTGAAATGTTAGAGGGCAGACTATTAAACTCTCGTAGGGCCTACCAAAGCGAATTTTCCTCGAAGGAAAGGCAAATTTTTTCCCACTGACGAATTATTGCTCGACCCACCCCTGCTCTTTGGATTCGGTGTTTCATTTCGTTTTTATTCAATTTTGCAATTTAGTTATAAATGATTGGTCCGTTATTGAGACCAAATTTGCCGTAATGACATTTATGTAGGGCATGCACTTGCACGTTCTGGGCTCCGTAACTCGAAAGCATCGCGCATTGCGAATCACGTTTCATTTCGAGGCTATTAGGGCCTACATATGGGGCGAGTAAATGTCGAGTAATGGCATAGAGACGCTTGCGCTCGGTCGCAATTCGCGATGCTTTTGAGTTGCGGAGCCTGTCCAACAACGCATCGAACCTGTTGGTTCCTGGTAAGGAATCGCGTCATCAGTGCCCTGTCCTCCGTTGACTCTCCTTTTACAGACACATCCATGATGATGAACTGGTATTGACTTCTGTAGCTTTTCGTTACAAGCCGCTTATACATGCATATATGATGAAGACAGCTTTATTTAAGATGACATATTTGACAAGTCCAAAATTTAGGCATTGATGACGAAAGTTTCGCAATAATAAAGAAAACTGTATCTGTATAGAAATACGTAGTGTTCAATACGTTATTGTCAGGCACTTAGGAGACTCTTGACGTACTCATATATTTCATTAATGTTTCATTATGGCTATCTGCAACGCGAGGCCCCATGTATTTGAGTTCATCTCAAAGAGCGGTTCACTTCAGTGCGTTTCTGCCCCTTGGGCTTTTAAGATAATTATTTTTGAGGTGTGACGCAAATAAATAAAAAAAAAAAACTAATTTATTTTCTTGTAACATGGACATTTATCTAATAATTACTTGGCGTCACTACATCAGATTCCTGGGAAAAAGACGCACCGTTAGTTAATTATAACGATTTTTAAAGCATTCGAAGCCAAATGACTGATCACGCGAGTATTTCTCAAAACTGGGGCAAGAT
This sequence comes from Lingula anatina, assembly GCF_051362555.1. NCBI lineage: Eukaryota > Metazoa > Brachiopoda > Lingulata > Lingulida > Lingulidae > Lingula > Lingula anatina. The sequence continues at coordinate 24,865,435 of NC_141770.1, read as the reverse complement.
TTATTGTTGACTAAGCGATGCAGCGTGCACAATCACCAAAAGATTGGATAATATGTTGGTAATACGCCAAGATATGACATTACCAAACAAACAAAAAAAAATCCAATTCTACGAACGGTCCAAAGGGCAATTCTTAGACGGAAATGGGCATCGGTTGAATGGCTCGTAAGGCCACAGGCGACATAAGTCAGTATGGTGATTATAAAGCACTATCGACAGTGCCCTTAGATGTTTTTAATCAGTGAACGAAAAACAACGAAGGAAGGGAGGAAAAATGAGGGGATATTTACTGTATGTCAGCTGTATCTACAGTTATTTCAGTTGTTATGTTAATGATTTAAACACAATTAAGGAGAGTACCTTGTTGAGCCCATCATCAATTTTATCTCATTATCTCTTTTATTTCAGTAAAAAGACAATTTAGCACGGTCCGTACATACCTGTAAGTAAAGGTATTATGTAATGATGGTTTCCCTAACCTTTCACAGCTAGTTCACAGTGCTGAGGTTAAGTTTCAAATCGAGCCGTGTCTGTAAGGGACCATTCCCAGACCCTATCGTACTGACTGTGGATCGATCTATCCCCCAGGGGATTCGCGCGAAATTGCAATCAATTTGAGCGGCTTAGATGTCTGTCGCGCCTACAGAAGCAGCTATGGGGAAATTAATTATCGTTTAGCAGCTTCAGTTGGCGAGCCAGACATCTAAGTCGCTTACGGTAAAAGCAATTTAGCGAGAAACCCCTTCGGAGATGGATCGATCCTGTTAGATCGATCTAGATATGGGAACCCAGTCTAAGCGTTCCCAAAGGCTAGCTGTAGCTTCATGCAGACGCGATAATGATGCTTTTTTTTTTTCAGTTCCTGTACTTAAATTTCGTAAACTATTTTATAGGCCCCTGATATTGGAGGGTACAGTGATCCCATTTAGAAGTAACCAAATAATTTATGTCTGAAGTTGCGGCAGAGTTTGAAAGGTGACTACGAATTGAGCCTACACTGTCTGTTTATAGTGTTATTTGCATATTTGCATTTACTAGAAATTTTCTTCTTTGTGAAAAGCGTTCCATCTCTAAAAACACCAAGAAACTTTTGGATAGGGCTTTGCCTTGATGATACTGGCTCCAACTATGAGTTAAATTTTCTCTGAGATTTTCAGGTTTTGCGGCTGGGTAAAAAGTAGATTCGAAGCCCAAACTTTCTATTAATAATAGCTACTAGGTACCGTATATAAATGTAATACGGCAAATGCTATCGGCTGTGATATCCATGATACTTAGCTCTCAGACAAAGGAAGCTACGGAGACAACTTAATTAAAGTAGCGGTCTTTCACATCTTCTGGTTTCACACAATTACTGAGGTGACAAACCATCATCTCCATAATGAACAGACCTTTGATCAATCACAGATTTCGTCGAAAATAGGAAAATAACCGATAATAAAGAGGTCTTACTTAATCAGTGCGTGACCCATTTCCCTTTCAGTGCATTCTCCCAACTAAGACTACATTCCCACAGATTTTAGATCGCTCTATCCCCCTGGGGAGTCTCACTAGATTTCTCTCAGCTTAGCCGGCTTAAATGTCTGTCCCGCCTACTAAAAACTGTAAGGGGGTACTTAACTTCCGCGCGCTCGGCTGACAGCAATTTAGCGTGAACCCCCCTGGGAGTTAGGTCGATCCAGATGGATCGATCTTAATATGTGGGAATGCAGTCTAAAACCCTTTGTATTGACTTATTTGTAAGCGAGCCTTGTGGAAAAACCTTCCCAGTATATGTAGAACGGACATTTTTCATGTAAATTAGTGAAGCATGATTTCACTGGTTTCTTATAATTATTGGTATTGCTATATAACTCATGTGACGAGACATACATGTAGCATATATGTTGGTGATAACATGCCAGTGTCTGTACCACGTGCACGTGCATGGCACACTTGATAAATATGGTCTTAACGAAGCTAAACTTATTGGGTTCTCGGTGTCCTCATATCGGTCTGAAGGAGCCAAATGTGAACCATTAAGGATTCTTGGAAGTGCCTGTCCAATATCTTGTCTCATTTTTGTGACATTATGTTCCAATTATAAGCTAGCAAATTAACAGCGTCCATATGTGACCTCTTTTTACCCTAGATGGAGAATTAACAAACCCGAGCTGGTTCTTTCTTTTTTGTTCCTTTGCTCTTAATGAAAGCGACTGCACATAGTTCTGAAACGACACTATAAATCTCAGACCAATTATAACAATGCAAATCAATTCTTTGGCGTCATTTTCATGAATTAGTCTATCTAGAAATGCTTCATAAAGCCTTACTAAAGAAACTTAATTACGTTAGGGACAGTCGGAGCTCTCCGCCGCTGCTTACAGATAACTTGTTGCGTGATGGTAGGTCCGAGAAGATGATAAATAACCACCGCCGCGGTGAAAGATACATAGTTTCATTTTGCCTGATAACCGAAATTAAATCACTCATTATCAAACCGTGCTATCAACGGACCACAAACAATTGACCGAAATGAAATATGACGTTGATTTTCTATGTCGTGTTATTCAGTGCTTTTCAGTAATGTCCCAGGCGGGTTTTTCTATGTACGAATATTAGCTTATTTCTCAGCCTGTCTCATTATATTTGTGTGCATGCGTGTGAGTGTGTATACATATGTGTACGTGTATGTGTGTGTGTGTATTCGTGTCTCTGTGTGTGTGTTTGTGTATTCGTGTCTGTGTGTGTGTAAGTGTGTGTGCGCGTGTGTTTGTGTGTATGTGCACGTGTCCATGTATCAGATGAAATAACCTTTAGACTTTAACAACTCAAAAAAAAAAGTGCTACACCAATTCAATGAAATTTCACTTCTGGCAACTCCGTGTTGTTCCCTGCAGCCCCTCGTGGTTCTAATTAAAGCTATTGATTCAAACCATTTCTGTGCCAGAGGCAATATCATGTTGTTGTTGCATTAAAAATTGCGTCGAAATGTCATAGATGATGCTTTTAAAGAAAGAGACACTAAAAAGAGACATTAATCTGCCTTGAACCACAAAAAACTGGTCGTATTATCCAACCCAACACCAAGGCTAATCCAGGAAAGAAGGTATACGCATGTAGTTGCCGTCCCCCTCCTCCTCCTCCCCCCTTCTTCGCCACCCCCCTTTCCACTTCCAAACTAAAGTATAACAAACAAAACGAGAGTATATAACCAAGCGAAATTGTCATCCCTAAGACCTACATATTGCAGTAAAAATGCTTTCGAGAACTATTTTTACATTCGCCGACCAAAGCGAGTCTAAGTATATATAGCTTCTGACCCCCTTGCCTTAATTACCAGTTAACATCTTCTGTCCTTCAGTCCCCCACCACTGCTGTTTGAGGTAAGATTGTTTTGGAAGTGTTAGTAACTTACTTGTAGAACTATTAATCTTTCGTTCACTTTTGAGTTTCGAATTTGATCTCTCTCTCTCTCTCTCTCTCTCTCTCTCTCACACACACACACACACACACACACACACACTCACACACTACGAACATTTGTAATTATCGGCACATCTACTGCATTTTGAAACATTCTCCAAACACCTCGCCGTATCATGTTAGCCCTCAGGAAAAGTCACTATATAAGCGCAGTTTTGACGTACTAGAGGGATTTTATGTATGGAAAAGGTAAAAGGTGTCACAAATGCGATTTATTGATGAAATTTTAGATCATCTGTTCCTTTTACACTTTTTTAATGAGTGTTCAATAAGGCAAGTAGTTGAAATGACATTCATTTCTATTTTGGCCAGGTTCACAGTCAATAATTATTGTTATAATGTGCCGTCTTTTCATCCGTCTGTTTGACTGTTTGCCCTGTTTTTGTTGTCATTCTTTACCGATGCATAACAAAGGATAACCTTTTTTTATGTTTTCCTTCTGTTCGCATGTATGACGCAGTAATCCCTATTTTCCTGCGTCTTTCTGAAGTCAGATCCATAAACCGTGGCGTTAATGCTCGGCACCTAGCGGCAACAGCGGAGTTTAGCTCGGGTCATCCTCAGTACGCAGCTGATGAACACTTTTATGTGGGCAGTTAAATGTAGAACTGTGTCGTCGTCCCTACCTTGTGGATAGAGTCATTAAGAACGGCATAAGGAACAACATCGCAGTATCGTGGAAAGGCATAATACTGTACCAGCTAACGGAAAAGCGCAGTACTGAATACGTTGACGGCTCCTCGCTTCAAGGACCTTTCTAGTAACCATTTTAGAGACACGAAAATGTTCGGTTGAAGTTCCACTAGGTGTGTATTCAGAAAATAACACCATGTTAGTTTGTCAACAGACACGGCTCAAGGTTCTTCATCAGATCCAATTTGCAGTTTTGATTCTACGAATTGCTTCCGTTCATAATTAAGACAAAAAATTGACGAGCAGCTTGGGAGTAACCACACGTAATCTTCTAGCGTGTTCCTTCACACACAGCTGGGCACCCATTTCCTCCGCGTGTTGATTTCACACGGTTTGAACGAATTTGGCCTCGGTGGTACGTGTACTTACACTGGTGTGTGTCACATACGCTTACTTTGGCGGAGGCAGGCACTGGCGCAGGGAACTTCACTGCGGTATGTCTCTTTTAAGTACTTTTTTAAATCTGTTAACTTGAGTTGCTAATCTCGGTTTAAATGCGCCAAAACCACGTACGCGTTTTACATTGTACATTGTGGCATATACAGCCACAGAGTAGAGGTAAATGTTTTGCATTACTACTATGTAACTATATAAGGGCTAGTATGGGTCAACTACAAACCTGGTTTTGGGAACAAATGGCAAGGTGATTAGTTAATTATCAGAGACGGCTGTGACCAAGGGTTGTGTACTGACCACGTGAATGCGGGTGAGTGGCCGTATGGATGGTCAGGGACCCTTCTCGTCAGTTTTAACAGCGTGTTAAGTCCTTCCTGCATCTACCGTTTTGCTAGCAAGATGTAATTCATTTCAACCACTCACTGCATTTTTTGCTGTCCAGTCCGTTAATAATATCTTATTTGTAACAGAAACTGGTTAAGCTAGATTTGAAAAAAAAAATGAAGCACTTTCTTTGTACGCTTTATCTGCTCATTGGTTTTACTGCATGAACGTGAAAACGAATTACAACATCTTGATGCGAAATGTTTACCGAATCGTCGATGACTGTTACGTCCTTGCAAAGAACCCGTCTTTAAATGAACATCTATGTTCAAGGATTACATTTTGTAATTGGTTTATAGATTATTGTAGGGTAAAATGCCCTGCTTGACAGCGAATAAGTGTCTCCTTGACGATTGAGTCCAGATTGCTGATAAACATAAGCCGATCGTAATGGCGCTGCCAATAAACGATATCTCGCGGCGGTCTCTCTGGTGCAAGCATCATCACAGATCATGAAAAGACAATACTGCCTCCTTGCCCTATCGAATTTCGATGAAGAAAAAACAGGGAAAATCCTCTGTGTTTTCTGTTCTGAAAGTTCAAATATTTGTTTTGCATTAACAGTGTTTACTAAAAGGACCGTTTGTTTCTTGATAACTGCATTTAAGGTCGAGCAGATGATATTTCTTTGAAAACGTCTATTTCTATTGATCTTGGGAATTGCTGACAAACAGTGGATATTGTTTTTAAGGTTTTACTATTTGTTACACGGCACAGTGTATATTAATAGAACAATGTGTTTCTCAGAAAATCCGGACTGTAATTAAAGGTCAAGAAGGTTATGTTCATTAATAAACACTTTTTACATTGATTTTAATGTCGGACCATTTTGCAAATGTAACACCGGAATTGGAAACAATGTAAATTACAACTACTTGTTTACTTATTTCCAAATAAAATGCTTGTTCCGAAAATAATTCAAATTCGCTTTTCGATTTTGAAATCACGTAAGAGCAACTTTGAAGGGAGTGACAATTGAGCTTTATCAAATGTAGTGATTTTCCTCAATTTTAAGGCCAAGTGGTAAATGCCAAGAACGCATGGCGTAAAGCATAGGGTACAATTGCTACTGTAAGCAAGCCTTAGACTCTACGGTTTTGTCAAGTTGGAACTATTGGCTTTTTTTCAAATCGAAAACCCGTTGCAATATCGTAGATGGCATTGCACGATTCCCGTACGACCATTGATTGGCGGACTTGCCGAGATCTTGCAGCTACATGTAGTTAAGCAAATAACCTTGTGATACGCAGTTGTCAAAATTGCTACGGAGTTTTTGGGTAGTTTAGGAGGCATCAATAAAGTTGGTTAAAACTTAGTTTAATTCATCAGAAGTGTGTCTCCTCATTACAGAACCACGTGCGTGCTCAAAAATGCGTGTGTGCTCAAAAATGCGCAATTCGGGACTGCACCGACAAATTATCGATCAGCAATGAAGCAGTGCCGAGGCTGTGCAGCAGATGCACTGAGATTTTAAGGTCTCCGCATGACCCATTTTCGTCCGACAAACTCCATGATCTTGTCTGACCTGACCTCAAGGTCACGAGGAAGAGGCACCTGAATATATTGTAAACATGCACGCCCGTCGTCTCTTACGATGTTAAACAAACCCGCACGGAAAATCGTGTACGATTTCGCCGTACGGTGCAACATAGGTTTAAGGTCTTACCTTTAAAACAATTTAGTGAAATTCAAACATGCATTTTTATACAACCGCCATGAACATGTCTATTTTTGTCAGCTGTGAGCAATCTGGTGGGCCTTTTCTAACTGGATAATACAACGCTTAAGGGTGTAGACCTTAGGCACTTTGGCAAAGCGCCGTATTATACCGTGCTGTACATGCAATCATTGGCATTAAGAAATGTTTCATTTATAATTGCTTTCATAACATTTAAGTTCATGTTGTCTTTTAACGCCTTGGCGCACTTATATACATTCTTAGGATTTATAAATGTAGAACTTCCGAACCCTTGATGGCGAGGATGTGAAAACACCGAGTATTCTGTTTCGCCCTTAGTTGGTTCAGTTTGGAAACAATCTCCTTTCTTTAATTAATGTTCTCAAGGTCTATACTGCCTATTTAGTTTTGCATGTCAGAGACAGGGGAATTGACGGCGTATTGCCATAGACTTTAATAAAGAAATATGTAGGCTAATCGACTTAACTATTGCATAAGTGATAAATACGATCAGATAGGCAGGTAGCCGTCGTCAATTTCAGGGTTGAGAAATTCTGAAACAAGGCTGCAGCGATCGAAGCAGAACGCAACTCACTAGCTTCGTCCTTGTAAAACACGCAGCCAAAGAGTTTATATTGTATCTGATGACATCAATGGTACGTAAATACATTCATAAGGTACAGGGTGGTCTAGCAGCGGTGAAAATAGCCCAGGTTAGATTCTGGATGTTTTGACAGAATATGTGATTATTCAATGGGTTTAGGATTGTTATGATAAAGCTGCAGTCGGAAAATGTGTCTAAGATACATGTATATCCGTTTCTGGTATAGGCCAAAATACATGTACCCATCGGGAAAAGCTGTAATTCGTCCTGTCAGCATTGTCATTTCATATCAAAGCGTTCTGTTTAATGTATAGGCCTACTGGTTGACTGGTGTTCTACATTTCAGCATGCAATTTCGTGAATTTGACACTATTTTATCAGTTTTCAGTGTAATTGTGAGTATATATCTTGCCATTGATTGCATAGAGATTGCATATTAATTGCCTTTTTGGCACAGGCACTAGTTTACTGATTTTTATTTTTATTTTTATTTTTATTTTATATTTTATTTTCATGTTATTTTCTTCATAAACTCAAATTTTGAAGATGACCTAAATCCAGTCTGACCGCTTGTAAAACAGTTAATTACACTTTATGGACTTAAGTATTTTTGTTTTGAATTTTTTGACATGTTTTATATTTTTAATACTAACTTTTTTCTGAAAGCGGTCTTTTGGTAAGGTTAGTTTTCAACGACACTAGTTATAATCTCATGTAGCAATAAAATTCGAAAATGGACATAGAAAATAGCATGATGCTGGGTTCAGTCGTATCTCGGGAGCTGCCCTTCTGTATATCCAATTTATACCGAAAGAAGTATGGGTTTTAATTGGCATTCGTTCACAATCCATGGCAACGTTCGTCAGTTTTCATGCCCATTAAATGGCAGTGGGTTCATTCCGTTTGATTTTAAATTTGGTCCTCAGATCTAGTGATTTTTTCCCCTCAGCAATATTGCAGTTGCCAGATTACATAGTTACGCATTACACTCAGTGCTGCTTATTCAATCGGTATCTGGTTGATAGTAGCCAGTGTGGAGCTGAGGGAGATGTAAGGTCATGTTCCTTCCTCAGCCTGGTGCTGAATACAATCAACCGCAAATTAATTGCGTGAGAGTTGAGATAAAAGCACCAAATGTAGACAGAGCAAATTACGAATCTGGTAAAGCATGCATAAACATTCGAAGTTAAAAATCTACACATGCTTTGTATTTTATTGAGAAAGATAATGTTCGTTTGTTATAGCTTTCAGCACCTCATACGGCATGCTGGGCTGTTTCCTCCCCAGAGAGGCGAGAGCGTCAACGCCTATATTGTATCAGGTCCCAAAATGACCAGGCGTCTGTAAGTCACGCTGAGACGCATCTGTAATACGGTATATAAGACCCCATTCCCAGAGAATAGATCGATCCTAACTCCCTGGGGGTTCACGCTAAATAGCTGTCAGCCGAGCGGGCACGAAAGTTAATTACCCCCTTACAGCTTTTCAGACATTGAAGCCGGATTATCTGACAGTAATCTAGTGAGACTCCCCACGGAGATAGATCGACGTAAAATCTATGGGAATGCGCCCTAAGACGGGAACTTTACTTCTACTTTTTATAGCGTCACATTTTTTATTTTAACTAGAAACAGCCAGTACATAAGTCTAGGATCTATTAGTCTACATTAGAAACCACGATGGATTTGTTGCATTCAACGATTCCATCAATCAAATTATATTATTACTTTAATTTGTGTTTTTAGTAATATTGCACGTATCTCGGAAACAATCATGAATATTTGATAAATGCATTAGGATCGTCACAGTTGTTGATAACCAACCCAATACGTTGATTAATAGTTTTGAGGGGTTAGTTTGCCCATCCCGTGAGTGTGTGTGTGTGTGTGGGGGGGGGGGGGGGGTGGTGAAGAGAGATGTAAAATCCTACGATACCCGCAATGCAGGTTACTTGTACCACCTGTGTATTCAGCTACGAGTGGACTGAAGCAAATATAATTGAAACTTCTATTAGGGTTGGAGAAGGAAAGGGATGGCGCTTTATAGAGATCCATTAAAATTCCTTTAACTTAATTCCTGTGAGTGGGGTGTGAGTGAGTTGGAGGGGGTGGGGGTACCTCCGCAGCCTACGGCTATGAATTTCAGATAAATAGAACACGGTACAAGCTATGTGTTCGCTGGTTGTCCTTGGTATCATAAGTCGTTTACAGTGATCAGGTAAGCTGTTCTTTTGTGAAACTAAATGCACTGTTTGATAATTTTAATATGACATTCACAATGTTTTGTAGTAGTCTATGGAGAAATATATATCTTTGTTGGACTGTGTGTCCGTTGGACCGACTAATTTCGGTATCCGATAACGTTTATTTGCCGATGCTCCTGCCGATGCTCCTGTTTTGTAGTAGTCTATGGAGAAATATATATCTTTGTTGGACTGTGTGTCCGTTGGACCGACTAATTTCGGTATCCGATAACGTTTATTTGCCGATGCTCCTAGCCTGCAATTACCATTCGTGCTTTTCTTTCTGGCCCTGTGGAGTGGGGTAGGAATATCATAAGGCATTTTGGTAAGGTTACATTCTGGCAGGACTGTATGTCGCTCTTTATGTGCAAAATTAAAATCCAAAGTGCCCGTCACAGCACAGTAGGACCGCTGTCGGAAGAGTGGCAGGAAACGTCATTGTGCTTGGTATTTCAGCACTCGGAACTACTCGGATGTCTCCGCACTCGACAATAACCTCGGACGTCATACGGAGGCATCCATATTTGATTGTTGATTGTTGGGAAGGAACTACTTTCAACCTTGCGCTAATTTAGACCATAATCTTCTCAACGTCTGTATCTGTTTATCCTTTAAACCAAAGTCAATCTTAGTGCATTGTTTGGCAAACTGTAAAGAATCATAAAAATCAGGGGTATTGACGGCCATCTTTATAAGCGGAATAATCGAATTGAGTGAGAAGGCATTTCCGGCGAACAAAATGCATGGATTTGATGCATATTTCTCCGCCTATCTCATCCGAGGTTAGTATGGAGCTTGCGGAATGAGCCGAGGATTGCCGATTGGGTATTTCAGTGCCGTGACGTCATCTCGACATGGACAGGAAGTTGTCATGACGTCGTGCATGGGCAAAATGGTGTCTCACCCACCTAACTACTGATATCGAACAAGAAATATTAATCTGTGTTCCACGCGGTTAGATTGACATAAAATGAGCAGAAATCACAGGATAAAAACATATACGTACTACCGATCTTCAGAGGAATTAGCCATTTTTAAAAGAAATGATTTACAAATCACATCCCAGCATCCTACAATCAGCTCCATCAGAGAAGAATGAGCAGGAAGAGGGTCTCTCAGGTCGCTCAAAGAAAACCCATGAACACATAATGACCAGTTTTATGGTTTATTAGCTTTATGATCTACGTGAAGTCTCCAACTTCGGAACCCTCTCCCATAACTCACGGCCGTCTTCTTAGCTCCCCCAAGCGGTCTCTCTAATTCCAATCTCTCAGATATTACTTCTGAACGTCTTATATCTAAATTCCTTATTAAGGCGGATGCACTATTTCGCACTATGGAGCACTATTTCGCGGTGCATACCAATCTTATTTACTCAAATTGCACAAGAACACTTGCATTAGGCCTATATAATTACATGCAATGCCATAAACCTAGTCGATTGCACAAGCAAGCGACTCCATTAAAATTAATTTACAAGTCTGGGGGTTATTTTTGTGATCTGAACCCGCCTTCCGCTTGATTTTAAACGTGATTTTTCTAGAATTAAGATTGTCCACTTACAGGAATGCTTTGATTAGGATATTGCCAGCGATGGCAGGCGATCAAGTATCAGAAGAGAAGCAATGGTACTGACAATGAATGATTGGATAGATCTGCAATGCAACTACCAGTATAGTGCACACACACTGTACAGTAGTTAGTGTAGTAAAAGAACTGAATGTTTCACTGTTAGTGAACAATGTCGAACGATCGACGTTAGCACAGAGCACCGCAAGAGAATATGTTCACTTGTCATCTAGTCTCACTCATTACAATGACGTGTTTCACGCGCTTCACTCATTATTTTGTAAATCTGTTGTCTTTTGTTTTGTTTTGTTTTTTTTTTAATACGAACCCGGCTATCAGTTGTGTAAATGCGTTCTATTACATCTACAACGTCTCGGTGTTTTTTTGTTTCTCTGTGGCATGCTTACAAGAACTGCACTTATTCAAGACTGCAAATAGTGCATACCATGCAGTATTCATCGTTTCCATAAAGCGTGCTAATATACAGTAGAAGTAGGCTTAATAATTCTATCAACATCATTAGGGCATGTTATTCATTTTACATGAAACTGACGTGAACTTTAGTGAAAAATAAAATGTACTTATTGCACAATCAATAAAACGTATCCGTGGAGTTTTAGAGTTCAAAGACCATGAGGCAAATAAACGGTAAATAGACAGCATTAGTAAAGTGATGACATCAGCAACATGGATATGTGTAGAAGGAGCGGTGTGTGTGTGTGTGTGTGTGTGCGTGTGTGTAAAAAAGAGAAGAAGAGTTCTGGAATACTTGATTAAAGTAGAACGTTAATATAACACAGGATCTGTAGTATAAATCACTTAGCAATCCACATATTTTGTTTTCTAACAGAGCAAATCTTCTCTCGGCCGATGTTCCGAGTTACCATTTTAGTGCTCTAATAACTTTGTCGACTTCTCCTCTCTTAATGAACAGACCAATTTGTTTGGAAACATTCCAACCCACATACGTTCCATAATGACGCATTTGTAACTGCATATAGCAAAACAGCATATGGAGACTTCCATGGCTTTATGTTGTAATATATTTTCGTGGGATAAATGAAGTCATAATAGCCAATATATTTGTCCTGATAAGTTATTGCCATGGACTAAGGACAAATACGTTTAGGTTATATGAGAAATTGGCAACTAACGTTTTACGAGTTGCTAATTTTCAGACATATAATACCGAAATAGTAAAACTGGGTGTTAAATTGGTGAAATGTCACCATTAATCGCGAGAAAATAATGAGTTCATTATGTCCTCGTTTTGGGTAAGGTTAAACGATACAATGAATTAGTCATCAAATATAATGCGGCACATAGAATAATGGAAAATATATATGTCCGTATTTGAGGAAATTTATTGAAGGTCTCATTCCCGATGAAATTATTATTCTACGTAGATCGATCCAACTCCGAAGAGACTCTCGCTGAATGCAATCAGATTAACAGATTAACACGCCTCCTCCTGTTTCCAAGGTACCCGTATACTCACTAGCTTTTCTGTATTATACTGAACGCCAGGAGGAGACGTGTAAATCTGTTTATCTGGTTGCATTCAGCGAGAGACCCTTCGAACTACCTAGTACGATAGTTTTACTGTGTACGCCCTAAGTTTTTTCTATTGATACTCAAGAAAAAATGATATATTGAACTTTACGTTTTTATAGTTAAGGGGAAAGTGAAATGGTACGGTGAAATAAGTTAGTCTCGCAAAGAGAAGGTGCAGAGGTACAGGATGTTTACGTGAATTGTACTGGCAGTTGGAAGATGTACGTCCTGTAATAATTGGATATTTAAACCATGTGCTTGTATAACGTCGTAATTAATAAAGTTGACATGGTATTAACTCTCCACTCTCATGTTAGAAGACATTTGTTTTCAAAACATGGGTCTCGGATACGTTCCAAATATTTGGGCCGGTTTCCGTCTCTTGTGGCTGACAGACCCAAAACACAATTCAAAAATAAAGCCATGAATCACCTATATTTTCAATATGAAGTTTCTAGATGGCTCTGAAACGTCATCTGGGAGTTCCAGAAAATCAGAAAAAAAAATCAAGTCCAGAGATAATACTCATCAAATCGAAAATCCTAAAATGATGTAGGAAAACCCGTAAAGCCAATACATAGTAACTCAATAATGGCATTATAAAGAGCTTACGGGCGATGCACTTTGCAGTTATTTTACAGCCCTTGTCATCCATTTTGATTGACCCTTATTTTTACGTTAAATGGTGGGCAGTTTGGAATATATACCGGTATATTAGTATGGCAGTTTAGTAACAAATTGAATGCCCGGGCATTCACTATTTACAAATGATTGGACTTGCTCTAATATGAAACCCACAGAAACCCGAAACTGGAGATCGATTTTTCAAAACTTACAATCCACAGTACAAATTAAGACGAAGGCTACTTAGTAGTCAACTGAGTGTCAGGATTTGTATTATACGCACTACGTGTTTAATTGTTATTTATCTCCCTTGCATACTGAGTGTCAGTTGCACACATCCCACACACACACATACTCACACGCACCCCATCCTCCTCCAAGGACATCTAAAATCTTCAAATCGAGCACAGTTGAAAACAATTAGTAATTGAGGTTGCTGAGTGCGAGGGAAGGACATTAGCCTTCGGTGCATATCTGTGTAATCACATTTAGACACGCGACCTTGTGTCAAGGGGAGAAAACGTTGACAAGCATCAAAGAAAAACTTTGGCGCTGGAAGTGAAGTGTAGATCGTCACATATAAGGAAGCCTTAAGACTGAAGCTGTGGCCTGCAGTTAGAAGGCAAGTTATTTGTCACAATCAACCTGGTTTTAATTATCACTCGCCTGGCACGTGTGTCCCTAATATCGATGAGATATTGCAAATAAATAAAAGAAGTTGGACAATAAGCATCAACACATCCGTATATAACACAAACTGAAGTTATGAACACAATGAAATATAAACGGCGCCACGAAGAAATACGAACGCCCCAAGTCGACATATAATTTGCGTCACATTTTTCCAATTTTGTCACGGTGCAGTGTCAGGGCTTGCAATGTATTTCTTTATGGGGCCTTGGTATTTTTTTAATATCTGCATGTAAAAGTGAGTACAGTTGGAAGAAGCTGGGTGTTACTTCATAATAATAACAGCAGCAGACACATGTCACGCGCGAAAGTTGTATTACAGCTGCGCGCCGGAGCAGTGTCACATTTATGGCGTTTTTTTCTTTTATTTGTGGTTGTACAATAAGACACGATAACATCACATTAGACGGTGCAGAATTATCATCACAAGCACCAGCTGTGAAACCTTAAGTCGACTCCCGAGGCTACAGCACCACTCGTAAGCAGCGCTACATGCATGTTCATTGAAAGTTCAGATAAGAAATGAACGCACTGCTTATTAGGTGTGACGTTGTTAGGGAAACGTTCTAGGGCGCATGTGTGACGTTTGAGCTCGTTATTCTGAATGCTTTGCCAGTGGTACACAGTTGGAGGCAACGGTAGGCATTTTTATGATTGTCTTGATGGATTATATTGATATCAACAATGTATTTGTATTTTGTATTCAGTCTCAGCGCCCGGTCGTTTTTATAGCCATTGTGATGGAGTTTGTTGATATCAGTTTTATGTATGTTTTGTTTAATCAGAGCAGGGGTAGTCCGGAGCTTCAGGGATGTCTATCCATTTTTGTAATACATGCACTAACATGAAAATACTGTGCTTTACCGTCCTAAGCAAAACTGTCAATTCCTACATGTACATGTACAAGTAGTAGAGCTCCGTAAACAGACAGTGAAAAGACGACATATTTTGGTAAGTTTTTTCTAAGGTTTTTAACTTTTTAAAATACCTGCAAGCATGGCATCCCCTACTAAAATGCGAACCATGCACTGTCAAGAAATCCGTTTTCAAACCACTTTTAATCAAGTTATGGTAAAAACTAACTTTATAGTTGTACATTTTGTTTTGATTCCCCAGTTTTAAATGCTTATCTAAGTATTCCATGACAAATGAATGACATTTCGCCCACAGTCTTTTATCAAAACCAAAAATGGATTTCAACTTAAAAACCGCTATCCAATATAAAGTAGCTGTCAGAAAGGAACAACATTGATTGCTACCCGTAAATACACCGAATACTTTACAAAAACCAGGTCGGAGTGAATATGGCATCTAAAACAACAACTGACACCGTGTGCGTCTAGAAGGTTGAATTTGACAGGAGAAGTAAAAGTATTACATAAATTATCACTTACAGAACAAAGGACACTTTATTGAATAAAGGCGAAATGACATATTACTACAGAGAAAAAGCGCTTCTCGTGGGTTCTGTGATTTAGATATCACGCTTTTCTAACTAGTGGCCGCTTTTCATGAAACATTTTAAGCGCCATAAGACGTATGTAATTTTATTTCTCCGTGAATACGTTGTGTCTAGGACCGCATTCGGACATACATATCGTACTAGCTGGGTCGGTCCAACTCTGCGGGGGATTTTCGCTAAAGTGCGATCGGTGGAATCAGCTTTATTGTCTGACACGCCTACTCTTGCAGCTACTGTAATTAACGTGTGCTGATTAAGCTGATTCCACTAATTGCTCTTTAGCGAGAATCCACAGCAGAGCTGGTCCGACCCAGCTAGTACGCTGTGTGAATCTGAGTGCGCCCTAAGATTGATAAAGTGTCTTCTTTGAGGGAACGAATAAAGAACAAATGAGAATATTTTTGTTAGTAGAGAATGATATTTAATGAAAAAACATTGTATGCATCTTATGTAGGGAAATGATTAAAAGATATTCTACTAGGAGGTTTCAAAAGACTGACAACAGCTTATTGCAAAATTTGTTTGATGCACACACAAGGCACACAAAAAATGGCAGAAATTAAATCAGAATGTGGTTCAAAACGAAGCTTGGAAGCCGTGCATCTAAATCTCAACCAATTTGGGAAAAAATGTCTAAGGAGAATGCAACGAGAACGCATGACCAGACCTCATCGTTTTAAAAAACAGAAATGATATCAAATTGAATTTGCTTGTCAGCGTAACATACGAGCGGCAGGTGGCCGTTGATACGCATTCTGTATGGTTCGGAAACCACGTAGAAAGGCACGGACACGGACAATCCCCATGGCTATACACGGATCACTGGAAAAGATATGGAGAGTACGTACTAAAACCTTTGTCAACATGAACCAAGTTACCCTCTCACAAAAAAATACGCGATCGAAAATAATTTGATATTACATAAATGCATGTTCGGTGGCTCGTGCAAGATCGACTCGCAGTTCACTAAAGCATCAAATGTCTGCGGCAGCTTTAACTATTTCAGTGGGATTTGGAAGAACATCTCCAAAGGGAGTGTGCAAAAACATCTAGGGAATCGTCGCGACAGAAGCGCTTGGTAATGGCTTACGGAAATCTGTGCCTTAGGCCAAACGCGTTCCTACAACGCATGCGCAACAAATAAAGATACAATACAGATAGCTAGTATTTGCCACAAAAAAGCATACTATTTCTTTTGAAATCAAAAGGGAAATTGTTATTCAGATTCTCATGAGTCGTTGATGGATACGGTAAGAAACTCGATCATTTATATAACCACCTTGAAAGGTCAAACGTAAATGTCACAAGGAAAGGCTTATATCACTTTACTTTTGGATTGTCTTTCAGTGTTCTGGATCATGTTGGGCATTTAGTTTCTTTTCTCCTACGTACAACATTTCTATTGAAATCACTTCTTTAAGAGATATTTTGTCGACTGGAAATGTCTTTTTTGTCTGTGAGGAGACTCTGCCTCTTTGTCTTCATAACACGCTGCAAATCATTTCAGTTTTGCAATTATCTCAAGTAGCATGTCACCGTAACCGCAAAATAATGTCAAAATGATGTCGTCTTATCGTAGCACAGCTTGAGTTGTGGAAGTCGACACGTGCATGATGATTGTCATTATCGCCAGAAATGACCATCATTTTGCGCCAAAATTAGTTTCAATACGACCGAAACGCTGGGTTAAAAAGTCACAAGGCAATTTCAGGTGTGGCAGCCATTCCAGGGAAGCAATCAGATGTCGATATATTTACTAAAACCTTGACTTATAAGTGTTAGACGTTCTGGCAACATATTTTACGTGTATAACCGTTCTTTCGTTTAAGAAGTTAGAGTGGAAATGGTGCATGACAAAATGTATGGCTTCAACGCTGACTTTAATAAACATTTTTTGCTTTTGTTTTTGGGTTCTTGTGGTTTCTATCATATTTGCGTGTCAGAGCAATCGCAACAAACTCTTTGGGCTTTATCTTAAGAGAATTTAGTGTTTTACAATATTCGGGATTTATTTCATCATCGGTTGTATACTCAATTTAAGATTTTACCAAGTTTTTATACACTTTTTGCTCTTATAAACAGATATTCCCAACTAGTTTTAACTGCTTAGCTTTTTATCTTGGTCTCGTAATGAGAAGCCGTTGCAATTGCTTTTGATAAGCGGGTTTTCCATAATTCCTTACAATATCTGCTCCTCTGTATTGCCTCTCTTCAAAGGAAATCATTTCCACTGGCTTTGATTATCTCATATTAAAAGTGCACTTGCCAAAGTGATATTAGTTTGCAATAGATATCATATCTGCATTGCAGTTCAAGAAGTGACCTACATGTAAATTATGCTTTGATTTTGCTAGCAATATCCCCATGTTCCTTTTCTGCCTCTTTAACTAGTAATTGTTTTCTACATGTTTCAATGTTTGCCATTACTTCTTTTTTTCTCGTTTATTTACGTTATTGCTTGGCATATTAAAAGAAGTAACTTTAGCATTATTAAGTTGGTTGATAAGTCTGATAGTTAGAATGGTTACTCGCTCGGTCCGTGGGACCCTTTTTTCATGGAGTCACTCAACAAGGCGATCAGTCATTTAGCTGAGCTCTTATCAAGGAAAAACTCGTTTGACCACTCATCGTGTAGTTCATTATATTAGAAAATATGTATATTTGGGTTATTTTTGTAAATTTGTGTTGGTTAGTCAGTTAATTGATTACTTGGATGTTAGTTATTTGGTTTGTTAGATGGTACACAGTCAGTCGGTAGGCCAGCATGCATCAGCCAGCCAGCCAGGCAGTCAACCAGACTGTTCCATGTAGCTGACCAGTTCTTCCACGTGTTATTCATATCATGCATCTGTTTTTTGCAGACAAAGGTGTGTTAAATGATGAAAAAGCTAGAAATGATACCTTAATTATTTTTCCAATATACGTTCACGTTTCAATAAAACCGGGATGGATCACCTGCGAAGATATCACCTTGTATGATAAATTTTCACGGGTTACATGTTCTTTGCTTTGCGTCATGATAAGTGTTAGAGCTGACATCCTTTTCAGTCTTTGATATAATGCATTAGTATATCCAAGTAACGCAAGGGAGATTCTCCGTCCTAGATATTAGACGATTGCTATAAATAATCACTGTTGCATACTTGAACGAGTTGCCAGTAATGATAGTTTCTTAACAGTGACGGCATAGGTGTTTTTCAGATACCTGAGAACTCACGCAGTAATTCTTTGGAGCGTTTAACTGAATAATCAAAAACCAAAGAAGTCATTGATAGCACCCATATTAGAGTAAAATTATATCTGTTGCAGTAGACGTCAGTCAGCGTTTTTTTTAATGTTGTACAAGTAGTAAGTATTGGATTGTGTAATGTAGTACACGCCTGGAGTCATCACAATGAAAACGCCTTTCAAGCAGTTTCTAAGCTCTCTCCCCATAAATGATTTTTAAAAAAGGAAAAGAAAAAAACAATACTCTTTGGTTTGCATATCATCAGTTGCTAACGGGCACCAAAGTTCGTTGCCCTTCCTCAGAGAGGAAGCTTTCAGCTCATTAAGTTGTATTGTGTGCCCAGAATATCTCAAATATCTCATGTATAGACAATTAGCCATGAGATGCCTGTGAGGACTGCTGGCAATTTAACTATTTAGAACACTTAATGGTCGTCGACCCTCTTGTAGTCACTCAATAGGCCTTTTGCACCTAGATGACGAAATGTTGACTTCTTTTGTTTACTGAAAGTCTTGTTCTCCAGTGAACAAAAGAATGCTGTAGAGCAAGCTCTCCAGTTAACAAAAGAAGTCAACATGTAGTAATCTAGTTGCAAAAGGCCTTTTGGATTTTAAATCCAAGGGACCTATTTCACAAAGGAAGTTTTGGCCAAAAAGTGATTGAAATCTTGTGACTATAAACCTTTGTCTACTGTCTTGCCAAGATAAATTTATTAGGAAAATTTCAAGGAAAATCATATGAGATAGCCTTAAGCGAGGTCTTCTGCATTGTTTGGTGTCATTCGAGACTAGAAGTCGTGCGAGAATCCGGTCTATAATAAGAGTGAAGCTGTAAGCGTCTGGAATGTCACCTAAAAAACCAATACAGAATCGACAGACAAAACATGGTGAATTCGTACTGTTTTACAGTAGACTGTAGACAGAAAAAAAAACACTACAAAAATATCAGTGGATAAACTACTGTATGGCCGGCTTTTGTTCGTTGCCCCAGCCCACTGCCAGTCTGCAATTACCTGTATGTCCACACCACGTGATCTCCACTAAATCCCGCAAAATCTCGTTTGTTGTAAAGCTTAGTTTCATCAAGATGACCTTCCTATCAAATGGAAGAATATGTCCTTCTCTAATGTACAACAATTTAGAAAGACATGGCTAGTGTCTCATACCAATAGTTTCATCATTTTCATTAGCTGACATACTAAAATCGTGAATTAAAGCACACCAAATTTTTGTTCTGAAAGTTTGGACCAGTTTTCGGGTTAACGATTTTTGTAAGTCCGGCTCCGATATGGTTATAGCCATGGGGCTCTGGGATAGGTCAAGTAAAGCTATCATATGAATATAAGAACACCTTCGTGCACTATCAAAGCGGTCATTTGCGTTCAATACGCGCTGTCCAGAACAGGTGAAATTGGGCTAGGCCCACCATACATATATATGTAGTGCGTCCTAGAATTGAGCTAGATAAAGAGTGAACAGAAATTGGTGGTAGAATTCATTACCAAGGTAAGCGTTTAAAAAATACGGACAAACCCCAAACTTCTAGTGCACATACAGTTAAAATGGCCTCAATTGCATTAAGTGCTCACAGTCGGACCTCTCTGTACAATTTGCCCCAGATTTCGCTGTTGGTCAGTTCATTGCTTTGTGTGATTTAGTATTTAATTTTGGTTTATTTCAATTTATTGCAGTTTATTTCTTGCTCTTGCTGAATGAATAAGGTTGATAGCATTGCTTTTACACTATGCTTTTTTACTTCGTGTAGTCTATAGCTATAGTTTAATTCGTGTTTATCATGTATTTTACTTAAAGCGAAAATGTATCTAGTGATTTGAATTTGGTCGCAAATTACGGATATATACATGTATGTACATGTATGGCTTAAGACGCCTTGGGTGTGTGTATTTAGCTGCTTGAATTCTCATGAATACAGTATCAGTGAAAATAATCAGTGAAAATAGTCTTCAAGGCTGTAGATGTCAAGAATCATTACTTTCCTGAGAAACTTAGTGGAAATGGGATTGTAGATTAAGACAAAAATGTTTTCTTTTCTTTTGTTTTTTTACACCAGAGATGCCTCAACTTTGCGTTTTATACATACCTATAATACAGCTGTTCTTGATCATAAGTGTTCGTTTAAAAAAGGCGGTTGTCCGGACTGCTCAAAATGCAGACATTGGCTTTCTTGAACAGGTACCTACTGAAATGACCTTAAGGGCAATGTTTTCCGAAGATTCAAAACCATGCGTGATTCGGCATGAACCCATAAAACTGTGTAATATAAGTATAGATTTCTTCATTAAAAAGAATATCAGTTTAATGGGTCCTTTCTTGTACAACAGGAAATCACAGGTCATTGGGTGCTAGTATTCGCTTATGAAACAACCTGGGTAAGTGAAAGGAATGAGAAATGAAATCACGCAATTGACACTGAAGTACAGAGGGTATTAGCTTCAACTTGCCGTCTGTCTCCCATAGTCCTAGCTCTACAAGGAACTGGACTAATTGTCTCTCGATCTTGTCATTTGACAGACAACACGAAATGTCCCCCAGGATCCGGGTTAATGGTAACGTAGCCTGCCATGTCTGCCCGGGAATGATATCCCTATATCATTTCGTAGACCACCTCCTTGACCCCCTGTTAGGGCCCATTCACATTGAAACTTACGGTCTATGGAGATCGATCCATTTCTGCGGGGACTTCTTCTGAATACAATCAGATCAATTGAGTGACACGCCTCTTCTTGTTTCCAGTAGGCGTGTTAATCGCTTAATCTGATTGCATTCTGCGAGAGTCCCCACGGAGCTGGATAGATCTACGTACACCGATAGTTCGATTGGGAATGAACCCTAAAAGCTTTTGTTTTACCAACGTATGATTAGGTGCAATGGCAGACCTTGTACTTTATCAGACGCATTAGACGTTTGAAATCGAGCCAAGAACATCCATTTTAATAAGTGTGACATATTAAATATCATGCGAGGATGTTATGTTGGTAGCTATAGTTTAGCCTAATTACCTTTGCCTTGGGGAACACCTGCAAGATAAACATCACAACAGTTCTTGACATGTCAAGGTAATGCAACTGTTCATGGACTTCTTGCTGCCGTAGGTCTTCATGATGACGCCTTTGTTTGTTTTGAAATGGGCCAAATTTATGCTTCAAGGAAGTTATGCATTATTTTGATGTCGCTTTTATGTAAAAAAAACACCACCTGTGTTTAAACATTGCATTCTAGCTAGAAGGTTAAAGTCCTGAAAAAAGACCCCCCTTGGCTTTAGCTCTGGTTTACACTAGTGGACCTGCATGGACTTCAATGATGAACAATTAATATTTTGGAGTTCGTATTTCAATAAGACGGTAAATGAGAAGTGTGCGGATATTATTGGAGAGACTTGGGAATTTTTGTAAATAATCAAATCCAATGACACATAAATGTATAGGAAATAACTTGATTTTTCATTTCCTGCTGCAGATCCAGGTAGAACAAAATGAACTTGACATTTATGCAATAACACCAATTTTTTAAGTAAAGACAATTTAATTCCACCTACCCAGGATGGGAATGCGTATATATGCCTCAAAGTATTCTTGGTAATCTTGAAAATCTCCATGTGCCTTAGCTAGTTAACAGGATTTCCGCACCATGGCATAAAACATGAAATTCAGGTAAATGTTGGTAATGGATTGGAATTCCTTACTGTTCAAGGATCAATGCTTTGCGCATGCAATGAAAAATCCAGGGCATAGGACCCTAATAGGAAAGTATTAATGAGTGTGTTTATGGAATGTTTGCGTATTTATCTATGAGATATACCGTATCCCTTTTTGAAAAGACCTTATTGGGCCGCTGCTGGACAGTGGTCAGTTATTGTCCAGCAAGGTGCTGCGAGGTCATTGTTTAGTAAACAGCCAAAAACGCGGCACATTCTGTACTTGTACTTGCCAGCAAGAAAGGCAAGCCAACAAACAGTTTCTCTCAATCACTTTATCAGAACGCAATGCTGGTTCAAGACTTAGCTAATAGATCTAGACCTGGACAAGGCTATAGAAACCCAATTTACCTATTCGCCGAAGAAAATTAGAGAACACACAGAAGGATTTAATTCAGTCGGTAATTCCTAAAGAAAGGCGGCTGTGGGTACGTCTTTTGCGTAGTCCGGCGGAATACCGAATTTTAATATTCGATTCCCGGGAATCCCAGTTTCGAACGATAGCCCGATGCAGTGTAATTGAAGATAATGCAAAAGAAAATACTATATCGGACTACATAAGAAAACTTATCCACTGCCGCCTTTCTTTAAATTGCACACAATCAGGATTAGTTTGCGCCACTTCGACCAGCATTCGCCTTTTTGCTTTGAGTACGTCTCCGACTATACATATGTCTACATGTAGACAGCGGTTCTTTTTTATTCATGTTTATTATCAATGAATAAGAATCATTATTAAACGACTGCGTTAGAGTATATATCAATCACAGCACTGTTTTTATATCCAACATTAATCTAGCTGCAATAGGGCGATAGAGATGTAAATGCATTTATCTACTGCTGAAAATATATGCGTATTAAGGTATTGAAAGTGAGATGACGCTTCCTTAAGAATTAAGACAGCGTGTTCACTTTGTTTCCTGTGGGCCTTTATGCTTTGGTATGTGATTACCCTCCGCCAGGGGTCCCTGTAGGTTGTTACACAATTGGATGAAAGGCTTCATTTAATTTTGTAACAACCTGCAGAGACCCCTGGTGGTCAAATCCCGTTGGAAAATATGATGTTGGTCTGATTAGGGGCTCCTACAGTCTGGGACAAGGTTATTAACCAGAAACTGGACACCACTTGAACCACTAGATGATTCAAATAGGCATTGATTCAAGGCCGCACCAAGTGGAAGGCTTACGGAAAATGTCATTGAACTATGGTGCAATTTGTAGATTATTTATTTTCTTTAATTTAAAGCGCCGAACAATTCAACTTGTCCGTCGCATGCAATGTGAAAGCAGACAAACTGTATGAGTTTTAAGAGATTGAATTGTGAGGTCTTGTCATGCGACCATTTCCATATTGACTGGAGAGGGAAATAGATTTCATTCACACCTAACGAAGCGTAAAGAAAGTGATGGAAAACACATATTTAAAGATAGAGTTTTAATTGAACTGAAAAGTTCGGAAAGGGCAATAAGGGGGAAGATATCGAAAAGGCCATTGTTGTATACTTCAATAGCGCATTTTTCGCCAATAAAACGCGTTTTTAAGGTCTCTTCACGTAACATAAGATAATTGCGTGTGAAGCAACGTATGCCTTATAAAATCGGAAAGTATTAGCTCTGAACTTGTCTCTCTAGATCCGACGATCCGTTATGAGTTAATGACCATACGTAAAGCAAATATATTCGCCCTGTGACGGCACGAATAGCACAAATAGTACCACTCCAAAACCGTTTGGCCTAACAGAGAAATACCCGGTGGTTTAATATTTATTACGTGTATATACATTTGCCTTAGTTCGAAGCCAAATAAAACAATGAACTAATCCACTAAACCTTATATATTCAAAATAAATTTATCTTGCCAATTTACAAAACGCAATGGGTATGAAATGGAGATACACATGCGACATCTAACGGGCGTTATATGAACCAGCGCCTTGCCTGCCCTGACTATAAAATTAATCATGAGCGAATATTTTCTGCGTGTTTTTCTTGATTTATATACTCGTAAAAGATGCTGGTGGATTACGAGTAATGTGTTAGTTGCAATCAAACCTTTTCACATAATGTATAGATATAACATATGGGCGGTCCTTTCTAAGATCAGCCACGAAATTGTTCTAGCTAATACACTGGTGACGAAATTCAATTAAAAATCCATTGCAGTGTATGGAAATCTGATCAAAATTGTATATAATTTACCTAAGCATTTGGGATTTTTTTATTTTATTTTCATCGTATTCGATTTCCACAGTTTCTCTTCATGTGACCTGTAGTAATACTGTAGTAAGACAGTTACCCCGGCAGGCGAGATTTAAGTTGGAGACATGCTACCCGGGTTTGAACCAATTCCTTACAGACAAGTCAAAGAAATGGAAGGAGGCGCGTTAAAATAGAATAAGAGTGTATGATAACTAGAATATCACTCGAAAAGCGCAGACCTCCGCCAAGGATGTACACAGACAAATTATGGTAGTTCAGGGCACCTTCATTGTACAACTGGTCAAGGTTAATGGCCCTATCTCGCATAAATATCCGCTAATCAAATATGCCAAACCCACTTGGAAGGTAATCCTCGAGGGTAAACCATTCAGTGTCTATTTAGGGATTTTTTGTCTGATTGATCAGACTTTCAAGGGGGTCGGCCATATTTGATCCGCGGATCTGTTAGTCCGCGGATCAACTGGTTTGAATGCGGCCTAAGCTACAAGGCACCTGCCCCCATCTATACTACCGAGGTTCCCACTTTACCCCTTCTCCTCCCCCTAAAAGAAGAATAGCAAGCAAAACGAGGCAAACACCAACGAATCCCCCCCTCCCTCCATCCCCTAAGCAATGTCAGTGAAAGCAATATGTGCAAGTTAAGTTCAAAATTAAAGAATTGGGTTATTTCAAAGTGTGTAATAAACAAAACTCTAAGAAGAATATGCGCCAAAAAAAGAATTGTTGGAAACATTAAGTTTAGATTCATTGCAAGCCCAAGTAATTAGATTAGCGGAAATGGGTACCACTCAGTGTCTAAGTTGAACCGCATCAAATCCTTTCCTCTACATATTTGAGTTTTTTTTCTCTGTTGCTTCTAATAAACTGCTTACGGTAGATGCAAGGATATTAAATTTTTACATGAACAGTCATGGTACGGTTCATAACATTTTGATAATGATAACTGGAGAAACAATACCCTGGAAAGGAAAAGGTGCCTGGAACGATTAACGATATTGCTGCAAACTGAAGCGAATAGAGTTTAGGATATTGGCTTCTAGAGCAGGATAGCTTATTACTTGAAACCACCGTCCGTAGAACATGCTATATATTCTGTTCAACTTGAGTATTTTCGAATATATTCGTGCTGGTGATTTCCTATTACGCAATCAACTTTAACCTAAGAGCACCTTCTTGACGTAGCTTCCATTCAGTATCCTGGTCGCAGGGAACCAATATCCTGCGATACACGTATTGCCTGTCATCACTTACGTACATAGAGCAGCCAATAATTCCAAAAAAAAACAAATGATTAAAAAAAGATTTATGAGAGGAGCAAATCAGGTATCTCCTTCCATTGGTTAGATTTGCGTTCTATGAGGGTTATAAATGAAAGAAAGAAAGAAAGAAAGAAAAAGAACAGGCACTAGCAAATGTAAAAACGATAAGGTGATTTTAGCAAAACTGCAGTATTAGTAACACAGTAACAAGTTGGTTGAAGGAATTAGTCAGTAGGTTAGTCTTTGATTCATTTTTTTTTATTTTGTCAAGAAAAGTTAGGTCATGGCCAATGGGATTTATAGAATAATTAACATAGGATTAACTGGTAAGACGGAATGTCTAATTATTATTTTCAGGGTCTATCATGACGTCTTGCCTTTGCGTTATTGCTATATATATATTACCCATGGGTGTTATTTCAGCAATATAATTTCTAAGAGGAAGTCTGTTGAATGCCTTACATACCCCCGCATGTGTAAGCGACGAGTTTCAATGGATGTTTGCGGTATTAAGGTAATAATTATTATAATCATTTCTGTGTCGGAAATTTGTTTCGCTGAACAAAATTAGTGAAAACCATTCCTTGGAGCAATGAACATTTTTGCTCATTCCTTAGAGGTTTCTTTTCAACCTCATATTACAGATTGTACTGTCATTTTTTCTTATTATCAGTTGTATTCTAAAGAATCGTAATTATTCTCCGACGGGCAAACAACAATTGTTGCCAAGTCTTCCGAAGGACCAGCTATTATGAAATAGCGCGTTTATGACATTTCTAAAATTACAGATAAATTGAAAATCATGTTGTTTACCAGGCCTAAAGCAATGGAATTGATGTCTACCAATAGCATAACATTTTCATTTATTAAGTACACGAATGTAACAACAGTGTTAACTAGAAATGTAACTCCTTAGAAATCTCATGTAAACGTTTTCAGCACGTAGACAACAGCCTGTGATTGCGTAATAGGGCTCTAAGGTAATAAAACAGGCTGTCACATGTGTGCGTAAGACAAAGCATTTGTACGGTTTACCTACAAGGCTATTGCGTACTTGTTAACCAGAGGTCGTGTTCTCGGAAACTCAATATTTCTCACATTCTCGAAACCTGTAAAATCTTCTCGCTTTTTCGTGTACATTGGCAAATGCCTTCGACCTGACAGTATTTCCTCCGAAAAAAATGTCCACGTACGTACTGAAGACAAAGGTGTTTTTTTTTAAGTTAGTGTATGTAGGCGATATCTTACCGTCGAATCCGAACTAAGCAGTCGACTGAGCGGTCGCAAATGTTCACCTGTGATCCGTGGAAAGTCAATTCGTAAACGGCAGGTAAATTTCATCGTCAATATAATCACTGCATTATAATCTTATAAACTTAAATCTCCGTGAACTAATAATTGTATTTGATTTTATGGTCATTTCACTTATTTTATTCATATAAATTTTGTACTAGAACAAATGAAAAACCATCTTCATTTATGTCAAATGCAATATTCGGATGTAACATAAAAGGTAATCAACTTTCGTAAGTCTTTAGAGTTCAATTTAAAGTTACTTATTAACTTTCTTTGAGGGTCCGTAAGTTACAGAAAATTGCATAAAAACATAACTTCGAAAAAGGAACTGCAATTTTTCTCGGTATAGATGCAAACAGAGATTACGATATATTCTTCTTTTTTCTTCTTCTTTTTCTTCTTCTATTTTGTTGCCTTTGCCTTTAAAATACCGAAATGACAAGGCTTCGGTTCTTGTCAGAGTAGCAGTAAACATTTAACATGATGACAACATATATCAAAATGAAATTATTGAAGTAAATCACGCCTCGGGTGATAAGGTGTGATACTTGTTCCATGGGGATATTTCCAAGTACGTTGTCACTTCGGGTTCAACCAAAGATTATATGTAAACTTAGAAGAACTACTTGGTTTACTTTGGCACACTTAGTCAGGGTTGACGTCGGTGTGATATTGATAACGGTATAAGAACATGAGTATTTTAATGGACCACTGGTGAATATGTGACAAAACAATGAGGGTCACACACGCGCACGTGCGCACACACACACACAGAAAGCCCGCGTGCGAAGTAACAAGACCTTTCATAAGTGAACACAATGATGAACACAAAAATCCTTGCTTCCAGAACTGCAGCCTCCAATTGGATGAAAGTTTTACATTCTTTGTGTATTTTAGAATGCTATGAAACTGACTGCCCTTGCTATTGGCACAGTTTGAGTCTTTCTTAGTACCATTGGGAGCATTCAAGTTCACCCATACAGTCAACTTGACGCGCTTCGCAGCTTCATTTTTATAGAGTTAACAGCCGCGTCACGCAAAAAACGCGACCCTGAACCTTTCAATACCTTGGTTTAACCTCTAAATGGTTTGCGCTTCAAAAGAAGACAACAGGTGCCAAGTTTCTGGGGATCTTTAACTTGGACTTGGCTGGCCGACGAGAAGGCCGTCCGACAAAAAGGTCATTGAAATGCAGTGTGCCCTCACTGGAGGCCGGCTCGCAATAACTCGGGTCACCCGGGCCTCTAGACCTATTGCACGTGACGTCACTACCCTTACCAGCCTATTACTGTGCCTCCGATGCCTGTTTCACTCAAAATATCTCGGTCTAAGCTGAGACTGCTTAAATCAGATAACCTACTACAGAACGATTATTTTGTGATGTTGGTCTGAGATCTTCTAAAACAGATTGGCTTACAATAAATGTACTTGTGCTCTGAGGGCCTCGGTCAAAAGAGCCAAAAACGACGGAGCAGACTTTTAGTGTGTGTGTGTGTGTGTGTGTGTGTGTGTAAGGTCTAAGACACAAAAATTTTGCAGACTTTTTTTAAAAATAGACCCTAAATATATGGTTTTCAGGTGTATCCATTATGCCAGTCCCGCCTGATAAGCTGTACCACAATACCACAATTCTTGCTCCACGTGAAGCTTGGGGAGACCGCCCTCTGTTTAAAAACAAATATATAAAAAACAGCACCGCATATTTTCAAAAGACATTTTGCAAACAAAGCATCCAGGCACGTATCATGGCTTATTGATTCTGCTGTCTCCTCGGCTGAAATAAAAGGCAAATCCCAATGTGTCTCAATAAGAAAGAATCGCATTGAAATTATACTGGTCCCAATTCTGTGCGTAGTGCATTTTCAAAGCAAGGCGACGAGCTACTTTGCATGTTATTCTATACTTCGTGGATCTAGCTCTGACGTCATACATTACACTGCCTACCGCTGCGATTATCCCTTTTCAATTAAAATCAAATTTCAGGGAAAAAAAGCACCATATGCTATGTTTAAATCCCATGTTATGTTTTAATCTAAAGGGTTTGTCTTAATGGAGTTTCGTCCTGGTTAAGGTGTCAGTGAAAGGGAAAAAATCCTCTCACGTTACCTATTTCTTAGAAATCATTACAATCAATTACAAATTTCTTTGAAATAATAAGAAAAATGCTACTCAAGAAGGAGGCAGGAAATGTACATTATATGTTATTTACAAGAACTTCCATTCGATTGCAGGTTGACTTCATTTAAAAAAATGAAATGAAAAAAATCTACTGTGTTTAGGGAAGTTTTGATCCTTGTATTGTTTCTTATTTAATCGTGCTAGGAAACACTAAAACAATGTTTTATTCGGCAATTTCTTGTTTAATTTAAAAAAACTTTGTTGGTTAAAAAAGGAAATGTATAAAAGATCGATTTAAACTATGTTGACTCGCTTTATCATACAATCAATTCTTTGTTAAGTCTTTAAATGTGCCTTTATTTATTTTTTTTTTAACTTTTTTACTGTCGCAGTGACAATCCTCACGCTGTAAGTGGTGTGACGCAATGAAATAATGGCAAATCTGTATCTTTTGTCTTTCAGCGAAATCTGATGTTACTTTTCGAACGATTGCCAAGGACAAAAAGCTAAGACACATTGAAGTCGGCTGTCATCCACCCCTCGAAGGAAAAGAAAAGAAAATGATATTCTTCTGCTAAAAGAAGGATAGGATTGCAAAAGATTAGCACGATTGTCTGGAATTTTAGAATATTTTTAACCACAAAAAATAATTCATCGACTTGATTAATTTAGGAACACGAGCATATTATTGCTAGGTGTATCCCTCACTACCTGCAGTATACGTTGTCGCAAATGATACGTTTGACATGAAAATTGCTCATTAAACACAGGAATCATCCAATCCTCTTCCTGACAACGGTGTGTCATAACAGGCGAATATGTGGGATTGAATATCCTCAGTTGGGAGAGATCCAAAGAAATGGTCGGATTAAAAGGGGAGAATCATTTGACACTAGCTTTTGCGCAGGTTTAAATTCCACGAGACCTTAGGCGTGATACTCACTAGATATGAGGAAGTGGACACTTCTGCGTTGTGTTTTATCCCTTGGTCGAACTGGTTTTTGAAACCTGCATACCAAAACGTTAATAAGGGCTTTTTTTGTAAAGCAAACGTAAGGTTGGCGTGAATTTACTTCAACTTTGTTAGCAAAATGGTCCGTCCACTCGGATGGATGGTATTTGGCGACGTCTGTTAGAACTCCGCTATTCAAAATGCCATGCGGGAACATATCGAACATGTCGGACAGTATAGACCAGAACAAAACACTGGAGGTGCGAGTGTACGAGCAGATATACCACATCTTCTACCATTTTGGATTGCCGATGATCTGCGTGTTTGGTTTCTTGGGAAACGTCTTAAATTTGGCGGTGCTCAATCAGAAACGCTTGCAAACGTCTCTAATGAAAATGGAGCAGGCTGCAAGCATTTACCTCATCGCTCTCGCCAGCTCCGACTTGCTCTTCTGTATCTCTGCCTTCATGACCACTTTCGTGCCACTGGAGATGGTCTTCGAAAAGAAGGGATTCCTGTTGTACTACACTCAAAACTGTGCCGCGGTCATCAACATATTCATCATGACGAGCACTTGGGTGACCGTCGTTTTCGCAGTGGAAAGATACGTGGCCATTTGCCACCCTTTAAAATCGAGATATATGCTCAGCATGAAAGGGACCCGCCTCACGATCGGTCTTATTTATCTTTTCTCTGTCCTTTTTAACATTCCAGTGTTTTGGAGGTACACTATACAGACTGTAGAATGCCCGGGTAATGTTACATACTTTAGACTGGACCAACAAATAATTTTTTCCGACACATTCGACCAAGCATACAGAGGTGTTTGGGCAATCTTTGGCAACTTGCTGCCGCTTGTTATACTGGTGTACGCGAACGTGTGTCTCGTGCGGGGGATTAGGAAATCCACCGTCCTCAGAAGGCAGTACGGTGGCTATAAAGACGGAAAACACGTGAAGGAATCGAACAACAAGATAACCCTCACGTTGATCATCATTGTGATTTTGTTTCTCACTCTCGTGGCGCCCTCCGAACTCATCAAACAGGTAGTCCTGCTGGACAGTACGCTACAATTCAGCCATGCCTACATGTCCGTAGAAGTCATCACAAACTTTATGCAGTCAGTCAACTTCTCCATCAACTTCATCCTCTACTGCATCATCAACAGATCGTTCCGACGGACAATGAAGCACATGGTTTTGAAATTTGTGAAGAACTATTTGCCGTTCTTTAGGTTTAATTATGAACCGGGAGAGGTAAGCATCCCCCGCGGCGGAGGCTCTTTCCGAAGCTACCGGAGCGTCAACTTGAAGTTTCCCAATGATTCGTGTGAGGGAAGTCGTGTATGAATGTGTCCAATGCATAACATGTCGAAGAGAAAATTAAAGATTAGAGTTTCAGATTAAATGTGATATAGCTTGAAGTGATATTGTAACTGGCAGAGGACGCCGGAAAGTCCCTAATGGTGACCAAAGGCCGTGAACATGTGTGGTCACTTGGAAAACGAAACTGAAACTGAAATTAAGGACATCAGCCATATAACAAACTGGCTCGAGATGTTATATACATATACGTCAGAGCACATTTTAAATCATATACATAACTTTGTATACATTGATATATTCTTATTGTGATTTACACCTTTTGTATTGTGTATATATTGCATTGGTACCCAGAGAGTATAGGGCCGAATAGGGTACTAACTAGTCCGAGGGTCAAATATGGCGACCCACTAAAAAGATTGCATTCTTATCCGCTAATAGACACTGAATAGATATCCCATAGGGAAGTATTCAAGTGGGCCATGTTTGGCCCTCGTACTGGTTATTCTGAATGGGGCCTAGGATGCATAGCAATATTAATAATACTAGAAAATTGATTTACGACCAATCACCAGTCGAACCAGCCGCTATTGGGCTGTATCAATTGTTTTCATTACTTAAAACACGCCTTCAGTCGCCTGTCTATTAACAGACAGAATACAGTAAATATGTTGTTATGTCATTTTTTTCATTAATTTCTCTAATTAAAATGATGTGCGTTTTATGTTTAAGTTTATATTCTGACCTGGTGACTTCCGGTGAGTGGAACAACAGAGAAGAGGTTTAAAGTCGCGTATACTCATTATTTATAAACAAGAGAGAATCCAAGTCAAAACACCTTGTGAAAGTTGAACTCTGTCGTGGTAAATATTGTTTATCTAAGGTATAATCGTTATACAAAAGAGTTGGACAAACTTACGGTGTACGCACAGAAAATGTAAGTGTACGTTAAACATTGTTATTGGAGCTTACCAACTACACGATTTTCATAAAATTGTTTTTATAAATTACCTCTTTGTTTCATGTTATTTCATTTGATGGCCAAATACGGCATTAAACGTGTTGTTCAACTAGGCTATATATTGCCTGGTACCTCACAGGTAGAAAACAACAACGACTGCATTGACGCTTCTTTATTTTACGCGGTTTTGAATAAAACTTATTACAACACGCGATCTGGGGGATGTCATGTTTGATTTTACATGTGAAAGGAAACGCAACCAGATTTCAGCATTAGATTAGTTTCATTTATTAAAAAGGAAACGTGTAGTGACGTCAACGGGTATTAAATGTTGATGTCAATTTATTCTAATACAGGATCTAACGTTGAAACAAGAGATCACGTCGTCTCGACATATCACGAGGCTTTCTTCAGGTGAACTAATTTTGAGTTGTAACCGACGCTGAATGTCTTGATAAGTTTTCATTATCTTAGTTTAATATCACTGGATGAATCAGAACGATCACTTTGCTGTTCAACATTCAAACATTCACCAGTAACTTACAGCTTATATAACATACAGACAGCTTATGTAACGTAACATGTCAGACTTGGACTAGGATAAAATGATTTTACAAATGAAATAAAACCTGACGTCTGGTGTACAAAAGATTACCGACTGCCCAGCTTGATCTTCACATCTATTTGTATCTTTAGATTTGCTTAGTACCCTCTGTCACTACCAATCTTATTTAGCCTGCATGAGGAAAAATGTCCTGTATGAGCAGTAAAGCATCATTTGTGGAAAGCAGTCCCACTTGGTATAGTCGAAGATAAAATTCCGAATCTTAAAAAACGAGGGCAATGGTTTTTGTCATACTTTGATTTTTTAAACTGAAAGCGTGCCTCATCCTGAGTTGTATTATTGAAAACAATCTTACTAACCTGGTAATGACGGGAAATTGGTGAAAGTTCATTTTTTCATTTTTTCCTCCCATATAAAAGTAAAAAAGGCGCTGTTAGAGTCTGTCTTTGGAGGCAATGTCAGTAGTCGTTGGACGTGGTCCAAAAGGCATGATGGCAATATCAATTGTTTTTGTTTTTGTTTTTTCAAATTTACACACACTTGATGGGATTACCATTTAAAGAAAATTTTCACTTGAAAAAAGGAAAACTTTATACTTTATCTACAGCACATTGTGTTAGCTGCTTATATGGAGAAAATGACTGAAATTCAAAGAAGACTAAATCCTGCAAAGAAGTGAATTCCAGTGAAAAATGTTTAAACAAGCTTTTATAGAATAGTGTTCTGATTTTTTAGTTATTTCCGAGAGCAATGAATGATGTAAATTTCAAACTGGGTGCCTTACATTGCGCAACCAGTCCTATTAATAACACTGATATCCTCATTGGGCTCACCTTCTGTAATAACTAATAAAAACATGCTGATAGTACGTTCTATCTAAAATTAAAAGTCCTATCAAATTGCAATTAGTGAATAGAAGCAGGAAACGAAAATCACGAATGAGGAAGGCAGGAAACTGGATTTTTATTTTTCAAAAATTGAAAAGAATTGATTGAAATACAACTCTTCGGTTTATGGCACTGAGGAGGAAAACTGCTAGACTCAGATAACAAGAACACGCCTGTATTGTAATTACAGTTTGTTTTTGCTTTAAATAAATAAACGTGTTGAGACGAATGTCACAGCATTGCTAATATAGAATTGACTGCTTCTCGTGTGTCATAGCGGTGTATTTCTATTAAACCAAATCATATCTTATACATTTTTCATCAAAATAATGAAATCATTCTGAGAAAATGAACAATTGATATCCCTTGTACGTGCCAAAGTTCCATTTATCTGTTGATTCCCAATGTGAGTTTTCAGAACAGATTAATAACACATTATATCTCAGTAGCAATTTAATTTATAAATGCTTAAAAAATTTCGAAATGTCAGATATGTTCCCTCATTTTAGATTTTTCTGTAACTGCCATGAGACAGAATAGTATATCGGTATTACATTATGATTTTTTAAACCGACTCGACACTGTTTTCTTACTTTCGAAAAAGGTATCTGCGTTACATTGCCTTGATGCTGTGAAAAGAGGTGAATTGTTTAAATTCCGTATAATTTGTTGCGCGTGCAAATTATGACAGAATACATCATTTAAGACTAACAGCCTCAAATCAAATTGCTTTCTTTTGCATTGTAAATGGGTATTTGCAGGGCCTCTGAAGTGTCTAATAGCCTGTTTTTTTTTCACTTAATCAAAAAAGTCAATATTCATAAAATAAGAGCTTTAAGCTCTTGATCACGCTTGAAGAAGTCTCCGGGTTTTGAATGACATGTTCAGCTAAGCCATACTGAGAACGTTCTTGGTGGTGATTGTTTTGTCCTTATTAAAAAAATGAAAAATGGTCGCAAGAACCACAGTTTGGTCGTGATACACGATGAACGATATCTCACAAACGATTTCAGACCATCACACAGAGGTGACCAAAGGTAAAACTCCATGAAACAAGTAAACAGACTGAGTGTTGATAATTGACAAATCACTGTAGACAGATGAAACGCGTGCACCTGTTGCTTCTTGAGGTATATAATTACAGGTCTGTTACAGGGAAATTATGTTACGTCTCCTTAATTGTGCCATTAATGTCAACAGATGTGCTACGCACGCACGACAGGTTATAAGGAAGGTTGACTGCGGTATAGTCCGGCTAGGAACTGGCACAGTGGCGGCACGTTTATATCAGGTGTGTTGATGCATTATGCACCTGCAATCGTCTCGCGTTTTTAATTGTTCTTGTCACGCAATCCGCTCGTTATGAGACAGTTACAACGGATAAACACGACGTTACGGGTCATAGGTCACCTTCAGATCACTCACAGAGGAAGGGATCATTCCCAATGATGCCACAGTTATACTGCACCTACGGAGTTGGATCGATCCACATAGAACAATCCACGAAGAACTATAGTTTCATTGGGACTGAGCCCATAGAAATAAACCTTGGCAGATTTAGGTCTAATGCAATTACACCACGCAATTATTTTTGAAAATGTTTTTGATAGCCATGGGGTCGTTGCACTACGATAAAATAAACGTGCTGTCACCGTGAGAGAAGTGACCGAGAACGCTTCAGTTTTCCCGAACTCTTGGTATATCTACCGTTAAGATAGCAGTAGCACTCTCCATGAGGAACTGCAAAGGTTATATTTGTGTGTCCTTTTTCTTTCTTTTTTCTTTTCTTTTCTCTCTCTCTCTCTCTCTCTCTCTCTCTCTCTCTCTCTCTCTGTCTCGATAAACTAGCGGTATTCAGATATAATAAAAATGATAGCGGCCCTTAACTTATTTCGTTTGATATTTGAAGGATTTGAGTGGCAAACGTTCAATCTTTCTGAAATCTTCGCCGTGTTTTAAATCACATTTGGCATACCTTACTTGGTAGGCCAACCAATACTTTAAGAAGACCGTCCACCTTAAGATGTCGTTCCTTTTGCCATCCCCCAGCATCATTTCCTGCAGCGAGTTAATTATACGCAGACGACCTACAGACAAGGGCCGCGCCAAGTTTGGCCGACCTAACTCAACTAGAAGTGCGACTTAGAGGTCTTACTTGCATGCTGTCCCCAGTTCATTTAAAACGCCCTCTCTCATTTTGCCCTTGCCCTTTCCTTTTCTTTGTAAATAACAACTTTGAATACTTGCTTACAGTTATGAATTTTCAATAGAAAAAATCAAAAATAATTATGAGTTTAAGGTGCAAAAGAACTTGATAGCGTTTTGAATTATGCACAGCTGTCGAGTCCGACATGAAAAATGTATAGCTTAAACAGAATGTTACACAAACATGCCTGATTATGATATTACATGAAATTTTTATCGAGGCCGACAGAAGCGGAGAAGCTACCGCCAGGTAAAATGTTTAATAAGTTTCATATCACTATAATTATTATGATTATTTTTTCACTATTTTTATGTAACTCCGTTAATAGGCATTACTACTTTGCATCACTTTTGTAAAGTATCAGTGACAAGATGAAACGGCAAAATAAGCTAAACCTACCAGCGAAGATGAATATTTAAAATTAACATTTACGCCCACGAAGCATTCTGCTTCCTTCCGTATCTCTACGAAATGTACGCCCTAGTAACCTACAGTTTTCATGTCAATAGCGTTGACTGTATACAAACGGGTTGTACATGTACATCTAGGTCCTGAAGTAAGTCCAAGTGCTTGACGAATAAACTGACGACAGGTCATTTTGTCTGTTTGGATTCTTACTTCGTTAAGTCTCAGAGTTTAATTCATGGAGAGATCGGTTAGAAAAGGGAAGTTCAAAACGTTATGCCAAGGCTTTTCTAATTTCAGAGAAGTTCATTTTTATACTACACTGTCATTGTATTTCATTCATTCACACGGCGTCATTTTTGCTTCTTTTAATTTATGTTATTTCCTTTTCCCTTTTTAATTTATTTATTTATTTATTTATTTATTTATTTATTTATTTATTTATTTATTTATTTATTTATTGAGGATTAGATATAAAAGATTCACATCGATTTTTTTAATTTCCAGATCTTCTAGGAATACTTATGTTACAAACACCTTCATGTTGTCATCAGCCGTGAACATAAATGTGTGAAAACACATGTCAAATACACACCTATGTGCTATATGATATCTTTTCTTTTTATAGGTCAAACGTTCAAATCATAATATGTAATTCCCAACGGACATCTAAAAATGTTCACCTTATAAACTGTGAGAAAACCAATAAACTGAGCCATACCTTTCATAACATCTAGATTCGATTACTGACATTTGTTTGAAATGCCTAACTATCAAAAGGAAAGAATTTCAATTATTCATTCAAAATTCAGCCAAACCCCAAAGCCAAAGTCTGGTCATATTGCACCAGTTTCCCGTAACCTACATTGGCTTCCTGCATCCCAAAACGATAGTTTACCAAATGCTATTCACGGCTTTTGATATTTAAAAGGTGACTGTCCTTATAATCTTACCAGCATTAAAGAACTAGCTAGTCCCATCAGAACCAGAACACTGAGATCAAGTGGGCAATTTGTATGTAAAGCGGAAAGAAACGAAGAAAGCCTGTATATGGTATGGTCATGGGGGATTCGACAATGCAGCAGCGACTTTAAGGTCAAATATTTTATCTACACATCAAACGGCTCCATTGCAAAAAATTAAAAATGATGTTTTTTTTTTGTTTTTTTTTTTGTCTGTAAAAGCTTTTAACTCTTTTTTAGTAGTTTTAAGTTTTGCTGAACAACGTATTGCCTTCTGAAAAATTGGTTTGTTTTGATGCCACTTATTCCTACTTTGGTTATATTACAGAAACTCTGGAGATTCACATGGTTACTCCCCTTTATCCGATTTCTCAACGGCGCAGCGGTGCTGGAGATAAAAAAGACTACCTAATAACCTTTAAATCTTAAAATGCCTAAAGCCCAACGAACCAACGGCGTGAATGTACATACTGTTAATTAAGTTAATCGATTTACCATCGTGTAACAATTTCAAACCAATGCGTTCAATGCAGCGCAAATTAGGGGCATTGTGCTGTAACGATTTTTAAATATAGGATTGCAACCAAGTCCGCAACTAAATGAAATAAGAAAACGGCCGTTGGACGACTCTGAACGTATTATACATATGTTTTAAAATAACTTTATTTCCAACAGTCAGATAAGTACATTTTGTACATTTAGATAAATATTTTGCAAAAAGAATTAAAAGGCACCAATACCCGTCATCATCAGTAAGTAACGTAGAGTTGTAACGACCATGTTTTAATGATGTACCATCAAAACAAACTCTCTTGTATATCTTTCTCATGAGGCAAAGAGTCTTATAGCGGAACAGAGAGGCGTGAATTTCCAATATTTGAAATTGACAGCAAACATCTTCAACTGACGTCTACTCTGGCAAAAAGTCACATACTTAAATCATGGAATGTGAACTTCACAGTAAATGAAGAATGTGTCTAGATGTGAATAAACGGCCCTGTCTTTAATAAAAAAACCCCAAAACAAGTGCACAAAATAATATCTCATCTCAGAGAGGCAAAGCGCCGGTGGCCAGAGTGATTTAGAGGAAGAGCTTAACATGCCTCAAACACCAGGAATCGGCACGAGATCAATGAACGCACCAACCGGTCACCCCAGATTAAGAAAAATGATCCCAGTGAATAATGTGCTATAGAACGGACGTAAATGGTTACGAGACGCGTAGCCCGTCTCCGGCAATCTTTTCGTATCCTGCTTTCTAAATCAAGGAAATGGTATATGAAGAACATATGATGTACATCTGTTAATGTGTAAAAGTTTGCAACCCCTTAATTAAAGGTCTATTTTCATTAACTGAACACCGCGTTCTCGTTAGCGAGATTGTTTCCCTACCTGTGAAAGCATCATACGCTTGAAGAAGTGGAAAAAAGCAACTTTCTGACTGGCGCGTTTTGATTGAATCCCGGAGTGTTTGTTTACATAGATAACCTTATATGGCTGATGTGTATTCGTATGGGGATTCAACGAACTGTAATCAGGCGTGCGCTGGGCCCAGCTGGACTTTATCTTTCGAGGGACAGTCTGATATTCAAGTTTATCAAATTTTCATACTTTGCAAAATTGCATCGTCGGCAGTATGTATTATGTTCCTGAAACCCTTTGCTCACATGGGCAAGGTGGCTGTACCCTTTTTTACTACACCTGCAGTATGCAATGACATTCAGGGTGTGAAAGTATGTGTGCTGAGACAATCACGTCTTCATTAATGAGACAACAAATGACTACTGACAGGGACCAGATGGCAAATCGGCGTTTCAGAATTGCCTTAAACTGGAGGCTTTTAACAAATTTACGTCGTTTTGTCTTTTCTGTTTAAGATGGATATGGCAAATTAATGGCAGGAAAACGCAATTTGATTTAGTATCTCCAACAAGCTTCGTTCATCTTTATATTTCTCTCTCATTCAAAACTCGTTCCTCCAATGTGTTTTGAATAAAATATAGAACCATCATCGGCTGATCCCTTGCCACCAAAAGCCAGCGTGCGTGTTATCTTTTTTTAAGCAACCCAATTTAACGTAGCAAATTCAAATCAAAGGCGTTATTCCATTTCAAAATTCGTTACACTCAGACGGAATTGTTTCGCCCACAGGGTACATCATAAGTGACGGGTAACAAATTTGTTCTGTCCTTATTGAGCGTCTACTGCATCTATAACCACCTGCGCAAGTTTCTCAATGTCCAAGCGATTTGCTACTTGGAGTACTAGTTAACATTGAAAGGGCTGTTTTGAAAGCGTGCCCACCTTGTCGAACTTACTTTTTTAGCAGAACACAAGCAAGTAACGCATAGTTATTACAAACTTGGTTTAGCACGCATGACATTTATTTAAGAAGGTTGCTAAAGGTTAAACCCATGCTCGAAAAATTAACTTCGTCCACGTGGAGAACCTCAGCCAGCAGAGCAGGTAGCACTACTATTAACTAATGTTTTCCACGATTTGGCTAGCAGAAGGAAGTTTTCTAGAGGGGCAGTGACTTTTCAGACCTTTCAGCAAAATTATTTACATTTTCCACCTGCAAACTAATGTGCATTCTTTGTACTTGTAATCATAAATCTGAATAGACAAACGTACTTCACCTCTAACGACAAACATAAGCCAAATGCTGTATTCCGTCACGGGGTCGGTCGGATGTCAATTTTTTCTCATTCCTTTTTTCCTCGTTGTGCTTATATAACCCCGTCATTCCACCTCAGTTGCACACAGATATAATCACTACCCCATCACCTCTACCCTACGCTAGATAATTGGGACCGACGGTACATTCTTTAATAGGAATATAAATAGTCTGTGGGTAAAAAAGTCTGTGGGAGCTTATAGCTTTAGGAATTTGACAGGAACGCTCTCCAACATGTTCTGCTTATGCCCTTGACTGACTAGGCCGGGTTATCTAAACATTTAAAGAACTTACTCGTACTCTATTTCATTTTATTGGCATATCATCAATTTTAGCTGTCACGTCAGTCGTTTGCGTAATACCATGTATTTCTATCGGAAAAACAACGCTGCCGATAGAAATCTGATAGAAAACTCATAATGATAATTTGGTCGTATGCTCAGCAGATTGAACATGAGTTCGTTTGGTAAACTCCGTTTAATTCAGTAGTGACATAATGAACAGAGGCCAAACAACAGAGCCCGGGTAAATGGTAATTGGTGGCAATGGCATCAGTTCAGTGTCCATGAGTAGGGGGCACCGTTGCTTATTGGTCCTGTTGGAATTTCTGACATATTTTGAAAGAGTTAGGCACCGCTGCCAATGGTTTTTGTCAGCCAAGCTAATGCGCATTAACTCCACGTGGACTCTCGTTAAATGCAACCAAATTGACAGACCAACACGCCTCCTCCTGGCGTTGAGTAAAGTATAAAAAAGTGGCGAGTACGTTGGAAACAGGAGGAGGCGTGCTAGTCTGTCAATCTGATGGCGTACAGCGAGAGTCCACGTGGGTTAAGTGTACCCTCTACCAGGGCAAGTGATAGATTTTTTACAGATATTCACAGATATGTTTCTAGCTAGATAGATGGTCATTTAGAGTTCAACTCACCCTGTTGAGGATTCTCAAGGCTGATTACATGGCTGATAATTGTTTGCATAACTGCTCAGGCACTGCCACTTAGCAGGTCCAGTCTAAGTCTGCGTGACAGCAATCAAGACAGTTAATTACTCTGACTTCAATCACTTGCTCCTCTGTGACAGATAAAAAAAGCCTTAGACTGGTTGCGTAACGAGGAGTTATCACATCGTTGTGAAGCTCAGCTCATGCAGAGCAAGTACAAAGCTTTTGGCGCGCGCGCAGAGATAATTGTTTCCACATGGGATTCCTCAACAGGGTGAGTTGAGCCCTAAATGACCATCTATCTAGCTAGAGACATATCTGTGAATATCTAAAAAAATCTATCACTCGCCCTAGCCCTAAATGACCATCTATCTAGCTAGAGACATATCTGTGAATATCTAAAAAATCTATCACTCGCCCTGGTGGAGGGTAGGTTAAATGCGCATTAGTGAGGTCGACAAAATTTCTAGTGAACGCTCGTCGCTTTGAGCGTTAACTTTTCTTTAGAAAGGGTCTTCGGTGACTTGACTACATTTGCAATGGCAGCAGATACATGTACCATTATGGAACCTAGTAAGACACGAAGCAATTTTGCCGTAAGTTGCTAAGGTGTAACTTGTCCTTACATGCCCTGACGGAGGCGAGGGGCACATTGTCACAGTATGCGGGGCAACATGGCAAGAGATATTGTAGGCACATGCAGTGAGCTATTCCTTCAACTGTTGTCTGATATAGTTTCACCCCCACACCAACTAATAGCCACGACGTCTGGTAATTCTATATTCAGATTAAAGACCGTTCAAAAATATACAGTGTATGTGTTGTCCGACCGTGTTAATATCATACTGTTATTACCACATTTAACCTTTACTATTCGTTTGCGTAGAATCACATCAGATTGCCAGTTCCTGTCAATGAGACTGAATTACCAAGAAAAACATAGATACATGTATACACCATACGGCCATTAATAGACTATGTTCTGCTCAACGAGGTATCAAATAATATAGGATAATATACTTCATTGGGCATAAGTCATAACACAAGTTAACCAAAGCTGTTACCTGAAAAATAAAATAGCATTCTCTCAAATGTTGTCGATATTGGAACTGGGAGGTTTTCGGTGGTGCCATTCGCTTATACCGATTTTACGATACCTATATGGTATCGTTTTTCTTTCCCCATATTTTGTTTGATATATACACAGGTTTCTAAATAATACCTCAGGAAACTGCAAAGTCTACTAGGTACATGTATCACATGGATTGAATGGCTTTTACAGATTACGTGACAGTGTTTGAATGATTTGGAAGCAGAATCCACATCACCCTTGGTAATGTTATTTATCATAACATATACCGTACTACTTTTGAGGAACAGTGGTTTTGCTGAGGGGTGCGGGGATAGAGAACTCTGTCTTGTTATGCTGAAATATGAAAAATAGACGGGACCAATTTCAGGATAGTGTGTGCGGCACAAGAATAAAAAATTGCTTGATTTTTGTCTCTTTTTGCTTGTTAGGATTGTTTTACTGTTTTGGGAGATGGAGAGAGCACAAGAAGATACTTCAGAAGCTGAAACGAGGGAGCAACCCCCCTCTGCCCCCCCTTCCCCTCGTCCCTGCATCCGCCTTGACTTACATGTACTTGAGCTTAAATGTGCTCATCCTTGGCAACTGCAGCTAAAGCCATGGATACATAAAACCTAACCGTTACCACGGAAACAGATGCCATCTTTTATTAAAGGTGTTATTACAAGGTGATAATTACAGACTATATTACTTGGTGTAAAATCGTCGAGGTAGACATTGGAGGGTTATACCTGTACCATTATGTCGGTATCAGCGTGAGTAATATTAAGGTGTAAGACACCAATTCTGAAAATGTCATGTTTTTAGAGGCGTACTTCATGTTGACGTTCCGCTATTGAAAACACTTAAAGTGGCGAGACCAACATACATGTACTTTGTGCAAATGTTATACCACAGTATGAGTCTTCGTATTCAGTTGTAGCTCTGGTGATGATAATTTTAGAGAAAATCTCTATCAAACGCTTTTTATTATTAAAATACAAGGGTTATTTACATATATATATTACTTGATATCAGTTGGCGTGCAAGGTCGATTATGACACGCTGTTATAAATGTTTTTTGGAGGGTTTGCTGTGTATTTTAATAAGGCCATAAATTGGCGTTTTAGACCCGCCTCTATCAATCACTCTCTCTCTCTCTCTCCTAGCCACAAAGAAATAACTCATGTAGCTTCTATATCGTCAGACAAAACTTGGAGACGAGAAGCACTTTTTCCTCGCCAGTAGCAAATATTAAAAAAGATGAAAAAGCAATCTTAACTTCTTATCAAATGCAGAGCGACAGAATTACAAAATAGCGGGCAATACCCGAGTTACCGGAAATTGTTCTTCCTCCACAAAACAATAAGCTCCTGACGTCAGGATCACAAAACAACACACATGTATTATACATAAATAGTGTCCATCACCCTACTTCAACTTTACTTTGTATAATACGATTTTTCTTAATCTTCTCATGAAGGGAGGATTTAGATCACGTACGTTGTTTTACTAATCATCTATTTACTGTTTCTATAGTTACTTTTTGTTCTGTTCAATCACTCTCTCTCTCTCTCTCTCTCCTAGCCACAAAGAAAGAGCTTCTATATCGTCAGACAAAAATTGTAGACGAGAAGCACTTTTTTTCTCACCAGTAGTAAATATTTAAAAAAAGATGAAAAAGCAATTTTAACTTCCTATCAAATGCATAGTGACCGAATTACAAAATAGCGGGCAATACCCGAGTGATCGTATATTGTTCTTCCTCCACAAAACAATAAGCTCCTGACGTCAGGATCACAAAACAACACACATGTATTATACATAAATAGTACCCATCACCCTACTTCAACTTCACTTTGTATAATACGATTTTACTAAATCTTCTCACGTAGGGAGGATTTAGATCACGTACGTTGTTATTATGTTTGACTAATCATCTATTTACTGTATCTATAGTTTCTTTTTGTTATGTTCACAAACAGTAGTGTGAGAAGTAGCATAGACAACCAACGAAAGTTGTAACATTAATGGTCCCCCAAAGATATTTTCGACAGAATTCCGTAAGTTTCCTTTCCAGTGATTGGATACAATGGTCTGTGTTTAGGTTCTCCTTCACCACTGCTAGCTCGCCTACACCACAGTAGCCAATACTCCCCATGCATGAATTTTTGGCAGGGGAGCATATTTATCATTATCAACAAAGGTGGAAAAGATGAAAGATCAACTTAAAAAATGAAAAAAAAAGACAAAATAAAAAAGAAATAAATTGGAGATTCAACACGTTCGACATGGTTAATGAAATAGAAGAATGTACTCGGCGTGTAAGTTCGGTGGGTTTTAGAAGTCATATTTTTCTCTCTGCCTACACCAAATATTAATTGAAATCCTACAAAAACCCCCAGGAAACCTGACTCTATCCAGCGGTCAGTGCACCAAATTCCTAAAGGAAATTAAAAAATTGGAACCATGTCGTTTTCTATTTGGGCATCGGATAAGCCATTGAATGGATCTATACGGAAGCGAAAGAGATATCTTATGAGTGTTATAAGTTCAATAGATTTATGCTGAAAGTTCAGAAAGATCAGGTGGACTATTCCG
The DNA here is from genome assembly GCF_051362555.1 of Lingula anatina. Taxonomy (NCBI): domain Eukaryota; kingdom Metazoa; phylum Brachiopoda; class Lingulata; order Lingulida; family Lingulidae; genus Lingula; species Lingula anatina. Next base: position 24,820,691 of record NC_141770.1, on the reverse strand, counting down.
CAGAAATTAACTAAATTGGCAGCAGATAGGATTTGAGGCTTGTAACCTTCCAAGCACAGACCAAAAAGGGGAGCGGCAAAGAGATAATGAAATAATTAAAAGGTACACATAAATACTAGATTAGTGGATTCCATCGGTTAACAACCTGCAGTAGGCCTACCCTGCGTTTCAGTGAAATGGCGGTGACTGTTGGTGGTGCGCTGATAACAAGGGTTATTTTTCAAATTCAGGGTGTCTTCATATTCTATGATAAATCTATCTTGCAAAACGTAAAACCACACGATGAGAGTTTGACCTTTCTTTCCTGGAAAATTCAACACGTTGTCACCTAGGTATGCAATATCGAAAATCATTTACAAAATCATGATCCGTAAACCCATTTTTGATAGAAAATAAAACGAAATGAAGATGAGGTCATTAAGGCAAAAAGACAAAAGAATTCCACTTATCCACTTAAGACGCCTGTAATTGAATCAAGATCAATAAAATAGATTGTAAACAAGGAGAACATCGCACGTTTTTTGTTACATTTGGCAAACTTGAAACTGAGAAAAGTAAATACGCGATGGCACCTACGGGACGTGGTATATCAGTGTTGGCTGCTCAACACAGTCATCAAGTGTTATTTCAACATTTTGAAGCCAGATAGATAGATCTATATAGATTTCAAGGTTTGCATGCAGGCGGCAAGTGTCCTTTAGTCGTTTTCTCTACTTGTCTCGGCACTATTGCCTATATATATTATGAGCATTTATTGTTTGTTTGGTCTGCCTTTAATTGTCGACATCATATCTAGATATCTATCTCATTGTAACGGTTGATCTTAACGTATGAATTCTGATCAGCAACAAGTTGAAAATAATTCCACTGCAGAAATATGATACAACCTACTAAACTTCTTGTCTGCATGTTGTGGTTTATATAGGTATAATAACGTGCTTGTCATTCTAGTAATGTGACACATATGACAGTTTCAGGTCTCAGCTGACGCCGATGCCTTGAATAAGTAATTTTCAACCGTTGTAGTAGTAGTGGTTCCTGTCGCTGCTGCAACATTTACCTGATTGTAGTAGCTGTTGTCCAATTAAGTCATTTTGCGGTGAGTAAAATTAAGGTGGGTCACGAAATGGTGGGTTTCCTGTCAATTGTGATGGAATAGTACTGAATACCTAACAGCATAATCATCGCCAATTTTACTAAGTACTGCAGGTTACATGGAGATCAGAAAATGTAGGCCCTAACTAGCATAAGGCTTCAGTTCTATGGATTTTTACACAAGTCATGCATCGTAAAGCCTGCATAACCTAAAAAACTATTGGAAAGCGAGCCTGCTTTTACACATTGGAACGTTTTTTATGATTTGTCAATTTCGATGCAATATTGATCTAAGACGAAGTCAATGATTATGCAATGTTTAGCACTATAATCACCTCCACTTCTGATAATTTACCACTGCTAATATGGACATTCAGAAAATGAAACTTATACAGTCCCTCTAGTCCCTGGGAGTTCAGGTCACGCCTGGAAAATGCCAAAGTGTGATAAATAACAAATACACTTTAAACTGCATAACTTCTAGAAAAATGGTCCAATAAAGCTATTATTCGAATTTGACTTGTCTTTAGTACCAAAAATCACTCAAGTGAGTTAAAAATAATAGGAACTAAGTCGAACTGTTTTCCATTTATATGGGGTCCACAGCGAATACTGCGCAGCGGCGACGACGGGGGCGACGACGACACATACATGTACGCAGGCGATGGCTCTAGGCAGGTGATGGCTTTAAGTCCAGGCACGCTGTGTCCAAATTAAGTGGTCAGTGTAACTGTTTTTGTTTGGAAAACGTGCCGCTGCTCGCAGCTTGTAGACCGCGCTGTATGATTTGTCTGTGACCATTTCACGTTGAAAGGGTTGATTTTTCTAACGACTACAACAACTGGATAATGACATTAACGCAGAAAACTATATTCTTCAGTTAAAAGGTTTGTCATTTCAAATCTCGTTTTATGCTCGGTGGTATCAATGTTTGTCACACATGACTCCAAAGTTGTGTAAATTTGTGTTTTGCATAAATAGTGTTTGACGTTTCCCACCGTGCTGTTCTAAGCCAAGACGTTGGAAGTCCAAGATGAAGAGTCTGTCATCCATAATTGTGTGTCTTCTATTGGGTTGTGCTCCGTACGTCACAGCTAAGTGTAAGTCCATTTTTCTAGATCTCAAACCCATCTCCTTCTCTCATCTTATTTTCTAGCTCTATTGCTTCTTACATAGACTATTTCGTTTTCGCCTTAAATTTTCAGAGCGCATAAAACAAATGTGTACAGATAAACCATGCGCTTTTCTTCGCACTGGTAAATACAGTACTCAACTTCTAACTAGAATTACAGTACATGTACACTTTATCTCGAACACATCTCGTGGAAGGGGACTTTTCTTTGGTAATTACACTTAATTTTATAAATATTGTCTAACTCAAAACTTTGCGTGACATCAACTAACTTCACGATCCACATGTGTAGGAATTATGCAGAGTCTGTCCCATTTCATTTATTCTTTTGACTGGTATATTATCGCTCAATGTCCAGGTCAGCTAGGTCAGGTTGCAAGTGCCTACTGCCAGCACAATGGGACTCCGTGTAACTGGGTCCACGAGGTGATGTTCCCCATCCGGTTTGACTTCACGCCCACGATCTTCGCATCACTAGCCGGTATAGATGCAAGGTAAGTTATCTCTTGATGGAAATCAACTACTTATACGTTATATATCAGCGTAAACCACTGTTATTAATTTACAGTGTTAAATTAATTTATCGTGTTGATAAAATACTTCCAAGCAAGTTCAAATCCAATAAAACTTTCGCCCTCAACTTCCCCGCCTTTCTCATAACTTTGCCTTCCATACAGCTTATTTCAATTTAACAAAGAACGCATACGGGATGAATTTAGAATATTGGTTCTTTCTTAATTACACTTTCTCCCTTTTTTTCTTCAGATCCGACAGAAATCTCCGACTTCAAGCCCTCGTTTCCAAGGTCACCCAGGCGGGGTTCACGCTGACGTTCAGCAGCTGGGCGGATACCCATGTGTACCATGCCATGGCAACCTGGATAGCATGTTGTAATAACCAGTCGGTGGTTATACACTTGTTCTAAGAGTTACATTTTCACCAATAAGACAACTGAGACAGGCAGGAATAGTTTTCTGTTACATGGTTTATTCAAGCGCCTGAAGACTCAGGTCTCTTCTACCGTATCTATAACTATCTCTCCCCTCTCAGTCTGTAAGTCTATCCTTTTATACATGAACTTAATTTACATTTTAGATTAACTTCTATTACTGACATGCGACATGCCATGCCTTAAGACCTTAAAATTTAATTGTGGATACAATTTGCATTAACGAATATGTAGATCACATATATGGAAATTAGCTCTCAATACTATTAATAGTTCACCGCATGCAAACTGTCATGCTTAGATCCATCTGGATATATTTATAATTGAACGAATATGTAAATGACATGTATTCAAATTTATGTTATCAGCTCTAATTAACGGTTCACTACACATATCTCCCTTTTTTACCGAAAAAAAAAAAAAATTAAGGAACTTAAATTTTTTTTTAAACCTATTTCACCGACACCTATTTATACTCTGTAATTCATAGAATGTTAAGCTATAATACAAAGTACTTGAACATCTTCTAATCAAAGTTAACCAAGATTTAACAATAATAAAACAATTTTAGCTTCACATAAGCATTAAGGGACTTTTTTAAACAAACTTCAGCTTTGCATAGACAGCCACACCCATTTAAATATAATTATAAGACTGCTTTACACATTTTACTTAAATCAGTCAATAGATAGTACACGTTTCACAACATAAAAACTGGTGCATGCACTTTAAAAAAATTGGATGTAAATAAAGGAAAGTGCCACATACAAAAATTAACAGAAAATTTCATGAAAATCAATCTTAGGACAATTTACTAGCCTTATTGAAAAAAAATTCCAGAGAAGTTGATACCTCCATTTTATTTTATACATTGAATAAAAGAAAAAATAATTATTAAAAATTACTCATGGACAACTTACTTATTAGAAAAATGCCTTATTTTGCAATGAGGTGGGTACCTCCATTTCTCTATACCTTTCAAGTGAGGTTTTTCAGTTCTTTCTAAAACATCAAACAAGTCATTCGTTTTCTTTCCTTGTTTTTCATTTCTGTCTTTATCCTTGTAATAAGCAGGTATATTCAAATTCACCATATCATTGTCCCTTTCCTCAGTACGCAGATCATTCTCTTCCTTCACTTGTTCGTCATTTTCTTCATTGTCCTCATGGTAACACACATTTTCAAACAGCTTGGCCTTATCATTGTCCGTTTCTCCTACATGCAGTTTTTCCTTTTCCATTACTTGTTCATCATTTCCGTCATTGTCCTCATAGTATCTCTTTTGCTCAATCTTTTCCTTCGCTTGTTCGTCATTTTCTTCTTTGTCTTCCTGGTAACACTCATTTTCCATCAGTTTGGTCTTATTGGTGGCCATCTCTTCAACACGCAGCATTTCGACATCAGGGGTTTTCATCATCTCCTCACAGGGAAACTTCATCATCTTATCATCAGTAGACTTCAACAGTTCAGCATCACTGGGCGACAACCTCTCTTCATCAGGGAACAGCAACATTTCTGCATCAGGGGAATTTAATACATCAGAATCACCACTGGTCATAAAGGGTTTCAAAATCTCATATTCGGGAGATTTTGCTTCGTCAGCAACGTCACTGACCACATTATTGTTGCCTCCATCGGGGAGCTGCAACATCTCGGCACCAGGGAATTCATCTTTTGGAGATTTGTTAGCAACACCGCTGATCACAATCTCATTGCTCTGGATCCTCTCTCCAACTTCTTTACATGTTACGGTATCTTCACCACAGCTGTCATCATCCGTTTTGCTTCTCTGCCCCGCTTCCATCTGAATGCTACGTATTATTGCTTCGAAAGATAGTTCGTTTCTGTTGTCAAACTCTGTTGTTTCTTTTTTCATAACTTCCCACAGATTTGCAAGGGAATTTGACAATAAAAGTGCATCTTCTTTGCTAGTTTCCTGCGTCTTCAGAACACTACTGATTCCACCCAGACAATCTAACAGCCTGCTGTAGATGTCTGGGTCTTCATACTGGTCCTCGTCTTCATACAGCATCTTGACTATAAACTGCCTTTCTGTCTCAGCTGCTTAAGGTGAAACCTGGGAGCTCGCCATTTGTAATAACCGGTCGGTGGTTATACACTTGTTCTAAGAGTTACATTTTCACCAATAAGACAACTGAGACAGGCAGGAATAGTTTTCTGTTACATGGTTTATTCAAGCGCCTGAAGACTCAGGTTTCTTCTACCGTATCTATAACTATCTCTAACTCTCTCAGTCTGTAAGTCTCTCTTTTTATACATGAACTTAATTTACATTTTAGATTAACTTCTATTACTGACATGCGACATGCCATGCCTTAAGACCTTAAAATTTAATTGTGGATACAATTTGCATTAACGAATATGTAGATCACATATATGGAAATTAGCTCTCAATACTATTAATAGTTCACCGCATGCAAACTGTCATGCTTAGATCCATCTGGATATATTTATAATTGAACGAATATGTAAATGACATGTATTCAAATTTATGTTATCAGCTCTAATTAACGGTTCACTACAATGTGACGAGCAACAGATTACAGACAAGGAATCACTAGTTGGGTAAAGCAGACGACACCCAAACAGCAACCGAAATTTACATCTGTTTGACTGAATTGTCTCACATAGTTTATTCGCAAGACGCGCAACCCAAAAGTAAATAGACAGAAATTAAATCAAATTAACTCGTAGCAGAATTGATTAAGCAGATGATTTTAGGTAAAGACGCCAGTAGCTTACCGCCAGCAAAGTTACTCTTACTCCATGCATGTGTGCGCTAGCAAAGTTACACTTACTGCGTGCGTGTGCGCGCGCGTTTGTGTAGTAGGGAAGGGAATAATTCTCATGTAGTTCGAGCATAACAAGAATTGCCTGATATCAGCGCGATGTAATAGTGAACGTTCAATAAATACACCGGCTTCATAGAGACTGTTTGCTAATTGTGTTGAGCACAGTGACACGGTTTGATCAATTCGGCAAGCACTTCCTTAATCGGAGAGAAAATTAAATTCTGTAATTTAATGCGGTAATACCCAACAAATTAAAATTTTGGATCAAAATCAGATAGACTCTTATGACAGCACATATAATTAAACCCTACTCTCAAACAATATCAAAACCGACAATGATACCCCTCTAAGTTAACAGGGTTTCTGCGAATTTAATTTTTTTCAAACTGCGAATCCATCAACCCAACACTGTTTAAAATAACAAAAACTTGGTCATATGAAAGCACTTTTAGCACAATAACTGTAACAAGGCAGCAAAGCTGTCAAATGTACAGACAAAAAACAGGAAATAACTATGCACAAAATAGACTACTGTCAATTCTGATGCAAAAATACATTATGTTGAACTGCAAATTCAACATCAAATTTTAATTATCCTCAACAGGTAATACCAATGTAATTAAAATATGTGACAAGTTTACACTTTGAAAATGTATAACTTCCAGAAAAAGAAGTCACTTAGACTGCTTTTCCAACTCAGACTGCATTTTAGTCCTGTATTTCTTTTTTGAAAGTTTGGCAATCATAAGTAACATGGTTTTCCCATAATGGTCATAATGGTCAAAATATTAGTATTATGGATATTCAGAAAATGTGACTAGCAAAGGTCTTCAGGCCCATGGAACTTCAAAGTCACAACTTGAAAATGCCAAAATGTAAACGAGACAGCACTGTTCTGAAATGGGTTTATTTCCATTTTTAACACTTTTTTAACACAAAACAAAATTAATAGGTTACTGCCATTTTTATAAGATCAACTAAGAAAATTGATGAAATGTGAAAAATATCAATAGAACAGTGTTAAATGTCCAATTTCTTCCATTCTGAGATTCTGAACATAGTGAATGATTGAATCTGACAAACTGCAATGATATGAGTTTATTTCCATTTTTGAAACTTTATTACACAATACACGATAACAAGTTTACCATCATTTTTACATAATCAACTAATAATGTTGTAAAATTGCAGGAAATGCCAAACAAACACTTTTAAATATCTTATTAGTTCAATAATGAAACTGTTTACATGCCTAAGAATTGAATCTGAGGAAATGTGAAAAAACAGCATAACTTCTAAAATAATGGCCCGATTATGCTCATTTTCAAACTCAACCTGCGTTTTAGTAAGATTGACCATTCCTGTGAATTTAATGACAATTGGCTTATCTGTTTTTCTTATATTGTGTTTACAGTGTTGCATATATGCTGAAAAATGAAAAAACAGCATAACTACTAAAATAGTGGCCCGAGCATGCCGGTTTTTGAATTTGACCTGCGTTTTAGTAAGATTGATTACTCCTATGAATTTCATGACAACAGGCCTAACGGTTTTCCTTGAAATGTGTTTACAGTGTTGCATATATGTTGAAAAGTGAAAAAAACAGCATAACTTCTACAATAATGGCCCGATCATGCTGATTTTCGAACTTGACCTGCGTTTTATGAATATTCATCAGCTCTGTAAATATACAGCCAAAAAGTAAAACTGCCCTCCACTTATCGTGTTTACAAGGAAAGTGCACGGCGCCGGCGCCGGCGACGACAGACGCAGGTGATGGCAATATGTACAGACACATCTGTGTCTGTACATAAAAGGCAAACAAACAAACAAACAAAAACAAGGTGCATAGTTAAAATTTATATCAGTATCAACATTTTTCAATTCAGCAGTAGTTATAATAACATGTATTCAATTAAACTTAAACTTCACATTCAGCATACATAACAAGTGAATTCATAACAAGCTATTGCAGAAAACTGTCAAATCAATTTTCAATTTTTTTTTTCTGATTAGGACATTGTCCTAATAATCTTTTCAATTGAACACGGACAGATGCTACTTATTTAGGTTCAAGGAAAAAACCCATAGTAACAAGTTCTCAGGTAGAGAAAAGTGTCTAACTTTCCAGTCAGGTCGACACAGAACACTACTCCCAAATAGACATTTTTACTGCACAGTAGGACAATGGATGTTCAAGTCAATGCCTTCTTGTTTCTTAGCTGTCCTCACATCTGTGTGGAGAAATTCATGTTCTTTACCTCTGTTTTTCCGTACATAACCAGTGAACCCACTGACATATATAAAGACACAATCAAAGCACAATATCGGACATCGTTGCCATTATTATCATCATCATCATCGCAGTCAACAAAGTGTTTACATGAAATCTGCAGCCCTCATTCTCTGTCCTTTCAGCCTAAAAGAAAGAAACAAATTTAATTCAATTGCTTAATCCATATATCTTTTTTGATCTTTGAGAAAAGAATGCATTCTGATTACTGTTAATGATGGTGAAAAGCACCTTTATAAAAAAAAAACTTAAACCAAGGAAGAAGTTTCTGTGTTCAAAGTTTGGTTGTTCTAGCTCTGTATTTTCTCAAATCCTTGTACTTGACAGATGGAAAGGAACCAATTTCATCTCTGCTTTCACAACAGAGGCACGGAATAAAAAAGAAAAAGAAATGAAAGAAAGCAAAGCAGCCCACCTCTCTAAAATCTCAGCATCAGTAGGTATCTGGTCTTTGCTTTCGTCTTCAGAACTGTCAGAGCCGCCATTGCTGTCTTCTGAGCTGGAAGGAGTTGACGTCTTCGACTTCTTTTTCTTTTTGGAACTTTTGTGTTTGTGCTTGCTCTTCTTATACTTGGCCTGTATTACACAAGATATATCACAATGGATACTATTTATAATCTTCAATCATCTCAAATTTTTATTTTAAGTTCTCGATTTATAATTGGTTTGTACTTTGATTATATCTTATACTTTTTTCATTGCATAAAATAAGGTGAGATCTTTTCACTGTTTATCAAAATAAATTCAATAACAACAACAAAAAAATGATTTATCTACAGAAGCTACAAAACAGAAAACATCCTCATCTTAACCTTCTTTTCCTTTTTCTTTTTCTTCTTTTTACTTCTGTCACTTTCTTTTGACCTGTGAGCATGTTTCAGTTTCCTGTGCACCCCTCTTTCAGATGCTGAAATAAACACGTGACTTGGGAAGCCTGGGGTTGCCAATGGACCTGCAGGAGAAAAATAATGTCTACTCAGACTGTGTTTAAAGATTGTTTTCATTCCACAGACTCAAGAAGCAATGTGGCCAAATAATTGAAAAAAAAATTGTAGAATTTTGCTGGTCCCTCTTCAATTTTACTGTCATTTGGAAAGTCCTGACACCACAGACTGTTGAGTTTGCAGTTTGGATGGGGTGGGGTGGTGCAAACCAAGAGGAGACAAACAGCATGGTCTAGAATCTTTTGAGCCTTAATTAATAAATGCTGTTGTAAAACTGGATCACTGCTTTTAAAAGAGACCATGGAAAACTGACACAGAATGTTGATGTTCTTAAAATAGTTTTCTTCCACATAATTCCATTTAACTAAATAAAATAGACTGTTTTGAAAATAATTATAAATCCTGGTGTCCATACAAATATAAAGTCTTAAAAAGTTGTTTCCCCATTTTCCTCGTTCACTCACTTTCTCCTGGTGCTGATGGTGGAGGTAAAGCTGGCCCAAATGCTTCCATTTCCTCATCCTCATCCTTGGTACCATTTTTAGTCTGTATGGCTGGAGGGGGTGACAACCTTTGTTGTAAGCTCTCAACTGGTATGGTGGAGTGTCCGTCTGCTTTTTCTTCTTTTCATGCAATTAAAAGAAAATGTAACTATGCTCGCGCATCCTTTATACAGAAGAAAATAAAGCATCCTGAAAATCTTAGCAATTTTCCATCACCTGCATGAAGGTATTCTTCCATCCCAAAACAATGAGGAAAATGTTTTCACAAGCAAAATTCACTAACCTCCATATCCACTACGTCAGAATCTTAAAAATGTAATAATTACACATATTTTTCCTTTTGAAAAAAAAAAAAAAAAAAACTCTACCTGTGGTATGTTCCTGTTGGGTTGGCACCATGACTGGTTGGTCTATGAGGGACTGCTTGTTACTGCTTTTCTCCTCTTGTTTTTCTTCCTCCTCTTCTTCCTCTGATGATGACGAACTGCTAGAGTCTGAATCTTGGAAAATTGCCTTGAACAGGTCCATGGGAGGGCGACCTTCCACCGTGACTTCACTCTCCTTCACTGAGGACAACTAAAGATTGGGGAAAAAAGTTATACAGTCTAGTTGAAGGTATTAATCTCATAGTTAAAAGTTTATTTTAAAAACTTAATATTTTCCATTTTAATATTTTAACTTGCATGAATTAGCGTCTTTCCGAGTAGAAAAGGGATGAGTGACCAATGAGTCAGAAGTTTTGACCTTAATGAAAATGATGTCACAGTCAGTAACTCACAAGATCATTTACATCTGATGTGGACTTTGTCTCCTTATTCACTGTACTCTCTGTTTTGCTCTTCTCGGCAGGGTTACGAAGCACACTACGTTTACTGACTGGTGCATCAAATATACTCTTTGGCATTCTTGGTTGTTCAGATTCATCTGGAATAGGTTTTTTTTTTATCTAAGAAAGTGCTGAATACAATATAATGAGTTCAGAAACACCTTTTTTGAATGCATAGTCAGTCTCAATTAAATTTCAAAGGTTAAAGTGTATGCATTTCTCAATTTCAATAATGCAAAATCTGTCTGATTCATTCATTATTACATCAAGATTCAAAGTAGTATATAATTAATTAAATAAAAGGATACTATATTTGAAAATAAAACAACAAAAATCCTCATACTTTAACAATTCTCAAAATGACTTGATAATCTTTACCCTATCTGACCTACGTAATTAAAAAACCACGAAGCAATCTGTCTGACTTTTAGTTAGAAACACCGTTTGGTCTAAATGGAAAAACATACCATAAATTCACCAGACATTCCTTACTATATATTTAGACACAAATCTAATCAAATGAACCCCTTTTCCTCATGAATTATTAATTTCATTTAATCTCTACCTCCAGCAGTGATGGCTTTAGGAGGACTGGGTGCTCTCTTCTCCGCTGGCACACTTAGGAAGTTGTACAAAGAAAACTTGTCCTTTTTGACGGTTGGAACTCCAACAATAGTGGACCTGTAAATTGAAAAATTTAAAGTAAAAAAGGTATTTAATTACAAAAGTGTATAATCATTTTAATGAGGCAAATTAAATATTACTGCATTCTTTCTAAAAAGCATAGTTACTTTTAAATTAACATCGTAAAGACACTTTACAAAGGCTAAGCTGAATGGGTTTTCTTATATATTTCAAGTACTTAAAACATCTAATTCATTCATATTTGTTTAGCACATCAACAAAGGGCTTAATAACCTCTATAATCAATGGGAAACAATCACACTCACCCAGGGTAAGGATCAGGCACATTAAACCTCCGACACAGCAGTCTATCTGGGTGCCACTCAAACCTCTCCCTGGTCAGTTTTCCAAACATCTTCATCTGGGCAGCTTTGGCCTGGTCGCTGATCGGTGTCTGCAATACAAACTGACCTTAGAGTACTGAGAGAAAAAGGCTGCATGAATCAGTCATCATGTTAAAGGTATTCTATGGACGCACCAGGTATATGGAATGTATATATATGAAATGGATAAGAGCTTTGACAGTTTGACAAATATTTTTTGTTTAAAAAAAAAAAAAGATGAATTGTGTCATATAGCTGATTTGTGGGTGCTTCTGCCTAGTCAATGACTGGAATCTACAAATAAAACTGAGTTAAATGTGTTAGGTGGGATTATGCTAGTTGTGACTTTACCAGCATGATTGTACCTAGCAGAAAGGAATATCAGAGACTGAAATCACAACTGTAAAGGTATATAAAAAATATGGAATAAAATCTTCTTTAGTTAAATATTAAATATAAAAGCACATTAATATTTAAGAAAATTGATTTGGGCTTTACAACTTAAAAATCATAATATCTTCATGATATAATCACCTCTCCTGAATAACTGACTATCCTGAAAATCACATAAAAATGAGTGAGGAACTTCCTGATTTTTCAAATCTGCAAACATGCAGGATGTAAACAATGATCTCCTTTGTTGACAGAGGAAAAAGAAACTCACGCTGTCATCAGGGGGCACCTCAACCTCGTCATGGTGGTCTTCAAATTTGGCCCGCGTAAACCTGGAGGCCATGAGACTGCTCATGGGTTTGAACAGCTGTGCTGCCCTCTTGAATTCTTCCTCCTCTCTCTCCATATCCCACTCTGTCATGTGAGGCAGAGCCACAGTTTTATAGCAGTCTGGAATTATAGTCAAGAAAAGGTTGAATTGCCATTCAAGTGTAAGCTTTAAATGTATGGCCGTGTTTAGTATTTTGCAAATTTTTTCAAAAGTGTGACAACGTGTTTGAGGGGACAGTGTGTTAGGGGTGACAAGAAAGGTTAAATTGCCATTTAAGTTTAAGTGTTTAATTGTACAGGTTTTACATTTTGCAAAAATTTTAAAAGTGTGACAGTGTGTTGAAAATGACAGTGTGTTAGGTCAGACAAAGCATTTATCTGCATGGGTAACAGTAGCCTCACCTACTGCCCCTTGCTTCTTCAGCTCCAAATACTTCTCATATCTCTCCTGCTTTGCTGGATCTTTCACAAAGGGTTTAAAAGAACTTGTGTTTCCCTGAAACAGTGGTGTCTTTAGCAGTGGCTGTTTAACTTCAAATGGACCCTGAACCTTTTCCCACGATGTTCCAGATGATGAGGTTGAAGATGTTGTTACTGATGATGTTGAGGAAGCAGATAATGTTGTTGAACTCATCTTGGCAGCTTCCAGTTTAGCTTTTCCTTCTGAGTTGACCAATTCAAACACTGATCCTGAAGGGAAAGACAGGTGTTTCACGATCATACAGGTTTATCTTAACATGTTTAAATTTTGAGGATAATTTACTTTGGCTAATTCAAGTTTCTTAAAAATCTTTGTAAATAATGAAAACCTTGTTTTTTTCTCTGGTAAAAAAAGAAGCACGCACACACAGGGGAGATGAGTTGTACCACTACCAGAGATTTAGTTTGTGGTATACCATTGCTCTTTCATCATAAAATTTCACATTCCCCTGTTAATCTGATTATACAATTATACATACCTATCACAGGCGTTTCTCCTAAAATTGCTCCCCTCGCACCAGCATCTAAAGATTTTCCTGAGGAACTGGCAGATGACAATTCCTTGGGTTTCAGGAACGTATGGAAGGGTTTATAACCCCTGGGAATGTGGGGAGGTGGAAAGCATTTCTTTGGTTGAAGAGGTTTGGAGGCTATTGTGAAACCCTCCAATATTCTGGTCACATGACTGGGACCCTCTGTTATTGCTCCAGGTGGACCTGAAGTACATATTGTGTCATTCAAGAGTTAACTAAAATAAAATTAAATCTTCATAATGCTGATAAGCTGCAAAAATCATCAAGGCATATACAACATGGATGTGTACGAGTGTTTGTACACATACACGTGAGAGACAGAGAGAGAGAGAATGACTCCTGCATTTATCAAATCTTCCGCTATGTCTGGGTTTTACACATTAAACATAATATGCTGATATCTAATCACACACAATTAACAAACTTGGCAAATAACTAAATAGAAGACAAAGGCTACCTTCTGAAAACCTAGATGTACGTTTTGGTGCAGTCCATCCAAAATTGTGGTCTGATTCAGCTGTAAGTTCTCTATCATAGTTTGCCATGGAATCCATACCATATATATCTTCATCATCGTCTTCTAAAGCACCCACTCCAAATGCCTGTAATAATTTCATGGCATTAAGATAAATAATAAGAATTAGAAATAAATGTCCAATTGGCATCACTCTGGGCAAAAGTTGCCAGCTTCCAATATAATAGTAAACTAAAGTCATGTCAGGTCACCAGTACAAATGAAATAGGATCATTAATGGGTCAATAATTATTTCCAACTCACCACTGATTAGTACATACTTTTTCAGTGATCAGAACTGACCTATAGTTATTGCCACTAATTTTTGGCAAAGGAAAGTACAATGCCTACATGGGGTAGAAATTTCATGAATTTGTAAAAATTACATTTTGAAAAAGTATCTGGGCCTGCAAAATACTGGAAGAGTCCATGATCTCTTGATTTCTGCAGATACTTGAACCCGCAGTTATTATCATGTCTGTAGCATGCCTGAATGTATCTACTCCATTACTAACCTTTCCTCGGATGCCCCTCTTGCTACCAGATACAGTGCTGCCACCTATGGGAGAGGGCTCAAACAAGTTGATATGGCCAGAGTGTAAAGCAGCTTTTGGATTGAGACCACTGTACCCCAGACCATGCTGGTTATCTTTGGCTTCAAAACTGATTGGGGTGACATCTTTTGGGGCAAAGGTCAACCCAGCTGCATATTCATCATAGTCAGAATCCTGGAATGATAAAGAAGTTAGTTTTCCCAGTTGATGAAATTGAACCTTTAAAGGTATTCAAATTGTTCCAGTTGCTGATAGACACTGACAGAAAATGTGTCTATCATTATACATTTCATCAAAAATCCAAACACATCATTTCATATTATCAAGCATTTTACATAAAAAGCTATTCTAATTGGACTGGCCAAAGCTAAAAATTGAAAAAATCCATAAAGTTGTAAATTTAATAAGCTTATACACTTACATCAGAATTCTGATCTGGAGGCAGAGAGCAGCCATATACTTTGCCTTCTTGTGCTAAGAATTACGAAAAACACAGAACAACAGTTTTTATTGCATATCTCTTGGTCAATTAAGAAAGAATTCAAACACTGAAAAGGCCTTGAAATCCAAATTAATTAACATTTCCTGAAAGCTGAAAGAGGACACATAAACCTGCACATTTTCCATCAAACAAATTTATAAAAAGACGCACTGAGAAAATTGTCATGACTCTTAATATTACTACATCACAAATGACTTATGTACTTAAGTTTTGAAAAAATCCTAATGAAAAAAGTACTACTTTAACAAACACACCTGTGGCCTGTTTTTTGGCTTTTCTCTTCACCCTGGGGCCCACACCTTGCCCTTCCTTCCATCCCATCTTCCTCAGCAGGCGCACACCCATGGGTAACCTGGACAGGACAAGGAATTCACAATGATTAATTCTTTTTCTTTCTTAAATGTGAGGTATGAAAAGATTAATCTTTTCACAAGGTAAATAGCTTTTGCTGCCTTGGGAAATATTTCAGAATGGCCCTTCAGCCATCTGTTTCATATTATTATAATGCTATAATGTTATTATAGTCTTGATAGAATGATAATATAACACAGTAATGTAAAGTAACATAACATTATACGTTTATTTTCATGAATTTTCAACATTGAATAAATTTTTCATTGTTACACATTGTCAGTGAAAGGGCTGAAATGTCAGACCTGAGGTAGAAAACAAATTTTTAATTCTAATTAAAATTAAGTAAATGATTTACATTGTGAATTTTTATCATGCTACTATTACAAGAGGAAACATTAATAACATGGAAAAAAATGCTCACTGTGATGGTATGATAAGGTCCTGTAATACTGGCTGGGTAAAGAAGACACCAGCATGTTCCAGTCTCTCAGCCGCATGCTTCTTCTGGGCTTGCTCCGAGGTGAAGTTGTCTGCAGTCTTCAGCTTGCGAGGCGCTATACCAAATTCCCCAAGGTCCTAAAGTAGTTCAGTTAAAAGACTGATTTTTTTCACAAATAAATCACCAGATGATTACTGTCTTTTTGTGTTAAAGTGTGGTTCATGCTTTTCTGCCAAATCAGATTGAATAAATTTTCAGCCTTTAAAAAATTTTGAGACAAAGATAGTGAATTACTATCACATAGTATCACAATGATAACTAGTAAGACAAAAAAAATCCTTCTGACCAGATTATCACATTTCAGTAAGTGTTAAACATGCATTCTTTTAACCAATTCAATGCTTACATAATAGTAATTTATTTCAGTATCATATGTACATTATGATCCAATTTGAAAAAATATGGTGTACAATTAAATGCCCATACATACCTCTGCATCCATATAATCTTCAGGTTTTTGTCCCTGGGTCTCTGCTTTGTTAGTTCTTGATGAAACAAATGAAGACGGTGTCCATCCTACAAAATGATACAACAGTACTTAATCTTATCATTCATACTCTCAAAATATCATACTCACATATGGATATGGTACATGAGTAATGTATAATGTTTACTGTAAAGTTTATAATTACTCAATAAATTTAAAGAAGTTTTTCAGTAATACAAACGTTTTGGTAAGTTTGTTGGCTCCCTGTCTGTAAATATATCTGTGTTAATGACTTAAACTGCATAATTTATAAAAAGGACAAAATATGATACATGAATGTAAGATGTGTGAAAATTTTAAGTTATTAATGTATAGAACTAGATTAAAGGTCAGGGAGGGGACAAAGAAGAAAATAACCCCCTTCATCCAACAATGCATAAAACCCTTATGAATTTCTTTGAATATAACATTTCCTTTAATAATATAATATCCTTAAAAGTCAAAACTTATATAATATATGCTCTTGCAGACAAAAAACGCAGCCCCAATCCATCTCGAACATTTTTCATTGAACATTGTGGTATATCTACAGTACATGGTTATATTAAATGTAACTTTTGCCTTAATACATACATCCCACTGAACCTCACCTTCTTTACTGCCCACAGTATTGAAGTAACCAGCAGAAAAGCCTCCTGTGAAAGCTCCATGGAAACGGCGTCTACCTTTCTCATCTCGCACTGTTTCATCTTGGACCTGAGGTGCCTTCTTTCTTGGAGCATCTGAAACACAAGAGACTTTTTCATCCAAATGTTAGACTTTTTGGAATAAACACACACACACACACACACACACACACACACATTTTGCATGTGCCCAACTTGATAACTGCAGGCAGTCAGTGTGATCAAACCTACCTCCACTTACCAAGCGACGTAATGTAAGAACAAGTCTCTTCCTCTCATAGAAGTGGTATTTTTTTAAAAAAATTACATACCCATATACTAGTATATCGTTTTATTCAATTTCAATAAAATAAATAAGTTCGAATTTAATGCTTTGGCCTAAAATTCTTGAAGGTTGCTTTTGCACAAAGTTACAAGTTCTTTTCTTACCACTGTTGCTTTCCATGACGCAGTGATTACGATGGAAACGGTCTATAAAACCAAAGAACAAAATCCACCGCAACGGCCCCATGTGTGCCCCCCCCCTCCCCCCCCCCCCCCCCCAACCTCACACATTCTTTTCAGTGTTAAGAACACAATATTTACACATTTTAACAATGAATTAAATTATATCAATCTAAACAAACTTAACTGCTCTGAATGTTTGTAAGTCTCACCACGAAGTATAAAACTGATTTTTAATTTCGGTACCAAAACATACCTTCCACAAGGGGCTCCAAAGGCGTTCCGATCGTAACAAACGTATCCTCATCGCTATCACTGTCTGCCATGTTTCTTAAAAAGTAGGTCGGATGCAGGTGCTCATTTCAGCGTGTAGCCAAAATGTAACAAAATGTTCTTTAAACATGTTGATTTCAACGTATTACAGAATGCGTTTTTCCAATTTTGAAAAGCGTAATATTTGCAAAGGAGAGATAAATAGGTTAAATCAGTTTGGTTTATTTGTGGAGACCTGAATCACGTTTGACCCAGTTAAGTCAACCAATCACGTAGAACCTAACCATTTCATGCCGAACACGGAAGTAGCAAAGTGCGCAAGAGCATCTTTCGAGGAAAACAAAGTGATAGGTGGTTTTGGGACCTTTGCCGATGGTTTCCTTAATAACACAGACATGAGATGAAGAGGATAAGCTTTAGAAGCTCAAAGAATTCCACGGACAGGTCTCCGACAGATATCCTAGCGCCGATCGCGACGAATACTGCGTCTGAACGGAGAGAACCCCCCAATGTCCGCTCTGCCCCCTGCTCGCCAAGGTGCCAGACGGGGAGGGATGAGTCAGTGCCAGTGGAATCAAATAACACGAGTAATGAAAATACACATCGTGGGAACAATGAAGTTGATGTCCCCCTCCCCAAACGCAAGGACAAAAAGAGTTTCTTTAAAGCGTTAAAGAAGAGGTTGTCTCGTAGACAAAGTGACAGTAGTTCACCGTCGACTAGATATGAACACACCCTAGAAGGGGCCAACCGCACGAGAAGGGCAGTTTCAGACATTTCACCATTTAGCAATGACCCGAGGTACGGTGATCCCCCCGTACCTGCCCCGCGGTCGTCGCTGCAATCTAAAGTGAGTAGTCCCCCAGCCACAGCCACAGTGCCCGAGGAAAGTTTCAGTCGATCTCCCACTGCCCGTATCAACGAGGAAACAAAACAAGGGGCAAGACCTTGTGATAGAACACTTGTACAGTCTGAAACTGACACAGTAGAAACAGACATTCAGACAGAACCTGCAACTAATAATAGTGTAGTAAAAGTATGTAGTGCTACAGACAGGGAGGCAGTCATTGGGAAGTGCAATAGTCAGAGTGACTTGTATTCAGATGGTGTTTTTCATGCCCCTCAGAGTAGTGGTGCTAGTAATACAGCAATACAATCTCCAGTTCGAAGGAAGGAGGCTGGTCACACTCCTGATGCCTATGGAGACTTGGTGTCCCCAGTAGATCCTGTATATGATCAGGTACAGAGCCTGACAGACCAGTGGAGTTTAACCCGAGAACTGTTTCGTCTGTCTCGATATGGCTGGTACTGGGGCCCTATCACGCGCCAAGAGGCAGAGGAAAAACTGGCCGACCAACCAGATGGTGCTTTCTTGGTGCGGGACAGCTCTGACGATCGTTACTTGTTGAGTTTGAGCTTCAGATCGTATGGAAGGACATTGCACACGCGGATTGAGCATTGCAATGGAGTTTTCAGTTTCTATGCTCAGCCCGAATCTGAAGGATACAACTCCATTGTGGAACTGATTGAAAATTCCATGAATGATTCACAGACTGGAATTTTTTGCTACTCTCGCTCAAGAAATCCAGGTTCTCCATCTTTTCCAGTTCGTCTTGCCAGGCCGATATCTCGATTCACACAAGTGCGATCTCTGCAGTACCTGTGCCGTTTTGTCATCAGACAGGCCACGAGATTTGATCACATTCAAAAACTACCTCTTCCAAACAAAATTAAGGAGTGGTTGGAAGAAAAACAGTACTGAATGGTATTGACAGTGGGGATTTTATTTGTTCAAGCTAGTCTTTCTTCTCTTTTTTTTTCAACCTTGTTACTGTTTTTCAAAAATCAGATCAACAATAATTTTTCATATTGGAAAATTGAATTTTGAATAGATTTTTAGCTGAAGAAAGTGCATTTAGGTGAATAATTTTATATATGCAAGCTGCATTAGCATAAGTATAGGTAGTGCTATCACGTTGTTACCATTTATAGGTAAATGTAATTGATTCAGTTTTTTTTCTGTTCACAATAACAAAGAATGCCGATGTTGCAGAAAAATTTATGCTGCAAAAGTCAATATACTGCTGATGGAATTTTCTTATGATGAAATGGGTTCATACTTTGGGATAATTTTCGCATCAGCATTTTATTTAGATTTAATCAAATTTTAATACCAGATTTTTTTTAAATATTGAGAGCCAATCGGGAATGTTGTTGGCATTTGCTAAGAATTTTATTTATAAATTAGCACCTTAAAATTTAACCAGCAGCAAAGTTAGAGACAGAAAAACTAATAAGATTGCATGAATGTTAACTTAAATTGTTTTTCAATCTTGAATCAGTGTTTATAAGAATTGGTAAAAAAGGACACCTGTTAGGGTATTCTGCATATGGAGACCTTCTCTCAGTTATTGACTACATCCTACCTGAACAGAAGTTTGGAGGTTTTGCATCAAAAATCACAATAATAAATTTAGCCTCAGGACCCCAAAGCTCAGCTTTACTGTGCCACATTTTGTTGATAAAATTTCTTCCACTATTAATATTATCATATTTTATCATGTCAAAGACATCTTTTCACTAACCTTGCTGTCTATCCAATGTGAAGATGGTTGATTTCAAGTTTATTGGAATTGATAAGTTTTTGTCCCTTCAAACATCCTAAATAAAGATCAGACGTAATTGATCTATATTCTGAAATGGAAACTTGAATGACATGCTGTTACATTTATTTGCCAGTCCTTCATTAATTTCACTAAGAATCGATTCAGTCCAGAAATGGTTAAACTACGAACGCTAAACATTCTCACAGCTTATCACCTTGAATTCTAGTCCCACTGATATATATGCATTTTGTGTCAAGGAAAGATGTCATTAACTAGAGCACTTAAACTTGGGGATCTAGGCCGGACATCTTATTCAGAGTAGCTCTGTAGGAGTTTACATGTTACTGTGTACACTAAGGAATGGTCTTTGGACTAGGTTTTCTCTTTATATAAGTCCAGATACAACCTACATTGTACATTCCTTACAATCGAGGGGGAAAATTATAACAGTCAAACACCTAGTTTCAAAGTACTGAAAGTGACTCCATTACAAAGCACGTTTTCTGTCAGATTTTAAGTATATTTCATGTTTATGTTAACTGAACAATCGTTGGTTTTGTTACCAAAAGGGAGCATACTGTGAACATATTTATTTTTGCTCAACATTTTTCCATGTATTACTAAAAAAGCACCCTCCATCTTAAAATAAACTATTTTGTGTCACTGTTATAGAAGAGAGTCACATTTAGTACTAAGACTGGGTTCCCATGCCTAGATCGATCCATCTGGATTGGTCTAACTCTCTGGGGAGTCTCACTAAATTGCTATCAACTAACCAGCTTAAATGTCTGTCACGCCTACCGAATTAGCTAGCAGGTGAAGATAATTACCCCCTCACAGCTTTACTAGGCTTGACAGACATTTAAGCTGGCTAAGTTGATAGCAATTTAGTGAGACTCTTCAGGGAGATGGATCAATCCAAATATCCCTTAGGAACTCGGGGTGACCAGGGATGACACACATAGCCATTTGTTGCATACTGAAATGATAGCAAACACTGGAATATTTTTTGGTGTCAACATCGTATTTTTACAGACGTATACCAAAATCTGGCAGAAAAGCGTGGGTGAAAGTTTTCAGGATTATGCCCTATTTAAAGAAATATCAGTCTTGATTTTGATTGTTTTTCATATAGTAGAAAGGCATTGAGAAATTGCAAGCTACATGTTCAGTGTTTTCAGTTTTTATAACCTTCCGCCATTGCAAAAATCGTTGATATTGTTGAGCAAATATATATTATCACAAGATTGTCAAGTATGCGTGACTTCCAGTGTTAACAAAGATGTTAATTTTTACAAGCAATTTAATGTTGGTGGTTAATGCAGACCTTATACCAATACTGCTTCCATTTTGTTACTTATAATTTGGAATCATTGCTTATTGAATAAAATTATTTCAACTGTTTTTGATACATTATAAGTGATTGTTTTCCTGATTTTTTGCATATTTTTATGGATTGTTAATCTTATAATCCTGAGCTTTCAGTTCAGCAGTATGAAACTGTTATAATATGAGTTAATTGGCATGTGACTAACATGTAAAGTAATTGGTTTCTTGCCAACTTTTCAGTAATTGCAATAAATTATGGCAGTATGATTCAGAGGCACGTTGGGCATGAGTAATTAAAATAAGAACAACGCGGAGGAGCTTTCAAATGTTACAGACACCATATTGCAAAACTATTGCAAAAATATTTGAGAAGCACGTCCATCGTGCGACTTTTGGAGGACGCAAATAGCACGTAGAAACTTTTCACCAATTACTTGATTTCTTCCCTGCGATCTAGCTACGTCCTAGCCGGACGCAAGAAACATTAAAACCGTGCGTCCAAAACGTAGTTGAGACCTAGGCTTTAAAGTTGTAAAAAACAACTTTAATGTAGATCTTCAAAGGTGCATCAATATACATATTTCTATCGGTAACGTATGTATTGGTATCGTTACCGATACATAAGATTGTTCAGGCTCGTAGCCAGCAATTTCAAAAGGGGGGTTCTTTTTCTGAAAAAAAGTGGACCTTTTTTCCATAAAAACTTCATGTATACCTAGATCAAATTTTACCCAGAGTGGACTTTTTCCCAGCAAAAGGGGCGGTTCTTTCGAACCCCCCGAACCCCCCCCCCCCCCCCCCCCCCCCCCCCCCCCCGGCTACGGGCCTGTTGTTGTTGTTGTTTGTTGTCTGTCGCAACTATGTGAGTGCGTGAAACATCATACATGAGCGCACGTATTTTTCTACGATGCACATTCCTCTTTGTTACGTTGTCGTAGCGAGTTTGATATCCATCGATAGAAGTATATATATTGATGCACTGATACATACGTTACCTATGTTTTTAATAACTGGTACCTGCCTCCAACTTCTGGTGAGCCAACACCTATTTTTACTGCACATTACGTTACAATAAATTAGAAACGGGGCAAGAGGGGGAAGTTGTCTTCAAAAG
Source organism: Lingula anatina (assembly GCF_051362555.1). NCBI lineage: Eukaryota > Metazoa > Brachiopoda > Lingulata > Lingulida > Lingulidae > Lingula > Lingula anatina. The sequence goes on along the minus strand of NC_141770.1, from coordinate 24,798,091 downwards.
ATTTGTAAAGATTTTTCATATGATACATACGTTAACGGCTACGTTACTAAATTGAGCGTAGATTGTTGTTGTTAGGGCTATTGTTTCCGTTGTTAGTTGTAGGCCACGTGGGCGGTTGCAATGGGAAGGTTGCAATGGAAAGGCGCAAGTCTGCTTTGCGAGTCGCAGGGGCCACTTTAAGCCTAGGTCCCAACTACGTTTTGGACGCACGGTATTTAGGTTCCTTGCGTCCTGCTAGGACGTAGCTAGATCGCACGTAGCGGCTGTTGATCATGTCTAAAAGTTTCTACGTGCTGTTTGCGTCCTCCAAAAGTCGCAAGATGGACGTGCTCCTCACGCACGAACTCCCACGTTTTGCCCATTTTTTTGGCCGTAGACCACACGTAGCAGCCCGTACGTTCGGTTGGGACCTAGGCTTTAGGGACGTTAATTGCCAGGTGCGATGGCCGTGGAAATTGTGCTTATTTCTTGAGTTTGGCACGCACTGACAGCTTACGAAGAGAATGCAACGCACGGCGAAATAGTTCCCTTTTGTTTCACACTTGCCTCTCACGCTTGTGATGACGTACTGACGGCGTACGTCAGTTTTGGTTCCTGTTCTCCCCTTCTTTCTTCTTCCACCTCCCTTCTTTTCTGCTCTCTAAGCTTCTTCCTAACATCACTTTCAGCAACTTTCTTTATCATCAAATGCCCTTTCTTGCCTTGCTGAATTGGAGATTTGAAAAAGAAGGCATTTAATTAACTCCATGCAGTCCTTTTTGGCCCTACATGGATTTACTGTTATCAAGTCATCCATTTACTCATTAGAGTGGCAATTATATAATTCAGCATATTGTTTGTATTGTAACATACTAATAAAGACTCCAATACATCCAAATTAGTCAAACGGGGTCTACTTGGAACCCCTCACCAAGACTTATGGGTTTAACCATGGATTCTTTCTCAATCTGTTGAATGCGTATCAAAGCAAACCACACTAAAAAAATAAAAATAAAGAAGGAGCCTACATTTCGGTTCTTCATATATTTATTATGAGCACTGACAATCAAAATTGAAAATCGCTTCAATGTATTTCATTAGATTTATTACATTTCTGAAAGAAATCACAAGTCCAGACAGAACGTGACAAAACTGAGCAATGTTTAAAAATTATCATCTCTATCTAGCAGTTTGAAATGTATTCCAGTTTTTCACATCTGTAATTACTGAGTTTGCTACATATACGTAGTCATCACATCACTTTCTGTGTTTAAGTGGTCAAACTTTCATAAAACTTTATAAAAGCTTTATAATGCACAGCAAAACCATTCAATAAGGTTTTTAATGTCACCACAAAAAAGTATATCAAATTTTGCAATCCCACAGGTTTCTCCATGGTCCATTAGTCATCCTTTGTTCTTACAAAGCAATAGTTTGTGTTAGTCACTGTTTTTTTCAAAAACTAGTCTTTGGCAGTCAATACCCTTAGTTTCAGAGTGTGGAACATGACTATCTTTTGCCCTCTATATCATCACAGCTAGAATACACTGACGAAAAGGAAAGTCACTACAATGCATCTCATACTCAGGGTGACAGTCAAGGGTATGCATATCTCATTTTTCAGTCACATAAAACACTATTTGGTTCCAAGTTGTAGACGGTTTGCCAGCTGCTTTCCTAGGGTCAGTGTTGAGGTTGTGGTATTGTGGTTATCTTTTGTAAGAGTTCATGCCAGCCAAGTTACATGCCTGAAAGGAGAAGAAAAAAATAATAAACAAGTTAACTGTTAGGTGAAGGTAAAGTCCTTGCATCAGGGCTTCATTCTTTAATTATTTGTCTGTCTGTTTGTATGTCTGTTTATTCATCACCAACGCCAAACCTTTCTTTCAGATAGCAAATTCTCCAAAAAGTAAATTTGTTTTCAAATATCAAAAGTTCCAATAAACCTGGATTCACTTCCTTTATTGCAATAGACAAGGTTGTGGTTAAGCAGACTGTACTGTGGTCAAATCATGGTGTGGCTGAAAGGCATTTTTTCCATTTCTTTTCTTTTTTAATTTTAATGACTGAGAGGAGATAACAACAAACAGCATTCAATAATATTTTTAATAAACCTGCACACCTTCTTTCTACTGAGACAAAAGGGAAATTAGTTTTTTTTTATCAGAAACAATTGGATTCACTGACTTTACAGCTGCAACAAGTAATTCTTATTTTCTTACTTTTTTAATGTTTACAAATCTGTCCCATTACAAATCAGTAAACCACAGTAAACCATCAGTTAACCAAAGATAAACCTCCTACTCACCAGCTGTGTCAGTCCCCAGAAACTTTCCCCTGCCACCTGCCCTCCCTCTGTGACCTAGTAACATATAATATATAATATAAATATAACGCAAATACTACTACCACTACTGCCCACTACTGGTACTATTACTATTCATACTACTACTACCACAGCAAATAATAATAATAATAATAATAATAATAATAATAATAATAATACATGTAGTAAAATAATAATAATAATAAATTAATAATAATAATAATAATAATAATAATAATAATAATAATAAAGTCCTTTAAGATCATACTGTGTATGGTAATTAATGTAAAATATAGAGTTTAAAACTTAAAAATTCTAAAACATACCAACTAAAACTACCAATTTAACACAAATACTTGGAAATGTGTAGTTGGGGAAAATGAAACTAGATTATCTGTAAACATCCTTGACTGAATTAGATCCACTCTCCTGCAGTGAATGTTTCTACAGAAACATCTGATAAAAATCAGATCTAGAGCAATAATGCATGGTGGGCAACTGACTAGTGGTGCCCTCTATTTTTCATAATAATAATAAATAATGAGTGCAAATTCTCCACAGACATCACAAAAATGTGCAGATGTAAAAAAAAAAAAAAAAACATCTTGATATCCCAAGTCAGTAAGATGCCAGAGCTCACCCACCTTTCTAGCCAGCTTCCCTGCCTGTTTGAGGTCCTCCAGCCTCCTGTCCAGGAAGTCCCATGTGTCAGTGTAGTCCACAGACTTGTCCTGTATCATACACAACTCTGTGCTCTTGTAGACACCTGCTAAAGCCAGTCTTTTGGTATACCAGTTAAACTGGAACACAAACAGGAGTGCATGGTGAAGTAAAAAAAAAAAAAAATTTTCCCATACGTCATGACAGTTTAATTTACAGTTCTGTTCACATCAGGAGAAACTACATGTAAGACTGGAAAAAAAAACCCTGACACCCCTTACAATCACTTTCCTGAATATGGAATTAAATATGGTCCCAAAGTAACATGGTCCTCCAGTAATGTTAAAATCAGCATATTTCAAGTCAAAGTAAATCATGATGTGAACATGTCTTGTCGTAAGATGTTTATGCTCATAGTACAACTGTATCTACCTATATTTTCCCATTCCCAATTTGAAACTTCCATTGTTAAAGTCCATAAAACATGTGAGTGTCTTATATGAGGCAGACATGGCACAAGCCTTTTTGCAAGTTTTCTCACACTTATTTCAAGGCTGGTCCGCAGAAAAGGATGGCCTGGCAAAGAGGTTTGCCTCATTACTTTAATTTTCAACCCCTGGCCATATAAACATAAAGACCCCAAAGTTTCAGAGAGTGCTGGTAACTGAGTTATACCATCATGTCACTGCCCTTTGCTGTTACTAGATATAATTTTAAAAGTAGTTTACCATTTTAGACATGAGCCTAGGTTTAAAAAAAAACTCTGAACATTTATCATTTTATTGCAGTTCTTGATGAATCTCAAGAACCATCAGAATTGAATTAAAAAATGCGGAATTTTGCATTTCTGTGGAAAAGGCTTATGTCTGATAGTTAGTTTCTACTTTTCTCTAAAACTCTGTGTAAAAAAAAGAATTTTTTTCTTATAACCTACATCTGCTGATCTGTCTCCTGCATAGTACCATATGTCATCTGTGAGGTTGAGGAGATTCTTCATTGCCTCCGGAGCATTCTGAGGGAGCGCCAGGATTGCCATGGCCTACAAATATAATAAATAGTACTGAAAGTATTACCTTTAATGTTTAAATAATGAGAGATTTCACTTGAATCTGTGACAGCCTTAAAATAATAATATAAGAATAAAATAATAATATAATAATAATAAAATAATAAGCAGAAGTCCTTAAAGCAACAAGACTATACTTTGCTGCTAAAATGACTATTTTGTTATCTGGCTAAACCTAATGATACCAAGATAACTCCTAACAATAAAATTGGAAACTGAGTTTTTGATTTTCTCAACAGTTGTGGATAGGGTATGCCTTGGTGATAAAAGGGAAATTGATCAGTAGAAATTTACTGTAAAATACAGTTCTCAGAAATGGTATTCTCATGGAGCATTCTCTCACCTGTGGCCACTTGTCCATGTAAGGTATAATCATCCTAAGCCTTGTCTCCACAGCATTACTAATAAACTCTGTGGTGCTTTTCTTCCTGGAAAACAGGAATTAGAATGCATCAGGTGAGCAATGGATATCTCTCATCATTTGCATTCTTTCTTTAGACATGTTCAATGATCTGGGATGTGCTTTTCTTCATGAGTCAGTTGGGCAATGAATGTACCTCATGGAAGAACCAATAAATTATGTCCAATCTGATGAGAAAAAGTTTATAGGTAGTAGAATCAATCAGCCACTATATATTTGGCCAAGTAAACCAAGTGTTGTTTATATCCAAGGTCTTGGTTTGACCAATCTTATACTGGTGTAGTAATGAAACACTGAAACACTGTTTCTCTCATGTATGTATATTGCACATGTTGGGTCAACGTAATAAACGTCCTAGTACCTAAATGAATAAAAGACAGATGAGTCTAGTCACAGTCAGTAAAATACTACTTACAGTTTGTGAAACTGAGGTGTTTCTAAGGACCTTGGATGCTTATCTGGGTTCAGTCCCAGATGATGGACCCCTTTTTTTCTAGGATAAACAAAATCCACACAGTGTAATACCAACAGACCTCTGGACTAGATATCCATGCCAAGACAAATACATCAGGCAGCAGTGCTCATGCTGGTGGCCAACATTAGGTGGTAAACGGAAAAGGTTTTTTAAAACAACAGCTAAATACCTGTCTCCATCTGCAGGCTCCTCTTGCAGCCTTTCTGCCCCATCCTGTTGTTGTGTCCTCTCACTCTCTAGCTGCTGACTGGCCTCGACCTCCTGTCTGAGTGTCGTAGCCAACTGGGCGTTCCACGTAGCATACAAGTGATGTACGAGTTCTGCTCCACCCCTGGGGAACATGCCGTGAGCTATGGAGGGATATCCTTCACTTTCAGCACCTGGGGAGGATTTGCCACAGGAAAACGTACATATAATATATCATGTGTGTGTGTGTGCGTTTGTTTGCATATGAATGTGTGCTCATGTATGCTTGCATGTATGTGTGAGGCACTGCACTGCTCATTCATCAGGGCTTAACAATGCACTGTTATACTAAGCATCATTAAACTAAACAAACTAAAACAAGGCAGCAAAGCTGTCAAATGTACAGACAAAAAGCAGGAAATAACAAAATAGGCTTCTGTCAATTCTGATGCAAAAGTACATTATGTTAAACTGCAAATTCAACATCAAATTTTAATTATGCTCAACAGGTAATACCAATGTAAGTAAAATGTGAAACAAGCATAAGGCTTCAGGCCCATGGGAGTTCAAGTTCACACTTTGAAAATGTAAAACTTCCAGAAAAAGAAGTCAATTAGACTGCTTTTCCAACTTAGGCTGCATTTTAGTCCTGTATTTCTTTTTTGAAAGTTTGGCAATCATAAGTAACATGGTTTTCCCATAATGGTCATCATGGCAGCAGCACCCAAAATTGTGTTTTCTTCTATTCTGATGCAATATTACATAATGGTTAACTGCATAATGACAATCAATTTTTAATAACAAAATATATGTATCATGGATTTTCAGAAAATGTGACTAGCCTGGGTCTTCAAGCCTGTGGAACTTCAAAGTCACACCTTGAAAATGCCAATATGTGAAAAATTAAATTTTCACAAAAACTGTTTAACTGGCAGATTGCATTGCCTACTGAAGCTGTATTTTAGTCCCATGTTTCTTTCCTGTAAGTTTGAGAACAGTAAGTGACATGGTTTTTCTTAAAAGGTAATCATGGGAGCAGTGCCCAAAATAGGTTTTTTTCAAATTTTGATGCAATATTACATAATGTTTAACAGCATAATGACCATCAATTTTTAATAATAAAATATTAGTATCATGGATATTCAGAAAATGTGACTAGCAAAGGTCTTCAGGCCCATGGAACTTCAAAGTCACAACTTGAAAATGCCAAAATGTAAACAAGACAGCACTGTTCTTAAATGTTTTTTTCCCCATTTATAACAATTTTTAACATAAAACAAAATTAACAGTTTACTGCCATTTTTATATGATCAACTAAGAAAATTGATGAGATGAGAAAAATATCAATAGAGCAGTGTTAAATGTCCAATTGCTTCCATTCTGAGATTCTGAACATAGTGAATGATTGAATCTGACAAACTGCAATGATATGAGTTTATTTCCATTTTTGAAACTTTATTACACAATACACAATAACATGTTTACCATCATTTTTACAAAATCAACTAACAATGTTGTAAAGATGTAGGAAATGTCAAACAAACACTTTCACGTATCTTATTAGTTTAATAATGAGACTGTTAACATGCCTAAAAATTGAATCTGAGGAAATGTGAAAAAACAGCATACCTTCTAAAAAAATTGCATGATTATGCTGATTTACGAACTCAACCTGCATTTTAGTAAAATTGACCACTCCTGTGACTTTCATGACAATTGGCCCATCTGTTTTTCTTATATTGTGTTTACAGTGTTGCATATATGCTGAAAAGTGTAAAAAACAGCATAAATAGTAAAATAGTGGCCCGATCATGCCGATTTTCGAACTTGACCTGCGTTTTAGTAAGATTGATTACTCCTGTGAGTTTCATGACAACAGGTCTATCGGTTTTCCTTGAAATGTGTTAACAGTGTTGCATATATGCTGAAAAGTGAAAAAACAGCATAACTACTAATATAGTGGCCCGATCATGCCGATTTTCGAACTTGATCTGCGTTTTAGTAAGACTGATTACTCCTGTGAGTTTCATGACAACAGGCCTATCGGTTTTCCTTGAAATGTGTTAACAGTGTTGCATATATGCTGAAAAGTGAAAAAAACAGCATAAATTCTACAATAATGGCCCAATCATGCTGATTTTCGAACTTGACCTGCGTTTTATGAATATTAGTCAGCTCTGTAAATATAAAGCCAAAAAGTAAAACTGTCTTCCACTTATGGTGTTAACACTAAAAGTGCACGGCGACGGCGACGGCGACGGCGACATGATCGGCGACGACAGACGCAGGTGATGGCAATATGTACAGACACATCTGTGTCTGTACATAAAAATATTTAAAAGATCACCGATGCTTAACTTTTACACTGAATATATAACTATTAAACTTTTCTTTACAGTAGAGGTCATGACATGTACGTATGACATGTAATGGCTAAAAAATATTAAAACTTGCATTCGCATAGGTCTGATACTTTTTACAAAGAGACAGTATAGGCTTATAGTAATGAGATAAAATTCTCCAAAATCAACATAAAAATGAGGTTCATTTCTCTTTTACCATTAAATAATGATATGATTAAATAATCTAATTTCTTTAGTATCAATTTTAATTAATAGTTACTAGAGGTGAAAAAAGTTACTTGTTTAGTGATATGATTTTGCTTGTGTGACCCAAATTAAATTAAGGTTTTTGGCCCATACCTTTGGAAAGAGTTGTGATTGTCCATCCGTGGTCATGGACATATCTCAGTGAAGCATTTAAAATTCTTTTCTTGATCTCATATTCATAATCCTCCTCGCTGTCCCCAGATGGGGGCTCTTCCCAATTGCTGAAAAATCACAAGAAAATATTTGAGGCTGTTATGAATAAATGTTCCTTTCTTCTTGAGAAAAAAATTTAAATGATTTTGGTAGTAATGTTTCAACATCATTTGAAGTAGATTAAAGGGAAAAGGTATGACTTTTACATAAACCATTTTCAGAGAAACCATTTAAATTGTTTCAACAAACTTTAAAACTAAAGGCATTGATGCAGGTCAGAAGTGGATGCAGTATTCCTAAGAAGGAATTACAAATTTGACACCTTTCAATAACAAACAAAAATATCATAATTACAAGACTTGCTTTCTGTGTGTACCTTTGTTCTCCTGTGCTGCCACCAGGTGTACAAAGGAGAGGACCACGTCTGGATAAAGTTCTCACAGATACTGCAATGATATTACATTTTCAGCTCAAATATCTGTGGTGGAGTCAAATTTCTGCCCCCCCCCCCTGCCCTTTTGATGTTCCTTTTCATGAAAATTTTCAGTTCAATGAATTTTTTTTGATGACAGAACTATCTTACTTCCCACATGTCCACCACTGTATTTTCAAAAACAACAGAATAAAAGACAAGAATGGAATCATTTATTCTTAATTGTAAATTTTCATTTCCAAACAAAGATATCATTCATAGTGTTCTTCTCATAAACAAATTTGACGACTTCACTTTAATCATTTATCATGTTCCATCGTTTTCAATATTTAATAGGCAATATTCAATGTTACCTAATTTCAACATAATAAGCAATTATTAACTACTATTAAGTAAACCTTTCGTCATATAAGAATAACATAGGGGAAATTTCACCATTTAAAAAATACTACTGAAAGCTTTCAAACTTTCTTTCTTCCATTACAACTATAAAATACAAATGCAGGCACAGAAAGCAAATGATTGGCATAAACATGAATTATAACTGGTTTTTGGTGCTTTCACAATAATGCTGTAAGATGAGCTTCAGTTTCCACTTTCAATTCGAGACACTGCATTAAGTCATTTTCAAATCATCATTGGACGACTGATCATCTACTTGGAAATGCAATACAATCTCTAGTAATTATAAACTTCCCTGCTCTTTCTTTTAGTTTCATTTAAAAATACAAGCACAAGATAATTGTCAACAAGGTACAGGAGTCATACCAATGTAATCGTATAATTTTTTTAACTTATTTTGATGCAAAATTGGATCATTGTTAACCTGTACCTGTCTATTTGTCTATTAGATATATACTAGTAGATGTAAGCAAACAGGGTGAATATACAAGCTTGTACAATTTTTTCATAGCCATTTAGCCAAGCTGAGTTTTCTTCTGACAAATAGTCAAACTTTAAAGAATTTAGTCAAGCTTCCATAAAAAAAAAAAAAAAAAAAAAATTTGACTGAAAGCTTTAAAAATTTCTTTCTTCCATTATTATATATATATATATAAAATATAAAATACAACTGCAGACACAGAAAGCAAATGATTGGCATAAACATCAATTCTAATATTGGTTTTCAAATTGGTGCTTTAACAATGTTGTAATATAAGCTTCAGTTTCCACTTTCAATTCAAGACACTGCATAAAGTCACTTTCAAATCATTATTGGACAAATGATCATCCGTTAAGAAATCCAATACCATTTCAGTCTAGTAATTATAAACCTTCCTGCTTGTTCTTTTAATTACATTTCTCAATACAAGTGCAAGATAATTGTTACGTACCAACAAAGCATAGAAGTCTGGGGTAGCGCTAGCAATTTTTTTCGCTTAGCCATATCACCACATTTTTGTCAATTTGTTATCAATGGTTATAATTTGGCTAAAACATGTCAAATCAAACCCTTTTTCTTTAGCCAATTTCAGTCAGTTTTAGCATTTGGCTAAATTGGCGAGTGTTAGCGCTACCCCAGGAAGTCATACCAAGGTAATCAGATAATTTTCTTTAGCTTATTTTAATGCAAAATTGGATCAACTACACTATGAACCTGTACCAGTCTGTTAGTCTATATAGGCAAATAGTTTGAATGTACACTTTCTTCAAGGCCATCTCATAAGTTTTCTAAAAAATTAGAAAACAAACAAGAAGATAATTTCTTTTATATTCTACTTTCACATTCCAGCAATTTTTCTAAAATATGTATTGCACCACTGTAAAACAAGTCAACGCAAAACTACTAAAAGATTCCAAATATATAATAATAATAATAATAATAATAATAATAATAATAATAATAATAATAATACCAGAAATGACATTCAATATTCTATGAGCAACATATTTTTGGGACACCACTGTGAACCTGTATTCAAAAACTTAATTCAAGGACAACATGGTCCTTTCACTAAGTTTATATATCACTTGGCATCTCTCTCTGATAAGGGTATTTTACTGTAAACCTTATCTTGTAGGAAGATGTCAAGCCGAAGGTGTAATACATCTCACAGTGTATGCCAACAAATATAAGTCACGTAAATAAAACCACATTCAATTATAGCAAATAACATGCATTATTACAACTCATCATTTTTTTTTTTCAATTAAAAATTACTGTCCTCAATTCTCAGCTATTCCTGCCTCCAATTTATTTGGTAATTATTTCAGTGCTAACAAGATAAATATTGTGAATTTCTGATTTGATCAGTTCCTGCCTACTCATATTGAAATTTCTCCTAACCCCAATCTCTCCCACCCCCCATCTCTTAAAGCAACAGAACAAAAAAATTATTCTCTATACTGTTCAAGGGAAGATGATGCAGCATACTCTCTGTCATAGGTGATGCCATCACTTCTCAAAGTGTGTGAAAAAAAAAGGCTGAGCACAGAATTAATCAGAGCAATATCTGTGAACACCTTGTGAAAAATATTCATCTGATAGAGGGTACTTGTCCTCAGTTGTTCTAGAAGTCTATCCATTGACTCCAGCAAAGTTGTTTCCCGTCTTTCCACCATGATCTAATCCCTATTTACTTGAGCTAGTCTCTTCATCAGGGCTAACCTCTACAGTTGGACTCACTTTCTCTCCAGCCACTCCAGTTGTGTCAGTCTCTTGAGTCGTTTCACTGGACCTAGTCCCTCCAGTCACTTCCAATGAACTGGTCTTAGCAGTCACTTGAGTCAGTCCAGTTGGGCTGCCCCCTCTCTTCAAGGTGGCCAGAAGATCAGTGACCCTTCCCAGGACAATCCCCATCATTTCAAAGGTGTTTAAGCCAACCTGTAGCACCTGCATCTTCTGAGACTTTGGCATACTTGGCAGGAGTGTCCCAGCAATGGCAATGCCGACATCTGCCCCCTTGTCATCACGGACTTTTCTATTGTACAGTCCCTGCTGCATCATCTTCAGTTCTGCCTCGATGTGATTTTTGGACATCTTGAACCCATGGAGCAAGGGGGCTATGTAGACTTTTTCAATTTGGTCAACAACAGTCCATATTCCGGTGACATTGATGTTGGGTGGATCACGCAAAATGAGATATCGGAAGAAATTCAGCACAGCCATAACTCGATCCGATTGGCTGAGAAGGTCAGTGTGCGGGCCCTCTTCTGGGAAAGCAAAGACAAGGTTGTAGAATTTCTGCAGTGCTCGGGCAGAGAAGGCCTCACTTGGCGAAGGTGACTGCAAGTTGGCATGAATTTCATCCTTGATCAGTTGAATGATATATCCTTGATGGCCAGGGCGTGCAGCTTTATTCAGCATCAGAAAAAGACACTGGCTCCGACCGTAGGCATTAAACCTGCTGACTATGATGGGGATCAGTTTCAAAGCACGGCTACGAAGGTCTTGCACTGGGCAGTTGATCAGCACACGGGTTATATAGTCAACAAAGATGGCAAAATCTTTCGATTCCAGGATTTCTGGTTCCCATTCTCCTTTTGGGATGCGCTTGACAAGAGTCTCTGCAAGTGCCACGCCCTTTTCTATAACGACGGAATGTGTTTTATGCATCATGACACACATAAAGACAATGTTGGACTCAAAGACGTATGGATGTGTAAACACAGATGGAAACTTGTCAATTCCAACATTCTCACAGAAAAGAAGGTAGGCAAAACAGCTCATTCCCACAATGGGAGCTTGTTGCTCTTTCTCCCATTCATCAACTTCATCGATCTCATCCAAAGCTCCCGATGATAATTTTCCTGCTTTTCTCATCTTTTTGACACTGTCTTTAGAATGTGCTGCCAGCATCCAGCTAAGGGTTTTGTAAAAATCATGCTGTAATTTGGAAATCAAGGAGATGATGCGCTGGGCTATCACACGACCGGTGGAACGCTTGGCGTCCCCGTCATTCGGATCATGTGACAAATCGAAATACACCATCGGAAATTCCAGCAGCTTAATCAAATATATCACCAGGTCTTTCCTCTCATTCATGTTGGCAAGGCTATTTTCCCTAACAACATCCACTGATATATCATGTACGAATGGTTTAAGAAAATCCACTAAGGCATCTACTGCTGTGTTGATTTGGCTGACCTTTGGATCATTTTCCAAAAACTTCCGCTCTTCTTTCTCCAACTTATAATCTTCTGGTTCTTTCAGAGCTCCAATATATCCATAAAGGGTCTCCAGGGATATCTGCAATGAATTGTGCCTCTTAGATGGCAGCTTTAGCAAAACTTTCTGTATAGGTTTCAGGAGGGTTAGATAGCGAACTTCATCGATGAATGCACCAGCTTGTTCCAGGAATCCTAACATAAGCTCTTTGGGGTTCCCAAGGGTGACAAACTGTTCAAAGATGTCTCCACATATTTCTGTGAGGTGTGGGAATTTGAGGGCATTCTCCGCTGTGAGGCATGTTGAAAATGCAGGGATCAGATCCCAGGAAACAGCAGGAATGTGCTTTTGGTAAGGAGGAGCAAGGATGAGTTCACGGCACTCGGAATACTTTTCATCTTTTAGAAACTTTTTCACTAACTTCTCAAAGTCTTCAGCCATTTTGTTCAATGGATGTCAGCTGAACTGATTTTTTTTAACTTTCAGTTTCCGGTTAAGTCATCTGAGACAGTCTGTAAGATATAAATGAAAATGTGGCAATGCTGGAATGGAGATTGGAGATGAATGCTCCTTCTTTATGAATACAATATCTTTGCTGCTGTATCTGAAAACGAACTTCCTAGCACCAATTTCACAACTCTCAATTTGTGATGATAGAGTTTTCAAAAGAAAAAAATAAATAAAAATTATAATAATAATGAAATAAAATTAGGGGAACTGTCATCTATCACATACAAAAATACACTGTAGGACAAACAATGCAACAGGAAAAAAAAAATATTCTATAAGAATAAAATTTTAAAAATGGCACACATCAGCAACAGATGACAAACTAGGAATTTCCCTTTGAGTGACCATGATAAAGTGGGGATTGTTAAACAAAGGTGTTTGCAAAAAAAAAAAAAGAGAGAGAGAGTATCTTCAGAAATTTACAATTTCAAGGAATGTGGAAAAGTCTCATTTGTCCCACCTTTTAAGATTTCACATTAAAGCAAACATTAAAATTCACATCTACTTTAAATATTACACACAGACTAGTGACGAGTTGGGATAATTTTTTTAATAATATGATAATCGACATAAATTTTTGATGGGAATTTCCCAGACGAAATGAAACGAGACATTATCGATAACGATATTTCCTAATTCGGACGCCCTTTAGAATTTTTTAAATAACAGGAATAAGCATTGCACTTGAGACAAACTAAAAAATATTTTAAAAAGATTAGTAATTCAGATCTTACCAATAAATGCGAAATTGTTCCGAAGGAAACGTGACCTCCTTACACAAGCAGACATGCTTGTTTTAGCACCCAATCAAATTGAGCGCTGATAAGACTGCGGGCCTATTCAATATCATTTATTCAAATATTTTAATTTCGAACCAACTTATATAGTAAACGTACCATGACTATTAATTTCGATAATCTGAATATATAAAAAAATATTTGACATGATATTCAGATACTGAGTGGTCTTAGTAGTCTCGCAGATATACAGCGATGACGTCATCAAGTTGACTTCCTTTTTCGACACTCCCTCTCATTTCCGTGTTGATGTTTAGCTAAAATGAACCCCTGAGAAACTGTAATAATTGTGAATATAAGAGGAGCGGATTCGTGATATATCTGTCAATATCATCCGCTATGGCTGGCACTAATATTCCCAAAGATATTCAAGGTAAGCTGTTTTGTTTCTCACCAAAGTAAACGAATGAAATCGACCCGTCTGTTGTAGCAAAGCCTTTGCAAGTTAGTCGTGTGTTCAACCTTAAAAAAAAAACAGCAAATGCTATTTGAGATAGTGCATGCAGGCGATCTTGTGTCTGCAACTTTCACCTGCAGCAAAGAGCGTTGCGAGGTCACGATGACTAGTGTTGTCAGTATTTTTCATTTATCCTGGGGTGAAAAACGTGCAAAGATGTCTTTCTGAGGTCTTGTCTCGAAGACTCGTGCACACGTTGAAAGTGTAACTGCAGGTCATGTGCTTGCCTTTAGAAAAAAAAGATGTACACTAACAAAAGCGTGTGAGTAATATTGCTGTTGTCTAGTAATAGATAACAGTATTGTTGCCCAATAGAGATAAGATGAGAGGACAGTAATGAAATGGAATATATATCTGCTAAGGACACTTGCATTGCAAAATTGTTGTTATTAAGTGAATTGCTTGTATACCATCACACCCATAGATTTTGAAAAGGGGGGAGGTATATACAGTGTATGTGTGTTTGTGTGCAGGTATTCACATGGTTTTATTTAGGAAAGGCAAATGATCATTTAATACTAGTAGATCAAACCCATTAAATTCTATAATGTGTTTACAAATTTATGTACTGTAGAAATGGAAAATTTAAGATCAGATAAAAAGTGTCATCAGGTATCATATCAAAGAAGCAATTTATCTTCTTTTTGCAAACCTAGGTTAAATCCTCTCAAGCCATGAGCTGTTGTCATGTTTCATACTTTATCGGTTTATTATCAGTTTCATGTTACTAATCCACATGTAGAATTCATCTTCTCCATGATCCACAAAGATTCAAACTCATTTTGTAGTGCATGACTTATGCATGACTTATGCATCTTATAGTACAATTAGCTTTTTAGGTATCCTTCAGTAACTTTTGTTGCCAAGATTGAGCTCTGATTTAAGTCCTGATATATGCAAATTTCTGACACCATTATCAAGTTCAATAATTCATAGCTATATTTAAGAATCAGTTACACAATAATACAGGGAAGTCTGGGGAAAGAATAATATTGATCTCCAGTGAGCTACTATATCACTGTCAGTGAGGAGAAATATTGTATTAAGCTTTTTGGATAAGACTGTTAAATCATACAATCATATAATAGGCCAAATACTCTAAAAGATTTCATTCATTCATTTGTTTTTTGCAGCAACATGCAATTGTATATAGTTATATGTTGATTATATTCAGTTAGTTTATTCCTCTTTCGTAATCTAAATGGTAAATTGATGATTATGATAATCTGTAGCGTATTTAATCCCAGAACTGACTTTTCATGTCAGTAGTGAATATGTGACATACTAGTATAATTCAGTAGTTCTGTGAGAAATCTCTTATAAAAATATAAATTTATATGTTTATTTTTATCTAATTGGGAGTGGGAAGAGAAGTGGACCATTGTTGCAGGATCGGTTTTAAACAAAAAAAATTACATGCAGGAGAATCATTAATTAAGATAATTTAGTACTAGTAAGGTGTTTTTTCTGCTAAGACTTACTCATAACTTTGATAACCAAACTGTAAGAATTTAGTAAAATGAGTCAGCTTAGCTCATTTCTAACTGTGCAGCTAGTGACAGGGCTTTTCTCTTTGTTATGCCATTGATGGGCAGCAGAATACAGATAATTGAATAAGTAATAATCACATATCATTTTCATGTGTCATATATAAGAGATGCATGCATAATAAACTTTGCCAAGCTTGCAGGATTTTAAGTTGATGATATGCCAAAAGTTGTCACCATCGCTTTTGTATCTTCTTATCATCTTCCCAAAAGTCACAGGTGACAGTCACAAATTCATATGACTTGTCAAGTTGTCATAAATATCATATATGTTACACACTCAGTTATGATTACATAGAATATAATAAGTTAAGAAAGTCCCATTTTGTACTCTCTTTTGGTCAGTGGCATGTTATATTTTTGCCAGTTGCTACTACATATCTAAAGAATGAGAAATGTTTCCTACAGAATTTCTGTGTTAGTTTACTGTTGCCTTCAATTGTCATTTGGCTAGTTAAGAAATCAGCAAATTTGTATGACCTCATATCTTCGTAACATTCCATTACTTCCAAGATAAATGGGTCATTTGGGTAGAATAGTAACTCTGCAAACTTGAGATCTTGTTTACATAAGATGTTGTTTCTTTATCAGATTGAGGTGTTATAAAATATAAGTGTGTGAACTTCCTGGTTAATTGTGATGTCCCCTTACTTCCTGGTTGTACTGTCCCTATACTCACCATAGGTAAAATAATTTACCTGCATCTGGGGCACACAGCCATGTTGTTTGTTATCAGCAGTTACCTCTTCAGCTTATCAAATCAGTGATCATTTGTCTCTTTTGTTTTTCAGAAGTTTTTTCTTGATATTTTTTTTACAAAATGATTACTAGTATTCAGTTGGCAAAAGAGTTACAAAAGACAAAGTGAAAAGTCTGATGATCTGGGATTTTTTTTTTTTTTTTTTTTTTTTGTTAATTCATTTATGTTTACATAAAGATCCAAAAGTATATGATTGAAATGTTTTCAACAGCTATGCAGACATTTCAGATATATTTAGTAGTTTTCTTTGATGCACAAGCTTGCAAACTTTCAGTAGCACATTAGTACAGTTCATTGCTCTGCTGCTTTGATTGCCATTTTGTCTTCTGTTGTCTACCTGTCTCCTGCAGGTATGCAGTTACTTGGCACAAATCCAGTCTTACCTGTATAGAATTCTCTTCATGTTTCAACCAGAAAACAACTTGATATTTTTGTGTTCGAGTAACTATAAAAGGGGACTGTCAGACAGGAATTAAGTTGAAAAGCATAACACTGTCAGTCTTACAATTTTTTAATTACTTCACTTTTTACCAAGGCAATAGTAAAGTTTTTGAGAAAATTACACTTGCCATTGATTTGTCTTAATTAACTGGTAAAAACTGCCTAAGCCTATGACTGCTACATATTTTCTCATGTATTCCAAGTACATTATATTACTAGTACAATCTTTTAAAAGAAAAAGGGTTTGGTTATTGGATGAGGTATAAAAAAGGGCTGTGAGAAAGTGAAATAAGTTTATGAAGTATCATGTGGATTATATGTGATTATAAGGAGTGTCCTATTTGTACAGATATTACAGTCATCATAGTACCCAGGTGATAGACAGATATTGATGACATCTTAAAAAAGGTCAGTTGAGATTTTTGCTAACTAGAATGTATTTTATTTGGCTTAGGAAAATTTCATGAAACTATTGTTATTGCCTTTTACCAGTTAACCATTAATTTGATGAAGAAAATTGTGTTTTTGATAAGCAGATGAGAATAAAAAATGGGACCCAATAAAAAGTGACAGGTAAAGAAGACGCAATAGTAAACATATTTAAGGTGCAATTTTTACCAACAATGTCACCTTCATAAATGATCATAAAAATCTTGAATCCTTTTTGACTCCATTACCAGGTTCTTACTTGTAATCCATATACATGGATACCATTTGACAACTCCTAGCATACAAAACATAATGTGTTTGAAAACAAAAACCAATTGGCATTTGCCAAGGTTTTGTTGGCTTCAGATACTCAGTGTTACTGTAGATATAGATAAACTGGATGTAGTTCTGGCAGACCTCTCTCGGTCTCCTCTGTTTATGCTGGAGGGCTGTGTTAGTGGGTGAGAGGACAGGGTTTGATGTCAATTATTGTCTGCTATTAAATAGTGATTTATGATCATTAGAGGAATTCCTGTGATTAGAGGCTGGGATAATTTAGGGTTTTATTTATGCATTATCATGGTGATATTATGCACAGTTTAAATGTCTTCAGTGTTTAAGTTGTGGTCTTTTATTTAAAAATAGTGCCTTTTATTTTTTTCTTCACACTCTTAGTCTGTATTTAAGTGATTTATGTTTAAATGCCTAACTTGCAGCACAGTTTGCATTACTAAAGTTACTTACATACATTCAACTAGCTACTTACATGAGCATGCTTGGGATCCTAATATAGTAGTTAGGGAAAGAACATTATCAGTGGTCAAAATGGGTGCTAGCCAAGAAACAAAGAGCAAGTAAAAGTAGGCACATGATTACTAGTACACACATTAGGGTCACACTGAAGGCCCTCTTTCCAGTACAACAGTTAAGAGTTGGAGAAAAAGACCTGTCAAGAACACACCCCTTCAAGAATGGATATACACACCCACCCCACCCCTCCCCCCCAGTGCTTGATTAGATATATCTCTCAGTTGGTTACTTGTTTTATGATAGATGAACCTTTGGACCTGGAAGTATTGATTTTTACTTGTAGATTGCCCTCCATAATTAAAAATGGAGCTTGGGGAATGTGTATGTGTGTGTGTGTGTGTGTGTGTGGGGGGGGGGGGGGGGGGGTCTAGTTTTGAAAATTTAGAATTGATGAAGGTTATGGTTTTCCCTATTCTTAAATTAAAGGAGAGGGGGGGGGGCTAGCAGCAGGGAATTTTTTTTTTTTTTTTTTTTTTTTTTTGTAAATTGGTGCAGTATATTTAGACTATTTGAAGTATTTCTAACATTCTTATTAATTACAGAAATAGGTGTGTATTTTCAAGAGTTGTTACAGTACAAGTATACATAAGATTGGGCACCCCTGTCCACTCAGAGTATTCCAGAACTCTGAATTTTCACTCCAAGATTGCAGTGCAATATCAGCATGAATTGTGGTAATTTAAGAAAATTGTTTTTATACCCGGTACCTAAAAATTTACAAATACTAGTAGGATGGAGGCTGTGTTCATAGCCAAATATCTGAGGTCAGTCTAAAAAGTCAAATCCATGCCATGTCTTAGGCATATTAAAATGGCTTCATACACCATGATGTGACAGTGGGATGTGACAAACTACAATAAGGTGCAACTATAATTGACCAAAACTATATAATGCTGTGTCCTAAGGAGTGTATGGGCTCATATTTAGATAATCTGATACCAGCTCTGGTACACATTTATAACTTTATACAGTGCTTTAAATTGACTGCAAAGTATTGGGGGTACCTTAAAGCCTATGTGGTAAAACAGTGGAAGGACTTTTTCTTTGCCATTTGACATCATCTGAACAGTAGGTATTTTACTACTTTCAAACAAAAATGATATTTCTAAGCCATCTAAGGTTACCAAATTGATTACTGGTATGAGGATAATAGTGTGTGAAGGTTAGCAATTATAATTTTTGCAACAAGCTATAACCTAACATTAAATACAAGACAAAGTGTGGCACTATCTCTAGAGATGTATCCTGCTTCAATCCACAGCAAACATTTTTATCTCTTCTTGGAAACATCATGTTTCTCTACGTATCTGTTTATCGTTAAGTCTATCTGCAGGATAGGTAAAAAAAAAAAACCTGATAAGGTGGACTTGGTAAACTGATTTAGTCATCCATTTTTTTGTTGGAGCATACTGAATTGTCCAGTGGCAGGTAGGCTTGTCTTTGACAAATACATAGGTTTATAGCAACAAATGTATACCTAATGCAGGATATGATGCAGCTGTAATTTGTACAGTCTTATGATTTAGTGGTTTATTATACACACTTGGGATGCAGTAAGACTGTAAAGTTTTCAAATAAGAGTGTGATCACAATGAATCTATCATACTAGTGCTAGCTACTGTGCACTAACTACACAGGGGCTCTCGTTGAATTGAATCAGGTTGATAGACTAACGTGCCTCCTCATGACGATGAGTAGAATATAGAAAAGCTGGTGATTATACAAGTACTTCTGTTGCAAACAAGAGGAGGCATATTAGACCCCATTCCCAGAGATAGATCGATCCAAACTAGATCGACCTAACTCCCCGGGGGTTCAAGCTAAATAGCTGTCAGCTGAGCAGGCGCGAAAGTTAATTACCACCTTACAGCTTGTAGTAGGCGGTACGGACATTTAAGCCGGATTATCTGACAGTAATCTAGTGAGACTCCCCACAGGGATAGATCGATCTAAAATCTATGGGAATAGAGCCTTAGAAACAAGGGGACGCCTGCTAGTCTGTTAATATGATTGCATTCAGCAAGAGTCCCCGTGCAGTTCAGGGGCAGCAGCTAGTATAACAGATTCATTGTAAACGCGACCTTAGACTGCATGATACATGGTGTCATCATGGCAGACAACTAAATTATTTCGCCAGCAGGTCATCTGTGTGCGAAGTGAGGATTATTGCGGGAACCCACTGTGCCACAAGAAATTTCATTTCTGCTTATAATTAGTTTTGTCAATTGGTAGTTCATTTTAGCTGAGCACCAGTTTTGTTATGGGAGAGATTGACAAAAATGATACATCTAGGTCCACCCATTGTTTCTTCCTGAAAGAGGTGAAAAGACTATATTCCATACATACTAGTATTACAAGAGGCCCCAAATTACTCCAGTTGAAATCATGCAACCTGGGAAAGGTGTGAATGTGTGTGTGTGTTTGGGGGGGGGGGGGGGGGGGTAAGCAGATTTTAGATTTTTCCCACTCCCTCCTTAGAGGTTTCCACATCTGGAAATCTTTCCCTAGAAGTGCCCTCAACCAGGTTCATTCTTCATTTCAGATATTCACAGTATTTCTCTGGCTAGTCACTAGCTGAGCTGGGCATATGTCTGTACAAAATGATGTCATCCCCCAGCTGGCCTCTGGTAAAGAATGCCCAACATGGCTGTTAACACACTGTTGTCCAATGTCCCACAACCCACGCTGATGTTAAAGAGTTTCCATTTTCCAGTCAAGCACCCAAAATATTTATTTTCTTTTTCTCTCATTCTTACATGCTGAGTACAAGCTGGTTTTACAAATTACACTATTTTTATTAGCCTTGTTCTGCATTTCAAGAATAAATATTTGGCAACTACAGTAAATGTTGTATACTAACCCCCACATAAGTAATACCACGTGATTAGCAAGGTTGACATTCCAATTGCATTACAGCACCATTGAACCCAACATATCTTTTGAATTATGTAACAGTTTTTGCCTGAAATTCTACAGCAGCTTGGAGCAGGACCCTGGGTCTCTGTACTGTGATTGTAAGTTTGCTGTAACTTCTCAAAAGATGAAACTTAGATTACTTAATGTTGGTAAAATCTGTGTGCACTTGTGGCAGCATATCATGAGCCATCAGAAAAAGTAAGATTTTTAAAAATTATGTAGAATAATGGAAAAGACATGTTAATTTCAGAGTGCATGTGCTAGTATATAAGATCACACTCTACTGACCAGTACCATGCACAGTGAATCAGCTCAGGTCTCTTCTCTTTGGTGTCTGGCACTGTCGTTATATTGAATATTTGAATATTTGGATTTTACTGTACAGCAGGGGCGGATCCAGAGATATTTTCTGACAGTCTTCCAAATTATCTTTGTTGATCTATCCACCATTTTTGACCGTCTTCTGACAGAAAAAATTAGATACCCCTCAATGTAAACTTAAAAATCTGACCGTCTTCTGGAAGACCCAGAAGACGGCCTAAATCCGCCCCTGGTACATATACATATTCCCAGTCGTACAGTCCATAGGCTGTATTCTTGTGGTGCAGTGTCTGGTGAAAGACAAAACTATGATCTTAAAAAAAATAATGTCAAATACTAGTAGGCTGTCACACAGAGTTCTACAAGTTTGCATTATATATATGTATAAATCGGAAACTTTGAGACCAGAAAATTTGTTTTAGTTAAGGGAACACTAAAGTTAGCTAGTCTTCATAAATTCAGCTAATATTAAGGGAAAATATATATCCATAACAGTTGTTCAAAATAATGATAAATCAATTGATGAGGTGACAAGTCAGAGGAAGTCTGTTGTATAACTTTGCTTTTTCTGCTAAGTAGCATGACTATTTGCATTGAAGTTCTCCGACTTTTGTATTGATCTGCCAGTAAGCTGAATTGCTACTGAGTCTCTCTTTCTCTTTCTCTTTCTCACTCTCTCTCATTATTCATTTATTAATCCTATTTTCTGTGTGCCCTTCCAGACAGCATGCGTGAGGTGCTGGACAAGAAGGTCAAGGTGGCCATCAAGAGGATGATGAAGATGGAGACCAAGGGAGACAAGACTGAAACCAAAGTCCTCGTAAGTTAGAGGGTCCATACAGTGTGTATGTTCATATGTGTGTGCATGCATGATTGCTTGTGTGTCAGAGAGAGAGAGAGAGAGAGAGAGAGAGAGAGAGATTGTACATACATAACACCTCTGCATTGGCATATCAGAAGACTAAGATTCAAGATGCACTATGATCACTTGCACAGGAGTGTGAGCAGTCAACTTGTTATTTTATCATAATTATTGATGTTTGATAATTGTTTAGCACTTTACATAGAAACCTGAGTAGATTAGAAATAACATTCTGCTAATGAAAAAAGTTTTTCTTCATAATATTAATGGGAATTTAGTCCATTGTTGCTTCCTGTGGTAAAATGTATATCAAGCTTTAGAATTGCTGTCTTTGGCTTACTGGGTTACAGTAATTATACACCCCTCTAAATGGGCAAGTCTTGGTAATGGAACAGAGTTGGGATGACTCATTCATTTCCTAGGCAGTGATTTGTGTGTATTATGATGTCTGATTTGTTTTGAGTAGTGCACTTAAATATTGCTGTTATTAATAATTGATATCAGAAGTATTATGCCTGAATCGATTTGTAAACAGCAAAAACATTTATCATTCATGCCTGTATGAAGTAGTATGAAGCATATAACATAAATTATCATTACTGGCAAAAGTGTAAACAAAACGAATTCATTTTTGAAAACACTTGAAAAGAGTAATTCTATGCAAACTAAGTGCACCTTAATTAATTTAAAGACACTGTAACATTATAACTGGAAAGAATTTTATTTATCAACTCTGTAATATTGTAACTGGCAGAGCTGTTTACAGATATATATATATATATATTTGCTAATGTGATATTACTAGTACATGCAAATACTTTAAAAAGCTTCACTTTTCTCTTTTGCTTGCTTCCCTAAGGCCTTCACTGCCTGTCGGTTGTATGTAATGGCAGCCAAAGTCCCATCTAAGGTAAGTATGTATAGTTAAATTGATTTCTGTGTTGTAAAGACATTTGTATATTTATTCATAACTGACATTTTTTCATGAGATACCAAACTTTCTTCATTGTTGAATGTGGTGCCATTCCAAATAGTTTAGTTGGTAATGTAAATTTTTTTTTATATATGACTGCATTTTGTGGATTTTAATTTGAATTGAATAAAGGAAATAACCTGCATCTTATTTCTTGAAGTATGGTTACCGTAATGACTCCATAAATTTGAACATTGGGAATTAATAACCTTCTCCCCAAAAGTTAAAGATTAGAAAAAGGGGGCAAGTTTGAAAATTGACTAAGCAATAATCTCATTTCATGTTATGTCATATTTGCAAGCAGAATAGATTGTGTGAAATAATGCAACTCATGGTAAACTCATGGTATCAGGTATAATACATATGTACTCATGCAGTACAGAGACTAGTAACATATGTGCTAATTACTAGATCTTTTAAATGGGCAAAAAAAAAAAATCAAAATCCAGTTACATAATTTTATAATCACAAAAATAATATTTTTATATAGCATTTGTGGTGCTTTTACTGCATAGAATAAAACTATAAAGCAGCCTCTTTTTAATAATGTTCATGTTGTAACCACTCAATAAGAATGTTCTAATTCTAAGAAATTAGGACTTAAAAAATACAGCATCTGTAAAATTCACCCCCTCCCCCCAATAGAAAAGATCTAGTAATTACCATACTAATACAGTAGGGAACAATAGAAAAGAAAATCCAATGAAACCCTATTTGTTTACTTATAGATTGACCTTAGTGTCCATTACCTGGACATCCAGAACATAGAAAGCAAGAAACAAAACCAGGTAAGTCAGGCCAGAGGTATGTTGAACAAAGACTTAAACACTTTTTGTACCAAACATTTTGGTCAACTTCAAATTGGAAAATAAATCTTGTTCCAACTACTGCTGTAGTGCATTCAAATAAAGTAAGTATTGAACTTAATCATAAGTCATTTATGTCTTTCTATGAAATGAGAATAATTTTCCTTTTATTGGACTACTGAAAGATATTTCTTGGGCCAAAAATCCTGCAGACTAAAAATATAAAAACCAAACTTGAGGCTAAAGGACTTTTTTGAAGCCAGGCCCAGATGTACAATTATGAGGCCAAATATTCCTGGGTGTAAGCAGACTCTGAAATGTAAAGTAAAACCTCATACTAAGGACTTCTTTCCAATTATTCACCTATTGTTCTACGTAGATTGATCCAACTTTGCAGGGACTCACGTTGAATGCTATTAGATTGACAGATAAACATGCCATGGATGATCAATTATTGGTTCTATTTCAGCTATGTTTGACAGTGTCACCCAAGGGAGGAGCATCTCAGACCTTGACCTTCCACACATTACAACCTCAGACTGAGGAGGTGGATCACATGATCACACATATAGGGACCACACTGAAGGCCATCTTTCCAACACAACAGTTAGAGTGAGTGGACAGTACATAATATTATAAGAAATATACAGAAATAGAAGTCTATTTAAAACCCTAGCACATAATCTGTAAAGTCAGATTAAGTATCTAGTACATAAACTGTAAAGTCAGATTAAGTCCCAGTACATAAACTGTAAAGTCAGATTAAATGCAAAAATCTAAATTTTCTATTGTGATTTATGAAAACTTTTATCTATCTAGGAAAATGATCAACAAAATAGAAGTGACTCCCCCAGACAGAATAAAAACCATGTATGACATGATCAAAGACATAGAGGGACGAGACAGAGGGCCTTGTGGGGGCTTCTCTCATATGTATGCATGCATGTGCGACTACCACGAACTGCCTTTCAGGGATGAAGTGGCCTGGGTGAGTTAACTTTGAAAAATGCATAGTGGATCTCGTTATTGTTGCCATTTTGCATATGCTGTATGTACACGTTTGTATTCCCATATACCATGCATATGCATATGTGTATCCTTATGTGTATATACAGTTGTATGGTATATACGCATGTATACCACTGCTGAAAATTTGCCTTTATGAAAGACTGGTCTTGGAGCTCTCATTCTGAATGAGAATTCAGCTGTCTAAGCAGAATTCTGTGCAATTTGAGTGGTATTCTGGGTGGACTATGTGCTGTTGACAATGCAGTTTGCTAGAATTGCACTCATCACTAGTTTTATATGATTTCAGGATGTAGATACCATCTACTTGTCCCAGGATAGCAAGGAGCTGACACTGTGTGACTTTGACCATATAGACAACAGGTAGGTAAGGCATGGAGACATGTTTGTCACAGTGAATTCTTGCCAGATGCTTTAAAAACATTTTAATTTGGTAAAGTAATATTAAATAATTATATGGTGATAAGTGCAAACTTTTTAAAACATATTAATCATTGATGTTGATCAGATGTTTGCTTTGCTAGATTATCTTGGGAAATTTCAAGTCAAAGATGAGCCCTGGTTGCGATATTTGTGGATTGTGACATTGTGTTAGTTGTGTTCAAAGTGGCAGTGTGTTGGATTTTGTCACCAAAAGTTTTAAAAAACTTGACAACAAACACAATATCAAGTCACTGAAAATACATAACAAAATAAATAAAATATCATATTTGTATATACAATATACAGTATATTATATATACATCATATTTATATATTTTTGTAACTTCAGAGATTTAGTTCCTATTATCTCTGCACTGGAGCACAACTCCTGGTTTACCAAGCTGAATGCTTCCAACACTAAACTGGTAAGAAATATAAGTATAATTTTTGTTATCAGCCAAATGACTGATTCAGAAATTATAGTTCAGCAAACTAAGTTGAAGTCCGAGTATATGAGAAGCAATAGTGTGAGAAGTAAAATGGTGGAAGATGTTTTTAAATTCATACTACCTTGTTACATAAGCTGGAAGCTATGGTAACTTTTTGCCTTAAGAAACAGTTACATGGAGGTGTCTTTACAAGAACAGGCATGCATGTGTGCAGCTGCACACACACACATACACGCACACACAGTGAAGATTATTTATAAGGCTTGAAAAGAAACTTTCCAGCTCTCTCAATAAGGCCTTTCTGCACAACTGATGTTTCCAGGTCCCTGAAGCTCAAGTAGAAGTACTGAAGGTGATGAGGAAGAACACATGTATAGAAGAGCTGTATCTTAGCAGTGTGGGCCTGAAAGGGTGAGAAATTGACTTTTGGAAATA
Organism: Lingula anatina; assembly: GCF_051362555.1. Taxonomy (NCBI): domain Eukaryota; kingdom Metazoa; phylum Brachiopoda; class Lingulata; order Lingulida; family Lingulidae; genus Lingula; species Lingula anatina. The sequence continues at coordinate 24,771,713 of NC_141770.1, read as the reverse complement.
TGTTAGATTTAAAGCATAACAATGACAATAGATGGGGATTGAAAGAACCCTGTTTTTTTTTTTTTTTTTTTTTTTGAAAAGGTCTGCACCGTCTCTTTAAGATTCAGTCTGGGGACACAGCAAGAGACCTTTAAGCCTTTTTGGCTCTTTTGATAAAATTGTCTGATTTGTGTTTAAATTCTCTCCCCCTTTGTCATTTTTTTCAGTGACTTTGTCCAGAAGCTTTCTGTAGCAATAATTGCCAATAGTGGGACATCCCTGACCATGTTAGATTTGTCAAACAATCCCATTGAAGACAGAGGTAAGTGCTCATGTAGGGGACATTATATATATATAAATTAGAGATGTGAGTATGTTTTCCATCAAGTTCTGTTTCAAGTTTTTAGACCTGTTATTGTTATGCAAATTTACCTATGGTCTGCCCTGCTTTGTAGAATACAGACATCAGAATCTGTTATTCTAGTAACCCCTGACTAGCAGAGAAGTTACCCATTATCAGTGCAATGTGAAAAAAAAAATCCAAAAGCACAGAGCCCAGTGTTTATTCAAATAGGGGTAATAGCTTACAAATTGAAGAAGCAGCAGTACCTGACATAATTATGTTATTTGCACAATATGTCACTGCAGCATCAGTTAATCAAAGTCAATAATTCCAGGTATCAATCACCTGTGTGGACCAGTCAGTAAGCTGCCCAAGGGACTGACCTACCTGAACCTGGCTAAGACCGGGATGACCGCTAAGGGGGCCAACCGCCTGGCTGAGGCTCTGAGTTCAAACAAGTTCATGCCAACCAATCTCACATATCTTCTGTTGGCTGAGAACTCATTCAAAGGAGAGGAAGTTACAGTAAGCTTTTTTTAATTGCAAATAGTTGTGCTAGGATTTTGAGCATCTGCATTTTCAACTGAAATTTACAGACTTTTTTGTCCTTATGTGTTAACCTATATTTATTTGTTAAATATTAGCAAAAAATTAGAGTTACCATCTGATCCCAGGAGTTATCAAAATAAACTTGACAGTTCTGAAAGAAATTGATGCTGCTTTTAGCATTTGAAAATATAATACAATACAATAGCTATATGGATATTCAATCTTTCCCTTTCAGAATCTTTACAACTTCCTGGCTCAGCCCAATGCTATAATTCATCTAGACCTGTCAAGCACAGAGGTTGCCCTAGAACTGGTAAGATTAAATATATAGAAATAAACTTCAGTAGCAAAAACATTTGTTATATTTTAAGGGTAAAAGTTAATTCTTAAAATTAATGTGTTTTCTGTCTAATGTTGTTTTGGGGACTTGATCACATGACTTGTTGTCAGTGTGAGCTTTGGATTATGTACTGAATGCCCTTTAAAGAAGGGTTGGCATGTCCTGCCTCAAAGGTGGGAAAACGTGTTGAGTCTAATTGGAAGTGAGCTCATTTTTAACATCATTGCACAAGAGATGATGAAAAACCTTTCATTTTTATCTTCAGGTAATGGGGGCTCTTCTGAGAGGTTGTTGTCAAAACCTGGTCACGCTAAACTTGGCACACAACAGCTACAGCTACAAACGCAGCAAGGATGTGCAAGTGCCTATTACCTGGAAGCAGTTCTTTGCTAGTGCAATCTCCCTGAAATATCTGAACATGTCAGACTGCAAGCTGCCACCAGAGGCTCTCAAGTAGGTGTCATGTAGCTCTCTCTCTCTCTCTCTCTCTCTCTTTCTTCATATGTCTAAACCAATTTTGAGATTATAAAATATTCATCAAATATTTACTGTGATCATATTCAAATGCTTTAAAAGGATTCAAGCTACAACACAAAATATTTAAAGTACAGTAACACTGCATCACAAGGGTTACTGGGTTCATTATTTTCCATTCTTTTTCACTTTCATATACTTTTTCAAAACACTTCTGACTGGATTGTTACTTTGTTTATTTTCAGGTCTCTACTGTTAGGTATTGGTGTCAACAAAAATTTGTCAGATGTTCATTTAGACCTCAGCTGCAATGATTTACGCTCCCCTGGTGCTACCATGATAGAGAGCTGTATAGCAGACATTCCAAATATTACTAGCCTAGATATCAGTGATAACAGTAAGAAACCATATTTTAAATTGAATTTAGTTGTTTTTTTACTTTTATTTAATTAAAAAATTACATTTAAATGTAAATCATACATGTAACTTTCAGTGTTGCATTTATGTGTATTCTATAATGGTGTCCTAGCCACAGTGCTACTTTGTACGTATAGCAGTGTCAGATTTTACACAGTCGCATCTCTGGCTGTGACACAGCCATAGTAATGTAAAGTTTGTAATAATGGTACATCTGTAGTAGCCTCATGGACATACGCATGTTAGTGCAACTGGTAAAGTGGCACATGGCAGTGTCACATCCATGACAGGATGTGTTCTTAGACTTATTACCTTTACTCGTATGTTTGTTTTTCTTCAGATTTTGACCAAGACATAGAGAGAGTTTGCCGCTGGATTCAAAGGAACCGTAGCATAAAACATTTGGCTATTGGGAAGAACTTCAACAGTGTGAAGCCAAAGTAAGCTCTTACCTATCCTGTCTGTCTTTTGTCTTTATTCGACATCTGATGGTATCAGTCAGTGATTTAAACTCCTAACTTTCTAATATATCAGAGGGTTTCTATTTGTATTTCCAACATCTTTCCTCAATAATCTCCTCCATTAAGACGAGGAAAAAATCATTTTTGTACCTATCCCAGCCCTCCTCCCCTCCCACCCCTCTATACTTGATAATATCCTACATCAGGCAGTGTAAATACAGACAAGTACCCTGAGTATCCTATGTTGATAATGCAGACATGTACCTTGATTATCCTATATTGATAATACAGACATGCACCCTGAGTATCCAGTATTGATAATACAGACATATACCCCGATTATAACATATTGATAATACAGATGTACCCTGAGTGCCCTATATTGATTATACAGACATGCACCCTGATTATCCTGTATTGATAATACAGATGCATCCTGACTATCCTATATTAATAATACAGACATGTACCCTGAGTATCCTATATTCCAGATATATGCACCAGGTGCTGGACTCTGTGGTGCAAGTCATACAGGAAGAAGAATCAGTGAGTGCCTATTGCCAGAGTTTTTTGATGTAGTGCTTGTAATAAATAGTTTTTGGAGCAAAAAAATAAAGAGAGAATGAAAGATTAATAAACACTGCAACATTATCATCTGTGCTTCAGTTTATTGCCAATAAACATAACACAACATTCTTGTTACAAATATTACATGTAGCTTAGATTGGGTTAAACCTACTTAAAAATGGAAGAAAGTTTTAATTTGTCTATGAATTGTGTATTTTTCACCTGTTAAATGATTGATATTGTGTTTCCTCTTCCAGCCAATAGAAAGTCTTTCTCTGGCAGACTCCAAACTCAAGCTAGATACAGCAGTCATTATCAATGCCTTGGGCAGCAACAGCACCCTCAAGACACTGGATATCAGGTACACTGGCACTGACCACTGTTTACTGAACTTTGCTCACTGACCACTGTTTACTGACCACTGTTCACTGAGAATTGTTTAGCAAAAAAAGATTGGCCAGATTAACTGGAACATTTTTTGACAAATCAAACTTTTGAACAAGATCATTGCATACTTTACAGAATGTCATTTGATGCTTTATGTTCTTTATCAAGCAGAATACTGTATGTGTAGTGAGGATCTGAAATTTGCTTTTTACTATAATTAAAATGAGTCCAGACTGGTATTCGTGTATCATTTAAAAAATAATTTTTAATTTGTTTTTGCTGGTATGTTGTGGTCATACATGGAATAGGATGATGTTGTATGTCAAAGACATCTTCAATGTTGACAGAAAACTGTTAAAGCCTGTGAAATATGAATAAATTACAGAAAGTCAAAAACTTAATAATAAGCGAAAGATCTAAATTTTACAGTTATTGTTGTTTACTAAGCTAATCATTCCAAGTGTTTGAGCAAAATGTGATGGTAGTTTGACCTTACAGTTTCCATTCTCTGTTTTAGTGGCAACAATATGGGTGACTTTGGTGCCAGGATGTTGGCCAAAGCACTACAGATCAACACGAAGCTGACGGCTTTAGTCTGGGACAAGAACAACACAACTGTGCAAGGATTTGAAGACATAGCAGCTGCTTTGCAAAAGTAGGTTATGGAGCATAATTGGAAGTGTCTCCCTTAGATATTTTAGTAGAGTTACACTGGCTGGGTTATGCTTACTAACTGTGATAGTATCAGGTTCTTTCTGCATTCAATATTTTTTGTCCATGATGTCACCAAGAGGATGGTTTAAAAAGATGAGAGGCAGGGTTGGGGGGGGGGGGGGTGAAAGTGTGAACACCATGTAACAGGATAGAATTCAGCTCACACAGTCATTTCAGCAGAATATTGATGATCGTCAGTCAAAATCATAATTGTATCCCCTTATCCTAAAGATTATTGTGGGTTCTTTGTGTATTTTCTTGAAGAGAATTGTTTTACAAGTGTTATTGTGCCACTGTCTGTCTACCCTAGGAACTACACAGTGCGTAAGATGCCTGCTCCTTTCCATGATGCTGCAGCTGCCCTGAAGGTCACACCAGACAGAACAGAAAAAGCACTGCAGACTGTGAGTTTTACATCGATTTGTGAATGGTACTTTATGATAGTATTGAAGATAATATAATTTTAAAGTTTGTCCCTCTCCCATCAAGTAATATGTGTCTGTTCATTCATGTATCGTTATAAAAGAGATGATAATATTTAGTCTAAAGATCATTCTTATATGTATATGCCATATATTATTATATATACATGTATTAATATTTTTTATAATTATTGTTATTATTATTATCATCATCATCATCATTATTATTATTATATAATGTTTTTCAGATTGAAAGACTCTTGCAGAGAAATCACAGTCCTAGGAAATTTGCCAGTGAACAGGCTTTCAGACTACAGCAGGGATTCCTGATCAGTTCTACACAGCAGGTGTGCTGATACTGCCATCTTTCTCATATCCCAATGTCAGAACGTATCATGATTACATGATAAAAAAGAAATTGATGTCACATTGTAATACTCTAAATCTTGATTTCTTAATATAATATCACATTTTTGTTTGAGATTAAAAGCAGTCTTGTATTCAGTCTTCAAGATACCACAATATAGTTATGAAGTTCTCTTAGTATAAAAACCTGTATATATCCTTCATATAGATAATGATTCAGTGCCATTGATTTCTGGTTTAGATGGTGGACAAGCTAGTAGTACACCTGCAGGATACCATCAATGCCCTGAACATGAGTTCTAGTGATGAGTTCAGGGCAGACATTCAGAGTGGACAGCAGTACATCACTGATGCTGACAACTCTAAACAGGTACAGTATTGTGTGTGGTTCAGTTTGGTTTAGGATGGAAGGAAGTGGTGTGGTATGGTATGGAGTGGTATACAGTAGAAGGAAATGGTGTGGTATGGTATGGAGTGGTATACAGTAGAAGGAAATGGTGTGGTATGGTATGGAGTGGTATACAGTAGAAGGAAATGGTATGGTATGGTATGGAGTGGTATACAATAGAAGGAAATGGTATGGTATGGTATGGTATTATATAGCATGTAAGGAAGTGGTATGGTGTGGTATGCCATGGTATCTGATATAAGGAAGTGGTGTATTGTGGTTTGGTGTGGTGTGGTGTGGCATAATATGACCTGGTATGGTATGTTTTTTGATCAGATGTGGTACACAGAAATGAAATGTAACAGTATAATATACATGGATTCATTGCTGAATCAGACATAAAAATCAAGAAATTAATGAAATTACAGTTTGATATGCAGTTAGTACAGTATAGCATAATATAGTCAAGTGTGCCACAGTATTTTATGGTACAAGATAGAAGGAAGTGGAATGGTATGGTGTGGTATGTTATGGAAGGACAACAGTTATAATTATGTTTAGTGTGGTACTGTTATCATGTGATGTGGTATGGTATACTATGATATGGTTTGGATTGATACGACACCATGTGGTATGTGATATGATTATGGTATACTGTGGTATATTATGGTATACTGTGGTATATTATGGTATGCTGCAGTATGGTTTCTATAAGCACAGATTAGCAGCATTAAGATTTTAAGTAATTGACTTTTATTTGATATTACCCTTACAATTTTCCAGCTTCTCCCAAAGCTTCAGGAGATAGCTCTGAGTCAAGAAGCAGAGGGGAACCCAGTCCAGGCCAAACTGCAGTCTATAACACAGGAACTGGGAGATCTGGTGGAGGAGCAGATGAAGGTAAGTATAGTACTTGGTATATCTATTATATGTTATGGGACAGTGAATGCCAATGACCAGGTGAGGAACTTTTGAGTTTATTTATTGATTTTTAATTTTTATGTTTATTATTATTATTTTTTGTGATATAAACTCATGTACACACGTACAAAATCATACAATCATATACAATATATGATACAGTGAAACTTGTCACAGCATACATTTTTGAAATTTCCCAGAATTTACATGGCACCGAAACTCCGTATTTGATATGAGACATGTCACCATTTGGTTTCTTCTCTCAGTATGCAGTAAGTGATATATGGGACAGTGTAGTATATTGTTCTAAATTCCCCTCAATTTCCAGGGCACAGTAATTTTTTTAATAAACAGTAACACTTGGTCACAGTGTACATTGTTCTAAATTCCCCTGCATTTTCAGGGTACAGTAACTGTTTGTTCAATATAGAGCTCTAAATTCCCCTGTATTTTCAGGGTACAGTCACTGAGATGTTGAGCTGTGCCAAGGAGCAGTGTCCTGGGGTGTTAGACAGTGAGACAGTGAAGGAAGAGCTGGAGGAGGGGAGCACAGAGAGGAGCCAGTTCCCCAAAGATTTCACCAAGATTCTTATCATGGACCAAGTGGGAACAGACGTCCTCAATAAAATAAGGTTTGTTCTTTGATGTTAATGATAACCTATGTTTATTTATTTATTGATTATTAATTTTCAAAGCAAATACTTCAGTTCTATTTAAATCTGTTATCATAATGGTTTTATAACTGTCATTGCTATCCAAAATGTGCACCAGCACTGATTGGGATGTGAATCGTAAATTAGGTTATGGTAGACAGGGTGCTTTTACTGAGTAGTATATATACATAAGTTACATAAGTGTTTATTCAAAAAACTCAAGAAAAGATGAAAAATGTTGAATAATACCCCTTACAGTTCAATGGACTACCAGTTGGCAGCACAAAATGTCCAAGAACAAATTCAACTTATTGCTCACAAACTCCTTAACGTCAACTTTACACAATATTATAATTGCTTTGATGATTTATCCATTGTATTATCGCTCACATGTCTAAGATGATATTTGTATTTTGCCTGGTAGTGAACTGAACCTGTCAGTGGCAGCCTACATCTCTGACAGGATGGTGGACCAAGTGATAGAAGCATTGGGAACAACTCAGAAAACATTGGTGAGATTTTGTCACAATCAGCACATTGTATCAATCACATCTAACAGAATCAAGCAAACTGTCTGGTATTAGATTGGTTAATTTGGGAATTATATGCACTTATACTGTTAGATGAAAATCTGAGAGCAACAGCGAGAGAGACTTGTTGAAGTCCTTTGTATGTTTCGACCAAATGCTTATTAGACTCTAGACATAGACTATTTAGCATCACCATCAATTAATACTTTTTTGTGATGGGAATTTTGATCAAATCTGTTTTATATTCACATGCAAATTTTGCAAATGAAATTGGTATGATGATTGCTACTTTTTTATCATGACTGTATAAAACTGGTCCCCTCAATACATAAGAACCTTACCATTTGATAAATCCTCATTGATGTCAGTTGGTTTGTTTCTTAAGTTATTCCTGATGAGATCACATCTTTACATTGCTGTATGTGTTTCATTGCAGACCAATCATTTGAATACACGGAAGAGCCTGCAGAGGGCGCTGCCTGAGAAGGTCCAGCAAGAGGAGAAGCAGGATGGAGAGAGCAGCGAGAAGGAACAGTTTACCATTGACAGGGAAGAGAAAGAGAAACCTTCGCCTGGGGTATGTACTGGTATAGTGCCACTGTTTTCGTTGGTGGGAAAAGGTGGGGTATCTTTGTGAAGGGTATCTTTTTATTATTGGCATTTGGTTGAACATTTTACCGTAGGGACTACCAGGTGAAATTAAACAAGGATTTAAAAAAGAAAATCCTTCAACAGTGGTATATATGTTGGATATTAAGCAGTATGAGGCAGGAACTGGGGGATGCAGCTTTTTTTTTGTAGGTGTTTGATTTGAACTTTTTTTGGCAAATGACTCTTTGGGTGTAGAGTCAACAATTAGAAGCACCTTGGAAGGGAAGACATATGATATGGAAAAATGAGGTACAACAGGGCACTCAGTTAAATGTTGTTAAACAGTTACTGATATTTGCACAATAACTATAATAATTACATAAACCAAAATGGATCAAGTAGAGCGAAGCCTATCTTTTTCCATATCAAGTGTCATAGGTGGTAATATGACGTGGTGGCACATTACTTTTATTGTACATCATAGCACCATGTGTATGACTGCATGGATGTGAAGGTGCCTGGCCAGAGTATTTTATTTATTTATTTATTTATTTATTTATTTATTTATTTATTTATTTATTTATTTATTTATTTATTTATTATTTTATTTATTGTGTAGTGAAGGTGTGAAAGAGATGGCTTTGTTTTTTACTTATTTACGTATTTTGTTTATTATTGTATTCCATTTTCTTATCTAAAATACAATTTGGACTTTTGCATGTTAAAGTTTTATATCATTATTAGCAAAGTATAACTAAAATAATATGAAAAGGGGATTTTAATATTCAGTTAATTCATAAAAATATCTCTGTTGAAAACTCATTAATCGAAAGATCATGGATGAAGCAACATTTTAGTATAATCATTCTTTGATAAGAATTTGAATAGTATTTCTAGTACTCAAAATAATATCACAAACCAAAATCATTCTTTTGTGATATACCAAAGAGGAATCACTGATAGTGGGGTTGTAATTTTTACATCAAGGATCTTGGTCTCTATATCCCATATCAAAACATCCATAAATCTTTTTTTTTATATTTCTCTTCTTTAGTTTTAAAACTGATATCAGGATTTTTTGCATGGCATTTGATTTCATCATTGTTTTAATGTAATATTTGTAATGTTGGTGATACAAGTTTTGTTGATGTTGAGGGGCTTGCTGTCTTTTGGTTTGATATTCTGTTGTTGTGAACAACATGCTGCCTGTGAAAGGTTTAGAGTACAAAGAAAACAGTTCGTGAATATTATACAAACTTGAATGCTCAGAATCCTAAAAAAAGTGCATTGTCTTAAAGAACAACAATTTTGTTATAATAACTGTTATGTAGTAAGTAGAAAATGTTTGAACACTGTGTTCAAGAATTATCCATTTTATTAAAATCATTGTTACATTTTTAAATGTAAAATATGCATGATGTATTTGCTAAGTAGACATTAGTTTATTTATGTCTTAGTTTACCCCAGTAAAGATATGAGTAGCATGGTCTTTGTGATAACAATGTTTTAACTTTTTAAACCAGTTGTGTATAAAAATGTCACTGTTGTGTAAATGTGCCTATAGTTTCTCATGTATTGCTTGTTTTTACCCTATAGCTTCTGTTATTTCCCACATGGCCAGCGTGGGGTGTAAGTATTTGAAATAAGGAGGGAAGGAAGAAACATACTGGGGTTGGGAGGAGGGGTATTTAAAGGAATAAAGTATTGAATGGAGATTATGCATCAGGTATGTCATTTGGTCACAGATTCACAATATTTTGCACTAAGCATCCATTCTTCATCAAGGCAAAGTGTAGAAAAATATATATTAGACCTATCTATTTCTTGCTTTAATTACTTAATATTCAGATTTTGACATTTCCCTATGACATACCTGAAAAGTATATACTTTGTGATTAGAGACATTAGATATGAGAACTTCTGGACTTGTAGGGTAGGAGGAATTCTGGAAGGGGGACATCTAAGAGTGAAGTGTTTGTTCAGACTGAACCAAAATATCATTCTATATCATTGTGATACTGAGTGTCTAAATTATCCTAGGTTAGTTAAGATGAAAAAACGTTTCATTATAGGTAACAGAGTGCTTAGAAATCGGACATTGTTGCATATACAATATGTGCTTTCCATTTTATTTCACCCATTAAGTACTAACTGTCCATACTAATGATCTTTTAATATATGTATTTTTGAAATGTTGATAATGTGTTTTAGCATTCTGTTATTTCCACCTTGAGTCATATTAATATTTATTAGTAAACTTAGTGGATTTGAAGTGGATGGTTTTTTGAAAAAACCTAAAAACTGACAGTAAAGTCCTTTGTGGTTAAGAGACATTGAAAATGATTCTCATTATTAGGAAGCATTATGGTTCAATTATCCATACAATAAACCCTGTAACACTTCTGTGGCTCAATGTTCCCCCATGTTAAAGGAAAAAAAGATAGCAAAGAAGTAATCTTGAATTTCCTAATGCAAATTTATTTGGTAGGATTTAATGTTAATTTCGATATCTGTATAGTACCTGCTTTTTGGTTTTGCAGGACTCTCCCAAGGTCCGAAGCAAAAGGCAGAGCATGTACATGAGAAAGATGAGACCGCAGTCTGTTGTAGGTAAGGTCTAGGTCATATAGTAAGGTCAAGGTCATTTAATAAGGTCAGTGATTTTAGTGAAAGATGGACATGCTACATTGATGGTGAGGAACATTTCTCGAATTCCTGCGTATATATCAATATCTATCGCAGGTTGATATGAGAAACAGCACCACATATGGCAGTGATTAACATAGCACTCTGTCACATCAAACACAATAGCACATTGTACCTTATTTGACAGCATGTACATTTACACCTAACACAATGACAGTGACACAGCTAACACATTTGTTAATTCATTGTGCTCTGTTGCACATGCTCAGCACTTTGTCACATCTAACACAATAACACAGTACACATTATTTGACAGACTATACGTCACATCCAACACAATAGCACAGTGCACCTTATTTGACAGACTATACTATCACATCTACCACAGCTGCATATTATCAACTATATCCAACAATCAGCAATATTCAAATTGAACTGTCGTCAGCACCATTACACTAAATGCAACATCACATTATTTTTCTGTTTAACACTGAATCATTGCACTGTTCTACATGTTGAGGTTGATATGTAGTTAAAGGCTGCTTAATGTAGTATAAGTCTTATTAAGTGTTAGTAGTGTGTATATGTTTGTCACCTTTTTGTGTCTTGCTCAACTGCATTATATAGTTTATCTATTCTACTGACAGTTTTTCTTTTAACAGTATTTAAAAAAATAATCCAAGTTCCTTCTTAACACATTTCACTGTTATTTCTTTAGCTGTCACACTCCACATACTCTATTCTGTAGTGAATTGCCCTCAATAGCAGCTAAGCATCTATAATCTTAACTTCACTGAATTTCAATGTATTGTCTTATAGCTAATCTTTCTCCATTGGTGATATCTAAATATCACACTTCAGTGGCAAATTCCTATATTTATTTATTTATCATATAATTTGACCACACCCTTTTCCAAGGAGGGCAGCTCAGATGCTCAGCTGCATAGTGCCATAGTGCACAGGGTAATGCAACCTCCATGTAGTCAGTTAACATATTGTACATGCTGTACTATTATATCTTGCTTTTCATGTTCATCTTGCACTATTTCTTTACTAACTTTCACTGCCAGATCTGGAAACTCTACCACTGGAATCTTTTGAGGTTGGGAGGCTTTCTGCTCCAAAGCAGCCAGTTGAAGACTTAGAATCGGTCTCGTCCTTAGAAAGTGCACCTCATAGGGACAGGAGAGAAAGACCCCTGTCCAATTTATCACGCAGCAGTTTTCATCTTGAGGAGTCCGAAACTGATTTGCTTGGTGACCTCATACAAACATTAAAAGCACAGTCTGCCTCAGATGACTTGAGGAGACAGAGTGCCTATTTGTTAATGATAGGAGACAGAAACATAGCTAAAGAAACCTTGAAGGATGCCTCTAAAGCTGTGTCCAGGAAGTCATCAGCAGAGATGAATTCTGGAATTGAAGAAGAGGAGGAGGAAGATGAGAATAGGAATCCATGGAGTAATGATGCAGAAGCAGAGGTTCATATAGGAAGTGATGTAGAATTGGATAAAGCAGCACTGCAACTTCATCCACAAGCTGAAACATTTTCAAAAACTGCTGGTAGTAGAGTTATGGTTAATGTGAACGGAATCACCCGTGATTGTGATGCAGACAAAAAATTAGCAGAAAGAAGTAAGGAAGAAGAGATCACAAAAATGACAACTTCTGTGAATGTGGAACACGTTGTGGAAACCGCCGCTAAGGAATGGAGAGGAAGCAAAACTCCTGTTTGTGAAAATGATTTGAAAAGAGATTCTGCAACAAAATTGATCTTGGAACAGCATGCTGTGAGACCAACACTAGAGGGCGCCGCCTATGCAAGACAAGACAACAACTCAGGGATGCATACTGTGATATCTGAACATAAATTTTTAACAAGTGATCCAGTTATGAAAAATGTTGTGATAACTAGGAGAGTCAGTGCCCCTGTTCATGTTAAAGACCAAAAGGGAGAAAACTCAACAAGAATTCCCCCTCGAAAACCAGAGAGAAAATTCCAGAGAAGCTTGCAGCACAGTCGGGAGCATTCTGTGGGCATTGGTGGACAGCATTTGAAGAAAGATAGCCCTGAGGCGACAGTTGTAAATGTGATAAAGAATTCATCTGAGACGAAAGAAAATAAGGCAATGACTCAGAATGCAAATTTTTCCAAAAGTGATAACAGCAGAACAGTGGGAACCACAGGTTCTATGCATGATGGTGTAGAATACACGAGGCACATAGAAAAAGTGGAAAATATACAAGGAGATTCTTGCCATATGGAGATTGTGACTGAAAACCTGACCTTGGAGGCATCCGATAATTCAAGCAGTGAAGGGGGCCATGCTGTTAATGAGACTGAAGAGGTGAAGAGCAGTCTGCAACACAGGCACAGCAAACATGTCACATTTAGTGCAAATAATGAGGAAATTGTAGCCGATGGAGACAGTGATCAAACTGTTAAAGTAATGGGTGCAGATAACATGGAACATTCTGAACTTAAATCAAGCCAGATTTATAATTTTACAGAAGGAGGCACTGATGGGTCTTTCAACAAAGATGAGGAAGGGTCTCCTATGATTCAAAGAAAAAAGGCCTTCACGCTGCCTTCAGTAATGTCCACAGACGTTAAAAAGAAAACTGGAAGCTTGCAAAAACTGGCTACTCCTCCTAAGAAGCCACCAAGTGGTAGCAAGCCGAAAGGTTTTCCTGGCTTTAAGCAAAAACTTGAAGGCTTATTCCACCACCACCATCATCATCATAAAGAGAGGAAATCTGCCCTCCTCCCTCAAGGTTGATCTCTCCTTTTTTTGTTCAGGTTTTGAGATCCTGCAAACTTTCCCCTCCTTCATAATTTTTTCTTTATTGTCAGACCTGCATGGCTTGGAATTACACCTCATCCAATGTAGGCCTACAGTTTCTTATTTTGATTTGGATACAGGTATCTTTTCCTTTCTCGCAAAGCAGATCATTTTCAAGGGTAACCTGAATATTGTAACATGCTTATTTTTTCACAGTGTATTGTTTTTTACACCTTACCTGCCCTGATTTTCTCAAGCTAGCAAAGTCATGTAATCTGCAAACACCAAAAGATTTTGTGCTTATTTCAGCAGAGTCCTGTTTCTTTCTTTGAAATTATCTTATTATTCCTTTCAAAATGTTTTCTTCTGCATCTTTGGTTTTATTTTCAATTGGTAATCAAATGGTTTAAAGATTAATGGGATTTTCATGCATTTACATAATATACTTATTACTTATTTGCCTGCATTTGATATTTATTTTATATCTTATTAAAATGCATGTTCTTTATTTTTATATCAATCTAAACATCTGTAATTTTTTCTTTTTATTGAAATGGATCTTTATTTTAACAACTAAATGTACTAAGCATTGCTGTAATAAGAGCAACACTGTTGTCTAAATCTTCACAAAACTGATAACAATTCACAGTGATATTGTTAATCACAATTCCTATGGTTTCTCTGACTTTCCTAGAAATTAAATTGGATTCCCCAGAGAAGGATACTTTGGATGGTCCCATGTCTAAGAGTACACCTGAACCCATTCAGGAGGACAGTAAGGAGAGGGGAGAGGATGTTGATATCATAGGTGAGAACTGTAAGGAAAATAAGAGTAATTTCATAGGATAAGACACTTTTTCAAGAATTGAAAGATCAGATTTAATTGTGAGAAGGGGGAGGATGCCTTTTTTTTGGGGGGGGGTTTGACTACTGGACTGGAAATTAAGAAATTGTTTTTATTTGACAATAATGACTGCCTTACACTTTTGTATGGTTTGGCTAAAAACATGAAGAAAAAGTGAGCTTTTACAAGTACTGACATAGGTCATCTGTTTCATGTTTATCTTTATTATGTACACAAAAATTTCATTTTAACTTCCGTGTTGCTCAGGATATGGTGTTTCCAATCTTGAAATCAAAGAAATAATTTAATAGTGAATTTGGTAACAATTATCTATATTCTGCACAGACATCATAGGTTTTTTTCTGAAATTACTTATCTTCTTGTGGTAGGTGATCTTCCTAGTCTACCTGGCCAAAAATTGGAACATCTGAATAAGGCTCGACCAAAACGATTCAAGACGCGTGCAGCTACACGCCCCATGAAGGTGCCCTCAGTAATAGAAACTGTTGAGGATGAACTGAGTACGGAATCTGTTGATGGCTTTTTTGAGGCAAAGCCGGTTTCTAAGGAACATGCTGCTGCCCATTCGAAAGAACCAGTGAAACCTAAACCACAGATGGATAAGAATGATGAGACAAGGTTAGTACTAACAGTAAATGCTGTCATTTCAAAAGCCAGTGTAGTTATTTAGAGTTATTGAAAAGTTTTGTATCTGGTCATATTTTTACTTTTATAAATTGTTCTTTAGGGAAAGTGGCAGCAAGAAAAAAGGATGGTCAAGATTTGGCAGTAAAGACAAAGAGCACAAAGACAAAGAACACAAAGAGAAGGAAAAAGAAAAGAAGGAAAAGGGGTAAATAAACCATCAGATTCAGGATAAATTAAGTACTTTAAGTACTTTTTTGTTGCCAGCACCAATAACAAATCATTCTAAACATTGATAATAAAGTAACAGAAAAAAAATTGGAATTCAAGCAACAAGTGTTTTCTGTGTTTTCAGTGGATTTGCTGCTGGTTTTAAGGCAGGCTTGAGCAGCCTGTGGTCCAAGGGCTCTTCGGGGACGAGGAGTCCAGAAGCACATCGCAAAAATGAGAAGTCCCACACAGAGCAGCCGTCTGTGGAGGCAGCACGGCAGCCATCTTTAAAATCTTCCACTGTGCCAGAGCACACAAAATCTAGATCACCCTCAAGGAGAACTGAGGATTTGAAGAAAAGTGACTCCCTTGAAAAGTTACCCAAGAAAGATTCTGTTGAGCGTGGTAGCACAAAGACTTCTTCCCTTGAAAGATCCCTAGAAACAAGCAGCCTGAAGTCTGGATCTTTAGAGAAGCATAATGAGGCAAGTGTGGTAGAGAAACCACCTGAGAAATCAATAGAAAGGGAAAGAGCAGGGTCCTTGGAGAAGTCCGTAAAGACAATTTCCTCGGAGAAAAATCACGTGCCTACCTCGGCAACTGAAGTCCCCAAGACTGTCCCCAAAGTAGAGGAGGAAAAAATAGAGGGGGAAGAGAAAGAACAAGGTAGTTGTTTACATATGTTGGCTGGTTAAAGGTATTGATATCCTAAATCATTAGTGCTGGCCATATATGTCATTAATTTTTATTACATCTTAAAAGAATATTGCAAATAACTTCATCTTTGAAGTGAAAAATGGAAGCTACATAAAGATACTTAGATTTATAACAAGATATGCTGATAAGATTTTTATTAACATTGAAAGTAATTCTTGCTTGAAAGTTTTTAAGTCTGTAGCTGGACTAACAAGCGTACAAGTGAGATCAAAAGCTCTGACTTATTTGTAAGATTACAGATACATTTGTTCATAATCAATTAAGATCTGCATTTTACTGTAACTGACTAAGGCTACTTATGATTTTGATGACTCGATCGATCCTTATTCCCCCAGGGAGCACATATATATATATATATATATATATATATATATATATATATATATATATATATATATATATATATATATATATATATTCAGCCACTGAATCTCTGATCATTTGCAACCATACATATAAAAAAGTCAAATTCATTGCACAGTATTCTCAATGTGAATATTCCAGACAAGAAAGAAGAAGAACCCAAGTCAGAGGAGCCCGCTGAGGCTCCCGCTGAGGCTCCAGCCCCCGTGAAGAAACCCATGGTGCCCAAGTTTGGGATGGGGTTTGGGGGTGGGATCTTGTCAGAGATGAAGGCCAAGAGGGAATCAAAAATGGCCAAGGTAAGAAACATTGATTGCACTTGTGTATTTTTTAATGAATTTTTTTCAGTCTCTCTCTCTCTCTCTCTCGCTCTCGCTAGGTAGGTAGGTAGGCTAAAATATATTCTTTCTGGCCAATAATTATGATCTGAAACTTCCATTCCTTTAGCCCCCACCTTCAGAAGACAAACCCAAAGATGCTAAGGAGGCCCCACAACCTGTTCCAGCGCCAAGAACACGATCAGCAGCACGTGCGTCGCGTCTGGCTGCAGAAAAGAATGCCGAGGAAGCTGCCTCTGAAGCCAAATCTCCAGCGCATCCATCAACAACAGTACCAGCAACATCGACCACAGCAACAACTGCACCATCATCATCAACAGCAGCAGTAACAACTACTACGACAACAACAACAACTACGACATCTGTCAGGGAGGAGACAACCCCAGCTGTTAAAGTGTCGTCTGCCCAACAATCTCCTGTGAAGGTGCCGTCTACCCCATCGCCAGCAAAGGCAGAGAGCAGTTCCTCCAAACCACACCCCACAGCTGTGAAAGCAGAAAGTATGTACTGATTGGTTGTACATTGTGAAGTGATTTGAATTTTTGATCATTTCCTTGACCTTAATGGTCATTTTGACATTACAAGCTGAAGGATTATTCACTGGTTTATGTTGATATTTGTGAGACTGCATAAGAACATTTTGAAGGCGTTTGTGATTTGTGGTTTAAGTCATCGCATAGATTCTTTGAATTGAGTCAGTTGGATGTTGTAATTCGTGATTTTGGGGCAAGACATGACACACATACAGAGCAATACTGCAGACAAATATTCAAAGTGAATCTGTTTCCAATCTGCATCGTTTTGTTTTCAAAATTCCAGAAAAATCCAAGCAGAATTCTCCTGACAAAATCATGCACAAACCCAAATTTGGGAAAAAGGTTGCACACAAAAAATGATAGCACACTAACGAAAAAACATTTCATAATATTCAGGCACTATCATATATACTGGGCACGTATAAATTCCTATTCTCGTTATATTTGAATGGAGTGAAGGACATTTTTTGGATAAGCTTGATCATTTTTTAACCACAATATTATATGATATCACTTATTTCTATTGATATCCTTAATGTAGAATTTTTAACCTCTTTTTGGAAATGTAAACATATTTCCAAGTTGTGCACAGAAGTCCATAAAAGCAAGAGATGGTTTTGAATGAGCTCTGAACAATAAAAAAGTTATAAATAAATGCACAAAAGTGCCCGCAGAGTATGGTTCTTCAGTAGTTGTATACCATCACAAGAATTCTGAATTTTCCCCACAACAGATTTATTTCATCTCCAACTCCACACTTGTATCTTTTTATTTAACCCCTTTGCTCATATCTTATCTTCCCTTCTGCTTTTCCCATAGAAGACAGCACAGATGGACCCTCCCCGAAGCAACCAATGAAACCAAAGCCTTTACTTCGCCCCAAACCTCCCCCAGTCGCACCTAAACCCAAACCTAAGCCCCGCCCTAAGGCAGGTTCCATGACTCCAGAAGGGAGCCCAGCAGGAAAAGATGCTTCTGGCACCAAGGAAGAGGGTAAGTCCAATCTTTATAAATACTGATCAGGGTTTTTTCTGATAGTTGTATTGTGTTGCCTTTGAATTCTTAAAAATGAATTTTTGAATTCATTTACATACATATACATAATGATTTAAGAAGTACTTTTAAAAAGATTTTCAGGAAATATTTACAGTATTGCAACATGGCTATGTCTTCATAAGATTTCTTTTACATTAAGTTGCAATTAAATGGACTGACCATGTTCAGTGTCACTAATTCTTCCACATTGTTCTCACAGAGTCGACCTCCCGCCCATCCAGCATGTTAGAAGACAATGAGGACCACGCTGAGAATTCTGAAGAATCTCCAGGAAAAGATCAGACACTAGGTGGCAGCAGCAGCACAGAGGACCTGGCAGACAAGACAGGACACAGCTCTGAGGAATCTTTACCCACAGGTAAATAACTTTAATTTACTTCTCACCTCTATTTTTCTGTAGACTTATACGTGAAAGCAGAAAAGCAATTTGTCCTGGGACCAACCTTCACATTACTGTACTCTTGATTTATTTGATAAGTCTAATGTCAGTACTGAAAGCAGAGCACAGTTTTGCAGATTTGATTTGGATCTTATAGTAAGGTTTCTTTGGTTAAGATTTCTAGAAATTGTTAAAAATAATACCAAAAATAAAAAAGGATTAACACTATGAAGGGGATGCCCAGACCAGTGCTCATGTCTAGTTTCTATCGTGAGAAGCACTTGACAGGTCTTTATGTTCCCATGGATGGGATGCTAGTCTCCTGAAACTTTCCTTCACATTGCATTGGTACCCATTTTTGCATGTGAATGAAGGAACGCAATGAGCATGAAAGGCCTTAACTCCGAAAGAATGAAGCGAGTTGCAAATAGAATGCAAACTCGACATCCATGCCACAAGTTTTATACTCTAACATAGAATCATCTCATCAAAAAAGTCTTAATAACTGACAATACCCTGAGTTTCATCCCAGCTAAAGGGAATCTTGTTTTCCTAGATACCCCTGTAACCTGTAACCTGCATGTGTATTAATATATTGGATATAATCTGTCAAGAAAACCAGGTTATGTCTTATATACAAGCATCCCATTTGTAGCAGTGACACTGTTACTGTATATTTTATCAATTTATTGACTGAATTTATTGTGCTGAAGATATTTTGTGCATTATGTCTTAATACTGTATCTCTGATTTGATAATGCTAAATTGATGATCATAGCTTTGTAGCCCATTATCATTTTTTTAGAAATAATTTATTTAATAAAAAAAATTTATAAAGCATGCCAATTGTGCTGCTGTTAACAATTGTCCACCCTACCACTTGAAAAATATCTAACTTGAAGACGAAAAATATCTAACTTGAAGACTTGCATGTTTATCTGCCTTGTTTGTAAAATGGTCATTATAGTAATGCACATAGACAATACTGTATTCAAACGTGTTTGTGCCTTTTTCCAGTCGATGGCTGTATAACTAATCAGTGATACCATTGGTTATTGTGAGGTAATGGGATTTTGCCTGATGCATTGCTGTGCTGCCAGCTTTTATACACGGCTTTTGTTTACCAATTTTAATGCTTAGGCAATATTAATTGAAAATTGTTTTTTGCAATATTTTGCTTTGATTTATTTTTTTCAAATGTTGGAAAGAAGCAAAGTCTTATACACATAATAACTGAATTAATGACAACACTTTATTCGGCATTTATTTAATTA
The DNA here is from genome assembly GCF_051362555.1 of Lingula anatina. Lineage (NCBI taxonomy): Eukaryota > Metazoa > Brachiopoda > Lingulata > Lingulida > Lingulidae > Lingula > Lingula anatina. The sequence continues at coordinate 24,751,821 of NC_141770.1, read as the reverse complement.
TTTGTAAGATTGTCACTGAGCCTACAGTCACTGGTCACTGGCAAACCATAGAGTTTTATGAAATAATTGCAGATATTTGTTTTTATTTTGCAAATTGTAACAGGCTTATAATCCTACTGGTACTACCATTATAATAAAAAGTGGCTTATTTATTTTAATTTTTTAATTTAACATTCAAACTTTTCATTTCAACCTTCTCAAAATGTCACTCAACCATTATTGATACTGCTTGTTGACCTTTGGCAAAATGAATTGTATTTCAACAGATAACAATAGCACCAACATTCTCCTAACCTGCCAAACATTTTCAGTGGATCCACATAAAGTTATTCTTATATTTCATCATTTATTTAAACTTATACCAAATGTTGTGTAAGGTGGAATTCTTATCACATTATGGGAAATTGTTATGTCACTGAAGAATAGATTAAGATTTCTCTTGAACAAAAGGGTGAAACTGTCTCCATGAGCTTTTTCCAATATGTCAGTTGTAGGGTTTGTGTGTTGCTAACAAGTAGTGTGGAGAGCATTTATTGGTAAGAAAAAAAGTGGCCAGTGTGTTGTTTCTATTTGCTTTAAAGAATAAAAAACAGGCTGTACAATTCCAAAGAGAGCTGCTTTCAGTTTTGGTTATAAGCTAGCTTAGAAAGACCACTCAGTCATTTACTTAAAGGGATCTTGACGGAGTTGATAAAACACATGTTCAAAATATTTAAATGATGATATTCCTTAAGATTTAAAGTTGAGGTTTTTACAATTCTGTCACATTTCCATTTGACTCTAAAGAAAGCTTGATATTGACAGCATGTTGCATTCATCTGTTATTTGCCATATATAACTTTTTGTTACAGGGTCTCCCAAAATGTTAAGAAAATATCTTTTGATAGTTGATTTAAGGCCCTATACAAAGTGAATGAAGTACAAAGGGGAATTGTCCGATCTTGAGGAATCCCAATGAAGTCTGTAAAGTTTGTCATATATCTTTATTTCAGATGTGATAGCACGCTCGCGCTCCCTTCACGGCAATTTGGCATCCACACCTGCTGCTGAGCGTCAGCAAAAAACCCGCAGTTTGTTCAGTGCTCTTTCCAAGGAGATGGAATCCCAGTTTCAGAAGAAAGAGGACCAGCCACATGCATTCAAAGGACGGAACTCTGGTGCAAATGATGCTGTGGCAACACAGGAGGAGAGTTCTGCTCTTAATCTAGGTGGCAACACTAAACAAGACAAGCCGAGTGGAGCCACCATTGACGACAAGCCAAGTGGGGATGTTGTGCCTGAAGATAGCTCTCTAAAACAAAAACAACAACAACAAGAGCACATTTCTGATTTAAAGGCAGAAAAATCTGATAAATCAGAAGAGCATGTTACGCCTCCGCCATTTGACGGGAAAACAAGTGAAGGGGGAACATCGACCGATGAGTTTGAGTTTGTAGATGAAGAAGATGTGGTGATGGTGTAAGTGTTAGAATCAGAGTGAGGTGAACCCTGGAACTTTCCTCCACCTCCTTCTTATCATCATTTTGCCCATTTTTCCACGAAATCATGACCAAAAAGGACAACCTTCTCATCCCCAAATCAACCAATAAAAATAATTACCAGCATGGCCATAAAGGTCTATGAAAACCATTTCCTCTGTATCTAGGGATTACAAATTTTGTATTGAAAACAATGTCTCTGTGGCTGATAATATTTGTTGTATCCATCATATTGCTTTTCATATTATTTATAAAAGACAAAGGTATTATCTAGTATTTCAATCCACAGATTTCATATTTATTGTAATTAGAAGAAAGATAAGCATGATGTGCATCATCTTGTAGAAATAAAAGTAAGTGGTTGATATGCTATAGGTTAAGGTTTATAATCGGGCATACAATTCAAAGGTACCATGTATAGATATAAAGTATAGCCAACTGTATCATTGTTCATTATGTTTATAATGCCTGTTTTTACTTGGCTGTGCACAGGGCAAAGGTTTCTCATGGCATGCTTACACAAGATGGAAGGGGATTGGACTGTTCTGGTCCCTGTGGTGTCCCCCTATGTAAACTAATCATTGGTGATGTCACTTGGTATATTCAGGTTGAATTTGTTCATGATGTTGATGTGCCCACAAATATAAAACACAATGTCAAATCTTTACAGACCACACAATTTTTTTAATTCGTTGTGAAAGCTTGGCAACTGATGACCAGGTGATATTTTACAGGGTGATATTTCAAATATTCAGATTATTATCTTCTACTTGCCTTATTGACAGTTATATTTTATGAGATGAATATAAAATACAGGGATAATTTTGTCAATATAAGATTTGCCAGTCTTTACATATGATGCTTTCAATAGTTTTACAAGTCAGGTCCCAGCTACTGAGAGTAATTTTTCAGTAGTTTATGTTTTTCACATGATATTTAAGAGTTGATGAAAGGGTCTATCAAGGTTGCAGTCCCATTTATTTTTAATTTATTTTAGTTATTTATTTGATTATTTATTTATATTGGTAAATATGGGATTCTTTTGTGTATGTGATTTCATTAATAAAACGATGAACTGATTTCAGCATCAGTATTGTTTCAGAAGGTATCAATGTTGCAATCAACATATGCAATGTGTTTTCAAAAAGGATTTAATCAATTAATTAATAAAAGTTTAATTAGTGTTCTGTGATGGTTGTCAGAAATACTGTATAACAATGAATTAAGAAAGGGTTGTATAATTGCTTTAACTATATTATACCCTACTGGAATTTTGCCAAAAAAAATTGTTTATTTGAATTTGACTGAAAATTATTGAAAATCACACTCATCTGACTGTTGAATTGAGAGTCTGCTGACATTGTCATTTTTTATTAGTCAATATTGTTTCTATAGGTGATAAAAATTGCTTTCCTTTAGCCAAAATGACCAAAGTTATTTTGATGTTTTTTTTATACAAATGTGCATCACAGAATTGCTCACTTTGTAGATAATCACGATTGCTATACTTTGACATACCCAAGAATACCAAATTTTCCTTTCACTTCTTATGCTCACTAGCACTTTTAACACAAGATCACACATGTAAATAATACGATAGACAGTAGCTTAAAGATTAATATAAACTGGTATCAAATTGACTGCAGTCCTGCTTCTTTGTTTGTACATTAGATGGTTGTAATCATTTATTATTATTATTATTATTTTTATCATTATTATTATTATTAAAACTGTACATGCTTGTAACTGTAGTGTCTGGTAACACTTAGCTCTGTCACAGTGACAAGCCCAACTCACACAGTGAGACAGTTCCTCAGCTACCTGTTGTGAGATAATTGAGCTTGTAGCTTAGCAAGACCAAGTCTTTTCAAAGCTTATTACTTAAATACAATGAGAGATAAAAGTTAACATAAGATAATATAGGCTAAACGGACGATTTATTAATGTGTTTAATTGGTTATGTGTAATATATATAATAAGCAAGGTTAACAGCTGCTGCTTGTCCCTAAATGTAGTGGTGATCATGGAGTAATATTATGTATAACAGAATGTTTGTAAATATATGATTTAAAAATAATACTTTTAAAACAAAAACCAATCCTTGAATATCCCTCAGTGTTGCAAGCTGTAGGTCTTCATAAGCTACAGTATCTTTGTATGGGAGCCTTACGTAGCCAAAACATTCCGATGATTTGCTGTATTTACAGATGTACAGTTAGAATTAGACATTGTTAGCAGGTGAACTGAAGTTTAGTCCAAAACTGTATGTGGTCTTTCCAGTGGACTAAATAATTAGAAGAGATATCAAGGCCGGAGCATATTTAATACATAGATACTCTATGTAGGTCACTGCCCCAGTAAAGGTGTCGCTGTAATCGAGACATCTGGAAACGCGAGTTGTAAGTTAGTCTGGGTGCATGTGACCACGCTCTTGACTGTACTGGTAGTTCCAGTTTGGGAGGGTTGAACTTTAATGTCAAATACACGTATATAAATATATGCATATGGTCAATAAATCAGGATTTACTTTAACATTGTAAGAAGTATTGTGCTTATCGAATAGCTTGGGGAGCTCACGCAGTGTTTGCCGGCTTTTCTGCAGCCCTGGCTTTATTCATCATGGATCTGCTGGTTACTAGATTTAGACGACGTTAAAGGTATACTGTGTGCAGTTGAATATATCTGAAAGTCATATTTTCTATGTCTACGTATCCTGAAAAGCCACTGATCTCTCCTAATTCAGACCTTAAAGCTGTGAACCTCTAAAAAAAGTACCAAACGTCGGTGGTTCCCTTCTGAAATGTCCAGAAAGACATAGTGACCTGTCATTTAGAACTAAATCGACCAATTTTAAAATGGAATAAAACAATGAAGCCAAGTACAAGGACGGGTCGAGTAATGACTCGTGAGTGGGAGACAAAATTTTTTTTTCCGAGGAAAAAATCGCGTGTACCGGTAGAGTACCTTTTACTTTTCATGTGTGTATTCTACTGATAACTGCCAAACGAAATAAACATCGTTCAAATTATCGTTTTAAAATGGACACCGCAAGCAATTATTTTAATTTTATAACACAAATTTGAGAGAGTATGGCTCACAAGGTATCATTTTGACCACAATTATCGCAGACTAGAGCCAGATGATTTGCGCGATTGCGAATTTGCCGAGGGTAACATTAAAACCGTGTTCATCATCTCGTTTTTACTACTCCATTTACGGTTAAATATATATATATATAATTCATGCCTCAAACATGGGCCATCACATTAATATATCCCGGAAATAACCTGGATAACTCTGTTTGGCTTACTTGGAGAATATGTAAAAAAAAAAAACGCAATTTCGGCTTCCACTTAGATCGATATCTGTTGTGGATTTAAAGCAATTAAGCGAAATTGCCTTTCAGGGAGGTATAAGAAGGAAATGACAGAAAAGCAGACTTGTTTTAATATCTCCAAAACGGTGGATTGCATTAAGCTGTAAATCCATTGAAAAACCAATAGAAATACAGGAGTCGTTTTTAAAAAGATTTTTTAAAAATATTTTATTCATGACTTCAGCCATATTTTAATCCAAGTTTTTTTTTTTACTTGTATAGTTCTAAATTACTATATCTGTATAGTCATTTGTTTTATATCTTGCTTTCCATATAGTACATATGTTTTAAGAACTCTTGTGAAGCCTGCTGGACATATTTTTATGGATTATAGACTTGAATTTATTAAATAACGAATGCTGTAATGTTTTGGTGAAAATGTATTGTGCATTGAAAAAATGCCACTTAGATTGACGAATAGTTTGCCCACGCGCTCTTCTCGATTCTGGGAATTTTGAATTCTTGGAAATGGCAACATGGCTCAGGATTTTGTTAGTCTGATTAATTATTTCTTGAATTAAGAGCACTTACTTTTTTCCAACCCTTTTGGTATATTTTCCCTTCGGGTTGGACGATTAACGTTACTGTTTAAAACCGGATATTAAAGAAATACCATTAGAGAATAAAACGTTTTTGAAACGCAGAATTATCTGTTCCTGATCTCAGAGATGTCACTCAATTTCACTGGTAACTGTTTACGATTCACATTTATACAGGTTTTCTCTAATTGAGGAAATGAAACACTCGCAAGATATCGAAGGATAGGTGATTACGTTTTTGGGCAGTTGGATGCCGCCTGCATAACATGCGGGTTTGCGTATTCTTTCTAATTTGGTGCATAGCATTATAATGATTAGCAACTAATGAGATATCAAAGCACAGCTCCTATTCGTGCTCTTGTTAATTCATGTTAGACCTCTATGCATTTCAAACATGAACAGTCAAAGTAATAGCATTTATAAACATTTCCGTGAGGCGTGGCGTAACGATATTGGTTATATAAGGCAGGGAATATTATATCTGATATAATTCCCTGTATAAGGCAAGATTATTTTCACCAGGTTGTATTCGCAAGTCACTACCGTAGATTCGTGAATGCTTTGCCATGAGGAAATGAAGGATAATGCAGTAAGGTAAATATGCCAGTTTTCTCAACAAATTCTTTGTCATAAATATAACAGGTTTGGCAAATTGACGTGTGTAGACTTTCCAATTTTGTTGTATCGTACTGTACATTAACATAGGAAGTAATCCTTTCAATTGATAGATGCAAGTAAATCACAGTTTCATGGTTTTTATATAATTCTCTGCAGTTTTCCCACCAAATCGTGGAGACTACTTAAAAATACAAGGATAAATGTAATCTAAGAACCAAAGCTAAACAAAGAAAATGTATCGCATTGATGTTTTTTTTACCATGTTCATCTATAAAGAGCCAATTAATGTAAGTCAAGTAATGTAAGTCACATTTATATGAAGTCAGGAGAAAATTTTCAATTTGCCGTCGGACTGCTATACATGCAGAACTTTGTCAAGAAATGAAATTACCTACAAATTCAAAGATATTCATATGTCCAAGATGTAAGGGTGACAGTTGATAACTACGTAGCACTGTCGTAAAGAGTTAATTAAAAAGGAATGGAAAACATCCGAAATAGTCCAAATTCTGGTGATTAAGAGTTTATTCAAGAAGGATATCGTTGAATTTGAAGTCCACTTGTGTCACAAGTAATGACAAACTAGTTAGCGAGTGCCGTTTTAGACAGGTTTACGATGAAAGTTTACATAATTCATCCACATATATTTCTGGTTGTTTTCTCATATGCTCTGTAGGGTTTTCCTCAGAATTGATGCTTGTTATATGTAATTCAGATAGTACGTTTTCACCATTTTTTGCTTGTTATTTTGGCACCCCTTTTTAAGACGGCATTCCTGGCGCATACAGTTTCACCGTTGTTACTTATGGCATGTCCCACCTCATGCGTTTTCTCGCAAGTTTTTAAATCTCGGATGACGTCACTACAACTGCCAGTCTATCTCGGATGTTTTATATTGAGGTACATGTACGTGGTTAAAGACTCCCGCAGACAGTTTGGGAACACATGTCAGAACCGCTGCTGTTTAATTGAAGGCATTTAGCAGGATCTAACTTTACTATCTGACATTGAGCTTAATCTCCATGGCAATTTCAATAAAATTAGTGATAAATCATCCCATCTCATGTACTACCAAACCAAACAAGTCGAACTTGTTCTCGTTGTTTTGTATTCATTTATTATTTTTTTAAAAAAATTATCTCTTTTTCGGTCATTATCGTTATTTTGTTATTACTGAAGCAAGTAGCTGTACCCATCGCGTCTCTAGACAATTATGAATGCAAATCATACTATGTTTTTTCCTTCAAGGTGCCTTAATTGCCAGTTAGATAACACGTACTTATTTGAGAGAAAATCGCTCAGCATTTTTTTTTCTTTTCAATTCAGCGAACATTGCCAGACAATAAAGATAAATAGTTGTTCTGAAAAACATCAAGTACCAGAGAATGGAAGAATGGCACGTATGCAGTCGAGTTACAGTCAATCCCATGTCCATTTCAATAATGTAAGGGAATTTAATGGAATATTACGGTTAGTTCCACCGCAGCTCTCCCCCCAGAGAATAGCAGTCGGGTTTCATTTCTTAGTTTTATAACATGGTTTTTATCGACATAACATCAAGTGTCTGTGCCTTGGGATGACGTTAACTGACTAACAAATCAGACATTCATTTGAGAATTCTTCTATTCTTCCCTCGGTTATCGATAGGAAGAACTACTCTAAATGTGCAATAAATTTTGACAAAAAAGTTACCTTATCCAATTAATTGAAAAAAGATTAATGTGCTGACTAATTGGACAATTTTAACTCTTGTCTTTCAAATATTGAAAAAAATACAGTGTAATTATTTTTCTAATTATAACAAATGGATTGTATACCAAGGCTTTGACAAACAACTTGATTTGAACTGGTTGACGTAAATTTTAGCAGTTGTTTGAAGTATAAAAGAAATCAGGTTAATGCGATCGTGATAATTTGAAAAAGGGGTATTTGTTTCAATTTTCTATCTATTTTGCCAAACGGTGAAATGTATGTTTCAATCATACCGCCGCGTACGACTCTTGGCAAAATTTGAACTGGAATTGTACGAAATAATTACTTAACAAATGGCTTTGCCGGACAAACATCGCCGCTTAAAAGGGAAATGAAATTAATTAACAGAACATAGATGTCCAACATAGACTTTAAACACCCTGGAACAGAAACAACAGAAACCCATTAAACAGATCACGATTATGTGGCAAGAGATACGGTTTGAAGGCGGGTTTACACGGGAAAATAACTTAAGGCTCATTTCCAATAAAACTATCGAACTACGTTGATCGATCAAACTCTGCTGAATGCAATCAGATCAAAAGATTAGCACGCTTCCTCTTGAGTAGAATACAGAAAATCCGGTAATTATACGAGTAAGTTGCAAACAAGAGGAGGCGTGTTACTTAGTTTATTTGATTGCACACAGTGAGAGTTCCCGCGGAGTTGGACCGATAATCGTGGAACAATAGTTTCATTGGGAATGCGCCCTGAGGGTGGTGTGCACCCACACGATGTGCAATAATGGGGTAGGAGTCGGCAGGAGCTATGCAGTGCACACAAAGAGCGTGGCAAATGGACATCATCTCTCCATCTCTCCAGCATGGCCCCTTTTATTGCCATTAAACCGACTTCTTCCTTGAGTAAGGTTCAAGATCTTTTTATGTACAGACACAGATGTGTCTGTACATATTGCCATCACCTGCGTCTGTCGTCGCCGGCGTCGCCGGCGCCGTCGCCGTCGGCGCCGTGCACTTTCCTTGTAAACACGATAAGTGGAGGGCAGTTTTACTTTTTGGCTTTATATTTACAGAGCTGATGAATATTCATAAAACGCAGGTCAAGTTCGAAAATCAGCATAATCAGGCCATTATTGTAGACGTTATGCTGTTTTTTCACTTTTCAGCATATATGCAACCCTGTAAACACATTTTAAGGAAAACCGTTAGGCCTGTTGTCATGAAACTCACAGGAGTAATCAATCTTACTAAAACGCAGGTCAAGTTTGAAAATCAGCATGATCGGACCACTATTTTAGTAGTTATGCTGTTTTTTCATTTTTCAGCATATATGCAACACTGTAAACACAATATAAGAAAAATAGATTGGCCAATTGTCATTTAACTCACAGGAATGGTCAATCTTACTAAAACGCAGGTTGAGTTCGAAAATCAGCATAATCGGGGCATTATTTTAGAAGTTATGCTGTTTTTTCACATTTCCTAAGATTCAATTCTTAGGCATGTTAACAGTCTTATTATTTTACTAATAAGATACATAAAAGTGTTTGTTTGACATTTCCTGCATCTTTACAACATTGTTAGTTGATTATGTAAAAATGATGGTAAACTTGTTATCGTGTATTGTGTAATAAAGTTTCAAAAATGGAAATAAACTCATATCATTGCAGTTTGTCAGATTCAATCATTCACTATGTTCAGAATCTCAGAATGGAGGAAATTGGACATTTAACACTATTCTATTGATATTTTTCCCATCTCATCAATTTTCTTAGTTGATCATATAAAAATTGCAGTAAACTGTTTATTTTGTTTTATGTTAAAAAAAGTGTTAAAAATGGAAATAAACCCATGTCTTGTTTTACATTTCCTCAGATTCAATTCTTAGGCATGTTAACAGTCTCATTATTTAACTAATAAGACATGTAAAAGTGTTTGGTTGACATTTCCTGCATCTTTACAACATCATTAGTTGATTATGTAAAAATGATGGTAAACTTGTTATCATGTGTTGTGTAATAAAGTTTCAAAAATGGAAATAAACTCATATCATTGCTGTTTGTCAGATTCAATCATTCACTATGTTCAGAATCTCAGAATGGAGGAAATTGGACATTTAACACTGTTGTATTGATATTTTTCCCATCTCATCAATTTTCTTAGTTGATCGTATAAAAATGGCAGTAACCTGTTAATATTGTTTTATGTTAAAAAATTGTTAAAAATGGGGAAAAAATTTTCAGAACAGTGCTGTCTTGTTTACATTTTGGCATTTTCAAGTTGTGACTTTGAAGTTCCATAGGCCTGAGGACCTTTGCTAGTCACATTTTCTGAATATCCATGATACTAATATTTTATTATTAAAAATTGATGGTCATTATGCTGTTAAACATTATGTAATATTGCATCAAAATTTGAAAAAAAAAAACAAACTATTTTGGGCACTGCTCCCATGATGACCATTTAAGAAAAACCATGTCACTTACTGTTCTCAAACTTACAGGAAAGAAACATGGGACTAGAATACAGCTTCAGTAGGCAATGCAGTCTGTTTGGTAATTCTTACTGCCAGTTTAAACAGTTTTTTTTTTTTTTTTTTTTTTTTTTGTGAAAATTTAATTTTTCACATATTGGCATTTTCAAGGTGTGACTTTGAAGTTCCACAGGCTTGAAGACCCATGCTAGTCACATTTTCTGAAAATCCATGATACGTATATTTTATTATTAAAAATTGACGGTCATTATGCTGTTAACCATTATGTAATATGGCATCAGAATAGAAGAAAACTCAATTTTGGGTGCTGCTGCCATGATGACCATTATGGGAAAACCATGTTACTTATGATTGCCAAATTTTCAAAAAAGAAATACGGGACTAAAATGCAGCTTGAGTTGGAAAAACAGTCTAATTGGCTTCTTTTTCTGGAAGTTATACATTTTCAAAGTGTGAACTTGTTACACATTTTACTTATATTGGTATTACCTGTTGAGCATAATTAAAATTTGATGTTGAATTTGCAGTTTAACATAATGTACTTTTGCATCAGAATTGACAGTAGCCTATTTTGAGCATAGTTATTTCCTGTTTTTTGTCTGTACATTTGACAGCTTTGCTGCCTTGTTTTTTTTTGTAACCGCCACTGAATGCGGTATTGGGGCGCTATAAAACTCGTCGAAACGTACGAAGTATTGAAGACAACAGAGGGCCGCTTAATAAGAGATAACACACCAGGTTCTCTATACCTGTAAATCTGGAAAGTTTTTAGTGTAAACTGTGCTAGATGCACGTTCATGTATAAAGCAGTGAGGAGAACAGAATATTTTTCATTTGAGGAGTTTGGCTGAGCCAGAGAACACAACAAACAATCACTTGCGATCCTTCGAAAAGCTTACAGGTATTGTTATCAGGTAAATATCGTTTGCTTTATTTATTTATTTATTGCCTAGGGCGAGTTTTTAATTTTATGGAAATGCACTTAAATAGGTATTTCTAGGAATCTAAACGATGAAACATACCAAACATAAGTTTTTTGCTATAACGATCTTCATCAAAGACATAATTTTGAGGGTTCATAATGCATTACTACAAGGAAACCGTGAATGTTACTTTTAAATCCACCAGATATACGATATTGGGTCCAGGCGCTATGAATGGAAGGTTGACCAAAACATAAAACGCAATCTGACGTAATAAGTGATAAATACTATTTTATAAGTTTTCATGTAGGTAATGAGCTTTCATGTAGGTAATGTAACAAAAGTTGGTCTTTGAAGCTTATATCCAAATTGTTGCTTATAGTTGGTTGAATTGTGTAGGCCAACTGACAATGAACCTTTACAAACCCAGTAGCTCTTAAAGCTAATTAATCAAATGGTTATTCTACGATACGCGTTAAGGTCAATCGCATGCATATATAGTTTAGAATCTATAGAATTCGACCATTATCGACGGAGCCGTATCTCACCGCGAACATCTGTGCCGTGACGTTCCTTGTTAGACGCTTGTAGTTGCTGCCTTTTCCCCAAAAAGAACATACCATTACAGTGTGCGTTAAGCCTTCCATAATAAAGGAAACTTCTACAAAATTTCCAAGATTTCACATTTTTACATTAACCACTTAGGTACAGACTTGACATTTAGTATGGAATATTTCAGTTTCAAAGGTATATCTTGGTAAAAATGCGTTCTTTTTTTCATAAAACTCAGATCTCACATAAAATATCTGACTGGAGAAGTGTGAAGTCAGGTGTGTCGCTACCAATTAACTGACTACCAAGTCTGGTGCACTGCTGCATTGTGTAATATGCAGTGATTTAATTGGGTAGTGCCCCTTTGGGATAGCCAAAGCTTGGCTTTGGCGAAGCATGGTGCTGTTAAAAAAGTATCCATATGTCGGTAACTACTGCATAGAAGAATTTGAAATGTAGCATGCAAGCGGTCAGTTTTGCAGTGATTAAAATGAGTTAAACAAAATTGTTAATCTGTGCCAGAATGGCGCGAAAAAGACAGACATTGCCAGACAGATAATTGTGTCAAACGAAATGGTCAGCACAGTTTTATGGAGTTATACCCAGACTGATGTACCTACACAGATACCACGGCCAATGTATCGCCGTCTAACCACCAGGGTACAGGACTCAGTGTCCTTCAGGATATGCTGCTGTAACTAAACAAACCCACCCAGTCCGTTCAGAATGAGGGGCAAATTGTGACCAAAACCCGTTTTTCAAGGCTCTTAGCGAATATCAAACTGGTTTAAGCAGGTTAGGATACCAAACGACCTCTGAGGAAGCCACTGTAAACAGCAAAACAGTGTCGTCTGTTTCTGTAATGAATTGAGGACCATGACCCTTTCTGGGTAGAACACTGAAACCGCGTGGCTTTCTTTATTGACGTCAGATTTCACCTGTACCGCTTAACTGGTCCAAACAGAGTTTACAGACATCCAGAAGAGGCCTACGACAAGTCGTGTGCCGCTTCTGAAGTGACTAGGGTCATTGACAGCGTCAGTATTTGGAGTGAATACCACATTGGTGCCAAAACACCAATGGTAGTCATTGATAAAAACCTAAACCAGATGAAATAAAGGAATAATGTGGGAACCATTTGACTATCATATGATAGGGGGCACCTTAGGAACAATTTTAGGTTGCACAATGAGATTGCCCGTTCACACAGAGCACTTTTAATAGCAGATAACTTACAGAGCCGAGGAATTGAGCAGATACATTGGTCATCAAAATCGCCATATTTGAACCAACGAATCAACGGCCTGCATGTCCTACAACAAAACTGAACCAAACTGGACAAGTTTTGACCGTTGCCTGGAATTTTTTTCCAGATTAAACTCTAAAAACCTATCCTAAGGAATGCCTTGCCGCTTGAAAGCTCTGGTAGCAGCCAGGTGAGGTCAGGTGTAACAGCCACCGTTGCTGTGACAAGACACTGACATGAGGGTCCTTTGTTGGGCGTATAACTCTTTTAAAGACGATAATTTGGAAAATATAGAGATCCAAAACATCGCTTTCAATGGTTGCCGTATGACCTAAAATAGGCAATGCATTTTTGTTCGCTTCACTGGCGAATACAATTGATGAACTGATGTCACAATGACATCAAAGAGATAAATAAAAGTTATTAAAACGCCATTTTAATCCTTATTTTCATTTATAAGTCAGCAAAATAGGAAAAAAACTGACGAAATATAATTTGGAAAAAAATATTCCATATTAAATGTCAAGTCTGTATTTCCTGTATTTTTAGTCATTGATTTTTAGGAATTTTCTACAAATGAGTCGGTTTCATAGTTTAAATTTCTATTTTCACCCTTACGAGTGAAGTTCGACACTACGAGATTGGTCCAAATATTAGAAATGTAGACTTCAAGACGTGTGTTTATAGACCGTAATGTATTCCACAGGGATTTGGATATGGTGCATCTTGGTGATTATGGAAAGAATCTTGCAATTTCTAGGAAACTTGGTTTTATTTCTTTGAAAAGGTCAAGAGCTCATTGTGTGGCTTTAATGTATCCCTCTTCAATTTCTGAGAACTGGCCTGAATAGAGTTGACAGTAATATACTGCCAAGCACAGGGTGATTGTTAATGGCTTGACTGCAACCTCCAATATATACGTTCTTGCTTATAGTTTTGAAAGAACGCAGGTACTAAAGCGGGGTGAGTTAAGGTAAGGGGGCGTGATCAAACAGATAAGTACCACTACTGAGGACATAATAAAACAAGTTTTTAAAGCTCACTTTGACCCGAGCAAGCTATCCTGGGCAGGGCACCGGAAATCTTATAAAGAGTGAATGGCCCCGTTAAGTTGATACGTGGCGTTTCAGTTAATTCGTGGGCTACTTTTTTATTAACCTTTTTTCTCGTACATGTGAAAGTTCAATCGAATATGAAATAAGATGTTGAGTCTGAAGTATACAACTGGAGAATGTGAATAATGTTTAAAGGTGCACTATCTGCCTTTGAAAACGTCCCAAAGTCATATTTTTCGTGCCAACATTGGGCGAGCCGAAAGCCTATATATGCCGCAGAGCTACTTATTTTTACCGGTTCAAACATTAAGAAAATAAATTACTTAAATAAAGAAAAAGAACCTGGTGTGACTTAAGATATTTCCCACTGAAATATACAAGAAGACATTGTGGTTTAAGTGACTGGCTATGCAGCTATTTAGAAGTGAACAGTTAAACTAGAATATAACATCGAAGCCAAGGGATTGGTTGATCAGCGGTTCGCGAGTTGGAAAATCTTTCTCTGGAAGAATATTATTTGGCAGAAAAATTCCAATAGGATACATTTAAGAAAATTGGCTGTCCGTTCAAATTCACCCATAGTGGGCACAAGAGAGTCCTATTAGAACTAATTTTACAAGACATAGGTGTGCCGTGTACATTAGAAACTACATGAACTTGGTGTCGATCTCGTTAAGTATTATGCTAGTGAAACCCGATTTTGAGATACCCTTACCTGAGCAAAACAAACACAGCGGGTTTCATTGCTGTCTAAACGCCCAAAACTTAAAGGAAAAAAACTACAAATGACTAGTTACAGCACAGGCCGACCCACATATCAGACAGCTGCACTTTCACAATGACGTTTTTGGAATTAGGTGGAATGTAGCGTTGTTGAAACGCCTAAAGAGTAGTAGTAAATACATGAACTTGTGCCGTTTTCCTTGCATCATCAGGCCAATTCAGAGGGAAGTTCATTTATTGTACAAAGTGTTCATTTGGGAAATTCAGTAACTTAATAACATAATGCCACACTGAGAAAACTCAGACATTTTAGTAATATTTGAATAATTAGAAAGATTAACGAAGATTAAAGATTAAGAATTTGATTAACGCACAATACTATCATCACTGAAAACTGTCCCTTTTTATTTTTCTTATTTTACAAATCTATTTTTAATCAGCCCTTTTTTCAAACAGATTTATCACAATATATGACCAGTCAGTAAGTCAGTCTCTTTACTGTTAATGATCCTTGGTAAAAAACAATTTCAATGAATCTTTTTTTCTGAGAAACGCGTGAAGTTTTCCGGATAATGTTGAATGAAAATTTAATGATGTGTCAAAACGGTGGCCCGAGATTGAGTTTTCAGGATAGCGTTGCCATGACAACGGTTGGTTGCGTTGTCTAACCATACCTTTACATTTCAGAGACCGCCGACGTCTTTGGGATCATCAGTCAATGCCTCTTTTAAAAAGGGAATCGTGCCGGCAAGGTATACCACTTATTTCTGCGATTTTCAACTCTTTGGGAATGAAAATCTTCTAGTTGTGATCAACGGAGTAGTAGTCAGCGTACCCCACTGCAGCTCAAATCAGCCACCAGCGTACAAGGCACGAGGACTTGCCTATGTCTTGGATTTATATACTGACATAGCGTCCCAATTTCATTGATTCAGGTTGGATGAATACCCTGAAAGAACACCTCAAAACGCTACTTGGTTTCTTAAAACCATTCTAAGGAAGAATATTAAGTCCATTTTCTGCCACGACTGTTGAAACAGAGTATCGCTTGTCAAAACGAAAGATAACTTCACTTCTGAAAATGTTCTATATTAATTGAACACGCTGGACAGACGGATGTTGGATGGATTTATAAAACTGCATACTTACAAGAAGCTGGCATATATGTTATGTATACAGGAGACGTAATTCTTGTAATTTGGATACATTACATCAATCATCATCATAAATCTGCCAGATACTGAAATAAACGGGATTGCTCTAGTTAGCACATACTAGTTCATAAAAAGCTTATCTCTTCACGTCATTGTGCCCACCGCAGACTACCACATATAGCCGTAACTGACTCTCATCTCTTGTTGTTAGACAAATGGCGTCATTATCATTCTAACTGTAAATCTGTTGGATTTTCGCTGCATTTTATACTTCGATATTCATTCTGATGATATATTTTTCTGTTGCCCGACTAGCATGTAAGTCGGCGAGAAATCAGAACCGCACGCATTCTTAAGTAGAATTGTTTTTTTAAGAAGACGTATAACCCTACAACCCTTAATACGAGAAAAAATCAACTTGATTGATGATCATGTGCTCGAAAATGAGCTGTCAGTGGGCACTACAGAACGTCTCATTCCATGAAATGTGATGCATGGCATAGCATCCATCAGCGTTGGCGCGGGATATAGTTAATGTCGATATAATCAACATCGTATTGAAACTCTCCCGAATCTCTCGTAGTACATTTTACCTGGTTCTTTGACATCAAAGGATAGGCGCTTGCAAGGTTGTTTCTTCTGCGAATTTATGCTTGTGAACGTTGTTTCATCGGGGTTTAAGCATTGGGTCTGTTACATAAAAAAGGACCAGAATTGAGGACGTTCGAGTCGTTTTTCAGCCGTAAAGAAGCACCAGGAAAACACATGCAAGGATATAAAGCTCATCGATCACTTCAACTCAACGACTTCAGGCAATTATTATTTCCTCAACTTGGAGAGTTAGCGATATCTAACCATTGACGTCTTCGGAAAGCTGTCGAGGCCTTGTGTGTAAATTAAGACTGAAACCAGAAAGGAATTTAACAACGCAAGATTTCGGATTTTTGTTTGTTGTTTAAATAGAAGACAGGTAGTACGATGACTTTAAACGCGACGTACAAAAACGACCAATTCTTGCTAGATGGCAACAGAACACACAACTACGAATTTCCCGAAACAACAGCTGCGGATGTGTTATGGAAAATAATGCCTCCATTACTCATCGTAATGGGAACGTTCGGGAATTGCTTATCTTTAGCCGTGATGACAAGAAAGTCAATGAGGGCAACACCGATCGGAATCTACCTCGCCACGCTGTCCGTGGCCGATCTAGTTGTGTTGTGGGTGGGGTTGATGCGGCATCTCCTCAGTTCCTTCGATGTTGCAGATATCCGCGAGTTCAGCGTCTTTTCTTGCCAGATGACCAAGTTTCTGACGTACTTCAGCATGGACTTTGCGGCGTACATCCTCGTCGCCGTGTCAGTTGAAAGGTACATAGCGGTATGCCAGCCGGAGAAAGCCAGCACTTTGTGCACTATAAAGCGGTCTGTGGCGGTGCTTGCGATCATTGCCGTCTTGATCGCCGCCAAAACGCTGCACGTGTTCTGGACACGCGGCAATGAATATCAGCTGGTTGGAAACGAGACGGTTTTGGTCCGAGTTTGTGGATATCCCAATGAAAGTTACAGGTTCTTTTGGAAGCACGTGCTTCCCTGGATCATATTCTGTGTGTACGTCATTGGACCATTTGCCACCATGTTGGTTCTTAACATCTTAATCATAAACGGTTTATATAACCTAGAAAAGCGGCGGTTTCACAGGAACGGCAATGCGCCCGACAAGTGGGGTTCCGATTCACGAAGTTCGAATGGGCTTTTAGGATCCCAAAGCCAATCTAAAAACGAAAGAGCCCGCCACGCCTACACCAAATCACTGACCATCATGCTGTTGTCGGTGACCATAGCGTTCCTTGTTCTGTCCATCCCAGGATTTATAAACCGCCTTTTGCAGTCCTACTGGAAGCGGAAGATTGGCGATCCCCACGAGAAGGCCAAATTTGAACTCACGCAAGCGGTAGTATTGATTCTGAACTACGCGAACCATTCTATAAACTTCTTTCTCTACTGTCTGACAGGAAGACGATTCAGAGAGGAATTGAGAAACATCATTAGAGAAATCTTTTCTTTTCTTAAATGTTCGAATTAAGTTGACATAAAAGATAACTGTTATTAGGAGTTGGGAGATTCCATGCAATTCTGTGTAGAAAATTTGATGTAATGTCCATTGCGGGTCGCCAAAAATATGACACTTTTCTGAAACATACCAGCGTTAACATCAGTATTTTCCATGATCTTATAGGGATTACAACCGTTCGTATGAGATTCATATTTCACAGTAAAAAAAAAATAATTATAAAATAAAATAAAAAATAAACTCCATTTTAAATACCAAAACTGCGGTTATTGCAATATTCTGGAAACTGTGCTTGTCATCAGACCACGTGGACCTTTGTAAGTGGCTATACACGGTACCTCTGTAATTATGTCGTAAGAGATTATTTCAAAAAGGCAATTTCTTTTAAAAAACATGGAATAACTTTGAATGTCGAAATTGATTCATAAGACATTGGTAAGTATTGGGAAATCATCGTTTACCCCAGGGAAATCCGTTTTTATGTTAAAACGAACAGTTGTTATCCCTTTAACGTTTGCTCAGAGATGCACACTGAAGTGGACTCCAAACTGATGGGACCTCGGGAACGGTTCCAACATTAGGCGTGTGAATCTGTTAACTTGATTGCACTCAGCAAGATTACCAGCGGTATTAGTGCGTGCTAGCTGGTTCTAAAGATTCATTGTGAATTGACCCAAGTCACTGGGTCAGTCACCAACTAAACATTACTGATCCCTACTGTTATTTCTCTCCATATCCTTCACATATACACTTATTTTAGCATTGGACTCCAACCCAAGTGGCTTCCAATCCAGGTGTATTATTATAATGGTCACTTTGATCGAATCAATTACTACTTTAATTACTTTTAAGTAAAATTATACTACATAAGCCTTCCAGGCTGAGCAAGTACCTTATGTTTTCAAGGTATAAGACTATTACAAGATACATTTGAAACGAATCTTTAATCCTGGGTAAAGTACAGTGCATGGCTACAAATAACATTCAGGTTTTATCGTAAAACAACATTCTGTGCTTTAAAACTCTTCCTTTCATTAGTAATACCTAAAACATAAAAGCAAAATAAAAATTAAATGTGAAATAAATAAACTGGCAAGTTAAAGAGAGCTAGTCAACTGTAGCACCTAAATATTCAATTTATATACTATTGTGGCAGAAAAGTCCAAGATGTGCTAAATATTTTGAAATAAAAATATATAATTTGCAAAAATCTAATAAACAAAGACAACTAAAATGTGCATAAACTCCCTCATTTTTCTAATATTCGTAACATGGTGTAAGAGACAATCACATATAATTTGAGTTTATAAGTAAACAGTTATCTGACTGAACAACAAACAGACAAATTTCTCCAACTTGTAAAATGTGTTGACAATGAAACTTGACAATACTGTCATCATTATAGCACCTTATTATTATTTTTGAAAATATTATGGCTAATTACATTTTAGAAAAGATAAAATAAGACAGTTTTACAATTTTCTGACTAAACTTAAAGTCAGTCTTTATAAAGGAGATGATGGCTTTTAAATTACACTTGTAACATTTGTTAATAAAAGAAATTTAGAACTCAAATCAGATTCAAATGTTGTACTTTTTTTCTTTGGACAGGGCATAAACTGAATTTCCTGGGATTTTTCTTTACTACTTAATTTTGTGTGCAGAACCCTTAAGAAAAAATGTATCTACATGTACTAGCAAGCATTTACTGGTAGGTGTGACTTTCTAACTTCAAGTTCAAAAGAGCTCCTCAGCATACATTCATTTTGTACATGCATAATGATAATTAGGTTTGTCTGCCCAAATAGGTATGTTCGGTGAAAATAAGTTACCAGTAGAACACACCTGAGCCTTTACTATAATAATAATAATAATACAATTTGCTGTAAGTGTGAGGCAGTCTGTTGCAACCTGAAATCAAATGTTCTTTGTTACTTAAAAACATTTGTTTTACATCCACAATCTTGACAATGATAATACTTCTTGAGCACCACCTTAAGAAGTTTCGACAACTGTTCTATCTCGTTTTTCAACACATGAAGTGCAGAATCCAGCTCCTGGTGTAGTATTTTCTTCAATAAGTCTCCTCTTGTCACAGTGCCATCTACAGGATTTTGTTCTTTGTAAGGCCATGCAAACATCAATGCTGTCAAAAATGCAGAGTCATGCAATTTGTCAGAAAAAGTGTCTCTGTGAATACAGCCACTGCTTTTGCCATTGGTGTTATACATAACTGCAGGCATCCAGATTTTTCTGATTTCCTGATATGCATTTGTAGCACGAGTGATGGACTCCACTCTCTTGTGGAGATTAGTGTTGCTCAGAGCCTCAACTAAGTTTTCTACACAGCACATGTGAGTTTGCGTTAAAGCTTTGGCACAGCTCATGTCAATCTGTGTGCTGAGGAGAGCGTCGTCTTCCCCAAGGACAGACAAACTACGTATAAAGGCAAACACAGCATTGTCCATGAAACTCGACTTCTGAGACTCCTCCTCCGCCTTGCTAAGGGTGACGTTCAACCATGTCTCCCACTCCTTCAGGAATGTTCTGATCCCCTCAGGAAACTCTGCCTTCAACGTCACGCTGAGATGGGGAGATGTCCTGAACAGCACCATGGGTTCAGTTGTCTGGTTCCGTTTCATTATGCAGTATCCACGTGAACTTCCTGTTGTGAAAAAGTTATTTTAAATATAATATTCCCAACTGTAATTGATTTTTTAACAATCTTCACCTGTATATTTATGCAATTGTTTTCCCAAATGAAAATTTAAATCTTATGACTCAGGAATTAAAGTTCCTTAATAACTTAAGTAATCACATCTTATTTCCTGATATATTATCAGAGTTAATTATGCAATGACTGCGTCACCCATAACCCACAAATCAGAACAGATTTCTCACAGTCATGTACATACAGTGACATCTATAGGCAGAACTGCAAACTAATCTCCACTAACGCAATACTACTTCATAACAATGTGTCACCTGTTTCACTATCCACGGTCTTCATGGCCTCCCACAACAACGGCAGTGAAACCCAATGTGGCGGGTACTTAAAACGTGCCACATCCATCAAGAGCACCAGGTCACGCTCAGGTTCGTACGCACCAATGGGCGAAAAGTGTCCTGCACCAGTCTGCTTTAATGTCTTCCGGGAATATGAGCAGACCAGTACTTTATCGTCCACTTGGGTGAGCTCCTTCACAATTTCCCGGAAGTCTTCCAAAGAGGCACTGTGGTCAACGTAGGTTGTGACCACGTCCAGGTAGTTGCATATGGCCAGGCATACAAACTCTCTCAGCGTGATTCCTTTTTCCTGAATGATCTGCAGAGGTACGCAACATTCCAGCATGTCTTCATGGTACCTTAGAGAGGTGAAAGGTTGAAGGTTAGGGATTGTAGACTTGAATAATGAAATGCTCTGCCAGTTGCACACTGTACATACTAGTATGCTTAGTCTTTTTGGACCAGGATCTGGCAGTTGAATTCTGCAAACAACCCAAACAGTGGCATATTTGGTGGTTGGAATTGTCATCCACAATTACTGGCAGGCATCAACATGACCAAGCCTTCAAAGTTTAAAAAGTAACAATCATTTTTCACGATGGAATCAAATTTAGCATAACTCTTTACACATATGTACTCTCTTGACTTTGGCAAAGTAATTTGTTCTGTTTTTTTTTAAATCAACACATTCAGAAAAAAAAATGACAAAATGTAAAAAACATTAAGGCAGAATATCACAATGACAGACAAAATATTTCAAAATCCACACCCAAAAGATTTAAATTATCTTGAATAAATCATCACTGCCAACTATAAAAAATAAATTTACAAAACATTCTGAGACCCCAATTTCCTAAATTCTCTTCAGCATCCCATCAGCCAAAGTAAACCAAACGAGCGCAGCACACAGATCTCCAATCCAACCTACCATCGCCACGGTCCCTTCCACACCCTCCCTGGATCTACGGCCAGTGCATTCAGCACCATGACCAGGGTGGACAGGCCGCAGTACGCAGGCTCCTCCTGGGTGCGGAACTGGGAGGCCAGGCTGAAATAACTGTTCAAATGCCCAGCTTCCAGAGCCTTCCTGAAGACCAGCTTCCCCTCCTCTGAACTGAACGAGATACAGGTGTCTGGTAACTCACGTCTGGAAGGGAGTATGTGATAATCAACTGAAAGTGTGTGATAATCAACTGAAAGTGTGTGATAATCAACTGAGCAATCAGCAAAAAAAGATCAATCAGTCAATAGATCAATAAAATAAATTAATGGGTTAATAAGTGAATATAATTAAATAAATAATTGAAAAACATAACAGAAAGAAAGAAAGAAAGAAAGAAAGAAAGCATCATA
Source organism: Lingula anatina (assembly GCF_051362555.1). Lineage (NCBI taxonomy): Eukaryota > Metazoa > Brachiopoda > Lingulata > Lingulida > Lingulidae > Lingula > Lingula anatina. Next base: position 24,729,519 of record NC_141770.1, on the reverse strand, counting down.
AGAGCTGGGAGTAACAACCAAACTTTAGTAGGGTTAAACAGCATATAGTATACCAAAAAGAAAAAGAAGAAAATACATCATTTCTCTTTTAAAAAGTTCTAGGCAAGTTATTTTTTCAAAAGTTATACATGAGAAAACCCTAGAACATGCTATTTTGCCAGAACATGTAGCCTCATGCAAATATCTGTGGTCAATTTATTAAATTTAAACTAAAAGGTTGAAACTGGTCTTAAATATCAACAAAAATTATTTAATTTTGATGTGCCGTCAGTTGTTCAATACTATACCATGTGATATTTATGAAAAAATTGATTTCTGATGATTTCTCAGCATAGAAAATGAGGCAAAATTTGATAAACAGCAAATACTTTTTTTTCCTTTGATGACAAGATATTACAGTTGTACCTGTAGAACTGTGTTGGAGGTTGCATGATCTGTGTATGCTGGTGAACACAGGGTTTATCTGTCTCTTGGCTCATTACAGGGTTTTTATGCTCTTTGTTGTCTTTGTGGACTTCATCTCCTGTTATTAATTCGGTGGGAGTTTCTTTCTCTTGGATGTCATATTCCATTTTAGCTATTTTGGCTGCTGGGGCTGAAGACATAGTCCTGGCAAATTTCTGAAAAAATAATACATTTCCAGCTTCTTCTGCTCATACTATAAATCTCTTCATGCAGCTGAAATCATGGTTAAGAACAACTAAGTTCTGTTCTTAAAGTTAGGTTAAAGTTAGATTTGCTAGCCTTGCATATGCTAGCCATTATATAGCCCATTCCATCGAGAAAATTAATTGTAATGTTGTTGACATGAATACTCAACCAGTTATCTCTCTCTCTCTCACACACACACACACACACACACACATACACACACACACACATGCAAACAAACTTCTTAAAAAAGATTAACATTCTGCAGATAAATCCTACCTTCAAAATCTAATATCTGATGAGACCCCACCCAACTTTTTTTTAAATCTTTGTCCAGAACTACCGACCATGACCTCCACATCCAGAACTGGATTAACAAGTGTGGTGACCCAGCAAGCATGCCATGGTCAGATGAAAAATGTGGCAGAAAAGCTATAAATTATATGGAAACTTTGACACGGAATAGCATGAGGTAAATGTTATTATCACCAAATTAGACCAAGTAGTAAACAAAATATTTGGGGTTTGCATTCCTTAAAAAAAAAAAATATTAAAATAAATAAATAATAAAGCATGAGGTGAATGTTATTATCACCAAATTAGACCAAGTAGTAAACAAAATATTTGGGGTTTGCATTCCTTTAAAAAAATAATAATATTAAAATTAATAAATAAACAAAAAATAACAAAAAACATGTCATAAAATTACTATAATATCACAAATTTGGTGGAATCTATTTAGACATTTGGATAAAAAGTTGAATTTTGTCGGAATGCCAGTGGTCTGACAAAGCCCATCTTCCAAATGAAGAAAGCTTTGTTGTTTAAAAAAAAGACTCAACATAAATGGACCTAAGAATGACAAGGCTCAACGAATTTGTCTTTATACCTGAAGTCTTGAATAAAATCTGCTGTCAGCAAAATAGTTGGGTTGTGACATCCAAATATGTATTTGGTCTTATCTGACAATCAAAACCTTTCTATCTGAGTATCAGCTAAGCTTGTGCCATATGATTGACACAGACCATAGTACAGATGCTTTTCACTGATGATTCTTTTGCTGAAATTGATAGACTTCTCTCCAGTAACAGGTCACCAAATACACAGTTCACAACAACCAGTAATTCCCCCACTTACATGTCACTTAGATTTTACATGAGTATGTTAGGAATTCTGTCTAAAGGATAAATTCTGTGTCCTTTTAAGATTTTTGTATTTGAGATATCATTAAAGGCAGCTCATCGTTGATTTTCACATCAAATTGAATTTTCCTTGAGAAGAGCTTAACCTGAACCTGCACTTGGTGTTGTGAACCATCCAAAATGACTTTCACTTTCATAAATAATTGTACTGAATTTCAGTGTAACAATTTTCATTAATGAATTAACTAATCTATGGGCACCGACATGACTCCAGATTTGACTCAGTCTTTCACTTCACGTCCACAGAGAGGCATAACAGAAAAACCTCACATCTTCAGATCATAATCAAATGTGTGTTTATTCTATACAAGCACTCAAATTTTATACATATTATCTACAGGGAATCTATGCGTACAAGTGGCTGCTACTTATTTACATACTAATTGTTGTGCAATATTAACAGATGATATGCATCTGTCTCAGGCATACCTATAGGAATCTACAGAGAATAATATTTATGTATGCAGGACAGACGCAAATTAGATATTAACATGTTCCAGTCACTTAACAAATTTTCAGGAATTGATCTTATCCTAACAGGTAACACATGCCCCTGAATCTACCAAAGCCTTACATCTAACACCACTAATGGTGACTGCTAAACCTAGTCTACACTAGACTAATTTGAGGTGATTCTTGCTGCATCAATTTTTCTTGCTTTTTGTTGTGCTTTTAACTGTCCGCATTCTACTTTTTTATGACCTGGCCTGTTGCAGTAAAAGCATATGGTTGTTTTGCGCTTATGTGTTTGTGGACGCTGTTGAATGCGATACCTTCCCTTGTGGTGTGTATTTTGTGTGTGCCTGCCAGCGTTTATGTGTGAATTTTCTGTTTGCAAAATTGTGTTTTCTATTTTGTTCACACGTGCATGCAAGTTTTCTTCTGCCTGGGCAACTACCTCTGCTGCACTATGTAACTGTGATACAAAATCATTTTTTTCTGTTAGCATTGTGCTTAAGGCTGATATTTCTAGGTATTTTTCCTTCCTGATAATTTGTTCAATTTGATCACTTAATATGGAATATTTGGGTGTGCTTGTTTTGTTTTGTGATTTTTGTTATCCCATGATATTTTCAAAAATCTCTTTCCCTGCACAAACATTTTCAGTCCACTGCATTGCTTCTTCAAGGGTAAGTGGACGACCCCTAACAATCATATCTTCAGCTAGATTTTCATCTGCTAACCCTCTAGTATATTCCCTAGCATATAACGACTTTCACTTTAATAAATAATTGTACTGAATTTCAGTGTAACAATTTTCATTCACGAATAACTAATCATGACTCCAGATTCGACTCAGTCTTTCACTTTAAGTGCACAGATAAGCATAACAGAACAACCTCACATCTTCAGATCATAATCAAATGTGTGTTTATTCTATACAAGCACTCAAATTTTATACACATTATCTACAGGTAATCTATGCATACAAGTGGCTGCTACTTATTTACATACTAATTGTTGTGCAATATTAACAGGTGATATGCATCTGTCTCAGGCATACCTATAGGCATCTATGGAGAATAATATTCATGTATGCAGGACAGATGCAAATTAGATATCCACATGTTGACTAAATATGATTATACAATATGGAACTGGTGCAGGATTCCACATTGGGTTAATGTTTTATATCACATCTAATTAAATTTAGTTCTTATAAATGGCTACTATATACAATTATAGAAAATATGACTTTTATTAGGACATTTTCAAAAAGACCATTTCCGATTAAGATTTCTCTCTTTTTCTTAACACCTGAAATTTGTGTGCCAATCAGTTGGACCGAGTCAAGATGAAATCACATGCAAAACTTGTTTAGAGATTTTGAGATAGTGGTTTTAAGTATTGGCAGGAAAGGCGTAACTCAAGTTAACTATGATTTTACTCTATAAGTTGTCGGGATTCAATATAATCCTTGAAAAGCAGAGAATTTTGTAGCACAGAATTTAGAACAACATCTTGGTCTGAAGCCTGATGGAGCTACAATTACGGGGGTAGTGTATACATGAATATGTATTTCTATTCCAAAAAATACAAAATGCCCCCCCCCCCCAAAAAAAAAAAAAATAATAAAAATATAAATAAATATATATATATATAAACACAGAAACCATCATAATTTTATTAACTAGCTCCTACAAAGGTCCATCATATTCCAAAAAATTTGCTAAACTTAAACTTCAATACGGTATGATCATTTTCCACAGTTTTAGTTATCTTGGTCTGAACATGTTAATTTTATCTATTAAAAAGCATGTACATAATCAGCGTTTGACACTCGCACTCGCCAGCTCGCCAATGCGAGTTAAAATTAAATCTGGCGAGTGAAAATGATGGTGCAAGTCGCCATTTTGGCGATTTATGTCAACTTACTGTATCAAGTTTATCGGCAAAATTTAGACTCAATTTAAGTCCGACTCGTATGCCAAAAATTACAGGGAAGTTCATGGGATTACCCTTACTGCTAACATCGTTTTCACTCTCATAATCGTGATTGCTTGAAAGTGGGGAATTCCGTAATGACGTATTCACAGTCTCGCTGTCGTTTTTGAAAGCATCTAGCCTTCGTTTGCGCGCCGGATTTTGACGAAGTATAGGAAATGCTGTCTGTTTCGTTTCACTTGCGTCTTGCGATTTTGCGCAGTTGACGCTTCCGGGAGAAAACGTGATGCACGTGGATTATCAAGCTGCATGGAAAAGTTTTTAAAAATTTCAAAACGCCAAGTAGAAGAGACTGAGAGTGAGAGCGTCGCAGAATCGGCTTCAACTTCAAGTGGTAAGTAAACAAAATCAAAGCAGAAACGAACTAATAGTCTGAGCTCTTTAACCCAACGCATGTTTTTGACGTTTTCTGATTTTTTTTCCTGAGCGGAACAAAAAAAGAAAAAAGGGGGGGGGGGGGAGGGGGTTAAATGCGTGCGACGTGCAACGTGTGTAGGGTAAGAGAAATTGAATTACATAGCGCACGCTATTACAGTACAGTGCAATACTATACAAATAATACAAAATAATGAATTTTATTTCAACTCGGATACAACTGAATCTTTTAACAATCTCGTTAGGTTTTCAGCAGTTCACCGACTGCATCTCCGTCAGTGCGACTTACGGAGTTCACCCTGAATATCACAAGTTTTCTAATAATGATAGTGCTTAATTTAACCTCATTTTGATATTTATTTTGAAACGAGTATTTCTTTATATATATTTATTAAGACCCCATATCTGAACGGTCTACTTGTTTGGCCCAATTGTTGATTTTAACGTTGTTAAATGTTTAGCTCTTTATCACATGTACCAGTAATTGATTATGTCTGACTCGGTGATTGTGTTGGCAGTCTTTAATAAACTTGACACTTAAAAATTGCAGGTACCAAACCAAAAACACCAAGAATTGAAAAAAGGGATGCAGTGACAGTGATGAGGGGTTTGATGACAGTTATAGTGATTCAGATGAAGACAATGAAATGACTGAGAAGGATGTGGAGCAGTTTTTAAGACAAAATTGATCTTTATACTGACTTTTATCTCTTCATCGGTATCAGGACAATTTCACCGGCCGATTCCCCCCAAAGAATATACATTTATGTACAAATATATAGGAAAGAGCATGAAGCTTAAATCCTTGCATCTATTGTATGAATATTTCTTGGTGTGATGATGCAACTTAAAGATACAAAATATAAATTTCATTAAACAAATTATGTTCACGGAGTACAAGTTCAGAAAATTTTAGAAATATATGTACAGAAAATTTTATTTAAAATCTAATCAAAGTATCTCTAGGTAAAGTGGGGTAAATAAATATGCATATAGTTTATGTTTAATTTAGATTAGAATGTGCGAAATCTGTAGACTAAAGAATAAACACAGTTCTAGGTTTAAAAAAGGTTTTAAATTTTTTTTCTTTATTTGCTTATGATAACATCTCCATCATGAGTCATTACCACATGGCCTGCACTTTGAATATTTGGCCAGTAACTTCGTAATAAAGCTGGCCAAAGTCTGGCTTGTGCATTTTCGGTTTGGCCAGTAACTTTCAGAGCACACTGGCCAAATTGGCCTGTACTATTTCAAACGAAGGTCAAACACTGACATAAGTCATAATTGTATTATCTGCACCAACTTAAATGTGCCAAACTGCCCTCATCAGATCTTGTCCAGGTATATCAGATGTTAATCCAGTCTGTTGTTGAACATGCTTGTCCTGTGTGGCACCCCAGATTTACCAAGGAACAATGCAAAATAATAGAATCCATCCACTTAAAATTATATTCTCTGAGTTACCATATCTTGATGCCCTAGTCAAAGCAAAGCTTGTTACACTAAAGGAGCTGCACATAGACCTCGGCTTATCATTCTTTGCAAAAATAAAAAATGACAGACAATTATATTAAGTTGAACTACCTATAGTCTATGGGCCAATGTAGACCCCCCTCCCCCCCCTTAGTGATTTTCGTTCACTATGTTTTTCTGATAGCTTAGGTCCTAAGCTTTGATTTTCCGCTTGTTTGCCATTAAACTGGTGGTGGGTGTGTGTGCTACAGCCGTTGCCATGGTAACGTCTGAGATTAAAAATTGAAATTTCTGAGACCAAAAAAATATTAAATTATTCAAATGTGTTAAGTGAATGGAATTCAAAATCCTTTCAGATGTATAGTTTAAGAGCTGCACTATACTTTATGATCCTCAAAATATTCCAAGATGGCTGTAAATTCAAGATGGCGGCCAATTTTTGCTAATTTTTGGGTAATTTCAATTATTTTTCATATTTGAGTCTTTATTCAATTATTAAGGAATAAGAATATGGGATATGTTTTTATGCGCCAGAATAGCATACAGTCTCTACTTGCTACCTACAGTATTTATTTTAGATGAAACCTTTTAATTTTGTTGTAAAATCCTGAAATCCAAAATGGTGGCCAAAATATAAGTCTGCTGTCCCAACTGGAAAGATGCCAGATTTATCATCAAAGTGTCATTCTTTATTACTTTTAATAAACTGAATTCGAACTTAGGACTTTTTAAAACAATTTGCATTAATTCTGATTACATTAAGACTTTCAAAATTCAAAATGACCGCCAATATGCTTATACACACTGGCTAAAATTGATATAATATATTCTTCCAACAGAATATTAATTTTAATTATCTCCCACCAACTTAGTCCCATTATTGATTTTTGTTTTCTATTATTTTCTGGAAGGTAAGGCCCTAAGCTTTTATATTCTGCTTGTTTGCCATTAAACAGGTGGTGGGTCTGAGTAACAGAGCTGTTGCCATGGTAATGTCTGGGGTTGAAAATTGATATTTTTGAGACCAAAAATAAAAATTAAATATTTCAAATGCATTTAAAATCATGGAATTCACAATTATACCAGATGTGTAAATTAAGAAGTGTGCTATACTTCACAATCATCAAAATGTCCCAAGATGGCAGCAAATTCAAGATGGCTGCCAATTATTGCTCATTTTTTAATAATTTTGGGAATTTTTTTTTATTTGAGTTTTTATTTAATTATTAAGAAATTGCAATGTGGCATGTGTTTTGATGTTCCATAATGGTAAAAAGCCTCTGCTGTCTGCCTAAAGTGCTTGTTGAAGATGTAACCTTTTAATTTTGACGTAAAATCCTGAAATCCAAGGTGGCTGCCACAAAACATGTCTTTTACATACGGCTGTCCTAACTGGAAAGATGCCACATTAATCATCCCAAATTACATTCTTTATTACTTTTAGGTGTACTGAATATGGACCTAGGACCCTTTTCTATAAATTGTGTTAATTCAGATTGCATTATGACTTTCGAAATTCAAAATGGCCGCCAATTTGCTTACACATGAAATGATATGATACATTATTCCAATACAAAATAAAATTTAATAAACTCAAGCTAGCTCAGCCCTATTAGCAATTTTTATTTACTGTGATTTTCTGATAGCTTGGGCCCTAAGTTCAAATATTCTGCTTGTTTGCCATGTAATAGGTGAAAGGTGTGACAGATTCAGCTGTTGCCACAGTAACACAGGGGTTTTAAAATTATAATTTCTGACACCTTTTAATTGCCATGTATTTCAAATATATGAACTCGCTGTATTGTAAACTTTTTTTAAAAAATTAGACTTGGACCTCAGTTATCAATACAATTATTTGAAAAATTATCATAGTTAAATTGCCAAAATGGCAGCCAATGCAAGATGACGATAGATTTATGTTAATTTTCTTCTTATTACTGAAAGTAGCTTTTTGTAAACTTTGAAAGCAACATTGGAATTGAAAAATGTTAGGTTTTTGGATATGCTGATATGAACAGAATTGCATAATTACTGTTTTCAGTGATTGTTACTCCTATATCCTCTTTTTTAAGTGTATTAAAACCTGAAACCCATGGTGGCCTTCACAAAACAGGGTTTATACATATTGCTGAGCTGACCGAATATATATTACATTTTCGTTTCAAAATGCCTCTTTTGCTCTTTCTGATAAACTGAATTAACCTATCAGGATATTATCTAAATATAAATCATTTCTATTCATTTCCAGCCAAATTATATTTACTTGGCTATTCCAAAATTCACCATGGCCACAAATGGCCATGACAGTGCAGGTATGAATTTTGCTGCAATAATATTAAACAGTGCAACAAACAAATAATTCTAAAATTTGTGCAGCTAATTATAATCAAATATGCCCTTTCTACACTGCTTTCACGGAAACGCTTGTCCATATTTAGTTAAATATTTAGGATTTAGGCTTTTTGGAAATAGATGAAATGTCTTGGCTGTAGTCTTTTTTAATGAAGAATGTTCACTGGAAAGCCAATTAAAATTTGCTGTTACCTCTGAAACTGAGCTTTTGTTACCATCCAAGATGGTGTTCATCTATATGAATAAATGGAATAAAACATTTACATGTATATGCCATAACTCAGCTTCAAACTGCTAGAGAGGTAAAATTATATCCACGTTTTGGAAAAATCAATATATCCACTAACTTCAACTGAATATATAATTTAATTTTTTATAGCATTTTACTTAAAAAATAATTGTATAGAAATGCAAAATCGCCATCTATATTTGCAAACTAGTTGCCTTTCACTCAAAATCAGAATATTTTGTGTCATTCAACTTGCCCAATAGATGGTAAGAGATGATCAAATAATTTCAGCCATCTACTGCACGATAATTTAAATACTTGTAGACCATATTGAGTTATTACAAATGTTCACGATCTTGGCTTCATATTATTCAAATTCAATACATCAAAAGGTAACAACAAATACAAAAGAATAAAAGAATAAATACAGATAGAAAGAAGGCAATTTCGGAGAACAATATACAATATTAGAAGTTTAATAGGACAGCAATATATACCAAAGTAAATCACCCAGGATTTGTTGGGGTCATTTTGGATTTCAATTTTTTTTTTTTTTTTGAAAATTATACAGTGTAGGAATAACAAACACTATAAGCCGTAAGTAAAGACTAAATACCATATGGATATCAAATACTTAACATTTCTCGATCCCATTAAATTATTAAATTTTCAACGTTAGTTACTTACAGTAGAAACAGGTTTAGAAATCAGCTTAAACCGACCGCAATTTTGATATTGCTGCCATCTTGAAAAAAATCACATCATCTTGGATGTTCAAAGAATGTTTTGCCATCATACCACGAAAACAGATGTCTTCTAAAGTTTACATTATTGTTGAAGTTCATATATTTGAAATGTATGAAATTTTCTTAGTCTCAGAAATGTCAATTTGGAACCCCTGTGTTAGTATGGCAATCGCTGGGTTAAATGAATAGAAAACAAGCAGAACATGGGATCTTAGCATGTAAGCGATATATAATAGTAAATAAAAGTCGCTAAAGGGGGGTTCAGGTTAATTAAATCAATCTAAGTAACATTCTTTTGGAATATAATTTTCTATCAATTTTTTTGCAAGAGTGTATGATATTGACCATAAATATATAGTCCCCTATACTCATTGACAGCCATTTCTTTCAAATGCGACAGAATACATTAGTATTTCAACTCAAAAGTATTCTTTCCCATGTCAAATGTGAGTGATTAGCATGTACATGAAACTTTGTGTGATTTCTTAGGTCAAATGTGAGTGACTTGCATTTATGGGGGGGTATTATAGGTCTTTTATCTAGTCTAGGTTATTGTTGACCATTTGATCTTTCTTTTTTTTAATCATTTTACATGACCACACATCTAGTAGTGATCAGCACTATTAAAACATAAGTATTCGTCCAAACTTAAGATAAAATAAGGAATATTGCTGTCATATTTTAGTCTACTGGTTACAAAGATGTAAATTCACGGTCATTGGCGGCCATTTTGAATTTTGAAAGCCATACTGTAATCCAAATTAAGTCAAGTAATTGAAAAGGGTTCTGTTTTTATATTCAGTGCACCAAAAGTAATGAAGAACTTAATTTGGGATGATAAATTTGTCATATTTCCAGACAGGACAGCTACATGTAAAAGACTTGTTTTGTGGCAACCATGTTGGATTTCAGGATTTTTCATCTCAATAAAAAGATTGCACCTTGAACAAACACTACAGGCAGAAAGTAGAGATTCCATGCTACACCGGTGCATTAAAATATCTCAGGTATTGCAATTTTTTAATAATTAAATAAGAATTGAAAAATTAAAAATTATCAAAATTTCTTAAAAAACAGCAAAAATTGGCCGCCATCTTGGATTTGCCGCCATCTTGGAAAATTTTGTTCATCGTTAGGTATAGTGCACATCTTAGACTACATGTCTAGAACGATTTTGAATTCTATTTAGTTTATGTATTTGAAATATTTTAGATTTTGTTGGGCTCAGAAATGTCAATTTTTAACCCGTGTGTTACCATGGCAACGGCTGTAGCACATACACCCACCACCAGTTTAATGGCAAACAAGCAGAAAATAAAAGCTAAGGACCTAAGCTATCAGAAAAACATAGTGAACGAAAATCACTAAGGGGGGGGGAGGGTTTCGGTATTTGGCCCACGGACTACTATATATTAACCTGCAAACCACACAGAAAACTTGGGGCATAGACAGTTAAATTTTAGTGTACCAAAATTCAAAACCAAATGTTTTAAAAAACACTTTTATTCCTTTTTCCTTATCAAACTTTTAGTGGTCTGTGTTTTATTTTGAAACTTGGTCTTAATTGTATATCTTCTATTTTATGCCCTTTGCTTTTATCAAACTTTTAGAGGTTTGTGCTTTATTTATCTATTTTTGGACTCATTTTGGTCTTATTGTATATTGTACATTCTTTATTTTAAGCAACTGTTTTAATTTGCAATTTTTATTCTTATCCAGTTTATGTACAACTTTAACCTTGGGGTTGCCATATGTTAATATTATTAAGAAAACGAAAGTCTCAAAAAAAAAAAAAAAAAAAAAAAACAGCCGATTTGCTCGCTGAACGCCAATTCACATCTACACTTACCTGAATATCTTTCATGTGTCAACACATAAAAATGGAGTGCTTACGTTAGGATTTTCGTGCTATACATTTGACTGTCAGTACGTAAATTCAATATTTGTCGTCGAATGCCTAGTCTACAGTGTAAATCAAAAGCAAAATGAAACGTGTTTTTCGGTAACGAGCACATGTTACGTGGTAATGTATCTCCAGATAGAGGAAAAGCAGTAATAATAAATATTCTTTTACTTTTGGATATGCTAGACTGTAATTACCTTATTAACGTCAGTTTCCAGTACCCGCACTCTTAACGTTTTCGTCAAAATGCGGAAAACATTCCAGCGCAACATCAACAACCGGAGGCTTTTTATTTCTCGCCCCAACGACCTTGACCTTACCTGACCTCTGACAGGTGCCCGTCACGAAAACTGAGACCTGAACCTTTAATGCAATTCCATACTGCATATATTGTTTGAAAAAATATCAAATGACATCATGATGAAGTTATTTCTTTTTATAGTTATTTTTAATATTGAAATGATAGAAAATATTTGGCTATTATTTTTGCAAACATAACATAAACCTTTTTCTAAGCCGTATTTCTTATAAACCCTAGTGACTTCCGGAATGCTGTTGTCAGGAAACGGTAAACTACAATATAGCTGAGAGGTCGGTCTTAGATATTCCAGGCGTGATCTTCCACAACAGAGAAAGTTATCATTATGGCCAAAGAGCAGATGCATCCAGAGCAGTTTGGTGCTCTTCTTCACAGAATTATGATGGTATGTATGAATTAAAACACGGCGCTTTGTTTATGTTTACTAACATGTTTACTGATTTATATTTGAATGCCAATACATGTACATGTAGTACACATACAGCTTGAGTGTTTACGATTGCACTTGGTTTGTCAATGTCACAGATTCCATTTCATTCTGGTTTCTTTATGAAAAAGTTACAGCGAAATTAAAATATTCCTTTTCTTATTATGAAGAATTACAATGTAGGATCACAACTTTTATTCTATTTCTGCTAATACTTTTTTTTTTGTTGAGAAAACTGCCATGCGTAACAGCTACAGTGTTAGAATTTTTTTTTGTACACATTTTATGTGAAAAATTCAACTTGAGGATTTTGAGATAAATAATTTACTCAGCTCTATGGAGTAATGTACATGTGTGTTAATCTTCCTATCATATCTTTTGGTACAAGAAATATTGTTTGAGGTAAAATAGGGGACAATTCAGAATTACAATATATAATGGTACTGATGTTTCTGTGTGTGAATCAATGAACAACATAAGTCAATGGTTGGCCTGAACCTATTTTCTTGATTTGACAGCAGATATGGAGGTTAGTAAAATAATTAGACTTGTCAAAGTTACCAGTCTAATCTGACTTGTGGAATTTCAAGTAGATGCCATACCTGTAAGTCAATAATTTCCAATATTAGTATTGGTAAATTTTTTCTCGGGACTAGTTAGTTCTTATTAAGGAGAGTAGTTTCTTAGATCTGCAAGTCCAGTAGACTGAAGAGTTTGCATACAGGTCTTCAGTTTTTGACAAAAGTTTTACCCATGTTATGGCATTCTTAGAGTTCAAACAGATTGCCAATGAAAAAGCACAGATCTTATTATTTTTTTAATCATTTACCTTTAAATTTTTTTTACCAATTTACCCCTAGCTTTAACTTTTTTAGAATAGTATGTGATTTTTATGTAGCTTTTATCATTCATTTATTTTTCATTTTTAATACAAAAAGATTAATTTATTCGATTCTTACTAATTTAAAGTTTTTTAACAAAATGATACTTTAGCAGGACAATTTATTCCTGATAAAGTATATCTAGATGTTTATATATATATATGAAGTATCAAATGTACTATTGCTGTCTTAGAAATCTTCAAACATAAGTTAACAATTCTGAAAAACCCTTTTTTGTTGATTTTAGGAGACCGGTTCATCACAGAAGAAGTTAGAAATCTTGTTTTCTGCCAAAGGTTATTATAATGCCAATCAGGTAATGCACATTACATTTTGGACTTTAACACATGTACATGTACGGTTTTCTCTTTTATCCATCTCACCAACTTGAAAGAAAGAATATCTTAAATAAAAAAGTTGTTTCATGAAATAACTTATTGTCATACAATCTATATATTAATTTGATAAAACACTGAAAGTGTTGATTTAAGTAAAAACTGTTTCCACATCCTCCAGTCTGTGATTGATACATGTAGCATATGAAATATAAGTTTCTTTTAACATTACATTCTCATGCCATTCTTACAAGACATATGAAGTATATAATGTTTTCTGGCTATCAATAATGATGTATTGATCTCATGCTGTCTGGAGGTACTGGTACTTGACATTGATCAATAACGCAGTGGCTTTTATGATATGTTCCAGCAGAGATTAGGGAAATGAAATTTGATGGATTTTTTTGCATTGAAGTTTGATTCTGTAGATATATAATGCTTACCTTTTTTCTATGCTTAGAACCTTAGAAAAATTGAACAAAAGAACATTTCTGTATTGTAGCTAAAGAAAACAGAACTACATGTTTCATTTATCTTCATGCACTCAGGAGTGGTTCTTTTTTTTTTTTTTACTTAATTTCATTTATACTTAAAGAAAGTATGTTTTTACATTTATTTTTGAACCAAGACAATTTCATATGTAGTTTATCAGTCTCACAAGCCATGAGTGTGTATATTAACCCACAGTTGACCTGTCTATCCAGTTAGATCTACCCTATATAATACTGTTTGAGAGAAGCACCAGTAAACCCTGCAGGCTGGAAAGGTTTGATGATGTTAAGCAGTTCGAAACTTTTCTGTTTGTTCCAGGTTTCTTCTATGCTCAATGCATTTGCCATTCCATCAGACAAAGTCAGAGCTATGCAGATCATGGAACCTGTGAGTAGAGCCAGGCACTGTTGTAATCAGTTTCACAAATTTTCAACAGAAAAACCACTTCTAATATCGTTTTAAAACAGATTTTGGTTTCTCTTTTTGATAACTTAATGAAACATTAATTTATTTTGGTTACCTTACTCTGAAAAATTGAAGAGAGTTATAGATCAGTTTGATGACCTAAATATGCTTTTGTTTAAAACATCTATTAGTAAATGGTATTTTACATTTGCCCAAAAACATTGAACTTCAGCATTATATAGGTAGGCTCAAAACAGTAGGAGTTCTATGGCTATTTATATCATCCACATCAAGTTTAGCTTCATTTTAATTTTGAAGTACCTTAATCAACTTCTGAAAAGAAATGGATAGCATAAGGAAAAAATCCCATCTCTATCAGTTATGCGTAAAGGTGAGGCAAAATACTGTTACATAAAGTAATATGCATTGATCTTTATTTTGTTTTTCCCCACAGAGATTGTGTCGTATGAACTGTGACCAAGCAAGGGAAATAATTGCTTCTGCCAGTGTACACAATGACAAACTCATTCTATTAGACTGTATAAAAAGGTAAGGGAACACAAAAACATATTTCATAATATTCACATGATAATGCTAAATTATTTGACGCTAAATATTTTTTTCATACTTACAGCAAATATATAACCTCAGAGTTTAGAAAAAAATGCGTGTCCATTTCAGTGCTTAATTTTAATGTTTCATATATATTGCAGGGCATTAGTGGACTGCCAAAGCAGAGTAGGCGTAGAATATATCCTAAGTGCTTTTACTTATGAAGGAGATAAAATGAGAGCAATGTCAATTTTAAACACAGTAAGTATCAATTTACCTACCAGTATATAATTTTTCTGTGTAGTTGGGAAAATTAAATTCCGTCATGTTATGCACAATAGGGCCATATTTCCCACCAATTTAGGTAAAGTCATATTATTTAATGTGGCATCATCAAAGGTAACAACATGCATGACATTCATAACAGCATGTCCCATTAATTTCATTTTGAGGTCACATTTTCTATCTGTGACATCACGACACACATATATGACATCAGAGATGACATCACCATCAGTGACATCACAAGTCACATGTGATATCAGGCATGACGTCATCATCTTCTGTTCATTTTAGGTGAGGTCGGATGTGGCAGATGCTGTCCCGGCAGGAGGACACCAGGGGTATGCAGCCCTGGGGGGACTGTATACACAAGCCAGACCCCTGGTACCCCAGCTGTATGGAAGCATAGCACAACAGGTTCTAACTATACCGGTAGGTACTGGTAGTTGTTGTACAAAGAGATCAAACACAAATAAAGATAAGATATTGGTTATAAATTTGTTTACGGAATAAATAAATATAAAAAAATAAATAAATAAATAAATACAAGAGAAATAAATGAATGAATATATAAAAAAAGTGAGTGAGTCAATTTATTTTTAAAAAAATAAACAAAGAAGGGAAGTTACCGTACAAGATAGATTGAGCAGTACTTTGCTCACTTTCACCATGATGGTGTACACCTGGCAATTTCAGTCCTTTTATCTTTTAAATGACAGAACATTTAATCTCAAAAAACATATGGAAAATGAAATCAGTGCTGTGACTGTCAAAACCTCCATCTTCCAGGGCCAAGGAAAAATAGAAATCCCCCCTCAGGCAGAACCTGGTGTTGTGCCCTCGTTTTACACGGGTCACCCGTCCTACGCCTACCCTCCAGATAAATCATACCAGGAGGTGAGAGGGTACCCAGGAACACAGGGGGTGGAACCCTTCACATTTCAGACTGGCTACCCTGCAGGAGGACCACCTCTGGGTTACCATGGGGGTGCACCCGCACCCACTGGGTTTCCGGGGTTGTCACCAACTGGATATTAGTGGGAAATAAGATTTGTGACTAATGAATTGATGCGGGGCTGTTCAGGTTGTGTTCTACCACAAAATTCCAGGGGCAGATTGAGGCCATCTTCTGGGTCTTCTGGATTTTCAGCTTTACATTGACGGATATACATTTTTTCTGTTGGAAGATGGTCAAAAAAGGAAGATGGATCAACAAAGATAATTTGGAAGACTGTCAGAAAATATCTCTGGATCCGCCCCTGAATTTCTGTTTTGCAAATCTCAGTCTGGCTCTTGTAACCAAAATTATGATGATGAAGATGATGAAGATGGCGATGATGCTCAGAGTTCTGCTGTAGATGCAGAATCAAGCACCTTACAGCAGTGTCTGCTCTTTCTTCAGTTTAATCCCTTGACAGAACATTGATTATCCCTGACTAACATCCTTATCAAAATGAATATTTGGAAAAATAATTTTGCTGCAAATGACATATTTTCTCGGCAGGCCACTTTAGGACAATATTCCAAACATAGAATATTCAAACTCAGGTTTGGCTGCATTGCACATCTCTGGCTACTGGTGACTGGTACATGTTACATGGGAGTATTAAAATAATTTTCATGTATCTCAAACCTGCATGGTGCATTGATGGATAGATAAATTATTATTTATACAGAAAAAATATATGTATATAAAGCAAAATCAAGAGATATATTTGAAATTCATGCAAGACATTCTAGTTAATTTTAAATAAAATCTGTATTTTTGGTACATTTTTATTTTGAATGTAATACACAAAGGGCTGGATAATTTGCAATTATGCAGCCCTTATTAAAATTTTAAAGCTCTCTATCATCCAACTACAGAGTAGTTTTTTTTTTTTTTGTTTGTTTGTTAGCCCAGTAATTTGACGTGTATGTTAACGTGGGTAAGAATGTTAAAAAAATTGTTTTAAAAAAATCATGGATAAATTAAAGATTTGTTGTCACCTTGTGTTACAAAGTACTGGAAACCCACCTCAATCTATTTTTAGCATAAAACAGAGAGGATGCTGGGTGGAGGCAAGTTACCTTTTCAGTTCTGATACTTGGGGTACAATTTTCATACATTTCAATAAAAAAATTGATGAAAATCGTGAGTTAGTGATCCATTCATGTTCAGTGTAGAGGGAGCTGCATATATAGTTAAGGGCCATGCTGGGTACAATTTTATTTTATTAAGAGATTGAATAAGATGAAAGTTGTAGAAAGCACCAGTCCTTCAGATTGATAAATGTAGCATGGACACAAGTAAACTTTGTATTCTCAAAGGTTTGCAACTTACATTTTCTTGTTAGAGTAATTTTTCATGTGAGAACAATTTTTCTATCAATTGGTACAGCGATTACAAAATTTAATTGATAAAGTGACCAAAGGGATATTATCATGCAAACAACTGCTTTAATTAGAACTTGTTGTAAAAGCTCGTGTGTTGTTTTTTATGTACCGAGTTGTGTAAATAAGCTTTTATGTGAATGATCTAACTTTTGTATATAAATGTTTCTTCTAAACTTCAAAGAGGGCTTGTTATTAAAAATCGGAGGAAACCATAAAATTCAACTCTAAACATGACTTTTTATTTCTCAGAATTTCAACAGATTTTATAATTCCATTATGAAAGAGTGTAAGTATCCATCACATAAAAAAATAATAAAAACAATGTTTCCATAAGGCAAAATAGAGAACAGATTATATGAATTGTATAAATAAATAAATAAAATCCTGTTAAAAAGTCTATTCTAAGGGACCTGCCTGATCTGCTAAATATGCAATTGGACCACATAAATGGGCTTCAACCATAGGTTCAAATCACTCATATACAATTTCCTATAGGTAGTAAGCTTGTGCATAAAATGAACATAATTATATATTCTGCTGGTTGCATGTCATCAGTTCAAGAACAGAAAAGCAGATATGTTGATATTGTTGAGAAAGCACCTTTTTATCTACTTCGCTTTAAATAAAAAGTGGGGAAAAACAAAAAACAAAAAAAAAGAAAAAAAAAAAATCCATTCATTTTTGTAAGTAATTGCCATTTCTTGATTCTTGATTACATGAAATATAAATGATGTCTTTTGTTTTCAATTCTAGGATAATGTGCAAAAATGCAAATACATTGCACTTAAATAAGGGTGTAAATCAATGTTTTATATACAGTGCTATTGCTATTATTAATAAATAAAATCTACCAGTTACTCATGATCATGTAAAGCAGCAAAAATCCACATCTTTCAACTGATGATGATTAAACTTCACAAAAACAAGACTTTTGATAAAATCTGATGTTTTTGGTCCACAGTTTGGTGGTGCACCTCCACTGCTCATCTATCAGCACATTCAGCATGTGGGAATCTAAGAATTGAGCAGAATCTCTGATCACCATCTCTCTCAATTCCTTGCTCAGTTTCACACAGCCTTTCCTAACATCTAAAATGAAATGCTTCTGCTAAAATTTACCAGTAAATCACCCAAATCACTGGTATGTCAATAGAAAATAGTGCTGACTTTGTGAAACCAATCTAAATTTCAAAATTTACTGGAAACCAGCCAACCAACCCAGTAATCATCATCATCACACCTCTTGCTGTGTCTAGTAATTGCTGATAACAGAGATAAGTTTCTCATAATTTCTTAACCTTGGGATGAGAGCAACAGAGCTTTAAAAAAAAGACTCTAAGACTTGTCAATTTACTCAAATTTCAATTGACCATACTCAATGAACCGAACTGGATGAAATTATAGTGCATTACCTATAACATCCAGGATACAGAAAATAGCACACAAAAACAATACATAGTCAACATTTTAACACATATTTCAAAGTCAACCTTTTGTACACTATACAAGTACTGTAAAAATTGCTTGCAGTTTAATTGTTGTACGATGCTTAATTAACATGATAACAATCACCTGTTGCTGTCAAATTGACAGCAGGATAAATTATATTTACATATGTAAACTAGTGTCTTGGAGGACTCGTAAGGGCGACAGACATTTTATTGCATTTGTTCAAAATTAAACATCAAATCTACATCCATTGAACCTAAATGTCTGACAAGTAAAAAATAGGGGGGGGGGGGGGGGGCATTTTCCATTCTACAGAAAAAATTCTGTGAATCCTGATGTGGTGGGTGACACATGCCCCTCAAAATGTTCAGTTGTACGATGCTTACATTATGCATATCATACAAAAACAATGTGCCAAATGTCACAAATATTACTTGTCAGTGAATTAAAAACCTCTTGTTAACTTTAAATAGCAAGAACTTAATCCAGAATTCTCCTTGTGGAGAATCCCCATTTGATGACCGTGTTTTAATCTTGAAACTATACTGAAAACTTTTAGAATATCAACTTCTATTGCTTGTGTATTTGTGCTGTGTTTATAAACTTCTTTGAAAAAATTGGCAGTGAAGAAGAAATGTCTAAGTAGCTTCTTGTGAAACCAATTTACAAATTACAGTCTTGTTTTACCATCCCACCAGTGACTCAGGATTAAAAAGAGCTTATAAATATAACAGTTATTTAAATGCCAGATCATCAATTTTCTTAAGTTAAAATAAGTCATGCAATTTCAGTTGTTATTACTTTTGTTTACACATTACCAGGGCATTTGGCTAGCTGTCTTTTGGACTACCTATGTAAATTTTGGACTAATTTTTTTTCAGATTTTTGTTATTGGAGCCCATCTCAGTAAGGAAAGAAACTTGGGCTCCTTATTTCAAAATCACGGCCACCCTGCACATTACTTTATTGTTCTGCACTGCTTAAATCCTCTTCAACACTTTAGTAATTAAACAAAAATCAACTTCTTTAGTGGTAAGCAGATCCTGCATTTCTTTTTTTTTTTTTTGGAACTGAACATCCTTAATATGATTTGCGATTAGCAAATTGCAATTTTACCCTCTATTTTTAAAATCAAAGTCAAACAAAATGTCATGTTTAAAAAATATGGACTAAAATTATATGTTTGTGTTAAAATTTAAATTATCTTTGAACACACAATTACAATTGATTTTTGATAATAATAATAATGATAACAATAAGCACAAATAAAACCTTTCCTCCTAAAATCTACAAAAATTCTTATTCATCTTTATGCTAACAGTGGGACATCATCATCATCACAGTCAAAATCATCAGGAGCAAGGAGATGGGTGGCTGCCTCATCCTCTGCCATTGTTCCATGGTTGGGTCTTGACTGGTAACTTGTCTCTGAGTGAGATAATGGACCATGGCTCTCTTCAGCTGACTGTGTTGGGCTATACGAAGAAAGATCAGAACTAGATGGAAGGTCATCATCAGCATTTGCACCAAGGCTGTGTAATAAAGCTGTTTCACTGGATGAGTCACTGACAATGTTACTAGAGTTGGCTTGGCAGCTCTCACTGGCAACTGCCTCACCATTCTGATTTGTTAAAATGTTGGGTGTAACACATTGGTTTGGTTCATCTTGAGCAGTTAGGTCACAAGCGCCCCCTTCAGTTGGGTTTGTTTGTATTGTACTTGTGTCTGGCTTGGGGTTGTCTTCACACATGGAGACTATCACACTATCTGTACAAGTGGAGGTGCTGGCAGTATCGCCTGCAGATAACAAACTAGAGGCGTCTGTCCTATTTGGATCTGGGTCACCCCTTCCTGGGTCCTGCCTCGACGATCCTGCTGGATTGCCAGATGCTTGACTTGCTGAATCCCTACTTGATCCACCTCCATTTCCTCTTCTAGTTCTACTCTTCCTTTTCCTTCTCCACCTTGCCTGGATGTCTGAATCTAAAGAGATATTAACTTGGTTCATGCGCCTTCCTAGTTCAGTCTCCGAGTCCGAGTCACTACTTGTTGAATCTGGAAAAACTAAAAGCATGTCTCTGTGCTGTGCGTTGTTTGACGAATTTGCAGAACTCGTATTGGAACTAGCATTCCCATCTTGCATAGTGCTGCCCCCTCCACTTGCGGCACTTGGCTGTTCTGTTGCTTCTTGAGCAGCCTGTAGTTGTGCCCGCATCTCCTGCTGAACTTCGTCGTATGGGCGTGACGTTACCATTGCACGATCGTAGTTGGGTGGAGGAGGGCGAGCATTGAAGAGCTCCTGAAGGCGTGTCATGGGGGTCTCATTCCTGGTCCCGTAATGTTCATTCATACGCAGAGCATATAGTTTGCAGGTACAGCCCAGTGCTATAACTAACAGCAGCCCACATATAAGTGAGCCAATTACCGCTGCAATGATGACTCTTAGGGATGGCAAAGCTGAAATACAAATAAAATGTGTGGTAAGTTTTTTAACACCTTCCTTATTCGATGTGTACTGCCTCCTTTCTACACACAGCATGCATACACACAAACATACTCTTCTCTCTCCTCTCTCCTTTCTCTCTCTCTCTCTCTCTCTCTCTCTCTCTCTCTCTCTCTCTCACACACACACACACACAGTCATAATTTGTTACAAATCTTAGACTGCATTCCCACAGATTTTAGATCGATCTATCCCCGTGGGGAGTCTCACTAGAATACTGTCAGCTTAGCTGGCTTAAATGTCTGTCCCGCCTACTAAAAGCTGTAAGGGGGTAACGCACTCAGCTGACAGCAATTTATTGTGAACCCCCAGGGAGTTAGGTCGATCCAGATGGATTGATCTAAATTTGTGGGAATGCAGTCTTAATAAATTATTTCATTTGAACAACTGGGCCTATATTCTTCTCAGAGTGTCAAAAGCCTATGGATATTGTTGTTAGGGGCCTGTGATAAGTTAGTTTATGCATATCAAGGTTTTTGTCTGGAGAAAAGATCAGGAATGCTAGCGCTTAACAGGGCGTCCTTGATTCTTATTTGCCTAATAACTTAAGGATATTATGTAACATCCCAAGAACAGAATGCCGCAGAGTTTTAAAAAAAATTATCAAGTCATTTTTTCTTCACATAAGATATAAGGCACATTAAGAAACCCTGTCACAAAAGCAGATTGATGATATTGGTGAAGCAGCAGACAAAGGACTTACATGAACAATTGACCTCATCACTGTTGTCTTGACAGTCATCAGTGCCGTCACATTGCCACCGTTCCTTGATACATTTCTTGTTTCTACACAGGAAGGTGCCGTTGTGGGGACCGCATTTCAAGGGGTCTGAAAATTAAGATTCAAGGGTTTATTTATCGATATAAGTATTTGTTATAACAATTACATTCAGACATGTTAAAAATCAATTGCATAAACACCAACAAAAATTTGGACAGCTGAGTTAAAAAACTGGCCAGACTTACGGACATTTTGCCAGACTGTCAATTGAAAATGGTAGCTCTAAAAATTTTTGCTATTCCCTTTGACCATCTGAGCAGATATTTTTTTCACCAGTCCTTGAAAATTTAACCAGTCATGACTGGTAGGACCAACAGTTTCAGCATGTCAGTACACTGCAATATCTTAAGTCAACCTGAATCAACAGAAATGAGACCCCCAGTGTGGTGTGGAGTCCAGAACTACCACTAATAATATGTTTTTACTGCTCTTTATAACACTGTTTATACTCACCGCAATTACTTTCATCACCAAAATCTACCTTACAGTCAACCGTGCCGTCGCAGCGTTCTTTCTCTAAGTAGCAAGATGTCGTCTTGTGTCCACAAGAAAAGTGACGATCTCCTGAACAGCTTGCTGCTGGAATTTTTGATTTTAGATTAATTGTAAGATATAATTTACTTAATTTAAAAAATACCTTCCTGTAAGCTTCACCCTTCCTTAAGGTAGCTAAGACTTAACCTGTTTTTTTAAAATTCAGATAATTAGTGAAATAACTAGACAGACAAGTTGAAACAATCCTAAAACTGATAATAAAAGGGTGCATCAAAAATATCACGTCTACTTTGGTTGTGGCATTTCGCCACAAATAAACCACAATTAACATAGAACTCAGACATATCTTTCATGTTTTTTTTCAAGTTGATACTATAACAAATATATGATAAAAAATTGTAAAACTAGACACTACTACACTGCAAAGGAAAAAGGCAACTAAAGAGGAAAAAAACACATGAGAACTGGTTTCAGTTCAAATTGTCATCACTTCTTTCTATCCAAAATACGTCTATCCTGAAATATTCCTCAGAATTTGTGAACAACCTTTTGAGATATCCTCTCCACTAATTAATATATAATGTACAGACACAAAGACAAACCAATGCCACTGATTACACTTAGTCTACCTTCTTAATGAGCTGAGTTAATAATAAGAAATTCTTACAACACTGTCTCTCATCCCCTCCATGTAGCTGGCAGTGCCAAGTGCCATCACAGCGGTCCTCTGGTTCATAGCAGTCTTCTTCTTGAAAACACTTCTCCTGCTGACCAATGCAACACCCTGAAGTGAAATAAAAAGAATCAACACATCCTTTTTCCAGTAAACTTTAAGATAGAATCATATTTAATTTTTCAAAAACAGAAACCAACTGGTTTCCCAGCAGAGTACATGGATGATGTTAAAAACAGTAAAATAAAGAGTTCAGAGCAAATGGCCTGCTTACAGCAAAGCACATCAACATTTAACACAATTCTGAAACAAAACCTACCCTTTATCTGATATCTAGCTAGGAACCCGTCCCTCGGCTTGGAATAATCAGGAGAGCTCACAAACTTCACAAACAACTCATTGGAACTGGTTTCTATCACTTTCGGAGGTTTATAGATCCCGGTTCCTGTGTATTTCCCTAATACACCACTCCTCTCATCACGACCATCGTAAACTGTCACAAACTCTGCATTGATGTCCTCATGAAGGTCAAACGCTTGGAAACGTAGCTGTATTTTTTTCCCGGCAGGTGCCTGTATGAGCCAGTCACAGGTTTGATCAGCTTGGTATGGCTGTGGATAGTTTGGGCTGGTCAGGGTGCCGTTACAGCTTGCCATAGAGCTGGTCCCAGGGAGAGCTAGGTCCATGATGTGTTTGCATGTGGCTGAAATGGAAGACGTGGAACACTGTAACCTGGGCTAAACTTATAGAATTTTTACATACTTTTACCATGCTTTTGTTAACACATTACCCAGGCATTTGTCTAGCAACCGTCTAGCTATCTTTTGGACTGCCTATAGTATATATTCATTTCAGACTCATTTTCTCAGATTTTATTACTGAAGTCAAGACAGCCCAACTCAGTAAGGAAAGGAATTTGGACTCCTTATTTCAAAATTTCTGTTCAAGTTATTGCAGTTCAAAGTCCTGAATATCAAAATCCAAAAGGAAGTAGAAGTACATTGGGTTGATAGGAAGCTATATGATCTTTTTTTCAAAATCATGTCATATGACCCATTGCATAAGGACTTTGTTTTGTTTTTTTTATTATATGTAACCAAATTTTGTCCAAATCCCTCCAAACTTACAACCTGCGCAATTCTCCTCATCACTTCCATCTTGACAGTTTCTAGTTCCGTCACATATCTGTAAGTTGTTGAAACAGGTGAATTTTCCCTGAGTATTCCGGCACAGGAATGTCCCCTTGCCACAAGGGGGAGGAGGTGTGGGCTTTATAATGCCTGTGAAAAGGGGAAACAGAGAAAGAATTGAATAATAGTATCTTGTAAGTTATTGTATGTGTGTTATAACACTTGAGTGTGGGGGATGAGAAAGAAAAGAACAAATTATAAATAAACGGTGGTACTAAAAAAATAATTTTTAGGACAAAATGCATGTGCAAAGCTAAATACTGAATTATTGGATTTTTGATTTTGAAACAACTAAGATATTGTAAAAATGAAGAAAAACAAAACAAAAAAAATAACATAAAATTTTTTGTAACTTTCTTTAGTAAACAAACAAACCAAAAACTTTTCAAGAAGTGTTCTTTATTCACCTCCGCTACAGTTCACTTCATCACTTCCGTCTCCGCACTCATTCCAAGAGTTACACCTCCACCGTTTCAATATACAGGCTCCGTTACCACAGCGGAATTGACTGCCGTCACATCTAGGTGATCCTGAAAACAAAACAGATAATAATTAAGGTTTCTAATCTGTGATTTTCCTGCCAAATCAAGTTTTCCTGAAAGCAAAAAAATCAATGCTGTCAATGACTATTGCACTAAGATTGGAGGTTTTATACCATTTCTACTTTTAATCAAATTCAAAAATAATTTTACAAAGAGTAAATTTAAAACTTTATTTTTGTACAAATATATTCCAGAGCTTGCATAAAAAAGGGGGAAAATAATGAACTATGAAAACATAAATATACTAAGTATAATAGGTTATTGAACAATACTGAAAGAAATTATTTCTGACCATAATATTTACATATGAAGTGATTCATTAATTATCCTTTGACACAAGCCATAAATGCCTTTAAAAAAGGAAACAGAAAATGCAGTTGAAAAAAACAATAAATTAAACCAGTCATATCAAAAGAAATGTCTTTAGAACGTGTCTGGTCTGAGGTACCTGTACCATGGATGGGACTCAGTCAATTAAAAACATTTCATACAAAGCCATCTCACAAAGGTATGTGGTAATGGTCACATTAATGTCAACACCAAGGGATACAGTTATTTGCTTAAACACATATATTTAAACCAAAATAATTTTTTCTCTGGAGCAGGGTGTGATTTGAAGTAGTTGTGGAGAGAGGGACTTCAAAAAAATATATATTATAAAACAAAAACAAACAAATAAACTTAGTTAATTAAATAATAACAGAAATAGCAATTATTACTATTATTATTATTTTCAAAATTCATGCTGCAGCACCACCTACTGGTAAGATATCTCAGAGAGAAGCCCCTCCCCCTGGACTGTGAGTGTTCAGGGCTTGAATGTAAGTACATCCAGACGTGACTGCGCTGTGAAATGTACACCTTGGGAATCGGGTCATCTAGTTTCCCACAGAATTTGGTCGTAGGCAAGGGTCCAATTTGGAGAAAGTCTATACAGCTGCCATTGCTGGCATTTGGCAGGTCTAAGTCTTCAAAGCTGAAAAGTTTGTTAATTTAAATTCAACTGAATCTAAATATCAATCAAACTGAAACATGTTAATTACAAATTGATGAACTTGTTTGTTTGATTTAAATGACAATCACAAATCAATAATTGATCGTTTTGAATTAATGCATTCAATATTCTAGCCATGGATCAATGCTGTTTTTAGTTAGCCAATCTTACTACGTATTTGAAAAGTGACTTAAATGGTAAATAGTACAAATCACAGGCTAGTGAAAAGGTTATTATATAAGAAGTGTATCTAAATTTCTAGCCTTTCTAAACAAATGTCTCAATGTCAGCATTCAGAGCAATGAAAGTTGTCATAAAAGTCTTCTTAACTGAATCATTTCCATTGCACCTTCAAACAAAAACTGTTATCTGATTTGCTTTTTGTTCCTGACCATTTTAAACATAGTTAAAACTGTAAAGGCAGAAACACTGTGTTCAATCAAACCTAACTTGAAAAGAGAATAATTCAATTTATCCACCCATGCTGTAATATTTTCTAATGAGCTGTGACCACTGAATGCACCCGTCATATCAACACCCTCTCCACACCATGTGCCCAACAATGTCAGGGTCGAGATTAGGTTGTTGAGCTTATTGTGTTCTACTATTCAGATTATACACACACACACACACACACACAGACAAAATTAAGAGAAAAAAATGTGTCAAATATTTGCAGCATTCAATTACTTTCCGACATCATAATTCCTTTCTGTGCATTATAGGAAAAAGCACACGTTGCCAAGTTTTCCAGAAAAGTATCCGGGTCTGCTACAAAGTGCCAAGTACGTGACAGTGGCCTTTATAGCATCTTTGCCTATGAAGTACTAATCTGTAGTATATCCTATAAAAAACTACACATCTACTGTGGAGTAAAATAACACTAAATTACACACATCCATTTCAACACACAAAAGTAATTTGATAACAAAAGTGGCGTGACATGATTTTTTTCTAACATGAACAGGATGATGACAATGAGAGTGTTTGAATAAATTGCTAGTTAAACCTGACTTTTCAGTAATTTCTCTATCAAATTGGCAAACGTCTCAACCAAAATAATTCTACCTAAGCTGATAAAACATTTGTTGTTGTGAATCCTGTTCACCTGAACTGGGTTTGTTTCATAATTAATAACACATGTTTGAGTTCATCTTATTTCAGTAATGTATATATCTTAAATAGGTCACTGTTGTTCTATAGTCATTTACAGGCATTTTAATCATTAAAATGATTGCATGACACCAAGATCATAGTAAATTGAATCTGCCGGGTATTCATTAAAATATATGGCTGTAATATGTTTTTGAGTAAAAAAAATATACACTGACTAATGTATGTCTCCATCTGATGTGCAATCCCATTTAATGATTGTAAATTGTTACCTTTACTGTAGACGTACACATATATAAACTAGCAAAGTAAAGCTTATTATAATATACCTTTGAAATGACCTGAATTAACAAACAGACAAAGGCCAATATGAGAGAGAGAGAGAGAGAGAGGGAGAGAGAGAGAGAGAGAGAGAGAGAGAGAGAGTCTTAACAATCCTATTCATGTGTGCCCAACATGTTCCCATTGAGCACTAACATTACATTTAAAATATTATAACACGACCAGCCATATACTAGTATCAGAAAATGCTTAGCAGGCATGCAGAATGGCGGTGAGACAGACAGACAGACAGACTTACCTGATGGTGATGTTCAGTCCGTCAGACTGTATCATCCAAGCCTCACAACTGGAGTAGTTAAATGGATAGTTGGCACTCTGGATCAGCCCCTGGGTGATGTGATTGTACGTCTGGGTGTGGCAACCAGCTGAAGAAGATCAATATTTTTTTAGATCTCTTGGTTATAAATATGGTGAACTTGGGGTCCATTCCCAATAAAACTATTGCTCTACAGGGATCAATCCAACTCTGCAGGAACTCTAGCTGAATGTAATCAGATACAAATTGATAAGTCTCCTTTTGTATCCAACATACTCATACAATCATCAGCTTTTCAGCTCAATGCCAGGAGGTGGTTTGTTAATCTGATTGTGTTCAGCAAGAGTCCTCAAGGAGTTGGATCAAGCTACTTGGAACGATCATTTCATGTGGAATGAGTCCTATGTAATTTATGTTGTCTCTAGTGCAAAGATGTTAAAAAAAGTTTCTAAAGAGTCAGCCATGTGATGAAGACCCCTGGATGAAGGGTTGAATCATGATGCCTCACACATTAAAACACATTAAGTCTCTTTAGAAACATTTTTTTTTTTGCAAGTTTTTAGTTGTTTGAGTTCTTGCAATGAATTGTTTAACTAAGGTGATTCTATGCAGTTCTATGTATGGCTATTAAAAACACAACACACAGAATTTCACTTATTTTTTGTTCCCACTTTTTTTTCCCCACAAGCAAATCTCATCAGAACAAACAGGGGCCATTCCACAGTTTCTCCCACCCCCTCTAAAACCCTTGTACCAGTACCCATTTAAATCCCATGAAAAAGAGAATTACACCTTGAATAAACCCACTGTGCATAACTGAGAAGATATTATGGAGGGAGAAAAACTGCAGAATGGCTCATTATTCGACATCACAGAGTCACTCGGCACTTGAATATTATCTGTTTACCTGGTATCCCCGCTGAGGCAGCATATGGCACTTGTGTAGGGCACAGCAAGGCTGTAAAATAATAAACAGAGATCTTTATGAAGATTATTAGGCATTCAGTTGAGATAAGATGATTTTTTTCTACTATTTGACTTTGGGTACCTGTAGGCACTGGGGGTGAGGGTTGGGGGTTCTGGGGGGGGGGGGGAGGTTCAAGTGGGAGGAATATGAATGTTCAAAAGAACCATCCTTTTGGTCAGAAAAGGTGTCATCTGAATTAAACTTTGATTGAGGTTCTATGTCATTTCTCAATTTAGGTCAACTAAGAGGTTAAAAAGGATCACTTTTTTTAGAAATATAATGCCCCATCTCTATAACTGCTGGCTACAGGCCTTTGAAAAAGATAACAATGCTGTGTTCTCGTCACGAGGATTTCTGCTGGCTTCTGACCAAAAAAAAAAAAAAAAAAATCAAGAAAATGTCTAGATCCATATAAATACTGCTTACATACTAGTTCTAGTAGATATGTGAAGTTTTTACTGGATTGCTGATGAGTACTGAAATTCAGTAGTGTGCACTACTCATCTGTCCAAAATAAAACTGAATAAGGAGGACGATCTGTTATTCAGAACAGGAGTGACAACATTACTTAGTAACCACTTATGTGGTGCTTCATAGAAAAAATTTCAATGTTATGTTCTATTTTCATTGTGACATGAAGCATGACATGCTCATTTCCTAGCCTCAACAGAATAATACACATCACATAATATTAAACCTAATACAGGTTTTTACAAAAGAAAAATATCTATGGCGCTCCTGCCGTCATCTAGCCTTGTTATGCTACAGGTAAATTTATAAAATGAATCTTGATGACACATTTCTTATTTAGCTTACCAAAATGCTGATCAAATCAAGGATAGAAAAGACCATAATCAAATCTGATTTACAAATACACAGATCCTCAGAATTTACTAGTACATACTGTGTCAGTTATCATGAAGAAAACCCATTAAAATCTAACTTTTCTAGTGTTATTTTTTTTTACTCTTCATTTGAATTTTAATATAAAATTCTTCAAACCAATGAATATGTCATCATTTGAAATTCTTGACTTTCATTATTATTATCATTACCATTATTATTATTATTATCATTATTATTATTATTATTATTATTATTATCATTATTATTATTATTATTATTATTATTATTATCATTATCATTATTATTATTATTATTATTATTATTATTATTATCATTATTATTATTATTATTATTATTATTATTATTATTATTATTATTATTATTATTATTATGAAAATCTTTCCTGCACAGCTGACGTACAGGGGAGCAAACCAGCAAATATTAATGCATGTGCATGGGTATGTGCGCAAACGAGGAGTTTCTTTACAGAACCGGTACTTTTGCTCTATCTGTATTTTTACACTATGATAGTCTATGTACAGTTTTATTAATTTAATCTATTTACTTCAATAAATTTTTCAAAAAATTATTTGAAATTCTTCCATGTTACCTGACCCAGTAATCATTTTATTTTGTTTCAACATGAGTACGGCATTTATTGAATATCTCAATTAAAAGAAGCAAATTAGTTGTGAACTCTCTCCTGTTATAAGAACTTAATTTGAAAATACACATCACACAATATTAAACCTAATACAATGGTAAAATGAAGAGTAAAATATATATATATGTTGCAGGCCAGATTGAAATCTAGGCTGGTGTAAAATCGACCATAGTACCATAGTCAAATTTTATTTTCAGATTTTAATTGGGCTTATTCAGGATCAAAATTCCAATTTGACTTAGGAAGATTTAAATTGGGTGACAAATTTAATCCTGACTATTTAATTGTTTATGACATATATATGTTTTTAACCTCATACCCAGGCGAGAGTCCTGCTTTTTTCCATTCACTTCTTATGATGTTGTCTTTCAGGTGCCCACTTCATTATAGTGGCCATGAGTACAAAAGATGGCGTGTATCCTATATAATCTAGTTGTTACATTTCAGGAAGAATTTGCGAAAACAAACATAGCATTTGAAAATAAAATTTGACTATGGTCGATTTTACACCAGCCTGGATTTCAATCTGGCCTGCAACATATATATATATATATATATATATAAAGAATTAGAAAAAATACATCTGCTGAATATATCTCCACCCAAATTTCGTGCATATGACCTTCTAATAGGTTTAAATATAAACAGGATTTACATTTATATATATTTATATATAATATCACAAATGTGATGAATCATTCTGTCTTCACATTCATGACCACCTCAGGCCTTCATACTTATGCAAAAATCTTCCCTTCCAAAAAGTTATAGCTGAAGGATTTTTCATTCGTGCTAAAACTAGCAGTCAGATAAAGGGTACAGCTCAATCAGTCGGACCCTATTTTAAAAATAACAAAAAAAATACCTCAGTTCAAATTAATAAAAAAAGGTAAAGGTATCTTGTGAGTCCTAGAGAAAACTCCAAACTTAGCAGCACTGAGAGACTTAGGGAGACAGGTATTGTCCAATGAAATGCTTTACTCACTAGTACTAAAATGAGGGTAGGGAATACTTTTTGCATTCCTTGTAACTGACCTTATTTTTAGAGCGTATGCGTTATTTGAGCCCAATATTCTGCATAAAATGTGATTCAGGAATTCTTGGTGATTGGCCTGAATATATTTTGGTGATTGGTGATTGAGCTGTTTTAATCTTGGTTATTGGTGATTAAAGAGGGGGGGGGGTATTCCCTACCCTATGAAATGATACGATACTGAGACAACAGAGTAAAAGACATGTATCTGACATGCTGAGAACAAACTTAACCTTAATTTGTGTGTCCAAACCATGGGAACAGTGAATTTTAACAATGGCAACTTAGTCAGATTCGATAAAGGTCACACAAGAAAAAAAATTGTGTTTCACTGCCTATAAAGGTTCATGGTAGAAAAAAATAGTTATAAGACATTTTCTTAAAAATTTGAAAATTATTATATTCAAATGTTGCACACTGCTGGTAGTACCCAGCAGATATATTTTAAGGATGGACAAACAAATTCTGGATCCTCCGAGACATGTAAGATTTGTGAATCTGACAGAGATATACTGTATTTTGTATTGGAATGCCCTAATTCCGTAGTATCTCATACCGATTTTAGATTTAAACTAGAGGCATAGCCTGCAAAGGCCAATATGCATCCCAGTGGCACACCTTTATATCGATGATGTTAAATCCCAAGTTAAATTTTTCATGGGGTGCAACATAAGGACATTTTAAACCAGTCTGGATCTGGATTTAAATGATGTTATTTACTTGACCACTTCTGTATCTCTGAATGATTACAGCATGTAAAAATAGAAGGGTCTGATTTGCTGGCCAAGAAAGTTTTAAGATAGTTTGAATATTTACTGTGAATTAATCTAAGATTATTCTCCAGCAATACTTACCTGGGGGTTAGTGTCAATCTAAAATAATTCTCATCAAAATTAAGAAAAACCTTGGTATAATTCCCAAAGAATAATTACACAGTTGTTACTAGTGTGAATTTAAGATGATTCCCCAGAAAAAAATACATAGTCAGAATTTAATGTGAACCCGAGATTATTTTCTGAGAATAATTACTCAGTACACTAATGATGAAAGTGTGATAATTCTAAAGAAAAAACCAAATACATAGACTTCAGCTTGAACATAAGATAATTAATAATCCGAAGATTTTTTAACACAGACGTGTAAACCTAATATAGATCCCCAGAAGCATTTATCCAATATTTGCCCCAGTGTGTCAAGACTCAAGACCAGACCAACTGACACCGATACTGATTAATGATAATACAAAATGCAAAGATTCTTTTGTACCAAGACCCAAAGAACAACATCACAAGACAGTTGGGACACTGAGATAAGCCTTTATGATTCGGCTAATTGTTGATATTTCAATAATAACATTTGTCATGCAGGTTTAAGATTCAATACTCACCAAATATGATTACAACCGAAATTATTGTGCCAGGTGAGGAAGAAATCGTCCCCAGTTCTAACCCCAGTGGCCGCCCCGGCATTTCAGTCGATTTTCTCTATGTAATAAGTCACAGATAGAATACTTGTTAACAATATATATGGTTCCATATATAGTTTGGTCCTACTGTGTCTCTGATCTAAGCACTGGTTATTCTTTTTGGCAAAACATAACAAAAAACTTCCTGCTCTTAGTTTATCAGTCACACAGCCATGTTTACTATAGCCTCGTTTTGAATATATTGACATGACGTCAAAAGGTAAGAATCCATAACGAGGCTGGGAATTCCCTGACACGGGAGTTGGCCCTGATAAGGTAACACACCCTTTTCGGGTCTTCCCAGAGTCCCGGACACAGCATTTTACGTTTTTAGATTCTGCATATCGGCTAGTGACGATATTTGGAAAACTGATTAGGTTAATCTCGCTATTCTGAAGTGTTTTTATTCCAAAACCGGCTAAAGTTGTATTCAATTAAGTCCGATGTTTTTTTTGTTTTTGTTTTTTTTAGGGCCAAGTTCTGTTGTACCCAATTTATAACCATAATTGCAAATTCCTCTTCACTCCGATAAATTCTAAAGTCTTAGGTGCATTACACCAAAAATTCATTAGATCGCACATAAAAAATGAAATACGCTAACTTACCTACAGGTGCAATATACCACTACATGTACCGTACTATTAAGTATTAAAACGGATGATGAATTCGTGCCGGTTGGGGGACAAATCTTCAGTCAATTTTATACAAAAATAAAATGTCTACATTTATGACAGGGAGAAAACTGTCTACCGCATTTTTTTTTTTAACCACTTGTGCTACAAGGACAAGCACGAATTGAATAGGCATGCCACCAAGGCTACTGTTTCTCACGTTTAGGGACTCGTTCCTAATGAAATTATCGGTCTGTGTAGATCGATCCCACTGCGCAAGGACTCTCGCTGAATGCAATCAGATTAAAAAATTAACCTGCCTCCTCTTGTTTCCATGGATGGTTCATCCGACTTGTTCTGTTGATGTTTTTGGTACTTTAATTAGAATCCAACCAGGTTTAAATATGCAATATTTGCAGTGCATTTCATAAATTCCTTGTTTTTTTTCTATAACTAAGCTTGTGTTTAGTCCTTTTTATGTTTAAACACTCAGTATGAACAACTATAACTAATTTTATCCTTTACTTCTGAGAATGAATGCATGTATCACAACCAGCATAATTTTTTTCTCTCATTTATTGCTCAATCAATATTAAGTAGAAAATAAAATAGTTAAAAAAGAAAAAAAGTGACAGCTAGGCTTTTGTTTAAAATGGCTTAGAATTATTTGTCGATTTCTGTAGAAAAGTTCCCTTGAGGTCGACTTCTCTGAAGTCACCAATGTTAGAGATACATGTACATTGTAACCTCAACATTTAATGCAAAGAGCACTGATTGGCTTTACTTGAAGACAAAACAAAAATATATATATATATATTCAAACAAGAAAATATGTAACATTTTTTTTACCAACCTCCAATTGAATATACTAATGAAATATCAAAAAGTCCATGCAGTCATGTTTTCCACTGAAATATTATAATATAATAACCTTAGCTAAGAAGCTCTCAGACATTTTAATAGGTATATAACATCTCCTTAAAGTAATGCAGACTTACATTTAAGAATAATATCAAGCTGAAAAAAAACAACATTCAGTTAAATTTCTTAAATAAATAATATTATTACTCTCTATAAACTGGTTGATTTAGCTTATAAATCTAGGTCTTACAAGTTGAAGTGAATATATTATATCACTATATTGATCCAATTTGTACTAGGGTGACAAATAACTAGGGGTGACAAATAACTTGTATTTCCATCTGCAAGGACACAAAATGTATTTTTCTTTAAATGTGTAAAGATTAATATTCTGTACATAGTTTACGTTTGGACATATTTCTTCTAAAGAGGAAAAGAGAAAGATGGTTTAATGACTTCTCACGACAAAATTGTGGTTGTGAATACATGTAGCATATAGTTCAATCTACATATACATGTACCAGCGGTAAGTACATAGTTTACATATTATCATAAAGTATGGTAACACAAAGACCCGGTATCTAGAATTATATGTCACATGAAAAGAAATAAAAATAGTTTCTGAAGAACTTGCACTATAATTCTTCGAAGCAGACTGCATTTATCAAGACAGTAATAAATCAAAGTGAATAGTAAGCACAATGTCTCAGACATCTTGTCACAATGGTTGAGACAGAACAACTAACACATTCTGGGAGGTAAAGCTGGTAAAGGGGCTGAAAATGTTTTGGAAAATGAATTTTGACAGACTCAGTGTTTAGAATTCTAACACTTGTGTACTTCAAGATTCCAAGGATAATTAAGGCTAGCAAAATAGGTGCTGAAAGTATCAATGGAAAATGTATTTTCAAACTGATAGTGTTTTAACACTTGTGTAGGTTACCAATTCAGATTAATTTAAAACACAGTTTTCCTAACCACTTATGATTTTTAATGGGCATATGTATGTGGCCTTGCACAATAATTTTAATATTTTTTCAGAATGATGTTTGAATATTTGAACTAGAACAAACTGTAGCTAAGTGACCAAATGCTAACGAATATCAAAGCTTCTTGAAACATACACACACTGGAAGTGTCACCCCTACTGAACCAATACTTTGGGGGAGATAAATGACTGTGGAATGATATGCTCCTGGTATCATTTTATTAACATCAAATTTCACAAAAGAAACGGTTCTGACTGAACAATTCAACTGTATCGATATTCTGACATTGCTTATATTCCGCCTCTTCAGGTTAATAACTTTGAATACTCTGATTCAGGGGGTGACACTTCTATAATGTCCAGTGTGTGTAATTATATCATGTTACCTCTTCCATCTAGAAAACATAATTTGAAGGAAAGAATGGTGAGAAAATATGAAGTTAATTATTATAGAAATCAAATAAGAAATGAATAGTGCAAAATGTTTTGGAACCAAAACAAACAAACAAACAAACAAAAGCTAGCTTTTACAGTTCATTTGCATGAAATACATTTGAAAAGAGTTGTTATATGGGTAAAATGTTTTTAAAAATCTATAAATATGTACGTACATGCTTAATTAAATGGTAGATGTTTGTACATACAATATATTAACATTATTTGAGATTTAAAGTTAAGTGCTTCCATGTGCCTGGATGAATTCAGTAATTTATATTTAAAAGTGAACCTTGTGGTGCCCAGTTGTAACTTACTTTAAAGAGTATAATAATGGAAAACTGATGAGTAAGAGGTTGGTCTTTGAATGTGTCACTGGTTATCAAGAGTTACACGTGATTTATAGAAAAATTATAAGCTGCTGCCCTTAAACTATCAGTTATCAAATATTTGTAGAAAACCAACTTTCTTAGACCCACATTGTAAACGTTTGACATGTCCATTCAATAAATCATGGCTTAAGCAATATAAGGGTTATAGTTGCCTCAGCCAAGTCAGGGTCTTAGAGACTACGGACGAGTGTACATCATGTATTTTCATGTATTCACTGCCCTTATTGTTGCTACTGTCTCTGCATCAACTTTACAACATCATGCTGATGTCAATAATGATGTGTTGATGAAACTGGTTGAAAGACTGGACAAGCAAGAACGAGAGATAGCATTCCTGAAAAGGTTGGAGGCAGAGGTTGCTGCAGTAAAACAGGAAAACAGACAACTTAAGGTATTTTGTGCTTCACAACTTGCCTAATTGTATGATTGTGAATTTTCCAAGTTATATCCAGGGGCGGATCCAGAGATGTTTTTCTGACAGTCTTCCAAATTAACTTTGTTGATCCATCATCCCTTTTTGACCGTCTTCCGACAAAAAATAGATACCCGTCAATGTAAACTTGAAAATCTGACTGTCTTCCGGAAGACTCAGAAGACGGCCTGAATCCGCTCCTGCTATCCCTTGTCTCTCTTCACTCTTGTCAATAATAAAAAAAATTTTGACAACTTAAACAGCCTACATTCTATTATTTCCATATATTTAAATGGCATAGATACTAAAAAGTCTTATCAAACCTTTTTAATTAGTCAGACATTCAGAAAATCAAGTTGAAGCTTGATGCCCAAACTATTACTGTTCCTGAGCAAAATGCAACAAACTTTCACCATTCCATTACCAAGAGACAAGTGCAGCAAGGAAACTGTAAGCTCTAACATAATTTGTTAATACTTAAATGGACTTTTTGGCCAAAATTGTTACGAAACCAAATATCATAAATCTTGATAAAAATACTGCAGGATTAAAGGAATATACCCCAAATCTGATAACGGGGAATCATAAAACCCCAATTTATTTAACAGATGTTTATTTCTGTTGTTACCACAACATAATAACTAGTAGGTGTATTGAAGCCTTTCTTCTGACCAAGACAGTTATCGATGTAGCCTAAGTTGAGGTACCGTAACCAATCACCTACAATGTCTGAAAAATTGTTTATCAAAAATGTGCAGCATTCACAATAGGACAATCCAGAAAATATTTAAAGTAACAGATAACAGTAGAGTGTATTATACTGAGCATCTGTGTCGTATGTTTTAGTGGTGAGTTCATCGTGTATACAAGGACCCCAGGGACCCCCGGGGAAAGATGGAAAGGATGGCAAGGATGGGAAAGATGGGAAAGATGGAATTCAGGTAATTTTACTCTATACATCTTCATTTGTAACAAATTACATATTCTTTAGAATAACTTTTCTTTCTTAAATAAAATTGTATGCCATAATATATGATTTTTGTAATAATTATATAATACCTAACAATTGCTTCAAGAGTATGAAGCTGTGGAAATTTGACGTACGAACTTATAAATTTAAATTGATAATGAAATGACGTCTAGTAAACATCACATAAAAATAAATTTGGATATATATATATAATTGAATTTTAACATTCAACTTGTGTAAAATGACAGAATGTGATCTTCCCCACTTTATCTTACAAATATCTTAAATTAATCCACAGAACCTAAGTTTAACAGTAGACAGTCTCAAACAAATCATTGGACTGCTTGGATATCAGTCACCACTACAAGGTAATGGTAGGTCTGCTCTGTATATTATGGATTAAAGCAGAAAACATTTTGCTATCACATAAGGTCTTCTCAATTGATGCTTTTTCTTTCTAAACAATAAAATTTTCATTTTAAATATGCCAAACACCATGAAGAATTATCACTTAGCAGTGACAGTAAAATATCAGATGCAATATGAAATGCTAATTCATATTTTAATTTAGCTGCACTACTTAGTAAATATACAATTATTTATTTCTGGGTGAGGTCACCTATCGGCTATGTTTGACCCAAAGTTGTGAAGATTGACAGCTATGTCTTGTGAATGATGAGGTAACTGTCCAAAGTGACAGATGAATTGTGAAATGCATTAATTGATTCCAAGAAGACAAAATTGTTATATATCCACAGAAATCTATCCAAATTATTATTACAAGATATACTTTTCAGTTGGCAACTCCTCAAGGAGCAGTGTTCAGGGACCACCTGGATTACCTGGGAGAGATGGTAAAGATGGCAGAGATGGAATACAGGTAAAACTTAGCATGATAACTATGCATTCAATAGCTTTGTATTTCAAAATTTTGGTTAAATATTTATGTTAGTTTTGATTGAAATTTAGACAGTAATGCAATCTAATAATTATGATGCCCACTTCTTGAAATATCAAGAAAATGCACATTAGAGTGTTTTCTACTTCTTACAATCATGAAAGTGCACAGTCATTTAATAAGAAATATTAGGTGTTCCATGAGATAAACATCAGAAAATATTCTTGACATGATATTCCAAATAATCAACTCAAAGATAAAAGATCTAAAATTTATATCACCATTAATAATTTTGTTATGTGAAATAGCAGTTCCAAGCTATTTGTTCAATTTTCAATAATCAACTCACAGATAACAGATCTGTAATTAATTTCACCAGTTTATAATTCTGTTAATATACATTCCTATGTGTAATTATAGCATATCCAATATTTTTGTTCAATTTCCCAAGGGACCACCTGGACCTAAAGGGGACCCAGGATCTCTAACATTGGATACCCTCAAACAAATGCTGGGACAAATTGGAGTTCAGATAGGGGTGCCACCTACAGGTTTGTCCACTGCTTTAACTATGTGAACCTCTTCCTTTTAATTTTTTTTTTTTAATTTGGGGAATATGTTCTACATTCCTCTCCACCGACTTAATTAAAGGATTCAATTTTTTTCCATTTTATCAAAGGTTTTACTTTTTTAGTTATGCTACAGCTATACTTGTGAATGGGCTAAAGATTGCTGTGCAACAGAAAGTTGATCAATGACATTAAAATGTTTGTTTCGAAAGAGTTTATTTTCTGAATGAGCAAAGACTGCCTAGGAATAAACATAGGAGGGAGGAATATCAACAACCTCAGATAAGCTGATGATACAGTCCTTACTGCAGAGAATGAAGAAAACTTACGGGCCCTTATAAACAAAGTCAAAACAAATATTGAACAGGCAGGACTGGATATGAATACCAATAAAACCAAGGTCATTAAAAATCCAATAGAGACAAACATAACCATTGATGTTAAAAGACTGCAACAGGTTGTGATTTTCAAATATCTGGAACAGAAATACACAGGAGATGTCAAAAATGTGCAGGAAATTAAAGAATGCATTGACATGACAAAATCACAGTTTAAAAAAATGAAATTATATTTACTTACCACCAGAAACACTAGCTCTTTTAACCCAAGACTCAGACTTGTGAAGTCTAACAAAATTCCCGTCCTAACATACAGCTGTGAGACCCGGACATTTAACAAGGACATAAAAAGAAGAATCAAGGCATTTAAAATGTAAATATACAGAAGGATGGGAAGAATAAGCTGGACACAAAAGCTCACAAATGAAGAAATGTGTAAGCAATTGTCTGTCAAACAAACTTTATTTGCAGACATACAATGCAGAAAAATGCAATACTTTGGTCACATAGCCAGGCATGAAACCATCTGCAAGCATGTCCTACAGGGAAAGGTTGAAGAAACACGTAGGAGAGGGAGACAACAACTAACATGGACAAGATGGACAAGTAAACCAATGGAAGAGTGCACGAATGAAGCTAAGAACAGGACAAGATTGAAAGTGAGAAACCTGAGAAGAGATGACACACATGGATGGATGGATTTGAAAGTGTACATTTTTATGATATCTGTTGTACATGTAAGAGCACTACTAGCCATGGTGAGGGCAAGTATACAATATGGTTC
Organism: Lingula anatina; assembly: GCF_051362555.1. NCBI lineage: Eukaryota > Metazoa > Brachiopoda > Lingulata > Lingulida > Lingulidae > Lingula > Lingula anatina. The sequence continues at coordinate 24,689,497 of NC_141770.1, read as the reverse complement.
TCTAGGTTAAAAATGTATGTTTTCAGGTTCACCAGCCAATACCAGTCACGGTGGGGCAGTTTACACACGCTGGGGCAGAACAACTTGTTCAACACATTCAAAACTTTTGTACAAAGGTAAATTGATAAAAATACTGGCCTTTTCTTTGTGAAGTTCTATTCTACTTTAAGATAACAATAATAATAATAATTGTTTGAATATATATATATATATATATATATATATATATATATATATATATATATATATATATATATATTTTTTTTTAGATTTAAAAATTGACACCTATTGTATATCTTTATTAAAATTAGATTTTATAGCTTTTTTTTTATTTCTGCAGGGATATCTGCTGGATCCCATTACAGCAAAACTGGAGGAGGCAGTAATTACCTGTGTTTACAACAGACACCAGAGTGGGGGAAATACCAAGATGGAGGGCAAGATTTAGGTTCTTACATACATGGTGTGGAATATGAATATGTTAAAAGCAACATTTTTTCAACATCCAATACAGTAGGTCAAGAATTTTTTCAGCATGATGCCCCCTGTGCTGTATGCTTCACCCAAACACGCCCCAGTCATGTGATGATACCAGCCAAGAAGACATGTCCAGCTGGGTGGACAACAGAGTACAATGGATACCTGGTATCAAATCATGACACACAGCAGAGATCAGAGTTTGTCTGCCTTGATGAAGCTCCAGAAGTGGTAGCTGGTGGTCATGAGGACAAAAATGGGGCCTTGTTCTACACTGCTGAATCTCAGTGTGGTTCTCTCCCCTGTCCACCATATGTGGATGGAAGAGAGCTGCCCTGTGTTGTCTGTACTAAATAGAGGGTAGGGGATACCCCCCTTAATCATCAAACACCAAGATTAAAACAGCTCAATCACCAATCACCAAGATATATATTCAGGTCAATCACTAATCACCAAGAATTCATGAATCACGTTTCATGCAGAAAATTGGGCTTAAATAATGCAAATTCACTCTTGGAAAATATGGCTAATCAAGCGGAATGAAAAAAGTATTCCCTACCCTCTGAATAGTGAAGAAGATTGAATATGGTTCATAATATCAGCACTTTACAGTGAACAAAATAGACAGAACTGAATAAATAACCTAGCTGTGCAGGCCCGTAGCCAGCAATTTTAAAAGGGGGGTTCTTTTTTTGAAAAAGTGGACCTTTTTTACACAAAAACTTCATGTACCTAGATCAAATTTTACCCAGAGTGGACCTTTTCCCAGCAAAAGGGGCGGTTCTTTCGAACTCCCCGAACCCCCCCTGGCTACGGGCCTGCTGTGACTATAGTACATCACAGGTAGAGGAGAAGAATGGCCTGACTGTGCTAATTTTAATACAATAACCTTAGGAATAGCCTATGTTGAATTTAAATCTGTTATTTCCTAGAATATATCTAAAATATAGCTACAATTACTACTTAAAAAATATAAATTCCATTTTTATTTAGCTAGTTCTACTTGAATGAAAGCTATAGGTTTGTGTCACAGGCAATTTCCATTCAGCAGCAAATAAATAAATTATTAATGAGCAAAATTTTTTTAATAACCTACCTGTAGCCTAGGCTTTTGATTTATGCATGAACATTGGATTAAAGATAGCAAATATAATCACATGCTTTTGATCTGTTGATTTGTCTGTCATTTTTTACCATGATACTAAATGTGCACATTTACATCTTTATCAGGAAGAGACATAAAATACACCATCACAGTTTAAAACCCTCACTTCATAACAAATTGTGTCAAACAACCCAATGAATATCTTTTTATATAAACAACATATTATATTAAAACTTTGAGTCAAGGAACCAAAATAGGATGATACATGATGTAGTGTACCCAGTGCACATATCGCTTTAGTGGCATGCACCATGGTGAAGTTCATGTTTCTCATTATAACTGCTGCTAGCAGCACCATCTCAAATTCTCCAGTTGATCTTGCTTTTATAGTAAAAGAAAAGTACAACATTCACGACTTATCAGGGAGATAGTGTGATGTCTAACATCTCAAAAAATGTCTAGAATTTTTATTTTACATGCGACAGTTAACAGGTTGCAGTTACTTTTGCAGTGTCGCCTGGCTTTTAAAATTTGAAAAAAAAAAAAATTCTTCATGATTTCTCTTGCTTTAGGTCATTATTTTGAGTTGTTTGATGTTTTTGTCATATTTAAATAATTAATAAAATCTTCTATTCAGCTTGATTTATAATTATCTAGACAATATGGCATGCAGATAGATTCTCTGTAGATAGTGTGTATAAAGGCTGAATGTTTGGACCTAATAAAGGACTTAAAAGTTGGAACTGAAGATGTGAGTTTGTGGTTATATTCCCTCTCCCATGCATCAGTGACAAGTAAAATATTACAGGGTTACCACTTAATATGGAATATTATTTTTTTTTTCTACAAAATATTTAATTTCTCTCTAACTTATTTAAATCCAAAGCTGAGGTGTCACTCCATGTGGAGCCAGGTGTGTTACCTAATTAACACTCAACTCTCGAAACAATAGATGCATGCAGTTGCGTGTTCTGTGGTTAGAAATGTGAGGGATGGTCTTTTCGGCAATTTCAGACTGCTCTTGTATAAAAACGCATGGGTTTGGTCAATCTTTGGAGTGTGTTTAGAGAAGCAACAAAGGGATCGCTCTGAAACTTGACATGTACCTTAGTGAAGATATGGTTCAACAGTTAAGCAATGCAGCTTACTATGGGATTCTTGCTGTCAGAGAAAATGGCCAGAAATGGACAGCCATTGCCAGGTAATTCAACATTTATCAGGAACCATTTGTGAAGTCCTCCAAAGAAATGCTGCAACAGGGGCACCTACTCCAATGCCTCAACCAGGGTGTCCGCGTATCACACCAAGAAGACAGGATCGCCTTCTCCTTAGAGGACACCGTGCTGGTCGTACAAAGACAACCAGTGTCCTCAGAAAAGAGAGGCAGAATGTCATTCAAACGCCCGTTTCAAGGTCCCACGTGAACAAGAGATTTCTGCAAGCTGGTTATTTTGCACGAAGGCCAGTAGGGAAACCACTGTTAACAGCAGGTCATATACAGCGACGTCTGCAATGGGCTGGGGACCACGTGTGTTTGCAGCCAAAACACTGTAATCATGTCGTTTTCAGTAATGAGGCCAGATATGGTTTTTTGAGGGTTGATCGTCAAATCTGTGTCCACCGATGTGTACGAGGAGCATAAAACAATGATTGTGTACTGCCTAGGGTGCAAGCAGGGGATGGTAACGTCTCTGTTTGGGGAGCATTTCATGTTGGTGCCCAGAACCAGTTGGTTTTTCTAGGAGGCAACCTCATCCAGGATTCCTACAGAGACATTCTACAGCAAACATTGCTTCGATTGGTAAGAGTCATCTTCAGGAACAACTTTGTGTACCAAGACGACTGCGCAACCCAGAATCACTGTTTTTCTTCAAAACCAATGGGTTCAGCAACTGCCCTGGCCTGCAAACTCTCCAGATATGAACCCAATTGAAAATCTGTGGGCAGAAGTAACTCACAGAATTAATAGCTATGGTCCCCGGCCGGTAAATAGTGATGAACTGCGACAGGCAAATATCACTGCGTGGAATGATATCCCCACCCAAACTCTGAAAAACGTGTCACAGGGTATGCCATGTAGGATGAGGGCGCTGTTAGCGGCTGCTGGAGGTCATACCCGCAATTACTGACTTTTCATGATTTACTGTTGTGAGTTCTTTGACTGTGTAACATATCACTGTCCGGAGGCTATCATTTTCTTTAATATCTTATCTTAAAGCTTATACTGACATCAAACTGTTGATATGGTTTTCTGGGGGTGTTCCTTTCTTTTGAATGGCATCTTATGTCAGATTTGATATTATTGACCAAAATATCTTACAACAGAAGACTGGATGTTATTATCACTCAGTGACATACTTTTTTAATGACTCAAGCCAAAAAAATTTTAATCAGCACTGAAAAATAACAATGATAAAAAATATTCCATATTAAGTAGCAACCCTGTAGAAGAACCTGGGTAGGGAGGAGCATGGACCCCTACACGGGTACAGTCAATTTTTTTACACGAAACACGACAAAAATTCCGTCATTATCTTAGACAATAATTTCATAACCAGGCATTCTTGAAAATATTCTAGAAGTTGAGGACAAAAAGAACCAGTGAAATGAACTTGCATCGCATAGTACCCCTTCAGCAATGTCTTATTTTTGTTAGCATTAAAACCCTTAAATATTATTTGCATGAAAATCTAAACAACAATAATTTTTTTAATGAAAGTCATAGCACAATATTACAATAATAAATAATATTATCAGAAAAAAGATTGTCAATAAATAAATAAATAAATAAATAAAAACATGAAATAATATAGCAGGATTGTATCATCCCAACAGTATTTTCTAAAGTTTAGTGGAACTTTTTCCCTTCTGCTATTATTATAAACTAAAAGACACACACAGATACTTTGTAATGCTGTGCATGCATTTCCCATAACTTGCTAACTAGAAAATGAGCTTTTCGTTGTCTTTTTTTTTTTTGGATGCGGTGCAAGACCATAGTGTACTAGACAACCTAGTGCCATATATATATCGATCCAATTTGTACTTTGTCATTTTAAGTTCTTTCTTATTGAGAAATGAAACCACAATAAAAATACATAAATAATTTAAGAGACAAAAAGGTGAGCAAACAGTGATTTTTTTACTTATTTTGACCACACCTTTTGAGAAAACTATGGTACACTGTGAAAACATTAAATTGAATTGAAACCTTTAATATCAATTAGTATGCATCTTTAGTGAAGCTACCATTTACAATTATTCATGGCATTAAAATGAAAGTGAAACTGGATATCCAGTATTCCTCAGCACCAGGAGCCATAGGCAAGGGTGTTCTACATGCTACATGGCATAAAAATGAAATTTGTGAGATTCTTGTTTTTTTTCTTTCTGATCTTCTCTCTGAAAAGAAATTATTATTTTGACAATGAAAATATTTTGGTGAACTAGGAATGTAAAGATGGTGTAAAAATATGTAATTCCTATTGAGACTAAACATCTCGTGAGTTAGAAATAAAATGTGTTTAGTGTCTTTTGACAAATATCTACTAGTACTTTCTAACCAAAGAAAAAATTGCGTACACTTTATCCTTCCATGACAACTAAAAACATAACTCAATACTTGAATTAAATACAATCTCACTTGAGTTTTGCATAAATACATGTAAACCAGTCTAAACTGAACAGAAAATCAGTGGCATTATTTTGTTGCTATTATTATTAGCAACATATTAGCTCTGCAAAGTAATTTGGTAACCCAATAATCCTTCATGCATGAAAAGAACAAAAAATGAGCAGTCATATTGATTATTATAAATAAACACATAAATTAAAAATAAAAAATAAAATTGAATAAAGATTAAAAAACAAAAATGAAAATATATTAGTAAAATAACTAAAAAATCTGACCCATTACCTTTTCTCTCCACTGCAGTAAACCCACTATTCCAGCTATAAAGCCACATGTGCCTGCCAGTGCTGCTCCTGTCAGCATCACCAGGCGACTAGGGGTAACAAATAACTTATATTTCCATCTGCAAGGACACAAAATGAATATTTTTTAATGTGTAAAGATTAATATTCTGTACGTAGTTTATGTTTGGACACATTTCTTCTAAAGGGTAAAGGAGAAAGATGGTTAATAACTTCTCCAGGCCATGTTGTGGTTATGAATACATGTAGCATATAGTCTGCATATACATGTACATGTATCAGGGGTAAATGCATAGTCTACATATTATCATAAAGTATGGTACAAAGACCCGGTTTAGAACTATCTAAAATTTTCTGTCATATGAAAAGAAGTAAAAATAGTTTCGGAAGAACTTGTACTATAATTCTTCGATGCAGACTGCATATATCAAGAAAGTTATAAATCAAAGTGAATGGTAAGCACAATGTCTCAGACATCTTGTCACAATGGTTGAGACAGTGAACAACTAAGAGCGCATTCTCAACGAATTAAGCCAGGCTTTACAAAGCCGGTGACCTAAAAATGGCAGACGTACATGAAAGAAAAACCGCCTAATCTTTTAATAGTCTCTCCGCCTCTCACACGCCTCCCCACACGTCATCCCTGCGGGGTACAGTAATTAAATCTCGGCTCCGAACATTAATATTTCCGTGAATATCTCTGGTGATATTATCTCCTTAGATAGTCGATTCATTGCTGCTCTACGGGCCAAATTATTCCTTTTTCATCTCTGTTTTCAAAGATAATAGAAAAGAAGAGCTTTTTTCCTCCGATCGCCTTCAGCCGCCATGCCTTCTTCACCACGAGTTTAACTGATGAGCATGCGCACTTAATATTTCTCAGGTAGCTTCCGCATGGCGAACGGAGCCGAGATTTAATTACTGTACCCCGCAGGGACGACGTGTGGGGAGGCGGAGAGACTATTAAAAGATTAGGCGGTTTTTCTTTCATGTACGTCCGCCATTTTTAGGTCACCGGCTTTGTAAAGCCTGGCTTAATTCGTTGAGAATACGCTCTAACACATTCCTGGAGGTAAAGCTGGCAAAGGTGCTGGAAGTGTTTTGGAAAATGAATTTCGATAGACTCAAGTGTTTAGAATTTTAACACTTGTGTGATTCAAAATTCCAAGGATAATTAGGCTAGCAAAATAGGTGCTGAAAGTATCAATGGAAAATGTTTTTTCAAACTGATAGTGTTTCAAACACTTACCAATTCAGATTAATTTAAAACAGTTTTCCTAACCACTTGTGATTTTTAATGGGCATATGTTTGTGGACTTGCACAATAATTTCAATATTTCTTCAGAATGATTTTTGAATGTCTGAACTAGAACAAGCTTTTACAGCTCAGTTGCATGACATACATTTAAAAAGAGGTGTTATGTGGGTAAAATGTAAAAAGAAATCTCTAAATGTGTAAAAACATACTTAGTTTAATAGCAGATGTTTGTACATACAATATATTAACATTATATGTTATTTAAAGTAAAGTGCTTGCATGTGCCTGGACGAATTCAGTAATTTATATTTAAAAGAGTACCTGGTGGTGCCCAGTCATTACTTACTTCAAAGAGTATAGTTACGGAAAACTGAGGAGAAAGAGGTTTGTGATTGAAAATGTCACTGGTTATCAAGTGTTACACATGATTTATAGAAAAAATATAAGCTGCTGCCCTTAAACTATCGGTTATCAAATATTTGTAGAAAACCAACTTTCTAAGACCCACATTGTAAACATTTGACATGTCCATTCAATAAATCATGGCTTAAGTGATATAAAAGTTTTCATTGCCTCGCCCAGGTCAGTGTGTTAGAGGCTACAGACTGGTGTACATCATGTATTTTCATGTATTCTCTGCCCTTTTTGTTGCTACTGTCTCTGCATCAACTTTACAACATCATGCTGATGTCAATAATGATGTGTTGATGAAACTGGTTGAAAGACTGGACAAGCAAGAACGAGAGATAGCATTCCTGAAAAGGTTGGAGGCGGAGGTTGCTGCAGTAAAACAGGAAAACAAACAACTTAAGGTAATTTGTACTTCAAATTCTGCCTAATTGTATGATTGTGAATTTTCCAATAGTTCGATCCCTTGTCTCTCTTCACTGCTATCAATATAAAAAAATTAACATCTTTAACAGCCCACATTCTATAATCTTTACTGATATTGAAATATCTATAGTAAAAAGACTAATCAAACTTTTTTAATTTAAAAATTAGTCAGATATTCAGAAAATCAAGTTGAAGCTTCATGCACAAACTATCACTGTTCCTGAGCGAAATGCAACAAACTTTCACCATTCTATTACCAAGAGACAAGTGCAGCAAGGAAACTGTAAGTTATAATATTATTTGTTAAAGTCTTATATTGACTTTTTGCACCCTTTTTGTTTAATCAAAAATGTTAAGAAACCAAATATCATAAATCTTGATAAGAATACTGCAGGATTAAAGGTATATACCCCAAATTTAATAATGGGGAATCATAAAACCCCAATTTATTTATCAGATGCTTATTTCTGTTGTTTCCACAACATAATTACTATTAGGCGTATTTAAGCAATTTCTTCTGACCATGACTGTTATCGATGTAGCCTAAATAGTTACATGACAGATAACATTAAAATGTGTCCCCATGCTGAAAATGAGCATCTGTGTCATATTTTTTAGTGGTGGGTTCAGGGTGTGTGCAAGGACCCCCGGGCAAAGATGGCAGGGATGGAAGGGATGGCAAAGATGGTAGAGATGGAATTCGGGTAACTTAACTCATCTTCAATTGCAATAAATTACTTTTAAAATAATTTATCCTTCTAAAATAAAATCATATGTCATAACAAATAATTATTGGTAGTAATAATCATACAACATGCTAGAAAAGCATCTGAAAGTGCAGACTTCCGCCAAGGCAGCAATTTTTGATTATTATTATTGATTATTGCTCCAGATCACCACCATAAACTAATCATCTGTTCCTTGGCCGACAGTTCCTGAAAATTTCATCAAAATCGGTCCATAACTTTTTGAGTTATGTTGATGACAGACAGACAAACAAACAAACAAACAGGGGTCAAAACATAACCTCCTTGGCGGAGGTAACAATTGCTTCTATAGTATGTAGCCATGGACATGTGACATACATGAGTTGGAATTGATAGTGAAAAAAAAAATACAAAATAAATGTCAAATAATTTTACCCTTTTTTGTTCTTAATGAGGGAAATGGCAAAATCTGAACACTTCATTGCTTTTTATTACAAATATCTTAAATTAATCCATAGAACCCAGGTTTAACAGTAGACAGTCTCAAGCAAATCATTGGACTGCTTGGATATCAGTCAGCACTACAAGGTAACGGTAGGTCTGCTCTCTTTATTATAGCTTAAAGCAGAAAACACTTTGCTTTCACATAAATTAAGGTCTCATCAATTGATGCCTTTTTTTAAATAATAAAATTTTATTTCAAATAAACATCATGAAGAACAATCACTTAGTAGCAACAGTAAAGTATCAGATGCAAAATAATATGTTAATTCAAATCTCAATTTACCTGTAATACTTCCAACTATACAATTATTGATTTGAATGAGGTCACCTCTGGGCTATGTTTGGCCTGATGTTGTGACCACTGACTGATGCCTTGTGAATGGTAAGGTAACTGCCCAAAGTGATATGCAATTAAAAGAAAACTCTCTGAATTATTGTCACAAGATATACATGTACTTTTCAGTTGGCAACTCCTCAAGGAGCAGTGTTCAGGGACCACAGGGATTACCTGGGAGAGATGGAAAAGATGGCAGAGATGGAATGCAGGTAAAACTTAGCATTTGGCTATACGGATATATATATATATATATATTCAATAGCTTTGTAATTCAAAATTATGATTGAAAAATTATATTTATTTTGATTGAAAATTAGAGAATAATGCAACCTATAAAGCAATTTGATTAAATATGCATCAGTTTATACTTAATATGTAATAATGTATGTTCCTTTGTTAAATATCAGTTTTAATATTTTTGTTCAATTTTCTAAGGGGTCACCTGGACCTAAAGGGGACCCAGGATCTCTAACATTGGATATCCTCAAACAAATGCTGGGACAAATTGGAGCTCAGAAAGGAGTGCCACCTACAGGTTTGTCTGGTGTTTTAACTATGTGAATCTCTTCCTTTTAATTTTGTTAATTCTTTGGTTGGGGTGAATGCATGCTCAATTTCCAAGTGCTGAATTCATAAATAGTGTATATCGTCAGGTCTACCAGCCAATACCAGCCATGGTGGGGCAGTTTACACACGTTGGGACAGAACAACTTGTTCAACACACTCGAAACTTTTGTATAAAGGTAAAGTGCTAAAAGAACATCTTTCTTACGTGTGATTCTATTAAACCATTCATTCAAAATAATAATAACAATGTTAATGATAATAATAATACAAATGTTTGACTATAATTTTTTTTTTCATTTTGAATTTGACACCTATGGTTACAGATTAAAATCTTTAAAAAGGTTTCATAACTTTTTATATCAGGGATATCTGCTGGAACTTACTACAACAAAGCTGGGGGAGGCAGTAATTACCTGTGTTTGCCACAGATACCAGAGTGGGGGAAATACCAAGATGGAGGGCAAGATTTAGGTTCTTACATACATGGTGTGGAATATGAACACGTTAAGTCTAACATATTTTCAACATCCAATATAGGAGGTCAGAATTTTTATGACCATGATGCCCCCTGTGCTGTGTGCTACACCCAAACACGCCCCAGTCATGTGATGATACCAGCCAAGAAGACATGTCCAGCTGGGTGGACAACAGAGTACAATGGATACCTGGTATCAGAACATGATAGTTACGGCAACCATAGAACAGAATTTGTCTGCCTTGATGAAGCTCCAGAAGTGGTAGCTGGTGGTCATGAGGACAAAAACGGTGCCTTGTTCTATACTGCTGAAGTTAAATGTGGAACTCTCCCCTGTCCACCATATGTGGATGGAAGAGAACTGGCTTGTGTTGTCTGTACTAAATAGTAATTGTAACATAATGACTGACCTGTTTTGATTTTTCAAATTGCATACAAACTGACACATGCATAAAAACTCCCCATGTTGAATTTTAAGTGGCACTTCCAAGAAATATGGTGATAGGTAATCATTAAAATATGCTTTTTTGTTTTATGTTTTGCTTTACATCCAGTACGTGCTTCACACCAATAGCATTTTATCAACTTAATTGATTTTAACATTAATTATTAATAAATAAGGCAAATGACTTCGTTTTGGTTGTAAGTTTTTTTGTGAAAAGTGAATAAAAGAAAACATAATGTACTTTTGATACCCATTTGTGTCTGTATAATATATAAAATAGCCATAAAGTACAATAATTTTTGGTTATTTTAATTGAATTTAACTAAGAGATAAAAATAATTTTCATGAATGTGCACAACATATGTAGACTGGAGAGATACACCAAAAACTAGTTTATAACCTTGGCTACATATCAAACTGTGCCAAACAAACATATATGAAGGTGACATGAATTGCAGCTTGGTCTAGTTATATCTCTTTATATAAACAAAATACATCTATTAATAATTATCATATCAACTGCTAGTCTGAGTAAAACACCCAGGTTAAAGACCCACTGTATATATAATCCCTACTATGGTGTACACCATGACCAAGTTAATATTTCTCTTTGTACACGCTGCTGTTATTACAGTAGTAACATCAACTTTACAACATCATGCTGATGTCAATAATGATGCTTTGATGAAACTGGTTGAAAGAGTGGACAGGCAAGAACTAGAGATAAAAAATCTAGTTAGAAAACTAAACAGACAAGAACAAAAAATGAAAAAACTTGAGGCTGAGGTTGCTGCAGTCAGACTGGAGAACAAACAACTTAAGGTATTTTGAGCTTTGAATTTTAATTGTCTCTCGGCATGATTGTGGTTTGTACCAATAATTATCTTAAATGTCAATGAATAGTTAAAACAAACACAATAATTAACAATCTAAGTTCTACAATTCCCATGATCTAAAAATCACATATCTGTAGACCAATTAAAACTATGATTAATTTTTCTTTCACTTTCAAATAAGTCAGATATTCAGAAAGACAAGGTGAAGCTTGATGGGCAAACCACCATGGCTGCTGAAAAATACAGAGCAAAGTTTCACTATGGAAAGCATTCCATTACCAAGAGACAAGTGCAGCAAGGAAACTGTAAGCTAAATTACTTGTAATAGTTCTTAATATGTTGACTTGTTTACACCATGTTTACACAATATAACCTGAGGAATATTGCTAAACATGATAAAAAAAAGCAACTTAAAGTATATGTTCCACATTTAATAAAAAAAGAGTGAAGATGCATTAACTCCAATTTCTAAGCATACATTCAAATGTTTATTCAAATGTTTATTAATTCTGTTATTCCCCTAGCAGTATTTCAGCAGTACCTTTTGGCTGTCTTATATCTTTAAAGTATGCTTAATAGTTTAGGGCAGCTTACAGCATCAGTCTCATTGTTGAAAACCAGTTATTCAAATCAACTTATATCTGTGTCCTTTATTTTAGTGGCGAGTTCAGTCTGTGTACAAGGACCCCAGGGACCTCCAGGAAGAGATGGCAGGGATGGATTCCAGGTTTACTTAATTTTCCAGACTTACTTTACAAATAATTATGTACAAGATGTTATTTAAGAATAAACAGCTTTTTCTATTGAAATATGTGCATCCATATATCATAATTTTGCAAAGAAAAAAAATGTATAATTCTAAAAAATAATTTTACAAAAAATGCTTGATAATAAAGCAATGAGATTCTTACTTATGGCATTTATAAACAAGTTGATTATATGCAGATATAAAGCCATTAGAATAATCTGCTACATACATGTAATACTATGAGTTATTTGATACATGTATCTGTGTGAACAGAATATCAAAAACCTTTTTCTAAAAGTAATAAAAGTAAGGTTATTCCCTAGCTTTACAATTCAGAGCCATGTCTCACGTTTGACATAGGTTAAAAATTGGAAACATAATAATTCAAACTCCGTTATTCATACAAACTATGTACTGATAACTTTTAACCCTTTGTATCTTGTTCAAACCTTCAAATATCATGAAAATATATCACATTTGATTAAGAAAAAGAGTATCCTAAGATAAACGTTCAAATTGTATTAGTATGCGAAATTAATCTATCTAATGATGCACATAATATTGTATCAGTAGTAACCATACTACAATGTAGGTTTATTAGGGACCAATCCCACAGATATTTGGACCGATCTATCTCCCTGGGGAGCCTCACTAAATTGTTATCAACTTAACCAGCTTAAATGTCTGTCACGCCTATTAAGGCTGTTAGGGGGGTAATTATATTTACACCCTAGCCGATTCTGTAGGCGTGACAGACATTTGAGCCAGTTAGTTGACGGCAATTTAGTGAGACTTCCCAGGGAGTTAGACCAATCCAGATGGATCGATCTAGCATGGGAACCCAGTCTTAATGTAATAGAAGCTAATAGGCTAAGTATGTTTCACACATTGTTTTTTTAAGGGACCACCGGGACCAAAAGGGGAATCAGTTTCTCTAACCTTAGACAACCTGAGACAAATGCTGAGGCAACTTGGAGTTCAGATTGGCATGCCAACTACAACAGGTTTGTCTAATAACTCTAATGTCCTATGCTCTTTAATTACTCTTTACATTTTTATGTACAGACATTTTTATGTACAGATGTGTCTGTACATATAGCTGTCACCTGCGTCTGTCGTCGCCGTCGCCGTTGCCGTGCACTCAGCAATAACACGATAAGTGGAATACCGTTAAATACATTTTGTATTCAAATTTACAGAACTGATGAATATTCATAATATGCAGGTCAAGTTCGAAAATCAGCATGACTGGGTCACTTTTAGGGAATTTATGCTGTTTTTTCACTTTTTCAGCATATATGCAGCACTGATAACACGATAAGTGGAAAACCATTTTACCTTTTGGCTTGAAACTTACAGAACTGATGAATATTCATAATACGCAGGTCAAGTTCTAAAATCAACATGATCGGGTCACTTTTAGGGAATTTATGCTGTTTTTTCACTTTTTCAGCATATGTGCAGCACTGATAACATGATAAGTGGAAAAACCATTTTACCTTTTGGCTTGAAACTTACAGAACTGATGAATATTCATAATACGCAGGTCAAGTTCGAAAATCAGCATCATCGGGTCACTTTTAGGGAATTTATGCTGTTTTTTCACTTTTTTCAGCATATATGCAGCACCAATAACACGATAAGTGGAAAAATGTTTTTATGTACAGACACAGATGTGTCTGTACATATAGCCATCACCTGCGTCTGTCGTCGCCGTGGCCGTGGCCGTCGCCGTGCACTCAGCGATAACACGATAAGTGGGATAGCGTTTTACATTTTGTATTCAAATTTACAGAACTGATGAATATTTATAACATGCAGGTCAAGTTCGAAAATCAGCATGATCGGGTCACTTTTAGAGAATTTATGCTGTTTTTTCACTTTTTTCAGCATATATGCAGCACCGATAACACGATAAGTGGAAAAATGTTTTTATGTACAGACACAGATGTGCCTGTACATATAGCCGTCACCTGCGTCTGTCGTCGCTGTGGCCGTCGCCGTGCACTCAGCGATAACACGATAAGTGGGATAGCGTTTTACATTTTGTATTCAAATTTACAGAACTGATGAATATTTATAATACGCAGGTCAAGTTAGAAAATCAGCATGATCGGGCCATTTTTAGGGAAGTTATGCTGTTTTTTCACTTTTTTCAACATATATGCAGCACCGATAACACGATAAGTGGAAAACCATTTTACTTTTTGGCTTGAAACTTACAAAACTGATGAATATTCATAATATGCAGGTCAAGTTCGAAAATCAGCATGATCGGGCCATTTTTAGGGAAGTTATGCTGTTTTTTCACTTTTTTCAATATATATGCAACACAGATAACACAATATAAGAAAAACAGATTGGCCAATTGTCATTATACTCACAGGAGTTGTCAATCCTGCTAAAATGCAGGTTGAGTTTGAAAATCAGCATAATCGGGGCATTATTTTAGAAGTTATACTGTTTTTTTCACATTTCCTCAGATTCAATTTTTAGGCATGTTAACAGTCTCATTATTGAACTAATAAGATATGTAAAAGTGTTTGTTTGATATTTTCTGCATCTTTACAACATTGTTAGTTGATTATGTTAAAATGATGGTGAACTTTTTATTATGTATTGTGTAATATAGTGTCAAAAATGGAAATACACTCATATCATTGCAGTTTGTCAGATTCAATCATCCACTATGTTCAGAATCTCAGAATGGAGGAAATCGGACATTTAACACTGTTCTATTGATACTTTCCCAATCTCATCAATTTTCTCAGTTGGTCATATAAAAATGGCAGTAAAATGTTTATTTAGTTTTATGTTAAGAAAGTGTTAAAAATGGAAATAAACCCATTTCAGAACAGTGCTGTCATGTTTACATTTTGGCATTTTCAAGTCATGACTTTGAAGTTCCATGGGTCTTAAGACCTTTGCTAGTCACATTTTCTGAATATCCGTGATACTAATATTTTATAATTAAAAATTGATGGTCATTATGGAGTTCAGAAAGGGGTGCCACCTACAGGTTTGTCTGGTGCTTTACCTATGCACAGTATACGTGAATCTCTTTTTATTAATTAGGGAATACGTTCTACACTTTAATTGCATTGATAGGACTTCATTAGTGCATTCAATTTTCATCCATTTTTTAAATGTTTTAGTTTTTTTAGTTTAGAGACAGCTATTAACTGGATAAAACTTGTGCAACATTACTAGTAAGTTGATCATTAAGATGTCTGTTCTTTAAGTGTTAGTTTTCATATGGTATCTGGTGTATGAGTAATACTAGCCATTGTGAGGCAGTGTTTACCAGTCCAATGTGTTTCTCTAGGTTTAATATGTGTTTTCAGGCCTACCAGCCAATACCAACCATGGTGGGGCAGTGTACATACGTTGGGGCAGAACAACTTGTTCAACACATTCCAAACTTTTGCACAAAGGTAAAGTGCTATTCAAAATAATAATAACAATGTAAAATGATAATAATAATACAAATTTTTGAAAAAAAAAAAAAAAAAAAAAAATATATATATATATATATATATATATATATATATATATATATATATATATATATATATACGAGTGCTGATTGATAAGTAGTGAGCCTCATATAGAAGGGGTACACATTTTACAAGTATTTTTCTTTAATTTTCAACATAATCTCCTTGAGTATCTATACACTTTGCCAGCGAGTTTTAAGAGCCTCTATGCCACTTTTATAGAAGTCCTTCTCTTGGCCGTTCAGAAACCCCTCCACTTCACGTATGACGTCATCATCTGCCACAAAGTGAGTACCTGAAATGGCCTTTTTCAATTTGGGAAATAGATAATTGTCAGAGGGAGCAAGATCAGGCGAATAAGGTGGATGTTCTATCAGTTCAAAGCCACACTCATTGATTGCAGCCATGGCAATGACAGACTTGTGAGCAGGGACATTTTGCAAAAGTCACTTACCTTGCTTATTTGAGAGTGCTACCTTGTCGACATAAACTATCCAAATGACACCAAACTTCGGCTACAGACCTTTAAATAGTCAGGGAATAGAAGGGCTTAAAAAGGATGTCCCTGCATACATACCTAGGGATGTTATATGACCGTGGCGATATGATGATCACTGAAGCCTGTCCATTTACTAGGCAAGCTTCAGTGAAGATCGAGGGCAACCTCGAGCCGCTACCCAAAAATGTCTCGCTTCACTCGACATTTCTGCGTAGCGTCTCTCGGAAAACTCGGATTTAACCTCGATGTAGTCTAGAATTTCATGACTACATCTTGGTTAAATCAGTCGAGGTCTTTTTAATGCTGAAAGCCAAAGGCAGAGTGAACATATGATCTTCTTGGCATCAAGAGAATAGTGGACAGTAGACAAATTTAAAATCTCTCACGCTCTTAAAAAATTAGCATAAACTTTTCACGTTTAACAATTATTATTTATCATTTTATTACACCAAGTCATATCATATGGGTATGGTGTGAAAACGGGGAATAGCTTACATTTAAGCCACACATGCATACAAATTATTTGTAAATCTATAAATTTTAACGAGGATTGTGTTATTTACCTTTTGTTTTTAAGCTGTTCATTCTTCCTCTTTATCAGATATAACGGTAAAAATCAAATGCATTCCCCCTTTGAATTTGTAATTACATGTAGCACATGAATGGTCTGAAAACCAGCACATGTATATTCCGAAACCGCCTCGTAGTAAAAAAAAATGTCACCAAAACGTAGAACCATTACTCCTGTGGACTTGAAATGAACATCCGCTTGATTTTGACTATATTCCGTAACCGCCTCGTTGTCAGAAATAACAATAAAAAAACTAGAATTATTACTCTGGTGAACTTGTTATAAACATCCGTCGATTTTAAATAAATTCCGAAACTGCCTCGTTGTCAGAAATATCACCAAAAAGTAAATTTCTTTCTCCTTTGCACTTGTGAAAAATAAGTTTGACTATATTCCGGTCCGACGCTCCCTTTTTAACAAAAATGTCACTAAAAAGTAAAGGTTTTGCCTTGGGACCTTATTTCTGCAGCAGTCCGAGCTAGGTGTGGCTCAGCTGAGACGTGCATGGTCAGTGTTGACGGTTGATTAAATACTTCTCAAGCCAGTTGAACGTCCACGACAAGTATTTAGCAAAAATTGACCAAATTGGACAGACATTATTACGTAAGAATTTGGCGGGAGGTGACCAGCGCACGTGGACGAGTTTATTCCGTATAACATCTCTAGAGCGTGATATAGGGTCACTTTATTCGGTTTTAGGGGTGTTTTAGGATGAACGTTATTGAAGCAGCATTATCATATTCCTCGAGAATTATCTCTATGCGTACAATCTAATAATGATATTATATATATAATAATATCTCGAACTCGAGATAATTCTCGATATATATATATATACACACGAGGGTTGATTGATAAGTAGTGAGCCTGTATGGTGCCTGTATATATAATTTTGAATTTGACATCTATGATTAAAGAGTAAAATCTTTAAAAATGGCCTTTATAATTTTATATCAGGGATATCTGCTGGAACCCACCATGACAAAACTGGAGGAGGCAGTAATTACCTATGTTTGCCACAGACACCAGAGTGGGGGAAATACCAAGATGGAGGGCAAAATTTAGGTTCTTACATACATGGTGTGGAATATCAATATGTTACGCCTAACATATTTTCAACATCCAATACAGGAGGTCAGAATTTTCGTTACCATGATGCCCCCTGTGCTGTATGCTACACCCAAACACGCCCCAGTCATGTGATGATACCAGCCAAGAAGACATGTCCAGCTGGGTGGACAACAGAGTACAATGGATACCTGGTATCAAATCATGATATTTTCCAGAGAACAGAGTTTGTCTGCCTTGATGAAGCTCCTGAATTGGTAGCTGGTGGCCATGAAGAAAAATATGGTGCCTTCTTCTACACTGCTGAAGCTAAGTGTGGTTCTCTCCCCTGTCCACCTTACGTGGATGGAAGAGAACTGGCCTGTGTTGTCTGTACTAAATAGTGAAGAACATAAAATATGGGTCATATATGTAATATTGGCACTTTACAATGACAGCAAGGAGACATACCGGTACCTGTGTTGTCTTTACTTAACAATGACAAAAAATTAGAAAAAATGACCTGTGACTAAGAGGAGAACCGAATGGCCTGACTGTGCTAATTTGTGATATAATGACCTTAGGAATAGCCTATGTTGAATTTAAATGTGTTATTCCTAGAATGTAGCTACTATTACTAATTCAAAGATACACATATTTCATTAAATGAGTACATGTTATAGCCAAATAAAAATGAAATATATGTAGACAGGCCAGGGCCGTAGCCTCCAGGGGGGCAGGGGGGCAGTTGCCCCCCCCCTGGAATTTGGAATTTTACACACCACACCCTCCCCCCCTCGGTAGCTTCGCCCCCTCAAGTCCGCTTACTGCCCCCCCTGGCATTTTGCTCAGGCTACGGTCCTGCAGGCAATTTCCATTAAATTTTCAGCAGCAAATTAGTAAAGAAAGGAAAAAAAAGTTAAATGACCAAGCTACATATGTAGTTTTGGTTTTTGATTTATTCATGAAAATTGATCTAAAGATACCAAATATAATTAAATGCTTTTGATTATTTGATTTGTGTTTGAATAGTAAATAAAGTAACTTGTGAAGAGCTGAATTTTTGTTTTTTTTCTGTTTTTTCTTTATTTCAATACAATTATACCATTATACTAAATGTGCTCAACACATTTGGATTAGGGATATACATTAGAAAGATCACCTTGAAAGTTTACAGTTTAAAGCTCTCACTTTTATCAAAATGTGTCACACAAACTAATGAAAATCTCTTTATATAAATACAGAAATTATTGTAAAACTATAATTTCCTTTATAACGCAATATATTGTTATACGGGAGTCATTCCTATCAATTTCTTACGTGCCCCAGCGCATGCGTTAACTATCTCCGGGTCATGACCCAGACCACTAGGCATTGGACCAATCAGTAACCCGAACCCAATCACGTGGGCACAACATTCCAACAAAGGTGCAGATATACAGCTACCGCGAAAGAAGAAAGTCGGAAAAGAATTTTACACAGCGAGCAACAAGAAAGGTAAGCCAAGGAATACGGCTGTATTCTAAATATGTTTTTATGTACAGACACAGATATGTCTGTACATATAGCCGTCACCTGCGTCTGTCGTCGCCGTTGCCGTTGCCGTTGGCGTGCACTTTTACCGATAACACGATTAGTGGAAAACGGTTTTACCTTTTGGCTTGAAACTTACAGAACTGATGAATATTTATAATACGCAGGTCAAGTTCGAAAATCAGCATGATTGGGTTATTTTTAGGGAATTTATGCTGTTTTTTCACTTTTTTCAGCATATATACAGCACCGATAACACGATAAGTGGAAAACCATTTTACCTTTTGGATTGAAACTGACAGAACAGATGAATACACGCTCGGCTGTCACCTTGATTGGATAGTAAACGATTGTCGTAAAATCGCTAAATGATATTAAAATCGGGTACATAAACTTAAAAACCACCTAGGACAACCTTAGACTGCCACATTAATCCAATACAATGCAAACATAAACTATAACAAGTGGTTAAAGCCTTCAAACCGAATGTCGTAAAGTCCCCATATACCTCCATAGAGACAATAAAATATAGTAAGCTTCTGAAACAAGATAAATCCAGTTCCAACATAATAATCGAAATAAAATACTGTCGGGCATCGGAGCGGCCTAAAACTTGGCACGCTTACCGCTAATACTGCAGGCTACATCATCCCGTCGCTCGTTTGTAAATTCCGTGCATGGCATACGCACAATCAAACCGTATATCCAAATTCCATCTCTGATGTTTGAATTAGTCCTCTCTACAATCCAATTCAGGAAATGACGTAACCGCAGAGGTCGCATTGTCCAATGGCATGGCTTATTTTTCGTAAGCCCGGTGTACGGTGACCTCTGCGGTTACGTCACTTCTTGATTTGAATAGCGTAGAGGACTAATTCAAACATCAGAGGTGCAATTTGGATATACGGTTTGATTGTGCGTATGCCATGCACGGAATTTACAAACGAGCGACGGGATGATGTAGCCTGCAGTATTAGCGGTAAGCGTGCCAAGTTTTAGGCCGCTCCGATGCCCGACAGTATTTTATTTCGATTATTATGTTGGAACTGGATTTATCTTGTTTCAGAAGCTTACTATATTTTATTGTCTCTATGGAGGTATATGGGGACTTTACGACATTCGGTTTGAAGGCTTTAACTACTTGTTATAGTTTATGTTTGCATTGTATTGGATTAATGTGGCAGTCTAAGGTTGTCCTAGGTGGTTTTTAAGTTTATGTACCCGATTTTAATATCATTTAGCGATTTTACGACAATCGTTTACTATCCAATCAAGGTGACAGCCGAGCGTGGATGAATATTCATAATATGCAGGTCAAGTTCAAAAATCAGCATGATGGGGTCATTTTTAGGGAATTTATGCCGTTTTTTCACTTTTTTCAGCATATATGCAACCCCGATAACATGATAAGTGGAAAACCATTTTACCTTTTGGCTTGAAACTTACAGAACTGATGAATATTCATAATATGCAGGTGAAGTTCGAAAATCAGCATGCTTGGGTCATTTTAAGGGAATTTATGCTGTTTTTTCACTTTTTCAGCATATATGCAACACTGATAACACAATATAAGAAAAACAGATAGGCCAATTGTCATTATACTCACAGGAGTAGTCAAACTAACTAAAACGCAGGTTGAGTTCGAAAATCAGCATAATCGGGCCTTTATTTTAGAAGTTAGGCCACACTTTTTTAATTTTATGGATGACATCCTGCGCGCGCACCGATTTTCGTCCGTTCTCCAAAAAAAAAAAAAAAAAAAAAAACCCCCCCCCCCCAAGGAAGTCGGTTGTCACAAACGTCGTTATTGAATTTGCCGGAAAATGCAATCGGCAATCCTCGGCTAATTCCGCAAGCTCCATGCTGTCATTGTCGACTGCGGAGACATCCGAGTAGTTCCGAGTGCGGAAAATGAGCTTTCTGCGCATGCGTATTATCACCACGTGGAAATATGGCCGCTTTGCCGTCAAATTCATCTCTAGCTTTAATTTCAAAATACACGACAATTAATTTAAGTCATAAAAAGAACGGGGGCCGTCGTTTTGGATTGGTTTGCCATTGATATTGGACATGGAGATATCACCTTTTTACAATTATACGAAAGGCTGGCCGCGGCCAGCAATCATCGCCCGGAAAATTTCAGTGACATTCTGTCCAAAGCAGCACATAGGCTTACCAGGGTTATTTTTGTAGCGAAAAAAGGGTCGACAAGAGCGTCGTGGTATTTGGTGGACTGAAGGTTGGACAGGCCACCTAATAGTTGGCTGCTACGTGTGAGTCGAAGTAGACAAAATGGCATCGACCGAAATTACCTTGTTTAGATTTGGTAGTAGGAAGCATAGGCCTATCTTTGCTTCATTTTTTAACAATTCTGTGAGGTGTTCACAATGCTTAAATTTTCTGAGAGTACAAATAAAGACACGCTGTTTATTTGATATTTGTTTTATTGATTGCTATACCAACAGAATGCATGAAATAACCTTAAATAGATTTGGTAATATGCAGCATATATATATTCATGACTTTTTACCTTTCTACGAAGTAGGCCCTATTCACAATGCTTTAATATTTTGAGAGCATGGATAAAGACATGTTGTTAGTTTGATACGTGTTTCTGTGGTAAATTAGTGTTTCCACCTGTGTACTGAAAACATAACTTTTCTTAAGCAGTTTTTTTTTTTTTTTTTTTTTTTGGACTGTTTTTTTTTTTTTTTTCGCCCGCTCGCACCGATTTTGGGGTCCCCAGAGGATGTCATCCATAAAAATAAAAAAGTGTGGCCTTATGCTGTTTTTTCACATTTCCTCAGATTAAATTCTTAGGCATGTTAACAGTCTCATTTAAATAATAAGATAAGTAAAAGTGTTTGTTTGATATTTCCAGCATTTTTACAACATTGTTAATTGATTATGTAAAAATGATAGTTAACTTTTTATGTACAGACACAGATGTGTCTGTACATATAGCCGTCACCTGCGTCTGTCGTCGCCGTTGGCGTGCACTTTTACCGTAAACACGATAAGTGGAAAACGGTTTTACGTTTTGACTTGAAACTTACAGAACTGATGAATATTCATAATATTCAGGTCAAGTTCGAAAATCAGCATGATCGGGCCATTTTTAGGGAAGTTATGCTGTTTTTTCACTTTTTTCAGCATATATGCAACACCGTAAACACGATAAGTGGAAAACGGTTTTACCTTTTGGTTTGAAACTTACAGAACTGATGAATATTCATAATATTCAGGTCAAGTTCGAAAATCAGCATGATCAGGCCATTTTTAGGGAAGTTATGCTGTTTTTTCACTTTTTTCAGCATATATGCAACACCGTAAACACGATAAGTGGAAAACCGTTTTACCTTTTGGTTTGAAACTTACAGAACTGATGAATATTTATAAAACGCAGGTCAAGTTTGAAAATCAACATGATTGGGTCATTTTTAGGGAAGTAATGCTTTTTTTTCACATTTTCTCTGATTCAATTCTTAGGCATGTTAATAGTCTCATTATTGAACTAATAAGATATGTAAAAGTGTTTTTTTGACATTTCCTGCATCTTTACAACATTGTTAGTTGATTATGTAAAAATGATGGTAAACTTTTTATCGTGAATTGTGTAATGAAGTGTCAAAAATGGAAATAAACACATATCATTGCAGTTTGTCAGATTCAATCATCCACTATGTTCAGAATCTCAGAATGGAGGAAATTGGACATTTAATACTGTTCTATTGATATTTTTCCCATCTCATCAATTTTCTTAGTTGGTCATATAAAAATGGCAGTAAACTGTTAATTTTGTTTTATGTTAAAAAAGTGTTAAAAATGGAAATAAACCCATTTCAGAAAAGTGCTGTCTTGTTTACATTTTGGCATTTTCAAGATGTGACTTTGAAGTTCCATGGGCCTGAAGACCTTTGCTAGTCACATTTTTTGAATATCCATGATACTAATATTTTATTATTAAAAATTGATGGTCATTATGCTGTTAAACATTATGTAATATTGCATCAAAATTTGAAGAAACCCCTATTTTGGGCACTGCTCCCATGATGACCATTTAAGGAAAATCATGTCACTTACTGTTCTCAAACTTACAGGAAAGAAACATGGGACTAAAATACAGCTTCAGTAGGCAATGTAGTCTGTTTGGTAAATTTTTCTGGCAGTTAAACAGTTTTTTGTGAAAATTTCATTTTTCACATATTGGCATTTTCAAGGTGTGACTTAGAATCTCCACGGGCTTGAAGACCTTTGCTTGTCACATTTTCTGAATGTCCATGTTACTAATATTCTATTATTAAAAATTGATGGTCATTATGCTGTTAAACATTATGTAATGTTACATTAAAATTTGAAGAAACCCCTATTTTGGGCACTGCTCCCATGATGAGCACTTAAGGAAAATCATGTCACTTACTGTTCTCAAACTTACAGGAAAGAAACATGGGACTAAAATACAGCTTCAGTAGGAAATGTAGTCTGTTTGGTAAATTTTTCTGGCAGTTAAACAGTTTTTTGTGAAAATTTCATTTTTCACATATTGGCATTTTCAAGGTGTGACTTAGAATCTCCACGGGCTTGAAGACCCATGCTAGTCACATTTTCTGAAAATCCATGATACGTATATATTATTATTAAAAATTGATGGTCATTATGCTGTTAAGCATTATGTAATGTTGCATCAAAATAGAAGAAAACACAATTTTTGGTGCTGCTGCCATGATGACCATTATGGGAAAACCGTGTTACTTATGACTGTCAAACTTTCAAAAAAGAAACACAGGACTAAAATGCAGCCTGAGTTGGAAAAGCAGTCTAATTGGCTTCTTTTTCTGGAAGTTATACATTTTAGTGAAAAATTCATTATTATCGTGTTGGCATATTCACTGTGGGACTGGGAGCTCCCATGGACATGAAGCCGAATAGTAATCAAATTTTCTAAATGCCCATGCTATTTATAGTCAATAATCAAAAATTGGTGATAATTATTATATAATTTATTATGTAATGTTACATTAAAATTGACAAAAATCTTTTTGCACTGCTAATGCAAACATTATGAAAAGAAAACTGTGTTACTTATTATTATTTTAAACCTACAAGTATGATTTTTAGGATTGGCATGCAGTTCAAATTAGAAAGCCAGCTCAATTGGGTTATCTTTTATCATTGAATTCATGCAATTTTGTGTGAAATTTTCATTTTTCTCATTCTGGCACTTTCAAAGTATAAACTTGAACTCTGTTGGGCCTGAAGCCTTATGCTTTTACTTACGTTGGTGTTACCTGTTGTGCATAATTAAAATTTGATGTTGACTGTGCAGTTAAACATAATGTATTATTGCATCAGAATTGGTAGTCTCCTATTTTGTGCATTATTCTTATGTGCTTTTCTTAAGATGTGACTTATGGGCCTGAAAGATCTTTGAGAGGGTCAGTCTTGGGTATCACTTAGCTAAGTTCAGAGTTATAAAGTCATTAATAGGCCATTAAATGAGATTACATAAAGCACACTTGTTGATATTTCCCTGTAAACTCCCAAAGGTTAAGCTCTCTGCTAGATTAATAATAAGTAAGCAGTGATAATTATGCAGGTAAATTTTGTTTAATATTGCAAATAAGTTTTCAATATATATATATATATATATATATATATATATATATATATATATATATATATCAAAAAAGATTAAAAGTTTGAATGGCAGCATCATTGGAATTATATTTACCTCTGCCAAGGAGGTTATGTTTTCACCCCTGTTTGTCTGTCATCAACATAACTCAAAAAAGTACAGACCGATTTTGATGAAATTTTCAGGAACTGTCAGAAGTGTGCAAGGAGGACAATGATTGGTTTTTGGTGGTGGTCCGGATCAATAATCAATCAATAATAATCAACAATTGCTGTCTTGGCAGAGGTCTGCGCTCTCGGAGTGCTTTTCTAGTTTTGTTATGTTTTCCTTTTTAATTTTTTCTCAAACACTGGCATTTGTGACTTTTAACTCTCATCTGCCTGAGGCTCTGCACATTTTCTATATTTCCACATAAGCAGTTGTATTGTTTTTTATGTCTTTAAACATTATGTAATATTATTTTATGCACTGTCATCATTTTTCAAATATTGAGACTTTCATCATGAGAATTTGAACTCTCATGGTCCTGAAACTGTAATCTTACTGAAGGGGTGGATTGAGACCATCTTCTGGGTCTTCCGGAAGACGGTCAGGTTATTAAGATTATATTGACTGGTATCTATTTTTTTCTGTTGGAAGACCATAAAAATGGAGGATGGATCAACATAGATACATTATTTATAACCCAGAGAAAATATCTCTGGGTTCGCTCCTGTTATTGACCATGGTACCTGTTGTGCATGATTAAAATTCAGTGTTGACTGACAGTGCTATTATAAGCATTATTTATTATTGCATCAAAATTGACAAAATGACCTATTTTGCATCTTTATTTTCTGTTTTTTGTCTGTACATTTGACAGCTTTGCTGCCTTGTTTCACTTTTTTCAGCATATAGGCAGCACCGATAACACGATAAGTGGAAAACCATTTTACCTTTTGGCTTGAAACTTACAGAACTGATGAATATTCATAATACGCAGGTCAAGGTCGAAAATCAGCATGATCGGGTCACTTTAGGGAATTTATGCTGTTTTTTCACTTTTTTCAGCATATATGCAGCACCGATAACAATATCAAATATGTGCTGTTTAAGAGACAGTTTAAAAGTAGAATCATAGAAACATGCGACTCTGATGATGAAAAACTGAACTATCTACTTCAATACACCAGAGGTGAGCCTCATGAAATTACGCTAGGATTCGCTCACTTAGATGCAACCATTGGTTTCAAGGCCGCATGGAAGGAATTTGAGAGAAGGTATGGGGACCAAGAACGGATTGCAACATCGTATATAAACCGTGCCATACAGTGGCCAGTGATAAAGCATGATGATTATGTCGCACTAGACAAATACGGCATATTTTTAAGGGAATGTGAGTATGCAGTAAAAGAAATAGATGCCATCCCAGTCCTCGAGTATCCTGATAACCTTAAGAGGCTAATGATGAAGCTGCCGTCCAGATTGCATGATAAATGGAGAAGCATAGTATATGAAAGGAAGGAAAGGGGACAGAAGGTAACCTTTCAGGTTTTCGTCGATTTTGTACAGAAAGAAGCACGAAAATTGGCTGACCCCATTTTTGGAAAGGTTCCACCACCACCAGAGAGACCTATACCAGCACCAAGGAGAAGAGTTCCAGCACAAACAGTACTGTCTAGTACCTCTGCATCCAGCAACGAAAGACACATTCACAAGTGTATATTATGCAAGGAACAACATAAACTTCACCAATGCCCAGAAATGCAAGAAAAGACAATGGATGAAAGAATCGGCATTATAAAGAATAATGGGTTATGTTTTGGGTGCCTTGCATATGGTCACAGAAAACATGAATGCAGAAGTAAAATGAAATGCCAAAAATGTAACTCTTATCATCCAACAATTCTACATGATGACAATTACACTAGTAAAGTAGTGGGTGCAGCTGTATGCCATACCACCCACAGTTCTGAGAATGTGCATTCCATGATAGTGCCAGTTGTAGTGCACCACAAGGATAATCCAGACATTTATTCAGTGGTATATGCAGTACTAGACGAGCAGTCAGATGCCTGCTTTGTAAAGTCCTCGACCCTCAGTGAACTCGAATGTAAAGGGAAGCATGTAGACATCAGACTTTAAACCATACTTGGAGAAAAAACTGTCCCGAGCAGGAAAGTTGGAGGACTTGTTGTGAGAGGTCTTAACCAAGAGACATTGATTGAGCTCCCAGATACATACTCCAGAGACTCCATTCCAGTTAAGCGATCGCAGATACCCAGACCAGAAACTGCTAGGAAATGGCCATACTTGCACTCAATTGCTGATAAGATTACTCCTTATCGCCCAGACATAGAGGTAGGACTGCTGTTGGGAGTAAACTGCATGAAAGCCATTAGAGGTCTGGAATACGTACATGGTAGAGGAGAGGAGCCATATGCATACAGATGTAACCTAGGTTGGGGTATAGTAGGGCCAGTGGACAAATCAAGACCCATAGATGAGAACAAGAGCTTTGCAACACATGCCTTTGCCTTTAGAACACAAGTGACAGAGATCAGCCCCGCTGAGGTTTGCAGTCTCTTTGACCAAGGTTTCGACCAACAGAAAGATGAAAGGCTAAGCCTTCAAGACCAGAAGTTCATGAAGATTATGGAGGAGGGCATACATTTCAACGAGGGTTTTTACGAGATGCCACTACCATTTAAAGATGGACATCCAGCATTGCCAAACAACAAACCAGCAGCTGAGATCAGACTAGAGCAGCTAAGGAAAAGGCTAATCCACAACCCGAAGTATTATGAGCACTATAACAGTTTTATGCAGGACCTCATAGATAAATGCTATGCAGAAGAATCACCTCATGAAGATGGAGGTTGGTACTTACCACATCATGGTGTATATCACCCCAAGAAACGTGAGAAATTACGAGTGGTGTTTGATGCCAGTGCAAAACATGAAAATGTTGCGCTAAACGACTGCCTGTTGAAAGGACCTGATCAGAATAACTAGCTCATAGGTGTTTTATTGAGGTTTAGAGAGCAGCCAGTAGCAATCATGGGTGACATGGAAAACATGTTTCACAGGTTTAAAGTGAAAGAAGAGGATAGAAAGTTTTTACAGTTCCTATGGTGGAAAGACGGTGACCTCAGTAGTAATCCCATCACATACAGAATGATGTCTCATATATTTGGAGCGATAAGTTCACCAGCATGCGCATTGTATGGACTGAGGAAACTAGCAGAGGACTACCAAGATGAGTATTCACCAGACGTCATTGCCTTTCTTAAGAATGACTTTTATGTAGACAATGGACTCAAGAGCATCGAGTCAAGTGAAGAAGCTATACGTCTTGTTAGAGAAACAAGAGAGCTGCTGAACAAAGGTAACCTAAGACTTCACAAGCTAGTATCAAACAACCGTGAAGTGATGAATACAATCCCAATGTCAGAGAGAGCCAAAGAAATGAGAAACATTGACCTTAACAGAGACACATTGCCAATATGCCCAGCTTTAGGAGTACAGTGGTGTGTAGAAGCGGACAGTTTTCAGTTTAAGGTCCAGATCAATGATAAGCCATTAACAAGAAGGGGAATTCTCTCCACTGTAAGTTCCATATTTGACCCTTTAGGCCTTGTCTCACCATTCATCCTTGCCGGTAAGAAAATTCTCCAAGAGCTATGCAGAGACGGTGCAGAGTGGGATGATCAAGTGCCAGAGAGTATTAGATGCAGATGGGAAAGATGGCGCTCAGATTTGCTGAACTTAACCAAGTTGAATATACCACGGTGCTATAAGCCAAATGATTTTGGTGAAGTAACTACTGCAGAACTTCATCACTTCTCAGATGCCAGTGTAGAAGGCCTAGGTCAGTGTAGTTACTTGAGACTTAAAAGCAACACAGGAAGAATAGCAACCACATTAGTTATGGGCAAGTCCAAGGTAACTCCCTCTAAACCAGTGACAGTCCCACGCCTAGAGTTGTCAGCAGCAGTGATGTCTATAAAGGTGGGGCCCTTTCTTGCCAAGGAGTTAGAGTATGAGGACATCACCCATGTGTATTGGACTGACAGCAAAGTTGTTCTAGGGTATGTCAATAATGATGCTAAGAGATTTCATGTCTTTGTAGCAAATAGAATGTACAACAAATTAGAGAAGTCAGTCAGCCATCGCAATGGAGGCATGTTAAGTCCAGTGACAACCCAGCTGATACAGCCTCCAGGGGAACAGGTGTGACAGAGCTACTACAGAATGAACATTGGTGGAATGGGCCAGACTTTCTGTGCATTGATGAACCACTATCTACCACTGATACCCAATTCAGACTAGCACCAGATGACCCAGAAGTACGCAAATCTGAAGTCAATGTATTTGCTACTAAAGTAGAAACCAACCACGATCACTTGTCTGATGTATTGAAAAGGTTTTCTTCCTGGAAGAGAGCAACACGAGTTGTTACGTGGTGTTTACGATTCATACAGAAGCTGAAACAAGCTAAGAACAGGAAATCTACACAGCAGAACACAGTTGAGACCAGCAATGAACCGTTGAATGTTCAAGAAATACAAGTGGCAGAAAAGATCATTCTCAAGTCAACACAGATTGCTACATTTGAGAAGGAAATTGCAATACTGAAAGCAATTAACAGAGAAGATAACAGTGAACACACAGAGAGAAAACAGGCAAGATATTGCAACGAACAAATCAAGAAAACCAGTTCACTATACCGCCTAGACCCATTTTTATGTGAAGATGGACTACTCAGAGTAGGTGGTCGTATAAAGAGAGCAAATCTATCCAGAGAGCTTACACACCCAGTGATTCTGCCTAAGCATCATCACGTTACAAATCTCATAATTGACCACTATCATACACGATGCGGACATTCAGGAAGTGGCATTACTCTTAATGAAGTCCGAGCTAGTGGTTATTGGATAATTTCTGGCCGTGCAAAGATTGGATCATATATATGGAAATGTGTGACCTGTCGTAAGCTATGAGCAAACTCACAGAGTCAGAAAATGTCAGATCTTCCAGCTGACAGACTGGAACCAGCACCTCCATTCACCTACAGTGCAGTAGATTTTTTTGGACCATTCTATGTGAAGGAGGGAAGAAAGCAGATGAAGAGATATGGTGCTATGTTTACATGTTTAGCATCACGTGCTATTCATATAGAAGTTGCATATTCACTCAGCACAGATTCTTTCATTAACTGCTACAGACGCTTTGTATGCAGGCGTGGACCAGTACGTCTACTCAGAGCAGACCGTGGAACCAATTTCATTGGAGTTAAGGGAGAGCAAGAAACTGCCTTTATGGATATGGATCAGGACAAGATCAGGAGCGAACTTCTGAAAGACCACTGTGACTGGATTCAATTTGAAATGAATGTTCCTCATGCTTCACATATGGGAGGCATGTGGGAAAGGATGATCAGATCAGCCAGAAATGCTTTATCAGGACTTCTCACAGCTCACAGTGACCGTTTAGATGATGATTCTTTGTCCACATTGTTAACTGAGGCAGAAGCCATAGTTAACAGTAGACCTTTGACTTACATTGATACACAGTGACCAGATTCTCCAATGCCTTTGTCTCCAAATCAGCTCCTGACCCTGAAAACTAAGGTCGTGATGCCACCACCTGGGAATTTCATAAGGAAAGACACATAGGCCTACCTTCATCGAAGATGGCGACATGTTCAATATCTAGCCAATGAATTTTGGAACAGGTGGAGAAAGGAATTTCTTCCTACATTACAAAAGAGAAAAAAGTGGATCAAACAATGTACAGATGTACAAGTTGGAGATATTGTTCTCATGATAGATGACAGTGCACCAAGAAATCAGTGGCCACTTGGTCGCATAGCAGAAACCTTTCAAAGTGCAGATGGATATGTGCGTAAGGTCAAGTTGAAAGTTAGGGACTCTACATATGAGAGACCAGTGCACAAGTTAATTCTTTTATTGACCGGAGAAGACCCCGTCCAGGAGCCAAAATAACTGTTAACTGTGACAATGTCAGTTTGTTATGATTCTATGCTACAGTTTGTGTAGATTTAATGAACACTTTTGTTTTCTAAAGACAGTTACATGTTGAGCTATTTGTGTTTATGGGATTGCAAAGTATTTTATGTTTTAATACAGTAATTAACAGTAAGTTTTGATGTTCCTTAAAGGTGTTTAAGGTACGGTAATTCTTAATAATTTCCGAGCAAATATTTTTTATACGTAATGATAAGGTAAACAGTGTATATTATGTAAATTGCTTTCACAATTTAGGGGAGCCATGTTAAGGTTTGGCCCGTCTTAGCTGTTATGCACATCGGTGGAGATAGCGTTTTACTTTTTTGACTAGAGCACGCGTGTCACGGGTCTATCCTTGGATTCTCAAATATCATTGGACGACCGCATGAAGTGATGACGTCATCACACAATTACGCAAAAACACCAGCACATCTAAAGCAATGCTGAAGTGAAATTGAGAAAGTTACCATCTCGATCGGCTTTTTCCGTAATTGTTATCCCAAGCGAAATAAATATTTTTCATAAGGCTCTTCGGGGCACGCACTTTAATTTTCCAAAAAAGACCATTCTTATAATAAGCTTTCTATATATATATATTCTCTCTATATATATATATAACATATTATGTTATATGTTGAATTTTTATTATTTTAAAACACGTTTGATGCATATGTTGTTACACGTGACTAAAGTGCGGCAAACAACGTTCAAAATGGACGTATTTGTTGTAAAAAAATATCCCTAAACATTATCAAGAAATACGTAATAGATTAGAACAATTTTGAACACGCTTACAGGTTAACCTTAAAGCTCAAATATTAAATTGGCAAAACAGTGCTACAATACTTCAAATAAAAGAAAGAAAGTGTTAGAAAATAAACACAATATTGACTAAGAAAACGATGAGCAGAAATTAAACATTGTTTGTTCAAGGGAATCAGTTTTTTTAATTAATTTAATAAATAATTGTAGGCCTACAGTATGGTTTTTAGGTTCTACAATGCTACAAGCTTAATTTTCTAATCTACTGTAAATCTTAAGATCAATAGTTCCCTCTTATTCGATTATAAAAATATTCCTGTGTTTCTCTTGTGTAAGACTTTAATTTGAACTTTGAAAGCTTATATATTGTAACATACATTTGTGTGCAAGGTGTTTAGATTTCTTATGAAATGAGTTTTACTTACATGATTTACTCCCTCCACATAATTACCATGCAAATTCAATTGAAATTTGTCTGAAAATTGGTTTCAGAGCTTTTCCGAAATCAATGATCTAAAGCCTTCCACATTTTGTTTGTCATAGCATTAGTTATATGTATTTTTTGCACATTTCTGGATAAAATTAAAATTAAGAATGCGCTGTGAGAATGAAGTACAAAGGAATATGAGCAGTGCCCTTCCATCTGTAGGGCCTACAGTATTTATGTTCCATATTTGCAACAGACACCTTTGATTTATAAGCATTTTCAAGTAACCCAAGCAAAATGTGAATCCTAGAATTAAAACCTTTCTCTGTCTATATAAAAAAATCTTGTGTAAAAGCTAGGATAACTGATTCCTAGTCTGTAGGCCTATATTATTCATCACGATGCTCACATTGTGGGTTGATATCACTCCCATATAAAATCCAATTGCAATCCGTGTAATATAAGAATAAAGCATAGGTGTTTTTATGCCATCATTTGTTGATTCCTTTTGTATAATCAAAATTAAAACTGCGTAATATTATACAGAAAAAATTGTGCGTTTCTGACCTCAACATGTCAGTGTAAACAAAGTGTACTGAACGCACCGCAAGCAAGCACGTGAATGCCGCGTTTGATACTTTGTATCAGACGCTTCATTTTCTTTGACAACAGTGTTTAGTATTACGATGTTACATTAATGTTTAATTCATTACATAAATAAATAACAACGGCAATAAACTTTTTTATATGCACGTTTAAAAATACTTTCATTTTTTATATTTAAGAAATAATAAAAAAAATTATATACTAAATAATTGATACAATTGTACACTGACATTACGTACGTGTACCTTCAGCATTGCTTTAGATGTGCCGGTGTTTTAGTGTAATTGTGTCATGACGTCATCACTTCATGCGGTCGTCCAATGATATTTGAGAATCCAAGGATAGACCCGTGACACACACGCTTATCATAGTTATGTTCTGATCATTAAAAGTCACTAATTCCCGCAATGAGGTAAGACTTTATGAATCATTTAGTAATTTAAGCAGTTAATAAGAACTTTATAAGTTGTAATTGTAACATAATTTAAGGATAATTTCTTAATTTGATGTATTTTGTTCATTTCAGTTTCTACGTGACAATTTCAATGACAAGCAAATAAAATAGATGTGAAAAAGACTAAAGAAGTTTGCTTATTCGTAACAGAAGCAGATGTTCACACATTCAAAAGGGAAAACAAGAACTTGAAGGTAGAAAAAATAGGCAACAGAGCTAGAGCTATAAACGTTCTTACTATATAAATTATAATATTGCTTTAGCTGTGGTTGTACGCATGCGTGCATGTATAAAGAATATCTTCCTAGCATGAATTTCAACTGTCAGAAACATATATGAGAACAGAGACTGCTTATTGAATTACAATAAAAAATCTTAATCAAGACGATTTCATCATTGCAGAATTTTGAAAATAGCAAAAGATTAAAGATTTTATTATAAAATAAGAAATAGTAGAGTCTGAAAAGAGATGCTTATGAATATCTTAAATTTAAATTTATAATCTACAGAAATAAAGATACCTAATTTCAGTTCAAGATACAGGAAATTAGCCTTAAACTGCAAGAACTGACATCAAACACTGAAAACCCTGAAAACCCTACCTTCCATGCGCAGTACTCAAATGATGATGGTAACAAAACCCATTACTTAACCAAAAGACAAGTACTTGGCAGCCGTGAGTATAATATTTAATCTTGGGTCATATGTAAGATGCTGCATGGGTCAACAGTATATAGTAGGAGATTACTAGCATTGGTTGTGTAACAAACAATCTCATTATCTAAAAAAGAGCATAACAGGACCGATTTCAATGACAAAATGAAAGCAGCTCTGCATTTTACAGCTTTTGCTGTGGTAGATATATTTGAAGTTCAAATTGAAGCAAGCATATCCTAAACAGAACCAACTGATAACTCCACTTTCAGTTGGCAGTCTTTGCTGTCCACAAGGTCCCCAGGGTCCACAAGGTTGGAGTTGGAGCAGTGTTTACAAATTGACTCATAGGTTTAATGTATGTTTTCAGGTCTACCAGCCACTACCAGTCAAGGTGGAGCAGTTTACACACGTTGGGGCAGAACAACCTGTGCAGCACATTCACAGCTTTTGTATGCTGGTAAATACTTGAAACACGTCTTTTCTAAACATATGTTTCCAAAGAGAAGTAAATTACTTGTACTTAGGTTAAGTTTTCTTTTCAATTTTGGCCCACATGACAATAAATGAAAACTTTTTGGACTTTTTCAGGGATATCAGCCGGAACTTACTGGACCCAAACTGGAGGAGGCAGTATAATTACCTGTGTTTGCCACAGACACCAGAGTGGGGGAAATACCAAGATGGAGGGCAAAATTTAGGTTCTTACATACATGGTGTGGAATACGAAAGGATTTACTCTAACATTTTTTCAACAACCAATACAGGAGGCCAGAATCCTGGTCAGCATGATGCCCCCTGTGCTGTATGCTACACCCAAACACGCCCCAGTCATGTGATGATACCAGCCAAGATGACATGTCCAGCTGGGTGGACAACAGAGTACAATGGATACCTGGTATCAACTCATGATAATTTCCATAGAACAGAGTTTGTCTGCCTTGATGAAGCTCCAGAAGTGGTAGCTGGTGGTCAAGAGAACAAAAATGGTGCCTTGTTCCATACTGATGAGGTAAAATGTGGTACCCTCCCCTGTCCCCTATATGTGGATGGAAGAGAACTGGCCTGTGTTGTCTGTACTAAATAGTGACTGTAACATAATGACTGACCTGTTTTGATTTTTCAAATTGCATACAAACTGACTCATGCATTAAAATTGTCCATGTTGAATTTTAAGTGGCACTTCCAAGAAATATGGTGATAGGTAATTATTAAAATATGCTTTTTCATTTCATGTTTTGCTATACATCCAGTGCTTCACACCAATAGCATTTTATCAACTTTATTGATTTTAACAGCAAATTAATAAATAAGGCAAATGACTTGGTTTTGGTTGTAAGTTTTTTGTGAAAAGTGAATAAAAGAAAACATAATATACTTTTGATACACATTTGTGTCTGTGTAATAAATAAAATAGCCATAAAGTACAATAATTTTTGGTTATTTTAATTGGATTAAACTTGGAGATAAAAATAATTTTCAGGCCATACTGAATGTGCACAACACATGTACATGTAGACTGGAGAGATATGCGAAAAAACTAGTTTATAACCTTGGTTTCATATCAAACTGTGTCAAACAAACATATGAAGGCGACATGAGTTTCAACTAGGTCTTGTGATATCTCTTTATATAAACAACACACAAATATTATCAACTGCTAGTCTGAGACAAAGACCCAGGTTAAAGACCAACTGTATATATAATACCTACAATTTATGGTGTACACCATGACCAAGTTAATATTTCTAATTGTATCTGCTGCTGTTATAACAGTAGTAACATCAACTTTACAACATCATGCTGATGTCAATAATGATGCTTTGATGAAACTGGTTGAAAGAGTGGACAGGCAAGAACTAGAGATAAAAAATCTAGTTAGAAAACTAAACAGACAAGAACAAAAAATGAAAAAACTTGAGGCTGAGGTTGCTGCAGTCAGACTGGAGAACAAACAACTTAAGGTATTTTGGGCTTTGAATTTTAATTGTCTCTCGACAAGATTATGGTTTTTACCAATAATTAACAGAAATGTCAATAAATAGTTAAAACAAACACAATAATTAACAATCTAAGTTCTACAATTTCCATGACTTAAAAATCACATATCTGTAGACCAATTAAAACTATAATTAATCTTTCTTTCACTTTCAAATTAGTCACATATTCAGAAAGACAAGGTGAAGCTTGATGGGCAAACCACCATGGCTGCTGAAAAATACAGAGCAAAGTTTCACTATGGAAAGCATTCCATTACCAAGAGACAAGTGCTGCCAGGAAACTGTAAGCTAAATCACTTGTAATAGGTCTTATGTTGACTTGTTTACACCATTTTTACACAATATAACCTGAGGAATTATTGCTAAACATGACCAAAAAGCAACTAAAAGAATATGTTCCACATTAAAAAATGTGAAGATGCATTAAATTAAACTCCAATTTCTACAGTATATATTCAAATGTTTATTCAAATGTTTATTAATCTTTTTTATTCCCATAGAAGTATTTTAGCAGTAACTTTTGGCTGTCTTTTAGCTTTAGAGTAGTATAGGGTCTTACTATTGTATGCTTAATAGTTAAGGGACAAATCAACTCATATATATGTGTCCTATATTTTAGTGGCGAGTTCAGTCTGTGTACAAGGACCCCAAGGACCTCCAGGAAGAGATGGCAGGGATGGATTCCAGGTTTAAACTTAATTTTCCAGACTTACTTTACAAATAATTACGTACAACATATTATTTAAGAATAAACTGATTTTTCTATTTAAAAATATGTACAATTATATAAGTTAATTTTGCAAATATATATAAGAGCGCATTCTCAACGAATTAAGCCAGGCTTTACAAAGCCGGTGACCTAAAAATGGCGGACGTACATGAAAGAAAAACCGCCTAATCTTTTAATAGTCTCTCCGCCTCTCACACGCCTCCCCACACGTCGTCCCTGCGGGGTACAGTAATTAAATCTCGGCTACGAACATTAATATTTCCGTGAATATCTCTGGTGATATTATCTCCGTAGATAGTCGATTCATTGCTGCTCTACGGGCCAAATTATTCCTTTTTCGTCTCTGTTTTCAAACATAATAGAACAGAAGAGCTTTTTTCCTTCGATCGCCTTCAGCCGCCATGCTTTCTTCACCATGAGTTTAACTGATGAGCATGCGCACTTAATATTTCTCAGGTAGCTTCCGCATGGCGAACGGAGCCGAGATTTAATTACTGTACCCCGCAGGGACGACGTGTGGGGAGGCGGAGAGACTATTAAAAGATTAGGCGGTTTTTCTTTCATGTACGTCCGCCATTTTTAGGTCACCGGCTTTGTAAAGCCTGGCTTAATTCGTTGAGAATGCGCTCTAAGTTAATTTTGCAAATATATATATATGATAATCCTAAAAAAATAATTTTACAAAAAGCTTCTTGGTGATAGAGCAACAAGATTCATACTTATGGCATAAACTAGTTGATTATAAACAGATATAAAGTCATTAGCATAATCCTCTACACATGTAATACTATGAGTTAACTGATATCTGTGTGAACAGAATATTAAAAAACTTTTCCTTAATGTAATAAAAGCAAGGTTATTCCCTAGCTTTATAATTCAGAGACATGTCTAAGATTTGATATAGGTTAAAAATTGGGACCAAAATAATTCAAACTCAGTTAGTCATGTAACTTATGTACTGATAACTTTTTACCCTTTGTATCTTGTTCAAACCTTCAAATATCATGAAATATATATGTCATAGGCACAGATCAAATCTAGTCCTATGCATAAAAAGCCCAGACCCCATGTTTATTACACCCTGGCTGGACCCATTCTTTATGGTGTCTTTGCATTGTTAACAGCATAATGGGCAAGTTAAATGACCAAGTTAATTGATCAAGCTGCCAGTTTGTTTGTATGGCATATGCAGGGAATGTCTGCTAATATACCGGTAGATAGAAGCTAATAGGCTAAGTATGTTTCACACATTGGATTTTTTAAGGGACCACCTGGACCCAAAGGAGAATCAGTTTCTCTAACATTAGACAACCTGAAACAAATGCTACGGCAAATTGGAGTTCAGATTGGCATGCCAACTACAACAGGTTTGTCTAATAACTCTTATGTCCTAGCTATGCTCTTTAATTGTTCTTTACGTTTTTGTCAATCTTGTCTTCAAATTAGAAAATATATATTCTACAGTTATATACAGTGAATTCATTCATTGTTTCCTCTTTATTTTAGATTTTACTCATTAATAAAATAATGTCTTCTCAGAATAGGTGCAAAGGTTCTCTAAGAGTTATCTAACGTTATGGAATGTTCTGAATAAATGTTCACTATTATTGCACCAGCATGATCAATCTATGATCATCTATCTCTGTGTCGATTCTCCTTTTAAAAGTGCATTCAGTGTAATAAGCATAATTTTCTGGCACTATATACCCTTAAGAAGCAATCGGGTAACTGTAACTTTTTTATTTTATCAAATAGAAAAGGGGATCCGAGATTGTCTGAATAAGCTAGGAGAAGGGGGACTGTCCTGATACCTCATCCAATACCAGCTATGGTAAAACGGTGTACTAAACAATGGTTCTCTAGTTTTAATGTATGTTTTCAGGTCTACCAGCCAATGCCAGCCATGGTGGGGCAGTTTACACACGCTGGGGCAGAACAACCTGTTTGACACATTCAAAACTTTTGTACAAAGGTAAAGTGTTTAAGTACATCTTTCTTAAGTATGGTTCTATTAAACCATTTAGTCAAAATAATAATAACAATGATGATAACAATAATATCATGATAATAAATACAATACTTGAATACCGGTACATTAATATTTTATTTTAAATTTGACACTGATAGTTACAGGTTAAATTCCTTACTAAAAATGGCTTTAAAACTTTTTGTATCAGGGATAATTGCTGGAACCTACTACAGCAAAACTGGAGGAGGCAGCAATTACCTGTGTTTACCACAGACACCAGAGTGGGGGAAATACCAAGATGGAGGGCAAGGTACTGGTTCTTACATACATGGTGTGGAATATGAACTTATTAGGACTAAAATATTTTCAACATCTAATGCAGGAGGTCAGGATTTGCTCGATCATGATGCCCCCTGTGCTGTATGCTACACCCAAACACGCCCCAGTCATGTGATGATACCAGCCAAGAAGACATGTCCAGCTGGGTGGACAACAGAGTACAATGGATACCTGGTATCAGCTCTTGACTCACACCAGAGAACTGAATTTGTCTGCCTTGATGAAGCTCCAGAAGTGGTATCAGGGGGTCATGAGAACAAAGATGGTGCCTTGATATACACCGCTGAGGTTAAATGTGGTCCCCTCACCTGTCCACCATATGTGGATGGAAGAGAACTAGCATGTGTTGTCTGTACTAAATAGTGTCCATGACTGTATTGACCCTTGTTGATTCTTCAAAATAGTAGTGACTATATATAGAATTGATTGTCTGTGAAAATCATTTTATGAAGTGACCTTATGAACTGCTTACATTGAATTTAAAGTGGTGTTTCCAAGAAATATGGTGACAGAAGTAATAATTAAAATATACATTTCTGTTTTATATTTGGCTTTATATCTAGTACTTCACGCTAATAGATATTTATATACAAAAAATGATTTCAACAGCAAGTTTGTTAATTAGGCAAATGGGTTGGACAGATTTGCGTTGGTATAGTACAGTTTATAAAATAAGTTTACTGTAAAGTACAGCAATTTCTGGTTATTTTAATTGAATTTAGCTATCTATCTCCTATTATGCCGTCGGGCATCTAGGGCGTCAACAATGGTCCATACAAGTTGACATGACTCAGGGGGCTCGGCACATCAAGTAGTGTTGAATATCTGTTTCCGTTACTGTAACGGTTTTCCGGGGTGGGGTTGCTGATTTGGGTTTTCAGGAGCCTGAGATCCGCCTTTCACTGCTGCCTCAGCATTTCCTGGGTCAGCATGTGGAGGCGATCGAGACATATATGTGACTAGCCTGGCAGAGCTTGATTGAGACGGTGGACATGACTGAGTTTTGTTGAGTGACATCGGTACGAAGCTCCCCTCAGTGTCCATTTGCCAGCCGTTTGACCCCTTTATTGAATTTAACTAAGAGATAAAAATGTCTGTTAATACCATATTATATAGGAACAACACATGTTTATTTGACTAGTTTTATTTATTATCTTGACTGCATGTCAAACTGTGTCAAACAAACTAATGAACATGACATGAGTTGCAGCTCGGTCTAGTAATATCTCTTTATATAAACAACATACATATATTATCATATCAACTTCTAGTCTGAGTCAAAGACCCAGGTTAAAGACCAACTGTATATATAATACCTAAAATAAATGGTGTACACCATGACCAAGTTAGTATCTTTAATTGTATCTGCTGTTGTTATAACAGTAGTAACATCAACTTTACAACATCATGTATGGAGCGCCATTCACGCAAAAAATGCAGACGTCAATTCAACAATCTATCGGCACTATTTAACAGCCAAAACCTACTTTAACTATCTAAACTTAATTCTACTAAATTAGTTGTGGTCATTTTAATCATTCATCAAAATCTAACAATCAATAATAACGATTCAAAAGTCAGTTACTGCAACTCAACAATCAGTCACCGCAACTCAACAATCAGTCACCGCAACTCAACAATCAGTTACTGCAACTCAACAATCAGTCACCGCAACTCAACAATCAGTCACCGCAACTCAACAATGTATCAATGTATTTTTGCGTGAATGGCGTGAAAGCATGGTGCGCCATTCACGAAAAAAATACAGACGTCAAATCAACAATCTACCGGCACTATTTAACCAAAACCTACTTTAACTATCTAAACTTAATTCTACTAAACAAGTTGTGGTCATTTTAATCATTCGTCAAAATCTAACAGTCAATAAACGATTCAAAAGTCAGTTACCGCAACTCAACAATGCATTTTTTGCGTGAATGGCGCGAATGCATGGTGCGCCATTCACGCAAAAAATGCAGACGTCAACTCAACAATCAGTTGCCGTAACTCAACAATCAGTTGTCGCAAACGGTCATTCGCGGACTTAACACCAGATGGCGCGCGCGCACCGTCAGTGATCTGAAACGTCCTTGACCTTTTCCATGTTTTCAATTCCGCATATTATGGGAGTTCATGTGGTTCATCGTGTTCGTATTGTCATGATATAGTTAAGTATATAATAGTAGGATTGCGTTCAATCACATCATACTGAAATTAGATATGGCAATGAACCACATGTAGTTCCTACTCGAATAATATGCGGAATAGCACAGGTCTCAAACTACTGCGCATGCGCGAAAAGTACGCTGTTTGAAATAAACAAATACATTTATTTTCTCTTCACAAATAGGGTAATTTCCTTTCGCATTTATAGTGTTCCCAGACAGCCTCAGTGATCTGGCCCACGTCTGGCCCAGATCTGGCAACGTCTGGCAATGTCTGGCAAAAGGTATGGCCCACGTATGGCTTGCCACATGTGGGCCAGATGTGGCAACGTTTGGGCCAGATCTGGCCCAGACATTGCCACATCTGGCCCAGTCCACATTTGCTCATATGGCCAGATGTCGGCCCAGATCTGGCAATATCTGGCAAAGGTATGGCATGCCAGATGTGGGCCAGATGTGGGCCAGATCATATTCAAATGGGCCAGATTAGGGCCAGACATGGACCACATATGGCCCAGAATGTTTTTTTTTTTCTTTTTTTTAAATTATTTTTAATTATTCAATAAGATTACTATAAAAAAAGACATACAAGATTCAAGTATTTATTCTGTGCTAAAACCCTAAACAAAATTATTACACATTATATAACCTTGCTGGCAACTAACATGTAACAAATTAAGGGTCACTCCTTGTCTTTTTGTACAAAACAATGTATATTTGAAAAAAAAAAAAAACTACACTGCAAAAAGGTAAATATACAGACACTTAACAGGAGGAAATGTCACTTACATACATGTAAAGAAAACAGTTATAACAATTTTTTTTCAACACAAAGCTGCTCATCGAATCTGAATTAACACAAATTACAAAAATTGTAATTAATTATGCATGTACATGGGGGAGGGGTTTGAGGGGGAAATATTTTTGCACACATTGTCATTTTTAAACTAATTCAAACATATCATTAATAATAATAATCACTAATGAATATAGTTTTGTAATGAATAAATCTTGAATAATGAATGAAAAAACATTGTTTTTTTAGATGATGGTGAGTTATAACAAAATTATAAATAACCATGCAGTAACTGTAATTCAACTTGCATGCTGGCTACAGTACTGTACATACATGTAAATTCTGAAAAAAAAAATATGTATACTCCAGCACAGATATAGATGTACAATTAAAAGAGAATTACATGTGCACAAAAACAAACCCCAGTATCAATGCTTTTGAATTAAATCACATCATGAATCAAATCACTCAATGAATCGAACCAGTTTGCAATGTTTGCGCTTTTTTCAAATCCATAACACTAAGAAATGATACATCTGGCTCCTTGACAAGCTTATAATTATTAATGGAATCAACAATATGGAACAAGTAACTCTACCAAGTTAACAACAGTTCATTCAAATGTCAAGTCAAAACACAACATCCCTTCCTTTCTTGGACAGAAACGGTCCTTTCAAAACATGTTTATTGACAGTTCAGTCTTTAAAATGTCCTTTCAAACATTTGCAGAATAGCATATGAACTCCAACTTTTATTCCTTAAACCACACTGAAAATTCTCAAAACTTATCAACTCATATCAAATCCCATGTCCTTTCACTACTACTGGTCTCTTCCTTTACGTCACATTCAAATGTTCCCTTCACTTTTAAAGGTTTCTCAGACGTGCATGAATAATACTGTTTGTTTTCTGGTCCTCCACAAGAGCCACATTTATTTTTCTTGGATTTCAGCATTCTCCATGTATTTTCATCAATGATATTACAATATGCACCTGAATCTGGTAATACACTGAGATTAACAACTCCTCTATTTCCTCCATGTCTTCTGTGTATATTGCATTGGTTCCCACACCAAATGTATATATGCACTCCTGGATTATCATGTTCAAAGCTGTCATTTACATGAATAATAGTTTCAGTTTTGCAGACTTTTGCAAAGTGATCCAACGTTCCATGTTTTCTCAGTCAGGGAGTTTCTACTTCGTTTTTCATGTCTAAACTCGTAATGTTTAGACTGGCTTGGCTTGTCAAATGACTTCGGTTTCATCATACTCACAGTTTCTGGTGTTCCAATTTCATTCAAAGCGTTAACTGTCTTATGTATATTCATGTTTCTAACCTGTGTTTCGGAGAGTCCTGAAAATATATTGTACACCTGTCCCTGCTGAATACAACATAAGCGCGCGTCTCCTCTGTCATGTATTTTTAATTTTCTATCTTTGTTCATTATTCATGCCGTCCGTTGGTTTTGAAAAGATCAATCTTTTCCGTCAGCGAAGAGGTTAAAACTGTCTAGCCATCGCGTCGAGCGTGACCCTAATGTCTCCGGACTTCTGTACGGTTCGAATTCCGTAATTTCACATTTTTCCTCCATTTTTTTCAAAGAAAGTTGGCTCACAGTTTTGCACTAGTGTTAATCCTCGTCGCCAGTGTTGATGCCTTCGAAATAAATCGCATCACGAATCAAATCACTCAACGAATTGTATCAGTTTGATACGCTTGTGCTTTTTTCATATCCATAACTCTAAGAAACGCTACATCCGGGTCCTTGACCAGCTTAGCATAAAATGCGGAATCTTACAACAGCGGAACGAGTAGTTCAAAAAGTTTTAGAACAGTGAATTCATTCAAATGTCAAGTCAAATAAAACAAATAACACACTTATGAGGGACTTTGAAGAAAAGAGAGAGAGATAAATTAAATCAAAATTTATCAAATGACGTCAGTTCAATGCATTCAGCTCACTGGTCAATAAAAAATAAATAAATAGAAAATAAAAATTGAAAATGAAAGTACCATATCTGGCCCAAGTCTGGGCAGCATCTGGCAAAATGTGGCATAAATGCCAGATTTTGCCAGACTTGGCCCAGATCTGGCAAGTGTCTGGCAAAATGTGACATAAATGCCAGACTTTGCCAGACTTGGCCCAGATCTGGCAAGTGTCTGGCAAAATCTGGCCCAGATATTGCCAGACGTTGCCAGATCTGGGCCAGACGTGGGCCAGATTACTGAGGCTGTCTGGGTTATATGTGGCACCAAGGGGATTTTCCACCCCTCCCCCACTCTTGATTAATAAAATTATCCATCGGGAGGAATGAAAATTATATTGCAAAATACATTAAAAATTGCAGATAATGCTGTGAGGATATTCTAGGGGTTCATGCCGATACTCCCCCGTACTAATACTCCCCCGCACCGATACTTCTCCTTAGTAAATTTTTGCATTATGCACGTCGATACGACCTCACACCGATAGATCCCCGCATCGATAAATCCCCTCTAGAATTGCCGTTAGGCCTATACGCGCACCGTTACTCCCCCGCAACGATAGGCTACTCCCCGCATTATTACTCCCCCTATGCAATTTCCACGAAACTGAGGGTCTGGGTAACGGAGAGTCATCCATCCATTTAATTATAGGCTACAGGTTAGGGTCAATCGACGTAAGTGGGTCAAAATCTAGGGCGGGGCTGAATTACCTATATGCAAATTGATGGGAACCGGACTGTCTATCATGGGAGAGTCTGTCACCTTGCATCGATTTTTTTCACATATAGATTTGAAAAATTGGTCAACGACTCGGAAGCACGGCCTACATTGTATAAGAAATACTTTTTTCAAATGGAAAAACGCTTTGGATATTGGT
Organism: Lingula anatina; assembly: GCF_051362555.1. NCBI lineage: Eukaryota > Metazoa > Brachiopoda > Lingulata > Lingulida > Lingulidae > Lingula > Lingula anatina. The sequence goes on along the minus strand of NC_141770.1, from coordinate 24,644,709 downwards.
GAGATAAGTGAAAAAAAATGGCCACAGGGAGATCCTTGGTGATGTTGTTTTTATGCTATTGCGCAGTGCATACAAATCTTAATTGCTTACAATTGAGCATCGGTATTATACAAAAGAAGCCGCAAAGTTCCTAAAAAATCTTGGGCGACAACACATTAGTCTCGGTCACAACCGGCCGCACGGGCTCTTACGACCCGTTTGAGTCCAAATTTTGCGGAGAATCTCACGTGCCACGCAAGTCCTTTATGCGAAATTTCGAGTTCGCACGTATGTAAGCACGTACGGAGGATACTAAACATTTCCAATAGATTCTACAAATAATCTTTGTTACGCTTTATTCTACAAATAATCTTAAGTTACGCTTGCGGCCTCGCTGTTTAAATAATCTTTAAACAGCGAGGCCGCAAGCGTAACTTGCTCCCTTCGCAAGGAGTTTGCGAGGAGTTTGCAAGTGAGACTTGCGTGGTCCAAGATGCACGTCGCAAGCAATGAAAGAGAAAGTGCCCTTTGCGTGTTGAGTACGGCGCACGCCCTCACATCTATGACGAAGTAAGTCGAAAACACGGCGGGACTGCGAGAATAAAAGGTGTGCTCACGACGCATGCTCGTGTCTCCACAATTTCGTTGTCCAACAATTTTCAAAAATTTTGAATTTTGCTCAATTCAGATTCTAATATGCCTCCAAAAGACAAGGGAAAGAAGTTTAAGAGCAGAAAAGAAGGTTGGAGGAAGATAACAGAAAACGAAGCGCTTTAGCACTGCTTTTTTATTATTTAATAATTAAACAAAATCATCGTTGCCTGAGGAAAAGACATAGCTGCGTCATCTTAGATTAAAACTAACTTTGCCTTAAGTAAATAAATAAAAGGGCGTATAATATAAATACGGTAACTACAGTAGGAGAACAATATTAATTTTGCACAAACATTTCTCAAATTTACAAGGCATAGCTGTAGGCCTACGGACTGTTAAGCTGCACGCAAAGTCTGAGATCGACTTCGAGTAACGCCCTTTATTTTCCCCAATATATTTCGAATAAAATGTGTCAATTATGTGTCCCAAGAGGGTTGTGCAACTTTGAAAAAAATAGCATAATAGAAAGGGTTTTGAAGCACGATTTGTGTCTACAAAGCCCAGGGAATCTTTGCTTTGGGGAATAGTGTTTTTGCGGAGTATTGGTACGCGGGAGTATCAGTGGGGGGGGGGGGGGGGGGGGGGGGGGTATCGATGCGGGGATGTAAAGAAGCGGGGGAGTATCGGTGCGGGGGAGTATTGGTGCGGTGATGTAAAGAAGCGCGGGAGTATCGGATGCGGGGGCGTATAGGCATTCTAGTCGGTGGCGAACTCGGCCAATATAAAAATTTTAACTTCGTCTTACGATTTTGGAGCGCCTGTTCTAATTTTTGAAAGCAAGGCAATGGAACCAAACGATACGAATCTCATAAAAATTGATATTTTTTAATAGAGGTTATAGCCGGGCGTACATCAAAAGGCGACTCGTTTATTATTGTGATATGTAATAATAATTAATATAAAAGATACGATATAATAGGTTCTTGCCGAATAGCTTTATTGATTTTTTTAAGTATTTGGAGATTAAAAACACAATTTAAGCTGAATGGTTTCAAATCGAGGCACCACGTATTTTAATACTGTTAAAACGATGGAAAAGGTCAAGGACGTTTCAGATCGCTGACGGTGCGCGCGCGCCATCTGGTGTTAAGTCCGCGAATGACCGTTTGCAGTAACTGATTGTTGAGTTGCTGTAACTGATTGTTGAGTTGCGATAACTGATTGTTGAGTTGCGGTAAAGTGAGATGGTACGAAAAGGGCGAACGCAATACAAATTACTTTATCAACTTGGAAAAACGGAATCGGGTCAGAAATACAATTACAAAACTAGAAATTAATGATACACTAACAGTAACTAACGATAAAGATATTCTACAAGAACAGGAAAAGTTTTATGAAAATTTGTACACCTCACAGAACACTACCTTTAACGAGAGAATCTCAAACAAATTTTTCAATGTACAAAACATACCCCAAATTCCAAACGACCTAAAAATCGCATGTGAAGGAAAGCTAACCATCAACGAGTGCAAAAACGCACTCAAAGAACTTACAAAAAAGAAGAATAAAACCCCGGGTGTCGATGGGCTCTCCGCAGAATTTTACATGAAATTCTGGGAAGAATTAGGAGAGGAAATTGCAGACTGTTTAAATTTTGCTTTTGAAACTGGTCAGTTAAATATTAGCCAACGGCAGGGTATAATAACACTAATTCCCAAAAAAGACAAGGATAGACACCGTTTGGAAAACTGGCGACCTATTTCTTTGCTAAGCGTAAGCTACAAAATAGCCGCAAAAGCACTTGCAAAACGAATGGAAATGACTTTACCAACCATTATCAACAAAAACCAAACCGGGTACGTTAAAAAAAGATATATCGGTGAAAATATAAGACTCATCTGGGATCTTATGTACTCAACAAAAAGGCAAAATAAAGAAGGGATGGCAATTTTCTTAGATTTTAAAAAAGCGTTCGATTGCATTGAATGGGAATTTATAAAAAAATGCCTGAAAATATTCAACTTTGGCCCTGACTTCATTCAGTGGTTTGACATTATGTACGCCAATGCTTCCAGTTGTATTACAAACAACGGATATTCCTCGCGATTCTTTTCAATTACAAGAGGTGTAAGACAAGGATGCCCACTGTCCGGCCCTCTATTCGTGCTGGCCGTAGAAATACTAGCCTGCGCAATACGCGCAGATCCATCCATACGGGGAATTACTATTGATCGTCATGAACACAAATTATGCCAATATGCCGACGATACAACGCTATTTCTAAATGATGTTGGGTCCGCTAAAAACGCATTGAAATTAATATCTGAATTTTAAACAAATTTCTGGTTTAGAACTAAACTTGAGCAAGTCCGAAGCCCTGTGTCTTGGAAGCAATAGATTCAACGACGAAAAGCCCCTCGGGTTGCTATGGCCGGATAGACCAATAAAAGCTCTCGGAATTCATTTCTCTTACGATTACGAAAGCTGCAGGTTTCTAGACTTCGATAGTAAAGTTGATCAAATTGAAAAGCTGCTTAACCTTTGGTCCAGCAGAGACCTCACATGGATTGGAAAGATACAAATACTGAAAACATTGGGTCTGGCTAAACTGGTTTATGCTAATACAGTTCTTGAGACCCCAAATGATATTATTTTGAGGATAGATGCTTTATTCAAAAAATTTCTATGGAATGATAAAAAACCAAAATTAAAGCAAAATACATTAATAGCCCCAAAGAGTAAAGGTGGTTTAAATTTGACGCATGTGCCATCGCACGTGCGGTCTCTGAAGGCCTCAATGGTTAAGCGCATAATGTTAGCTGACAACGATGATCCGTGGGTTATAAACATACTGAAATATTTAAGAAGTGTGGGAGGAAAACTTATTTTCAGTTGTAATTATGAACTGAAGAATATTAACATTTCGGACATACCACCTTTTTACGTAGCCATGCTAGATGCATGGAGTGATTTAATACAAACAGACCCTAATAATGCCTCCGATATAAAGAAACAGATAATATGGAATAATAGATTCATACTTGTAAACAAAAAGTCAATATATCTAAGGCATTGGTCAAAAGCCGGAGTAAATTATATGCAAGATATTATAAATATTAATGGTGAATTTATATCATTAGAAGAAATAATAAATCAACACAACTTCGACATTAAGCTGCCGAATTTTCTAGAATACGAAAAAGTAAAAAAATCAATTCCGATATCATGGCTACGTAAACTTCGGGAAAATGCAGAAACAGTTGACAACACAGACTCAGATGAGATAGTATGGACTCTAGCCTCTACAAAAACCATTTACGATAAGCTAATAGAAAGAAATGTAATAAATTTACCCACAGCAAGTTTGCATCTTATCAAATCAGGCGTAAGTGAAAATGATTGGCAGAGAGTTTTCTTGATACCATTTGAGTCTGTCAAAGAAACTCAACTACAAGTAATGCAATACAGAATAATTCACAATGTGCTGTACACAAATTCTACACTGTTCAAAATGAAAATAGTTACTAGCCCAGGATGTATTAACTGCCATATGAAAGAAACAATAATACATCGTTTTGTAGAATGTGTACGTGCAAGAAATTTTTGGATTGCATTTGAAAACTGGTGGAACATTCCGAATAACACTATACACTTCAGAAAAAATGAAAAAACTATATAAATGTACGGGTGTCTGTCAAGCGACCAGCGTGTAAAAGCTTTAAATTTCTGCATTATTGTGGCCAAACAATTCATAAACAAAAATTCAGAAAATCCATCAGTCTATGATTTTGAACTGTTTCTACATTTTCTTAGTCAGAAGAAGAAAATAGAAAAATACATTGCTATAAAGACAGGAAAAGAAGACAGGTTCAATACAAAATGGAAACGCATTCCTACCATAACGTGTTAAAATTTTCACCTCTAGTACGCTATAGTTGCCGTTATGTAGTTCACAACAAGCATGTATACGTGTAGTATGTATGGACGGATGAGTGAGTGAAAGTAAGTCTATATATTTATGTTCTTATTTATTTATCAGTATTTAATTACCGTAATTATTATCAGTATCATATGCATTTAATCTTTGATTTTCTGTCTAAATATTTCATTATATATGTTATAGTTGCCGAGATGTAGCTCACAACAAGCATGCATACGCGTAGTATGTATGGATGGATGAGTGAGTGAGAGTAAATCTATATATTTATGATCTTTTTATTTACCTATTAGTATTTAATTACCGTAATTATCACCAGCATTGTATTACATGCATTTAATCTTTCAATCTTTGATTATCTGCTTAAATATTTTATTATATATGTATATTTTCTTTTTTTTTTGAGTGAATAAATGCAAAAAAAAAAAAAAAAAAAAAAAAAAAAAAAAAAAAAAAAAAAAAAAAGTAACTGATTGTTGAGTTGCTGTAACTGATTGTTGAGTTGCGATAACTGATTGTTGAGTTGCGGTGACTGATTGTTGAGTTGCGGTAATTGACTTTTGAATCCTTTATTGATTGTTAGATTTTGACGAATGATTAAAATGACCAAAACTAATTTAGTAGAATTAAGTTTAGATAGTTAAAGTAGGTTTTGGTTGTTAAATAGTGCCGATAGATTGTTGAATTGACTTCTGCATTTTTTGCGTGAATGGCGTTCCATAATCATGCTGATGTCAATAATGGTGCTTTGATGAAACTGGTTGAAAGAGTGGACCAACAACAACTAGAGATGAAGAAACTAGTTGGAAAACTTTACAGACAAGAACAAAAGATGAAAAAACTTGAGGCTGAGGTTGCAGTAGTCCGGCTGGAGAACAAACAACTTAAAGGGATAATAACTCTTCGTATGAGATCTATATTTCACAATAAAAACATTGTGAATAACTCATAGAAATATAATATATTCTGTTTTACCACAAAAAACGGCAGTTACAGCTATTATTCTGATATCTGAGCTTGTCTTTAGACCACGTGACCTCCATTGATGGCTATACTCTGTTAAAATCTCTTAAGAGATTTTAACAAAAAACCAAACTTTTTAGAAAAAAACCAGGGACTAACTTTGAATGTAAAAATGGATTCATTAACCATTGGTAAGTATGGGAAAATTGTCGTTTACTCCAGGAAAATTCATTTTTTGGCCGAAACGAAGAGTTATTATCCCTTTAAGGTATTTTGGGCTTTGAATTACGTCTCTCAGCATGATTGTGGTTTTTACCAATAGTTCTGTCCACCTTATCTTGAATGTCAATGAAAAATGAAAATGTATGTTCTACAATTTCCATGTATTTAGAATCACGTATCTATTAACACATTTAATTAAATCATGGACATAATGAGAAAAACAAGATTGCCTTTACCACATAGGGCATTTTGAATTCCTCCAGGAATAAACATATCAAATTCTCACATAGTTTCCAAATTGACAGAACAAATTGTACTTATACTTCATCTCTATAATTTTATTGTCTCATCCACCCGAAAGATTGACTCATGTTATTTGCGAACTACCTGCCCAAATGACACAAAAATTCATCGACAACTGCGATATGCTCGCTACATGTACGGGAGGTCGCGTGATCCGAACGCACATAGTTTCATGAAGAGCTCACGTTAAGCCGATTATCCTTTGATCTTGCTCCGGGTTTCTCGTCCTTCTCTCATTATGTCCATGATTAAATATATATTCTTCTGCTTTGTTTTCATATTAGTCAGATATCAAGTTGAAGCTCAATGGACAGACCATGGGTACGATCACAGTTGCTGAGCAAAATGGAACAAAGTTTCACTATGGAAACCATTCTATAACCAAGAGACAAGTGCAGCAAGGAAACTGTAAGCTGTAACATTATTTGTTACAGGTCTACATTAACTTATTTATACCATTTTAACAAAATTTTATTGCTTAACATGATTTAAAAAAAAAGATATGCTCCATGTTTAGTAATAATAAATTTAGAAATATATTAAACTCTATATCCTACATTCAAACATTTATTAAATACGTTCCTAAAGATATCATTAGGAGTTTTTACCTGTAAGTTTTATCCTCTGATTGTTTTATATTTCTGAGTTCACCAAAGCCTTACATTTTCAGATACATTAATTTCACATGTAAAAACTGTTACTTTTATTAATAGATAATTCTACTGTATGTTAAACAGTTTACATCATCATTCCCAATGTTGTAAGCCAACAAATCACTTAAAGGGATAATAACTCTTTGTTTTGGCCAAAAAATGAATTTTCATAGAGTAAACAACAATTTTTCCATTTTTATATTCAGTTTGTCCCTGGTTTTTTTCTAAAAAGTTTTTTTTTGTTATAATCTCTTAAGAGATAATAACAGGGTATAGCCATCAATGGAGGTCACGTGGTCTAAAGACAAGCTCAGATATCAGAATAATAGCTATAACTGCCGTTTTAGCCGTTTTTGTGGTAAAACAGAATATATTATATTTCTATGAGTTGTTCACAATGTTTTTTATTGTGAAATATAGATCTCATACAAAGAGTTATCTCTTTAACTGTACCGGGTATGGTAAATATTTGAAAACAGATATTTACATGCAATGGTTGACTTACAGTTAACAGCAACTTCACGTAAAATAAGTACTTCAAATCTAATATATATCTGTATAATATGTTCTAGTGGCAACTTCAGGGTGTCTACAAGGACCCCAAGGACCCCAAGGGAAAGATGGCAGGGATGGCAGGGACGGCAAGGATGGAAAAGATGGGAAAGATGGAATTCAGGTAACTTTACTCATTTTTGTTTGTGAAAAAATACATGAATCCCTTTTTGATATAAAAGTAATGAGAATGTACTGAACTGTAGTTTTTTGGCCCAAATAAGTTGATAGTGAACACGATCGATATGTATATAGAATACTGACTTGATGTACATGTGGATGCAATTTGATTCGAATGTTAATAAACCTCATGCTCAAAGTAAGAAATGACTCCCCAAGGAATGTTCACCTTTTATTATTACAAATAAATTAATCCACAGAACCCAGGTTTAACAGTAGACAGTCTCAAACAAATCATTGGACTGCTTGGATATCAGTCACCACTACAAGGTAATCGTAGGTCTGCTCTCTATATTATAGATGATATATTAAGTTATGATAGTTTAGTCGACATTTTAAAATATTTATAGATTTTAGGTGGAAAATGATGAAAAATGATGCCAGTCCTTTTTAAACAATATTTTTTAAATATAACTCATCAAAGCCAATCACTAAGTGTTTTAACACTAAGTGTTAAAACAGAAAAATATCAGATGCAAATGATAATTATTTTCATTTATATTTACTAAGATATCCTTTTCAGTTGTCAACTCCTCAAGGAGCAGTGTTCAGGGACCCCAGGGATTACCTGGGAGAGATGGTAAAGATGGCAGAGATAGAATACAGGTAAAACTTGCATGATACGTATACAGTTACTCATTTTTTAATTCAAAATCATGATTGGATCATATTGGGTTTTTATTGAAAATTAGACAATAATGCAATCTGTGAACTATGATATCCACTTCAGTCTTAAAATGTCATGAAAATGTGCATCTATTTTAAACTGTTTTGTTCTTCTTGAAATATCATGAAAATGCATGTTTAAAAAGAAATATTAAATGTTCCATGAGATAAACCTCTAAAATATCTTGACATGTAATTTCAAATACTCAACTCATAGATAACAAATTTGTAGTTTATATTACCAGTTTATACTTCTGTTCATATATATTCCTTTGTGAAATAGCAGTTTCAATATTTTTGTTGAATTTTCTAAGGGACCCCCTGGACCTAAAGGGGACCCAGGATCTCTAACACTGGATACCCTCAAACAAATGCTGGGACAAATTGGAGCTCAGATAGGGGTGCCATCTACAGGTTTGTATAGTGCTATAACTAAATCAGGCACTTCTTTTTTAATAATGATGATTATTTTTTTTTATATGGGGAATGTAGTCTTCTTTCCTCTGACACTGACTTTATTTTTAGATTTCATGAAAGTTTTACTTATCGCTTAAAGCCACACAAAAAAGGATTTAAATCACATTCTAAGCGCATGGATTGCTTTTTGTTGAACATATCTGATAGGGAAATTCATACCCTTAAAACATAAAATGACCGCTAAATGGTCTTAATTGTCTTGACACGGTTTGAAAAGGGCACTGCATTTATGTTGCAATTGTAGTTCAGTTCAGTCAATGAAAGGAATGGTGTACATGAAAAACCTTGAAGTCCGCTTATGATCTTTGGCTTTTTCCAAAATTTTTACAGAGATGTGAGTATCAGGAAAGGAAGATTAAAGGCTGGTAAACCCAAGGAACATGCTGTTTATCCAATAATAATTCGCTAAATATGAATGTTGGTGCCAAAATTATCCTTTTTTGTGCCATTATTAGACACCATTATTCTGGCAATAGGGAGAAGGATTACTGTGCAATATTATGCTTGATGACTATTTTTAGTGTATGTTTTCATGTTTCTAGGTCTACCACCAAATACCAACCATGGTGGGGCAGTTTAAACAATATATATATGGTTCTCAAGATTTAATGTATGTTTTCAGGTCTAGCAGCCAATACCAGCCACGGCGGGGCAGTTTACACACGCTGGAGTAGAACAACTTGTTCACCACATTCAAAGCTTTTGTACAAAGGTAAGTGAAGTTCTATTCAGCTTTAAAATAATAATATAATAATAATAATAAAAGGGGTGTTTGTATATATGTACATACATATATATTTTTTCATAATTGACAAAGTGACTGATATTATAACTAATTTTCATACCTATAGGGATATCAGCTGGAACCTTTTACACCAAAACTGGAGGAGGCAGTAATTACCTGTGTTTGCCACAGACACCAGAGTGGGGGAGATACCAAGATGGAGGACAAAGTACTGGTTCTTACATACATGGTGTGGAATATAACTTTATTTATCAAAATATATTTTCAACATCGAATACAGATCAGAAATTTGTTGACCATGATGCCCCCTGTGCTGTATGCTACACCCAAACACGCCCCAGTCATGTGATGATACCAGCCAAGAAGACATGTCCAGCTGGGTGGACAACAGAGTACAATGGATACCTGGTATCAGATCGTGATGTCCATCAGAGAACAGAGTTTGTCTGCCTTGATGAAGCTCCAGAAGTGGTAGCTGGAGGTCATGAGGACAAAAATGGTGCCTTGTTCAACACTGCTGAATCTCAGTGTGGTTCTCTCCCCTGTCCACCATATGTGGATGGAAGAGAACTGGCCTGTGTTGTCTGTACTAAATAGAGTCCATTAAAAGAATGGTTTGACAGTGTTATTTTTAAATAGTGACCTTAGGTCTCAATTATGTTGAATTAGAATTATTGCTAAATATGACCTATACCATGCAGTTATACATAACACGTATGTAATTTTTGCCTCCTTCAAAGAAGTATTATAGTCAAAATATACACATTTCAGATTGAGATTTGGCTTTACATTTAGTATTTTACTTTAATAAAAAACAATTCTCCTTTAAATGGTTTTTATAGAAAATTAATTAAAAATTGTGAACGACTTTTTAAAGTTACTTGATTGGCAAATAGACAGACACAGTAATTAGAATCTAATACTTTAATACTTTGAAATACTTAGAAACACAGTGAAAGAGTCTTAAAAAACTAGGCCTCAAAATGAATGGTAAGCATTATGTGTCAGATATCTGGTCACAATGGTTGAGACAGATCAACTAACACATTCCAGGAGGTAAAGCTGGCAGAACAAGTGCTGGGAGTATTTTGGTAAAATGAATTTTGGATGTTTTAACACTTGTGTACTTAACAATTATGAATTATGTTAGAGATACAAGTAGCATTAATATTATACATTTACTTGAAGGAAAAAGAGAAATCATTCAAATATGAAAATATGTGACAAGTTTTTTTTTACCAACATCCAATTGAAAAGATTAATAAAATTAGGCTTCGTTCACATGCAATGTCTATTTTCTATTTTCTATTTTCTATTTTCGGTATGTCTTATGATCACGGTCTGTGCACTGAATATCCCGCCGCGTAATTACTGGCAGCGCGAGCCAGTTACTTATAGTAACTTATAGTAACTGGCTCGCGCTGCCAGTAATTACGCCGCGGGATATTCAGTACACAGACCGTGATCATAAGACATACCGAAAATAGAAAATAGAAAATAGACATTGCATGTGAACGAAGCCTAAAATATCAAAATCTCTACATAGCCAAGCTTTCAACTGAAATAATACTTTATAAAACAGCTATCAAATGTTTTTATAGGTAACATTCATTTAAGTAATCAAGACTAAGAAAAACAATATTGAGCTGGAAAAAACATACAGTTCAAATTTCTAAATCAAATATTATTACTCTAAATAAATTGATTTAGCTTATAAATCTAGGACTTAAATGAGGAAAAAAACCTGTTAACTATCTATTCTTTTCCCATGACTTGGATTCCAATCTGTCAATCTTCACTCATTTTTTAAAAATCATATCATGAAAATCTAAACAACAACAATATTAATGAAAATTTTCAGTATTACATCAAAATATTATCAATAATAAATAATACTATCAGGAATAAGATTGTCAAAGGAATTTTCTAGAGCAGTCAAACTATTTTCCATTCTGCCATTATAATAGGCATGCACAACACACGTACACATACTGGCAGACATGTACACACACACACACACTCCTCATGGTATTGTACAATGTATTTCCCATATCATACAAGCAAGGAAAAGAGCTATTTGCTGTTTTTGTCTTTGTTTTTGGCAGGACCACTATAATTCCAGAGTGAACGTCACAACCAACTTTGGTTTATTACTAAGCACAGATGTGAGACTACAAAAGTTAATAAATAAATCAACAGTTCTGTAACTTTTGACCACAAATTTTCAGAGAAAACAACACTTTTATAAACATTTATTTTACTAATCACACTGAATGGAAACCAGAGGCATCAAATAGTATGCAACTTTTAAATGATTAAATACTAGTATTCAGTTACTAACAGTAGATGCCTGTTAGTAAAGTAGAAATCATTTTCTTTACACTGCAGGCACATCATAAAAATGAAAGAGAAACTTAAGTTTTCATAGTCACTTAGAACCACAGTGAAACTACGTATCCTGTACATTATTGTAATGACATAAAAAATGAAAGTGAAACTGGATATCCAGTGTTCCTCAGCACCAGGAGCAATATGTAGGCAAAGGTGTTCAACATGCTACATGGCATCAAAATGAAATTTGTGAGATTCTTGTCTTTTTTCTTTCTGATCTTCTCTCTAAAAAGAAATGGTAATTTTTACAATGAAAACATTGCAGTGAACTAGACCTGTAAAATTGATGTAAAAATATGTAATTTATGAGGAGACAAAATGTCTTATGCATAAAAAATGCTTATTGTACGTCTTTAGAAAAAACTACCTTTTAACAAAAGAAAAAATGTGCTTGATCATTACAAATAAAAACACAACTGAAGCCTTCAATTCAAAAATAATCTCATTTGGGTTTGTCATAAATCAAAGCAGCATTAACTCTACCAAAGTTCAATCAAACTGTAAACTGTGATTGCCTTTTCTTATTGCCTACGTTATTAGCAACAAATGAACTCTTGAAAGCAATTTAGGCAAATGATAATCCTTAAAGCAATAATAACTCTTCGTTTCGGCCAAAAAATGAATTTTCCTGGAGTAAACAACAATTTTCCCATACTTACCAATGGTTAATGAATCCATTTTTACATTCAAAGTTAGTCCCTGGTTTTTTTCTAAAAAGTTTGGTTTTTTGTTAATATCTCTTAAGAGATATGAAGAGTTATTATCCCTTTAATGCATGGAAAATAATATATCAATAATAATAAATAAGAAATAAATAAATAAATGAACAGAAATAAGCAGAATATTGATAATGAGAGTGAATTAAATAAAATAAATGAAAATTTCTGACTCATTACCTTTTCTCTCCACTGCAGTAAACCCACTATTTCAGCTATAAAGCCACATGTGCCTGCCAGTGCTGCTCCTGTCAGCATCACCAGGCGACTAGGGGTGACAAATAACTTGTATTTCCATCTGCAAGGACACAAAATGTCTTTTCTTTAAATGTGTATAGTTTAAATATCCTGTAAAGCTCAAATTAAGTGGTCTATGTTTGGCCATGTACAGGGTACATCAGAGACCAGTAAAATCACCTGCACAGAAGGACCCAATATTGGACACAGGGGTGTGTAACATATTCAAAGCCAAAGTGGGACTGAGTTGCACCAGACTCCTCAGTTAGAAATGAGAGCAGACCTCAAAGATAAAGTTTTTGGACTTGGTAAAAAAATAAAAACAGGAGCATCATACAGTGGAGTCAATTGAAGAAAGAATTATTGCAGCTATAGGATGTTCCTACTGTTAATATTTTGGTTGAAATATAATACTGTCCTTTTAATCTAGTAAAAATGTTATTCAATGAACTACTCATTATGAAAAAATGGTAGTCATACAGACATGAACGAAGATATAAATATTGCAAAAAGTTAAAGAACTGACAGACATTGAAAAAGATCAACTAGTCAGACAAATAAGTAAAAACCAGCTCATGGAAGACAGGAAAAAAACATCATAACATAGTTAACATATGCACATACATTATAAATTTTATAAGACATTAAATTGATGTAGTGTTAAGTGTTTAAATACACATCTATGTTCTATGTTCCTGGGAAATTTAAGTTACATATGAACTTAACGTATAAATGAATAGGGAACTGCTAAATGTCAAGAAAAGAGTCCCTGGTGGTGACCACTGAAGCTTAAAGAGTATACAGTTGTAGTTAAGGAAAACTGAGGAGTGAGAGGTTTATGATTGAATTTGTGACTGGTTGTCAAACTTAACACATGATTTATAGAAGAAATATCAGCTGCTTCCCTTAAACTATCAATAGGCAAATATTTGTAAAAACCCAACTTTCTAAGACCCACATTGTAAAAATCTGACATGTCCACTTGATAAATCATGGCTTTAGCAATATAAGAGTTTTCCTTGCCTCGCCCAGGTCAGCGTCTTGGCTGCTACAGACGGGTGTACATCATGTATTTTCATGTATTCACTGCTCTTTTTGTTGCTACTGTCTCTGCATCAACTTTAAGACATCATCATCATGACAGTGCCAGTAATGCCGTGTTGATAAAACTGGTTGAAAGACTGGACAAGCAGGAACAAGAGATGAAAACACTGAAAGCTGAGGTTGCTGCTATGAGGCAGGAAAACAAACAACTAAAGGTATTTAGTGCTTAAAATTCTGCTCAACCCCATCATTGTGAATTACCCACAAGATCTTATCTATCATCAATTACAAAAACATATTAACAACCTATAGCTATGTTCAACAATTTCCTGAAAATGACATATCTATAGTAAAAAGACTAATAAAATCTTTTTAATTAGTCAGATATTCAGAAAATCAAGTTGAAGCTTGATGCACAAACAGTCACTGTTCCTGAGCGAAATACAACAAATCATCATCATGGAGACCATTTCATTACCAAGCGACAAGTGCAGCAAGGAAACTGTAAGCTATCATTTGTTAGAAGTCTTGAACTGACATTTTATACAATTCCTGATAAGATATATCAAGAGGATGTATTGATTTTATATAATATTATATGTGACAATAGGCATTTTATGGTTGAGTATCAATGTGCAGCATCTGTATCCTGTTAAAAACCAGCAATTCAAACCACTGTGTCCTGTATTTTAGTGGTAAGTTCAGGGTGTCTACAAGGACCCCAGGGACCCCCAGGAAGAGATGGCAGGGATGGCAGAGATGGAATTCAGGTTAATTTACTGATCTTCTCTTATGACAGATTCCATGACTTTTAGAATAAATTTTCTTCTTGAATAAAATTGTATGCCATCATATATAATTACGAGGTTTGATTGATAAGTAGTGAGCCTCGTGTGGAAGGGGTTAAGCAGGGATGTCCCTTTTCAGCCCTTCTATTCCCAGACTATCTAATGGGGTGTAGCAGAAGTTTGGTGTCATTTGGTTAGTTTATGTTGACGAGGTAGCACTCTCAAATAAGCAAGGCAAGTGACTTTTGCAAAATGCCCCTGCTCACAAGTCTGTAATTGCCATGGCTGCAATCAACGAGTGTGGCTTTGAACTGATAGAACATCCACCTAATTCGCCTGATCTTGCTCCCTCTGACTATTATGTATTTCCCAAATTGAAAAAGGCCATTTCAGGTACTCACTTTGTGTCAGATGATGACATCATACGTGAAGTGGAGGGGCTTCTGAACGGCCAAGAGAAGGGCTTCTATAAAAGTGGCATAGAGGCTCTCAAAACTCGCTGGCAAAAGTGTATAGATACTCAAGGAGACTATGTTGTAAAATGTGTACGCCTTCTATATGAGGCTCACTACTTATCAATCAACCCTCGTATAATAATTATACAATATTTAAAAATTGCTTCTAGAGTGTTAAGGCTTGGGATGTGACATACATAAGTTGGAATTGATAGTGAAAAAATACCAAATAAATATATATTGATGTAGATATGATTTCATTTCAACATTATAATTTTTGTTCTTGTTTTTTGTAAAAACATACAAATAGTTTGTTATTAATTCATAAAAATAATTCATAATTAATTTTTTTTCTATTTGCTAAGGGGCCCCCTGGACCTAACGGGGTCCCAGGATCTCTAACATTGGATACTCTCAAACAAATGCTGGAAAGGAAAGGGGTGCTGCCAACAGGTTTGTCTGGTGCTTTAACTATGTTAACCTCTTCCTTTTAGTTTTGTTAATTGTTCTGTATGTTACTGTCCACTGACTTCATTAACAAATTCATTTTTTCCATTTTATCGAGGGTTTTACTTTTTATTAAACAGACAGTTGTTCTGATAAATGTTACAAAGGTTTACCCTCTACCAGGGTGGAAGATTATACAGGGAAAAATTGGAAAAACCACTGTGTGATTTTTGGCCAGATGGAAGCTAGCAGTTAAATCTGCCTGCACACAGATGGAATTGTACCGGTTCTATAGGGAGCTGCTAAGGAGATTTCTCAATTATTTTCAATATGTTGTAACAAGCTACAGTATTCAGAAGGGGCTACTTTTATTTGTCACAAAAGAACAAGTGATTTAAATCAGAGCAATTAACTGTCTTCATTGCTGTCAAAGTGACTTAGCCTGGACAGTTATGCAAACAATTACCACACATGTAATCAGCCTAGAGATTTCATTACAGGATCAGATAAGTAAAATGACCGTCTATTTATCTAAAGGCATACCTGTGAATATTCTGTGAAAAATCAATCTGTGGCCCTGGTAGAAAGTAACAAAGGTTGTTGTGCAAAAATAAGTGTGACGTCAGTTCTAAAGTGTACATTTTTATGTTATCTGGTCTTAGAGCACTACCAGACATACATGTAGTAGGGCCGTGTTCACAATATAGTTTTCTGTATGTTTTCAGCTCTACCAGCCAATAACAACAATGGTGGGACAGTATACATACGTTGGGGAAGAACAACTTGTTCAACACATTCAAAACTTTTGTACAAAGGTAAAATGCATGTTGTAACAAATAGTTTTTCTAGGGATAATTCAGTATACCGTACATGTACTACATTTTAAAAGATTTTATACTTGATCTTCCTCTGCATAAAAATATAGGCAACTAAGCTTACAATTCAAAATGTCTGAATTATATAACTTTATCTTTAGGGATAGCTTCTGGAACTGATGATCTCAAAACTGGAGGAGGCAGTAATTACCTGTGTTTGCCACAGACACCAGAGTGGGGGAAATACCAAGATGGAGGGCAAGGTACTGGTTCTTACATACATGGTGTGCAATATGAAAGGATTTACTCTAACATATTTTCAACATCCAATACAGGAGGTCATAATCTTCCTAACCAAGATGCCCCCTGTGCTGTATGCTACACCCAAACACGTCCCAGTCATGTGTTGATACCAGCCAAGAAGACATGTCCAGCTGGGTGGACAACAGAGTACAATGGATACCTGGTATCAGCTTTTAACACACACCAGAGAACTGAATTTGTCTGCCTTGATGAAGGTCCAGAAGTGGTAGCTGGAGGCCATGAGGACAAAATTGCTGCCTCGTTTTACACTGCTGAGGCTAAATGTGGCACCCTCCCCTGTCCACCATATGTGGATGGAAGAGAACTAGCATGTGTTGTCTGCTCTAAATAGTGAAGAACATAAAATATGGGTCATACATGTAATATTGGCACTAAATACAAGTACCATAAGGAGACATACCTGCGCTGTCTGTACTAAACAGTGTCAAATATGTTGAAAAAATGACCTGTGACTAAGAGAAGAATGACCTTAGGAATAGTCTTGTGTCACAGGCAATTTCCAGTCGATTTTCATCAGCAAATTAGTAAATTAACAAAAAATGTTTAAATGGCCTACATGTACTCTAGGTTTTTGATTTATTCATGAAAATTGAAGATTTCAAATATAATTATATGCTTTTGATCTATTGTTTTGTGTCTGTAGAGTAAATAAATAACTGTGAAGAGCAGAAATTCAGTTTTTTCCATTTTTTTCCTGTAATCAAATTAGTGGCAAACTTGCCTTGTGTTGTAAAATTATATGAAAGAATGCTTAGTAATTTCTGCCTCCTTTAAAAATGGAAAACTAATTTTAAAATTCACATTCTAGGTTTACATATCTAACTTTACATTCAGTACTTACTAATTTTTTTTTATCTAAAAGATTTTCTCCTTCCAATTTTTAAATGCAAACAAGATAATTTAAGTAAGTCATTAAAAATGGTTTTCCAGACAACAGCATGACAGACACCTAAATTGGTATATGATCAGAAATATCAATTAGTATGCCGTCTTGTAATTTCCTTTAAAGAAAAAATGGAATTGTTTTCTGAAAAAGAGGCATTAAAATTTTTAAGGTTTAAGTACATGTATCTTGAGAAAGGGTTTAAGTACATGTATCTTGAGAATTAACAAATTAACATGAATGGTAAGCACAATGTCTCAGATATCTGGTCACAATGGTTGAGGCACAGTACAACTAACACATTCCAGGAGGTAAAGCTGGCAAAACAGGTGCTGGAAGTACAAATGTTTAGAAATTTGATATTTGTGTACTTCAAGATTCCAAGGGACAAAGCCAGCAAAGTAGGTGCTAGAAAAATCTTTGAAAATGCATTCCATTAATGTTTAAACCCATGTGTAATTTACCAATTAAGACCCATTCAGAACACAGCTTTCTAACCACCTGTGATTTTTGACTGACATCTATATGTGGCTTGTTATAATTTTAATATTTTTTAGAATAATTCTCTGAGTTTCTAAATGCTAATGCTAAATTACAAAGCTTGCTGAAACAACATTATCTTTTGCATCTAGAAGAACATACCAGTAATTGGTATGAAAAATTTATAAGAAAACAGTAAGTTAATTAATACAGAAATAAACTAAGAAATAAATAGTGCAAAAAGTGTAGGAACTGAAAAAAAAACTTTCACTGACAGTTCAACTGCATGGCATATACTGGAAAAGAGCTGGCACTTGGGTAAAAGTTATAAGTTTGTATACATAGAAAATGCAACTTTTATTTGAGATTTAAGGAGCAGAATGAAGCATGTGCTTGTATGTGTTTGAATGATATCAGTAAGCTATATTAAATTGAAAAGATAAATGAACTGTCAAATCTTGAGTAAAGAGTACCTGGTGGTGCCCACATAATCTACTTTTTAGAGTTTAATTCAGGAGAACTGAGGAGTAAGAGGTTTGTGATTGAATGTGTTACTGGTTAATTTGTCAAGAGAGATTAATAGAAAAAATAGACAAGCAGCTTACTGTAATATCTTAATTCACAACTGACTTTATTACTGAACCATGTGCTTCTGTCCTACATGCTCACTAGAGCAAATATTGGTAAAAATCTGAGTTGCTAAGCCCCACACTGTCCGTGTTTGACAAGTCCAATTGATAAATTAAGGGCCAATCAATTGATAAAAGAGCTTTTCTAAGCCTCACCCAGGTCATAATCTTGACTGTCCTTAAATGCTGCACATCATGTATTTTCATGTATTCACTGCCCTTATTGTTGCTACTGTCTCTGCATCAACTTTACAACATCATGCTGATGTCAATAATGATGATGTGTTGATGAAACTGGTTGAAAGACTGGACAAGCAAGAACGAGAGATAGCATTCCTGAAAAGGTTGGAGGCGGAGGTTGCTGCAGTAAAACAGGAAAACAAACAACTTAAGGTATTTTGTGCTTCACAACTTGCCTAATTGTATGATTGTGAATTTTCCAATAGTTTGATCCCTTAATTGTCTCTCTTCACTGTAGTCAAATAACAAAAATTAACATCTTTAACAGCCTACATAATTTAATTTCCATATATTTAAAATGATAGTAAAAGACTAATCAAATCTTTTTAATCAGTCAGATATTCAGAAAATCAAGTTGAAGCTAGATTCACAAACAGTCACTGTTCCTGAGCGAAATGCAACAAACTTTCACCATTCTATTACCAAGAGACAAGTGCAGCAAGGAAACTGTAAGTTATAATATTATTTATTAAAGTCTTATATTAACTTTTTGCACCATTTTTGATTAATCAAAAATGGTACAAAACCAGATATCACAAAATTTGATAAAATATACTGCAGGGTTAAAGGAATATGCCCCAAATTTAATTATGGGGAATGATAAAACCCCAATTTAATAGGATGCTTATTTCTGTTGTTCCACAATATAAGAAGTAGTAGGTGTATTTAAGCAATGTCTGCTGATTATGACTGTTATTGCTGTGGCCTCAAGTTGGGGTAACTATTCACCTACATTGTCAGAAAAAAATTTATATCAAAGTGGGACAATCCTGCCTTCTATATGAAAATATTTACATGACGGATAACATTAGCATGTATCCCTAAGCTGACACTCAGCATCAAAATACATGTATTTTAGTGGTAAGTTCAGGCTGTGTACAAGGACCCCAAGGACCCCCAGGAAGAGATGGCAGGGATGGTAAGGATGGAAAAGATGGCAGGGATGGGAAGGATGGAATTTGGGTAATTTCACTCATCTTCAATTGTGATAAATTACATGACTATCACGTGCTATAACAAAAAAATTTTGTTAGTAATAATATTTAACAATTGCTTCTTCAGTATGAATCCATGGACATGTGACATAATAAGTTGGAATTGAAAGTGAAAAAATACCAAATAAATATCATACATATTTTTTTTATGTAGATATGATTTAATTTTAACATTACATACCATTTTTTGTTCTTATTGTGGGAAATGACAAAATGTGAACACTTCATCGCTTTATCTTCCAAATACCTTAATTAATCCACAGAACCCAGGTTTAACAGTAGACAGTCTCAAGCAAATCATTGGACTGCTTGGATATCAGTCACCACTACAAGGTAATGGTAAAGGTCTGCACTCTATATGATAACTTAAAACAGAAAACATTTTGCTACCACATAAGGTCTTATCCAATGATACCCTATCTTTCTAAACAATAAAACATTCATTTTAAATATCAAATATCATGAAGAACAATCCCTTACTAGTAACAGTTAAATATAAGATGCAAAATGATATTTTAAATTATATTTCAATTTACCTGTACTACTTAGTATTTTAAATGATTGATTTTGGGTGAGGTCACCTCTGGGCTATGTTTAGCCCTAAGTTGTGATGACTGACTGATGTCTTGTGAATGATGAGGTAACTGTCAGAATTGATATGTAATTATGAAATACATTTATTGATTTCACTAAGACAAAGTTATTATCCAAAGAAATAAAAAAAATGTATTACTAATATATACTTTTCAGTTGTCAATTCCTCAGGGAGCAGTGTTCAGTGTCCACAGGGATTACCTGGGAGAGATGGTAAAGATGGCAGAGATGGAATACAGGTAAAACTTAGCATGATGGCTATATCGATCTATGCTAGTTTTGTAATTCAAAATTATGGTTGAATATTTATATTAGTTTTGATTTAAAATTAGACAATAATGTAATCTATGAACTATGATATCCAATTCTTGAAATATCAAAAAATACACATTAAACTGTTTTCTACTTTTTTAAAATATCATGAAAAATGGGAAATATTAAGTGTTCCATGAGATATACTTCTGAAAATGTTCTTGATATGTTATTCCAAATAATCAACTCATAGATAACAGATCTATAATTGATATCACCAGTTTATAATTCTGTTAATATACATTCCTATGTGTAATTATAGCATTTCCAATATTTTTGTTCAATTTCCCAAGGGACCACCTGGACCTAAAGGAGACCCAGGATCTCTAACATTGGATACACTCAAACAAATGCTGGGACAAATTGCAGCTCAAAAAGGGGTGCCATCTACAGGTTTGTCTGTTGTTTTAACTACATGAATCTCTTCCTTTTGATTATGTTAATTTTTTTTTTTTTTTTTTTTTTTTGGGGGGGGGGGGATCCGTTCTACATTTCTCTGCACTGACTTCTAATTAGATAGATTCATTTTTTCCATTCTATTGAAGGTTTTACTCTTATAAGAGAGCTATACTGATGAATGGGCTACAGATTGCTGTGCAACATTAAGTTGATCATAAAGAGGTCTGTTTTGAAAGTGTGCATTTTCATAGTATCTTGTATAAGAGCATTACCGGCCATGGTGGGCAGTGTATACAATATCGTTCTCTAGGTTCAATATATATTTTCAGGTTTACCAGCCAATACCAGCCATGGTGGAGCAGTGTACACAATATGGTTCTCTTTGTTTAATGTATGTTTTCAGGTTTACCAGCCAATACCAGACATGGTGGAGCAGTGTATACAACATGTTTGTCTAGATTTACAGTATGTTTTTAGGTCTACCAGCCAATACCAGCCACGGTGGGGCAGTTTATACACATTGGGGCAGAACAACTTGTTCAACGCACTCAAAGCTTTTGTACAAAGGTAAATTAATAAAAACACAGGCCTTTAAAGTGAGGTTTTTCTTGCCTTCAAGATAATAATAATAATTGTTATACATATAATATATTTATACATTTTTATTTTAAATTTTACACCTATAGTTAGTTTAAATCTAAAAAAGTGCATTTTATCATTTTTAATATCAGGGATATCGGCTGGAACCTACTACGACAAAACTGGAGGAGGCAGTAATTACCTGTGTATGCCACAGACACCAGAGTGGGGGAAATACCAAGATGGAGGACAAGATTTAGGCTCTTACATACATGGTGTGGAATATGAACATATTAAATCTAACATATTTTCAACAATCAATACAGGAGGTCAGAATTTTAAAGACCATGATGCCCCCTGTGCTGTATGCTACACCCAAACACGTCCCAGTCATGTGATGATACCAGCCAAGAAGACATGTCCAGCTGGGTGGACAACAGAGTACAATGGATACCTGATATCAGAACACGATACTTTTCATAGAACAGAGTTTGTCTGCCTCGATGAAGCTCCAGAAGTGGTAGCTGGGGGTCATGAGGACAAAAACGGGGCCTTGTTCTACACTGCTGAAGCTAAGTGTGGTACCCTCCCCTGTCCACCATATGTGGATGGAAGAGAACTGGCCTGTGTTGTCTGCTCTAAATAGTGACCATAACATATAGACTGAGTTGTGTTGGTTCTTCAAAAAAATTTTAAGTGACCATACAAACTGCCCATGTTAAATTTAAAGTGGTATTTCCAAGAAATATATTGATAAGTAATTATTAAAATATACTTTTCCGTTTAATATGTGACTTATATCCAGTACTTCACAATAATAGATATTTATCAACTTAAATTGATTTTAACAGCAGATGAGTTAATAAGGCAAATTGTTTAAACAAATGACAGTAATTTTATCCTTTACCTCTGACAATGAATGCCTGTATAACAACTAGCATGGTTTATCCTTTAAGTTTTGTTTATTGTTCAATCGACAAAAAAAGGAAAATAAATTTAGTGTAAAAAGAAAAAGGTTACATGTACATCTGATCTTTGCTTTAATATGTCAAATTAATCAACACTTATCACTGATTATTTGTACTTTATGAAGAAAATACCTTTAGGCTGACTTCTCTAAAGTCACTAAATTAAATGTTAGAGATATAAGTAGCATTAATTTTCAACTCAAAGAGCTCTAAATACATTTGCTTCAAAAGGCAAAAGAGAAAACATTCAAAAAAAGAAAATATGTGACAAGTTTTTTTACCAACGTCCAATTGAAAAGACTAAATAAATAAAGTAAAATATTAAAAAGTCCATACAGCCATGTTTGCAATTGATATAATATAAAACTAAGTGAAGCATCTATCAAATGTTTTTATAGGTAACATTATTTTTAAGTTATGCAGACAAAGAAAAAATAATTATATTGAGCTTAAAAAAAATTCAGTTTAAATTTCTAAAACAAATATTATCACTACATGAATAAACTGATCTAGCTTATAAATATAGGTCTCAAATGTTGAAAACATCCCTGTGAACTATTCCTTTCCCACTTGAATTCAAATCTGTATAAAATTCACTGTTTTTTTCTTCATATCATTGCATAATATCTAAACAACAGAATAAATAAGTTTTCAGTATTACCAAAAATATTACAATAATAATGATAAATAACATTATCAGAAGAAATAAGATTGTCAAAAGAATTTTCCATTCTACCATGATTATATGCACACACACAAACATGTATGCAGACACGCAGTCACACACACACACACATTCCTGGTGATATTGTACAAAATAATAACTCAGACTGTCATGTATTTCCCATATGAAATAAGTAAGGAAAACAGCTATTTGTTGTTTTTGCCCTTTTTGACTGAACCCTGCTTTTTAAATAGCATGGTGTGATATTGGTAGTTCCAGTTTTGTACTTCACAACCTTATAGGTTAATCCAATTTGTCACTCCAATTGCTGCCTTCGGTTTCTTACTAAGCATGGATGTGAGACTACATAAATAAATAAATAAATAAACAAAACAAAAGAAGCCAAGAGCTCTGTGACTTTTTGGAGAAAACTACACTTTCCTAAAGATTTATTTTACCTATCACACCAGAAGTATCTAAAAAGTATGTAGCTTTTAAA
This sequence comes from Lingula anatina, assembly GCF_051362555.1. Lineage (NCBI taxonomy): Eukaryota > Metazoa > Brachiopoda > Lingulata > Lingulida > Lingulidae > Lingula > Lingula anatina. Next base: position 24,620,979 of record NC_141770.1, on the reverse strand, counting down.
TGATTAAATAGTTTTTAGTTACTAACAGTAAAAGCTTAGTGTCAAAGAGTGCTTAAATGAAAATCAATTTCCTTACACTGCAGGCATGTCATAAAAATGAAAGAGAAAAAATGTTTTCATAGTCACATAGAACTACATATCCTGTACATTACAGTCACTGCATTAAAATGAAAGTGAAACTGGATATCCAGTGTTCCTCAGCACCAGGAGCCATAGGCAAGGGTGTTCTACATGCTACATGGCATCAAAATGAAATTTGTGAGATTCTTGTCTTTTTTCTTTCTGATCTTCTCTCTGAAAAGATATAATAATTTTTTCAATGAAAATATTGCGGTGAACCAGATCTGTAAAAATGATGTAAAAATACGCAATTTCTAAGGAAATTAAATGTCTCATGCATAAAAAATGCTTTTGATCTTTAGAAAAAAACTACCTTTTACAATGAAATTTTTACAATGAAAATATAGTGGTGAACTAGATCTGTAAAATTGATGTAAAAATATGTCATTTCTAAGGAGACTAAATGTCTCATGAATAAAAATACTTATGGTCTTTAGAAAAAAACTACCTTTTAATCAAAGGAAAAAATATGCTTTATCATTACAAATAAAAACACAATTCAAGACTTGAATTCAAAAATAATCTCATTTGGGTTTGTCGTAAATCAAAGCAGCAATAACTTTGCCAAATTTCAATCAACCTGTAAACTGTGATGGCCTTCTTTTGTTACCTATGTTATTAAGGAGTGAACTCTTGAAAGCAATTTAGGCAAATGATAATTCTTAATGCATGAAACAAAGAAAAAGAGAACAGTCATATTAATTATAATAAATTGAAATAAATGTGAAATATTGATAATGAAAATAAATAAAATAATATAAATAAGAATTCTGACCCATTACCTTCTCTCTCCACTGCAGTAAACCCACTATTCCAGCTATAAAGCCACATGTGCCTGCCAGTGCTGCTCCTGTCAGCATCACCAGGCGACTAGGGGTGACAAATAACTTGTATTTCCATCTGCAAGGACACAAAATGTACATTTCTTTTACATGTGGAAAGATGAAATATTCTGTACAAGTGGCTGAGTTAAGGTGGTCTATGGTCCCATTCAGAATAGGGGACTAACTAGTCCGAGGGTCAAATATGGCTGACCCACTTGAGTACTTCCCCACGGGATATCTATCAGTGTCTGTTAGCAGATAAGACAACAAGCTTTGTTGTGGTTTGCCATATTTGACCCTCAGACTAATTAGTCCCCTATTCTGAATGGGGCCTGTGTTTGGCCATGTATGATGTTCAGCTAAATGAGACCTCAAAGATAAAGGTCTTGGACTTAGTAGAAAAAAAGGCATCATACAGTGGAGTCAATTGAAGAAAGAATAGAATTTTCCAGCTATAGGATGTTCCAACTATTTATATTTTTGTTGAAATATAATATTACTCTTTTAATCTAGAAAAAAATGTTATTAAATGAACTACTCATTATGAAAAAAATGGTAGTCTACAGAAATTAACAAAGATGTTAATATTTCAAGAAAGTTTTGGAACTGAAACAAATACCCCTTAAATTGAAATGTGTGCACTATTTCTTTGGAAATTATATTTTAAATGTAGATATTTCAGGCGCACACATTAATGTTAATTAAAATGTCATTTGTCAACACTATTCAGTGTTTATCATTAATCTGCTTCATTTCTTTTTCTTTGGGACTTTCAATAAATGCGGCCCTTATCGGCCAAATTTCGAACATCATACTTGGTTTTTTACATTACTTTATCTGCATGTTGTTATATTCAAATTGGCTTAGATCAAGGAGACATAAATAGTCTGTTAAATTGCATGATGTACATTGGAAACTAAAAAGCAACTCATGTAAGCATGAACAAATATACTTTATCCTAATAAGTTTATATATACACATACATTATTAATTTCATTATAGAGATGTATAGTGTTAATATAAGTGCTTAAGACAGATCACAACTTTTCTATGTTCCTAGAAAATTCAAGTACCGGTAACTTAATAACTTAAATATATAACAAGAGGAACTGCTATATGCCAAGAAAAGAGTGCCTGGAGGCGGACATTAAAGCTTAAGAGTATTGTTGAGGAAAACAGGAGTAAGAGGTTGGTGATTGAATGTGTCACTGGTTATCAAGAGTTACACATGATTTATAGGCAAAATGTAAATATCATATATAATTTTTTTTATGTAGATATAATTTAATTTCAACATTATCCTTTTTTGTTCTCATTGTGGGAAATGACAAAATGTGGACACTCCATTGTTTTTTATTACAAATATCTTAAATTAATCCACAGAACCCAGGTTTAACAGTAGACAGTCTCAAGCAAATCATTGCACTGCTTGGATATCAGTCAACACTACAAGGTAATGGTAGGCCTGCTCTCCATATATTATAGCTTAAAACAGAAAACATTTTGCTACCAAATAAGGTCTTATCAAATGATGCCTTTTCTTTCTTTTTAAATATGACAAAAACCATGAAGAACAATCACTAAGTAGTAACAGTAAAATATCAGAAGCAAAATGAAATGCTAATTCATATTTCAATTTACCTGTACTATACTTAGTATTATACATTTATTGATTTTGGGTGAGGTCACCTTTTGGCTATGCTTGGCCCAAAGTTGTGATGACTGAATGATGCCTTGTGAATGATGAGGTAGCTGTCCAAAGTGACGTGTGTTTATGAAATACATTGATTTCCAGAAGACTTAATCATTATCCAAAGAAATTATTATTATTATCACTTAGATTTATTTTTCAGTTGTCAACTCCTCAAGGAGCAGTGTTCAGGGACCCCAGGGATTACCTGGGAGAGATGGTAAAGATGGAATACAGGTAAAATTTTGCATGGTGGCTATATATTCAGAAGTTTTGTAATTCAAAATTATGATTAAAAATTTATATTTATTTTGATTGAAAATTAGAGTATAATGCAATCTACAGACCAAGACATCCACTTCTTGAAATATATTGACAATGCACCAGTTTATACTAAATATGTAATAATATATGTTCCTTTGTTTAATATCAATTCTAATATTTTTGTTCAATTTTCTAAGGGACCACCTGGACCTAAAGGGGACCCAGGATCTCTAACATTGGATACCCTCAAACAAATGCTGGGACAAATTGGAGCTCAGATAGGGGTGCCATCTACAGGTTTGTCTGGTGCTTTGACTACATGAATGTCTTCCTTTTAGTTTGGGAATACATTCTACACTTTAACTGCTTTGATACTAGGACTTCATTAGTGAATTCGATTTTCATCCATTTCTTTTAATGTTTTACTTTTTTTAGTTAAAAGACAGCTATTAACTGGATAAAGATTGTGCAACATTACTAGTAAGTTGATCATTAATGTGTCTGTTCTGAAAGTGTAAGTTTTCATATGGTATCTGGTGTATGAGCAATATCAGCCATTGTGAGGCAGTGTTTACCAGTCCAATATGTTTCTCTAGGTTTAATGCACGTGTGTTTTCAGGCCTACCAGCCAATACCAGCCATGGTGGGGCAGTTTACACACGTTGGGGCAGAACAACTTGTTCAACACATTCAAAGCTTTTGTACAAAGGTAAAGTGCTATATTATTGTACTATATTACTGACAACGATGTTACAACCAATTAATGGTGCAAGTTTAGTTGACTATGTGATAGCAGACTCAGAGATATTTGATAGCATTCTTGACTTTGATGTTTTGGATATGGACTTTTCGGACCATTTCCCCTTGTCTTTTGTGATACAATGTGAGGCACACACAGATGGGGACGAGGATGAGAACGTGACTAGTAATGTTACAAAAGGGCTTCAGTTTATATGGGACGCTGCAAAAGCCAGCCAGTTTAGAGATATTCTTGACGACAATATATCTAAAGACATGCTTCAACAGTGTTCTGATTTAATGCAAAATAACATAAACGAGTCTGTATTGCTACTTAACCAAGTCTTTTACAGAGCTGCGGAAGCTATGAAGGTTAAGGGCAAAACCGGACGACAGGCGGACAGAACTCAACCCGATTGGTGGGATGCAGACTGTAAAGAATCGAAAGTTAAATCAAATGCGTAAAAACCCAACGGCGCCAACTGTTAAAGACTACATAGAAAGTAAAAAAAGTGTTCAGACAGACGTGTCGTGAAAAAAAAGGATATCAAACAGCAACTGGCAAGAAGCAGAATTGTTAAAAGTTGAGATGATACAAGGGCATTCTGGGCAAATGTGGCACAGTTAACTAGGACACCTCGCAAAAGACACAAATCTCTGCCACGAAGTGGTATGAATACTTTAAGGAGTTATTGAATAGTGGTAACACAGTTATAGATGATGTTTTTCATGAAGATGTTATGGAAGGTCTGAGAGTGCACAATGGACACTGTGATTGTTGTGACGAAAATAAACCATATAAATTGAATAAAGTGATTACAGTTGAGGAAGTTCGCAGTGTAATCAGACAAATGAAGAATGGTAAAGAGGCAGGTCTGGACGCCATTCCATGTGAATTCTTAAAAAATGCAAACGATGCGTGCATTCAGTGTTTGAGTGATATATTTAATTGTGTTCTTTCCACTGGACAGTTCCCTGAATCGTGGTCGGTTGCCATCATTTTTCCTTTGCATAAAAAAGTAGCACGAATGATCCAAACAACGTCAGAGGCATATCATTACTAAGTGTTGTTGGCAAGGTGTTTACTAAATTATTAAGTAATAGATTAAATACCTGGGCAACTCGGGAGGATATTATCAGTGAATGCCAGGCTGGTTTTAGGAAAGGGTATTGCACACAGGACCAAATATTTTCATTACAAGCAATGATACAAAAATACTTGTCGAAAAAGGGAGGTAGATTTTACTGTATGTTTGATGATTGCGTGGATCACCAGTACCTCTGGTTTAAAATATGTGCAAACGGTATCCATGGCAAAATGCTCAGTGTTCTCAAGTCTATGTATGCACAATTGCAAGCTTGTATAAGGCTACCAAACACATCAAGTTACACATCAACGTTCTCATGTACATGTACCGGTAGTGTTGGTACCAGGCAAGGATGCATGGTCAGCCAGTTTTTGTTTTGCTTATTCATAACTGATCTCATTTATCTTTATGAAGAATTCTCCTGCCAAGGTATTTATATAAATCTGGAGTTCATGAACATTACCTCGCTTTTATATGCAGATGACTTAGCAAACTGTGCTGTAACTGTGTGAAATCTGCAAAGACTCTCAGATTACTTAGCGTTGTTCTGTAAACGCTGGAAAATGAATGTGAATTTTGATAAAACCGAAGTAATAGTTTTCAGAAATGGTGGTTACCTTAGACATTACGAGAAATGGTTTTTTGACAGTGTGGAGTTAGAGACTGTATCACATTATAAGTACTTGGGTATTACGTTTACTCCAATGCTGTCTTGGTCCAAAGCAAAACAAACTTTATCAACTCAAGCAAAGCAATCTATGGAAGATGTTTCAGGTTATTTAAAAATGTGGGATCTTTGCCCCACGTCTTATGTTTTAAGATATTTGATTCAATGATAAAACCCATACTTACATATGGAGCAGAAATATGGGGTAATGAAATATCCGAATCAATAGAGAATGTTCAAGTTAAGTTTTGTAAAAGATTATTGATGGTATCGGATAATGCAAGCACACAAGCAGTTCTTGGGGAATGTGGTCGTTACCCTCTATACATAGATTATCATGTCAAATGTATTAAGTATTGGTTCAAGCTTTTGTGTATGGATGATGGTAGGCTACCGAAATCATGCTACAAGTTACTATTTGACTTAGATAGTAGTGGGAGGCAAACATGGGCGAGTGACATCAAGCATCTTTTATACGTATTCATATGGATTTGGAGTAGTATGGGAAAACCAAGGATGTGGAAATGTGGGACTTAAATTTTACAGAACAGTTTAGACAATGATTAATGGATATAAGCAAGCAGAATTTGTATTTCTCAGTACGCGAATCAGGCAAGCTAAGGACCTTCAGCTCATAAAAACTAGATTTGGTATTTGAGGAATACTTATCTTTTGTGTCCATAGCAGAGCATAGAAGGGCCTACTGCAAGTTCAGAATATCAAACCACAATTTACAGATTGAGAAGGGTCGGTATGCCAGTGTAGATGGGGAAAATAGAGTATGTGCTGCATGCCTTTCTGATGGCATAACAATTATTGAGAATGAGGAACGTGTTAATGTCATGTAGTTTATATAGCCATCTGAGGGAACGCTATATTCCCGAGATTACAACATTGTCACTAGCGACTGCTCTGTCATCACATAATGTTGACTTTATAAAAAGACTTGCGGCCTTCATATATCATGCTGAGGAATTAAGAGATGTTTTTTTAGATAAGTGACACTAGTGGGCTGGATTTGGTCTTTAAGTGCAATTTAAGTTCACAAGTGATCTTACACGATCTTAATCAGTACAGCAGTAGTCTTAAAATGCACTGAATCTGCTTTTAAGATTAAAAATGATCTAACACCTACAAGTACTTATGTGGTCAAGCAGTTTCCTCCCCTCACAATGGGGGATACCTCCCCTCACAATAGAGAACACCTCTGCTCACAATAGGAGAACGTGTAAGGGGAGACAACTTAATTGTCTGTTAGACTAGAAATGGTCTTACTCATGGTTTAAGATCATGTAAGACTATTTGTGAACTTAAATTGCACTTTAAGACCAAATCAAGCCCACTAGTGTGATTTGTGTCATTTATGATATATATTCCTGTTTAGTCAGCTCAGTATTATTATAAATAGAACTCAGTTGATGTACACTTGGCCTGTAGGCCTCAAATACAGTTAAATAAACTAGGTAAAGTGCTATTCAAAATAATAATAACTATATCTTAACGATAATAATAATACAAATTTTTGAATTATATATATATATATATATATATATATATATATATATATATATATATATATATATATATATATATATATAATTTTGAATTTGACATCTATGGTTATGAGTAAAATCTTTAAAAATGGCTTTTATAATTTTATATCAGGGATATCTGCTGGAACCTACTACAACAAAGTTGGAGGAGGCAGTAATTACCTGTGTTTGCCACAGACACCAGAGTGGGGGAAATACCAAGATGGAGGGCAAGATTTAGGTTCTTACATACATGGTGTGGAATATCAGAATGTCAGGACTAATATATTTTCAACAACCAATACAGGAGGTCAGGAATTTATTCAGCATGATGCCCCCTGTGCTGTATGCTTCACCCAAACACGTCCCAGTCATGTGATGGTACCAGCCAAGAAGACATGTCCAGCTGGGTGGACAACAGAGTACATTGGATACCTGGTATCAGATCATGATGGTAACCATAAAACAGAGTTTGTCTGCCTTGATGAAGCTCCAGAAGTGGTAGCTGGAGGCCATGAGGACAAAAACGGTGCCTTGTTCTACACTGCTGAAGCTAAGTGTGGTTCTCTCCCCTGTCCACCATATGTGGATGGAAGAGAACTGGCCTGTGTTGTCTGTACTAAATAGTGCAGAAGATTAAATGTGGTTCATAATATTGACACTTAAAAATGACCATAAGGTGTGCTGTCAGTACTAAACAGTTAATATATATGTTGAATGAATATAATAATAATCTGTGAGTAGGATCCGAGAAAGATGGCCTGTTTTTGCTAATTTTTGATAAAATGACCTTAGGAATAGCCTTTGATGAACTTAAATGTGTTATTTCCTACAATATTACTAATTTACTAATCAAAAGATACATGTGTTCCATTTTTATTTGGCTTTGTACCATAGGCAATGCCTATTCAATTTTCAGCAGCAAATTAGTTAAGTAAGCAAAAAATTTTAAATGATATAAAATACATCTATTCTGTAGGTTTTTGGTTAATTCATGAATATTGAATTAAAGATACCAATTACAATAAAATGCTTTTGATTAGTTGATTTGTGTCTGCATAGTAAATAAAGTAACTTTTGAAGAGCAGAATTTTTGTTATATTTTCTCTTTCTTTCTTTATTTTAATACAATTATGTAATTATTCAACATGTTATTATGTACAACACGTTTGGATTAGGGATATACATTAAAAAGATCACCTTGGAAGTTCACAGTTTAAAGCTTTATCAAAATGTGTCAAACAAACTACTGAAGATCTCTTTATATAAACATCAACTTATCATATTTAAGCTTAACATCAGGGACCCAGAATAGGGTGATACATTACATAGACATATCACTGTAATGGCATACACCATGGTGAAGAGTATGTTTCTCATTATAACTGCTGTTGTTATGACAGCAATGACACCAAATGCACAACATGTTGAAGTCAGTGATGATGCATTGATGAAACTGGTTGAAAGACTAGACAGACAAGAACAAGAGATAATCCAACTAAAACATGGAAGCCAAATGCTGAGGGAGGAAAATAGCAGGTTTAAAGTAGAAATTTCCAAGTTGAAGAAATTGGAAGCAGATGTTCACACAATCAAAAGGGAAAATGAGAACTTGAAGGTAGAAAACATAGGCAACAGAGCTAGAGCTATATACGTTCTTATTGTATAATTATATAATATTGCTCTAGCTGTGTGTGTGTGTATATGTGTATAAAGGATATCTTAATCCTAGCATGAATTTCAACTGTCAGAAACAAATGAGAACAGAGACTGCTTACTGAATTGCAATAAAAAATCTTAATCAAGATGATTTCATCGTTGCAGAATTTTGAAAATAGCAAAAAATTTAAGATTTTATTATAAAATAAGAAATAGTAGAGTCTGAAAAGAGATGCTCATGAATATCTTTAAATTTATAATCTACAGATATAAAGATACCTAATTTCAGGTCAAGATACAGGAAATTAGCCTTAAACTGCAAGAACTGACATCAAACACTGAAAACCCTACCTTCCAGTACTCAAATGATGATGATAACAAAACCCATTACTTAACCAAAAGACAAGTACTTGGCAGCCGTGAGTATAATATTTAATCTTGGGTCATATGTAAGATGCTGCATGGGTCAACAGTATATAGTAGGAGATTACTAGCATTGGTTATGTAACTAACAAGCTCAGTATCTAAAAAAGAGAATAACTGAACTGATTTCATGTACATATGACAAAATGAAAGCAGCTCTGCATTTTACAGCTTTTGCTGTGGTAGATATTTGAAGTTCAAATTGAAGTAAGCACATCCTAAACAGAACCAACTGATAACTCCACTTTTGGTTGGCAGTCTTTGCTGCCCACAAGGTCCTCAGGGTCCACAAGGTTGGAGTTGGAGCAGTGTTTACAATTTGACTCATAGGTTTAATGTGTGTTTTCAGGTCTACCAGTCACTACCAGTCAAGGTGGAGCAGTTTACACACGTTGGGGCAGAACAACCTGTGCAGCACATTCACAGCTTTTGTATGCAGGTAAATACTTGAAACACATGCCTTTTATAAACATGTGTCCAAAGATAAGTAAATCACTTGTACTTAAGTTTTCTTTTCAATTTTGGCCCCTATGACAATGAAAAATTTATGGACTTTTTCAGGGATATCAGCCGGAACTTACTGGACCCAAACTGGAGGAGGCAGTAATTACCTGTGTTTGCCACAGACACCAGAGTGGGGGAGATACCAAGATGGAGGGCAAGGTACTGGTTCTTACATACATGGTGTGGAATATGAGAGGATTTACTCAAACATATTTTCAACAACCAATACAGGAGGCCAGAATCCTGGTCAGCATGATGCCCCCTGTGCTGTATGCTACACCCAAACACGCCCCAGTCATGTGATGATACCAGCCAAGAAGACATGTCCAGCTGGGTGGACAACAGAGTACAATGGATACCTAGTATCAGAATATGATAAATACCAGAGAACAGAGTTTGTCTGCCTTGATGAAGCTCCAGAACTAGTAGCTGGGGGCCAGGAGAACAAAAATGGTGCTTTGTTCCATACTGATGAAGTTAAATGTGGTACCCTCCCCTGTCCACCATATGTGGATGGAAGAGAACTGGCCTGTGTTGTCTGTAGTAAATAGTGACCATAACATAATGACTGACCTGTTGTGATTTTTCAAATTGCATACAAACTGACACATGCATAAAAATTGTCCATGTTGAATTTCAAGTGGCACTTCCAAGAAATATGGTGATAGGTACCGGGTAATTATTAAAATATGCTTTTTCATTTCATGTTTTGCTTTACATCCAGTGCTTCACACCAATAGCATTTTATCAACTTTATTGATTTTAACAGCAAATTAATAAATAAGGCAAATGACTTGGTTTTGGTTGTAAGTTTTTTTGTGAAAAGTGAATAAAAGAAAACATAATATACTTTTGATACACACTTGTGTCTGAGTAATATATAAAATAGCCATAAAGTACAATAATTTTTGGTTATTTTAATTGGATTAAACTTGGAGATAAAAATAATTTTCAGGCCATACTGAATGTGCACAACACATGTACATGTAGACTTAAGAGATATGCGAAAAAACTAGTTTATAACCTTGGTTTCATATCAAACTGTGTCAAACAAACATATGAAGGCCGGTGGCATGAGTTTCAACTTGGTCTTGTGATACATATGTATCTATTTATGTAAACAACACACAAATATTATCAACTGCTAGTCTGAGACAAAGACCCAGGTTAAAGACCAACTGTATACATGTATATATTACCTACAATTTATGGTGTACACCATGACCAAGTTAATATTTCTAATTGTATCTGCTGCTGTTATAACAGTAGTAACATCAACTTTACAACATCATGCTGATGTCAATAATGATGCTTTGATGAAACTGGTTGAAAGAGTGGACAGGCAAGAACTAGAGATAAAAAATCTAGTTAGAAAACTAAACAGACAAGAACAAAAAATGAAAAAACTTGAGGCTGAGGTTGCTGCAGTCAGACTGGAGAACAAACAACTTAAGGTATTTTGAGCTTTGAATTTTGTCTCTCAGCATGATTGTGGTTTGCACCAATAATTAACTTAAATGTCAATGAATAGTTAAAACAAACACAATAATTAAAAATTTAAGTTCTACAATTCCCATGACTTAAAAACCACATATCTGTAGACCAGTTAAAACTATAATTTTTCTTTCACTTTCAAATTAGTCAGATATTCAGAAAGACAAGGTGAAGCTTGATGGGCAAACCACCATGGCTGCTGAAAAATATAGAACAAAGTTTCACCATGGAAAGCATTCCATTACCAAGAGACAAGTGCAGCAAGGAAACTGTAAGCTAAATTATTTGTAATAGGTCTTATGTTGACTTGTTTACACCATTTTTAGACAATATAACCTGAGAAATATTGCTGAACATGATAAAAAAAAGCAACTAAAAGTATATGTTCCTATGTTAATAAAAAAATGTGAAGATGCATTAAACTCCAATTTCTAAGTATACATTCAAATGTTTATTCAAATGTTTATTTATTCTGTTATTCCCCTAGCAGTATTTCAGCAGTACCTTTTGGCTGTCTTATATCTTTAAAATATGCTTAATAGTTTAGGGACAGCTTACAGCATCAGTCTCATTGTTGAAAACCAGTTATTCAAATCAACTTATATCTGTGTCCTATATTTTAGTGGCTAGTTCAGTCTGTGTACAAGGACCCCAGGGACCCCCAGGAAGAGATGGCAGGGACGGATTCCAGGTTTACTTAATTTTCCAAATTTAATTTACAAATGATTATGTGCATGATATCATTTAAGAATAAAAAGCTTTTTCCATTTAAAAATATGTACAGTTATATAAGTTAATTTTGCAAACAAATTATATATGATAATCCTAAAAAATAATTTTATAAAAAGCATGCCTGGTGATAGAGCAAAAAGATTCATACTTATGGCATAAACAAGTTGATTATAAACAGATATAAAGCCATTAGAATAATCCTTTACATACACGTAATACTATGAGTTATCTGATATTTGTGTGAACAGGATATAAAAAAACTTTTTCTACATGTAATAAAAGCAAGGTTATTCCCTAGCTTTATAATGGAGAGACATGTCTCAGATTTGATGTACACTGTAGGTTAAAAATTAGGACCAATTATAATAATTCAAACTCAGTTAGTCATGTAACCTATGTACTGATAATTTTTTACACTTTGCATCTTGTTCAAACCTTCAATTATCATGAAAATATATTACATTTGATTAATAAATAGATTATCCTGAGATAAACGTTCAAATTGTCTTAGTATGCAAAATTAATCTATCTGATGATGCACATAATTGTAACAGCAGTAACCATATAGTACAATGTAGGTTTCTTAGGGATCATTAATTCCCACAGATATTTGGAACGATCTATCTCCCTGGGGAATCTCACTAAATTGTTATCAACTTAACCAGCTTAAATGTCTGTCATGCCTTGTAAGCTGGTTAGTTGATGGCAATTTAGTGAGACTCCTCAGGGAGTTAGACTGATTCAGATGGATCGAGCTAGCAAGGGAACCCAGTCTAAATGTAATAGAAGCTAATAGGCTAAGAGCGCATTCTCAACGAATTAAGCCAGGCTTTACAAAGCCGGTGACCTAAAAATGGCGGACGTACATGAAAGAAAAAACGCCTAATCTTTTAATAGTCTCTCCGCCTCTCACATGCCTCCCCACACGTCATCCCTGCGGGTTACAGTAATTAAATCTCGGCTCCGAACATTAATATTTCCGTGAATATCTCTGGTGATATTATCCCCGTAGACAGTCGATTCATTGCTGCTCTACGGGCCAAATTATTCCTTTTTCGTCTCTGTTTTCAAAGATAATAGAACAGAAGAGCTTTTTTCCTTCGATCGCCTTCAGCCGCCATGCTTTCTTCACCACGAGTTTAACTGATGAGCATGCGCACTTAATATTTCTCAGGTAGCTTCCGCATGGCGAACGGAGACGCGATTTAATTACTGTACCCCGCAGGGACGACGTGTGGGGAGGCGGAGAGACTATTAAAAGATTAGGCGGTTTTTCTTTCATGTACGTCCGCCATTTTTAGGTCACCGGCTTTGTAAAGCCTGGCTTAATTCGTTGAAAATGCGCTCTAAGTATGTTTCATACATTGGATATTTTAAGGGACCACCTGGACCAAAAGGGGAATCAGTTTCTCTAACATTAGACAACCTGAAACAAATGCTACGGCAAATTGGAGTTCAGATTGGCATGCCAACTACAACAGGTTTGTCTAATAACTCTAATGTCATATGCTCTTTAATTGCCCTTTACGTTTTTGTCAATTTTGTCTTTAAGTTGAAAAAAATATACTCTACATTAACGTACAATGAATTCATTCATTCTGCCCTTTTTATCTCTTTATTGATAAATGAGTCTTTTCTAAATAGAAATGATAGGTACAAGGGTTCCGTAAGGGAGAATTCAGAATAAAGCAGGACTGATCTAGCTATCTCTGCAGGGATTCTTGCTTAAGAGCAGTCAAAGTAATCAGCTTAATTGTGTGGCAAGCTAGGAAGTAACTAACTTTTTTATTTCACCAAATGGATGGGGGGATTGTGGGGAGGGGGATTGTCTGAATAAGCTTGGGAGATGAGATTGAACTGATACCCCATACAATACCAACTGTGGTGGAATAGTGTTAACAATATGTTTCTCAAAATTTAATGAATGTTTGCTGGTCTACCAGCCAGTACCAGTCATATGGGAGGGGGGTGGGGCAGGGTATACAATCAGCCCCAGCATTTTCCAGTGTGGTTCTTAATGTTTATACTGTTTTCAGGTTTACCAGCCAATACCAGCCATGGTTGGGCAGTGTATACAATGTGGTTCTGAAGATTTACTATATGTTTTCAGGTTTACCAGCCAATACCAGCCTTGGTGGGGCAGTATACAATCAGCCCTGTAGCCACCATTTCCCAAGGGGCAGTTCTTATTTCTAAGTTGATTTTTTTACCATGAAACCAATCAAATTCTACCAAGAGTGTACCTTTTACCTGGCAAAAAGGACGGTTGGTTCAAACCCCCAAGCTGCCCTGGCTACAGGCCTAACAACAAGGTTCCTTAGGTTAAATGTATGTTTCAGGCTCATCAGCCACTACCAGCCAAGGTGGGGTAGTTTACACACGTTGGGGCAGAACAACCTGTGCAGCACATTCACAGCTTTTGTATGCAGGTAAATACTTGAAACACATGCCTTTTCTAAACATTAATCTACTGCATTACATTTCCTAAGTAATATTTGTCTGTATTTCTTTTCGTCGTTGGCACCTATGCTAGCAAATAAAATTTGACTTCACTTTTTTATTAGGAATATCGGCTGGAACTTTCTGGGACCAACCTGGAGGAGGCAGTAATTTTCTGTGTTTGCCACAGACACCAGAGTGGGGGAAATACCAAGATGGAGGACAAGGTACTGGTTCTTACATACATGGTGTGGAATATGAGTATATTTTTGAAAACATATTTTCAACATCCAATGCAGGCGGTCAGAAGTTTCGCTACCATGATGCCCCCTGTGCTGTATGCTACACCCAAACACGCCCCAGTCATGTGATGATACCAGCCAAGAAGACATGTCCAGCTGGGTGGACAACAGAGTACAATGGCTACCTGATATCTGAGCTTGACGTCCACCACAGAACAGAGTTTGTCTGCCTTGATGAAGCTCCAGAAGTGGTGGCTGGCGGTTACGAAAACAAAAGGGGTGCCTTGTGGTACACTGCTGAAGTTAAATGTGGTTCCCTCACTTGTCCACCATATGTGGATGGAAGAGAACTAGCATGTGTTGTCTGTACTAAATAATGATCATAACTATAATAACTGACTCACGTTGATCCAGTTTTTAAATAAAATGACCACTGTTCATGTTTAATTTAAAGTGGTGTTTCCAAGAAATATGGTGGTAAGTAATTATTGAAATGTACAATTCTTCTTTACATTTGGCTTTATATCCAGTGCTTCACACCAACAGCATTTTATAAACTTAATTTATTTCAGTGGTAAATTAATAAATAAGGCAAATGACTTTATTGGTCTTGGTTGTAAATTTTTTTTGTGAAAGTGAATAAAAGAAAAGAATAACTTTTGAACAAATTCTATAGTGTCTGTATAGTATATGTAATTGGAATAACATAGAGATAAAATATTTTACATGCCGTAATGGGTATCAGGACAATTCCCCCCCAGGACAATTCTCCCCTGGACGGTTCCCCCAAAGACTATATATTTATATACAAATATAAAGTAAAGAGTATATAGTTCAAATCTTTTCATCCATTGTATGAATATTTCTTAGTGTGATGATGTTACTTGAAGATAGAGAATATTAATTTCATTAAACAAATTATTTTCATGGACAGGCCTTCCCAACGGGGCCGTAGCGATAGTCCGAAGGTTCAATAGTCCGAAGGTTCATTGGTCCGAATGTTCACTATAGAACCTTCGGACCAATGAACCCTTGATTAAAAAGTCGATGAAAACGTTACCACTTTTCGGACCAATGAACCTTCGGACCAATGAACCTTCGGACTATCGTGACGCCCCCTTCCCAACTACCAGACTCGGCACCTACGGGTCCAGAATAAACCGGTATATCTGACCACACTACCCGTTTTCAAGGTGTATGTCAGATCGCATAAAAGAGTATCATACCCTATCACAAATTCTGTAAGCCTACCTGTCATCCGGGTATCGCGCCTCGTTTTCGTCAAGTAGGAGTCACATGAATACAACAGACGTACGACTCCCTCAATCAGGGGGTGGAAACGCGCTACTTATATGATTAAGACGAGCCTAGCCGTCAGTACCGGTTATTGTTTTGTGACCTTGAGGAGCAATTAGGTTTGGTCGTTGCGGCACGCATCAACAGTAGTTGAACTACCACACCTGGGTCTTTTGTTTTTGACAACTGTTCACTCGTCATCGAGGCGCTTGTTCAAGACTACAGGCTGATATCTACTAGTACTACCAGTGGCTTCATTAGTAACGTTCCCACAATACTTAAGTTTTCTGTCCGTGCGTACAAACCCTGAAAAAGGACAGCCTCGCTGACGAGAACAATGGACGTTTCTCACCCCTCTCTAGGATTACCCCTGCCCTCAATCTCGTCCATCCCGGTAGTCACAAAAATATTTAACCCTCGACAGAATATGCTTCTGCTATCAAAATTAGGTATACTTTTCTAAATTAATATATAAGTTTGCAAGTTCTTATTTACAAAACATCAATGGCTATGTCCGAACCTAAATTTTATGTTAAAAATTGCGGTACTGTCAGATTTTAGCATAAACAGAGAAAATTGCAGCAGTGCATGAACCTAGATGAGATGCACTACTTTCCAACCCCGCTTAGGATCATTGCTATCACATCGCGCACCAGGCAAAATCGGTGTGGTGGCTGATACTCTGTAATGCGATCTGACACACACCTTGCAAACGGGTAGTGTGGTCTGATAAACCGGTTTATACTGGACCCGTAGGTGCCGAGTCTGGTAGTTGGGAAGGCCTGATGGAGTACAAGTACAGAAAATTTCAGAAATTGAAGTACATAAAATTTTATTAAAAATCTAATCAAAGTATATCTCCAGGTAAAGTGGGGGTAAGCAAATGATCTCACAAATCCAGGTAACCCTTAGATGGATTAAGTGTTACTTTTAATTGCTTAATTACCCCCCTCCCCTCTTGATTAAGTAAGCCTTGAATCAAGGCATGTGCATCTCTAGGGAGAGGTGGGGTAAACAGATTCTCTCACTTACACAGGTATCACTTTGATTATCTGTCTCTTTTAATTGCTTGACTACTATATATATCCACCTATCCACTACCCACCACACTAAAAATATAATTTTAAAAATATGTTTACCTGTTCATCTGTTTACCCCACCTTTCCCTGGAGAATAGGTGGTTATACTTCTGTAAGATATTTAATAATACTTTCTCTACTTGAACTCAATGAAAAAGAAATTTATAAAAAAATTTTTAGCGACGAAGTTGTATTATCACACTAAAAATATAAATGAAATGGATGAAATATTTTGAACTTTATACTCTTTACTTTGTATATAAATATATAATCTGCGGGGGTGGGGGGGGATCTTGGGGGTAAATTGTTCGGGGGGTGGGGGAATTGTCCTAGAATCACCATACTGAATGTGCACAACGCATGCGGACTGGAGAGATACTCAAAAAAACTAGTTTATAACCTTGGCTTCATATTAAACTGTGTCAAACAAAATAATGAAGGTGACATTAGCTGTAGCTAGGTTTAGTAATATTGTTTAAAAATAAATAACATTTTATCATATCAACTCTCAGTCTGAGACCCAGGTTAAAGACCCATTGTACATATAGCTCAGGCAAGTGAGCCTGCAGATAAAAAGCTCAGGGGATTGGGAGGATTTCCCCTTGTCCCATGCTTCCTGGGCAGGGCTGAAGAAAATGAAGTGGAGACAGATTAACTTGGTGTATTAATGGTTTTGGTAGTTCAGAATTCAACCTTGTTTAAAACAGTTTACCATATATGTGATATTGAACTGCATTTCATAAATGTCTTGTCTTTGCTCAACCCTTTGTTAAGTTTAACAAATGACAGTAATTTTATTCTTTACCTGTGACAATGAATGCCTGTATAACAATTAACTAGCATGGTTTATCCTTTTGTTTATTGTTCAATCGACAAAAAAATAAAATAATTTAGTGTAAAAAGAAAAAGGTTACATGTACATCTGATCTTTGCTTTAAAATGTCAAATTAACAAACACTTATCACTGATTATTTGTACTTTATGAAGAAAATACCTTTAGGCTGACTTCTCTAAAGTCACTAAATTAATTGTTAGAGATACAAGTAGCATTAATATTCAAATTAAAGAGCACTAAATACATTTGCTTCACAAGGCAAAAGAGAAAACATTCAAAAAAGAAAATACGTGACAATTTTTTTTTACCAACGTCCAATTGAAAAGACTAAATAAATAAAGTAAAATATTAAAAAGTCCAAACAGCCATGTTTTTAATTGATATAATATAAAACTAAGCGTCTATCAAATGTTTTTATAGGTAACATTCTTTTTAAGTAATGCAGACAAAGAAAAAATAATTATATTGAGCTGAAAAAAAAAAACATACAGTTTAAATATCTGAAACAAATATTATCACTATATAAAGAAACTGATCTAGCTTATAAATATAGGTCTCAAATGTTGAAAACATCCCTGTGAACTATTCCTTTCCCACTTGAATTCAAATCTGTATAAAATTCACTGTTTTTTTCTTTATATCATTGCATAAAATCTAAACAATAGAATAAATAAGTTTTCAGTATTACCAAAAATATTACAATAATAATAATAAATAACATTATCAGAAGAAATAAGATTGTCAAAAGAATTTTCCATTCTACCATGATTATATATGCACACACACAAACATGTATACAGACACGCAGTCACACACACACACACATTCCTGGTGATATTGTACAAAATAATAACTCAGACTGTCATGTATTTCCCATATGAAATAAGTAAGGAAAACAGCTATTTGTTGTTTTTGCCCTTTTTGACAGAACCCTGCTTTTTAAATAGCATGCGTAATATTGGTAGTTCCAGTTTTGTACTTCACAACCTTATAGGTTAATCCAATTTGTCACTCCAATTGCTCCCTTCGGTTTCTTACTAAGCATGGATGTGAGACTACATAAATAAATAAATAAATAAATAAACAAGACAAAAGAAGCTAAGAGCTATGTGACTTTTTGGAGAAAACTACACTTTCCTAAAGATTTATTTTACCTATCACACCAGAAGTATGTAGCTTTTAAATTATTAAATAGTTTTTAGTTACTAACAGTAAAAGCTTACTGTCAAAGAGTGCTTAAATGAAAATCAATTTCCTTACACTGCAGGCATGTCATAAAAATGAAAGAGAAAAAATGTTTTCATAGTCACATAGAACTACACAACCTGTACATTACAGTCACTGCATTAAAATAAAAGTGAAACTAGATATCCAGTGTTCCTCAGCACCAGGAGCCAAAGGCAAAGGTGTTCTGTATGATACATGGCATCAAAATGAAATTTGTGAGATTCTTGTCTTTTTTCTTTCTGATCTTCTCTCTGAAAAGAAATGAACATTTTACAATGAAAATATTGTGGTGAACTAGTTCTGTAAAAACGATGTAAAAATATGTAACTTTTAAGGAGACTAAATGACTCATGCATAAAAAATGCTTATGGTCTTTAGAAAATAAACCTTTTAACCAAAGGGAAAAAAATGCTTTATCATTACAAATAAAAACAACTCAAGACTTAAATTCAAAGATAATCTGATATGGGTTTGTCATAAATCAAAGCAGCAGTAACTTTGCCAAATTTTAATCAACCTGTAAACCGTGATTGCTTTCTTTTGTTGCCTATGTTATTAGCAACACCTGAACTCTTGAGAGCAATTTAGGCAAATGACAATTCTTAATGCATGAAACAAAGAAAAAGAGAACAGTCATATTGATTATAATAAATTGAAATAAATGTGAAATATTGATAATGAAAATAAATAAAATAATATAAATAAGAATTCTGACCCATTACCTTTTCTCTCCACTGCAGTAAACCCACTATTCCAGCTATAAAGCCACATGTACCTGCCAGTACTGCTCCTGTCAGCATCACCAGGCGACTAGGGGTGACAAATAACTTGTATTTCCATCTGCAAGGACACAAAGGTTACATTTCTTTCACATGTGGAAAGATAAAATAAGTGGCTGAGTTAAGGTGGTCTATGGTCCCATTCAGAATAGGGGACTAACTAGTCCAAGGGTCAAATATGGCTGACCCACTTGAATACTTCCCCACAGGACATCTATTCAGTGTCTGTTAGGAGATAATACAACAAGCTTTGTTGTGGTTTGCCATATTTGACCCTCAGACTAATTAGTCCCCTATTCTGAATGGGGCCTGTGTTTGGCCATGTATGATGCTCAGCTAAATGAAACCTCAAAGATAAAGGTCTTGGACTTAGTAGAAAAAAAGGCATCATACAGTGGAGTCAATTGAAGAAAGAATAGAATTTTCCAGCTATAGGATGTTCCAACTATTAATATTTTTGTTGAAATATAATATTACCCTTTTAATCTAGAAAAAAATGTTATTAAATGAACTACTCATTATGAAAAAAATGGTAGTCTACAGAAATTAACAAAGATATTCATATTTCAAAAATGTTTTAGAACTGAAACAAATGCCCCACAAATTGAAATGTGTGCACTATTTCTTTGGAAATTATATTTTAAATGTAGATATTTCAGGCGCACACATTAATTAGTGTTTATCATTAATCTGCTTCATTTCTTTCAGTATTGGGACTTTCAATAAATGCGGCCATCATCGGCCAAATTATGAACATCATACTTGAGTTTGTTACATTATCTGCATGTCGTTAATAGTCTGTTAAATTGCATGATGTACATTGGAAACTAAAAAGCAACTCATGTAAGCATGAACAAATATACTTTATCATAACATAGTTTACATATACACATACATTATTAATTTCATTAGAGAGATGTAGTGTTAAGTGCTAAAGACACATAACTTTTCTATGTTCCTAGAAAATTTACTTACCAGTAACTTAATAACTTAAACATATAAAAAGAGGAACTGCTATATGCCAAGAAAAGAGTGCAAGTCAGCGTCTTGGATGCTACAGACTGGTGTACATCATGTATTTTCATGTATTCACTGCCATTTTTGTTACTACTGTCACTGCATCAACTTTACAACATCATGCTGATGTCAATAATGTAAGCTGCATCCTGTTAACTATCATTAGTCAAATATTTGTGGAAAACCAACTTTCTAAGTCTCACTTTGCAAACATTTAACATGGCCACATGGCTTAAGCAAGATAAGAGTTTTCCTTGCCTCGCCCAGGTCAGCGTCTTGGCTGCTACAGACGGGTGTACATCATGTATTTTCATGTATTCACTGCCATTTTTGTTACTACTGTCTCTGCTTCAACTTTACAACATCATCATGACATGAATGCCATGTTGATAAAACTGGTTGAAAGACTGGACAAGCAGGGACAAGAGATGAAAAAACTGAAAGCTGAGGTTGCTGCAGTGAGGCAGGAAAATGAACAACTTAAGGTATTTTGTACTTGAAATTCTGTCCAATTCCATCATTGTAAATTTCCCATAAGTTGGTATATCTTAACTATCATCAATTATAAAAATTAACATCATTAACAGCCAATTTTCAACAACTTCCACATACTGAAAATGACATATCTATAGTAAAAAGCGACTAATCTTTTAAATTAGTCAGATATTCAGAAAATCAAGTTGAAGCTTGATGCACAAACTATCACAGTCCCTGAACAAAATGCAACAAATCTTCGCCATGAAAACCATTCCATTACCAAGCGACAAGTGCAGCAAGGAAACTGTAAGCTATCATTTGTTAGAAGTCTTGAAATAACATTTTATACAATTCCTAATAAGATATATCAAGAGGATGTATTGATTTTATATAATATTATATGTGACAATAGGCATTTTATGGTTGAGTATCAATGTGCAGCATCTGTATCCTGTTAAAAACCAGCAATTCAAACCACTGTGTCCTCTATTTTAGTGGTAAGTTCAGGCTGTCTACAAGGACCCCAGGGACCCCCAGGAAGAGATGGCAGGGATGGCAGAGATGGAATTCAGGTTACTTTACTGATCTTCACTTATGACAAATTGCATGACTTTTAGAAAAAAATTCTTTCTTGAATAAAATTGTATGCCATCATATATAATTATAATAATTATACAATATTTAAAAATTGCTTCTAGAGTATAAAGCCATGGACATGTGACATACATAAGTTGGAATGGATAGTGAAAAAATACCAAATAAATATCATATATAATTTTTTTATGTAGATATAATTTAATTTCAACATTATCCTTTTTTGTTCTCATTGTGGGAAATGACAAAATGTGGACACTTCATTGTTTCTTATTACAAATATCTTAAATTAATCCACAGAACCCAGGTTTAACAGTAGACAGCCTCAAGCAAATCATTGCACTGCTTGGATATCAGTCACCACTACAAGGTAATGGTAGGCCTGCTCTCTATATTATAGCTTAAAACAGAAAACATTTTGCTACCAAATAAGGTCTTATCAAATAATGCCTTTTCTTTCTTTTTAAATATGACAAAAACCATGAAGAACAATCACTTAGTAGTAACAGTAAAATATCAGATGCAAAATGAAATGCTAATTCATATTTCAATTTACCTGTACTATACTTAGTATTATACATTTATTGATTTTGGGTGAGGTCACCTTTTGGCTATGCTTGGCCCAAAGTTGTGATGACTGAATGATGCCTTGTGAATGATGAGGTAGCTGTCCAAAGTGACGTGTGTTTATGAAATACATTGATTTCCAGAAGACTTAATCATTATCCAAAGAAATTATTATTATTATCACTGAGATTTATTTTTCAGTTGTCAACTCCTCAAGGAGCAATGTTCAGGGACCCCAGGGATTACCTGGGAGAGATGGTAAAGATGGAATACAGGTAAAATTTTGCATGGTGGCTATATATTCAGTAGTTTTGTAATTCAAAATTATGATTAAAAATTTATATTTATTTTGATTGAAAATTAGAGTATAATGCAATCTACAGACCAAGACATCCACTTCTTGAAATATATTGACAATGCACCAGTTTATACTAAATATGTAATAATATATGTTCCTTTGTGAAATAGCAGTTTCAATATTTTTGTTGAATTTTATAAGGGACCGCCTGGACCTAAAGGGGACCCAGGATCTCTAACATTGGATACCCTCAAACAAATGCTGGGACAAATTGGAGCTCAGATAGGGGTGCCACCTACAGGTTTGTCTGGTGCTTTAACTACATGAATGTCTTCCTGTTAGTTTGGGAATACTTTCTACACTTTAACTGCATTGATAGGACTTCATTAGTGAATTCAATTTTCATCCATTTTTTTAATGATTTACTTTTTTTAGTTAAGAGACAGCTATTAACTGGATAAAGATTGTGCAACATTACTAGTAAGTTGATCATTTAGGCTCTATTCCCATAGATTTTAGATCGATCTATCCCCGCAGGGAGCCTCACTAGATTACTTCCAGAAAATCCGACTTAAATGTCCGTCCCACCTATTACAAGCTGTAAGGAGGTAATTAACTTTCATGTCCGCCCGGCTGACAGCTATTTAGCGTGAACCCCCAGGGAGTTAGGTCGATCTAAAGTAGGTCGATCTAATCTATGGAAATGGGGTGTAAGATGTCTGTTCTGAAAGTGTAAGTTTTCATATGGTATCTGGTGTATGAGCAATACCAGTCCAATATGTTTCTCTAGGTTTAATGTGTGTTTTCAGCTCTTCCAGCCAATACCAGCTATGGTGGGGCAGTATACACACATTGGGGCAGAACAACTTGCTCAACACATTCAAAGCTTTTGTACAAAGGTAAAGTGCTATTCAAAATAATTATAACAATGTTAATGATAATAATAATACAAATTTTTGAATTATATATATATATATATATTTATAATTTTGAATTTGACATCTATGGTTAAAGAGTAATTAAAATCTTTAAAAATGGCTTTTATAATTCTATATCAGGAATATCTGCTGGAACTGACCATGACAAAACTGGAGGAGGCAGTAATTACCTGTGTTTGCCACAGACACCAGAGTGGGGGAAATACCAAGATGGAAGGCAAGGTACTGGTTCTTACATACATGGTGTGGAATATGAATATGTTAATCCTAACATATTTTCAATATCCAATACAGGAGGTCAAGATGTTTTTAATCATGATGCCCCCTGTGCTGTATGCTACACCCAAACACGCCCCAGTCATGTGATGATACCAGCCAAGAAGACATGTCCAGCTGGGTGGACAACAGAGTACAATGGATACCTGGTATCAGCTCGTGACATTTACCAGAGAACAGAATTTGTCTGCCTTGATGAAGCTCCAGAAGTGGTAGCAGGGGGTCATGAAAACAAAAACGGTGCCTTGTTCCAAACTGCTGAATCTCAGTGTGGTTCCCTGCCCTGTCCACCATATGTGGATGGAAGAGAACTGGCATGTGTTGTCTGTACTAAATAGTGAAGAACATAAAATATGGTTCATAATATTGACACTTAAAAATGACCATAATCAGTGCTGTCAGTACTAAACAGTTCATATATATGTTGAATGAATATAATTATAATCTGTGAATAGGATCCGAGAAAGATGGCCTGTCTTTGCTAATTTTTGATAAAATGACCTTAGGAATAGCCTTTGATGAACTTAAATGTGTTATTTCCTACAATATAAGTAATTTACTAATCGAAAGATATTTATTTGGCTAGTACTACTTCAATGACAGCTTTGTACCATAGGCAATGCCTATTCAATTTTCAGCAGCAAATTAGTTAAGTAAGCAAAAAATTTTAAATGATATAATATACATCTAGTCTGTAGGTTTTTGGTTTATTCATGAAAATTGAATTAAAGATACCAAATACAATAAAATGCTTTTGATTAGTTGATTTGTGTCTGCATAGTAAATAAAGTAATTTTTAAAGAGCAGAATTTTTGTTATTTTTTCTTTCTTTCTTTATTTTAATACAATTATGTAATTGTACAGTGTGTTATTATGTACAACTCATTTTGGATTAGGGATATACATTAAAAAGATCACCTTGGAAGTTCACAGTTTAAAGCTTTATTAAAAATGTGTCAAACAAACTACTGAAGATCTCTTTATATAAACAACAACTTATCATATTTTAACTTAACATCAGGGACCCAGAATAGGGTGATACATCACATAGACATCACTGTAATGGCATATACCATGGTGAAGAGTATGTTTCTCATTGTACATAACTGCTGCTGTTATGACAGCACTGACATCAAATGCACAACATGTTGAAGTCAGTGATGATGCATTGACGAAACTGGTTGAAAGACTGGACAGACAAGAACAGGAGATAATCCAACTAAAACATGGAAGACATATGCTGAGAGAGGAAAATAGCATTTTTAAAGTAGAAATTTCCAAGTTGAAGAAATTGGAAGCAGATGTTCACACAATCAAAATAGAAAATAAAAACATGAAGGTAGAAAAATATGCAACAGAGCTAAGAGCTATAAATTTTTTACATTCATATTATAAATATAGTATTGCTTTAGCTGTATATATATATTAAAGAATATCCTAAAATTTTTCAACTGTTAGGCACATATTGAGAACACACAGATTGCTTTTATATTGAAGTGCAATACAAAATATCTTAATCAAGATGATATCAAAAGAACTGTGAAAATAGCAAAAAATTTAAGGTTTTATTGTCAAAGGAAAGGCTGAAAAAAGATGCCCAAGAACATCTTTAAATTTATAACCTATAAAGCTATCATATTTTAGGCCAAAATACAGGAAATAAGCCTTAAACTGGAAGAACTGTCACCAAACACTGAAAACCCTACCTCCCAGTACTCAAATGATGGTGATAACAAAACCCATTACTTAACCAAAAGACAAGTACCTTGCAACTGTGAGTACTGTATAATATTTATTCTTGGGTCATTTAAAATGTTGGATCCTAACACAACAGTTTTTATAAAGTGGGAGTTTACTTGCTTGGCTTGTGTAACTTACAGGTTAAATATGTTTAAAAAAAGGGCATAAACGAACAACTATTATGCATCTTTGGCATAAAGAAATCAGACATGCATTCTAGATGCTCTGGTAGATTATTTGAAGTGCAAAATTAAGTAAGCACATCCTAAACAGAACCAACTGGGAACTCCACTTTCAGTTGGCAGTCATTGCTACCCACAAGGTCCTCAGGGTCCTCAAGGTCCACCAGGGAAAGATGGAAAAAATGGACGAGATGGTAGAGATGGTCTCCCAGGGTTAAATGGAAGGGACGGGTTGCAGGTGACTTCTATATTACAAATTTCTCTCATTTTGATTATCAAAGCATAAAAAAGACATACTGTAATCATGTTCAAATACTGGCAAAAACTTCAAATCATCTAAAGCTCACTATAAATAATTAAAAAGAAAGACTTAATAACTATGATTTTTATCAATGACATCTTCAATTACATGTACGTTAGCTGTTTCTTTCGTTCTTTCAGGGACCACCTGGTGCCAAAGGTGACGCTGGATCTTTGACAAAAGACATCATAGAATTTATAATCGCAAAACTTCAGAATGTTCCTAAACCTACTGGTATGTACCGGTCCTATATGTCAGAGCTTCTACAGCCATGCCCAAATATATTAATTTATTATACCAAGTTACCAATTGATGTATCACCTAAATGTATTACAATGTTGGCACAGTATATATAACATGGTGAGGCAGGTATATACAGTATGTTTGTCTAAATTTAATGTATATTTTCATGTATATTTTTGCGGCTGTTAAGGGTACCATAAGCATGTAAGGCCCCATTCTGCCGCCATCACACGCAGTGTTAAACAGATTAAATCTTGGCTCCAAGGTTTAATTGCTAGACCTCTGCAGTGATGCTGTGTGTGGAGGTGGGGAGACCATAGAGAATCAGGGGCATCTCTTTTGAAGTATATGGTCAGCCATATTTAGTTGGCTGATCAGTTAGTACTGGAATCATAATATCTTGATGGGGCCAAAGGACGAAAACGGAGGTACTAGATACCAGCCATATTGGAGCACCATGTTGGAGCACCATGTTGGAGCAGTGTACAAATTTTGGCTCCTAGGTTTTATGCATGTTTTCAGGTTTACCAGCCAATACCAGCCTTGGTGGGGCAGTTTACAAACGCTGGGGCAGAACAACCTGTGCAGCACATTCACAGCTTTTGTATGCAGGTAAATACTTGAAATTCTTTTCTAAATATGTGTCCAAAGATAAGTAATTTACTTGTATTAAAGTTTTTCTTTTCAATGTTGGCCCCTATGATAATTTATAAACTTTTTCAGGGATAGCTGCTGGAACTTACTGGACCCAAACTGGAGGAGGCAGTAATTACCTGTGTTTGCCACAGACACCAGAGTGGGGGAAATACCAAGATGGAGGGCAAGGTACTGGTTCTTACATACCTGTACATGGTGTGGAATATGAGAGTATTTACTCAAACATATTTTCAACAACCCATACAGGAGGTCAAAATTTTCAACAACATGATGCCCCCTGTGCTGTATGCTACACCCAAACACACCCCAGTCATGTGATGATACCAGCCAAGAAGACATGTCCAGCTGGGTGGACAACAGAGTACAATGGATACCTGGTATCAGAATATGATAATCACCATAGAACAGAGTTTGTGTGCCTTGATGAAGCTCCAGAAGTGGTAGCTGGTGGTCAAGAGAACAAAAATGGTGCCTTGTTCCAAACTGCTGAATCTCAGTGTGGTTCCCTGCCCTGTCCACCATATGTGGATGGAAGAGAACTGGCATGTGTTGTCTGTACTAAATAGTGAAGAAGATTTAATATGGTTCATAATATTGGCACTTTACAATGACCATAAACGAAACAGAACTGTGTTGTCTGTACTCAACGGTGACAATAAATAAGCTGAGTGAATGACACAACTGTGACTAAGACCCCATTTCCAGAGATTAGATCGATCTACTTTAGATCGTCCTAACTCCCTGGGGGTTCACGCTAAATAGCTGTCAGCCGAGCGGACACGAAAGTTAATTACCCCCTTACAGCTTGTAGTAGGCGGGACGGACATTTAAGCCGGATTATCTGACAGTAATCTAGTGAGACTCCCCGCGGGGATAGATCGATCTAAAAGCTCTGGGAATACAGCCTAAGACAAGAATGGACTGTGCTAATTTTCAATATAATAACCTAAGTAAAAGCTTACTGATATGTTGAATTTAGATGTGCTAATTCCTAGAATATATATAGCTACCAGTAAAATTGCTGATGAAAAGATACATTTTCATTAGGCTAGTACTGCTTCAATGGCAGCTTTGTGTCACAGGCAATTTCCATTTAATTTTCAACAGCAATATAGTAAATTAAGCAAAAATGTTTAAATGACCTAATTGGTTTTTGATATGTTCATGATAATTGAATTAAAGATTCCAAATATAACTATATGTTTTTGATCTGTTTGTTTGTGTCTGTAAAGTAATAAAGTAACTGTGAAGAGCTTATTTTTTTCTTTTCTGCACAGTGTTCCTGTTCCTTTCCATACTTTAATAGTCTTAATACAATTATGTCATTTTTTACCATTATACTAAATGTGCACAACACATAATATCTTGATTACGGTTATACATGAAAAAGATCACCTTAAATAGTTTAAGCTCTCTTATATCAAATTATGTCAATGCATGGGAGAGGGAATATAACCACAATTAACTCACATCTTCAGTTCCAACTTTTAAGTCCTTTATTAAGTCCAAGCCTTCAGCATTTATACTGGTACACACTATCTACAGGGAATCTCTCTGCATGCCACAGTGGCAGCAACTCATTTAAATACTAATTGCAATGCAATAGATAACAAGTGAGTGAAAGTTATATCAGTTCTACTTATCAGGTATACATATACAAAGGATGATGATTTTAGATATTCATTCAAGACTGAAGCAAGGTGAATGATAATGTGCTGACTGATTATATAAACATAATATGTAGAGGAGTGAGTTTATCACTTGCCTTCAGTGCATGGACCTTAACATATTCCTTCTTTTCCCACAAAAAAAAAAAAAAAAAAAAAAAAAAAAAAAAATTATGGATACATAATTTTTTGAAATATAGATTCCACAGAATACTCAAAGATAACATTTTAACAGCTAAATACTTATACAAAATATCTATGTCATGATTCAACTACAAAAAAATATTATTCTATTAAATATTACTTTAACTAACAATGGTAATTAATTCAGTTCATTATCCATTTCATTTCTGCACAAAGATATGTCATTATTTTAATGAAATTAAATTTTAAATGTTTCCAAAATATTAATTTTGACAAAGAAAAATGTCCAGTTGTCATACAGATTGTTTAAACAGCTTTTCTGATGGACTGTACATTTAAAATCTCCTCAATTAAACAATTTAATATCAGATATATCATTAATGTTGAGGACGAGACGGTGATAGAAGCAACAAGAACGAAGAAAATAAATAAATAAATAATTTAATAGCGAATAAATGGTTACAAAAATTGAATGAAAATAAAATTAAACCAAATCGAAATGGATCGCTGTCGGTTAAACTGCTATCGAGAGATACCACTGTCGTAAGCTGCCGGGATGACTGCTGGGTCGTGGGCAGATGAGTGGCGCAGGAGTCGAGTAGACCGATATCGAGCCGCCGGGGTGACCGTCGAGTCTAGGGCAGATGAGTGGCGCAGGAGTAGACCGCTGTCGAGCCGCCGGGGTGACCGTCGAGTCTAGGGCAGATGAGTGGCGCAGGAGTAGACCGCTGTCGCGCCGCCGGGGTGACCGCGGAGTCGTGGGCCGGTGCGAGGTGCTGGAGAGAACCGCTGCTGTCGAGCCACCGGGGTGACCGCGGAGTCGTAGGCCGGTGCGAGGCGCTGGAGAGAACCGCTGCTGTCGAGCCGCCGGGGTGACCGCGGAGTCGTAGGCTGGTGCGAGGCGCTGGAGAGAACCACTGCTGTCGAGCCGCCGGGGTGACCGCGGAGTCGTAGGCCGGTGCGAGGCGCTGGAGAGAACCGCTGCTGTCGAGCCGCCGGGGTGACCGCGGAGTCGTAGGCCGGTGCGAGGCGCTGGAGATAACCGCTGCTGTCGAGCCGCCGGGGTGACCGCGGAGTCGTAGGCCGCACTGCATACCGCTGTAGAAAACGTCCGGCTTATATAGCAGCTGGACGCAAAAACTGCTCAGTTACGGTGTTGAATGCGTTCACTATTGGCAGAGTTCATTAAGTAGGGAAGTTGAGTAACTGTCGCTGACATACCCCCTCGCAGTAACACGACTAACTGGAAGCGACAGTGTCAAAAATTAAATATATAATTAATCATTAGTGTCCCATATGAAGCCGAGTACCCGCTGGGAAGGCAAGGCATCCATAGAGAGGACAAAGTTCTTGATAGCAACTTCTGATGCAGGGAGGGAGGACAATACATCTCTGGAGTTGGATACCCACTTCGTCAAACGAAATCCACCAATGCTCAGTAGATCCACAAATTCATGGGATAAGGATATGGCGAGGCCCACAGATGGTTGACTGGTACATAAATCATCCATGTAGAAGTTCCGCAGTGTAGTTTCAACTGCTAGGGAAGAAAACTTGTCGGCGTTGTCAGTTGCTGTACAGCGCAAAGCATAGTTGGCACACGTGGGAGACGACTTGGCACCAAATGGATAAACGCACATCTGATACGTGTCAGGCTTTTCAATGCGTAGATCATCAGACCACAGGAAACGTAAACAGTCTCTGTCAGTTTTCAAACACAGCACTCTGTGAAACATGGACTCAATGTCTGCAGATAAACCAATGGATCCCCGTCGGAAGTTCAGTAGAACTGCTGTCAAACTGTTGAGGAGGTCTGGACCTGTAAGTAACTTGTCGTTCAGCGACGTCCCTGCATATCTGGCTGCACAGTCTTGAACGACTCTGGTCTTATTCGAAGTGTAAACGTCATGATGCAGCAAATACCAGGTGATGGGGCTCTGTGTATGGACTTCACTGTCCGTCATCTTTCTGGCATAACCTTTCTCCAGCCATGTGTTGATAATTTCAGAGTAGCTGCGGAATCGCTCTGGATTGGTTCTCAACTTGCGGCACAGGAACTGGTAACGCTTGAGAGCCATTACGTAGTTTGAGGGTAAAACTGTATCTTCGTTTTTCCACAGCATTGGAACCGAGTAACGTCCAGATTTATAGCTGGTTTTCTGGTCAAGCTGGCTCTGGGCATGTCTGTCATCTACGGAAGTTGCTGCATTGCCTTCAAACTTGCAACCAAATGATTCTGTCGTGAAAAATTTCTCAAGTTGATCAGCATCCCCTCTGTCAATGGACTTGAAACTAGCGTGGAGGACGTGAAGACGGTGCTGTTTCGTAGTCGGGTCTGCCAATCTTCCAAGAAGTGACCAACCAAGACCAGTCTTTATAGCTATGGGAGTTCCCGGAGGACCACGTCTGATGTCTGTCTGGACCATGATGTCAGGTATATCACCACCGATTAACAAGCCAATATCAGGTCAGTCTGGTAAAACATCTTTCAGATCTCGGAGGTGTGGCAAATTGTTGATCTTGACGGAGCGTTGCGGGGGTATGTTCAACTTGTCTACCACCCATGCCTGCTGAACTGGGAAAGAGGCATCATTGTCTTCAATGGCTGAGGAAATGGTAAAGCTGACTAGCTGTGCTCGCTGGCAATCTTCATCTCGAGTTACTGTTCCCATCTGTAGGATCTCCATTGGACCAGACAAGTTGAGCTGACTGGCTAAATCACGGCGTATCATAGTTAGTTGACTTCCACAGTCTAGTAAGGCACTAGTGTTGATCTTCTCACCGGTGGGTGACGTCACGATCACAGGAACAACTTGCAGATAAACTTCAGAATTAGGATTTTGCGTAGCAAAGGATCTCTTGGGTTGAGCTTTTTCAGTTGCTGACGGGGCCTGTACTTCTGCCTGCACTGCACTGGAAGATACACACGTGGATCGAGGGTGGTAAACTTCCTGTGGGACGTCATGGAGAGTTGTGTGATGTCTCTTGTTGCAATTATCAGCTCTGCAGCGCCCAGGGGAGGTACAATCAGATGCAATGTGTCCTTGCCGTAGACAATTCCTGCAAAGTCGATGGGAATTGACGCATTCAAACCGTTTCTTTGTTGTCATTGTTAGATAAAGTTCACACTTGTAAAGTGCATGGAGACATCCACAAACAACACAGGTGAACTGCGAAGAGGGTCTCGAAGATGGCGTCTTGGAGAATGGATGGTCAACAGGTTTTCTCTCCTCAGGAACAGGCTGAGTAGTGTGAAAGGAGGACGCTTTACGATTTCTGGGTTGAACCGTCTCATAAACATCTTCTGCGAGGAGTGGATCAAATAGTGAAGTTACTCTGTCTGATAACCAGCCTTCCAAATCTTCTAGAGTTGGTTCGTGGGTTGTTCGCAGAATACGGCAGCACTCAGCCCAACGTTCTCTCATACGTAGTGGGAGGCGAAGTGTACAACGTCGTACCGTCTCCAAATTCATGACGTCTGCTTGATAATTCATCCGCTTTAGAATAAAAATACAGTCTCGGATGTTGACATAAAACGATTCAAGTTGTACCCGGTCCCGGTCCTTGATTGTTGGGCCATCTGTCACTCGTTCCAAAAATGCTCGGGCCACCAGCGATCTATGTCCGAATCTGTGTTTTAGAGCTTTCAAGGCTATGGCATATGCTGCACCATCGATTCCATATCCCGCGATATGTTGTTTTGCTTGACCAGTTACACTGCTCTGTAGTAACCACATGCGCCGGGTATCCTTAAAATAGGGTTGCTTGTGCACTTCTTTGTAAAATAGTTCAGCAAACCTTGGCCAGTCTAGTGCAGACCCGTTGAATGGCGATATGGAGGCTTGCGGAGCATCCTTCTCGAACATGCACTTCAGAAGTAATTCTTCATAGGACTTGACAATGTCTGAATCATTGGGTGTGGCTAAAACAGTCTCACTATATGGAACAAGTTTATCAATCCATGCGTCTATTGGTGCTGGGGTAGGTGCGACGAGAACATCATGGACTTGGGGCTCTTGGGATATAGGCTGTTGAATTGGCTGCGGCTGTTCCTTGGTCACTTGTATAACCTCGGAGATTTCTCCCAAACAATCTGTGCAGGTTTCTTCAACGTCAGCAAACCAGATCTGGGCGTCTGTGATGGCCATTTCATCTTCCAGAATGTCGATGTATTTCAAGTTAGCAGTTTCGCATTCCTTTTTTAGAGTAGTTATTTCGTCTTTCATCTCCGACAACCGATGTTTTCTAGTGGATTCATCGTGGATGAGCTGTCTTGCTTTCAGCACACGTTTAGTGAAGGCAGCCAGGCGTCCGGTTCTTGCGGCTTTCAATCTCCGTTCATCCATGCCGTCGGTGTTGAAATCCGGCTCGCGAGACCAATGTTGAGGACGAGACGGTGATAGAAGCAACAAGAACAAAGAAAATAAATAAATAAATAATTTAATAGCGAATAAATGGTTACAAAAATTGAATGAAAATGAAATTAAACCAAATCGAAATGGATCGCTGTCGGTTAAACTGCTATCGAGAGATACCACTGTCGTAAGCCGCCGGGATGACTGCTGGGTCGTGGGCAGATGAGTGGCGCAGGAGTCGAGTAGACCGATATCGAGCCGCCGGGGTGACCGTCGAGTCTAGGGCAGATGAGTGGCGCAGGAGTAGACCGCTGTCGAGCCGCCGGGGTGACCGTCGAGTCTAGGGCAGATGAGTGGCGCAGGAGTAGACCGCTGTCGAGCCGCCGGGGTGACCGCGGAGTCGTGGGCCGGTGTGAGGTGCTGGAGAGAACCGCTGCTGTCGAGCCGCCGGGGTGACCGCGGAGTCGTAGGCCGGTGCGAGGCGCTGGAGAGAACCGCTGCTGTCGAGCCGCCGGGGTGACTGTGGAGTCGTAGGCCGGTGCGAGGCGCTGGAGAGAACCGCTGCTGTCGAGCCGCCGGGGTGACCGCGGAGTCGTAGGCCCGTGCGAGGCGCTGGAGAGAACCGCTGCTGTCGAGCCGCCGGGGTGACCGCGGAGTCGTAGGCCAGTGCGAGGCGCTGGAGAGAACCGCTGCTGTCGAGCCGCCGGGGTGACCGCGGAGTCGTAGGCCGGTGCGAGGCGCTGGAGAGAACCGCTGCTGTCGAGCCGCCGGGGTGACCGCGGAGTCGTAGGCCGGTGCGAGGCGCTGGAGAGAACCGCTGCTGTCGAGCCGCCGGGGTGACCGCGGAGTCGTAGGCCGGTGCGAGGCGCTGGAGAGAACCGCTGCTGTCGAGCCGCCGGGGTGACTGCAAAGTCGTAGGCCGGTGCGAGGCGCTGGAGAGAACCGCTGCTGTCGAGCCGCCGGGGTGACCGCGGAGTCGTAGGTCGGTGCGAGGCGCTGGAGAGAACCGCTGCTGTCGCGCCGCCGGGTGACCGCGGAGTCGTAGGCCGGTGCGAGGCGCTGGAGAGAACCGCTGCTGTCGCGCCGCCGGGTGACCGCGGAGTCGTAGGCCGGTGCGAGGCGCTGGAGAGAACCGCTGCTGTTGAGCCGCCGGGGTGACCGCGGAGTCGTAGGCCGGTGCGAGGCGCTGGAGACAACCGCTGCTGTCGAGCCGCCGGGGTGACCGCGGAGTCGTAGGCCGCACTGCATACCGCTGTAGAAAACGTCCGGCTTATATAGCAGCTGGACGCAAAAACTGCTCAGTTACGGTGTTGAATGCGTTCACTATTGGCAGAGTTCATTAAGTAGGGAAGTTGAGTAACTGTCGCTGACAATTAAACTATTTTCTTTCTTCCATGACACATATATCTTGGAAATTTCCCTACATGTTGGAATTCAAATTACCATTAATAGAAAAAAAACATATTTTCACTTATTCTATATAATTCGTTTTTAACCTAAGTTGTAAGCACATTTAAATCTTATCGTTTTCAAATATTGAAGTTATGAAACATTGAAACATGACTATCAAATACTTAGCCGAATGGTAAATTTCTATAAATCCAATATATCTCTTTTTTTCACACCTACAGTACAACTCAGACAAATATTGTATCATCCTTTAACTTAATATTAAAAAACAAATCGTATCTTAATTTGCAGTGTGGAAGAAGTGCCCATTTTAGTTTCTTTGCCATAAACTTTCTCTGCACCTTTTTGCTGTCTCTGTGAAATTCCCATTTTACATCTGTCCATTCTTTTGCATTCTCATAAACATTTTCTGTGTCTGAACCTTAATTGTTTGTCTTCATTCTCTACACTGCACTTTGTTTCATCTCTACTTCAGTAAGTTTGTCTCTGTCTGTATCTTTGAAATTAGAAAAATCCATTTCCATCGGTTCATCATTAAGTCCTTCATCAGCTTTCTTTACATAATCCGTTACAGCCTTTTCATCTACACCATGTTTCTCCACAGACTTTGGGTCATCATCATCATCAAGTCCTTCATCCGTATTCTTTACATCATCTGTTAAAGCCTTTTCAACTACATCAGGTTTCTCATAATACTTCAGTTCACCTATTCTACTCTCTCTTTCAATTAATCTGTTGTCATCATCATCAGTTAATTTTCAATCGTAGCTCTTGTTCTTTCTCGACATACCCTTCACATTTCTCCCCTTTCACGAAATCGGTTCCCTTTTCTACCTCTTGTTCATTTATAATCATAATGTTCTTGTTGAATTCATTTCCATCATTTTCCTCATCTACCGTTACATCATGTTCGATTACAAACTTCATCTCATTTATACATCCATCCTCATTAGCTGTAGTCAGTGTCTCATCATTAGTTCCCTTCTCCATTTCTAATAATTCATCTACTTTGCCTTGGTTTCTTTCTTTAACTTCTTGTTATATTTCAGATTCTGGAGTAATGTCATTATTCTGTTGCTGCAAACAGCCATATTGTCTCTGTAACAAGTCGGCTAGCTTGGATAGGCAATCTACCAGTCTGCCGTTAATATTATAGTCCTTTTCAGAATCCCAGTCATCATCTTCATACACATACTCATCTTCAAAGTTGGATCCATAGCTATATATCCCTTCCCCGCAGTGACCCTGTTCCTCCCTACCCAGGTTCTTCTAATATTTTACTTGTCACTGATGCATGGGAGAGGGAATATAACCACAAACTCACATCTTCAGTTCCAACTTATAAGTCCTTTATTAAGTCCAAGCCTTCAGCATTTATACACACTACATACATTACTTATACAAATCATTGTAATGGCATACACCATGGTGAAGACCATGTTTATCATTGTAACCATGCTGTAGATATGACAGCACTGACACCAAATACACAACACCATGTTGAAGTTAGTGATGATGCACTGATGAAACTGGTTGAAAGACTTGACAGGCAACAACTAGTGATAATCCAACTAAAATATGTAAGACAAATGATGAGAAAGGAAAACCACAGGTTTAAAGCAGAAATTTCCAACTTGAAGAAATTGGAAGCAGATGTTTTCACAATCAAAATAGAAAATGAGAACTAGAAAAAGCAGGCAACAGAACTAGAACTATAAATGTTCTTATAATATATATTCTTATTATTGAATTGCAATAAAAAATCTGAATCAAGATGATATCATAGTTGCAGAATAAAAGAAATTTGAAAATAGCAAAAGATTTAAGATTTTATTATAAAATAAGAAATAGTAGAGTCTGAAAACAGATGCTTATGAATATCTTTAAATATTTCATAACCTACAGCATTAATAAAAATACCTGAATTTATGCCCATATACAGGAAATATAAACCGTAAAATGCAAGAACTGACGTCAAACGCTGAAAACCCTACCTCCCAATACTTTAATGATGGTGATAACAGAACCCATTACTTAACCAAAAGACGTACAGGTACCTCACAGCTGTGAATATACTATTTATTTTTGGGTCATGTAAGATGTTGCATCCTAATGGGGGGGCGTCTCGATAGTCCGAAGGTTCATTGGTCCGAAGGTTCATTGGTCCGAAAATTCGTAAATTTTTCATCAGATTTTCAACAAAAAGGTTCATTGGTCCGAAGGTTCATTAGTCCGAAAATTAAAGGTCCATTGGTCCGAAGGTTCATTAGTCCGAAGGTTCGATAGTCCGAAGGTTCATTAGTCCGAAGGTTCGATAGTCCGAAACATTTTAAGATGTTCTTCGATTTTAAGAATTATAATTACAAACGGAATCTAAGGGTGCGTTCCCAACGAAACTATCATTCTACGTTGATTGATCCAACTCCACCAGGATTCTCACTGTATGCAATCAGATTAGCAATCCTGGAGCTGCTAGGGGGTGATTAACTTTCGTGTGAACTCAGCTTCTAGAATCTTTATCATTTCGTTTTGAGTGCGACCGAAACGCACGTGAAAATTATCCATATAGGTCGTATTGTTTCCGTGAACTACTCTTTACAATGTGGGGAAGTTTGGGGATATGCAATGGCTACCCTTTCCAACTCATGAACACCATACATGTTTCACATGAAATATTGAATAAAGATTGGAACGCATAAAATGAGAGGACGCTTATAATGACATTTAATCGAATGGCCTGTGTATTATTTTTGAATTGTATAAGAAACTGATAAAAGTGGTTTTACGCTCCATCAAGGCTACCTTTAAGCGCACACTGATTATTTTCAAAAGAAAAAAACGGGTGTTTCAATTACGAAATTTTTTGGATTGCGGGAGAGTCCCGTTTTTCTAGAGACCGATTGCGGTTCACGTCCACCCTGTACTCATGAATATCAAGTCAACAGTTTCGTAAAAAATCAGTGATAATCGACTTTTCAAGACTGGATGAATAGGTCGGTACAATTACTTTGAGTTTCTTACGATGTCTTAAGATACTATGATTAGAATTCAAATTATTCTAACCTACACATTACTTAAATTCTTAAATTATGTAAAAGTTATAGAATAATTGCATTTCCAAACAAACTATGTTGTTGTTCGCACAGCCCACTCCCATACCCCCCCCCCCCCCCCAAAAAAAAAAAAAAAAAAAAAGAAAAGAAAAAACAGCCGTTCCGCCAGCAGTATTGTATTACTCATAGGGATGAGGATAAATTAACTGGAGTGTAAACTTGGCATATAAACAAAAATTACGAGCATTTACGAAAACAAACTTTTCCCTTACTAGGGCTTTAAACTTAAAAATTGTATCAGAATACAGTAATATGCTCAAATATCCAAATATCCACAAATAGTAATACATATTTAATTCCACCCCCTCTTCCCCAGCAATACTGAAGGTGCTGAAACGTTTATAATCTGAAATAGAAATTTGACAACGCCATATCAACCCGGTGGGCCTATTTATTTATTTATTTATTTATTTATTTATTTATTTATTAAACGTAAAATACAAGTGAGAAGGCAGTTTGAACATGTTGAAATATTCTAAAACAGTTAAACTTCTAATCTGATGAACAACACCAAAAATGCTGTCTTTGTAACAAATTCATTTAAACGAAGAAAAACGTACTATGCAAAAAGTAGATACACTCGTGACTCGTGAGAAAATTTCCATTTGATTTTACAAAATAAACCTTAGCAGTTAAATATCGTCAACTTCCAATCCCATGAAAAACATCAAGATCTGTTTTTTTTTTTTTTTTTTTTTTTTTTTTTTTTTTTTTTTTTTTTGTAACTAATGTAATATGCTAGTATTGACATTATTTTTGCCCGTGCAGACCTAACTTTTAAACCCTCTACCAGGGCGACTGATAGATTTTTTACAGATATTCACAGATGTGTCTCTAGATAAATAGGTGGTCATTTTGAGACACCAACAATTTTCGGGGCCCTTTAGCGGGCCCCAGATCCTACACCAAGGGGGGTGGGGGCTTTGCATCCGCGGACACCCCTTCAAATAATCTTGGATCCGCCCCTGTACATGTAATTCACTATACACTTATACAGCGGGCCTACATTCGGACTATCGAACCTTCGGACTATCGAACCTTCGGACCAATGCACCTTCGGACTATCGAACCTTCGGACCAATGCACCTTCGGACTATCGAACCTTCGGACCAATGAACCTTCAATGCACATTCGGACCATTGAACCTTCGGACCAATGAACCTTCGGACTATTGAACCTTCGGACTATCGCTACGGCCCCCAATGGCCCAGTCACAATGTCGGCGATCTGTCGGGGATTAGT
The DNA here is from genome assembly GCF_051362555.1 of Lingula anatina. Taxonomy (NCBI): domain Eukaryota; kingdom Metazoa; phylum Brachiopoda; class Lingulata; order Lingulida; family Lingulidae; genus Lingula; species Lingula anatina. Next base: position 24,582,126 of record NC_141770.1, on the reverse strand, counting down.
TTTAGCCGAGGGTCGTCGTAGAAAATAAAGAATCCTTGAACAATCCTAGCAATAATCCTAGTAAAAGTGGAGCAGTCACATTGTCTGAGATTTTTTCAAGGATTTTGACCGGGTTTTGTCGAAAAATCGTGGGGTTAGCTCGCAGATATCGTCTCCGATCGCCTCCGATGCAATCGGAGACGATATCTGCGAGCGTCTTTTCTTGTAATTTTCCCCCCTGGGTATATATGAGGGGGAAAAGGAGGGTTTTCTGACCTCGGTCATCTGTATTTCTCTCTGTACACTGTACTGTACTAGTCTCAGAATATTCGGAGGACGCCTCCGATTAATCAGAGGGCATCGTAGGTCATCGGAGATTGTGTCTGGGATGCCCAAAATGGGTGAAAAATCTTGCGAGCAATCTTAAAATTTAAGTTCAAAGTTGGGGACCGCGACGGGTGTGGTAGAAAAAATCTGCGACAACCCGCAGGCGTCCGGAGAGCGCCTCCGACGGGTGCAAAATCGTGAGATCTGTCTCAAGATTTTGTTCAAATTTCCCGGGTTTTACCCATCCCCGACGCATCGCAACTGATTTGTGACTGGCCACTAACCCAACAGTTTTTGTGAAGTAGGAGTTTAGTTGCTTGGCTTGTGTGACTTACAAGCTAAATACTTTCTTAAAAAAGGGGCATAAACGAACAACTGTTAGGTGTCTTTGGCGTAATGAAATCAGCCGTGCATTCTAGATGCTGTGGTAGATTATTTGAAGAACTTCCTTAACAGAACCAACTGGGAATTCCACTTTCAGTTGGCAGTAATTGTTGCCGTCAAGGTCCACCAGGAAAAGATGAAAAAATGGACAAGATGGCAGAGATGGTCTCCCAGGGTTAAATTTCTAGCCATGTGATTTTTCACTGACATCTATATATGTTGCTTGCTATTATTTTAATATTTTTTAGAATAATTTTTGAATATTTGAAAAATAACATACTACGTTTCTAATTGCTAAATTACAAAGCTTGCTGAAACAACATTATCTTTTGCATCTAGAAAAACATTTGTAATAAAAATTTTTAAGAAAACAGTAAGTTAATACAGGAATAAACTAAGAAATGAATAGTGCAAATAGTGTAGGAACTGAAAAAACTGTTTCTGAGAGTTCAGTTGCATGACATACACTGGAAAAGAGTTGGAACTTGGGCAAAATGTAAAAGGGACAAAATGCAAATCTTATCTGATATTAAAGGACCAAAATGAAGTGCTTCTATGCACCGGAACGATATCGGTAAGCTATATTAAATTGAAAAGATAAATGAACTGTCAAATCTTGAGTAAAGAGTACCTGGTGGTGCCCACGTAATCTACTTTAAAGAGTTTAATTCAGGAGAACTGAGGAGTAAGAGGTTCGTGATTGAATGTGTCACTGTCTACTGATTGTCAAGAGAGATTAATAGAAAAAATAGACAACAGCTTACCTATAAATATCATTAATCAAATATTGGTACTAAGCCCCACACTGTCTGTGTTTGACAAGTCCAATTGATAAATTAAGGGCCAATCAATTGATAAAAGAGCTTTTCTAAGCTTCGCCCAAGTCATAATCTTGACTGTCCCAAAATGCTGCACATCATGTATTTTCATGTATTCACTGCTCTTTTTGCTGCTACTGTCTCTGCATCAACTTTACAACATCATGCTGATGTCAATAATGATGTGTTGATGAAACTGGTTGAAAGACTGGACAAGCAAGAACAAGAGATAACATTCCTGAAAAGATTGGAGGCGGAGGTTGCTGCAGTAAAACAGGAAAACAAACAACTTAAGGTATTTTGTGCTTCACAACTTGCCTAATTGTATGATTGTGAATTTTCCAAGTTATATCCAGGGTCGGATCCAGAGATGTTTTTCTGACAGTCTTCCAAATTAACTTTGTTGATCCATCATCCATTTTTGACCGTCTTCCCACAAAAAAATTGATACCCGTCAATGTAAACTTGAAAATCTGACTGTCTTCCGGAAGACCCAAAAGACGGCCTGAATCCGCTCCTGCTATCCCTTGTCTCTCTTCACTCTTGTCAATAATAAAAAATTTTGACAACTTAAACAGCCTACATTCTATTATTTCCATATATTTAAATGGCATAGATACTAAAAAGTCTTATCAAACCTTTTTAATTAGTCAGATATTCAGAAAATCAAGTTGAAGCTTGATGCCCAAACTATCACTGTTCCTGAGCAAAATGCAACAAACTTTCACCATTCCATTACCAAGAGACAAGTGCAGCAAGGAAACTGTAAGCTCTAACATTATTTGTTAATACTTAAATGGACTTTTTGGCCAAAATTGTTACGAAACCAAATATCATAAATCTTGATAAAAATACTGCAGGATTAAAGGAATATACCCCAAATCTGATAACGGGGAATCATAAAACCCCAATTTATTTAACAGATGCTACCACAACATATAATAACTAGTAGGTGTATCGAAGCCTTTCATCTGACCAAGACTGTTATTGAGGTAACCAATCACCCACAATGTCTGAAAATTGTTTATCAAAAATGTGCAGCATTCACAATGGGACAATCCAGAAAATATTTAAAGTAACAGATAACAGTAGAGTGTATTATACTGAGCATCTGTGTCCTATGTTTTAGTGGTGAGTTCATCGTGTATACAAGGACCCCAGGGACCCCCGGGGAAAGATGGAAAGGATGGCAAGGATGGGAAAGATGGGAAAGATGGAATTCAGGTGATTTTACTCTATATATCTTCATTTATAACAAATAACATGATGACTTTTAGAATAACTTTTCTTTCTACAATAAAATCATATGCCATAATATATATTCTTTTAATAAATTAATTATAAAACATTTTTTTAATTTTTTAATTTTTAAAAAATATTGCTTCTAGAGTATGAAGATGTGGAAATTTGACATAGAAACCTTTATTTCAATTGGAATTGATAGTGAAATGACGACAAGTACACGTACATCATATACAAATACTTTTTGACATATATGTTATTGAATTGTAACATTCAACTTGTGTAAAATGATAAAATATGAAATCTTAACCACATTTTATCGCAAATATCTTAAATTAATCCACAGAACCCAGGTTTAACAGTAGACAGTCTCAAGCAAATCATTGGACTGCTTGGATATCAGTCACCACTACAAGGTAATGGTAGAGATGCTCAGCTCTTTATTGTAGCTTACAGCAGAAAACATTTTGCTACCACATAAGGTCTTATGAAATGCCTGCCTTTTCCTTCTTAACAATATACTTTTCATTTTAAATAACAAATAGCATGAAGAACAATTGCTTAGTAGTAACAGTAAACTATCAGATGCAAAATGAAATGCTAATTCATATTTCAATTTAGCTGTACTACTTAATATTATACAATTATTGATTTTGGTTATGTTTGGCCCAAAGTAGTGATGACTGAAGATGCCTTATGAATGGTAAGGTGACTGTACAAAGCATGCAGTTATGAAATGCATTAATTCTACACAGACAATGTTTTTATCTAAAGTATCTATCTGAATTCAAAAGATATACTTTTCAGTTGGTAACTCCTCAAGGAGCAGCGTTCAGGGACCACCTGGATTACCTGGGAGAGATGGTAGAGATGGAATGCAGGTAAAACCTTGCATGATTGGTATATATTCAATGGTTTTGTAATTCAAAATTATGATTGAATATTTATATTTTTTACTTTTAATTGAAAATTAGAGTATAAAGCAATTTCATAAAATAATAGGACAATGCATCAGTTTATGCTTAATATGTAATAATCCCTATTCCTTTGTTGAATATCAGTTTTAATATTTTGTTAAATTTTCTAAGGGACCACCTGGACCTAAAGGGGATCCAGGATCTCTAACATTGGATACCCTCAAACAAATGCTGGGACAAATTGGAGCTCAGATAGGGGTGCCATCTACAGGTTTGTCTGGTGCTTTAACTACATGAATGTCTTCCTTTTAGTTTGGGAATACATTCTACAATTTTACTGCATTGATACGACTTCATTAGTGTCTTCAGTTTTTATTCATTTTTGAAGGTTTTACTTTTTTTAGTTATGAGACAGCTCTACTTATCAACTGGATAAAGATTATGCAACATTAAATTGATCATTAAGATGTCTGTTTTGATAGTGTACATTTTCATGGTACATTTTCATGGTTTATGAGCAATATCAGCCATTGTGAGGCAGTGTATACCAGTACAATATGGTTCTCTAGGTTAAATGTATGTTTTCAGGTCTACCAGCCAATATTAGCCATGGTGGGGCAGTATACACACGATGGGGCAGAACTAGTTGTTCAACACATTCAAAACTTTTGTACAAAGGTAAAGATCGAGCCAAAAGTACATCTTTCTTAAGTATGGTTCTATTAAACCATTCAGCCATATTATAATAACACTGATAACGACAATGATATCATTATATATATATATATATATATATATATATATATATATTAAAATCTATAAAATGGAATTTATAACTTTTTATATCAGGGATATCTGCTGGAACCTACTACAGTCAAACTGGAGGAGGCAGTAATTACCTGTGTTTGCCGCAGACACCAGAGTGGGGGAAATACCAAGATGGAGGGCAAGGTACTGGTTCTTACATACATGGTGTGGAATATGAAAGGATTTACTCAAACATATTTTCAACAACCCATACAGGAGTTCAAAATTTTCAACAACATGATGCCCCCTGTGCTGTATGCTACACCCAAACACGCCCCAGTCATGTGATGATACCAGCCAAGAAGACATGTCCAGCTGGGTGGACAACAGAGTACAATGGATACCTGATATCAGATCTTGATGTCCACCACAGAACAGAGTTTGTCTGTCTTGATGAAGCTCCTGAGGTGGTAGCTGGGGGCCATGAGGGCAAAAATGGGGCCTTGTTCTACACTGCTGAAGCTAAGTGTGGTACCCTCCCCTGTCCACCTTATGTGGATGGAAGAGAACTGGCCTGTGTTGTTTGCTCTAAATAGTGACCATAACATATAGACCGAGTTGAGTTGGTTCTTCAAAAACTTTTTAAGTGACCATACAAACTGCCCATGTTAAATTTAAAGTGGTATTTCCAAGAAATATGTTGATAAGTAATTATTAAAATATACTTTTCCATTTAATATGTGACTTATATCCAGTACTTAACAATAATAGATATTTATCAACTTAAATTGATTTTAACAGCAGATGAGTTAATAAGGCAAATTGTTTAAACAAATGACAGTGATTTTATCCTTTACCTCTGACAATAAATGCCTGTATAACAACTAGCATGGTTTATCCTTTTGTTTATTGTTCAATCGACAATAAAATAAAATAAATTTAGTGTAAAAAGAAAAAGGTTACATATACATCTGATCTTTGCTTTAAAATGTCAAACTAATTAACACTTATCACTGATTATTTGTAATTTATGAAGAAAATATCTTTAGGCTGACTTCTCTAAAGTCACTAAATTAAATGTTAGAGATACAAGTAGCATTAATATTCAACTTAAAGAGCACTAAATGCATTTACTTCAAAAGGCAAAAGAGAAAACATTCAAATAATTAAATATGACAAGTTTTTTTACCAACGTCCAATTGAAAAGACTAAATTAATAAAGTTAAATATTAAAAAGTCCATACAGCCATGTTTTCAACTGATATAATATAAAACTAAGCTAAGCATCTATCAAATGTTTTTATAGGTAACATTCTTTTTAAGTAATGCAGACAAATAAAAAATAATACTGAGCTAAAAAAAACAAAACGGACAGTTTAAATTTCTGAAACAAATATTATCACTCTATATAAATAAACTGATCTAGCTTATAAATCTAGGTCTCAAATGTTGAAAACATCGCTGTTAACTATTCCTTTCCCACTTGAATTCAAATCTGTAAAAAAATTCAGTTTTTTTTCTTCATATCATTGCATAAAATCTAAACAACAGAATAAATAAGTTTTCAGTATTATACCAAAAATATTTCAACAATAATAAATAACATTATCAGAAGAAATAAGATTGTCAAAAGAATTTTCCATTCTACCATGATTATATGCACACACACAAACATGTATACAGGAACTCAGTCACACACACATTCCTAGTGGTATTGTACAAAATAATAACAGCAGGGGCGGATCCAGAGCTATTTTCTGACAGTCTTCCAAATTATCTTTGGTGACCCATCCTCCATTTTTGACCCTCTTCCGACAGAAAAAATTAGGTACCCGTCAATGTAAACTTGAATATCTGACCATCTTCCGGAAGACCCAGAAGACGGCCTCAACCCGCCCCTGTGACTGTCATGTATTTTCCATATGAAATAAGTAAGGAAAAAAGCTATTTGTTGTTTTTGCCCTTTTTGTCTGAACCCTGCTTTTTAAATAGCATGGCGTGATATTGGTAGTTCCAGTTTTGTATGTCACAACCTTACAGGTTGATCCAATTTGTCACTCAAAGTGCTCCCTTCGGTTTCTTTCTAAGCATGGATGTGACACTACAAAAATAAATAAATAAATAAATAAATAAACAAGACAAAAGAAACAAAAAGTTCTGCAACTTTTGGCCACTAGAAAACTGCACTTTCATAAAGATTAATTTTACTAATCACACCAGACACATCAAATACCAGTAATATGCAGCTTTTAAATTATTGGTTAGTTTTTAGTTTCTGACAGTAGATGCCTAAGTAGCACAGAGCACTAAAGTGAAAATCAATTTCCTTACACTGCAGGCATGTTATGAAAATGAAAGAGAAGTTTTCATAGTCACATAGAACTACATATCCTGTACATTACAGTCACTGCATTAAAATGAAAGTGAAACTGGATATCCAGTGTTCCTCAGCACCAGGAGCCATAGGCAAGGGTGTTCTGCATGTTACATAGCATCAAAATGAAATTTGTGAGATTCTTGTCTTTTTTCTTTCTGATCTTCTCTCTGAAAAGAAATGATAATTTTTACAATGGAAATATTGCGTTGAACTAGATCTGTAAAAATGATGTAAAAATATGTCATTTCTAAGGAGACTAAATGTCTCATGCATTAAAATACTTATGGTCTTTAGAAAAAACTACTTTTTAACCAAAGGAAAAAATATGCCTTATCATTACAAAAAAAAAAAAAAAAAAAAAAAAAAAAAAATTCAAGACTTGATTTCAAAAATAATCTCTTTGGGTTTGTCATAAATCAAAGCAGCAAAAACTTTGCCAAATTTTAATCAACCTGTAAACTGTGATGGCCTTCTTTTGTTGCCTATATGTTATTAGGGAGTGAACTCTTGAAAGCAATTTAGGCAAATGATAATGCTTAATGCATGAAAAAAATAAAAACAGTCATATCAATTATAATAAATTGAAATAAAAGTGAAATATTGATAATGAAAATAAATAAAATAAATAAGAATTCTGATCCATTACCTTTTCTCTCCACTGCAGTAAACCCACTATTCCAGCTATAAAGCCACATGTGCCTGCCAGTGCTGCTCCTGTCAGCATCACCAGGTGACTAGGGGTGACAAATAACTTGTATTTCCATCTGCAAGGACACAGGAGCATCATACAGTGGAGTTCATTGAAGAAAGAATTATTGTTCCTACTGTTAATATTTTAATTGAAATATAATACTGTCCTTTTAATCTAGAAAAATGTTATTAAATGAACTGCTCGTTATGAAAAAATGGTAGTCATACAGAAATTAACGAAAATATAAATATTGCAAAAAGTTTAGGAACTGACGTACATTGAAAAAGATCAACTAGTCAGACAAATAACTAAAAAGCAGCTCATGGAAGACAAGAAAAATTATCATAACATAGTTAACATATGCACATTACATTATAAATTTTATAAGACATTAGAGAGATGTAGTGTTAAGTGCTTAAAGACACATTGCACCTTTTCTATGTTCCTGAGAAATTTAAGTTACTTATGAACTTAACGTATAAATGAATAGGGAAATGCTAAATGTCAAGAAAAGAGTCCCTGGTGGTGACCACTGAAGCTTAAAGAGTATACAGTTTTAGTTAAGGAAAACTGAGGAGTGAGAGGTTTATGATTGAATTTGTGACTGGTTGTCAAACGTAACACATGATTTATAGAAGAAATATTAGCTGCTTCCCTTATACTATCGCTGGTCAAATATTTGTAGAAACCCAACTTTCTAAGATCCACATTGTAATTATCTGACATGTCCACTTGATAAATCATGGCTTCAGCAATTTAAGAGTTTTCCTTGCCTCGCCCAGGTTAGCATCTTGGCTGCTACAGACGGGTGTACATCATGTATTTTCATGTACTATTCACTTCTCTTTTTGTTGCTACTGTCTCTGCATCAACTTTAAGACATCATCATGACAGTGCCAGTAATGCCGTGTTGATAAAACTGGTTGAAAGACTGGACAAGCAGGGACAAGAGATGAAAAAACTGAAAGCTGAGGTTGCTGCAGTGAGGCAGGAAAACAAACAACTGAAGGTATTTTGTATTTGAAATTCCGCCCAACCCCAACATTGTTAATTTCCCACGTGGTATATCTTAACTATCACTAAAATTAACATCTTACCAACCTATGTTGAACAATTTCCATATGCTGAAAATGACAGATCTATAGTATAAAGACTAATGTAATCTTTTAAATAGTCAGATATTCAGAAAATCAAGTTGAAGCTTGATGCACAAACTATCACTGTTCATGAGCAAAATGCAACAAACCTTCACCATGGAAACCATTTTATTACCAAGCGACAAGTGCAGCAAGGAAACTGTAAGCTATCATTTGTTAGAAGTCTTGAACTGACATTTTATACAATTCCTGATAAGATATATCAAGAGGATATATTGATTTTAGATAATATTATATGTGACAATAGGCATTTTATGGTTGAGTATCAACGTGCAGCATCTGTATCCTGTTTAAAAAACCAGCAATTCAAACCACTGTGTCCTGTATTTTAGTGGTAAGTTCAGGCTGTCTACAAGGACCCCAGGGACCCCCAGGAAGAGATGGCAGGGATGGCAGAGATGGTATTCAGGTAACTTTACTGATCTTCTCTTATGACAAATTCCATGACTTTTAGAATAAATTTTCTTTCTTGAATAAAATTGTATGCCATCATATATAATTATAATAATTATACAATATTTAAAAATTGCTTCTAGAGTATGAAGGCTTGGGATGTGACATACATAAGTTGGAATCGATAGTAAAAAAATACCAAATAAATATATATTGATGTAGATATAATTTAATTACAACATTATAATTTTTGTTCTTGTTTTTGTAAAAACATATAAATAATTAGTAATTAATTCATAAAAATAATTCATAATTGATATTTTTTTATTTTCTAAGGGGCCCCCTGGACCTAAAGGGGTCCCAGGATCTCTAACATTGGATACCCTCAAACAAATGCTGGGACAAATTGGAATTCAGAAAGGGGTGCCACCTACAGGTTTGTCTGGTGCTTTAACTATGTGAACCTCTTCCTTTTAGTTTTGTTAATTGTTCTGTATGTTACTGTCCACTGACTTCATTAACAAATTCATTTTTTCCATTTTATCGAAGGTTTTACTTTTTAGCAAACAGACAGTTGTTCTGATAAATGTTACAAAGGTTTACCCTCTACCAGGGTGGCAGATTATATAGGGAAAAATTGGAAAAACCACTGTGTGATTTTTGGCCAGATGGAAGCAGTTAAATCTGCCCGCACACAGATGGAATTATAATAATAATTTATTCGAGCATTAAATGTGACAGTTACATTTGTTAGCCCTCTATACTACAAATATATAAATAAATAAATAGTTATACATCACTATGGATTACTACTAATACAGTGTTTAAGATTATTAAAAACAGTGTATACGTTGTTTAAAATACTTATTACAATTGTAAATAGTTCAATACACTGAGGGAACACACATTTTCATTGATAGGCTTATAGCTATATGTATCTAATGTGCCATACTTATGGTTCATATAATATATAGCAGGATGAGGCTACTTCAGTGTGGCAGATGCTCATTTCTTTTGGAAGTTGCCCTCTGAATGTATTTACCAACAGCGTACAATTCTTTCTCATTTTCTGGGCTTAGTATGATTTTAACCTTCTCGTCACTGCGGAATTGTACCAGCTCTGTAGGGAGCTACTAAGGAGATTTCTCAATTATTTTCAATATGTTGTAACAAGCTACAGTATTCAGAAGGGGCTACTTTTATTTGTCACAAAAGAACAAGTGATTTAAATCAGAGCAATTAATATAACCGTCTTCATTGCTGTCAAAGTGACTTAGCCTGGACAGTTATGCAAACAATTACCAGACATGTAATCAGCCTAGAGATTTCATTACAGGATCAGATAAGTAAATGACCGTCTATTTATCTAAAGGCATACATGTACCTGTGAATATTCTGTGAAAAATCAATCTGTGGCCCTGATAGAAAGTAACAAAGGTTGTTGTGCAAAAATGAGTGTGACGTCAGTTTTTAAATGTACATTTTTATGTTATCTGGTCTTAAAGCACTACCAGACATACGTGTAGCAGTGTAGTGTTCACAATATAGTTTTCTGTATGTTTTCAGCTCTACCAGCCAATAACAACAATGGTGGAGCAGTGTATATACATTGGGGAAGGACAACTTGTTCAACACATTCAAAACTTTTGTACAAAGGTAAAATGCATGTTGTAACAAATAGGTTTTCTAGGGATAACTCGGTATACCGTACATGAACCACATTTTAAAAGATTTTATACTTGATCTTCCTCTGCATAAAAATATAGGCAACTAAGCTTACAATTAAAAATGTCTAAATTGTATAACTTTATCTTTAGGGATAGCTTCTGGAACTGACGAACGCAAAACTGGAGGAGGCAGTAATTACCTGTGTTTGCCACAGACACCAGAGTGGGGGAAATACCAAGATGGAGGGCAAGATTTAGGTTCTTACATACATGGTGTGCAATATGAATATGTTAAAAGTAACATATTTTCAAAGTCCAATACAGGAGGTCATAATCTTCCTGACCAAGATGCCCCCTGTGCTGTATGCTACACCCAAACACGCCCCAGTCATGTGATGATACCAGCCAAGAAGACATGTCCAGCTGGGTGGACAACAGAGTACAATGGATACCTGGTATCAAATCGTGATGACTATGCGAGAACTGAATTTGTCTGTCTTGATGAAGCTCCAGAAGTGGTAGCTGGAGGCCATGAGGACAAAATTGCTGCCTCGTTTTACACTGCTGAAGTTAAATGTGGCACCCTCCCCTGTCCACCATATGTGGATGGAAGAGAACTAGCATGTGTTGTCTGTACTAAATAGTATAGAACATAAAATATGGGTCATACATGTAATATTGGCACTAAATACAATGACCATAAGGAGACATACCTGCGCTGTCTGTACTGAACAGTGTCAAATGTGTTGAAAAAATGACCTGTGACTAGGAGAAGAATGACCTTAGGAATAGTCTTTGTTGAATTTAAATATGTTATTTCCTAGAATATAGCTACCAGTACAGCTAATCATCAAAAGATATACATACATTCAATTTATATTTGGTCACAGGCAATTTCCAGTCGATTTCCATCAGCAAATTAGTAAATTAAGAAAAAATGTTTAAATGGCCTACATGTAGTCTAGGTTTTTGATTTATTCATGAAAATTGAATTGAAGATTTCAAATATAATTATATGCTTTTGATCTATTGTTTTGTGTCTGTGGAGTAAATAAATAACTATGAAGAGCAGAAATTCAGTTTTTTCCCTTTTTTCCTGTAATCAAATTAGTGGCAAACATGCCTTGTGTTGTAAAATTATATGAAAGAATGCTAAGTAATTTCTGCCTCCTTTAAAAATGGAAAACTAATTTTAAAATTCACATTCTAGGTTTACATATCTAACTTTACATTCAGTACTTACTAATTTTTTTTTATCTAAAAAATATTCTCCTTCCAATTTTTAAATGCAAACAAGATAATTTAAGTAAGTCATTAAAAATGGTTTTCCAGACAACAGCATGACAGACACCTAAATTGGTACATGGTCAGACATATCAATTAGTATGCCTTTTTTGTAATGTCCTTTAAAGAAAAAAAGGGAATTGTTATCTGAAAAAGAGGCATTAAAATTTTTAAGGTTTAAGTACATGTATCTTGAGAATTAACAAATTAACATGAATGGTAAGCACAATGTCTCAGATATCTGGTCACAATGGTTGAGGCACAGTACAACTAACACATTCCAGGAGGTAAAGCTGGCAAAACAGGTGCTGGAAGTACAAATGTTTAGAAATTTGATATTTGTGTACTTCAAGATTCCAAGGGACAAAGCCAGCAAAGTAGGTGCTAGAAGAATCTTTGAAAATGCATTTCATTAATGTTTAAACCCATGTGTAATTTACCAATTAAGACCCATTCAGAACACAGCTTTCTAACCACCTGTGATTTTTGACTGACATCTATATGTGGCTTGTTATAATTTTAATATTTTTTAGAATAATTTTTGAATATTTGAAATATAAAATTCTCTGAGTTTCTAAATGTTAATGCTAAATTACAAAGCTTGCTGAAACAACATTATCTTTTGCATCTAGAAGAACATACCGGTAATTGGTATGAAAAATTTATAAGAAAACAGTAAGTTAATTAATACAGAAATAAGCTAAGAAATATATAGTGCAAAAAGTGTAGGAACTGAAAAAAAACTGTCACTGACAGTTCAACTGCATGGCATATACTGGAAAAGAGCTGGCACTTGGGTAAAAGGTAAAAGTTAATATACATAGAAGATGCAACTCTTATTTGAGATTTAAGGAGCAGAATGAAGCATGTGCTTGTATGTGCTTGAACGATATCAGTAAGCTATATTAAAGTGAAAAGATAAATGAACTGTCAAATCTTGAGTAAAGAGTACCTGGTGGTGCCCACATAATCTACTTTAAAGAGTTTAATTCAGGAGAACTGAGGAGTAAGAGGTTTGTGATTGAATGTGTTACTGGTTAATTTGTCAAGAGAGATTAATAGAAAAAATTAATATACAAGCAGCTTACTGTAATATCTTCACAACCGACTTTATTACTGAACCATGTGCTTCTGTCCTACATGCTCACTAGAGCATTATTCAAATATTGGTAAAAATCTGAGTTGCTAATTAAGCCCCACACTGTCCGTGTTTGACAAGTCCAATTGATAAATTAAGGGCCAATCAATTGATAAAAGAGCTTTTCTAAGCCTCACCCAGGTCATAATCTTGACTGTCCTTAAATGCTGCACATCATGTATTTTCATGTATTCACTGCCCTTATTGTTGCTACTGTCTCTGCATCAACTTTACAACATCATGCTGATGTCAATAATGATGTGTTGATGAAACTGGTTGAAAGACTGGACAAGCAAGAACGAGAAATAGCATTCCTGAAAAGGTTGGAGGTGGAGGTTGCTGCAGTAAAACAGGAAAACAGACAACTTAAGGTATTTTGTGCTTCACAACTTGCCTAATTGTATGATTGTGAATTTTCCAATAGTTTGATCCCTTAATTGTCTCTCTTCACTGTAGTCAAATAACAAAAATTAACATCTTTAACAGCCTACATAATTTAATTTCCATATATTAAAAATGATAGTAAAAGACTAATCAAATCTTTTTAATCAGTCAGATATTCAGAAAATCAAGTTGAAGCTAGATTCACAAACAGTCACTGTTCCTGAGCAAAATGCAACAAACTTTCACCATTCTATTACCAAGAGACAAGTGCAGCAAGGAAACTGTAAGTTACAATATTATTTGTTAAAGTCTTATATTAACTTTTTGCACCAGTTTTGATTAATCAAAAATGGTACAAAACCAAATATCACAAAATTTGATAAAATATACTGCAGGTTTAAAGGAATATGCCCCAAATTTAATTATGGGGAATGATAAAACCCCAATTTAATAGGATGCTTATTTCTGTTGTTCCACAATATAAGAAGTAGTAGGTGTATTTAAGCAATATCTGCTGATTATGACTGTTATTGCTGTGGCCTCAAGTTGGGGTAACTATTCACCTACAATGTCAGAAAAAATTTTATATCAAAGTGGGACAATCCTGCCTTCTATATGAAAATATTTACATGACAGATAACATTAGCATGTATCCCTAAGCTGACACTCAGCATCAAAATATATGTATTTTAGTGGTAAGTTCAGGCTGTGTACAAGGACCCCAAGGACCCCCAGGAAGAGATGGCAGGGATGGTAAGGATGGAAAAGATGGCAGGGATGGGAAGGATGGAATTTGGGTAATTTAACTCATCTTCAATTGTGATAAATTACATGACTATCACGTGCTATAACAAATAATTTTTGTTAGTAATAATATTTAACAATTGCTTCTTCAGTATGAATCCATGGACATGTGACATAATAAGTTGGAATTGAAAGTGAAAAAATACCAAATAAATATCTTACATATTTTTTTTTTATGTAGATATGATTTAATTTTAACACTACATACCATTTTTTGTTCTTATTGTGGGAAATGACAAAATGTGAACACTTCATAGCTTTATCTTACAAATACCTTAATTAATCCACAGAACCCAGGTTTAACAGTAGACAGTCTCAAGCAAATCATTGGACTGCTTGGATATCAGTCACCACTACAAGGTAATGGTAAAGGTCTGCACTCTATATGATAACTTAAAACAGAAAACATTTTGCTACCACATAAGGTCTTATCCAATGATACCCTATCTTTCTAAACAATAAAACATTCATTTTAAATATCAAATATCATGAAGAACAATCCCTTACTAGTAACAGTGGAATATAAGATACAAAATGATATTTTAAATTATATTTCAATTTACCTGTACTACTTAGTATTATACAATGATTGATTTTGGGTGAGGTCACCTCTGGGCTATGTTTAGCCCCAAGTTGAGATGACTGACTGATGTCTTGTGAATGGTAAGGTAACTGTCAGAATTGATATGTAATTATGAAATACATTTATTGATTTCACTAAGACAAAGTTATTATCCAAAGAAATAAAAAAATGTATTACTAATATATACTTTTCAGTTGTCAATTCCTCAGGGAGCAGTGTTCAGTGTCCACAGGGATTACCTGGGAGAGATGGTAAAGATGGCAGAGATGGAATACAGGTAAAACTTAGCATGATGGCTATATCGATCTATGCTAGTTTTGTAATTCAAAATTATGGTTGAATATTTATATTAGTTTTGATTTAAAATTAGACAATAATGTAATCTATGAACTATGATATCCAATTCTTGAAATATCAAAAAATACACATTAAACTGTTTTCTACTTTTTTAAAATATCATGAAAAATGGGAAATATTAAGTGTTCCATGAGATATACTTCTGAAAATGTTCTTGACATGTTATTCCAAATAATCAACTCATAGATAACAGATCTATAATTGATATCACCAGTTTATAATTCTGTTAATATACATTCCTATGTGTAATAATAGCATTTCCAATATTTTTGTTCAATTTCCCAAGGGACCACCTGGACCTAAAGGGGACCCAGGATCTCTAACATTGGATACACTCAAACAAATGCTGGGACAAATTGGAGCTCAGATAGGAGTGCCACCTACAGGTTTGTCTGGTGCTTTAACTACATGAATCTCTTCCTTTTGATTATGTTAATTTTTTTTTTTTTTTTTTTTTTTTTTTTTTGGGGGGGGGGGATCCGTTTTACATTTCTCTGCACTGACTTCTAAGATTCATTTTTTTCCATTTTATTGAAGGTTTTACCCTTATAAGAGAGCTATACTGATGAATGGGCTAAAGATTGCTGGGCAACATTAAGTTGATCATAAAGATGTCTGTTTTGAAAGTGTGCATTTTCATGGTATCTTGTGTAAGAGCACTTCCAGCCATAATGGGCATACAATATGGTTCTCTAGGTTCAATATATGTTTTCGGGTTTACCAGCCAATACCAGCCATGTTGGAGCAGTGTTCACGATATGGTTCTCTATGTTTAATGTATGTTTTCAGGTTTACCAGCCAATACCAGCCATGGTGGGGCAGTGTATACAACATGTTTGTCTAGATTTACTGTATGTTTTTAGGTCTACCAGCCAATACCAGCCATGGTGGGGCAGTGTACACACGTTGGGGCAGAACAACTTGTTCAACGCATTCAAAGCTTTTGTACAAAGGTAAATTAATAAAAACTCAGGCCTTTAAAGTGAGGTTTTACTTGCCTTCAAGATAATAATAATAATTATTTAAATATATTCATACATTTTTATTTTAAATTTTACACCTATATAGTTAGTTTAAATCTAAAAAAATTCATTTTATCTTTTTTAATATCAGGGATATCTGCTGGATCCCATTACAGCAAAACTGGAGGAGGCAGTAATTACCTGTGTTTGCCACAGACACCAGAGTGGGGGAAATACCAAGATGGAGGGCAAGATTTAGGTTCTTACATACATGGTGTAGAATATGAACATATTAAATCTAATATTTTTTCAACATCCAATACAGGAGGTCAGGAATTTATTCAGCATGATGCCCCCTGTGCAGTATGCTACACCCAAACACGGCCCAGTCATGTGATGATACCAGCCAAGAAGACATGTCCAGCTGGGTGGACAACAGAGTACAATGGATACCTGGTATCAGATCATGACACACTGCAGAGATCAGAGTTTGTCTGCCTTGATGAAGCTCCAGAAGTGGTAGCTGGGGGTCATGAAAACAAAGATGGTGGCCTGTTCTATGCTGCTGAGGTTAAATGTGGTTCCCTCCCCTGTCCACCATATGTGGATGGAAGAGAAGTAGCATGTGTTGTCTGTACGAAATAGTGACCATAACAATAAGACTGACCTGTGTTGTCTTTACTGAATAGTGACCATAGCAATAAGACTGACCTGTGTTGTCTTTACTGAATAGTGACCATAACAATAAGACTGACCTGTGTTGTCTTTACTGAATAGTGACCATCACAATAAGACTGACCTGTGTTGCCTGTACTAAATAGTGACCATACCAAGACTGACCTGTGTTGTCTGCTCTAAATACCGGTTGTGACAATAATATTCAATATGGTTAATAAGATCCACATTTTACAATGACCATAAGGAGACATACCTGTGCTGTCTGCACTAAACAGTGACTATATGAATAAGTTGAATGAATGACCTATGACCAGAAGAATGGTTTATCAGTGCCAGTTTTTTCATATAATATGACCTAAATAATGTTGAATTAAAATGTGTTATTTCCTATAGCTACCACTTAAACTACTAAATAAATGATACACATATTTAATTTTTATTAGGCTAGAACTACTTCAAGGACTGCTTTATGTTACAGGCAATTTCCATTTAATTTTCAGCAGCAAATTTTAATGACCTGCATGTACCCTGTAGTCTAGGTTTTTGATTTATTCATGAAAATTGAATTAAATATTCCAAATATTACTATATGCTTTTGATTTGTGTCTGCATGTAGAGTAAATAAAGTAACTGTGAAGAGCTTATTTTTTTCTTTTTTCTTTTCTGCACAGTTTTCCTGTCCCTTTTCATACTTTAATGCAATAATTAATGTCATGTTTTACCATTATACTTAATGTGCACAACACATCTTGATTAAGGATATACATAAAAAAGACCACCTTTGCAGTTTAAAGCTCTCACCTTATATCAAATTGTGTCAAACAAACTAATGGACACATGGTTCTCTTTATATAAACAACTACATATCATATTTAAACTTTACATCAGGGACCCAGAATAGGGTGATACATTACACAGACATATCACTGTAATGACATACACCATGGTGAAGAGTATATATGTTTCTCATTATAACTGCTGTTGTTATGACAGCAATGACACCAAATGCACAACATGTTGAAGTCAGTGATGATGCATTGATGAAACTGGTTGAAAGACTAGACAGACAAGAACAAGAGATAATCCGACTAAAACATGGAAGCCAAATGCTGAGGGAGGAAAACCGCAGGTTTAAAGTAGAAATTTCCAAGTTGAAGAAATTGGAAGCAGATGTTCACACATTCAAAATAGAAAATAAAAACATGAAGGTAGAAAAATATGCAACAGAGCTAGAGCTATAAATTTTTAACATTCATATTATAAATATAGTATTGCTTTAGCTGTATATATATATATATATATATATATATATATATATATATATATATATATTTAAAGAATATCCTCCTAGAATTTTTCAACTGTCAGACACATACTGAGAACACACAGATTGCTTATATATTGAATTGCAATACAAAATATCTTAATCAAGATGATATCACATTGTTTTAAAATAAAAGAATTGTGAAAATAGCAAAAGATTTAAGATTTTATTGTCAAAGGAAAGGCTGAAAAAAGATGCCCAAGAACATCTTTAAATTTATAACCTACAAAGCTACCGTATTTTAGGCAAAAATACGGGAAATAAGCCTTAAACTGGAAGAACTGTTACCAAACACTGAAAACCCTACCTCCCAGTACTCAAATGATGGTGATAACAAAACCCATTACTTAACCAAAAGACAAGTACCTTGCAACTGTGAGTACTGCATAATATTTATTCTTGGGTCATATAAAATGTTGGATCCTAACACAACAGTTTTTATAAAGTGGGAGTTTACTTGCTTGGCTTGTGTAACTTATAACAAGCTAAATATGTTTAAAAAGGGGCATAAACGAACAACCATTGTGCATCTTTGGCATAAAGAAATCAGACATGCATTCTAGATGCTCTGGTAGATTATTTGAAGTGCAAAATTAAGTAAGCACATCCTAAACAGAACCAACTGGGAACTCCACTTTCAGTTGGCAGTCATTGCTGACCACAAGGTCCTCAGGGTCCTCAAGGTCCACCAGGAAAAGATGGGAAAAATGGACGAGATGGTAGAGATAGTCTCCCAGGGTTAAATGTAAGGGAGGGGTTGCAGGTGATAAATTTGTATATTACAAGTTTCTCTCATTTTGATTATCAAAGCATAAAAAGACATAATTAATGTAATCATGTTCCAATACTGGCAAATGCTTCAAATCATCTAACGCTCAGTATAAGTAATTAAAAAGAAAATCTTTTAAATATAACTGTCATCACTAACATGTTTGTTTACATGTTAATGTCTTATTTGTTCTGTCAGGGACCACCTGGTGCCAAAGGTGACACTGGATCTTTGACAAAAGACATCATAGAACATCATGGCAAAAATTCAGAATGATCCAAAGCTTACTGGTATTGTAACGGTTTTACATAGCTTTAATTCATGAAAAATTACTACAGTAAGCTGTAGCCTTTTGTTTACATTCGGCTAGTGTGTTGTTGAACTTTGAACCTTAAGTTGGAATGGCTTGTAAGTGGTATCAGTTTACGAAAGAGGGGATTGTGGTGTCCAGTAGAGGGGTTGGCGGTCAACCATTCAAGGCCGTCCACTTTTACTCTGGCTGCCAGTCAAAGTAGCGGTGAACCATTCAAGGCCGTCGACTTTTGAAATGTATAAATACAGCTGCTCTTCGCAGTGTTGGCCAGTTAGAGTTCAGTTAGAGTTACTGTAGAGTATAGTGGCAGTACTCAGTGAGAGTATAGTGTCAGACTTAGTTTCACAACTTAGTTTGAGTCAGTTTCACAATATAGTTCCAGTTAGTTTATTGTAGCTGAGTTGCAGTTGTTTAAATTAGAAGTACAGCAGTACAGCAAGAATAGAGACAGTGTTTAGTAAAAGATACAGAAACATGTACATTTGTGTTGAGAGTTATTCGTAGAAATAAAGTTTACAAAACAGAGACCTTGTTTTGTTGGTGGCAGCGAAGTAAGAGAACCGTACACTGGTGGCAGAAAAGTGGAGACCTTTACACTGGTGGCAAGCGCTGGGATACAGACTTTAACACGCCAAGAGAAAAACTCAAGAAATCAAAGAAAAAGTCAAGAAATTCAAAATGCCTCCTAAAAAGGACAACAGATCTGACCAGGAGGAAGTGAGAAACCTGGAGGAACAGTTAGAAGAAGCCTGCAGAGCTCTTGAAGCTGAAAAAGAAAATTCTACTCACAGAATACAAGTTGCTGTAGAAGAAGCAGAGGCAGAAAAAGAAAGATTACTAAGAAATGCTAAAGAGAATGCTGACATCTTAGAGGCACGTGCTGAGGCTGCAGAACAGAGAGTCAGAGCCCTAGAGCGACAGAAAGAGACAGAAATAGAACACAGAGCCCAGAATGACCGCATATCAGAAACAATAACCCCTACACTTACCCCATTTCACAGAATTAACGGCCGTAGTAACTTTGAAATACCTTTGCCCAGACAGACTCTCTTTAGTGGAAAAGAATCCTGGGAGGGTTTCATTGAACCATTCAAAGCACTAAGCCAGACTTGTGAATGGAGTGAGTCTGAGAAACTGTTTAGATTATGTAACAGTCTGCGTGGTGAGGCTGCTGATTTCGCCTTTGTGCAGTTGTCAGCAGAAGTGGTAAATTCCTACCCTCTGCTACAGAGGGCGTTGCAAAACCGATTTCAAGAAAAGCGTACTACAAGCTCCTATCTGTCAGAGCTAGAAAATAGAAAGCTTAGTTCAAGAGAGAAACTGCCAGAGTACATATCCGATATTAGAAAGTTAGTGTTAAAAGGTTACCCGACAGCTGACTGCACCACACGTGAGACCATTGCATTGCGCCACTTCATAAAAGGGTTGCCAGACCATCAAGCCGCCGTGGCAGTGGGCATGAAAACGCCCAAAAATCTAGACGAAGCAAGGGAGGCCCTTGAAATGTATAACAGTCTAAGAGAAGAGGCAGTGAAAAGACCAAGTGTTAGGGCAGCAAATCCTGAGGCTGTTGTAACAGAAAGTCAGCTACACCAGCTTGAAAAGAAGTTTGACAAGAAGTTAGATGAAATTAAAGATTTGATATTGAAAGAGAAAGCAAAAGACACGAAAAGTCCTCCACCACCCAAGTCAGAAAATTGGAAGAACAACATAGAGTGTTTCAAGTGCCATAGATATGGGCATCTGGCAAGAGAATGCAAGGCACCTGTGAAAGAGGCTCTGCATGTAAACAACCAGGGAAACTGAGAAGGGGCATTCCAGCCGGCCAGAATGAACCCCTAAAAACACCTGTTGGCAGTGACAT
Organism: Lingula anatina; assembly: GCF_051362555.1. Classification (NCBI taxonomy): domain Eukaryota; kingdom Metazoa; phylum Brachiopoda; class Lingulata; order Lingulida; family Lingulidae; genus Lingula; species Lingula anatina. Next base: position 24,560,967 of record NC_141770.1, on the reverse strand, counting down.
TGAAACAATCAGTTGTAGAAATGCTAGTGTTTCTTGGCCAGTGAAGATTCGGGACCAAGAAGTGAACTTTATTGTAGACACTGGTGCGTCAAAAACAATTATATCTACCCACAGTTATGAACAAATTCCCCATGATTTTAGACCTGAACTGAAAAAGACTCATAGAAAATTGCAGTTGCAGGTTGCAGACAGTAGAAACATTGAAATTGAAGGCCATGTAGAAATAAAATTTCAGTCTGGTGAAGAAGTGTTTATTTGGGACATGCTTGTAGCAAAAATAAAGGACGATGGTTTGTTAGGAATGGACTTCCTGTGCCATCATGATTTTTCACTGGGTGTGAACGGACTGAAACTTAATGGGAAGAGAGTGCCTTGTTTGGTTGAGAGGGAACCAAAGCATGCCTTTAGAGTGACAGTGACTAATGATGTTATTATTCCTGCAAACAGTGAGTTGATCATAGAAGGGACAGTTGATTCTAGCAAAATAAAATCAGGATTGGGACTGGTAGAGGCAATTCCAGAGAAGTCAAGTGATTTTCTGATCGGACATGTGCTAGTTGATCCTTTCACAAGAGACAATAAAATACCTGTGAGACTCCTTAACCCTTCTAATGAAGACATTTCACTTTTGAAAGACACCTGCGTTGCTCATTTACATGAAGTAGACCATGTGATTGGTCATAAACTTGAAGATAGCCTTTCTGTGCCCACCTTACGAGCAGACTTAACCCCTGGTAAACAAAAGTCAGACTTAACCCTTCATAGCCCAGAATTGCCTGAGTACCTGGCTGACCTCTATAAACAGTCAGGTGAGAATTTGACTGACTTTGAAAGATGTGAATTAAAGAAACTCCTGCAGAAGCACAGTGATGTTTTTGCCAAGTCTTCCAGTGACATGGGTCACACATCTGTCGTGAAGCATAAGATCGTCACTGGTGATGCAAGACCCATAAAACAGCAGCCCAGAAGACCCCCTAGAGCGTTTGCTGGAGAAGAAGAGAAAATAATTCAGGAACAGCTCCAAAATGGTGTTATTAGAGAGTCCACCTCACCTTGGTCAGCTCCACTAGTTTATGTCAAGAAAAAGGATGGAACAACAAGACCCTGTGTTGACTATAGACACTTAAATGATGTAACAGTGAAAGATGCTTACCCTCTTCCTCGAATAAATGACTGTTTAGACTCTCTTGGTGGTTCAATTTTCTTCTCAATAGCTGATTGCCAGAGCGGGTATTATCAAATCGAGGTAGCAGAAGAAGATAAGCCAAAGACTGCATTTGTGACCAGAAATGGGTTATACGAATATAATGTTATGCCTTTTGGTCTTTCTAATTCTCCTTCAACCTTCGAACGGTGTATGGAACTGATTTTACGTGGTTTGCAGTGGCAGACAGTGTTGATTTACCTCGATGACATTATTGTGTTTGGTAAATCATTTGAAGAACACTATAAGAGACTTGACGAGGTTTTTAATCGTCTTGGGAAAGCAGGACTAAAACTGAAACCAAGCAAATGCAGGTTGTTCCAGACTGAAGTTCAGTTTTTGGGACATGTAGTGACACAAGATGGCGTTAAACCAGATCCTGAGAAGGTAGAGTGTATAAAGAAATGGCCAGTTCCCAGGAATCTGACTGATGTACGTAGTTTTCTAGGACTGTGCTAATATTATCGTAGATTTATTAGAGGATTTTCAACAAGAGCTGCTCCAATTAATTACCTGCTCCAGGCCGGCCAGGCGTTTACTTGGACGGACTCTTGTCAGACAGCATTTGAGGACCTCAAAAGTGCCCTTACAGGTAATGAGGTAATGGCGTATCCGAGAGACGAAGGATTGTACATTCTTGACACTGATGCTTCAGCCACGGGCATTGGTGCCGTTTTATCTCAGTTACAGTGGTGTGAGAAGACCCAGAAAGAAATAGAGAAACCAGTCGCGTATGCAAGTACATGTAAGTCATTGACGAAAACTCAACGCCGTTACTGCGTGACTAGAAAAGAACTGCTTGCCGTTGTTACCTTTGTTCAACAATTTAGACACCATTTATTGGGTAGACAGTTTTTGGTACGAAGCGATCACAGTGCCCTCCGATGGGTTATGTCCTTTAAGGAGCCCAATGATCAGATGGCCAGATGGCTGGAAGTGCTATCACAGTTTGATTTTAAAATAGAACACCGAGCAGGGGCCAGACACGGTAACGCAGATGCAATATCGAGATTTCCATGCGACCCAGATGAGTGTACATGCTATGATGGGGAGTCCATTTTAAGCAAATTGCCATGCGAGGGTTGCGTACAGTGTAAGAAGAAACATGAACAATGGTCCAGATATCTGGAAGAAGAAGTCGTCCCTTTAGTAACCAGACGAGTGACAGAAAACCGAAAGAAAGAACTAAAATCAGACAACGGAGTCTGTGGCAGTGGTCAAGCAACGGGAAACCGAGGAAAATGTCCAGTAAAACGTGTGTATACAGCAGCTTGTTCAGTTTTATTGACAGGCCTTTACACCCTACTGACATTGTTCTTTGTAATCCTGAGCTGGGTGACCATGAAATTCAAGTGTATCTTTAAGGAAGTTAGAGCACTTTCTCTTCGAAGGATGAGAGTTTCCAAGAAAAGGGAAGTGCTGCCTAGAGAAAACTTGACATTCAAGGATCAAGATTTTTCTCATGGTGATGAAGATACAGATCTCAGTGAATCTGAGAGTGACAGAGATAGACTTCCAGCCGAGTGGCTGGGCAGTTACACTGTGAATGAATTGTTTAATTTGCAGTGTAAAGACCCTGAGTTGAAGACTGTGCTGTACTGGAAGGAACAGTCATCACAGAGACCAGAAAGAGATAAAGTGGCCGCAGAAAGTCCTGCAGTACGACAGTTATGGTTGCTTTGGGACCAACTTGAGCTGCAGGAGGGCATTTTATATAAAAGATGGGAAACTTTAGATAAGACAGGTTCCTTTTTACAGATATTGGTTCCGAGAGAGATGAGGAACGAGGTGATGAATGGCGTGCATGACAAAGTCACGTCAGGTCACCTTGGCGTCAAGAAAACAGTGAGCAAGTTGAAAAGACACTTCTACTGGTACAAGATGAAAGAAAGTGTAAGAGATTACATAAGAAGATGTGCTATTTGTGGTGGGAGAAAAAGACCACGGTCGAGACCTAAGGCTCCTTTGATAAGATATGCTGTAGGCGCTCCCATGGACAGAGTGGCAACAGACATCTTAGGACCTTTTCCAGTCAGTGAAAGAGGCAATAAATATATTCTTTTAGCAATGGACCAGTTTTCCAAATGGGTGGAGTGCTATGCCATCCCTGACATATCAGCTAAAACTGTAGCACACAAGCTAGTGACAGAGTTTTTCTCTAGATTTGGCCTACCCCTTGATCTCCATTCAGACCAAGGTAGCAACTATGAGTCACAGTTATTCAAACAAGTATGTCAACTATTAGAAATAAATAAAACCCGAACATCCAGCTATCATCCCTCAGGAAATGGAATGGTGGAGAGATTCAATATTGTGTTATGTGACATGATATCAGCTTATGTGTCAGAAGATCAACGGGATTGGGACATTCATTTGCCTTTATTGACTGCAGCATACAGGTGCTGTAAACATGAAAGCACTGGTTATTCCCCTAATTTGCTTATGTTAGGCAGAGAAGTTCACACAGCTACAGAACTGATCTTTGGAAAACCACCAGAAGACCGATCTGTGACGTCTCCTTCAGAGTATGTCAAAATGTTGCAAGAGAAAATGACTAGAATTCATGAAATAGTGAGATTGCATTTGAAAAAGGACTTTCAAAGGCAGAAAAGAGACCATGACACCCGTATTTCGAAAAATAACTATAAAGTTGGTGACTTGGTGTACTTACTAGATAGCACTAGAACAGTGGGACTGAGCCCAAAGCTGAAACGTGACATATGGCAAGGACCTTTTGTTGTTGTCAAAAAGCACAGTGATTTGTTGTTTGCAGTGAAAGGCAAACCTAAGTGTAAAATGAAGATCGTGCACCATGACCGTCTTAAACCATTTTTAAGTGACCAAGTTCCAGATTGGGTGTCCAGTTTGCAGAAATGTTTACATAAAGGTAATTATGTAGAAGGCAGTCCACTGAAACATGAGGGAAGTGCCATCAAACACAGGATGAAGCAGAGTGGCCAATCTAAACAAGTGCAAGTACCCAAGAACCAACCCGACAGTAATTTGAGAAATGAAGGAAGACCACAAAGGAAAAGAAGACCTCCCAAGAGATTTGCTGATTGACTGTGACAATGAACTTTTAAAATGAACATTATTATGAATCAGACTATGAACTTTAAATGATTATCATTATTAACCCAATGTTGAACTTAAGAGTAATTTTATTTAATCAAAGTGACACTGAACTATTGAATGAACTTTATGAACTGACTGAATTTTAACTGTTTAAATGTTTCAGAATATTTTTAGTTTTAACTGATTTTTGTACTTTGCTGGGACAGATCCCCGGTGGGATCAGACCTAGGGGGAAGAGTGTAACGATTTTACATAGCTTTAATTCATGAAAAATTACTACAGTAAGCTGTAGCCTTTTGTTTACATTCGGCTAGTGTGTTGTTGAACTTTGAACCTTAAGTTGGAATGGCTTGTAAGTGGTATCAGTTTACGAAAGAGGGGATTGTGGTGTCCAGTAGAGGGGTTGGCGGTCAACCATTCAAGGCCGTCCACTTTTACTCTGGCTGCCAGTCAAAGTAGCGGTGAACCATTCAAGGCCGTCCACTTTTGAAATGTATAAATACAGCTGCTCTTCGCAGTGTTGGCCAGTTAGAGTTCAGTTAGAGTTACTGTAGAGTATAGTGGCAGTACTCAGTGAGAGTATAGTGTCAGACTTAGTTTCACAACTTAGTTTGAGTCAGTTTCACAATATAGTTCCAGTTAGTTTATTGTAGCTGAGTTGCAGTTGTTTAAATTAGAAGTACAGCAGTACAGCAAGAATAGAGACAGTGTTTAGTAAAAGATACAGAAACATGTACATTTGTGTTGAGAGTTATTCGTAGAAATAAAGTTTACAAAACAGAGACCTTGTTTTGTTGGTGGCAGCGAAGTAAGAGAACCGTACACTGGTGGCAGAAAAGCGGAGACCTCTACAGTATGTCCAGATCCAATCTTAGATCTTCTACAGCCAAGCCCAATTAAATGTAATAATTTATCATACCAAGTTACCAATTGATGTATCACCTCAATGTATTACAATATTGGCACAGTATATTCAAGCTAGTGGGACAGTGTTTCTCTCAGTTTATTGTATGTTTTAATGTCTATCAGACAATAACAGCCATGTTGGAGCAGTGTACCCAATTTGGCTCACTAGGTTTAAAAGAAGTTTTTAACTGTCTAGCAGCCAATACCAGCCATATGGTGGAAACGTATTAACAAAATAAAAACTTGTATTTCATAATTTTTTTTTGGTGAAAAGGGAAGGCGTGTTCAGACTAGTAAAATTTTACATTAATAAAAATGGAAATTTATTCGATCGGAGTCGCGGGCTTGGGCGCGCAACTCGTAATAAGTGTCAATGGAAGTTTATACCTCTTATCTAAAGTTAATATCTTTTCTTATCTCATCTTCTTAAATTATAGTGAAGCCTCAATAAAGATAAGTCTGTCACGCCATGTTAGGTATAAATCAGGCTGTGACATGACAATAAATGAGTTTTGATTTTTGTAACTAAACAGTGGTGTTGCGTTACTCTTCTCTCCTGGCATAACCCAAGTTGGTAATCGCGTACTGTACCTAGAATCGCTTCCAGCGGTGGATTAGAGCCCCTAGCATCTAGATTATACCCGCAGTCTAAGTATCTAAGAACCTAGTTCAGATTACGTGTAATTTGGCTCAGTTCAGGTTAACCAGGTCTTATCTCAGATCTTCTACAGATCTCTACAATATCAACATTTCCGGAGCCCTTCAGCAGATTCCAAACCCCATGCCAAGGGTGGGGGGGGGGGGGGGGGGGGGGGGGGGGGGGGGGGGGGGGGTGGAGGGTTGGCTTTGCATACACATAGTCCACACCCTTCAAATAATCCTGGATCCACCCCTGCATACTAGTAATAATCATTATTCAAATATTTGTAAAAACCTGAGTTACTAAGCCCCATACTGTATAATATTCATGTTTGACAAGTTCAGTTGATAAATTATGGCTCAATCAATTAATATAAGAACCTTTATTAGCCTCACCCAGGTCATAGCCTTGACTGCCACAAAATGGTGCACATCATGCATTTTTCTGTATTTGATGTACTTATCGTGACTGCTGTCACTGCATCAAGTTTACAACATCATCCTGATGTCAGTAATGACTTTTTGGTGACACTGGTTGAAAGACTGGACAGACAAGAACAAGAGATGAAAAAACTGAATGCTGAAGTTGCTGCAGTGAGGCAAGAAAACAAACAACTTAAGGTATTTTGAATTTTGTCCTTTTCCAGTATTATCAGTTAATTATATGGATGTACGTTTCACTAGGTCTGTCTCTCAATTGTCTCTTTTAACTTAATTAATAACTTAAACAATTTACTGGGTAATTAACTTATTGTTTTAAAAAGGATTTATGTTTTACAGTTTTCATATACAGAAAATGAAATATCTTGTCTATATTATAAAAACTGATGTCCTTCCTAAACTTTTGCCTTATTAGTCAGTTATTCAGAAAATCAAGGTGAAGCTTGATGCACAAACTTTCATGGCTGAAGAGAATAATAGATTAAAGTTTCAGCATGGAAACCATTCCATTACCAAGAGACAAGTGCAGCAAGGAAACTGTAAGCTATATTAATATTTGTTAGAGATAATGAACAGACATTTATACAATTTCAGATAAAATATATTAAGAGGATACAGGGTATATTGATGCTACATAACATTATATTTGACAACAGACATTTTATGGTTGAGTATCAACTTGCAGCATCTGTATCATGTTAAAAACCAGCAATTCAAACCACTGTGTCCTATATTTCAGTGGTAAGTTCAGGGTGTCTGCAAGGACCCCAGGGACCCCCAGGAAGAGATGGCAGAGATGGGAGAGATGGAATTCAGGTAACTTTACCAATTTTCATCATGACAAATTACATGAATAAAACAAACAATCTTCTTCCTATGATGTACAGCGCATTATATTATCTTAATATAAAATTAAACAATAGCCATATTGGTATGTATAAGAAATAAGTATGATAATTGAGCTTTAGTTTTTTTGTTTTTTTTTTTTTAAGGGGGGGGGTATAAATAAGTTGATAGTGAACAATATGCATAAAATACTGACTTGATGTAGATGCAATTTATATTGGATGTTAAACCCCCTATAAACTCATAGTTTGAAATGACAAAGTGTTAAATCTTCTCAACTCTGCGCTACAAAATCAATTTGATGTCTTAAATTTATCCACAGAACCCAGGTTTAACAGTAGACAGCCTCAAGCAAATCATTGGACTGCTTGGATATCAGTCACCACTACAAGGTAATGGTAGCAGGTCTGCTCTGTATATTAAAGATGATATATTAAGTTATAACAGTTTAGTCGATATTTTAAAATACTTATAGATGTAAGCAGTAAACACATTTTGTTGCCATGTAAGGTGGAAATGATGATAAATGATGCCATTCCTATTTAATACAATTTTCTTTTTAAATAACTATCACCAGTCACTAAGTGTTACATTGTAACAGTAAAATATTAGATGCAAATGATATGTTAATTTTTATATGAATTAACCTGTACTCATAAAAAATTATTGATATGGGTGAAGTCACTTGTGGCCTTTGTTTGACTAGTACCAGCATGTGAATGGTGAAGACTAATTAGTCAGTACCCAATGAAATGTATGACTGGGTTCCCATTCTTATTCTGATTGCAATTTAGCAAGAATTCACTTGGAGACAGATCGATCCACAGTCAGTATGATAGGGTCTGGGAATGGTCTCTATCTGAATTTTTATCACACTTATACTTTTTAGTTGGCAACTCCTCAAGGAGCAGTGTTCAGGGACCACAGGGGTTACCTGGGAGAGATGGTAAAGATGGCAGAGATGGAATACAGGTAAAATGGCTAGCTGCTAGATATACAATTAAAGTGCTGATAGTACGTAATTGGAAATCAAAATGTTTGAAAATCAACCAGTTAGGCATTCTTTGAAGTGATGACCATTGACCCCTTGTTTCCACTTCTTCAAATATATTGTAATACATCACAAAATAAATTATAAATAATTAATAATTAATTCATAAAAATAATTCATACTCATAGTTCATATGTTTGTTCAATTTTCTAAGGGACCACCTGGACCTAAAGGGGACCCAGGATCTCTAACATTGGATACCCTCAAACAAATGCTGGGACAAATTGGAGATCAGAAAGGTACAGCTTACAGGTTTTTAAACTTAATTAATCTACCTTTTTATGTACAGATTGATGTGCACTATTTTCACTGCCTACACAATAAATATATTACTGTGTGACTTATTATTCTGGACTCATAAAGGATAATTACTGTTTCAGGCCTACCCAACCACCAGACTCAGCACCAAATGATCCCAAATTCACTGGTAGATCAGACCACAGTACCAGTTTTCAAGGTGTGTGTCAGTACGCATTTCACAGTATCATGCCACAATTTTCAGATAAGATGCACTACTTTCCAACCCCATTGAGAATCATCACTATCACATCGCATACTAGGCAAGAGCAGTGTTGTGTCTAATTTTTCGAAGCACATACTGATTCACACCTTGAAAACGGGTAGTGTGGTCCAATCTGCTGGTGAAATCAGGATCATTCGATGCAGAGAGTCGTAGTTGGGTAGGCCTGTGTTTGAGATCTCAAGTCAAAGCTTCAGCCTCGCTCGATTACCCCACCTCTGGGTTCAATATATCCCTGCGATGACCCCATTTAAAGTCAATATTTATATATGTGAAAATGGTTTCATTCATTTGGACCTCAGTTTTCATATTCAAGTTTTTATTTATGATAGTTTGATTTACCTGTTGACTGTTTTGTCTGTTCACTATGACAGTCTTGGTCACAACAATATTTATATAGTACTGCAGCAAAATTGGCAAAAAAAAAAAAAAAAAAAAAAAAAAAAAAAATTATTATTATAATAAAACTATTTTGTGCACTTCCATCAGTATACACCAAGAAAGGAAAATTGTATTTCATACATACGTAGGATTGATTCATAGGGATGAAATGCAGTTCAGTTTGGTTGGATTCTAATATTTAAAGTCATGCAGATTTTGTTGAGTTTTACATTCTAATGCCCTATAACTAACAGTAATGACTAGATCTTTTCAATGGAGAAAATTGTGAATGAATATACAATTTGGAACCATTCCAAACGTATATTGTGTAGCATTTCTTGTGCTTCTACTGTGTCGAACAGAACTTTTTCATTTTCCCTTTTATTGAAGTTTTTTTGCTCTTTAAGAGCAAGCTATAAAAAGGACAAAATTAATCACACTGTGAACCATTTAGTTTGATATGTATTGAAAGCTACCAACCATTACCAGTCATTCTTTTTTCACAAAATGGTTCAAGTCAACAGATGAAAACCTGTAACAGTGTGGCAGTGTGGTGCTTACAATATGGTTCTCTACACTTAATGTATGTTTTCAGGCCTACCAGCTAATACCAGCCATGGTGGGACAGTGTATACAATATGGTTCTCTGGGTTTTACATATGTTTTTCAGGCCTACCAGCTTATACCAGCCATGGTGGGACAGTGTATACAATATGGTTCTCTAGGTTTTACATATGTTTTTCAGGCCTACCAGCCAATACCAGCCATGGTGGGACAGTGTATACAATATGGTTCTCTGGGTTTTACATATGTTTTTCAGGCCTACCAGCTTATACCAGCCATGGTGGGACAGTGTATACAATATGGTTCTCTAGGTTTTACATATGTTTTTCAGGCCTACCAGCCAATACCAGCCATGGTGGGACAGTTTACACACGTTGGGGCAGAACAACTTGTTCAACACATTCCAAACTGTTGTACAAAGGTAAAAAAAAAAACCTTTATCCCACTTACGTTTCAGTATATCACAATCCAAAAACAGCTTTTTTTTGTTTGGACATATTCCTTCTTATCACAACATATTAGGCAAATAATTGTATAAGATAAATATAACAAATTAAAACTTTTTTAGTTTCATTACTATATATTTATGGACATCTTATGTATCTGAATATATATATGTCAAATAAAGACGAACACGCTAATTCACACGTGTCTTTTTTTTCTCATTCTTCTGTAACTACTCACAGGTGGCGCTTTAGGCCAAGACGTATATGAGATCTTCCCCCAAAGATAACAACTAATAAAGTGTGGAATTAAATGTCTCTAAACCTTTAAACATCAATCTATTACATTTAACATACAATCAACATTTTTTTTTTTTCAATAAAGTTCATAAAGTTCACTTGCATTAAGCATGCTTATATGTAACAAACAGTATACAGAAAATCTACAAGTCTAAACGTCCAACAGGTTTTACAATTCTACCTGATCTTGTTTGCAATACATTACTTGCACTTTCAGTTGTGTGAATGTTGTTGCTAACACCGTGCATACCACTTTCACTGCTTGTACTGCCACTACATTCAACAGACTTACTAGCATGTACAGGAGTGGTAACATGCTTTTCAGCTAGTTCTGGCATAACACTTAAATGTCTCCGATTTCTACGGAGTTCTACACCCTCACTCGTTTTCACCACATATGACCTTGGAGGATCTGCTTTTCCCACAACCTGAGCAGGAACCTCACTCCACAGCTTTTCTTTGTCAGTTTTAATTCTAACAAAATCTCCTGACTTTAACTCAGGAGCTCTAACTACCCCATGCCTTTCATTATAATGTATCTGATGATAACTCTTTGCCAACTCGTCTTTGAACCTGACTTGTTCACTATTAGGCCATTTCGGTTCTAGTATCTTTGGAAGACAGGGAACAGTATTTCTCAGATTTCTTCCCATCAACAATTGAGCTGGTGAATACCCAATTGCTGAATGTGGAGTTGACCTATATGCTAATAAACCTAACATTGGATCTGACTGACTAAGAATCTTTTTACAAACTTGTACCGCCCTTTCTACATGCCCATTAGCCTGTGGGTAATGCGGGCTTGAAGTTGTATGAGTGAATCCATACTCTTGAGAAAACTCACTGAATTTCTCAGAAACAAATTGTGGTCCATTATCAGTAATGAACACCTCAGGTATACCAAACCTGGCAAAGATATTCTTCAACTTTGCAATCACTGCAAAATTAGTGGTGCTTGACAAATGCACTAGTTCAATGTATCTCGAATAATAATCACTCACAACTAAGAAACTCTTTCCTTTGTGATCCAACAAATCTGCCCCTAACATTTGCCATGGCCTATCGGGGAGGGGAGTTGATTTCATTGGTTCTTTTCGAGCTGACGGCTTGTGAATCTGACAATGTTCACACTTACTGACTAAACTGTCAATATCTCGACTAATACCAGGCCACCATATACTACTTTGTGCTCTCTGCCTACACTTTGTAAGACCTTGGTGACCACTATGAAGCCTTTCCAACATATCTGACCTCATTTTTCTTGGTATGACAATACGGTCATCATAAACTAACAATCCATCATGCACTGACAAATGTGCTCTGGCACTGTAAAATTTCTGTGCGACTGGATTTACTGAATCTACATACTTGGGCCATCCTTTCAATGTGTACTGATAAACAGTAGATATTTCATCATCAACAGATGAAACATTTCTAATCTCTGATAATTTCTCATCAGAAGCTGGCCAGCATGACTCTACATTATTGATATAAGCATCAATATCTTGTGGTGTCAACATTGTTTTGTCTGATGTGTCACTGGATCTTGGAGCACGTGACAAAGTATCAGCTATTAACAACTGTTTCCCAGGGACATACACTGCTTTGGGTGAATACCTCATCAATCGCATTAGCAGTCTCTGACAACGTAAGGGAACTTTGTCAAGATCACGAACATTGATCAAGGGAACTAATGGTTTGTGATCGGTGAACAGTTCATACTCCATGCCTCGCAAATAGCGATCAAATTTCTCTGATACCCAAACTACAGCTAAACATTCTTTTTCAATTTGGGCATAACCACGTTCGGCTTCAGAAAGTGTTCGCGAACAGTATGCTACTGGCTTAAGTACACTACCATGATACTGCATGAGTGCACCACCTAATCCATAACTACTGGCATCTGCTGAAACCACTGTAGGTAAGGATGGATCATAAAATGCAAGGACTGGGGCTGAGGAAACTAACCGTTTTACCTCCTTAAAAGCACTATCCTGATCGGAACCCCAGTGCCACTGAACATCTGAACGTAGAAGTTCATTCAAGGGATGAAGCTTCTCAGAAAGCTCACTCAGGTGACTCCCCAGGTAATTAACCATTCCTAGGACACGCTTGAGCTCTGACACATTACTTGGTACTTCCAAGTCTTGTATTGACTGTACTCGGGACTTATCAATACCAATACCAGACGCACTGATATTTTGGCCAAGGAAATTCAACTCTGATTTTCGCAACTTACATTTCTGCATGTTGAGTTTCAGACCCTTCTCGTCCAGTCTGTTTAAGACTTTAGTAAGTCTTTTGTCATGTTCCTCTACACTCTTGCCAAAGACTAAAATGTCATCTAGATACACTACAACACCATCTAGACCCTCAAGTATTTCACACATTTTCCGATGAAATATTTCTGGAGCTGAAGTCACCCCAAATGGTAGTCTTTTGAAACAAAACCGTCCCTTCGGTGAGAGAAATGTAGTAAGTTTACTACTATCACTATCCAACTCACACTGATAGAAACCACTTGCAGCATCTAGACTACTAAAACATGATGCACCTGCAAGCTGACTAAGTACTTCCTCTTTAGTAGGGATCAAGTATTTCTCTCGCACAACTGACTCATTCAAACGCCTCAAATCTACACATATGCGCACATCACCATTAGGTTTCACAACTGGCACCATGGGTGCACACCACTCAACCGGCTCAGTTACTTTCTCAATAACACCTGCCTTTTCCATACGTTCTAGTTCTGCATTGACTTTTGGTAACAATGGAATTGGGACTCGTCTGGTTGCACTAACACTATATGGTTTTGCACTATCTTTCAACTTAATATGTACTGGGTCACTCTTAAGTGTACCAACTGAATCTGCCTGTAACACTCTAGTTACTAAACCCATGTCAACACAAGCACTTCTTCCAAGCAAGTTACTCACATTCTCTCTGACAACATGTACAGTAAATGTATACATTTTTTTCTTTAAATTTTGTTTTTGCAACAAACTTGCCAATGTTGGTTAATTTTCCACCTGGACTATTCAACACTACTGTGGTGGGAGAGAGTGTGGGACTTGGCTTTAGACTTTCATACATTGCCTTACTAATTACACTGGTATCTGCCCCTGTATCTATTTTGAAATCTACAGACTGACCATTCATGTCTAATTTAACATTCCATTCTGAATCATTACTACTATTCTCTGTAAACAATGATCCAAGGAAACATTCTACATCATCAGTGTCATCTGCAATAACTTCATGAACACTGCCCATTTGTTTACTAGCACTGCTTTTAAAAGTACGAGTGCTCCGACACACAACACCAAAGTGTCCAATTCTATGGCATTTATTACACTTTTTGTTTTGTGCTGGGCATGTTACATGTCTGTGGTCTAGTATATGGTTACATTGTCCACATCGTCTGGGCTGACCTCTTTGTTGACTGTTTTGACCTCTGGGTTTACCTCTGGCTTGTCTATTTCCTTTCTCCACTTCACTCACGTTTGCAACACTTGGATTAGTACTGTTTTGTAATTTGATCAGTTCCGTACTGCGAACAATCTCTAATGCTGTTTTCAGGGTCAAGTCGACTTTTAATTGGAGTTTTAATGAGCAATCTCTGTCGGCGATTCCAATTACAATAGCATCTCTTATCTCTTCTTCCTTGTTGGTGAATTCACAATTTTCTGAAAGTTCCACTAAGTTTCTATAAAAAGTCTCAACTGATTCTCCAGGTATCTGTCGACGTTGACGGAATCTTGCCCTTTCATGAATAATATTCCTCCTTGGAATAAAATACTCGTCAAACTTAGCAATAACAACGTCAAAATTCTCTGCCTCGGGCTCACCTGAATTTTCTGCCGTAGCATCTGCTGTGGATAGCTTAAAGGTAGAAAATATCTGTTCTGCATCCTTTCCCATAGCATAAATCAGAGCTGATACTTGTATTCCCCCGGCCTCCGTGTCCAGTTTAGTGGCCTGTCTATATCTGATGAAGCGTTGGCGCCATTCCGGCCATTCGTTTGGCGCGTGAAACCTAAAGTTCTCCGGAGGATGGAATTTAGCCATTACGTCAATGGATTTGAGTTTCCTCTCTCTCTCTAGTACCCCTAGAGATAGTTCAGTCCGATTTTTCACGGCACTTCTTATCCCGCTTCTGACACCATGTCAAATAAAGACGAACACGCTAATTCACACGTGTCTTTTTTTTCTCATTCTTCTGTAACTACTCACAGGTGGCGCTTTAGGCCAAGACGTATATGACAATATATATATATATATATATATATATATATATATATATATATATATTTTTTTTTTTTTTTAAATGTTAAATTTGACATCTATGCTTGTTAAAGTTAAAAATTTTAAATAAATGGATTTTTATGCTTTTTTATATCAGGGATATCTGCTGGAACCTTCTATGACAAAACTGGAGGAGGCAGTAATTACTTGTGTTTGCCACAAACACCAGAGTGGGGGAAATACCAAATTGGAGGGCAAGCGTTAGGTCCTTTTATACATGGTATGGAATATGAGACAATTGACCCGAACATATTTTCAACATCCAATACAGGAGGTCAGAATTTTCGTAACCATGATGCCCCCTGTGCAGTATGCTACACCCAAACACGTCCTAGTCATGTGATGATACCAGCCAAGAAGACATGTCCAGCTGGGTGGACAACAGAGTACAATGGATACCTGGTATCAAATCGTGATGACTATGCAAGAACAGAGTTTGTCTGCCTTGATGAAGCTCCAGAAGTGGTGGCTGGTGGCCATGAGAACAAAGACGGTGCTTTGATATATCCTGTTGAGGCTAAATGTGGTTCCCTTCCCTGCCCACCATATGTGGATGGAAGAGAACTGACCTGTGTTGTCTGTAGTAAATAGTGAAGAAGATTTAATATGGTTCATAATATTGGGACTTTACGATGACCTTAAACTAGACAGAACTGTGTTGTCTGTACTCAACAGTGACAATAAATATATACGCTGAATGAATGGCACAGCTGTGACTAAGACAAGAATTGGCCTGTGCTAATTTTCAATATAATAACCTAAGTAAAAGCTCACTGATATGTTGAATTTAAATGTGATAATTCCTAGAATATATAGCTACCAGTAAAATTGCTGATGAAAAGATACATTTTTATTAGGCTAGTACTGCTTCAATGGCAGCTTTGTGTCACAGGCAATTTCCATTTAATTTTCAACAGCAATTTAGTAAATTAAAAATGTTTAAATGACCTACATTTAGTTTAGGTTTTTGATATATTAATTCATGATAATTGAAATAAAGATTCCAAATATAACTATATGTTTTTGATCTGTTTGTTTGTGTCTATAGAGTAATAAAGTAACTGTGAAGAGCTTATTTTTTTCTTTTCTGCACAGCGTTCCTGTTCCTTTCCATGTCATTTTTTACCATTATACTAAATGTGCACAACACATAATATCTTCATTAGAGATATACACAAAAAAGATCACCTTAAATAGTTAAAGCTCTCTTATATCAAATTGTGTCAAACAAACTAATTGATACATACAGTATATATCACTTTATATAAACAAAAACATATCATATTTAAACTTTAAGTCAAGGACCCAGAATAGGATGATACATTACTTATACAAATCGTTGTAATGGCATACACCATGGTGAAGACCATGTTTCTCATTGTAACTGCTGCCGTTATGACAGCACTGACACCAAATGCACAACACCATGTTGAAGTCAGTGATGATGCACTGATGAAACTGGTTTAGAGACTTGACAGGCAACAACTAGTGATAATCCAACTAAAGCAGAAATTTCCAACTTGAAGAAATTGGAAGATGTTTTCACAATCAAAACAGAAAATGAGAACTAGAAAAAGCAGGCAACAGAACTAGAACTATAAATGTTCTTATAATATATATTCTTATTATTGAATTGCAATAAAAAATCTGAATCAAGACGATATCTTAGTTGCAGAATAAAAGAAATTTGAAAATAGCAAAAGATTTAAGATTTTATTATAAAATAAGAAATAGTAGAGTCTGAAAACAGATGCTTATGAATATCTTTAAATATTTCATAACCTACAGCATTAATAAAAATACCTGAATTTATGCCCATATACAGGAAATATAAACCGTAAAATGCAAGAACTGATGTCAAACGCTGAAAACCCTACCTCCCAATACTTTAATGATGGTGATAACAGAACCCATTACTTAACCAAAAGACGTACAGGTACCTCACAACTGTGAATATACTATTTATTTTTGGGTCACGTAAGATGTTGCATCCTAATGGCCCAGTCACAATGTCGGCGATCTGTCGGGGATTAGTTTTGGCCGGGGGTCGTCGTAGAAAATAAAGAATCCTTGAACAATCCTAGCAATAATCCTAATAAAAGTGGAGCAGTCACATTGTCTGAGATTTTTTCAAGGATTTTGACCCGGTTTTGTCGAAAAATCGTGGGATTAGCCTCCGATCGCCTACGATTGCATCGGAGGCGATCGGAGACGATATCTGCGAGCGTCTTTTCTTGTAATTTTTTCCCCCTGGGTATATGTGGGGGAAAAGGAGGGTTTTCTGACCTCGGTCATCTGTATTTCTCTCTGTACACTGTACTGTACTAGTCTCAGATTATTCGGAGGACGCCTCCGATTAATCAGAGGGCATCGTAGGTCATCGGAGATTGTGTCTGGGATGCCCAAAATGGGTGAAAAATCTTGCGAGCAATCTTAAAATTCAAGTTCAAAGTTGGGGACCGCGACGGGTGTGGTAGAAAAAATCTGCGACAACCCGCAGGCGTCCGGAGAGCGCCTCCGACGGGTGCAAAATCGTGAGATCTGTCTCAAGATTTTGTTCAAATTTCCCGGGTTTTACCCATCCCCGACGCATCGCAACTGATTTGTGACTGGCCACTAACCCAACAGTTTTTGTGAAGTAGGAGTTTAGTTGCTTGGCTTGTGTGACTTACAAGCTAAATACTTTCTTAAAAAAGGGGCATAAACGAACAACTGTTAGGTGTCTTTGGCGTAATGAAATCAGCCGTGCATTCTAGATGCTGTGGTAGATTATTTGAAGAACTTCCTTAACAGAACCAACTGGGAATTCCACTTTCAGTTGGCAGTAATTGTTGCCGTCAAGGTCCACCAGGAAAAGATGAAAAAATGGACAAGATGGCAGAGATGGTCTCCCAGGGTTAAATTTCTAGCCATGTGATTTTTCACTGACATCTATATATGTTGCTTGCTATTATTTTAATATTTTTTAGAATAATTTTTGAATATTTGAAAAATAACATACTCTATCTAAGTTTCCAATTGCTAAATTACAAAGCTTGCTGAAACAACATTATCTTTTGCATCTAGAAAAACATTTGTAATAAAAATTTTGAAGAAAACAGTAAGTTAATACAGGAATAAACTAAGAAATGAATAGTGCAAATAGTGTAGGAACTGAAAAAACTGTTTCTGAGAGTTCAGTTGCATGACATACACTGGAAAAGAGTTGGAACTTGGGCAAAATGTAAAAGGGACAAAATGCAAATCTTATCTGATATTAAAGGACCAAAATGAAGTGCTTCTATGCACCGGAACGATATCGGTAAGCTATATTAAATTGAAAAGATAAATGAACTGTCAAATCTTGAGTAAAAAGTACCTGGTGGTGCCCACGTAATCTACTTTAAAGAGTTTAATTCAGGAGAACTGAGGAGTAAGGGGTTCGTGATTGAATGTGTCACTGTCTACTGATTGTCAAGAGAGATTAATAGAAACAAGGCAGCAAAGCTGTCAAACGTACAGACAAAAAACAGAAAATAAAGATGCAAAAAAGGTCATTTTGTCAATTTTGATGCAATAATAAATAATGCTTATAATAGCACTGTCAGTCAACACTGAATTTTAATCTTGCACAACAGGTAACATGGTCAATAACAGGAGCAGACCCAGAGATATTTTCTGACAGTATTACAAAGTATCTATGTTGATCTATCCTCCATTTTGATGGTCTTCCAACAGAAAAAAATAGATACCAGTCAATATAAACTTAATAACCTGACTGTCTTCCGGAAGACCCAGAAGATGGTCTCAATCCACCCCTTCAATAAGATTACAGTTTCAGGACCATGAGAGTTCAAATTCACATAATGAAAGTCTCAATATTTGAAAAATGATGACAGTGCATAAAATAATATTACATAATGTTTAAAGACATAAAAAACAATACAACTGCTTATGTAGAAATACAGAAAATGTGCAGAGCCCCAGGCAGATGAGAGTTAAAAGTCACAAATGCAAGTGTTTGAGAAAAAATTATAAAGGAAAACAACAAAACTAGAAAAGCACTTTGAGAGTGCAGACCTCTGCCAAGGCAGCAATTGTTGATTATTATTGATAATTGATTGATTATTGATCCGGACCACCACCAAAAATTAATCATTGTCCTCTTTGGCCCACTTCCGACAGTTCCTGAAAATTTCTGCAAAATCGGTCCATAACTTTTTTGTGTTATGTGGATGACAGACAAACAGGGATGAAAATATAACCTCCTTGGCAGAGCTTGAGGTAAATATAATTCCAATGAAGATGCTATTCAAACTTTTAATCTTCCAGTTTGATATATATATATATATATATATATATATATATATATATATATATATATATTTAAAACTTATTTGCAATATTAAACAAAATTTACCTGCATAATTATCACTGCTTCCTTATTATTAATCTAGCAGAGAGCTTTACCTTTGGGAGTTTACAGGGAAATATCAACAAGTGTGCTTTACGTAATCTCATTTAATGGCCTATTAAAGCAAATGACTTTATAACTCTGAAATTAATCTAGTGATACCCAAGGGTAATTTACAGACTGACCCACTCAAAGGTCTTCAGGCCCATAAGTCACACCTTAAGAAAAGCACAAAACCATAATGCCCAAAATAGGAGACTACCAATCCTGATGCAATAATACATTATGTTTAACTGCACAGTCAACATCAACTTATGCACAACAGGTAACACAGACGAAAGTAAAAGCATAAGGCTCCAGGCCCATCAGATTTCAAGTTTATACTTAGAAAGTGCCAGAATGAGAAAAATGAAAATTTCACAAAAAATGCATAAATACAATAAACATGATAATCCAATAGAGCTGGTTTTCTCATGAGCTGAAGGCCAATCCTAAAAATCGTATTTGTAAGTTTAAAATTATAATAAGTGGCACAGTTTTCTTTTCATAATGTTTGCAGTAGCAGTGCAAAAAGATTGTTGTCAATTTTGATGTAACATTACATAATAAATTAGAGAATAATTATCACCAATTTTTGTTTATTGAATATAAATAGGATGGACATGTAGAAAATATGATTACCATTTGGCTTCATGTCCATGGGAGCTCCGAGTCCCACAATGAATATGCCAAAAAGATAATGAATATTACACTAAAATGTATAACTTCCAGAAAAAGAAGCCAATTAGACTGCTTTTCTAACTCAGGCTGCATTTTAGTCCTGTGTTTCTTTTTTGAAAGTTTGACAGTCATAAGTAACACGGTTTTCCCATAATGGTCATCAAGGCAGCAGCACCAAAAATTGTGTTTTCTTCTATTTTGATGCAACATTACATAATGCTTAACAGCATAATGACCATCGATTTTTAATAATAAAATATAAGTGTCATGGATTTTCACAAAATGTGACTAGCATGGGTCTTCAAGCCCGTGGAGGTTCTAAGGCTTCGTTCACATGCAATGTCTATTTTCTAAATTCTATTTTCTATTTGCGCTATCTTATGATCACGGTCTGTGCCCTGGATATCCCGCCGCGTAATTACTGGCAGCGCGAGCCAGTTACTTATAGTAACTTATAGTAACTGGCTCGCGCTGCCAGTAATTACGCGGCGGGATATCCAGGGCACAGGCCGTGATCATAAGACATGCCGCAAATAGAAAATAGAATTTAGAAAATAGACATTGCATGTGAACGAAGCCTAAGTCACACCTTGGAAATACCAATATGTGAAAAATTAAATTTTCACAAAAAACTGTTTAATTGCCAGAAAAATTTACCAAACAGACTGCATTGCCTACTGAAGCTGTATTTTAGTCCCATGTTTCTTTCCTGTAAGTTTGAGAACAGTAAGTGACATGATTTTCCTTAAATGGTCATCATGGGAGCAGTGCCCAAAATAGGGGTTTCTTCAAATTTTGATGGAATATTACATAATGTTTTACAGCATAATGACCATCAATTTTTAATTATAAAATATTAGTATCATGGTTATTCAGAAAATGTGACAAGCAAAAGTCTTCAGGCCAATGGAACTTCAAAGTCGCATATTGAAAATGCCAAAATGTAAACAAGACAGCACTGTTCTGAAATGGGTTTATTTCCATTTTTAACACTTTTTTAACATAAAACAAAATAAACAGTTTACTGCCATTTTTATATGACCAATGAAGAAAATTGATGAGATGGAAAAAGTATCAATAGAACAGTGTTAAATGTCCAACTTCCTCCATTCTGAGATTCTGAACATAGTGGATGAATGCATCTGACAAACTGCAATGATATGAGTTTATTTCCATTTTTGACACTTTATTACACAATACACGATAACAAGTTTACCATCATTTTTAAAAAATCAACTAACAATTGTAAAGATGCAGGAAATGTCAAACAAACACTTTTACGTATCTTATTAGTTCAATAATGAGACTGTTAACATGCCTAAGAATTGAATGTGAGGAAATGTGAAAAAACAGCATAACTTCTAAAATAATGAACTGATTATGCTGATTTTCAAACTCAACCTGCGTTTTAGTAAGATTGGCCCCTCCTGTGAGTATAATGACAATTGGCCAATCTATTTTTCTTATATTGTGTTATCAGTGTTGCATATATACTGAAAAAAGTGAAAAAACAGCATAAATTCCCTATAAGTGACCCGATCGTGCTGATTTTCGAACTTGACCTGCGTATTATGAATATTTATCAGTTCTGTAAGTTTCAAGCCAAAAGGTAAAATGGTTTTCCACTTATCGTGTTATCAGTGCTGCACATATGCTGAAAAAAGAGAAAAAATAGCCTAAATTCCCTAAAAATGACCCAATCACGCTGATTTTCGAACTTGACCTCCGCATTATGTATATTCATCAGTTCTGTAAGTTTCAAGCCAAAAGGTAAAATGATTTTCCACTTATCGTGTTATCAGTGCTGCATATATGCTGAAAAAAGTGAAAAAACAGCATAAATTCCATATAAGTGACCCGATCATGCTGATTTTCGAACTCGACCTGCGTATTATGAATATTCATCAGTTCTGTAAGTTTCAAACAAAAAGAAAAAACAGTTTTCCACTTATCGTGTTATCGGTAAAAGTGCACGGCGACGGTGGCAACGACGGCGACGACGGCGACGACGGCGACGGCAATGACAGACGCAGATGACGGCTATATGTACAGACACATCTGTGTCTGTACATAAAAATAGACAACAGCCTACCTATAAATATCATTAATCAAATATTGGTACTAAGCCCCACACTGTCTGTGTTTGACAAGTCCAATTGATAAATTAAGGGCCAATCAATTGATAAAAGAGCTTTTCTAAGCTTCGCCCAAGTCATAATCTTGACTGTCCCAAAATGCTGCACATCATGTATTTTCATGTATTCACTGCTCTTTTTGCTGCTACTGTCTCTGCATCAACTTTACAACATCATGCTGATGTCAATAATGATGTGTTGATGAAACTGGTTGAAAGACTGGACAAGCAAGAACAAGAGATAACATTCCTGAAAAGATTGGAGGCAGAGGTTGCTGCAGTAAAACAGGAAAACAAACAACTTAAGGTATTTTGTGCTTCACAACTTGCCTAATTGTATGATTGTGAATTTTCCAAGTTATATCCAGGGTCGGATCCAGAGATGTTTTTCTGACAGTCTTCCAAATTAACTTTGTTGATCCATCATCCATTTTTGACCGTCTTCTGACAAAAAAATTGATACCCGTCAATGTAAACTTGAAAATCTGACTGTCTTCCGGAAGACCCAAAAGACGGCCTGAATCCGCTCCTGCTATCCCTTGTCTCTCTTCACTCTTGTCAATAATAAAAAATTTTGACAACTTAAACAGCCTACATTCTATTATTTCCATATATTTAAATGGCATAGATACTAAAAAGTCTTATCAAACCTTTTTAATTAGTCAGATATTCAGAAAATCAAGTTGAAGCTTGATGCCCAAACTATCACTGTTCCTGAGCAAAATGCAACAAACTTTCACCATTCCATTACCAAGAGACAAGTGCAGCAAGGAAACTGTAAGCTCTAACATTATTTGTTAATACTTAAATGGACTTTTTGGCCAAAATTGTTACAAACCAAATATCATAAATCTTGATAAAAATACTGCAGGATTAAAGGAATATACCCCAAATCTGATAACGGGGAATCATAAAACCCCAATTTATTTAACAGATGCTACCACAACATATAATAACTAGTAGGTGTATTGAAGCCTTTCATCTGACCAAGACTGTTATTGAGGTAACCAATCACCCACAATGTCTGAAAATTGTTTATCAAAAATGTGCAGCATTCACAATGGGACAATCCAGAAAATATTTAAAGTAACAGATAACAGTAGAGTGTATTATACTGAGCATCTGTGTCCTATGTTTTAGTGGTGAGTTCATCGTGTTTACAAGGACCCCAGGGACCCCCGGGGAAAGATGGAAAGGATGGCAAGGATGGGAAAGATGGGAAAGATGGAATTCAGGTGATTTTACTCTATATATCTTCATTTATAACATGATGACTTTTAGAATAACTTTTCTTTCTACAATAAAATCGTATGCCATAATATATATTATTTTAATAAATTAATTATAAAACATTTTTTTAATTTTTTAATTTTTAAAAAATATTGCTTCTAGAGTATGAAGATGTGGAAATTTGACATAGAAACCTTTATTTCAATTGGAATTGATAGTGAAATGACGACAAGTACACGTACATCATATACAAACACTTTTTGACATATATATGTTATTGAATTGTAACATTCAACTTGTGTAAAATGATGAAATATGAAATCTTAACCACATTTTATCGCAAATATCTTAAATTAATCCACAGAACCCAGGTTTAACAGTAGACAGTCTCAAGCAAATCATTGGACTGCTTGGATATCAGTCACCACTACAAGGTAATGGTAGAGATGCTCAGCTCTTTATTGTAGCTTACAGCAGAAAACATTTTGCTACCACATAAGGTCTTATGAAATGCCTGCCTTTTCCTTCTTAACAATATACTTTTCATTTTAAATAACAAATAGCATGAAGAACAATTGCTTAGTAGTAACAGTAAACTATCAGATGCAAAATGAAATGCTAATTCATATTTCAATTTAGCTGTACTACTTAATATTATACAATTATTGATTTTGGTTATGTTTGGCCCAAAGTAGTGATGACTGAAGATGCCTTATGAATGGTAAGGTGACTGTACTCAGTACAAAGCATGCAGTTATGAAATGCATTAATTCTACACAGACAATGTTTTTATCTAAGGTATCTATCTGAATTCAAAAGATATACTTTTCAGTTGGCAACTCCTCAAGGAGCAGCGTTCAGGGACCACCTGGATTACCTGGGAGAGATGGTAGAGATGGAATGCAGGTAAAACCTTGCATGATTGGTATATATTCAATGGTTTTGTAATTCAAAATTATGATTGACTATTTATATTTTTTACTTTTAATTGAAAATTAGAGTATAAAGCAATTTCATAAAATAATACAACAATGCATCAGTTTATGCTTAATATGTAATAATCCCTATTCCTTTGTTGAATATCAGTTTTAATATTTTGTTAAATTTTCTAAGGGACCACCTGGACCTAAAGGGGACCCAGGATCTCTAACATTGGATACCCTCAAACAAATGCTGGGACAAATTGGAGCTCAGATAGGGGTGCCACCTACAGGTTTGTCTGGTGCTTTAACTACATGAATCTCTTCCTTTTAGTTTGGGAATACATTCTACAATTTTACTGCATTGATACGACTTCATTAGTGTCTTCAGTTTTTATCCATTTCTTTTAATGTTTTACTTTTTTTAGTTAAAAGACAGCTATTAACTGGATAAAGATTGTGCAACATTACTAGTAAGTTGATCATTAATGTGTCTGTTCTGAAAGTGTAAGTTTTCATATGGTATCTGGTGTATGAGCAATATCAGCCATTGTGAGGCAGTGTTTACCAGTCCAATATGTTTCTCTAGGTTTAATGCACGTGTGTTTTCAGGCCTACCAGCCAATACCAGCCATGGTGGGGCAGTTTACACACGTTGGGGCAGAACAACTTGTTCAACACATTCAAAGCTTTTGTACAAAGGTAAAGTGCTATATTATTGTACTATATTACTGACAACGATGTTACAACCAATTAATGGTGCAAGTTTAGTTGACTATGTGATAGCAGACTCAGAGATATTTGATAGCATTCTTGACTTTGATGTTTTGGATATGGACTTTTCGGACCATTTCCCCTTGTCTTTTGTGATACAATGTGAGGCACACACAGATGGGGACGAGGATGAGAACGTGACTAGTAATGTTACAAAAGGGCTTCAGTTTATATGGGACGCTGCAAAAGCCAGCCAGTTTAGAGATATTCTTGACGACAATATATCTAAAGACATGCTTCAACAGTGTTCTGATTTAATGCAAAATAACATAAACGAGTCTGTATTGCTACTTAACCAAGTCTTTTACAGAGCTGCGGAAGCTATGAAGGTTAAGGGCAAAACCGGACGACAGGCGGACAGAACTCAACCCGATTGGTGGGATGCAGACTGTAAAGAATCGAAAGTTAAATCAAATGCGTAAAAACCCAACGGCGCCAACTGTTAAAGACTACATAGAAAGTAAAAAAAGTGTTCAGACAGACGTGTCGTGAAAAAAAAGGATATCAAACAGCAACTGGCAAGAAGCAGAATTGTTAAAAGTTGAGATGATACAAGGGCATTCTGGGCAAATGTGGCACAGTTATCTAGGACACCTCGCAAAAGACACAAATCTCTGCCACGAAGTGGTATGAATACTTTAAGGAGTTATTGAATAGTGGTAACACAGTTATAGATGATGTTTTTCATGAAGATGTTATGGAAGGTCTGAGAGTGCACAATGGACACTGTGATTGTTGTGACGAAAATAAACCATATAAATTGAATAAAGTGATTACAGTTGAGGAAGTTCGCAGTGTAATCAGACAAATGAAGAATGGTAAAGCGGCAGGTCTGGACGCCATTCCATGTGAATTCTTAAAAAATGCAAATGATGTGTGCATTCAGTGTTTGAGTGATATATTTAATTGTGTTCTTGCCACTGGACAGTTCCCTGAATCGTGGTCGGTTGCCATCATTTTTCCTTTGCATAAAAAAGTAGCACGAATGATCCAAACAACGTCAGAGGCATATCATTACTAAGTGTTGTTGGCAAGGTGTTTACTAAATTATTAAGTAATAGATTAAATACCTGGGCAACTCGGGAGGATATTATCAGTGAATGCCAGGCTGGTTTTAGGAAAGGGTATTGCACACAGGACCAAATATTTTCATTACAAGCAATGATACAAAAATACTTGTCGAAAAAGGGAGGTAGATTTTACTGTATGTTTGATGATTGCGTGGATCACCAGTACCTCTGGTTTAAAATATGTGCAAACGGTATCCATGGCAAAATGCTCAGTGTTCTCAAGTCTATGTATGCACAATTGCAAGCTTGTATAAGGCTACCAAACACATCAAGTTACACATCAACGTTCTCATGTACATGTACCGGTAGTGTTGGTACCAGGCAAGGATGCATGGTCAGCCAGTTTTTGTTTTGCTTATTCATAACTGATCTCATTTATCTTTATGAAGAATTCTCCTGCCAAGGTATTTATATAAATCTGGAGTTCATGAACATTACCTCGCTTTTATATGCAGATGACTTAGCAAACTGTGCTGTAACTGTGTGAAATCTGCAAAGACTCTCAGATTACTTAGCGTTGTTCTGTAAACGCTGGAAAATGAATGTAACCGAAGTAATAGTTTTCAGAAATGGTGGTTACCTTAGACATTACGAGAAATGGTTTTTTGACAGTGTGGAGTTAGAGACTGTATCACATTATAAGTACTTGGGTATTACGTTTACTCCAATGCTGTCTTGGTCCAAAGCAAAACAAACTTTATCAACTCAAGCAAAGCAATCTATGGAAGATGTTTCAGGTTATTTAAAAATGTGGGATCTTTGCCCCACGTCTTATGTTTTAAGATATTTGATTCAATGATAAAACCCATACTTACATATGGAGCAGAAATATGGGGTAATGAAATATCCGAATCAATAGAGAATGTTCAAGTTAAGTTTTGTAAAAGATTATTGATGGTATCGGATAATGCAAGCACACAAGCAGTTCTTGGGGAATGTGGTCGTTACCCTCTATACATAGATTATCATGTCAAATGTATTAAGTATTGGTTCAAGCTTTTGTGTATGGATGATGGTAGGCTACCGAAATCATGCTACAAGTTACTATTTGACTTAGATAGTAGTGGGAGGCAAACATGGGCGAGTGACATCAAGCATCTTTTATACGTATTCATATGGATTTGGAGTAGTATGGGAAAACCAAGGATGTGGAAATGTGGGACTTAATATTTTTACAGAACAGTTTAGACAATGATTAATGGATATAAGCAAGCAGAATTTGTATTTCTCAGTACGCGAATCAGGCAAGCTAAGGACCTTCAGCTCATAAAAACTAGATTTGGTATTTGAGGAATACTTATCTTTTGTGTCCATAGCAGAGCATAGAAGGGCCTACTGCAAGTTCAGAATATCAAACCACAATTTACAGATTGAGAAGGGTCGGTATGCCAGTGTAGATGGGGAAAATAGAGTATGTGCTGCATGCCTTTCTGATGGCATAACAATTATTGAGAATGAGGAACGTGTTAATGTCATGTAGTTTATATAGCCATCTGAGGGAACGCTATATTCCCGAGATTACAACATTGTCACTAGCGACTGCTCTGTCATCACATAATGTTGACTTTATAAAAAGACTTGCGGCCTTCATATATCATGCTGAGGAATTAAGAGATGTTTTTTTAGATAAGTGACACTAGTGGGCTGGATTTGGTCTTTAAGTGCAATTTAAGTTCACAAGTGATCTTACACGATCTTAATCAGTACAGCAGTAGTCTTAAAATGCACTGAATCTGCTTTTAAGATTAAAAATGATCTAACACCTACAAGTACTTATGTGGTCAAGCAGTTTCCTCCCCTCACAATGGGGGATACCTCCCCTCACAATAGAGAACACCTCTGCTCACAATAGGAGAACGTGTAAGGGGAGACAACTTAATTGTCTGTTAGACTAGAAATGGTCTTACTCATGGTTTAAGATCATGTAAGACTATTTGTGAACTTAAATTGCACTTTAAGACCAAATCAAGCCCACTAGTGTGATTTGTGTCATTTATGATATATATTCCTGTTTAGTCAGCTCAGTATTATTATAAATAGAACTCAGTTGATGTACACTTGGCCTGTAGGCCTCAAATACAGTTAAATAAACTAGGTAAAGTGCTATTCAAAATAATAATAACTATATCTTAACGATAATAATAATACAAATTTTTGAATTATATATATATATATATATATATATATATATATATATATATATATATATATATATATATATATATAATTTTGAATTTGACATCTATGGTTATGAGTAAAATCTTTAAAAATGGCTTTTATAATTTTATATCAGGGATATCTGCTGGAACCTACTACAACAAAGTTGGAGGAGGCAGTAATTACCTGTGTTTGCCACAGACACCAGAGTGGGGGAAATACCAAGATGGAGGGCAAGATTTAGGTTCTTACATACATGGTGTGGAATATCAGAATGTCAGGACTAATATATTTTCAACAACCAATACAGGAGGTCAGGAATTTATTCAGCATGATGCCCCCTGTGCTGTATGCTTCACCCAAACACGTCCCAGTCATGTGATGGTACCAGCCAAGAAGACATGTCCAGCTGGGTGGACAACAGAGTACATTGGATACCTGGTATCAGATCATGATGGTAACCATAAAACAGAGTTTGTCTGCCTTGATGAAGCTCCAGAAGTGGTAGCTGGAGGCCATGAGGACAAAAACGGTGCCTTGTTCTACACTGCTGAAGCTAAGTGTGGTTCTCTCCCCTGTCCACCATATGTGGATGGAAGAGAACTGGCCTGTGTTGTCTGTACTAAATAGTGCAGAAGATTAAATGTGGTTCATAATATTGACACTTAAAAATGACCATAAGGTGTGCTGTCAGTACTAAACAGTTAATATATATGTTGAATGAATATAATAATAATCTGTGAGTAGGATCCGAGAAAGATGGCCTGTTTTTGCTAATTTTTGATAAAATGACCTTAGGAATAGCCTTTGATGAACTTAAATGTGTTATTTCCTACAATATTACTAATTTACTAATCAAAAGATACATGTGTTCCATTTTTATTTGGCTTTGTACCATAGGCAATGCCTATTCAATTTTCAGCAGCAAATTAGTTAAGTAAGCAAAAAATTTTAAATGATATAAAATACATCTATTATGTAGGTTTTTGGTTAATTCATGAATATTGAATTAAAGATACCAATTACAATAAAATGCTTTTGATTAGTTGATTTGTGTCTGCATAGTAAATAAAGTAACTTTTGAAGAGCAGAATTTTTGTTATATTTTCTCTTTCTTTCTTTATTTTAATACAATTATGTAATTATTCAACATGTTATTATGTACAACACGTTTGGATTAGGGATATACATTAAAAAGATCACCTTGGAAGTTCACAGTTTAAAGCTTTATCAAAATGTGTCAAACAAACTACTGAAGATCTCTTTATATAAACATCAACTTATCATATTTAAGCTTAACATCAGGGACCCAGAATAGGGTGATACATTACATAGACATATCACTGTAATGGCATACACCATGGTGAAGAGTATGTTTCTCATTATAACTGCTGTTGTTATGACAGCAATGACACCAAATGCACAACATGTTGAAGTCAGTGATGATGCATTGATGAAACTGGTTGAAAGACTAGACAGACAAGAACAAGAGATAATCCAACTAAAACATGGAAGCCAAATGCTGAGGGAGGAAAATAGCAGGTTTAAAGTAGAAATTTCCAAGTTGAAGAAATTGGAAGCAGATGTTCACACAATCAAAAGGGAAAATGAGAACTTGAAGGTAGAAAACATAGGCAACAGAGCTAGAGCTATATACGTTCTTATTGTATAATTATATAATATTGCTCTAGCTGTGTGTGTGTGTATATGTGTATAAAGGATATCTTAATCCTAGCATGAATTTCAACTGTCAGAAACATATGAGAACAGAGACTGCTTACTGAATTGCAATAAAAAATCTTAATCAAGATGATTTCATCGTTGCAGAATTTTGAAAATAGCAAAAAATTTAAGATTTTATTATAAAATAAGAAATAGTAGAGTCTGAAAAGAGATGCTCATGAATATCTTTAAATTTATAATCTACAGAAATAAAGATACCTAATTTCAGGTCAAGATACAGGAAATTAGCCTTAAACTGCAAGAACTGACATCAAACACTGAAAACCCTACCTTCCAGTACTCAAATGATGATGATAACAAAACCCATTACTTAACCAAAAGACAAGTACTTGGCAGCCGTGAGTATAATATTTAATCTTGGGTCATATGTAAGATGCTGCATGGGTCAACAGTATATAGTAGGAGATTACTAGCATTGGTTATGTAACTAACAAGCTCAGTATCTAAAAAAGAGAATAACTGAACTGATTTCATGTACATATGACAAAATGAAAGCAGCTCTGCATTTTACAGCTTTTGCTGTGGTAGATATTTGAAGTTCAAATTGAAGTAAGCACATCCTAAACAGAACCAACTGATAACTCCACTTTTGGTTGGCAGTCTTTGCTGCCCACAAGGTCCTCAGGGTCCACAAGGTTGGAGTTGGAGCAGTGTTTACAATTTGACTCATAGGTTTAATGTGTGTTTTCAGGTCTACCAGTCACTACCAGTCAAGGTGGAGCAGTTTACACACGTTGGGGCAGAACAACCTGTGCAGCACATTCACAGCTTTTGTATGCAGGTAAATACTTGAAACACATGCCTTTTATAAACATGTGTCCAAAGATAAGTAAATCACTTGTACTTAAGTTTTCTTTTCAATTTTGGCCCCTATGACAATGAAAAATTTATGGACTTTTTCAGGGATATCAGCCGGATCTTACTGGACCCAAACTGGAGGAGGCAGTAATTACCTGTGTTTGCCACAGACACCAGAGTGGGGGAGATACCAAGATGGAGGGCAAGGTACTGGTTCTTACATACATGGTGTGGAATATGAGAGGATTTACTCAAACATATTTTCAACAACCAATACAGGAGGCCAGAATCCTGGTCAGCATGATGCCCCCTGTGCTGTATGCTACACCCAAACACGTCCCAGTCATGTGATGATACCAGCCAAGAAGACATGTCCAGCTGGGTGGACAACAGAGTACAATGGATACCTAGTATCAGAATATGATAAATACCAGAGAACAGAGTTTGTCTGCCTTGATGAAGCTCCAGAACTAGTAGCTGGGGGCCAGGAGAACAAAAATGGTGCTTTGTTCCATACTGATGAAGTTAAATGTGGTACCCTCCCCTGTCCACCATATGTGGATGGAAGAGAACTGGCCTGTGTTGTCTGTAGTAAATAGTGACCATAACATAATGACTGACCTGTTGTGATTTTTCAAATTGCATACAAACTGACACATGCATAAAAATTGTCCATGTTGAATTTCAAGTGGCACTTCCAAGAAATATGGTGATAGGTACCGGGTAATTATTAAAATATGCTTTTTCATTTCATGTTTTGCTTTACATCCAGTGCTTCACACCAATAGCATTTTATCAACTTTATTGATTTTAACAGCAAATTAATAAATAAGGCAAATGACTTGGTTTTGGTTGTAAGTTTTTTTGTGAAAAGTGAATAAAAGAAAACATAATATACTTTTGATACACACTTGTGTCTGAGTAATATATAAAATAGCCATAAAGTACAATAATTTTTGGTTATTTTAATTGGATTAAACTTGGAGATAAAAATAATTTTCAGGCCATACTGAATGTGCACAACACATGTACATGTAGACTTAAGAGATATGCGAAAAAACTAGTTTATAACCTTGGTTTCATATCAAACTGTGTCAAACAAACATATGAAGGCCGGTGGCATGAGTTTCAACTTGGTCTTGTGATACATATGTATCTATTTATGTAAACAACACACAAATATTATCAACTGCTAGTCTGAGACAAAGACCCAGGTTAAAGACCAACTGTATACATGTATATATTACCTACAATTTATGGTGTACACCATGACCAAGTTAATATTTCTAATTGTATCTGCTGCTGTTATAACAGTAGTAACATCAACTTTACAACATCATGCTGATGTCAATAATGATGCTTTGATGAAACTGGTTGAAAGAGTGGACAGGCAAGAACTAGAGATAAAAAATCTAGTTAGAAAACTAAACAGACAAGAACAAAAAATGAAAAAACTTGAGGCTGAGGTTGCTGCAGTCAGACTGGAGAACAAACAACTTAAGCTATTTTGGGCTTTGAATTTTAATTGTCTCTCGACAAGATTATGGTTTTTACCAATAATTAACAGAAATGTCAATAAATAGTTAAAACAAACACAATAATTAACAATCTAAGTTCTACAATTTCCATGACTTAAAAATCACATATCTGTAGACCAATTAAAACTATAATTAATCTTTCTTTCACTTTCAAATTAGTCAGATATTCAGAAAGACAAGGTGAAGCTTGATGGGCAAACCACCATGGCTGCTGAAAAATACAGAGCAAAGTTTCACTATGGAAAGCATTCCATTACCAAGAGACAAGTGCTGCCAGGAAACTGTAAGCTAAATCACTTGTAATAGGTCTTATGTTGACTTGTTTACACCATTTTTACACAATATAACCTGAGGAATTATTGCTAAACATGACCAAAAAGGAACTAAAAGAATATGTTCCACATTAAAAAATGTGAAGATGCATTAAATTAAACTCCAATTTCTACAGTATATATTCAAATGTTTATTCAAATGTTTATTAATCTTTTTTATTCCCATAGAAGTATTTTAGCAGTAACTTTGGCTGTCTTTTAGCTTTAGAGTAGTATAGGGTCTTACTATTGTATGCTTAATAGTTAAGGGACAAATCAACTCATATATATGTGTCCTATATTTTAGTGGCGAGTTCAGTCTGTGTACAAGGACCCCAAGGACCTCCAGGAAGAGATGGCAGGGATGGATTCCAGGTTAAAACTTAATTTTCCAGACTTACTTTACAAATAATTACGTACAACATATTATTTAAGAATAAACTGATTTTTCTATTTAAAAATATGTACAATTATATAAGTTAATTTTGCAAATATATATAAGAGCGCATTCTCAACGAATTAAGCCAGGCTTTACAAAGCCGGTGACCTAAAAATGGCGGACGTACATGAAAGAAAAACCGCCTAATCTTTAAATAGTCTCTCCGCCTCTCACACGCCTCCCCACACGTCGTCCCTGCGGGGTACAGTAATTAAATCTCGGCTCCGAACATTAATATATCCGTGAATATCTCTGGTGATATTATCTCCGTAGATAGTCAATTCATTGCTGCTCTACGGGCCAAATTATTCCTTTTTCGTCTCTGTTTTCAAACATAATAGAACAGAAGAGCTTTTTTCCTTCGATCGCCTTCAGCCGCCATGCTTTCTTCACCACGAGTTTAACTGATGAGCATGCGCACTTAATATTTCTCAGGTAGCTTCCGCATGGCGAACGGAGCCGAGATTTAATTACTGTACCCCGCAGGGACGACGTGTGGGGAGGCGGAGAGACTATTAAAAGATTAGGCGGTTTTTCTTTCATGTACGTCCGCCATTTTTAGGTCACCGGCTTTGTAAAGCCTGGCTTAATTCGTTGAGAATGCGCTCTAAGTTAATTTTGCAAATATATATATATGATAATCCTAAAAAAATAATTTTACAAAAAGCTTCTTGGTGATAGAGCAACAAGATTCATACTTATGGCATAAACTAGTTGATTATAAACAGATATAAAGTCATTAGCATAATCCTCTACACATGTAATACTATGAGTTAACTGATATCTGTGTGAACAGAATATTAAAAAACTTTTCCTTAATGTAATAAAAGCAAGGTTATTCCCTAGCTTTATAATTCAGAGACATGTCTAAGATTTGATATAGGTTAAAAATTGGGACCAAAATAATTCAAACTCAGTTAGTCATGTAACTTATGTACTGATAACTTTTTACCCTTTGTATCTTGTTCAAAGCTTCAAATATCATGAAATATATATGTCATAGGCACAGATCAAATCTAGTCCTATGCATAAAAAGCCCATACCCCATGTTTATTACACCCTGGCTGGACCCATTCTTTATGGTGTCTTTGCATTGTTAACAGCATAATGGGCAAGTTAAATGACCAAGTTAATTGATCAAGCTGCCAGTTTGTTTGTATGGCATATGCAGGGGATGTCTGCTAATATACCGGTAGATAGAAGCTAATAGGCTAAGTATGTTTCACACATTGGATTTTTTAAGGGACCACCTGGACCCAAAGGAGAATCAGTTTCTCTAACATTAGACAACCTGAAACAAATGCTACGGCAAATTGGAGTTCAGATTGGCATGCCAACTACAACAGGTTTGTCTAATAACTCTTATGTCCTAGCTATGCTCTTTAATTGTTCTTTACGTTTTTGTCAATCTTGTCTTCAAATTAGAAAATATATATTCTACAGTTATATACAGTGAATTCATTCATTGTTTCCTCTTTATTTTAGATTTTACTCATTAATAAAATAATGTCTTCTCAGAATAGGTGCAAAGGTTCTCTAAGAGTTATCTAACGTTATGGAATGTTCTGAATAAATGTTCACTATTATTGCACCAGCATGATCAATCTATGATCATCTATCTCTGTGTTGATTCTCCTTTTAAAAGTGCATTCAGTGTAATAAGCATAATTTTCTGGCACTATATACCCTTAAGAAGCAATCGGGTAACTGTAACTTTTTTATTTTATCAAATAGAAAAGGGGATCCGAGATTGTCTGAATAAGCTAGGAGAAGGGGGACTGTCCTGATACCTCATCCAATACCAGCTATGGTAAAACGGTGTACTAAACAATGGTTCTCTAGTTTTAATGTATGTTTTCAGGTCTACCAGCCAATGCCAGCCATGGTGGGGCAGTTTACACACGCTGGGGCAGAACAACCTGTTTGACACATTCAAAACTTTTGTACAAAGGTAAAGTGTTTAAGTACATCTTTCTTAAGTATGGTTCTATTAAACCATTTAGTCAAAATAATAATAACAATGATGATAACAATAATATCATGATAATAAATACAATACTTGAATACCGGTACATTAATATTTTATTTTAAATTTGACACTGATAGTTACAGGTTAAATTCCTCACTAAAAATGGCTTTAAAACTTTTTGTATCAGGGATAATTGCTGGAACCTACTACAGCAAAACTGGAGGAGGCAGCAATTACCTGTGTTTGCCACAGACACCAGAGTGGGGGAAATACCAAGATGGAGGGCAAGGTACTGGTTCTTACATACATGGTGTGGAATATGAACTTATTAGGACTAAAATATTTTCAACATCTAATGCAGGAGGTCAGGATTTGCTCGATCATGATGCCCCCTGTGCTGTATGTTACACCCAAACACGTCCCAGTCATGTGATGATACCAGCCAAGAAGACATGTCCAGCTGGTTGGACAACAGAGTACAATGGATACCTGGTATCAGCTCTTGACTCACACCAGAGAACTGAATTTGTCTGCCTTGATGAAGCTCCAGAAGTGGTATCAGGGGGTCATGAGAACAAAGATGGTGCCTTGATATACACCGCTGAGGTTAAATGTGGTCCCCTCACCTGACCACCATATGTGGATGGAAGAGAACTAGCATGTGTTGTCTGTACTAAATAGTGACCATGACTGTATTGACCCTTGTTGATTCTTCAAAATAGTAGTGACTATATATAGAATTGATTGTCTGTGAAAATCATTTTATGAAGTGACCTTATGAACTGCTTACATTGAATTTAAAGTGGTGTTTCCAAGAAATATGGTGACAGAAGTAATAATTAAAATATACATTTCTGTTTTATATTTGGCTTTATATCTAGTACTTCACGCTAATAGATATTTATATACAAAAAATGATTTCAACAGCAAGTTTGTTAATTAGGCAAATGGGTTGGACAGATTTGCGTTGGTATAGTACAGTTTATAAAATAAGTTTACTGTAAAGTACAGCAATTTTTGGTTATTTTAATTGAATTTAGCTATCTATCTCCTATTATGCCGTCGGGCATCTAGGGCGTCAACAATGGTCCATACAAGTTGACATGACTCAGGGGGCTCGGCACATCAAGTAGTGTTGAATATCTGTTTCCGTTACTGTAACGGTTTTCCGGGGTGGGGTTGCTGATTTGGGTTTTCAGGAGCCTTTCACTGCTGCCTCAGCATTTCCTGGGTCAGCATGTGGAGGCGATCGAGACATATATATGACTAGCCTGGCAGAGCTTGATTGAGACGGTGGACATGACTGAGTTTTGTTGAGTGACATCGGTACGAAGCTCCCCTCAGTGTCCATTTGCCAGCCGTTTGACCCCTTTATTGAATTTAACTAAGAGATAAAAATGTCTGTTAATACCATATTATATAGGAACAACACATGTTTATTTGACTAGTTTTATTTATTATCTTGACTGCATGTCAAACTGTGTCAAACAAACTTATGAACATGACATGAGTTGCAGCTCGGTCTAGTAATATCTCTTTATATAAACAACATACATATATTATCATATCAACTTCTAGTCTGAGTCAAAGACCCAGGTTAAAGACCAACTGTATATATAATACCTAAAATAAATGGTGTACACCATGACCAAGTTAGTATCTTTAATTGTATCTGCTGTTGTTATAACAGTAGTAACATCAACTTTACAACATCATGCTGATGTCAATAATGGTGCTTTGATGAAACTGGTTGAAAGAGTGGACCAACAACAACTAGAGATGAAGAAACTAGTTGGAAAACTTAACAGACAAGAGCAAAAGATGAAAAAACTTGAGGCTGAGGTTGCAGTAGTCCGGCTGGAGAACAAACAACTTAAAGGGATAATAACTCTTCGTATGAGATCTATATTTCACAATAAAAACATTGTGAATAACTCATAGAAATATAATATATTCTGTTTTACCACAAAAAACGGCAGTTACAGCTATTATTCTGATATCTGAGCTTGTCTTTAGACCACG
This sequence comes from Lingula anatina, assembly GCF_051362555.1. Taxonomy (NCBI): domain Eukaryota; kingdom Metazoa; phylum Brachiopoda; class Lingulata; order Lingulida; family Lingulidae; genus Lingula; species Lingula anatina. Next base: position 24,524,074 of record NC_141770.1, on the reverse strand, counting down.
TGACCTCCATTGATGGCTATACTCTGTTAAAATCTCTTAAGAGATTTTAACAAAAAACCAAACTTTTTAGAAAAAAACCAGGGACTAACTTTGAATGTAAAAATGGATTCATTAACCATTGGTAAGTATGGGAAAATTGTCGTTTACTCCAGGAAAATTCATTTTTTGGCCGAAACGAAGAGTTATTATCCCTTTAAGGTATTTTGGGCTTTGAATTACGTCTCTCAGCATGATTGTGGTTTTTACCAATAGTTCTGTCCACCTTATCTTGAATGTCAATGAAAAATGAAAATGTATGTTCTACAATTTCCATGTATTTAGAATCACGTATCTATTAACACATTTAATTAAATCATGGACATAATGAGAAAAACAAGATTGCCTTTACCACATAGGGCATTTTGAATTCCTCCAGGAATAAACATATCAAATTCTCACATAGTTTCCAAATTGACAGAACAAATTGCACTTATACTTCATCTCTATAATTTTATTGTCTCATCCACCCGAAAGATTGACTCATGTTATCGCGAACTACCTGCCCAAATGACACAAAAATTCATCGACAACTGCGATATGCTCGCTACCTGTACGGGAGGTCGCGTGATCCGAACGCACATAGTTTCATGAAGAGCTCACGTTAAGCCGATTATCCTTTGATCTTGCTCCAGGTTTCTCGTCCTTCTCTCATTATGTCCATGATTAAATATATATTCTTCTGCTTTGTTTTCAAATTAGTCAGATATCAAGTTGAAGCTCAATGGACAGACCATGGGTACGATCACAGTTGCTGAGCAAAATGGAACAAAGTTTCACTATGGAAACCATTCTATAACCAAGAGACAAGTGCAGCAAGGAAACTGTAAGCTGTAACATTATTTGTTACAGGTCTACATTAACTTATTTATACCATTTTAACAAAATTTTATTGCTTAACATGATTTAAAAAAAAAAGATATGCTCCATGTTTAGTAATAATAAATTTAGAAATATATTAAACTCTATATCCTACATTCAAACATTTATTAAATACGTTCCTAAAGATATCATTAGGAGTTTTTACCTGTAAGTTTTATCCTCTGATTGTTTTATATTTCTGAGTTCACCAAAGCCTTACATTTTCAGATACATTAATTTCACATGTAAAAACTGTTACTTTTATTATAAGATAATTCTACTGTATGTTAAACAGTTTACATCATCATTCCCAATGTTGTAAGCCAACAAATCACTTAAAGGGATAATAACTCTTTGTTTTGGCCAAAAAATGAATTTTCATAGAGTAAACAACAATTTTTCCATTTTTACATTCAGTTTGTCCCTGGTTTTTTTCTAAAAAGTTTTTTTTTTGTTATGATCTCTTAAGAGATAATAACAGGGTATAGCCATCAATGGAGGTCACGTGGTCTAAAGACAAGCTCAGATATCAGAATAATAGCTATAACTGCCGTTTTATGCCGTTTTTGTGGTAAAACAGAATATATTATATTTCTATGAGTTGTTCACAATGTTTTTTATTGTGAAATATAGATCTCATACAAAGAGTTATTATCCCTTTAACTGTACCGGGTATGGTAAATATTTGAAAACAGATATTTACATGCAATGGTTGACTTACAGTTAACAGCAACTTCACGTAAAAAAAGTACTTCAAATCTAATATATATCTGTATAATATGTTCTAGTGGTAACTTCAGGGTGTCTACAAGGACCCCAAGGACCCCAAGGGAAAGATGGCAGGGACGGCAAGGATGGAAAAGATGGGAAAGATGGAATTCAGGTAACTTTACTCATTTTTGTTTGTGAAAAAATACATGAATCCCTTTTTGATATAAAAGTAATGAGAATGTACTGAACTGTAGTTTTTTGGCCCAAATAAGTTGATAGTGAACACGATCGATATGTATATAGAATACTGACTTGATGTACATGTGGATGCAATTTGATTCGAATGTTAATAAACCTCATGCTCAAAGTAAGAAATGACTCCCCAAGGAATGTTCACCTTTTATTATTACAAATAAATTAATCCACAGAACCTAGGTTTAACAGTAGACAGTCTCAAACAAATCATTGGACTGCTTGGATATCAGTCACCACTACAAGGTAATCGTAGGTCTGCTCTCTATATTATAGATGATATATTAAGTTATGATAGTTTAGTCGACATTTTAAAATATTTATAGATTTTAGGTGGAAAATGATGAAAAATGATGCCAGTCCTTTTTAAACAATATTTTTTAAATATAACTCATCAAAGCCAATCACTAAGTGTTTTAACACTAAGTGTTAAAACAGAAAAATATCAGATGCAAATGATAATTATTTTCATTTATATTTACTAAGATATCCTTTTCAGTTGTCAACTCCTCAAGGAGCAGTGTTCAGGGACCCCAGGGAATACCTGGGAGAGATGGTAAAGATGGCAGAGATGGAATACAGGTAAAACTTGCATGATACGTATACAGTTACTCATTTTTTAATTCAAAATCATGATTGGATCATATTGGGTTTTTATTGAAAATTAGACAATAATGCAATCTGTGAACTATGATATCCACTTCAGTCTTAAAATGTCATGAAAATGTGCATCTATTTTAAACTGTTTTGTTCTTCTTGAAATATCATGAAAATGCATGTTTAAAAAGAAATATTAATTGTTCCATGAGATAAACCTCTAAAATATCTTGACATGTAATTTCAAATACTCAACTCATTGATAACAAATTTGTAGTTTATATTACCAGTTTATACTTCTGTTCATATATATTCCTTTGTGAAATAGCAGTTTCAATATTTTTATTCAAATTTTCTAAGGGACCACCTGGACCTAAAGGGGACCCAGGATCTCTAACATTGGATACCCTCAAACAAATGCTGGGACAAATTGGAACTCAGATAGGAGTGCCACCTACAGGTTTGTATAGTGCTATAACTAAATCAGGCACTTCTTTTTTAATAATGATGATTATTTTTTTTATATGGGGAATGTAGTCTTCTTTCCTCTGACACTGACTTTATTTTTAGATTTCATGAAAGTTTTACTTATCGCTTAAAGCCACACAAAAAAGGATTTAAATCACATTCTAAGCGCATGGATTGCTTTTTGTTGAACATATCTGATAGGAAAATTCATACCCTTAAAACATAAAATGACAGCTAAATGGTCTTAATTGTCTTGACACGGTTTGAAAAGGGCACTGCATTTATGTTGCAATTGTAGTTCAGTTCAGTCAATGAAAGGAATGGTGTACATGAAAAACCTCGAAGTCCGCTTATGATCTTTGGCTTTTTCCAAAATTTTTACAGAGATGTGTGTATCAGGAAAGGAAGATTAAAGGCTGGTAAACACAAGGAACATGCTGTTTATCCAATAATAATTCGCTAAATATGAATGTTGGTGCCAAAATTATCCTTTTTTGTGCCTTTATTAGACACCATTATTCTGGCAATAGGGAAAAGGATTACTGTGCAATATAATGCTTGATGACTATTTTTAGTGTATGTTTTCATGTTTCTAGGTCTACCACCAAATACCAACCATGGTGGGGCAGTTTAAACAATATATATATGGTTCTCAAGATTTAATGTATGTTTTCAGGTCTAGCAGCCAATACCAGCCACGGTGGGGCAGTTTACACACGCTGGGGTAGAACAACTTGTTCACCACATTCAAAGCTTTTGTACAAAGGTAAGTGAAGTTCTATTCAGCTTTAAAATAATAATATAATAATAATAATAATAAAAGGGGTGTTTGTATATATGTACATACGTATATATTTTTTCATAATTGACAAAGTGACTGATATTATAACTAATTTTCATACCTATAGGGATATCAGCTGGAACCTTTTACACCAAAACTGGAGGAGGCAGTAATTACCTGTGTTTGCCACAGACACCAGAGTGGGGGAGATACCAAGATGGAGGACAAAGTACTGGTTCTTACATACATGGTGTGAAATATAACTTTATTTATCAAAATATATTTTCAACATCGAATACAGATCAGAAATTTGTTGACCATGATGCCCCCTGTGCTGTATGCTACACCCAAACACGTCCCAGTCATGTGATGATACCAGCCAAGAAGACATGTCCAGCTGGGTGGACAACAGAGTACAATGGATACCTGGTATCAGAATATGATAAATACCAGAGAACAGAGTTTGTCTGCCTTGATGAAGCTCCAGAAGTGGTAGCTGGAGGCCATGAGAACAAAAATGGTGCCTTGTTCCACATTGCTGAGGCTAAATGTGGTTCCCTCCCCTGTCCACCATATGTGGATGGAAGAGAGCTGGCATGTGTTGTCTGTACTAAATAGAGTCAATGAAAAGAATGGTTTGGCAGTTTTTCTTAGGACTCAATTATGTTGAATTAGAATTTTTGCTAAATATGACCTATCCCATGCAGTTATATATCATATGTAATTTTTGCCTCCTTCAAAAAAGTATTATAGTTAAAGCAATAATAACTCTTCCTTTGAGATTCAAAATTCTGCAAGAAATACATTGTAAACAACGCATGGAAATATATTCTATTATTGTAAAACTAAAATCTATGCTTGGCAATAGAGCTTTCGACGCCTTTCTTCCTGGTCGTTAAGGCATCCGTTGCCAATGATGTTAGGATGTCACGCGGATTCTCGCGTTCATTCGAGCCCAAAATAACTTCTGGCGCGAAAGGCTGATGTAATATACGCAGACGTAAGTTTTTGTATAGTGCGTCGGATAACGAAAAGCCCAGAATAACACACATTGTAGATATAAATGAATTTTGAGCAATAAGACGAATATATCTTATGAATCTTATATTATTGTTATATAGTGGTGTTGTTGTCTGCTTTTCCCGCGGAATTAAGTACAGTAGATCACCAGAAACTATCGCTCGATATCGCGTGACTATGCAGTGTCAGAAAGGGCTCCGTCAGTTAAAATCTCTTAAGAGATTTTAACAAAAAACTAAACGTTTAGGAAAAAAAACCTGGATTAACTTTGAATGCAGGAATGGGGTCGCTGACCATTGGTAAGCACAGGAAAATTGCCATTTCCTCCAGGAAAATCCAATTTTTGGCCAAAACAAAGAGTTATTATGACTTTAAAATATACATGTCAGACTGAGATTTGGCTTTCCATTTAGTACTTTTATAATATCTTTTTACCAAAAACAATTCTCCTTCCAGTGGTTTTTACAGCAATTTAAAAAAAAGTATGAATCAATTTTTAAAGTTATTGAGTGGGCAAATGGACAGACACAGTAATTAGAATTTAATACTTTAATACTCTGAAATACTTTGAACACAGTGAATGTGTCCTAAGAAACAAGACCTAAAAATGAATGGTTAGCACATCTCAATGGTTGAGACAAAGATCAACCAACACTTTCGGGAGGTAAAGCTGTCAAAACGGAGGTGCTGGAAGTATTTTGGGAAAATGAATTTTGGATGTTTAACACTTGTGTACTTAACAATTATGAATTATATTAGAGAGACTTGTAGCATTAATATAAAACTTAAAAAGCACTTAATACATTTACTTAAAGAATAAAAAGAAAATCATTCAAATATGAAAACATGTCACAAGTTTTTTTACCAACATCCAATTGAAAAGATTAATAAAATAAATATCAAGAAGTCTGTACAGCCAAGCTTTCAACTGAAATGGTACTATGTAAAACAGCTAAGCAGCTATCAAATGTTTCTATTGGTAACATTCATTTAAATAATGCAGACTAGGAAAAACAATATTGAGCTGGAAAAAAAAAGCATTCGGTTCAAATTTCTAAATCAAATATTATTACTCTGTATAAATAAATTGATTGAACTTTTAAATCTAGGACTCAATTGTTGAAAAAAACTTAACTGTATAGTCTTTTCCCCACTTTGATCCAATTTGTCAAATATTCACTCGTTTTTTGTTTTTTTTTCAAATTGATATCATGGAAATCTAAAAAACATTAATGAAAATTTTCAGTATTATATCATAATATCATCAATAATAAATAAAATTATCAGAAGGAATAAGGTTGTCAAAAGAATTTTCTAGAGCAGACAAACTATTTTCAATTCTGCCATGATTAAAGGCATGCACAAACACACATACACATATGGGCAGGCACGCGCACACACAAACACATTCCTTGTGGTATTGTACATGTATTTTTTCCAATATAATCCAAGAAAGAAAATGAGCTATTTGTTGTTTTTGCCTTTTTTTTTGAGGGAACCTCTGTATTTCTAGAGTGAACACCACAACCAACTTTTGTTTATTATTAAGCACAGATGTGAGATTACAAAAGCAAATAAATAAATCAACAGCTCTGTAACTTTCCACCACAAGTTTTCAGAGAAAACTTCACTTTTATAAACATTAATTTTACTAATCAGGATGAATGGAAACCAGACACATCAAATCGTATGCAACTTTTAAATTATTAAGGGAGACAAGATCGTGTACACAGTGTGCTTTGACCAGTTGTCTACTTGTTATTTGTATGTACATATTTGTAAAGTCTAACGAACATATAAATATGGAGTTTAGACTCAAAATAAATATATTATTATTATTAAATACTATTTTTAGTAACTAACAGTAGATGCCTAGTGGCACAGAGAGCTAGAGTAAAAATAATTTTTCCTTACACTGCAGGCACATCATAAAAATGAAAGAGAAACTGTTTTCATAGTCACTTAGAATCACAGTGAAACTACATATCCTGTTCATTACAGTCATAACATAAAAATGAAAGTGAAACTGGATATCCAGTGTTCCTCAGCACCAGGAGCCAAAGGCAAGGGTGTTCTGTATGCTACATGGCATCAAAATGAAATTTGTGAGATTCTTGTCTTTTTTCTTTCTGATCTTCTCTCTGAAAAGAAATATTTACAATGAAAATATTGTGGTGAACAAGATCTGTAAAAATTATGTAAAAATATGTAATTTATAAGGAGACAACATGTTTCATACATAAAAAATGCTTATGGTCTTTAGAAAAAACTACCTTTTAACCAAAAAGAAATATGTTTAATCATTACAAATAAAAACACAACTCAAGACTTGAATTCAAAAATAATCTCATTTGGGTTTGTCATTAATCAAAGTAGCATTAACTATCCCAAATTTCAATCAACCTGTAAACTGTGATTGCCTTCTTTAGTTGCCAATGTTATTAGCAACAAACAAACTCTTGAAAGCAATTTAGGCAAATGATAATCCTTAATTCATGAGACAAAGAAAAATGGAAGTCATATTAATTATAACAAATAAATATGTAAATAAATAAACAGAAATAATCAAAATATTGATAGTGAAAATATATAAATTAAAATGAAATAAAATAAAATAAAATAAGAACTCTGACCCATTACCTTCTCTCTCCACTGCAGTAAACCCACTATTCCAGCTATAAAGCCACATGTGCCTGCCAGTGCTGCTCCTGTCAGCATCACCAGGCGACTAGGGGTGACAAATAACTTGTATTTCCATCTGCAATGACACAAAATAGACATTTCTTTTACATGTGGAAAGATAAAATATTCTGTACAAGTGGCTTAGTTAGGGTGGCCTATGGTCCCATTCAGAAAAGGGGACCTACTAACCCGAGGGTAAAATATGGCTGACCCGCTTGAATACTTCCCCACGGGATATCTATTCAGTGTCTATTAGCAGATTTGACGGCAAGCTTTGTTGTGGTTCGCTGTATTTGACCCTCAGACTAATTAGTCCCCTATTCTGATCGGGGCCTGTGTTTGGCCATGTATGATGTTCAGCTAAATGAGACCTCAAAGATAAAGTTCCTGGACTTAGTAGAAAAAAAAGCATCATACAGTGAAGTCAATTGAAGAAAGAATATAATTTTTCCCGCTATAAGGTGTTCCAACTATTAATATTTTTGTTGAAATATAATATTACCCTTTTAATCTAGAAAAAATGTTATTAAACGAACTACTCATTATGAAAAAATGGTAGGCTACAGAATTTATATTAATATTTCAAAAAAGTTTTGGAACTGAAATAAATAGTTTGTTAAATTGCATGATGTACATTGGAAACTAAAAAGCAACTCATGTAAGCATGGAAAAAATACTTTATCCTAACATAGTTTACATATACAGTTATACACATACATTATTGATTTCATTAGAGAGATGTAGTGTTAATTTCTTAAGACACATCACAATGTTTTTATTGTTCCTAAAAAATTGAACTGCTAAATGCCAAGAAAAAGAGTGCCTGGAGGTGCACATTAACCTTAAGAGTATTAATTAATGAGGAAAACTGAGGAGTAAGAGGTTTGTGATTGAATGTGTCACTGGTTATCAAGAGTTACACATGATTTATAGGAAAAATATAAGCTGCTTCCTTAAAACTATCACTAGTCAAATATTTGTAGAAAACCAACTTTCTAAGACCCACATTGTAAACATCTGACATGTCCACTTGATAAATCATGGCTTTAGCAATATAAGAGTTTTCGTTGCCTCGCCCAGGTCAGCATCTTGGCTGCTACAGACTGGTGTACATCATGTATTTTCATGTATTCACTGCCCTTATTGTTACTACTGTCACTGCATCAAGTTTACAACATCATCATGACAGTGCCAGTAATGCCGTGTTGATAAAACTGGTTGAAAGACTAAACAAGCAGGAACAAGAGATGAACAAACTGAGGCAGGAAAACAAACAACTTAAGGTATTTTGTACTGGAAATTCTGCCCAACCCCAACATTGTCAATTTCCTAACTAACTATCACTAAAGCTACTCTTACAACCGGTCGTGCGTGCTTCTACGAGCGGTTTGCGTGCAAAAAATTGGCCAAGTAGTAAGATACACGCACGTGGAGCGTACTATTTTTGGTGGACGCAAACACGACGCAAAGCACGCAGCCCGAAAACTGGCCGGCCAGTTTTTCGCTACGACCTGTCTGCGACAATTAGAACACCTGGAGCACGCTCGTAGCACGCAAGACAAAAGTACTGAGTAAGTGCGCTAGGCGTGCGTGTAACACAGGAAAAGCATGCAGAAATTACGGGGTATTTTACCACGAAGACGTACTTACCACGCAAGAGACTCGTAAGTTTAACTTGCTTTCAATGTACGTGTTAACAAAAAGGGGGGTGAGCGCACTTCCTCCGTGCGTTTATCTTACTTCCAAAGTGCGTGGCGAGTACTACTACCATACCTGTGAAGTGCGTCACACTAAGACGACGCACGTGCCCAGCACGATAAAAGTGCAGGCGATCCCGAGCAACCACTGCCAGCATTGCGTCACGATCTTCGGCCTCCTCTAGCATTAGCAGCTGTAGAAGTCGATGGCGCATCCTTCTTGGAAGTGCCTTTTTGGAAGCCAAAACAGTGAATGATGAAGAGACTCGGTGCTCCCTTTTATATTATTTTGATTATCCGTGCGTTCCACTTCCGTGCTTATTACGTTTCTCTTACTTCGTAAGTACGGTTTCTGAAAACGTACGCTTCACTTGCAATACACGTATGATTATCTCACTCACTGTGTGCGACACGAGTACAGATCGTACGTGCTCCTTACTTCTTCCTACTTCCAAAAAAAGGCGTACAGACCACTTGCGGGCCCCACGTTTAGAGCACGACACACCTACTCATAAAGTACTTACTACTTCGTCCGCTGCGATTTAATTTTCATCCTGCGACAACGCTACGTCTGACGAGAACTCCGAGGACGCACGATCTCTAAGCACGCACGACGGGTTGTAAGAGAGGCTTAAGATTTTACATCTTACCAACCTATGTTGAACAATTTCCATATACTGAAAGTGATAGATCTACTGTATAGTATAAAGACTAATCTAATCTTTTAAATTAGTCAGATATTCAGAAAATCAAGTTAAAGCTTGATGCACAAACTATCATTGGTCCTGAACGAAATGCAACAAACCTTCGCCATGGAAACCATTTTATTACCAAGCGACAAGTGCAGCAAGGAAACTGTAAGCTATATTATTTGTTGGATGTCTTGAACTAACATTTTATACAATTTCGGATAATATTATATTTGACAACAGACACCATATGGTTGAGTATCCACTTGCATCAAGAATCATGTTAAAAAACAGGCAATTCAAGCCACTGTGTCATATATTTTAGTGGTAAGTTCAGGCTGTCTACAAGGACCCCAGGGACCCCCAGGAAGAGATGGCAGGGATGGAAGAGATGGAATCCAGGTAACTTTACTGATCTTCACTTATGACGATTTGCATGACTTTTAGAATAAATTTTCTCTCTTGAATAAAAACGTATGTCAGAGTATATGATTATAATAATTATATAATACTTAACAGTTGCTTATAGAGTATGAAGCCATGGACATGCAACATAAATAAGTAGGAACTGATAGTGAAAAATACCAAATGAATACCATACATGATTTTTTTATGTAGATATGACTTAATTGTAACATTATCCTTTTTTGTTCTCATTGTGGGAAATGACAGAATGTGAACACTTCATTGTTTTTTATCACAAATATCTTAAATTCATCGACAGAACCCAGGTTTAACAGTAGACAGCCTCAAGCAAATCATTGGACTGCTTGGATATCAATCACCACTACAAGGTAATGGTAGGTCTGCTCTCTTTATTATAGCTTAAAGCAGAAAACATTTGTTACCCCATACTTAAGGTCTTATCAAATGATGCCTTTACTTTCTAATCAATAAAATTCTCATTTTATCTAACAAACATTATGAAGAATGATCAATTAGTAGTAACAGTAAAATTTCACAGGCAAAATGAGATGTTAATTCATATTTCAATTTACCTGTACTACTAAGTATTATACAATTATTGATTTTGGGTGAGGTCACCTCTTGGCTAGGTTTTTCCCAAAGTTGACTGATGTCTTGTGAATGGTAAGGTAACTGTCAGAATTGATATGTAATTATGAAATACATTTATTGATTCCACAAAGACAAAGTTATTATCCAAAGAAATTAAAAAAATTACTAATATACACTTTTCAGTTGGCAACTCCTCAAGGAGCAGTGTTCAGGGACCACAGGGATTACCTGGGAGAGATGGTAAAGATGGAATACAGGTAAAACTAATCATGACTGATATATATTCAATAGCTTTGTAATTTAAAATTATGATTGAATATTTATATTAGTTTTGATTTAAAATTAGACAATAATGCAATCTATGAACTATGATATCCAATTCTTGAAATATCAAAAAATAAACATTAAACTGTTTTCTATTTTTTTAATATCATGAAAATGCACAGTCATTTAATAAAAAAAAAATTAAGTGTTCCATGAGATATACTTCTGAAAATGTTCTTGACATGTAATTCCAAATAATCAACTCATAGATAACAGATCTGTAATTGATATCACCAGTTTATAATCCTGTTAACATACATTCCTTTGTGTAATTATAGTATTCCCAATATTTTTGTTCAATTTTCCAAGGGACCACCTGGACCTAAAGGGGACCCAGGATCTCTAACATTGGATACCCTCAAACAAATGCTGGGACAAATTGGAACTCAGATAGGGGTGCCACCTACAGGTTTGTCTGGTGCTTTAACTACATGAATATCTTCCTTTTAGTTTTGTTAATTTTTTTTCAATCTGGGAAATATGTTCTGTATTCCTGTCCACTGACTTCATTTACAGGTTCATTTTTTCCATTTTATTAAAGGTTACGTTTTAGTTAAGAGACAAATAAATGGGACAAGGGTTGGTGTGTAAAAATAAGTTTGATGTCAATTTTGAAAGTGTACATTTTCATGTTATCTGTTCTAAGAGCAATACCAGTCATAGTAGGGTAATGTTCACAATATGGTGGTCTGGGTTTAATGTATGTTTTCAGGTCTGCCGGCCATCAACAATCATGGAGGTGCAGTGTTTACACGTTGGGGCAGAACATCTTGTTCAACACATTCAAAACTTTTGTACAAAGGTAAAATACATGTTACGGTAATACATGGTTTTACTATGGATAATTCAGTATATTGTACTTGTACTATATTTTTTTCAGATTTTATACTTGATCTTCCTCTGCATAAAAAAAGTAAGCAACTAATTATGTAAGGTTACAGTTTTAATTATTTCATTTCCAATTTAAAATAAAAAACATCTGAATAATATAACTTTATCTTTAGGGATAGCTTCTGGAACTGAGTATCTCCAGACTGGAGGAGGCAGTAATTACCTGTGTTTACCACAGACACCAGAGTGGGGGAAATACCAAGATGGAGGGCAAGATTCAGGTTCTTACATACATGGGGTGGAATATCATAATGTAAAACCTAACATATTTTCAACAACCAATACAGGAGGTCAAAATTTTGCTGAGCATGATGCCCCCTGTGCTGTATACTACACCCAAACACGCCCCAGTCATGTGATGATACCAGCCAAGAAGACATGTCCAGCTGGGTGGACAACAGAGTACAATGGATACCTGGTATCAGAACATAATAGTCACGGTAACCACAGAACAGAGTTTGTCTGCCTTGATGAAGCTCCAGAAGTGGTAGCTGGTGGTCATAAAAGCACAAATGGTGCCCTGTTTTACACTGCTGAGGTTAAATGTGGTACTCTCACCTGTCCACCATATGTGGATGGAAGAGAACTGGCTTGTGTTGTCTGTACTAAATAGTGACAATACCAAGACTGACCTGTGTTGTCTGTATTGAACAGTAACCATACAAAAGAACTGTTTGACTGTGTTGTTTTTTCAATAATGACTTTAGGAATTGCTTTTATGTTGAAATCAAGGTTACTGCAGTGGCATTTCTAAGAAACATGTTGTATGAGCCACATATAATAATATTAATTATAAATTTTGCCTGAACTATGGAAGCATAATTCAAACGAATCCTGATCAGACAAACCTGTTTGTGAGTCAGACCTATTGTGACATTAACTGTAAAAGCCAATGATCTGAGTATATATATTTCCCCAACAGAAACAGATAAGTGTGAGAGGGTTGTATTCACTTTTAACAGCCTCCCATTTGACACCTGTGTCATACCTAGACATCTTACCTGCTGGGTTCACCCCAGGGGGAATGGTATCACCACTAGCTGGGAGTTGGGAATCACCTGTGACACACTTAGACATCTTACCTGTTGGGTTCACCCCGGGGGAATGGTATCACCACTAGCTGGGAGTTAGGAATCACCTGTGACACACTTAGACATCTTACCTGTTGGGTTCACCCTGGGGGAATGGTATCACCACCAGCTGGGAGTTAGGAATCACCTGTGACACACTTAGACATCTTACCTGTTGGGTTCACCCTGGGGGAATGGTATCACCACCAGCTGGGAGTTGGGTATCACAGAGGTCCAGGTGCTGTTCAGTAAAGGCTGCAAATACATACAAATAAATTCCAATGACTTTTTGAATGATTCTTATAAAAAATGCAGTTGCATGTTTAATAACATTTAGTACACAAACCACATACACATGCATGTAATTACACATATATGTTAACATAGTTAAAATGGAGGTGATTATTCATAGAAAGAATCACGCTGTGTTTATCTCACAACGGCCTTTCATTGTCTCAGAAAGTACAACTTAGGACAAGAAGTTTATAGGTTTTGTTTATTAGGTATTTGATACAATATTTTATCTGTGATTTAAGTGATTTTTTTATATTTAATATCTAAAGATGAAAAGCCTAAGGGCTAAAAAGGACTGAATTGTGAAATGCAACAACAAAATGAAAATCATCACATTGAACACCAGCATTTACGGTTAGGATTTTTACAGTTTGTGAGAAAATTAAGAAAATTAGCATCTGTGTGAGCCAACTTTTGAGCAGTGATTAATTGAAATTGTCCAGCTTATATATGTCATGGTGAAACATTCAAATCTTAAAATCCATAAAAAGTAAAGTAAACAAATTTAAATTAAAAAATAAAAGAAGCTTTCGAAAGCCTAAGATGGCCAAGAGTTTTGTTTCTTGCTGACTGAAAATCAGAATTAATCTAACATAATGAGTGGATGAAAAATATGAAAATGACATTAAATTTTAGGAGTAAACCATGAAAAAAAAGGTATTTTAATTTTCTGAAGACAGTTTTTAATTAGCAATAAAAAGTCAAAGCCATCTTTTGGGTTGGGGTATATCCATCACAAAAAGTTACCTAAAAGGCAAACACTGAGGTGAGCATCTTTTTTTATTATTACTCATTCGATCATTTATTTGAACTACAAACAGAGCAGTCTTACCTGACCCTTGGGTTGTGGTATCCCCACAGCTAACGTGTCCACAAAGTTTGGCATCTCTGCCAGGCCAAACAGTGTGTAAGGTAACTGTAGAGAGAAATGGGCAGACTGTGACAGCTGGCCAGCTGAAATAACCAGAACCACTCCAGGTTATAACCACTTATTTTTAAGTTAAGACAAATATCTAGCCCAATTTATAAATCAAAAGAGAGAGTTAACACAATAATACAGTTAAGAATATAATAACTGAAAGACAATACTTATAAGAATACTAGCAAGATTGTCCTGTCAAACACACACACACACACTCACACACCCTCACCTAGCCCTCTCTCTGGTGTGCCATCTGGCCTGGTACTGTAGTATTCTATGGTGGGGCCTGGCTGGTTCACACCATATGACTGAAAATATATCACACAAAACATCTACATAATATCAAAGGGTTCACTTTGATTAATTTTACTGGAATTTTGGTACACAACAAATAACAGGCAACCAAATAACATTTTTATTTATAATGTTTAACTTACTGGATGATGCCTGGATATAAATATATACACGGTTATAAGAAAACCTGAGATATACTTACAGCTTTCCCTCCATTTGTACAGTTGCCATAACACTGTCCTGTTAGCACTGTAATTACAATGGTAAAAAATATTTCAGTTAGTGGAATTTAAAAGACCAGATAAGGCAGATATCACGGAAAGACATGATAGGTTTCCTTAGTTTTTCAATATAATATTTAAATTTTCATCATCAAATATTTAATTTTTTGTTTAATGTAGATAACAATATCAAATGAGCCAAAATACATATTATGAATTTGACTTCTTATTTATAGAAATTACCCACAAAATTGAAAATTAAAGTAAAAAAGTATAAGAATATTTGTTTATGAGCAGTGTTATTGACACAGTTTACTTCTCAACAGAGTCACCCAACTGTGTTTATGCTGTTATATATGTATAAATTGGGCCTCTCTTAACATTAATATGATAAAAACAGGTATATGATACAACACACTATAATTTATCAAATCTTGACAGTGAAAGCTACTTTATTATTATAATGTATATACACATAATGTTCATTTCACAACAACTGCACCAAGTGAATCTGGTAAAAATCAAAAAAATGTGACAAGCAATGCAATATAATTATGGTGTACCATAGTAAATCAGTGTAAGACAATACACCAAATCTGGCTACAATTTTATAATTATAATATATAATAAAGTGGCCATCTTTAATAGTTAAATAATAATAATAACAATTAATATCTTACCCATAACTTTTATAAAGCAAGCATCTAAATCAAGGCCATTCTTCAATGCATAAAGCCTTACACCAGAGGTTGTCTGACTAGAAACAATTATATCCAAATGTCCCTGTGAAATAAAACAATGGCATAACATATGTGAACAAAATGTTCAACCATTTAGCTGAATGAAATCTTATACCAGAAGAGGATGAATGCATTGTTTTTTCAGATTCCTAATGATCTTAGTTTTCATTTCTTTTTCACTGATATATTAAGTGTTTATACCGAGTTCTCATTTTATAACTTATAAAAGTCCTATTAAACCATAAATCTTAGACCATTATTTTACTTTCCACTTTCACAGTCCACCATTATAAAACAATTTTATACTCTCTCTCTCTCTGCATGCATGTGTATTTCACAAACCTCCTGATATATATCAAAGAATGCAGCTACTAAAGGGCTGTTGACATCTCCTAGCCCAAGTGTCCACTGTACTTGAAATGTTCTCCCCAGTGCCTGGCACTCTTCTGATGTACACGGTATGTTATTGAGAAGAAACACTCTCGATTGCAATACCCTGGAAAGGCATTCAACTGTCTGACAAACAAGCCACAATAAAAACATAAAATAATATACCTTTTGATTAATATTAGGAACTGCTACATTTAACAAACTTCTAGTACATTTATATAAATTAAGAAGTAAAATAAAAGCAAATTATTCACTGAATCCAGCCATTTAAAATGGTTATGCTATACTCAATTTAAAAACTAAAATTAAAAATTATAAAATTTTCATTAATTTTATTGCACAGTTTTTAGCACCAAATCCCTAAATGACAACCGAAGCCTGCTCAAGCAATAGAAATCAAGATAAATATCCAATAAAGCCCCTATTCAGATATGATCTGTACTTAAGAGCTTTAAATCAAATGCAGATATGAGACAGTGTTAAAAGTACATAGCAATGACAATCAAGTACCCACAGTTGCAGGGAATGGCTTTATAAAAGAGCTCACAAGGCACCTGCTTGATTCTAGTTTTAACCTAAATCATCAGACTCTGAGTTAAAAAAAAAACTCACTCAGATTCCCTCCCAGATGAGTAAAGAATTGCCAGAAGATCTGGAAAACCATCATGGTCATAGTCACCTACTCTCAGTGACACAGGTAACTTGATGTTATTGTAAGAATTCTTGGTTGGTGGCTTAAAACCCCAGATCACTCCATTATTATCTTTGAAACTTACAGGCAACTTGATCCACTGAAGGATAAAAAAATGATGACTGAAGTTGAAATGTGGTTCACTTTTTCTTTTCAGGAAAAAAGGAGCATAATTATTGCAAACTGTAAACCTTAAGCTTACTTTCATACATACTCAGTGTTTTTTGCTTTTAAAAAAGGCTTTTAAAAATCAAGAATTAAAATTCTGAAAAAAATTTGTCATTCTACCTTTTCATCAGTAAATACAAAAATCTGGCTATTTCCACAATTTGAGTCTGAACATACAGGCACCAGATGTTCCATCTCTCCTCTGCCACCTGAAAGAAATTAAAATAATCATTACACCAAATGCTTATTTATTAACACTATCTTAGCATAGACACATCTGTAATATAAAGAGGAAGGGAATTTTGATCCAATTTGGAATATAACAGGAACGCTTAATTTGTCAACCACTATCAAATAGGCTGAATGCAGTGTGATTTAGAATTAAATATTTCCTTTCAAAATATTCTTGTAGATCTATATTTAATTAGAAACAAATGGAAATAGATCATTCTCGTAAAAGGTTCTAGCAAGTTTTAGGTCTACAAACCAATTCAGTCATTAAATCATTATAATCATAAATTCCAATATTTGTCTCAAACATAATAAAATTTTCTTACTAAATTAAATACAAGATTATGTTCAACATTAAAGGTAATTAAAAGTAATTGCCCCTCTCTGCTGAGTTGCACAATTTGGCAAATTCTAAAACACTGTCTTGAACAGAACAATGTCTGACATATACAGATCTTTCCTTACCAAAATCTCCAAAAACACTCTGTCCAATAAGCATCTGGCTGCCAGAGAAAGCACCTGCTCTCACTGTCCTGGTGTAAGTTAACTCTCCATCTTTATTCAGCCAGTATTCAAAACTTCCATTGGATGTAGTTACAAATAGATCTGAAAATATAAACAAACCAGTGATATACTGGGGTAATAGTGATTGGATCAAATTAAAAGCATCATGCACTGTCTGTTCATTTCAGGTCATTCTAAACCAGTATTCAATAACAGTACAGTATAATGCTACGTTTTTGATATTAAAGTACATTTTCTTATATTCACTGTGGCAACATAAAATAATATCAAAAACAAAAGATGATCACATTTCATATGAAATATCATCCTCAATCAACTTTTTATCCTCAATCAACATAAGGAATTTCATCCTCAATGTTTAAATTTTTGAGCTAGTAACTAAGTAGGGTTCATTCTCTCATCCAGAGTGATATACCAAAGTTCAATAAAGTTCAATAACTTCAACTTCAACAGTTCACAACCTTTTGAACTGAAATATTGTACATATTTCTGATATATTATTGTTGGTCAAATTTCCAGTGTTAAAGTGAAACAGTTTTGATACTGACATCGTAGCAAAACCACGACAGGTCTCTAGACTGCCAGATACAGGCACGTGTCAGAAGTCACATGGTCTGGTAGACCTTTTTTTTTTACTTAAGATTTTATTTTTGGTGTGCCAAAATTTAAACAAGGCAGCAAAGCTGTCAAATGTACAGACAAAAAACAGAAAATAAAGATGCAAAAAAAGGTCATTTTGTCAATTTTGATGCAATAATAAATAATGCTCATAATAGCACTGTCAGTCAACACTGAATTTTAATCATGCACAACAGGTAACATGGTCAATAACAGGAGCGGACCCTGAGATATTTTCTGACAGTATTCCAAAGTATCTATGTTGATCCATCCTCCATTTTGATGGTCTTCCAACAGAAAAAACTAGATACCAGTCAATATAAACTTAATAACCTGTCTTCAAGAAGACCCAGAAGATGGTCTCAATCCACCCCTTCAATAAGATTACAGTTTCAGGACCATGAAAGACTATAGTCACATGATGAAAGTCTCAATATTTGAAAAATGATGACAGCGCATAAAATAATTTTATATAATGTTTAAAGACATAAAAAACAATACAATTGCTTATGTGGAAATACAGAAAATGTGCAGAGCCTCGAGTGGACGAGAGTTAAAAGTCACAAATGCAAGTGTTTGAGAAAAAATTGTAAAGGAAAACATAACAAAACTAGAAAACCACCGAGAGTGCAGACCTCTGCCAAGGCAGCAATTGTTGATTATTGTTGATTATTGATTGATTATTGAGCCAGACCACCACTAAAAACTAATCATTGTCCTCTTTGGCCCAATTCTGACAGTTCCTGAAAATTTCAGCAAAATCGGGCCATAACTTTTTGAGTTATGTTGATGACAGACAAACAGGGGTGAAAATATAACCTCCTAGGCAGAGCCTGAGGTAATAATATAATTTCAATGAAGCTGCTATTCAAACTTTTAATCTTTGATTATATATATAATAACCTGCATAATTATCACTGCTTCCTTAATATTAATCTAGCAGAGAGCTTAACTTTTGGGAGTTTACAAGGAAATATCAACAAGTGTGCTTTATGTAATCTCCTTTAATGGCCTATCAATTAGGCAAATGACTTTATAACTCAGAAATTAGCTAAGTGATACCCAAGGGATATTAACAGACTGACCCTCTCAAAGGTCTTTCAGGCCCATAAGTCACATCTTAAGAAAAGCACAAAACAATAATGCACAAAATAGGAGACTACCAATTCTGATGCAATAATACATTATGTTTTACTGCACAGTCAACATCAAATTTTAATTATGCACAACAGGTAACAACGACGAAAGTAAAAGCATAAGGCTTCAGGCCCATCAGAGTTCAAGTTTATACTTAGAAAGTGCAAGAATGAGAAAAATGAAAATTTCACACAAAATTGCATAAATTCAATAATAAATGATAACCCAATTGACCTGGCTTTCTAATTTGAACTGCATGCCAATCCTAAAAATCATACTTGTAAGTTAAAAATAATAATAAGTAACACAGTTTTCTTTTCATAATGTTTGCAGTAGCAATGCAAAAATATTGTTGTCAATTTTGATGTAACATTACATAATAAATTATAGAATAATTATCACCAATCTTTGATCATTGACAATAAATAGAATGGACATGTAGAAAATTTGATTACCATTCGGCTTCATGTCCATGGGAGCTCCGAGTCCCACAATGAATATGCCAAAAAGATAATGAATATTTCACTCAAATGTATAACTTCCAGAAAAAGAAGCCAATTAGACTGCTTTTCCAACTCATTCTGCATTTTGGTCCTGTGTTTCTTTTTTAAAGGTTTGACAGTCATAACACGGTTTTCCCATAATGCTCATCATAGCAGCAGCACCAAAAATTGTGTTTTCTTCTATTTTGATGCAATATTACATAATGCTTAACAGCATAATGACCATCAATTTTTAATAATAGAATATTAGTAACATGGACATTCAGAAAACGTGACAAGCAAAGGTCTTCAGGATCATGGAACATCAAAGTCACACCTTGAAAATGCCAATAAGTGAAAAATTAAATTTTCACAAAAAACTGTTTAACTGCCAGAAAAAATTACCAAACAGACTGCATTGCCAACTGAAGCTGTATTTTAGACCCATGTTTCTTTCCTGTAAGTTTGAGAACGGTAATTGACATGATTTTTGTTAAATGGTCATTATGAGAGCAGTGCCCAAAATAGGGGTTTCTTCAAATTTTGATGCAATATTATATAATGTTTAACAGCATAATGACCATTAATTTTTAATAATGGAATATTAGTCACATGAACATTCAGAAAACGTGACTAGCAAAGGTCTGCAGGCTCATGGAACTTCAAAGTCACACCTTGAAAATGCCAATATGTGAAAAATTAAATTTTCACAAAAAACTGTTTAACTGCCAGAAAAAATTACCAAACAGACTGCATTGCCTACTGAAGCTGTATTTTAGACCCATGTTTCTTTCCTGTAAGTTTGAAAACAGTAAGTGACATGGTTTTTCTTAAATGGTCATCATGGGAGCAGTGCCCAAAATAGGGGTTTCTTCAAATTTTGATGCAATATTACATAATGTTTAACAGCATAATGACCATCAATTTTTAATCATAAAATATTAGTATCATGGATATTCAGAAAATGTGATTAGCAAAGGTCTGCAGACTCATGAAACTTCAAAGTCACATCTTAAAAATGCCAAAATGTAAACAAGACAGCACTGTTCTGAAATGGGTTTATTTCCATTTTTAACATTTTTTTAACATAAAACAAAATAAACAGTTTGTTGCCATTTTTATATGACCAACTAAGAAAATTGATGAGATGGGAAAAATATCAATAGAACAGTGTTTAATGTCCAATTTCCTCCATTCTGAGATTCTGAACATAGTGGATGATTGAATCTGACAAACTGCAATGATGAGTTTATTACCGTTTTTGACACTTTATTTCACAATACACAATAACAAGTTTACCATCATTTTTACACAATCAATTAACAATGTTGTAAAGATGCAGGAAATATCAAACAAACACTTTTACGTATCTTATTAGTTAAATAATGAGACTGTTAACATGCCTAATAATTGAATCTGAGGAAATGTGAAAAAACAGCATAACTTCTAAAATAAAGGCCCGATCATGCTGATTTTCGAACTTGACCTGCATATTATGAATATCCATCAGTTCAGTTAGTGTCAAGCCAAAAGGTAAAATGTTATTTCACTTATCGTGTTATCGGTGTTGCATATATGCTGAGAAAAGTGAAAAAACAGCGTAACTTCCCTAAAAATGACCCGATCATGCTGATTTTCGAACTTGACCTGCGGATTATGAATATTCATCAGTTTTGTAAGTTTCAAGCCAAAAAGTAAAATGGTTTTCCACTTATCGTGTTATCGGTGCTGCATATATGTTGAAAAAAGTGAAAAAACAGCATAACTTCCCTAAAAATGGCCCGATCATGCTGATTTTCGAACTTGACCTGTGTATTAGGAATATACACCAGTTCTGTAAGTTTCAAGCCAAAAGCAAAAACGGTGTTCCACTTATCGTGTTATCGGTAAAAGTGCACGACGGCGACGATGGCGCCGATGGCGACGACGGCGACGACAGACGCAGATGATGGCTATATGTACAGACACATCTGTGTCTGTACATAAAAAGGTACAATCATGACATTTTCAACACTCATCAAAGACATCATTTTCCTAAGATATTCCAAATTCCATCACAATATCTTCAATACTGTTGAAGTAATTGCGTTTTAAAATTAGCAATATTTTTTCAGTCACCCAGTATATGAGTAATATTACCTGCACTGAGATCATAATTCAGGTCTATAAAAGCATTGGAATGTGGGTTTCTGATTGCACTTAGCCCTGCTGGAGTTGTTATATTTACAGAAGTGAAATTCCGTTTGTTACTGGAAATACAAAGTTCATAATTTTATAATGTAAGTAGCTCCTAAAAGAAAATAAATTCCATTCTTCATGGGCTTGCATGACTTCAGTATACTTTAAATAACAGGCACTCTATTAACATTATAATTTTTTTTTTTTTGCTATTTTTATCTTTATGGATAATCATTTGAATTTATAATAATAATAGCTATTATTTCTTTTTACTGAATCATATAAAGACCTGTTGAGAAAAGGAAACAAATGAAATCTAGGCCTTGTTTCCAGGACCATTTTTAAAATGGTGACAGCTAGTACTGTCAGAAGACAAATAGCTCTTTTTCCCAAATACCATCACATATAATGATGTCTTGGCATTTTTAAATGAACACACCTGGCAGCCACCCAGTACTGTCTTTGGCCTCTCTGATTTACCCCAAACAAATCAGGTATGAAGTCTCCATTCATACTGGAAGAAGATATGAAGGACTATAATCATTATAACTATATATAATTCATAATATATGATAGGATCCTACACATATAAAATCGGTATAGTTGACCTCAATATGGCATTAAGTTTACTTATTTAAGAACTTAAGTTTAAATTGGTCAATATCATTAATTGGGCACATCAGCAAGCAAAGGATTAGAAATGAAATCAGTGCTTTTACTCACAGTATACAGTATGTCGAGTTAACCCAATATCAAACTTAATGAACTTTATTTTCAAACAGATAAAGATTATTTATTGTCTAAACTTTAAAGAAAATTATCTGAGGTTGAGATAACAATATCAATTTTTCTATTAATATGTCTCATTACTTTTGCTGCATACATGTCCTTATGATTTACCAGATTTCAGAATCATCAAGCAATTCTGTACAGTAAAAAAAAAGAGAGAGAGAGAGATTCAATAGACATTTTAAGAGGGCACTTACTCTAACACAAGCGGCTCATCTTGCAACTTTTCTGTAAGATTTGAAACAGCAACTGAAAAAAAGTAATATTGAACTTTTACCTTTTACTGTCTTTAGTGTGCTGGCAATTAACTACTAATAAAATTCAAACCCAACAAGAACAACAAGTTGCCACCAATTTTGTAACATTGTGCCTTGCATGTTGCACCTTTGTGTTTTGCAATATTTTCAACATCTGTTACAATGGTGTCATTCCAGAGAGCCCCCCCCCCCCCCCCCAACTCTCCGGACTCAATACATAATGCAAATTTTGTAGTATGACATGCTACACCCATCAATTCCTAAAAAAAAAAAAAAATTACAGTATCCATAAACGCACTGAATATCCATCACATAACATCCATACCATATACCTAGTCAAGACTAAGACAAAGATTACAGAACTGCTTTCTAAATTCCTGGGTAAAATCTACATCATACATGTGTACCATACACAGGTTTAGCATATCATTACTGTTCAATATGGGTATATGCACCTACACAAAACTTTTCCAAGCCAACTTTTCAGCCGTCATTTGGATGGCTGTCGGTATCACTGGGTGGCCTATATTTTCAAAGATGTCTACACAGCTTATTAATTTTTTTTAAAAATGAAGGCTTTGACTCCCTGAAATTTTGTAGGAAATTACACATTGTAATCCTGGGAAAAACCCTGACCTATAATAATAATACATACATACATACCAATCTGTAGAGAATTCCTGTCTAAATCCATGTAATAGCCATAGTGGACTTCAACAGTGTAAAGGCCAGTGTTGTCCATTATGGTCACTAAGATGTCCATATATAAGTCACCATCATAGTCTCCTGGTACCACACTGCTAATATTGCCTGCTGTGTCAGCAATGGTGACAACACCAGCTACCCGGACATACTGTTTATTTGCCACCGCCAACAGGATGTCTACATTCTTTCCTAGAGTTGAAAGGTTCAACATCATAAAATATGAGTATATATATATATGATATATATATATATATATATAGATATATACTTGCAACAGCTTTTAGGAATATATCTGAGTAACCAAATGATAACAATTCATCCAAAAATCCAGAAAAAAGACATACTATCATTCACAAAAGTAGAACAAGCTTTGTAACATGTGCATGATTTGATAAATTAATGCCAGTACATTTTGAAGATTTTCAGGTATTTGCATCTAGGACAGCAAGAGGATAGCTGTCCTATTATTCATTTTATTTCATTCTTAAGTTTGTAGTTTATTCCATTTAATTTGTTAATGAAAGCTGCACCTTCGAAGAATACACAGTTCCATTCTAGTTGCATATCACATTTTTTTTTACTTCCTTGGTGTCTTGTAGGTATTATTATTATCATGATTACAGTTGTATACGTCATTATGTACCGGTATACGGTAAATAGTGAAAAACATAGGACGAAACTCGCCTCAGTTTTTGGCCTTAAATAGTGGGTACTTTCTACAGTTTCTAGAGTTACAATTTACACGCCAGTTACTTACTGCAATTAATTAGCATGTAAAGCCAAAACAGGCAAGGATGGAACAAAACAAACCTGTGGGCGAGATCAGAAATATATCTGTCTGTTTATCTGCATTAAAATCTCCGAATGCCGCAAGAATCCCATCCTTGCTTTTGCCAAATACTTCGTCTGTGATGTCAGTAAATTGGGCGTTACAGCTACATCCACACAAAAGGCTATTCAGTAAATAAAAAGCAGCGAAAATATTCTTTACACTCATAGTGGCATTTTCCTGCTTAAAATGGATAACATGCTAGCGGTAGATACTGCATAAATTCGTATCGAAGAAAGTCAGAAGTAGGGTTTTGTTAAAATGCCGAATATATCATATATATTAAAAAGCATTAGCATAGGGGCATTAAAAGGTGTAAATTTATAAACATTAGAAAAAAGTAAAATGGATATTTTATTGCTACATATATATTTTCCTAATAATCTAAATTATAATCAAATAGGGGTTGTTTTGGTCTATCTTGAATGACGCATTCTTTTTTCAATTTGCGCAGGCGCAGTTGAACGTAGCAACCACAGCCATCTTACCAGCGCTGACAAAATGGTAAGTGCTTGCAAATTCGGAGTTTTGAAGGTTAAAATTCAATTTTATGTGGTGTAGATGAATATCCTTGGTATATAGTGCACCCATCGGGAATAAGATTATGTTAGCTTCCTCTGAAATTTTCTTTATGTGTCGTTCTGACTAATTATGCGATGAGCTCCAGAATGCACGAATTCACAACAAATGACGATGGTTTCAAACAAACTGCGACAAGACTTGTTTGAATGATACTTTTGCAGTGTTTTCTCCACCCTTTAACACTCTAATTTTAACGTAAGTTATGTAGTGACTTTGATCATTGCATCTGCTATTTAAATGAATTAATTTGGAGATTTTCTAAGCAATGTTGCTTTATCTTTTAAGCCTTTCAGCTCTTTGACCAATAACAATGTGATCACAGCAATTTTCACCCCAGCAATGGCCTCAGCTCTCATAATGTTTGGATGGTGTGACACTTCATATTGAATTATTTAAATTAGTAAATGAATTGTCAAACTTATTATTTGGATGTGTAGACACTGCTCAAAGTCACCACATAAATTAATAATATGGAATGGATATTGAAAATCAAACAGATATATTAGGAGGATACATACTGCAAAAGTTCCTAAATCATTAGTAATGTTTTTCATTTTTAAAGTAGCAGTTTTACAAATAGCTGGTTCCAGACTGAAAAAATAGTCTTAAAAAATAAACCCACTTTACTTCAGTCATTATATCTCTCAAATTTGTATTGAACTTCAAAGTAGCAGTTTTACAAATAGCTGGTTCCAGACTGAAAAAATAGTCTTAAAAAATAAACCCACTTTACTTCAGTCATTATATCTCTCAAATTTGTATTGAACTTCAAATGATTATTTGCTGTCCCTTCTGAAAATAAATTTGAACAAAGTTTCATTTTATTTGGCAGTTATCAGTAGAGTGCATTTCTGAAATGCACCTTAGTGGAGTAGTGAAGAAAATCAAGTGTTTTTAAATTTAACTTGTAGATACACCCCTTAAAATATCATGTTTGTATTTGAGCAGATACCTTGCATATACCAGGCATCATCATCTTTTAAATCAGGAAAAATAATTCCAAGTTTCCTTGACTTTGTGCATTCTAATATATTAGACTACTCTCTGGTGAGTCCAAGATGTCACCCATGACAAGCATATTTAACAATAAGGCAAATCTGAATTTTACTACACCTGTACAAGATCTGATGATGGCAGTTTGGCATGTTTAAGTTGGCATAAATAATACAACCCTTGGCATGCTTTTCATCTAAATTAATTCAACATGGTCAGACCATTTTAGGTTGTTAATAACGAAAGCGCCACGTCTATTTTAATTTATGCTCTTTGCTGACATAGGTTCCTCTGATTTCAACTTACTGATTGAACTTTTGGCACAGAATGGAAAATAAACTACTGTTACTGATTTTGTTGTTGTGCGCTGATCCTGATCATGTAATTTCATTGTCCAGTTAGTGATTTTGCTGGCTACCAGTTGAATGCCAAGTATTTGGATTATCAAACTTAAAGTTACTAAATTGGTAAGATGACTCATGCTTTATTTTCCCTTTCTTATTTCAGGCAGAAATTGAAGAAACTATAAAGAGGCTCCAGGCACACAAGGGAGTTATTGGAGTTATTGTGGTCAGCAGTGAAGGTAATACTTAGAAAAATGATTGCAATAAATTCTCAAGTCTTTAAAACTGATATTATCTGTTATTACTACCAGTTTTTTAAGATGGGACGTCCAGGTGATTTAAGTTAATATTCACCAGCTGCTATTTTCCCATCAGTGTAACACCAAGGGGCAACACAGGAGTCCCACTTCCTCATCTGCATTATAACTTTTGTTGGCTGGCTATTGCTGTCACTTCTCAATTACAACTATTGCATTCTTCTCATTTCTTTTTTCTCTGCTGTGGAAAACATCCAAAGTTAACAATTACTTTCTTTCAGAACAGTTGAATCTCTCTTCTACTACTGCTTCCCCCAAAAACTTTCTCAACTATTCACTAAAATACCCAGTTCATCTTAATAAACGCTCATCTCATTGAGAAAGTTATGATTTCATCAGGTGCATACCTCTGTGTCGTGAAGACACACTGAGTGTTAAGGCAACACAATATTTTTTATCATCCCCCTCTTTTAAAACAATACGGTTACTAGTATCTCAATTCTCAAAACAAAAAAAAAGAGTCAGGACATAACAGTTCAAAAATCAAAACATTGAGTTAAAGCACTGAAATACATGTAAGAGTGAATGAGGCTGATTACCAGTAGAATTGAAAGAAAACCTTAAATTTCTTTATCATTATATTACACTTCAAGTGCCCTTCTTAGCACGTGGACCTCACATTTTTCTACGTTTTATTATATAACTATATATTATAGAGCTCTGGTGTAATTTCTCTCATTAATAAACAGAGTAGTAAGGGACCGCTACATGTTATCACAATTGGCATAATAAGTGAACAGGGACAACTATCACAATTGGCATAATAAGTGAAGATAAAGTTGAACAACTATCACATTTCTCATAATGACAGGAACAACTGTCACATTCATTTGGACTACAAATGGTAATGAGCAATAATGGAATAAACTATTCAAATCTACTACTGGACTTTCATATTAGTCTAGTTGACTGCTGCGTCTCCTTCTCTGAGACTTCAGCTGGTCCACTCAGAATACAGATGAACTATGCTCAGTCCTGTCAGCTTATATGGCCATTGGCTGAAGAAATATTTTTGAAGAATTTTTGCTTTTTTGCTTTTTTATTTATTTATTTCATATTCTCTAGGTATCCCAATCAGGAGCACACTTGATAACTCCACCACTGTCCAGTATGCCACATTGGTTACCTCGTTATGTGGAAAGGCAAGGCATACTGTCAGAGACCTAGATCCAGCAAATGATCTGTCTTTTGTAAGGATTAGATCTAAGAAACACGAGATTATGGTGGCACCGGGTACGTATTGAATTGGCGTCAGAATCTGTTGCTTTAGTTTTGCAAATTTAATGAAGACCTTTCTTGCTGTCGTGCAGTATCATGTGGGAAGCAGCTTTCTGTTGGCGACAGTCCTTGGTGATGGCTCTTAGGTGAAATATGCACAGAAAATGGACTGTGACAACTTCTTTCTCTGGCCAGCTCATAATTTTTTTTCAAAAGCTCTTTAAGAGCATTTTATGTCAGATAAGTAGATTTTGTTAGGTTCACTTTTTTCAATGATTTTTAAAGAGGGATGTGGGTTGAGGGTGAATTTCAACAAGTGTTCAGTCATACAAATTTTAACAAGCCGTCTAACCATAAGTTATGCTGTCCACTGCTCAAATATCCTGTCATAATGACTGCTGGGCAACTGGTTGGCTTAGCCCTCAATTATAAATATCATATTAACATAGTCTTTCAAAAGCTGATTCTTTTTCTTACTTGAAGGGATTATAACTGTTCATTTTGGCCAAGATTTTTCAGACTGTCAGCAGATTTCCAACTTTTTGGGAGTCCAAAATATTATTTTTGAACCCTTTATTTTAGATAGAAATTCTTAAATGTTGCCACTGTGTAGCCATAACCTTTTGTATAATAGATAACTTAGAGAGGAAATGTATTACAATTTAGTTTATATAGGTCATTTATTATGAATCAAGTCAGATGTGCTTGAATTTTATAGTAGTGTGCTACAAATGTTGATATGAAAGCCTGAACTCTAGAAATTTCATCTTTATTCAAAATGTTTGAAGATGACTCAGACAAGTTATCAGTAGCTAATTTTTGTCTCATGAGCATACATGCTGTACTCCTTCCTCTGTAAAATGCGTGCTGGCACACACACACACACACACACACACACACACACACACACACAAACACACACACACAGCAGTTGCAATTTCTTCCCTTTGGCACACAAACTAATACACACTAGACATGTTTTTATTTTTGGGTTTTTTCAAGCAATTTTTAAAGAACTTTTTTAAGCATTGTTTGTTGTAGTTAATGTGATATGATTGCGATTTTTTTTCTTCAAGTTTTATACATAGTACTGTTGAATGTATGACTCCTATGGCCGTGATGATATAGTGGATATACTGGTGATTTTATCTCAAGTTATTCTGTGAATTGTCTATACTGCCATTTGTATTCATTGTGAATTTCTGTAGAACAACTCACTATCCATTAGATATGATATTCAAACAAATTGTTAATCTTGCATTAGGAAGTCAAGCACTTGCATAACAGTGGCAACAGATGACCAGATTAATTAAATGGATTTTCAGATCCCAGATACCAGTATTTTTGTCCTTAATAATACTAAGAATGAAGAAATGAGGAAATGATATGGCGGGGGGTGGGGGGTGGGGGAATCTCTTGCCAACAAATACCAGCTCATTTTAATTTGTAAGGTTAAGTATTTAATATTTATTCAGTTTTTATTTTTCTTTATTTCAGACAAGGACTATCATCTCATTTGTGTCCAGGCGCCATCGGATGCATAAGAAGAGGAATTCGGACATTTCATCTCTGACATCTCTTAACACGCTGAAAAAAAAAAGATGGACGAAAAAGCACATCGTATTGTGCACAGAGATATTTATGTAAATTTACATGTACTTTGTCAATAATCCCTCAGATAACTTTGTAATTAGGATGTGCCAGATGTGTCAACGGCATGCATTGTTTATCACCTAGATCAATTTTTGTCTAGGTGTCAAAAATACACACTTGTAGCTAGGTTTGAAGTTCACACATACATATAAACATGCTTGCAACTACATGTTACATTGTCTCTGTTTCTGACCTGTAATATAAAGCATACAGAGTGAATATTGACACAATGTATGAACAATGTGTTTTTATATACTTCATTATTCTGCAGTAGTTCAGCTTGTTTGAAATCTGTACATTATTTATTTCTTCTGATTGATTCTTTTAAAATCAAACATTTAAAAAAAAATTATTATTATTTTTGCAGTAAATGAAAATTGATATTTAAAATTGCCCAGGCTATCTTTTTTGACATATTTGGAATAAATTATTGTGGTTCAAGAAAAAATTTTTTGTAAGTGGATGATATGACACCTTTCAGGTGAAACCCTAAACAAATGATGTTTTGTTCTTTATTTTGGCGATTCTTACTCAAATCTGTACACAGATAATT